>NC_141399.1:33896681-35221681 GCF_034619465.1 Leptosomus discolor | reverse complement strand
GCAGTTTACACAGACATGACAAGAAATGCTGAATATATTACCAGAGAAATCTGTTACAGTGCCAGCTAAGACAATGTGAAATTTGGTTCCTATGAGGTTCTCTGAACTCTTCTCTCTCAGCAGACTCATCTTTAGAACTGCTGAGCCTCATTTTAAAAGCCATTTGGCTGAAGTTTGCTCAGCCTCAGGACCTATTAAGTTTGGTAAATATGTATCAGCTTTCAGAGCTGACTAGGTTTTGAATATTTCCCAAATACTCTGGTGAAACAAAAGCAAATCAGTTAATCTTCTAAACAGGGTGATTATATTTTGGGTAGTGGGAGGATTTGCCTCTCCTGCTTAATGTGGTTCTGGCCAAAGTTTAGAGCTTTGGTTTGAATCTTTAAGACTGGACCTAGTCAAGTTTTAATTAATTTCATGTTCTGTAGCTAAGGTTTAGTCTGTGCATCCATACCCCAAGGTCGCTGCAGAGGCTCATGAATCAGTTGCATTCAGTCTCTGCTGCGGTTGTATGTCGTGTGGTCTTTGCGGTAACTTTGTGCTGCCTGCTTTGGGCACTGCAAGCAACTGAGCCATCATCATAACGTAAGCAGACTGCAAAAACTGCCTAAACTGCTGAGTAAAGATAATGAGTTTAGCTTGGCTTGAGTTCTCAGTTGTGAGAGCTACCCAAACTGGCTTTTGAAGTTAGGGCAAGCCTGTCTATGTGAACTGCCATCACAGCACTCTGCAGTGGACTGTGAGTTGTGATTTATCTAGAGTGCCTAAGAGATATAAACTCTTTAAGCGGGAGAGCAACATCTTTCAGAGACATTCTCATCTGCTGGGTTTTATAGTCCAGCATATCACTGTAACCAGGAACCAGCTGGCTTTTCTGATGTACCGACAGTGAATGGTGGTGATTCAGGCATGGATATACAGCTTGCACTTGCACCGTGATAAAGGACAATGACCCAGGGGAGGGTGGGTGGACAGAGCCAGCAGAAACCTTTTCCACTGCCTCCACTGGATCTGAGCAATGCCCAGATCTGGTCCTGCAGGCATAGCCAGCACCTTGCGATGAATGTCAGAAAAAACCCAAAGTCCTGGTGTTCTGTAAGGTCATTCACCCAGGTTCTGCCACGCTGGTGAGCACCTGCCACTCGCAGGACCACGAGGAGAGCTCAGCAGTTTTGGAAGCCACAAATTGCAGGGTACCAACATGCCAGCAATGTGATTAACAGATCTTTACATCTGCTGTTGTGGGCCTAGCTGCTAACGTTTTGATTTGCAGGCCCACTCAGGTAGTCATATATATGTTAGTGTCTGCAAGAAGCTGATATTTACATGCTAATCTGATTGCACATGCAAATCAGGTAGCTCATTAGCATCTTAATCCACAATTTAATTGCAGGTACAATTTTATGACAACAAAATGTGAAGGGCTATTCTGAATATTTTTAATTTAACTCTGACGGTCTGTCTCATTTAACAGATGCTGTTACTAGTTACAGATGACTTTGTCATTTTACGTGTATACAACATGTACTCTGAAAGGTTTGAAAAGAAAGAACCTTTTTAGATTAATAGATCAGTGCCCTGAACTTCCCTTCAAAACAGGAATCTGAATAAGTGGAACACTACATAATAGCAGTCACTTGTAATTTTATAAGAAGAAATTGTGTACGTGAAAATACTATTTATTTGGTCATATGTATTTATAGGCTGTATATGCATGCATCACATATATTTCATTTGCATCACATAGATTTCATTTACACCCACATCACTGAGATATTACTTATACTACTGTTCTGTTCGTGGGCTACACTTTAATGGGTTGCCCAGCTTAGATGCAGAGTTTGATAAGGCCGCAGGGTGACCAGCACAATGGCACCTTTGCTCCAACTGAAGTGATGTGAGAAAGCACCAGTACAGTTGTTTGCTCTTTGAGAAAGTCCAGAGCAGGCTTCTACACATAAAAAGTTCAAAAATGTACGTGCAGCTCCCTTTCAGGTGTGGGGGGTTTTCGTGCTGGAATTTCTAAATGCTGTATTATGAGGGAAGCAGATGTTTCTCCAGGATTTGAGGTGCCATGGATTCAAATCACATACCCTTCATGCTAATCCTTGTTGGCACAAGGTGGATAATGGCATCTGTTATTGTAACACCCTGGGGTGTTTGAGCCCCTGCCCCCACCCTGAAGGACTGTGCATACTGAGGTATTATCAATATGAAATTAAATAGTTCAAAAGTGCGGCTCATTAGGAGACTCTTTCTCAACCTGGAAAAAAGAGCACAGTCCATTTGGGAAAGCTCTTCGCAGAAATCTGGAAACGTTTCACATAATATCACACATGTAGTTTTGTTTTGGGTGATAACACATGCTTATGACATCCTGAGCTGTCTTTTAAATGCAGTTTGCACAGTCCTCATCTATAAAATGCACTCATACAAACTGATACGCTCACGCACACGTGGAGACTGGCATTGGCTGTATTCTCTAACTCTGTACTTTGCAGGTGTATGGCTAGGAGAGTCAATGTAGTTTCAAATTATCACAGTCTAATTTTTACTTTTATTTTTCATATGTCAGATGCCCTCATTCTCCAAGAGAGTTTTCAGATTTATTAATATCATGTGTTGGTTATTATCTGATCGTCAGACAAATGTGAAGCACATTAAAAATAATTCACTGTGAGACCAGTAACGTTTGCACATTTTGGAAACAATTTACTACTGAAAATTCCATGAAGACCAAATGTTTTATGCAAGACCGTGTAACTTGGGGATCACCCTAGTTTGCTATAAATATTTTTCTAAAGATGCATGAGAGGAGGACAAAGGGGAATGCATTAATCTTCAGTGTCACATCTTTCAGATGCTGGAATCCCAGATATGGAAATAGAACACAACGGGACCCAACACGACAGTGCAGCAATGCAAGGTGCAGTATGTACCGCATCCCATCACGTACATGTTTATCATGAGCCGTAGTAAAAATGAAATTAAATGCAGAATAGTTTTTGTCTCTGTTTTCATGCTTGAAGATAAATGTAAGTTACACAACTTCATTTTGATTTCCTGATCAATACAGAAAACCTCTGAAAGATCAGTACTTTACAAGACCAGAAATTAACTTTGTTTAAATAGAGGTGTGGAAAACTCATATTTAGCCATCAGATGTATGTTTCGTTCAAAAGTAATTTTACATAAGATTTATGGTTTTTAAATATTTTACCTCTGATCCTTGGCTACCTATCAAGATCATAGGTGTTTTCAAAAAATACATAAACTGTAGGTGGAAAAAGAAAGTCCTGTTCATGTTATGAGCAATTCTGTAGTGCTCCGTTTTCCTCGCTGCTCAGTGACTGTTTGTAAATGCAGAAGATTCGTATGTTGCCTGAGTGCTTCCCAAGGACTAATAAATGCATTGTGGCTAGAGGCCGGTGAAGTGAGGAAGCTGTGTGATCATCATTTAGGGGAGCTGAGATACAGACATCTTAAGGGTTATTTCCATTACCATTCCTGTGTGAGACACACAGAAAATCCATATTCACCTGTGATAAACCTTGGTCTGAGCAATTTGAACATAGAAATTCTCTTGACTTTGGAGAAAGTTCAGTTTTGTAGTGTCGATTTTCTGTAAACCCAACCTTTTTCTCCCTTCAATCCCGTGCTGCACTCATTACAGTTCTGCGCTGGCCACTACAGCAGCCTGGAGACAGCTGCCGGTTTCAATACAACTCTGCTGCTTAGAGCACTGCCACCCTGTCTGCTGAATCGTGTAATGGTGATGTGCAAAAAATAATGTTTGTTGAAGTAACTAAAGACAGTCCCCTTCTGTGTAGGCAGAAGAAGGGCTGCAGCACAGTTGTAGACACAGACATCACTTCTAGCATTTCTCAACTGTTAAAGGCTTGACTTTGCATACCTCTGGTATGCATCTGCCGTCCATCTGTCATCTATACAGGAAAGCTTTCAGATATTTTTACTGCTGTCTTTTGGTGATTTTAGGTTCATATGCTATGTATTACAAAGAAGGAGAATCACAGATTTATTGTAATGCATAGGCATACAACATATTTGTGTCCATATATGTACAGATGGGATTAGAGTTGTGCTCTAAATATTGCAATTGGAAAATCGTTGCTGCCAGAATAAGCACTTAGGACACAGGAACTTAAATTTGCTTCTCATCTGTTTATGATACCTGCTGAGCTGAGTGCTCAGTGCTCTTCCAAAAAGATTCTGAGAGTCAAAGGGGTATCTGGACAGTCTAGTAGAAAAAAATAAATTAATTTCAATTTTCAGCTGAAGGAAAAAAGTTAGTTGGCTGAAATGTGTTTTCCCATCAAAAATTATTATAAATAACTGTGAGGAAAGTGATGCATAGCCACTTCCAACAACCATTTCCTACTAGAAGGAATTAAGAGAACTTTCTTACTCTTCCTGTAGTCTACTGATAGGTGAGAAAACCTCGTGATTTCATGGTTTTTATTTCAGGTTGGATTTTTGTTTTATTTTGTTTTTTTCTTTTTAATCTAATCCAAACTTCATCATTCTTTAGTTTTAACAGGCTTTGGTTCATGAAGTTTTTATTTAAGTTAAAAGCCTGAACAAAGGGAGAACTGGATATCCACTGTGCTCAGTATGTCTGAGCTCGGGGCCTCTCAGTGAAAGCAGAACATGACTTGTGCAGTAGGAGTTGTCGACCTGTCCCATACTCCTCCGTGGCAAAGCATCTCTAGTCCTCCCCACAGTAAGGAGTGACAGCGTACGCTGCCTGCTGGCACAGTTTCGGTCTGGTGATCCTGTTCACATGTAAACGTGTGATGAGTTTAGTCAGTTTTTCACTAAGCACTCTCAGCTGATAGAAAAGTTTCTGAGGAGCTCTGTCGAGCTTGGTCAGATTCCAAAGTGTTTCTGCCCTGTAGCACCCTCTCTTTCATTTTTATTTACGCTGATACTGTAATATCTTTTTGTTCTCTTTTCCTTTAATACAATTTTTGTACTTGACAGCTACTATTGTACTGCCGTCTGTAACAATTGGAGCACGCTCCCTCATTGCCCCTTTCATTTGCTGCCTTTGTTTTTTGGGCCCTGGGAGAAGGAAGGGTCAAAACACATGTCCCTAATACAAAGCTGTTTCCAAGCTTCCAAAATCTCTGTCTGTTGCACAGAAAAAAGCTTTAACATCAATGCAGACCTTTCTTTTTGTGTTGTCAATAGCTCTGCTGGACAGAAATCTATCATTCACGCAGTGCCTTTCCTTTGAAATTCAATTAGTTTCACTGCCAGTATCTCCTTAAGACAATTTAAAGGAAAATTACAAAAATACTGCACAGCCACCTTTCACAGTGATTAAGTCATATCATATTTTATGCTCATTTCTTAAAATGATTTTATTAACACAAGCTGTTCGTATACTGGGACTCTGATCTGCATTATAAATCTTTTCCGTTTAGTTGACTCTATGCTGTGTGTATTAATTGAATGGAAATTTTGTGCAGACGAGACTTAAAACTTTTTTGAACTTTACATTCTAATACCTCCATCCTCCATGCACCTGATCTTCTCGTCCAGCATAGCTTGTTCTGAGAGAAGCCTTTTAGCTGACAACATAGAAAAGTAGTAGTTGCTGTAGTGAAGAAGCCCGCTGCACAGCTGAGTGGTGCCCGAGAGGGCGATGCATGCAGATAGATACCCTTCTGGTCTTGCTTCCATAACTCACTTGTGGGCCAGCAAGATAGTGCATCAACCATTTTATCAACCAATCTCCGTTTCACATAAAATAAACATACTGGGTGTCATTAAGTGCACCTTCAGATCAATGATTTTTGCAAATGACATTCAAGTACCATTCGAGTAGTGCATTTTTGCTGATAAAAGCAAATTAAATTAGCACAACTACAAGTGTGCTGATAAAAACTAAAACCGAACAGCAGCACCATTAGCTAACAAAGTAATATTTTCTCTTTACTGCTTTCTGCCATTTAGTTATTATCCTATTGGAAATCTAATTATAATCCTTTTACTCCCTAGTCAAACTTCACAGTTTTTGCAAGCTTAGCACTGACAAGTGATTTCATTACATTTGATTGCCCGCGCCCAGATTGACTCAACTTCACTCCGAGACCTAAAAGCCCTCTCAGTTTCTCAGATTCCCTGTTTGCACATTACAGCAACAGCTCCTTTAATTAATTAGCATGAACAGCAGTAACATGAACTGCTGAACAGAAAATAACATCATTTTATGATCGTAGGGAGACTTCTCCTTTTGCATGTTTATACCTTAGTTAACTTTTGTATTACTATATTTCATTGTTAGGGGATATTGGAACAATCAGCAAAGCAATGTTATCTTAAAATTTTTAAAAATAGATGTTACCATAATACTTGATGATAACAATTTACAAAAAATAAAAGACCCTAAATGTCAAGAAGGAGACAGCAGCGTGGGCAGACAGACTTTCCTGAGGTGAAAACATGGTTCAAAGGAGCTGTGGTTCAATGTACCTGCAACAGGAGGGTGACCCAGGGCTGCTGCTGCTGCTTTTGTTTGTGAAATAACCTGGCAGAGATTTAGCACAAAAACTCTCAGAAACCATGAATAACTTTTTATTTCTGTCTGTTTGCCAAAGACGAAGGGCTCTTGAAGCTTGGAACGTAATTTTGTTTTTATTATTTAGAAAACTGGGCTATATTTTTTCAATATTGTGATATAACCGGCCAGTTTTCAAATCCAGCCTCTGATAAAAAGGGCACACGGGGGGGCAGAAGAGAGAGGGGCAGTGTTTTTAAGAGGTTTATCAACTTTGTTACTGTATCAAATTATACCTCCCAAGTGCTGCAGTCCACTGAACCTGGCCACGCTACAACGTCTTGGAAATTACAGTGCTGTCTCCTTGATCGTCTTTCATGGAAAAAACTGTTCAAGTGCTCGCAATTTTATGTAAGAAAGGACCACAACCTTGTGATTAGAAACTCCTGAGATTACACTGAACAGAGATGTGGTATTTTCCTTGTCAGCGAGGTCTTTGCTCTGTTCTTCATTTGAGTCTTAGGCCTTTTCTTCTTCCTCCTGTGCAAGCCGTGCTCTGTCCCTAGTGCATGTCCCGCTCTGGATGCTCTGTGAATTACTAAACTTCTAGTAGTTACCTTGTGCTGTGTCATATTGCAACGTTTCTAGAAAAACTCTTTTGAAATTTGTGTGCAATTACCAGGCTGTCATGTCCCTGCACACACCGGCCACGTGCCGCTGAAAGCCGTCTCATGAGCTGCTGACCAAGAAAGGGCCCTCTTTAGGAACTGGCCGTGAGAGAGCTGCACCGACTGGCTCCATGGCTCACCTGCTGGTGGTGCAAAGCAGGGCTTTAAAAATAACAATGTCGCTGATGGTAGTCTCTGTGTTATTTTTGCTTCTGGTACTTTTCTGAATATCATGCTTTCTATAAGCATAGACACATGCACATGTGAGGGAGGAAGCTGAGATTTTGTGATTTACTGGAAACAAAAGGTGGGTGAAAGTTTCCCAGGAGACGGTTGAGTGCAAAGCTCCGTACCTTTCTGTTCTTACAAAGGGCTAAAACATTTATTCAGTAGTTCAGTGCCAGTAGGCTTGAATATTTCCTAAGCAGGAACCACTATATTATCTCCCTGTCTACTCAAACTGACCATGGCCATCCAGCATCTGCATAGTTTGTATTCAGTGAACATATTCTGTCCTTGGCTATCGTTAATTATTAGAAATCCTGTTTTCTATACTAACATGGATGTGGAAGTATTTGACAGTCAACTCAGTGTTTCTAAGCACAAAGTAAGTGGGGAGGAAGCCCCGAGTGCAGCCCCTCCACGAGTGTGCAGCCCCGAAGGGCCAGGTGCCACGGTCCTGCCTGCTGCGGGGATGGGAACCCGCGGGGAGGAGAGGTCTGGTACTGCTCCCCTGGAGGGAAGCTCACCAGCTCAGCCAGCATCAGACACCAAAGACTGCACATCTGCACGGGTGGAAAAGAGGTGATGTGAAAGAGTGAGAGATTAAAGGAAAGCAAACAGAAGTTCATCAGAACTGCTGTGCTCAGAAGCAGTGTTTATTGTTCACATTCTTCCGTGAGCCTAGAGGAAACCATACGCTGCTCACAGTGTGTTGGTTTTTCTCTTTCACTGCTCAGTTTGGAAAATATTTACAGATAAATGTAAGGGAAAAGTTTTGCTGGGCAACTAATGAACAGGAAAAGTAGTCAGTTTTACTCATTGCTGTCATTCGGCTGAATGAGTAGCCCAAAACCATGGAAACTGGCCGCAGGCCAGGTCTTCTCTTGTTAGGGTAGCGAAGGGATCCTGGTCTGTGTTTTCCACAATTGCTGTGGCCTGTACCCTACCAGCAGGGCCTGGGTGCAGCCTCCTTCCAGGCCAGTCAGCACTTGGATTTGCCAAGAGGTTTAGGGAAAGGGGTTTTTTTGAAGGCTGTTATCCACAGTAGAAGCAAACTGGTCTCTGATTTTTCTTTTTCTCTGCAAAATAAGAGATCAATTCAAACTTATTTGTAAGTTGGTTTTATTGTTGTGGCATCTATTTTCCGTGTGTCGCTGCACCCAAAGCTGGGCTTGGCTCTGATCTAACTGGAATGCTGACTCTGTTTCCGTAGCCCGGGAAGGGTGGAGGGATCAGCTCGTGCTTGTGGTGTCCTGTAAGACTCTTTGATTGAGCCCCTCGAGCAGGAGTTGTGCAAAGCCTGAGAGCGCAGGTCTGGCACGTGGCTGCTCTCCCCGCTCCTGCCACTTTTCTGTCCACAGAAACCAGCCCTGTCCCAGCTCTACCTGACCTTTGCTCCCCTTACTGGGCTGGATTCGCACACCAGCACTGCTGCGGAGCGTTGCTTTATGCAAGTTGTGAGGGTACACGTGGAAGTTTTGGTTTAAAGTACTTTTATGGAACTACAGCTGCATTACTAACTTAAAACAAAGATACGACAAACAAAGCCTCACAAAGGATTCAGAAAATTCAAATGCTGAATAGGCTGAAAAAAGGAAGAAAAAAAAAGTGAATAAATATGCAGGTGGTAATTAATGCTTTTGGATTTGTCCTTCATACTTGCGTTAAAAGCTTGAAAGAAAAAGACAAACAATGATACTGTTGCTAAAAGAGAGTGCCAAGGATGAATGTATACCCTGGACTAACGACTCAGGGAAGACACCACCATCCTGAGGGGAAATGACAATTATTAACATAGGCTCTGGCCCGCTGAGAAACTGTGAGATCTTTACTTGTCTTATACATTGTAAAGGGGGGAAAAAAAAAATCCTTTCTAAATGTCTTGCTTATTAAGCCAGTCATGCATTTCACTGTAGGTTGTAAAGCAGTATAACATGCACAGGGGGCTCATAAGCATATTTTAGTGTTAGGGAATATCATTTATACAGTTTTTATATTGTCAATATTACCCCTAGAGAATGAGATTAGGCTTTAAACTACTGTAAATCTACGCTTTTGCTCACCTTTGTATAATTTCATTTTTTAATAGAATGAAGCCCACATAAATGAATATTTGATTAAGGGATAAACCTAATAAAAGAATACATTTATTGCACAGATTTATTCAAATCTTTGCTATATAATACAGTAAAATGCTGTAAAATGGTATGTAGCTTGCAGTCAGCTACACCAAGGGGATGGTGAATATTCTTCAAAAAGATGAATTTGACAACATTGCATTGTCTTTCATGTATAAGTGGTAGCACAGATGCTCCTAACACTTTTAATTCCTCATAGGTAGTTGCTGTATGACGTTGTTAGTGCCATGGAGTTAAGTTTATTGCACAGCAACAAAAAAGTATTTTAATTTCTGGAGAATAATTGAGAGCTTTATAAAAAAGGAAATATTTAACTATGCACTTTCTGTTTACTGATCAAGAACATCTCCTCAGTGGCTGCACAGTGCTTGAGCTCTGGCATTTCCATTCTCTCTCACAGGCATTCCAGAAACCTCCACTGAACTTCCTTTGAGAAAGAAAGGGAATAGGAAGTAAACATTGAAACCTATTTCGAAGTTTAACTAGTCAGTCCATCAGCCCACCGTACTCTCAGGGACCACATCTTCCCTTAGTTTGAAAAATAATTTTCAAAATACAATAAAAATAATCAAGAAATTAAAAAAAGTATATTACTGATCCCATTTTTGATAAATCTTCCTTTGAATGCGTGTCCGTGTTCCTCCCCTCCTCTTTGCAGACAGAGCCCTTGTCGCCAAGTGCAGCGCCGTGACTGCCTGCGTGCTCTGTCTTGCTGGTTCTGTGCCGTTACCAAGCATCAAACATGTACCAGAAGATGCAGCTGATGCCCAGTGGCCATTTAAATAGGGAGTCATGGACCTGATTTCTGCTGACTTCCATCGCTAGTGCATGGACAACTCGCTGAGCACCCCTGTGGGTCCCAGCCGCGCCGGGGCTGGGCAGGAAGGGACCCTCGTCCCTGTGGCTTCGGCTGCTGCTCCAGAACGCAGAGCTGGTGTGTTGCTGACTCCCGAGGAGCACACCAGGGCAGCATTTCAGACTTTTGGGCTGCCTAGAAAGACTATTCGTATGATTTTTTGAGGGCAGCCAAACCTGCAGGTTCTGACAGTGCCTACCTTTGTTAGAAGTGCAGCTTTAATACAGGCTAGATCACTTGCAGCCGGAAGAAGTCGTGTGTGACTGCCTGGTAATCAGGAGAAAAACTGAAAAAAACCCCGCCACAAACCACAAACAAAACCCACAGCGTTCAATAATAGCGTTTCCGCTTACTCCCTCCCCAGGCTTTAATATTTGCCCCGCTAAGTTTAAGATGATAATTTTAATCAGCCAAAGGCCTGAAACTAATTTTAGTCACTGCTTTGGAGGTTCCCATGCTCCCAAACGTTCCTCTGGAAATGTTATGTCCCTGGCTCTTCCGATCTTTATTCTTGTTTACATCAAAAATACACATTAAATCATCTCTGTTTGGAGAGTCTGAGCCTCCTTAAAACCATGAAACATTCAATTACTAATTAGCTGTTTCCTGTTCCTAATGAAGTGAACATGTCGGATTTGGATTAAAATTCAGCTACTGCTCTCCTCTGTTTATGGTTCCAGATGTTTTTGTTTTATCTAGGAGGTTACTTTGACAGCCACTGCTAAATGATAAATCACTCATATTATAGCTGAAATGCATTTTGAAATTGAAATGTGGCAAACTTCGAGATTGCTCCAAGGATCAGTGTCAGTGAGCAGGTCAATACCTGTTCTTTCCTTCCAAGTGTTCAGTATTGGCATATGCAAAGCAGTAACGGGATAGATGTCAACATTATACAAAATGCCTCTCAATATTATCATTTTGCTATCATCTTCAAGATCAGTGCTTGCAGGTTTAGATAGGTGGATTCATGATTCATTGTATAATGAACAAGAATATGGATTCTTGTTAGCCTTACTTTCTGTGGGCATTTTAATACTTATTTTTTCTCTGGGCTTAAAGTTGCTTAATGTGAAAAATCACAGTTGATCGGTACTATAACTAGGAATTTTTTTATGAAGGAAATAAGTGGCTTTCTACTTGCTTCCCTAAATAAGGAAAAATAATTTTAAAAGAAATGTGGTGGTTTCTCAGTGAAAGCAGTTTTCCAAGAACAGATATTGATTTACTTCTATTGCATTTTTTAATGCCATGCAATTTTGTTTTAACACACTGTTCCCCAGAAGGTTTTGTGCATGTAATAATGGTAGTTGGAAAGCTGATGTTGCTCGGTGTGGCTTACAGAGGCAAGCAACGCAATACGGGCTGCCTTCTGGAAAAAAGGAAGGAAAATGAGTGTTCAGTTCAAAAGCAAATGCCAGTCAACGTATTTACAGCCTCTACTCAGCAGATGCTGGCTGGCAAGCACCATTAGAGACAAGGCTGGTGTGGTTTTGGCCCAGCGGAGTGCCCAGACCTGTCCCACCGGCGTGGAGGGTGGTCAGTGCGCTGAGACCGGCTCGTTCTTCAGCATTCACCTCTCCGGGGCTTTGCAGGGCTTTGTCACCCAGTGCGTCTTTGTCCGATGTAAAACACGGTGGATAGTTTGTATCACCTGTAGATCTGATCATTTGTCTTGAGGAAAAAAAAAAGTCCACATGCAAATAAGGAAACCCACCGAAGTTTCAGTTAATTATAAAATGTGTTACTGTGTAATTGACCTTTTTCTTCTCTTTTTTTTTTTTCTCCAGAAAACAGAACATACATCAAACCTACTATTATGTACTGAAGGAAATACCTATTGTTGAAAAATGTATAATGACCACTATTCGAAGACCATATAGTTCATGAAAAACGTCCCTTCCAACCTTTGATGCCTTCAGTACTGTGTGAAGAACAGGATTTGTAGCATGAAACTTGAAGGACAATTTCAGGCAATTTACTGTTGCTGCATCGAAAACTGCCGTATTAAGAAATATTGAGACTTTTTACAAGCTTACCATACCAAACCAAGCCTGTTGCAACAGATCATTTTTAGGTTCCCAGAGATAGAAAGGAGTTTTAGTATTTTTAAGCACATACAGGAATTATTCCCCCTTCCCCCTCCAAAAAGAACTTTTTTTTTTTTTTTCTAAGGCGGTAGCTATTTCTGTATAGCAATGGCACAATGATTTTAAGCCACAAAGGTCCTCACTGGCTGTACATCATACCAGCCCAGTTTATCACTGAAACTGTTCAACATGGAGCTGTTTCGATTGTGTTTATAAATTAAGCTTTGTTTACTGAAGCAGATACTCGATATATATTACGTTTTAAAGAGAAATGCGTGTACATTTTTTAAAAGAATGATGTAAAAATTGTCCTTTCATTAGATGACCAATTCAAAAGTGTGAGCTAAACCCTAATAGCTGACGTCATATGAGGATTATAATTGATGCTTTTTTTTATGCTCAGTTCAGCTTGGCTTTTGGTCTTTTAAGATGAAAAAATGAATATGCAGTAGAGTGTTAGATAATGGAAACTTTTAAGTATGGTTTCTCTGTTGTACCATATTAAGTTAAAGTACACATTCTTTGTTAAAAATGTTCTTGCTAAAAATACAGTATTAAAAATTTTTTGTTTGACTTTGGAAATCTTTTAAGATTTTTTTTTTTGACTGAATTCCCATAGTTACTGTACTAATGCAAAATAATATTTTGCACTATTAAAAATACTTGAAGAAATTACTTAATAAAGAGGGTGGGTTGGTACTAAACATTTTCCTAATTATTGCATGTTCCAAATTCTGAACTTTGCAGGTGAAACATTCCTGTCTCAAAACACGTGGCTGAAACCTGCTTTCAGTCAAGTGGAATTAAGTAATCACCTAATCACTCGTTACCTTCATTCATGGGTCAAAGGCACAGTGCTACTTACGAACTCATGTTGATATACGTATACTTATGTTTACACGCCCACCCCCCACCCCCCGGAATTAAGTCACTGTCATGTAAATAGATCTATGGGGGATATATTACCTGTAATTACATATACTACTATCTATATCTATATGTGCAGGGCTCAAACTTTCTTTTCTTTTTACCGCTAGATTTTTTTTCTGCCTAACAGACTTCTGCAGACTTTCAAAGTGAAGCTTCAGACTATGCTGTGTAATACAGCAGACTAGAATCATCTGATCTTTTTTGTTCCTAAAAGAAATCTTTTAGCTTAACCAGGTGTCAGTTCAAGGAAACATGTTGGCCTCTGCTTTACACGTGATCAGACTAATTATCAGAATGATCTTCCAATGTACAAACATGGTTTATTCCATGTTATTTTTCTAGCAAGCATTCTAATAACTGCATTAGTCACATGGGCATTGATCAAACAATCAGAAACAGGAGCATTAGGAGCTGTGAGTCCTCTCGCACTCTTAATAAGAGCTCATGTGTGAGTAAAACATTGCAGCACCTGAACTTAAATTCTACCTTTGACTCTTTACTAACTTTAGTTGATATTTCATTGGGATTCTCTGAAATGAGGATCGGACCTTATTTCTAAATCTTATTTTTAAAAAGGACTTGAAACAGTCCTTGAGATGCTGCAGCATTTCTGACTGATTGACCGAACTATGAATTGCAGATTTTGAAGAGAGCTCTTTGATAAGTTACCCAGTATAATGGATTTTAGAAAAACTTAAAGTAACTAAATATTTCAGTCTTTGAAATGGTAGCGGTTTTGAATTTTTCTGTAGTCTCCATAAAGACTATTTTAGCATTTTTTTCCTCAATGGCTGATCTACATTTCTTAAGACTGCATTGATACTGGGTTGATGAGTGCACCATTGATTTTCTACTTTGCCCTTCCCAGAATAGTTTTAAATGTCAAAGTACGGGCAAACAAGATTTAGGAACTGATAAACTTCCGAGACTGAATCTGTTGTTAAGTCCTTCCTGGGTACCTTCTGATAAATATTGACAAACCAAGATGCTGAGGTTTTTGTGTCAGCTCAACCTAACGAGCCCACTTGTAACTAACACCTTCTACTGGACAACCGTGCTAAAGCCAGAGCAAGCAGTAGGTTTGGCCAATTGCGACTGAACAGTTCATGTAAAAGTGCAATTTCATTTTTTTTTTAAAATTTCGTTTTACTTCCTCTCATCTCAGTAGTATTTCAGCTGACACCCTCCTGCACAGGGGTCTGCCTGTGAGTTACACTGACCCAAAACCTGTTACATCGGTCTCCGACCGTGCGGGACGGTGGCTGTACAGCCCAGGATCCGCTTCCCCCAAGGTGTCAGACCAGGCCACCTCCTGCCTGGCAACGCTGGGTTCAGAGGTTTCAGAGCCCTTTGCCCACCCAACCATGGACGTTCAGGGATTAGGTGTGATGCTGCATGTGATTTTTTTCCCTCCATGCAGTATAAAAAGCCTCAGTGTAGACTTTGTCAAGTTCCAGGCACTGCAACTGAGCGCGAAAGGCACAAAACCAAGGAAATTGCTTTCATGTTGTATTTTCTAGGTCTTTGCTGGTCTTGTCATTTAAAGGCGAAGGAGATGGGATTATTTACTCTGAGAAGACAGGGCTAAGGGAAGAATTAATTGTCTTTCATATGTAAAGTAAGCTATAAAGAGCAGGACCGTAACCTTCCCTGTGCTCTGGTTCCATGGCCAGCACAGGTCAGCATGCGCTGCTTTCAGAAAGCTGCGTAACGCCATGATCGCATGCCTGCCTGGTGGTACCGCACAGCAAACACTGGCAACGTTGAGCTTTTTTTTTAATTTCTCATGGACACAATTTTACATTCGGCTACAGTATCACCTTCCTCGTTCATCTCGTCTTTTAAACAGTGGAACAATCTCAGTAGGAGAGTTCTGGAGCAACCAGATCCTCTGGCCCAGGGGTGGAGCAGGGCAGGAGGCAATTCAGCCTTCACCACGCTCCTCCTTGTCTGCGGCAGTGAGCTGAACGTCCCCAGCTGGCTACAGTGCTGGTAGCCCAACAGGGACATCACCTCTTTGAGCTTTTGGGGTATTTTTTCCAAATGAAAATGTCTGAGAGAAGCAGGACTTTGGCTGTGCCCGTGCCTTCAGCACCTCCTAAAAGTGGCGGAGCTTAGGGACACTGAAAACCCGTTCTGCTGCAGCGTGGGCTGCAGGAAGCCCAGCTGGGGCTGCGTGCTTGCAGGCTGGGGGCACTGGCAGGGCTGGGGTGCGGCACCCGCAGCCCCTCTGCATCTGCCTCTGTAACAGCTCCGGGTTCCTACCAAGCATCTCCTTATTTGTAACTTGACTTTGCCATGGCATTGTGCCAGCGAAGTTGGTGTTAGCTGGGCACAAGGTGCTCTTGGCTAAATGCAGGCAAGTTAATGGGTGAGGTAGTTCAGCAATTTTTATGAATCTTATGTAATGCAGGCTGCCATCATCATAAACTAACAGAATCAATAGTGACCAATCTCAATTTAAAATCTGGATCTATAGTAATACACAGCGCGAACGCTCTCCCTTAGAAATGCATGGCTGTGCATTAAAAGCTGAATGCTGGTTTAAGTAATTGCTGTCTACAAGTAAGTGGCCCATTAATATATTTAGTTATAGAATATTTTTGGTAACATGACAAAATGTAGGCTAACCCAAATTGTAACGACTTTCCTTCATGGCCTCAGCTGATCTCCACAGCCGCTCCTGTGTGTGCACAGACTTAGTCCCGACCTACAGGCGTGAGAATTCTCAGCCTCGCCGGCCCTGGGCTGAGGAGCTGCTGCCTTTGGCAGCAATACTGATACAAAGCTTCCCGCTTTCCTGCTGCTCCTTCCGACTGCGGTGACACCGCATCCTGCCTGCACTGCTGTTCCGTGCTGGGGTGAGGAGGGAGGGAGAGGGAAAGGAATTCATCAGGGTTTTTTTAAAGCCAGGTCATGTGCAATCATCATTTGTTATACATACTATAGCTGTTTAGGCACTTGAAAAATCACTCTTAATAAACATGTTTACTTTAGTTCTGTCTGCAAATAAGGGCATCTTTGAAGCTGGGATGGAAAGAGAGAAAAAAGTTTTTTAAATGATGAATTTGTAGGCGAATTATGAATTACTACAGTTTTGTATTTGTACATCAAAGGAATCAATTGAAATGAGCCAATTCGGGGTCAGCACAGCACAATGCTGCGGCTTTCTGCCTCTCCATTAGACCATCATCCATTTCTGCTTCTGTTTGCCAGCCAACACTGGCACCTTAATAGAGGAGCTGAGGAGCAATGTTCCTTTGCATGAACGTTGGAGTGTGGTAATCTAAGGTATGGGAAAAACATCTTTTTGGAGCTCATTTAGTAAAATAAAGAACACTCGTTATTCTGAGATCCAGTTAGAAATACAATAAGATTTTACTGTGTCTTCATTATGTGATGCCGTTGATGTAATTCAAAATTATGAAAGTAAATATGGCACCATATATTAAAATGCTCTTATGATAACTGATAATTAAAAATTGGATCTTTTATATTTAAACTTTTAAAAAAGACATTTGGCTTTGTGTATTTGAAAATGTCATTGCTTTTTCAAAACTGACATTGAAATGTGTATTCACTGAGTAGTAGATCCCTTTCACCACCAGTTCTTTGCTTTGGCTGGCTACAAGAGGGGTTAGTTGTGGGCAAAGGAGAAGTTTTTGCTGTCCCTGAAATACAATTTCTCACCTTCAGGCTGTCTGAGAGCTATGAGGGCTGCCGCAGCTTCCCGAGATGTATTCCATGGCTGGTGTATCTCCCCGACTAACTGCAGTCTTTCTTGCCTCTAAGAGCAATCCAGCTCTATGCTGACACAGCTGGGACAGCCTCTATGTTTAAGGCCATTATCTTTGAAAACAACAACCATCTCAGACGGGTTAGGCCTGTTAGACCTGCTGCTCCCAGTGACAGAGCAAGTGGCCAGGACTCTGGAATAAATTTTGGCTGGTCAAAGGGATGCTGGAGCTGAAACTGCCGGAGCAGTGGCAAGTTCACATTGACCTATACAAAATTGTCCCAGCTCTAATTAATCGTGGTGTCCTTCAGTCAGCCAACAGTGAGATAGATGTATTTGTTTTTCTGAAAGAAAAAGTTTGAAATAAGAGAATGGAGAGAAACTTAATCATGTTGAATTGTTGGGTGAATACATAGTTTCACCCTAATAAACTCGGCATCACAGTTCCTTCATAATAAACGTTGCGACGCAATACATCCGATACGAAGGTTGTCAGGAGTGCTTTCGAAGTGTGCGGCCCTACGTAAACGTTACGCGTTGAGCAGCTGAGTGTCACGATACCACGTGCACGTACAGCCAGCACCAGGGTGCAGGCGCCTTCTGGACTGTGCCGGCAGCTGTCCTGCTGGAGAGGCAAGGAAGGGGTTGGGGTCACAGTACGTTGACCTCTACCGTTGGAGGGCTGAATTCAGGCATGGAGTGCCTGCATAGTTCTCATTTTAGGATCTGGGCTTTGCCTGAAGATTTAATCTTATTACCAAAATGCCTAAAATTAATTGTCCCACCCTTCCACCAAAGTGGCCAAGTAGGACGGAGGAACCATTGGCATGAAATGAAACAAGATTAATTAGCTAAAAAGAGAAGAAAGAATAAACAGGAATGAAAAATAAACTAATTTGCTCCAGTGCCAGTAGGATTTGGCATTTAACTGTAATCATATGTTTCATTCTGTATCGGAAAGAAGTACCTGTTTCGTGTTTCCCCTGATGATTCCTGCCATTAGCTGAAAGTCTGCTTATTCCCAGAGCTGTGCTGCCATCAGTTGATGATGCTGGGGCACTTACAGAGATGTTTTGGCAGGAAAAATGCTTTATCATTTGTAACATTATTATGAAACTTAAGATTCTTCTTTGTAGACCTGTCCAAAGCAAGTCTGTATAAATTGTTGCTTTCTTTCCTTGGCGTCATGGGCAGGGGAGGGAGAGGGGTACAACAACATCCCGAAAAGTAAGAAAACAGACAAAAAAAGCTAGTAACTTAAGTAACAAGGAATAAAATCCCTATTGGACTTTTTTTTAATAGTTCTATAAAACTGGCGAAGACAGAAACGGTACTGAGAGATTTTTGGTGTCAGATCAGTGCTTTGCATTTTATGTGATCATTTACACCTGTTCAAAGTAAGTATTTGATGGCATTTGACAGCTGATTTATTAGCATTTGACACCTATATTACAATGTTGAAATGACTCTACAATGTGCAAAGCAGTGGAAAACCCACTGATTCCTTTCATGGCTTTTTTCCTGGTAGTTTAATACTGAGATTCCATTCCAAAGGAAAAAATGAATTCCTCACACCCCAATTGTAATTCTTTATTTCTTCTAGTATGTATTATGTTCAGCTCATACTAACTCGGAAAAAAAAATAAAAGGAAAAGGAGAAGAGCAGTTGTGTTTAATTCGCAGACCTGATTCACAGACGCTGGCTCTGAAACAAATCAAAACCAGGCCACGCTCATAATACCATGAGGAGTCACAGAAAAATGAGAAGTCTGCTGTTGTGCTGAGAAACATTGCAGGACTAAGACTCTTGATTTATAACAGAGCTGGTAAGTAAATTGCATATTTTTGATAGTTAATAGTTTTTCAAATAAACAGAAATTTTCACCAAATGGAAGTTCTGTTTTCACTGAAATTATTCTTCGCTTTGTCAAAGCAAACCTTCAAGAAACGCCAAAGCCACAGTATTTCTGTTTCACTGTTTTGAAGACAGGCAGTAACAGACTCTGTTCAGAATCCTTATAAGAATGAAGGGGTTGATTAGTTTAATGCTTTCTGGAATTCAGTGGACTTCTTGGCTTTAGAATCATTAAAATAGTTGCACACAGTGGAAAAAAAAAAAAAAAAATCCACGTCAGCAACATCACCTACGTACATAAAGAGTTACCGGAGCTCAGAGTTTACAAAAAGAATAAAAGACCCCTCCCCACCCCAGGAAATCAAGCCCAATAAGAAGGATTATGAACACTCTAAATTATGCTGTACAATTTGTCAAGTACACAATTGTTTGAAATGCCATGGCCAATGTTATGTGTTGACAGGATGTGATATCTTAATGAAAATAATAATACTGTTTGCTCCTCTGGTACTAGCCCAATTTCAAAAAAGAAAAGCCTCTCAGATTTCACACATCACGGTAGCTTTTCCAGCTAAAATAATGTGGTAGCTAGTGTAGCATGAATAAGTTAAGTATCTGTGAAGTTCATGGACTGGGGAAGAGGGAGGACCAATTTGCCAGGCTCTGAATTACTGACAGACTGAATGACCCATGTCTAGTCTTGTCACGTTATTTTACATTAAGTTGTAAAGTAACATTGTAACACAATCCAGCAGAACATAACCTGGAAAAAAATTACTTCGGCACTAGATTGCAAGATTCTCAAGGTTACAAGTGTCTGATTGTCACGGGGCCCACATTTTCTAGATCAATTATAGTGGCCTTTCGCTGGCACCTATTGATAAGGCAAAGCAAGCAGCTGTTAGCTTTACCATCACTCAGAATTAAACTCTCTCGTATTTACCAGTGTAGTTCTTTTGGTCTACACAACTTACAAAGAAATCAAAGCTCCTGACACTGTTGCAGCTGCCCTTTTCTGTGTGCATGACACTGGTTTTACTTTCAGTTCCCGCCCGGAGCAGCGTACCTAGGCAATTTTCATGAAAAGAAAGAGACAGTCTTAAATGTAAGTCCAAGGACAACAAAATTATTTATTTTTGAAACAAGAAAAAGAAAAGCTGGTAATTTGACTTCCTCAGCAGGACAGCTGGACCCGAGGGGGAGTGAAAGAAACAAACCCAAACATTTATTTTATGTATTTTGACCCAATAAGGGTAGCAAGGGGAAATAATTAAAGGTATCATTTGCTCAGTCTCAGGGAAGGATTGATTTTCAATGCTAGTGGTTCCAGTATAGTGCACCCCAATATAGAAAATGCTACTTATGTTATAGCTGTGATACAGAAACAGAGAACAGACCAAGAGTTACTACTGCTGGGATCTATCTGCTTAGGCATTTTGAAAATTGAAGATTGAAAGATAATGAAGATAACATCAGCTGCTGTAAATGGGCTCTGGTTATTTTTGACTTAAGTTTTATTAGGAATTTGAACGTGACATCCCTTCCCGAAGAACACAGCCGCAGCCCATTAACGTCAACGAGAGTTATGCTTATATGGCAGAGAGAGCAGATCTTTTAGTGGTGTATGTCCACAGTCTGACACGCAGCCTCGAGTTCTGTGGCTTACTCAAACAATGACAAGTTAATGAGGATTTACTTTGTGCACTACATGTCTATAAAAGTAATTTTTTAAATAGCATAATGGATTAATATTTACTTGACAGCCTTTGCATCATTTGTTCCCTGGTTTCTGTCTTACAAGACTGTAAGATAGAAAGATAGAAATAAATATTTACTGACTCGTCATGCATGCAGTTTATTCTGTCTAGAACTGTGGCCAGCTCTATTCATTGTGTTGCCTTTCAGCTAGGTGCTATAAAGAGAGGAAATAATTAATTGTTGTTAAACTTAGGTATGTGATTAAAAGAAAAAAATGTAGTTAGCGCTGACTCCTGTCCCCTTTTTACTACAAGCGCCCCCTCCCACCCCGTGTCCTTTGCCAGTGTCGGGGGGTGTATGTGTGTGTATGTGCGTGTAAAAATAAGATTACCTCAAGCTCATTACTGTCCACTGACAGGGTCATGCTGTAAAAACTTTTGATGAATAGTCAGCATCTAATTCCTGTGTAATAAAAAAAACCTAAGTTGCTTGCAATCATTATTCCAAATGGAAAAATTAATTGTAAATAACTGGAAGTCAATTAAGGCTGGGTTCTGCCGGGTAATGCAAATCTTTTATAGTTTTGTTTCAGTTAACTGCCTCATTAATGATTTATAGATGTGTATACAGCTGTGGGAACCATAGCATTATCTAATGCACTCAGAGAATAATTACATATGAAAAGAACTACGCAGCTCAAGGGAAAAACTCAGAAATTACTTACTGCCTTAACTTCAACCATATTAAGATGCAAAGTATTTAGAAACCAACTGTGATGTTTTATCATATTCTTGAGGTTTTGTATCCTTTTTAAAAAGGGAAAAAATAATTCTTAAAAAAAATATTTGTATACTCAAGTATTACAAAACACGCAAAAATCAAGAGGTCTCAAACATGTAAGCCGTTTATTATTTATAAGCCTGAGTTATAAAACATTCCCATTCCCTTTGTGCATCTGCTATTCAGGAAAAAAAAAATAAAATTCTACAGTTAAACAATTCATGGCCATATGCATATATCTCCCTCATTTACACAGAGCTAGAAGTAATTTTGGAAAAACTTCATAAGTCATTTTCCTGGGTATACAAATACATTGGTACTTGTTCTTTGGTGACACCATTGTTTGAAGTTTGAGGGGTTTTTTTGTAAACTATTCTTCTCGCTCCTGAAACTTATTTCACTTCTAATAGGGGAGTAAACCTAAAGTTTACACAATTTGCTACTTATTTCTTATAAATTCTAATCCAGCAATAAGCTGTGTTGGACATTTGGAAGCACCATAGAGGACCCTTTACTTTTAAGCCTGCTTTTCTTCTTTGTTAGAGCTGAGGAGGTCAGGGTCTTTCTCACCAAAATCAGGCATTTGACACCCAGAACCTTCCCTGCAATTTTGAACGCAGTTGGCTCTGTAACACTGCAGATCCTTAGTCCAAAGCTTCTGGCATCACTATGAGCAAATGCTCTGTTGCGTGTCTGTGGGAACAGGACAGAAAAGCAGCACGATCTCACCCTCCGTGCTCAGCCTCCCAAAAGCATCTTTCATCTTCAGGCCTGAAGGAAATCACCATCCCACGCTTTTGTCCATAAAGTGACTCCGGGAAAATAAGGGTGATTGTGGTCAGCTGCTGTTGGTTTCATCTGGTTCTGGCTCCCACTTTGTTTACTACCTTGTTGCTTTTAAGTTCCTTTGAGTTTCCCAGCTCCATAGCTGGTCTGCCGTTCACCCAAGTCTGGCTTTTCGGGGTATTCCTCCCTGGGGTGTTGGCAATCAAGTTTCCTCATGCCTTGCTACCACTCCTTCCCCACCTTCAGCCAAAGACTAGTAGATTAAAGTATCCTCGCAGCCACCTCTTTCCCCATTACTGACACAGCACAGCTCCCAGAATTTTCTTCTTCTTGCTTCTCCTTCACCACATTCTTCAGGACTCTGGTCCCAACTCTCTCCTTTAGCCCAGTGCTCTTGATTTATTTGCTCAGTCAGTCATGATGTGATTTGTCAGTGTTCCTTCTTACATGTTGTGTGATTTAGGGAAAGTACCTTTTTTTCCTTGTATTTGGTAATATTAAAAGCCTGGACCAGTTATCTATTTGAACTATACAGGGCCAGAGGGAGACAAATAAAATTATTTTTTACTTTGTCTGCAGATGCTTAGGATTTTACATAAAACCTACAACTAACCTGTATCACTTACTCATTTCACAAATAACATCAGCACGTTTCACCAGCTAGGAAGAAAAGAAATCAGCCTGACATCCTTTTGGGAGGATGTGGGGTGGGGAAAGGACACCAGAAACTCATTCCGTGGTTTCACAGCGACACTAAAACACAAACGCTGCTTGGCCACCAGACTGCTGCTTCTAGCCAGCTGGGCTGTAGGATTAAATGGAGCACAGAAATGTTCAGTATCCTGCTTGCTGTGTTCGTGAGCTTGTTCCATATAGAGGGATGCTTAGGTGGAAATTTGCAAATTCTGTCTTTGCGGAAAATCGGTGGTATATTTTGCATCCCTTTTAAAGAACAGGTTTGCATGTTTATGATCATATCTTTCTGCTATCACCAAAGGAAAAAAACTTATTATGCATTTTATCAACTCATAGAATAGTTTAGGTTGACGAGGTCTCAGGAGGTCATCTATTCCTACCTCCTGCTCGAAGACATGCATCTACATTAGTGACCATGTATGAAATGCAAACAAAGCCAAAAGCATGGGAATAATTTATTTGGAGATTTTTACTGCCACAAAATAAAATAGAAATAGACAATTAAAATTGTCATAAAACATTTGTAACTCTGCAGATGTGTCTTACTTGGTAATGAAACATTACATTAATCCACAAGAACAAATGACTGCAAATCAAGTATCATTTAGCATTAGAAAAACGTACTTTTAATTCTAAGCTTTTTAAGTTGCACTGAATAATCTGCATAAGGAGCAGCTAAATAAATCAAGACTCTGCAATCTGGAAAAGAAATGATAGAGAATTCATGAGACAGATGTCCATATAACCATTAATGCCACAAGACAATGACGAGAGAATGACTATTCAGCACTAAATACGAGCAATGAGGGCTATCAAATTAAAGTATCAGGTATCAGGGTAAGGCAAAGAAGGAAGCAATCCTTTCTACTGTGAGACCTCAGCTGGAAAGCTATTGCTGGGGTGGTAGATTACATCTGATCACAGAGATCACAGAGTGATTCCACAAATCCAGGGGAAAAAAAAAAAAAAAAAAAGCAAATCCAAAAAACAAACCCAAAAGCTGTCTAGAGTGATCAAACGCACAGATAACAGCCTTTGCCTTAAGACACCCTTATGGACATCCTCATGGTTTTCTAGGCACTGAAATGTATAGCCTTGATGAATACTTGATCCTGCTCTTCTCTTGGCATATTCCTGGGGAGAGCATGGGCTCAAAACCCTTCAGTTTTGACAGTGTGGCTAGTCTTCTGCTACCTCTATTTGTAGATATTATCTCACTGCAGCTACCACAGCTCTTTACATTACTGCTCTTCCTCAACAGCAGGCAGTGATCTTTATGGCCATTTCTTAATTGCTCTTGGAAAATACAGTAAGGGGAAAAAAAAGAGGTAACATTCGACAAACCAGCTTTGAATTAGCAAAATTATTTAGTAATCGCTCTTATTTAACTATAGTTTATCACACATTGCACTGTGGATTCAAGAGAGTTGAAGACATTCTTAATTCTGGTTTTAATATATTTTATAATCAAAAGGGTAAAAATAAAGGCACATCACTATGATTTAATGTATGGTGGAAGACAGGCAGAAAAGCTTTCCAGTCCATATCTGCCAGCTATTAACCATGCCTCTGTCAGAGCTGAGTGTTTCATAAAGATGCTTGCTCAGAGATGAAAAAAGAAGAACGCAGATCAAAGAAGAATGCAAATGCCCCTCAGAGAAAACTAGGAACACTGAATTATAAACTGGAAGTAATGTTTTATTGTGAATTCCCTTACCACCTGAAATTCAACTTAAGAGATGTGATTGCTACGCACAGTAACTCTGCCATTCTTTTTCTTTATGCTGTCTTACACTCAGATTTTGTAGATCAGATATAAGAATAAGCTAAAAGCCACAACATTGCAGTGACACAGGGAACGTGAGAGGAATGGAAGAGACCCGAGACCTCACGGGACTCCCCATCCCATCGGTTGGCCAATGGAAGATGCGCAGTTCACGATATGACAATCTCATTCCCTTCGCAGGCACAGCTCGCTTTCTCATCTGTTTCTTTCCTAATCTGATTAGTTCTCATAACTGAAAACTCATGGCTAAGGAAGCATCTATTTTGTTTCCACTGTACATTCTTGATTTGAAAGATTTGTAAATCAGACATGAAAGCCACTCACTCCAGGTTGAAGTCTGATGTTACAAAGGTTCGAGCTGGGAAAAGACCCAAAATAAATTCAGTTCTATTGTATTTACTAACATTCCAATTATGCCTTTCCATTTTATACAATTCTGGGAGAAGGCAAGGTGAAATGACACATATTTATCAATGTGGTGTTATACTTTATTCTGCCTATATGCCTTTGGCAGTAACTTCAGAAGATGAATGCCAAACACAACCCAGCTAATAACTCAAGAGCTATTATTCTGAGTTACAGACACCCTGAAGGAGAGCAGCCTTAGTGATCAGTTCTCCTCCTGGATCAAATTTTTGAAGTATTCCAGCTGGATCAGTGTTTGCACAAGAAATGCTGCCCCTTAATTCTCATGACTTCTGCTGGCTGTACTGTCCTTCCCGTGCAGTACAAGAGAATACAAGAAATGTGTGTAGTGAAGACTACTTGGATAGTTTTGCAAAAATCCAGCAGAGGATGAAAATTCAGAGAAAATTTCAGTCACCGAAACAGTCTCTTAGATTACAGTAGCTCTAATTGCCCGAAACATGTGAAATTCAAAGTTTTGCCTTTTCACGGTTCTGTTATTGCTCATGTGGAGAAGTCTAAAAATCCAGTTGCGTCTCTGGTCTGCAATTTTGAAGTGTAAAAACTTTATAAGAAGAAACTAGCTTTGAGTAAACTGTAAGTTTATTAGGACTGATGTATACAGGCACTGGCGAAAAACAAAGAAATGGCATAAACTGACTTGCCTAAAGGCTGATGAGGATGGGCAGCTGAAGGAGCTAAGAAAATACGTAGAGAAAAGGTGGAAAAAGATGTGTTAAGAAGTGATACGGTTCATGATAGTTACACCAAGCAGAACTGGAAAATTTTAAAGCAGTACTTAGAATTCAGCCTTTCCTTGCTGTATGGCGATGCCTGCTTTGTGCTTGCAGCACTCTTTTTGGGAAGCCATGCAGGTTCTCTTCTTTCAGAAGCACCAGGCACCGCCTCGACATTGCAATGCAGCCAGTTTGACAGCCAGTGAAAAATTAAGACAATAAACAAACATTAGCTAAAACCAAATAAAGCCAACTGTATTAAAATACAAACATATGTTTAAAAGTTATTACAGTAAAAGGCAGATACAAGAAACCAAAACATACTACATCTTACAGCTACTCCTAACTCTGCTTTTTAAAGAATATTTACACACTTCTAACTGGGGAAAACAGGGGACTATTAGGCTGTGAAAACCATGTGCCAAAACATATCTTTCCCATGGTATAGGTGAGAATTAAGACTGAGTCAGCTGACAGTTTAACATTTCTGCAGATTAAAATTAGCAGTGAACAAGACATATTCACTTTAAACTAATAGATGAATAGCTTACTACTTCCTCAGCGGAACGTTTTTCTTGCATCAATATGCATTCATACACAGGTGAAAAAATATTTTGTGAACTGTAAATGCGATTAGGCCTTCCAGTTATGTTTAGTATGTTTTTTTTAAATTGACCATGAGTGCACGTGTACATGTGCATGTGTGTGCCACATTTCTTGTCATCGTTCCAGGGATTGCCACTAGAATTTCGTAAGTGCAAAGCAATACTGGGAAATTCATTGTGACCTCACATTTGAAGAGCACCTAAAAATACATTTACTTTTTTATTATTTAGCTATATACAATATAACTTTACATGTGACGGCTAATGTTGAAACCAATATATGCAATTTCATGTTCCTGTGGATGGTGAAAAAAAGTGTTATTTTGTCCTTAGAGCTGTTACTGTCTCTCAACATAATAATAACACTACTACACAAACCACTAGCAGCAAGACAAAGCTAATAATGTGTTCTTGAACCATAATAATTCCACAGTCCTTGCTTATGCTATAAAGGTGATGCATATAGATTTTTATAGTTGGTACTGGTACAAAAAAATACTAGTATAGTTGAAGACTTTAAGTGCATCCAGCTATAACAGGCAGTACCAGGATAAAAACGGTAATTTTGCGCAGCTGGGAAGACTTTGATGCTGTTAAATTTTAAAAAAACCCTAGTAAATCCAAGTTTTAATGGCAATTCTTTTCATATGGGCTCTAAAAGGATATGAAATATCACAATGGACACTTTTCATTGTGAAGAGCAGAAATTGTGCAAAAGAAAATAATTCAAAGTTTGGTAATCTAGTAATGAGCCCGAACTTGTCTGATCAAAAGAAAGGATACATGGATGAGATCTGAGCTCTGCCTTCATCCCTAGTGACCTTACCCATTCTGTGGGATGATGTTATGGGCCACAGATGTATATATGCATATATGAAGTATGCAGGGGGAGGGAGGTGGGTGTGGGTCTAAAAAGCTCGTCATGTGAAAGATCCACCTCATTCTCATTTACAAATGGGGAAAGGGAGCTTAGATAAAGATTAAATGACTTGTTTAATGAAATATACAAATCTATGGAGGACTGTAATTTTATCAGTTCAAAATGTGCCCACCATCTTCCCAACTGATTAATACTATTAGCTGACTAATAAAGGTGGAGGAAATGAGATAGGGTAAGATTGACTCTTTTTAAGATCTCCACTGACTCAATATAAGCATAACCACCTCTCTGTAGTTGAGTAACAGGTTTTTACCCAGGGTGGGTCTACTCTGCCAATTTCAGTGAATATATTGGTATTTCATTCAGTATTAACTGCAGCAAGAGTTACAGTTTGTATACTATTGTCCTTCGTAGTTCCTGTTAGCTTGGCCAAACAACTTAGCATGCTTTCTGTTACAAAAGCATTTTACACTGGATTCACCCACGCATAATGCCTAATTTTAAACTTCAGTTTGAAAGCTAGGTGCTTCACTGGTTGGCATGGCACTGCTAATATTCTTTGAAAAGCTGGACTACGTTGACTACCTTAGAAAAAGAATAATCTACATACAACATGTATATTTTAAAAAAGATATATATTTTCTAAAACTACCATCTATCTGGGTTGCATGTACAGTGAAGAGCCCTGTTTTGTCTGAATGAGTCTGTCCAAAACAGAAGCATAAGCATGTGTATAAACCCATGTTGTATTAGAACCTACATTTTTTGGGAAGTAAGAAAATGCAGCTATACAAAAATGTGTGAACATACAAAATCACTATGAAATGGCAAGATGCAACAGGGAAACCAAAAATGAACTAATGGGCAGATTGTGTCAATATAAACCCCATGTTTAGAATGGCAGGACCGCTAACAGTCTTTCTGGACTTAGAGACAATGAAGTCAAATAAAGGGACCACAGACTTCACAGTGAAGTTTCACGCTCACTTAAATAGATTCTTTCAAGCCCCTTGGGTTTTATTTTCAGTGAAATGCATTTGAGCTCCATTTGAGCTCCATTTGAGCTGCCTATTCAACAGCTCACAGAGAGACGCTGCCTCTTCACCCAAAGCCCTCCCCACGTGCTTCTTCCATGCAGCTCCAGTGTCTGTATCATCAGGAGCAGTCAAGGTACCTGGCAGACAGCTAGAGCCTCGCAGGGGCCCAGAGCCCTCTCACCGTGGCAGTCAGCTAGCAAGGCACAACAGAAGTGAAGAATCCAAACCACTGTCATTTTAGTGTTTCATTGGTACTATTTCACTGAATTAAGACCTTTTTTTTTTGTCCTACAGGCTATAGACAGGGCACACACACACATCCATGTAAGGATTGGGAAAGGTGGAACTTGTGTGGGATCTGATGGGCGCTGCTGAAGCAAAACGTTACAAGGGCTCAAGTGCTAAAGCATGACTGTATCTATAGTCAAGCATCCAAAAGAGAAATGCTTACCCAGCTGTATCTGTCATCCTTCTAGGGCCCAGAGACTGGATGAAAAAATGGATAAAGATATTTAAAAAAAATCCCCTGGGACCATCTCCTGTATTTAATAAGGAAAAACACCTTCTGTGCAGCCAATAAAAGTTGAGTCTCTCATGAAGATTTATACCATATTATACACTGAAATTCAATGTACAACGATACCCTTGTGTATGCAGTTGTCAGAATAATAATCTTTGTCTGTCTGATCAACTTATATTTTATGCCAACAACACAGCATTTAATATTACACAGTTTCAGAGGAAGAAAATACATTTATTCATGCAACAACTAGCCCAGTAGCTTAAACAGACAGTGAAAACAAAAAAATAGCTTAGAGTTTTTACATTAACTTCTGATCTACAATACAGATTTCTATACAATTTTAGCAATTTTATGCAGCAATATAAACTATGATTCTTAATCTAGTTTGTGAAACTGTCTCACTATTTTATACTGTCATGAGGAATAATACAGTTGGATATGACTGCTGAAGTTTGCTTTTGGCATTCTCCTGAACGAGGAAACTAAAAATACAAATGGTAATCAACAGCTTTTTTCTATATTCTGTATTACCATATTCTGTGCTATATTCTTAGGCTTTGTGTCTGAAAATATATATCAAGAAACACTTATAGAGAAGATATACATGGACTTCTCCACAATCAATGTACTCCTTATCAGAAATCGGTATCTCTTCAGTAGAGAAAGTCTACCCACAATATAAGGCTTGTTCCAAATGATGCAATGCTCTGCCAGATGACAAAACTTAAGCAATATAGAAAAGCTCTGTTGTATGTAGATCCATTAAAACTAGTCTTGAAGCAGCCTGTGCAGAAAACTGACAGACTTTTAGTGATTTATTGTCACCTTTTTAAAGGCACCTACTTTTTACCTTACATTAATTTTTCTTTATATAACAATACCTGACAAAAAAGAAACCTGGGGACACACCACCCCACCACCCGCCCCTACCCTCCCCACAAGCTAATATGTAGGATCGGGAAGAGGAAAAAAAAGGATAGTCAGAAATGTGTCTGTACCCCAAGGTGCACACTTATAAAACAAAACTGCACACTCACAAAAGAAAGGTGTACCACAATCTTTTAACAACAGTATTTGCATTGCAAGTTAAGCTTACTATTGCAGAGGAAAAGGCAAATTCTTGTTAGAATGTAATAAAGGGGGTAGATTTCTTCACGGATGCTGGACTTATCAAAACCTTCAAATCCTCTGGCCATGCTGCATGCCTTTAGGGAAGCGTTGCCTGGTAACCCATTGGTGGCTATCATTGAAACTTTTCCAAAATTATGTACTAGTTTCTGCATCAAGACACCATTGAAGTTGGTGCTTCCTTATAACAGGATGTGGTATCAGTGCCTAAAGAAAGTGACTGAATTCAAAATACACACATGCACGTGTGTGCACACACAGACATGGATAATTTTTACGCAGGAAGGAGTTACTGAAATTTGTTGGCCAAGGATTGGCTGTAGCTCCAACACATGGCACACTCCGACATTTCTTTTGCAACTGAAAAAAGGAAACAGCGATCTACTGTCATGTTTATTACTGTAAACTTCCTATTTAGTTTTCTGTAGACTAGTTTATATGTAAGAATTCATACACCAAGTCCATTTATATGAAATAAAATACACAGGTTGAAATATGGGAATAGATACCACATGTCAGACATGTGTATGAGAAAAACACACCTACATTATAAGAGTAGAAAAAAGCTGAAGGAGGACACAGATTAAGTCCTGCTTTGTGATTTATAGGAATTTGTTTGCATAGAGCACATTTGTAGTGCTTTGATCAGATTAACTATTCTATATAAAAGCAAACCAAAGCTTAGAGCCTACATTATATTGTCCCATGGGGAAAAAAAGCTGGTAACAAATGAGCTGGCCCCCAAAATAACTCAGAAATTCATGGATTGATAGTCTAAACTATTCCGGAGAGGTGAGAAAAAGCAAAGGAAAATCAAAGCATCAGAAAACAGATATGCCTAAGAGATCTTGCACAAGGCCAGCTTAACAAAGATCAGAGCAGTTATGCTGATTTACACCAGCTGAGGAGCTGGCCAGTATCTTTGTGTTCTTGAAGCTTAGACTTTAGAAATACATTCAGTTAGTCATAGTCACTGTCTGAGAATTAGAAACGTAAATTGTGTTCAGAGTCCAAAAATAGATGTGATCTATTTTTATTGGCAAAGGAATAAAATAGCTCCCTCCTTCCTTCACCAGAAGTCTTCAAACCAGATCCACATGATATGAATGGAACACTTAACCTCAGTCAAATGTACTTTTAAAAATCTCTGAATGCTGAGTAACACACCAGATTAATTACTGTTACAATAGGATTACGGCTGATAGTATTGTACACACACAAGGTCTGAAGTTAAAATTAAAGAAGATTGTAATTCTAATAAAAATTATAGATTCTTCACTGAAGAACAGATGTCATTGTTCAACAACTATCACTACCTAAATATGCTTTTGTTTAGCAGTAGCTTAGCTAAGCCGATGATCTCAAAAAAATGCCGATTTTTTTCTGTTTAAAAAGTATTTGTACATTTTAATGATCTATTTAAAAGATTCCATACACTCCTATTAGCTTCCAAATATATACTGTGTAGTATACTCTGACAGAAATATCTACATGCTGCAAATGCATTGCAGATGAACATTTGTGCTTGTCTAACCAGGCACATTACACTGAGCTACACAGCTATGTGTCATGTATTCCCCTCGGATGGCTCAAGCATGCTGCAGCTACAGTAAAACATCACCTGCCACTATTGCTCCATGGTTGCAGTCCTACTCCTGTGGAAGCAGAATACTTCATATTTAATAAATGTAATCAGGGTTTGCTATAGATAGTGAAAAGCCTCAACAAGCAAAGGTTGACACTTGTTTGTATTTAGACACGGGCTTTGGGGTTCGCATTATTTGTATTTATTAGTCTGTTAAATATATTTGTCATATGTTTGAGGATGGTGAATCTCAAACCAGTCAATTTCGCAGCTGGTGGAAAATAAAATTCCCTTAAACATCTAATACAGCTGCATCTTTTGTTAAAATTGTGTAAGTAAAGTTTTCCTGAGAGATTCCTTTATCCACTGGGAAAAATTTGGAAGATACTCAGCCATAGATTAAATATTGCAGCATTTCAGACTTCATACAGAGTCTCCTTTTATGATTTAATAAATTTCACCTATTTTTCTTTTCACAAAACAATTTGCTTATCTTAGCAGTGTATAATGAAAAACTAGTTATATAAAATACATACATTTTGTATTTAACACAAAAAAAGTAGGTAAAAACAGCTACTTAAAATATTTTTGCAGGGCTTTTTTTGCTATAAAACAAAACAGGTATCCCTGCTTCCTATTAATCTTTCTTGATGTATTCTATTCAGGGTGGCCAGCAGACTGATAAGATCTTTCCTTCAGATTTCAAAATTACTGAATCTGGCAATAGTTCTCATTTATCTCATGCACCGCTGAGAAAACAATCTCAAATCGTTGGTTCTACTGATGAAACTTCCTTAGCAACACAAGGGCTCCAGAATTATTTTTCAAACCGTGTCAATGCTTCCTGTGAGGTTTCCGTCACTGTCAACATTGAGCACTTTGCAGATGAGGGGGGGAAAAAAACCCAACCCAGAAAGCTGTGATAAATTAATAGCGGGTAAATGAATAGACTAAATGGAATTAATAGAAGCAGTGATAAATCTAATAGGGAAATTCTGTAACAATAGTCCAGTGAGTAACATTTTAGATTTACCAAGTCTTTTATCATTTAGATGAGAATCTATAGGGAAGCGACTCTGTCCCAATGGTGTTAAAAAAAGCAGGAAAAGTGAGCACTTGCACCTGTGCCTTTCTCTGCGACATAACACACTGCAGCAGGGGCTCTGCATGGAGGCTGCACCCCCGGGGAACAAGGCAGGAGGACCCTCACGCAGCTTTTACTTTTGAAGCCTTGGTGTTAGCCCAGACATTCAGGCTGACGTGGGGCTGTGGCTCCTCTCTGGAGCAGGAACTACCAGACCAGCAGAGAAGTCTGCTCTGCTGAATCCTAGGGACTGGTCCCTCTGCCTTGCTGGCACTTTCAAATAGGACTTTTCAGCCATATTCTCTCATGGTATATTATATTTAGGCCACATTTTAAACCTTTACCATATTCAGTCTATATTGATTAAGTCTCAAGTGTGCAGCTAATCCCTTGAAGCTAGATTTCAACATTTGCTGCTTGAGTCTGTAAAGTGTCAGCAGTGCAGGGATTTGGCTTTTAATGTAATTGGAATAGACTAGTTCAAAGCTGCTTTATTTCAGGTACCTCCAGTCTCAGGTTAGAGAGCGCTTTCTGCTGTGAAGATTTTTTCCCTCCCTGACATAAAAGTTCACCCTAGTTCTCAAATTCACCAGTACTCATCTGACGCTTCACAAGTTGCCAAATGTCTGCTCAAACACTAAAAAAACCAGTTTCTGCTGAGTTCTAAACTAAGTGTTAGAGGATAGCTGAAAATTAGCAGCACCATATCTATCTAGGGCTGAGCAAAAGACCCTGAACATTAACACTTTACTGACTGCTAAAAGCTGGCTGAGAAGTGTGCTAGTTATCTTCTACAGTGGTGCTCTTTATCTCTCCTGTGTCCTGAGAAGCAGTCACTGATGCCAGGAGCACTGCTCCTGTCCAACACCTTACAGAATACCTGGAGGCAAAGGAAAGGCATCCTCTGTCAGCTTGAGCTTCCTGTCACAGGCAGGTTGGGTTTTATGGCAGAGTGAAGGATGAAGGGAGCTCAGGCTTCCATCTTCCAAAGCGCCTGCTGACAGTGCCTTCCTCTGTTGTCCCCTGTTGCAGAGGTACAGCTGGGATGCCTCAGCTTTGTCAGGAAACTGCTCTGACTTCTTTTTTTTTTTCCGATTTCCTCAGCATTTTTTTAAAGCTAGTTCGATTCATGATCTATTTTACAGTGTGACTGGCACACACAGCTGTGGTGCCCAAACAAAAGTGGATACTTGCTGTGTGAAGAAGAGGTCAGGAAGGAAAGGAAATCGTTGTTGACACTGTACATGACAAACCACAATATTCTTAAAATATTTGCCTTCAATTTTAAATCTTCAACTACTCCTTGCCACCCTTCAGCCTATGAATAGCTTCTTAAACTTTTAAGAATAGCTTAAGAACTCTTAAGGGTAAACTCTTAAGAATTGCTTCCTAACCTCCTTCTAAATGAGCTGAGTGCTCCTCTTTTGTGCCATTCTGCAGTGACTTCATTTAAAGCCAAGGAGATTAAACCAGTAAGATTAGAATGGCAGTGTAATTGGTTTGTGTGGCAAGGTTGGGGGGGGGGGGGGGGGGCAGGTTACAAGGGTGGCTTCTGTGAGAAGCTGCTAGAAGTTTCCCTTATGTCTGATACAGCCAATGCCAGGTGGCTCCAAGATGGACTCGCCGCTGGCCAAGGCCGAGCCAATCAGTGATGGTGGTAGCGCCTCTGTGATAACGTGTTTAAGAAAGGGAAAAAGTTACTGTGCAGGAACAATTGCAGCGAGTGAGAGGAGTGAGAATATGTGAAAGAAACATCCCGCAGACACCGAGGTCAGTGAAGAAGGAGGGGGAGGAGATGCTCCAGGCGCCGGAGCAGCGATTCCCCTGCGGCCTGTGGTGAAGACCATGGTGAGGCAGGCTGTGCCCCTGCAGCCCATGGGCGGTGGAGCAGATGACTGCCTACACCCCGTGGAGGGCCCCCACGCCGGAGTAGGTGGATACCTGAAGGAAGCTGTGACCCCGTGGGAAGCCTGCACCGGAGCAGGCTCCTGGCAGGACCTGTGGCCTGTGGAGAGAGAGCAGCCCACGCTGGAGCAGGTTTGCTGCTGGTGACCCCGTGAGGGGGGGGCTCACGCTGGAGCAGTCGGTTCCTGAAGGACTGCACCCCATGAAGGAGACCCACGTTGGAGCAATTCATGAAGTACTGAACCCATGGGAAGACTCACACTGGAGAAGTCATGGAGGACCTTCTCCTGTGAGGGGGACCCCACATTGGAGCAGGGGAAGTGTGTGAGGAGTCCTCCCCCTGAGCAGGAAGGAGCAGCAGAAAACAACAGTGTGATGAACTGGCCCCAACCCCCATTCCCTGTCCCCCTGCGCCACTCGGGGGTAGGAGGGAGAGAAATCGGGATCAAAGTTAAGCCCGGGAAAGAAGGGAGGTTTTTTTTTTTTAAGATTTTAAGATTTGGTTTTATTTCTCATTAGTCCTCTCTCAGTTAATTGGTAATAAATTACATTTTTCCCAAGTTGAGTCTGTTTTGCCCGTGATGGTAAATGCTGAGTGATCTCCCTGCCCTTATCTCGACCCCACAAGCCTGTTCCAGTTTTTTCTCTCCCCTGTCCAGTTGAGGAGGAGGAGAGTGATGAGGTGGTGCTGGTGGGCACCTGGCATCCAGCCAGGGTCAAACCACTACAGGTAGATAAGATTTCAAATGTCTAATGCTAAAACATCTACTGCACAAGAACATTGTTAGATATAAGCTAGAAACATATGATACACAATGAAGTTAAATAGCATTAACATTATTTGGTTCAAGATCTTTCTCTAAAAGTAGTAAAATAACCCACATGGCCTCCTCAGCAAAGAAAATTAGAAGTTAATATAGTTTATATATATATTAGTTGATATGTATATCATTGAGTAGAGCAAATTCACTTTGCCTTCTTGCCCCATGCCATCCAAGGGTTATCTGAGACAGTTCTGAGGAAACAGTCTGCACTGCTTTCACCTTCAAATACAAGATTAAGAATTTCAAATTAATCTATTGATGTGACAATAGAAACCTCTATCACTTCTTGGATGGCCTCCAGCAATGTGATGCAGGGACACACGCTTTCAGCAGCGGGGAAACACCAGCAGATGCTAAATTCTGTAATGCATGTCCTCAGCAAAACAGGCTCAGTAGTATACTCAACCTCCATTTTCTAATCTGCGTTTAAATAAGATCTGTATCAGATTCAAAGGTTTGTCCCTTATCTGCAGATGACTTCTTGGACTGGGTCCATGGTGCCAGGAATGTTGGTCAAAGTAGTAGTAGTTCAAGTTAAGAACACATTTACTAGATAATAAATAATATGATTTGTAAAATAACTATTTTACTACAGTAAGAGCTTTCAGGTGGTAGCAGTGAGATTGAGTTTGGGTCCAGGCCACCTTCTAGTCACTTACATAATGACGAGTGTAAGTTATTTGTAATACAGTAAATATACCATAATCTAGAATAACTATAATCAGCCTAATACATATTTTGGAACATGGCTAGACAAAGGAGTTCAGAGAAGCTAGTGGCCTGTATTTTAAATATTCGGGTTATCCTCTTCTACTGAAGGCTGAATGACAGATACACAAAAAAATCTCATAGAGGTATATAAACACATGTTCTTGTAGCATATCAGCAGTCCCCACAAATGTCACCATCACATGTATGAATGTCATAATATACTAAAAACATTTAAAAAATTGTGTTATAAGATTGAGAGGTATAGAATATATCCAGAAAGACAAGTTTATTGTGTGTAGAGTCAGACTTAGATAATTTAAACCTCTTGGAACAAAATGCATATTGAAGAAAACGGGAAGAGTGGGAGTGAGCCAGTGAGTTCAACGATCTTCCACCCTCCTCCTAAGTGCTTAGTAAATGCTATTTATTTATTTGAATGGTTATGAACTAAGGTATTGCTGCTGCCAAAGAAGCAGACACTTCCTCCCCATAAATAATTTAACCAAAGAAACATGAGAAAGAATGTGTAAAAGGTACAATTTAATATAAAAAAAAATTGAAATGCGGAACCCTGGATATTATACTAATCAAGTATGTTTTTTAAACTTAAGACAATTTAAAATATTTCATATATAAAATAAGGGTTTCAAGCAACAAGGTAACCAGCAGTTCCTGACATTAAGCATGTTAGTTTGTTAGCTGACAATCAAAAAGACTAAATGCAAGAATGTGAACAATGTTTAAAGGGATTTCTCAGCAAAGATACTATGTATTACAGATTTCAATCTTTATCAATCTTTATATATTTGGTATATTTCTATATTGCATAAACAATAACCCATACTCTACCATTCTGTACTATAAATACATTGCATTAATTCAGATAAATGTTTTATATTGTTCCCTCCCTCATTTATACCTTTAAAAATGTGCAGCTATGATTTATGCTTTTGAGGATGGCATAATAGAATTTGACATTTTCCAGCTGAGGTGTGGCCTAGTTCCAGCTCCATGCTTCATTACGTTGTACTCCCTTTGAGAGGATGAGAAGAGTAAAAATAGCCAGGTTGTTAAAAATGTAAAAAGGCATAAATGAATTCTCACCAGATGTCCTCTTCAATTGTCATTTTCATAAAATTATGATTGTTAAAACTTTTGCTTACCATAAAACACTAAAAATCAATATACGCTATGAACTACGTATCTGGAAGGGTTGTTCCCACCTCACTAACATCCTCTCTTCTTTGGTTTCTCCCTATTTTAAATGAGAGAGGACCGTTCTTGTTTAAAATAGTACCCAAACCGCGTATTTATGTGAAGAAAACTAACAAATACATGCTAGGTAGTAGAAGTCTGAACGCTGTCATATGTACACATTCAGAGGCACGAAGAAAAAGAATATTTGAACCCACAAGTTATTTTCTTCCTTTTTCAAAGCAGAGTGAACTTGGAAAAATGCAGATACAAAAATGAAAAATGGCTCAACCACCCACATTCCACTCATTTTGATAACCCACGTTGCAGGCACTGGAATCTTTCATTACCCTTCTTTATTAGGATCAGCTACAGTGCATTCTTGCTCACTGGGAAGCTGTTCTTGAGCAGCTACTCCCACCATGAGTGTGGTGCAGGAGCCAGTGAGGGCAGCATATTGCAGCCGTCAGAGCGAGAGCCAAGGGGATGAGCCAGCTGCTGGCAGCGGGCCTGGGCCATGCCCACCTGCTGGATGTATATCCCTTTCCCTGCTCCAGGCTCCCTGTACACGCAGATGTAGAAGCCAGTGGCTACCTGGCCTGCAAGGCACTTTCACACCAACACACCTGCTCTGCTCCATGCTTCCCCACTGCTCTCAGCAGGCACCACTGGCCCTCCCCAACTCACACAGTCATGGGATGACTCCGAGGACTGCCCAGCCCTTGCCCACGCACTTTGTGGGTGTGGCACTATGCACTATACATGGTGCAATGTACCATCCCAGCATGCTTTTAACCAGAAACAGGTTATAAGGGTTATAAACACCAAATACAAACTGTAAGTTAAAAAACTAAATAGTTTAATAAGTTTTAACATATTGTCTTTTTGGTAAAGAGTAAATCAAAGTGTCAGCAACATATAAAATGTATTTTCCTTATCCCGCCGGGCAGATTCAGGATGTTCTTAACATCAAAGCAGCTGATTTTGGCACTTTGCTTTTCAACTGTACTGATGTGTAACAAAGGTAACAGAAATGCCTCACAATTCATTCAAATCTGTTTTACTGAATGCTGTACCAACTTATAATGTTTAAGCATCAAATCTATTTTATGGCTGTTGTCTCACGGAAAGATTAAAATAAAATAATTGTTTGAAAAGAAAAAGGGGAAATAACGCCACTTGCAACTGTAAGGGCTGTTGCACATGGGCTTGTGGAGTATCATAGGAAGTCTGGGATGAAGATTTCTGCTGTCTGAAGTAGAAGTGCTGTTCTTTGCTCACAAAAGTTGTTACAAACAAGATAGCCAAGAAGAAAGATTTGTCAGTTTCCCTCTGAATGGCAAGAGGTTGAGCAGATTACTCAATATTTGTCAGACTTGAGGTGACTGCCTGTCACTATACAAGGAAGTAAATAGTATTGACAGCTTTATAAGATCAAAATTCAAAGCCTGCAAGGATATGTACCTGCATCACACAATACATTGCAAAGAACTTCTGTTTTAGGAACCTGTTGGGCTCAATTGTGAAGAGTAGAAAGAGTGCAGATAACAGCATGTGAGTGCCAGAGCATGGTCCCTGTTGTGTAGTTATGACCGTGTTCTCCAACCACATTACCTAGCCCTGCCAGAACACCTTAATGATGCGCTCAACAGCCACTTGTGATATCCTAAGCAATTCTCTGCTATGCTGTACTGACATATCAGCTCATTTTGAGCCTCTCTGGACATTTCATATGAAACTGTATACCTGTATGGAGACATGAACTTAAAAGCTTAAAAAAAAAAATTATATGTTTTGTTTGTTTTAACTCTTTTCCCTGCACATCCTTATTCATCCTCAGAAAAATCTCTGAGAAGATGACCTTTATGAATAATCCCTTGTGTAATACTGGTCTTAGCTTCTCCAGGCTAGGGTGGAAGCAGCTATAGGAGAAAAGCAGAGGGAGCCTGGGCCTCCTTTGGAATCAGTGACCCTATTTCTAATAGCCATGGTTTCTGAATGGAGAGGGCATCCAATCTGTTACAAATGCAGAAGGGTGAAAAGCAGAATAATAGGAAGGGTCAGAAAACACTTGATGAGGTAATCTGGTAAATCTGGGCCTAATGTGAAAAGAAGCAGGAATAAATACAGAAAGAAAATCAGCACGTGAATGGAAAGGGGGAGCAGAAATTGAAGGGGTAAACAGCTCAAATTAGAGCAAGAGGAGAGGATGGATCTTGTTTGATTAAAATAAAGGAGGACTGGTAACAGGTGAGGGCTTGGAACCGCTCAGCTGAAAGGAAACCAGATCTGGTAAGTGGACTGGTTAGAAACTGGCTTGTAGACTGGCACAAGCGTCAGCATAGGATGGCTTGTATGTAAACTTGGGATGGAAGCATGCTGTAGATGAGGTAAATCAGATTGGTGAAAGTGACAAAAAGATGACAGGGAGGAAATGGGGACTCTCCCAAACCAGTAGAACAGGCAATATCAGCTAGGTGCAGTTGCTCTGATTGCAGTGTTGGTTTCGTTTCCCTCTAGAATGGGAAAGCATACTTCCACTGCTGGTTATTCTAATAGCTCTTCAAAAAAAGGTCTCTAGTGGAGTTAAACATCCAACCATGCTGGAGAAGCATGTGGTGATGATATATAATATAACATATTCTAGATTCATACAGGAGGAAGATAATGACTAAACATGCATGTACATATACAGGTGTATGGAGGAAAAGAAAACAACAAATAGAAAACACTTCATAAACTACGGAATTGTTATTACCATCTCAGTCGGATTTGGAACCTGAAGATGTCATTGTAGATTGTTTCTATACTAAAATTTCTATACTAAAATAAATTGTTTAGACAATTAGCATTCACATACACTGCAGCAGGACAACTATTCACCAATATGTTATTGTCTGAGCTGATTCAGTGTGAGCAATTCTATTTTCATTTAAATAAATATGTATTTGGTAACTATGCTTTACGGTAGTGTTTCTGACTACTCAAGTAGTTGCAACAACTTGACCTTTACAGTATCTGTCTTATTTTCTTACAATAACAGTATCAGCTATGAGATCTACTGAGAATATTGAGGGGGTGGGTTTTTTTGTGATGTCTTTTTGGTTTTTTAAATTTACAGCTATGCACGTACACAGTAGACTAGTAATATACCATCATCTAATACAAACGGGGACACTACAGTCTATTATAACAACAGTAGGCTGAAAAATACTAGCAGTCAAGAAGTAGGCTTGCCAACTCAACTGTAGCCAAGAAACAGGTAACTTACTCATTGATCTCCACAGTTTTCATTATCAAATTCTACAAGTTCGGAAAAAAAAAAAAAAGTGAAGCATATTCCAGTCTACTTAGCAGAGGGATGCAGCTGATAGTCAAGTACTTGTCTTCATCCCCTGACTTTTACCTAGAGATTTGGAAGTTTCAAAAATATGGATGCTTTCATGTCTTGTTTAATATAGGCTTCAGCATGAACTTCCTCTAAGCATGGAGATCAATGGAAAAATTCAGATCTTTCTGCTAAGTCATGATCTTTGTAAAAATAATGATTGTAAACACTGGTAAACAATTTCTCTCTCCAGGATAACAAGGTTAGAGATAGAATCATTTGCTAGAATCTTAGAAAATGGTGCAAAATAATTGCAGGCTCATAAACTTTCAAAATGCAAATACTAAATCATAAGAATATCCATATCTTGTCAGTCTTTGCATTGGCAGTGTGCAGTATTATTCTGCTTGTTTCAGAAGAAGAGAATACTTATGTTACCTTATCACATCAGTAAGTCTTTTAATTAAAAGTATATCCGTGTTATCATCTAACCTTCATTTCAAGTAATTAGCATGACTAAAATGACCTGTAAGATTTTAAACATAATATCATAAACAATGATTTCAGGGACAAAATATCTATGACTTTGGAACTGTTTATTAACTTAAAAGCACAAAATAATTAATTGTTTAGTTCTGCAAAACTAAACCTTAATTCCCTGAAGGTTTATTTCCAACAAAAAAGAACTAGATCCCACCTACCTGCTTTTAAGTGATGAGAGCTTTCGTTACAGAGACAAAGCAAATTATAAATGCAAACCAAAATACATCCCACAAATCTTGTTTTGGAAAGTATTACTGAAAAAAATCGTACTCTGAAAAGGGAATTAAAGGGTTTCCTGGGAATGGTAGGGACCTCAGTAAAGATATTATAATGTGGCATTTGATGTTCTAGAGGGATTTCAACAAGTTTTGCATGGTCAAATTCCATTAATAAGTTGGCTTTCTTCCAAAGCTGTGTGTGTCCCTCTCATCTGCCATAGTGCCCTAACTGTAAGGAAACCTAACCTCACCTGCTCAGTCACATCTTAGCAATTTTAATTGCTTTTTCTCGCTCGTTACAGTACCAAACAGGCTTAGAGAAATCCTAGTATCTTATAATGCAGATTATATGGGTTATGAGTAGAACAGTAACCATTTTGGTGGTGTCGTAAGAGGATTATAGAGCATATCGGTAGGGAAATGCCATGTGGATGGATATTAACGATGATGTGAGGGGGAATAAGAGAGAATCAATGGAATTGTGTTTTGAAAGTAACTATTCAGGGAGAACCACTATTGCAAGTACTGTCGCTAAAGTGTTCTGTAATGGATGGGTTTTATTCTTGAGCTACACCAACATTTGAATTATAAATATGTATTTACTGTTCCTTTCATTTTGCAAAGCTTGAGTATGTGTAGTCTTAGATTATAGCACAATCTGAGCAAGTCTGACTCACAGTTTTTAGCAGATGACCTTTAATTAGTGGGAAGATATTCTATCCATATCATATTCGTTCACTTGTCTTACTGGGCATTAGATGGCTGCTGTGAAGCATAAAGGATTTTTTTTGTCCTAATCCCTGTGATGTGACATGATTAATGAGATGAAATTCCCATTTGGAGTTTCCTACCAATCAATAGGCAGATGGGCAGTAGTGGATGTCGAACAACAAGACAGCAGGAGTTGCTTAAGCTCTTGCTACTTTCATAGAGAAAAAATATTTAAAGACATAATTTAAAGGAACAGATAATATCCATTTTTCCTATTTCCCTCCTCCTTCAATAATTGTTTCTTTGTTTTTAATGTACATAGAAGGGTAAAAATGCTATTTTATGTATACATACCATATTAAGCTAAAATAAGTATATTTTAAAATCTTACAGATGTCACTTATGCCAAGTAGCTATACTACATTGGTATTGAAAAAACACTTGCAAAACAGTGAGTATGAGTTTTCTCCACATCCATACAGGTATAAATAAACAGATACATCAGAGAAGCCAACGGATTTACAGAACATTAGAATAAAAACAATGTGAACATAAAATTAAGCCAGTGATTCTTTTTTTTTTCTAATACTCCAGTGAAAAATCAAATACATTTTGCATATCTTATAAAATACACCCTTTTACAGTGGCTTCAACATCTCACCCCACAACTCCATACTCTTTGATACCTAGTAATTGACATAGAAAATGAAATAAATGAATAATCTTCTATAGGTTAGTCTCAGCTGTGAAAATTTACTTAATATTATAAAATCTGAAAAAAATCATATGATTTTAAGTCTTTATGGTGTAAGTCTTTCCTTTCTTGCTAGTAGAATTTATTTATAAGTATGGGTAACTTATTAAAAATATATTAGAATAATTATATGTATTTTATAAATATATATTAATTATTATATGTAATTAATAAATGATATTATACAATTTTATCTTTCTACGTCCCAAGATTAAAAAAACTCGAGCCAAACACCTAAAATGAAATGATAAACTAAAATGCAAAATATGGCAGACTGGTGGATCTTTGCCAGACAGATTAAATCTGAGCAAATAATGCAAGTTTCCAAACAGTAGTAGCAACAGGTTTCAGGAGACTTCTTTCATAGCCCTCATGTTGATGCTTATTTTCTTCTGCGCAATACTTTTCTGCTTCTTTTAAATAGAAGTATTGGTATTTAGTTATTTTGTATGTGTGAATGTTTTATCTTATATATCCTTCTCATTGCCTTGCTCTCTCTCCTACTCTCTCATGGACAAAGATGCACACAGAGTAAAATTCATAACACACTCTTCCTAATGAACATACTCCCACCGAGCACCAAAGTGCTTAATGATGCTCAGCAGGCAGAGTTCTGCCGTTCCCCTATGTGAGCCAATATATAATCACACCACAAGTTAAAATAATATTTAGGTTGCCAAGAGAAATACTGGAAATGTAAGACATGGTAGATTTAAATTTTTCCAAACTTCAATTCTGTTCCTCTGTGTGCTCATACAATGTAGTTGGGAAGAAAAAAAAAGAAGAAAAAAAAAAAAAAAAAGAAGATGGTACACCAGATAAAGTATACGTGATTATGACATTAAAATTACTTTGCAAGACAGCCAAAGTAAATTTAGGCAAACTGATTTAAGTCAGCCTTCAGTAGTTTGCATCATACCCTGTTTCAAACAGTTATATATATGTAGTACACACTACATATATTTATATCATCTTCTTTGCCTTAGTAATGTCTATAGACCAGATTCTGCAATTAATCAGCTCTGTAGGTATAATCCCACCTGCAATGAAGTTTACAATTATTAAAAAAAGCTTTTTGAAGAGGTCCTTTATTAGAGGGTTCTTAAATTAGAACTGGCAGTTAGAAACAGGTAGATGTACACGCTGGCTTTTTCTCAGATCCATATTGTTGCATTCCCTCAGTGTGAGGGAACCTGGAACAGTTGTTTTCGTTTTCAGGAGAACTTTATGTATACAGGTGTGATCTAAAGTAACCTATGGGTTTAGGATACAAAAGGGATTTGCAACCCCGTCTCCGCCAGCAGTTGGTGAGGCACTGCATAGCTGGGGCACCCAGATTGTCACAGCGTTCACAAATGGTGTCCAGCAACCACAAGCAGTTTAGAGATGAAGATGCTCAATAACTTGTTGAACGTGCAAGAAAATGGCAAAGGCCAGGAAGAGAAGAATCCAGAGTCCTGTAAGTTGGCAAAAGTCCCGTCAACTGAGACCAATCTCTGTCATTGCTATGGTCCCATGCCAGTGATTTTAACCTTACAGGGAAAACCAAGGGCACATCTGTAGCTACATTTATTTACAGGAAAATACATAGGACTCCTGTGTTCATAACATAGCATCTCTTCCTCATGTGTTCAGTGATGCTCTTAAAATCCAGGCATGGAACAACACTGTCCCATTTGGACTGTATCATTAGAGCTGACAGATGAGTATGAAGGGTAAGAAAAGCTATGGGCAGGGGCAGATTATGAATGGGGCAGCAGAACCCCATATGTGCATGCTTACAGCTACATCATGTACATATAGCAAAGGAACTGATACTTTGTTAGGTGGTTTAAGACATTATTGGATTAGATAGCAGACAAGCAATGAATAAGACATTTTAAGAGATTTAGGTGTAATCACACCCAGCTGAAAGTCCCTTGAAATTAGACAGCCAAGAGCAGTATTTTCAATTTTTTCTTGAAGGCTTACTTCACGATCAGGGTTTTCTTCATGAAAAGACAATCGTAATTAGTGTGTCAGTTTAGCAAAACAATTAAGCATACTAAACCAATGTACCTAAATGATTTATTTATTTAGGGTAAGGCTCACTTATATGCATGACCGCTTACTCTGATTTTTTTTCCTTTTTTTTCTTTTGGATTTTGGTGCAACGCATGGTTGCAAATTGTTTTACACATTTCTGTTCTCTAGATTCTTGACCACATGTGACTATGCAGCAAGTTCTGTTGAGAAAGTTCACACTTTTATGTCTTACCACTTTCTAAGCATTAGTGACTTTTTTTTTCTTCTCTAAAAATTAAATCATTCAACTAAATGCTGCAAATATTCTCCATTTCACATCGATTTAGGTAAACACTGCAAGAACGGCATAGCTGAAGAGCTGGATAGAGTAGGCAAGGATGCTTTTTTTTATTCCCCAAGGAATGCCATAATTAATTATATATCGGGGGTCTGATTTCCTAAATGGCTAAATTCAGAAAATACTGGGATTTCAGTCGTCTTTGTATCTGACCACAGTCTGAAGTTGGATGAGATCCCAGAGGCAACAAACACTTCTACTGCATTGACCACCCAACCTCCTAAAATGCTCCATTAAAGGCCAACGCTTATTATTTATCCAATGCTCATTCTTTGTGTAGCCTACAATTTTCACTGTGGTAAAGCATGACAGGTTTATCACAAATAAACAAATATTTTGTGTATTACTTTGTTTATTGATTTTTTTAAATTTATTTATTGGGGGAATGCAGGTTTGGTCCTCCTTCTCTTTCATGATCATCGCAACACTTAATATAAGGCATATTTCCCCACTATTGATTATGTAACAGGCAATGCTGATATAATTCTTCTCATAATGTAATTCAGTACTCACATGTGACAACATCTTGCAAATACCTGTGAGAAATTCTATAAGCCTGTCTGTTACTATACAGATTCTTTCACTTAAGCGAGGAGGAAGAGTTTTAGATTTTGACCATAATGACTGAATAAACAAATGGTTTGGAAAGTGAAGTTCATAGTTATCCTATTGAGAATTACACATATAAAAACACATTTCTGTGTGGTACATGGATTTGTGGAGAATGAGAGTCCATTCTTATTTTAAAGAAGTGCTCTAGAAGTACCTGAAGCTGAAAAGCCCAAGTTTGAATATTAACAACAATGCCTCAGGTTAAGATGAATATTTATTGCAAACTTCTTTTGAGAAACAGGAACAGTCTAAGCCATGTCTCGCAGATTTATTTTTTTTTACCACAGCATAGCAGGAAAATACTAAATATTTTAAGGTATTTCAGTAGGTAATATGAGTATTTTTGCTATGCAAAAAATATTTTGAGAGATAAAGATTCTTGTTTTCAAAAGGAAATGGAAGCTAGTTGCCTGAAAGAAACTTGTACTTATAAACTTTTACTGTTATAAGGGAAAATGAAGGTAGTTGTAAGGGGGAAAATGGCCAATTGCTCTTAACTTCTGCATCATTAACACTTGTGCTGTGTGGAAGAAAGAATAAATAAGGTTTTGTTCTGAAGAAGCTACTTATGAGCTGGCAATAACAGCTACTGCCTCAGGCTCCTGAAGAAAAAAGCTTTCAAGTGCCAAACTCAGCTGAGGTTGTTGTATTAAAGAGACGGTGAGTAGAAGGTACTTCACAGGCAGAAACAGGCTTGCTCTGCCCCTACTTAGCTAGATGACTAAAAAAAATCTGAACGTTTTTAATACAATGCTGAACTAACTTAAAGCAGCCTTTTGAAAGCCAGGGTACATTAGCCTGGGCCCAGTGTTACCACTGAGGTTCAGCATGTAACTGACTGGGCTCATGTTGCTCAGCTTAGCTTGGAGCACGGGCAGAGCAAGACTCTGCCAACAAAGTCTTAAGCAGACATTTTTTTTAGCCCGAGTGCGGTTTGAACTGCTGCTATGGTTCTGCCTGCAGAGAGATGCAGGAAGTCTATCTCCTCCACAAAGGCCATGCTTACCTCAGCACTTGTGATAGGAAAAATTTAAATGCCCATGTTTTTCTCAGCTTTTTGGATTGAGCTTATCTTTATACCTCAGGAGTGTCCAAGAGTTTGTCGCACATGCAATACTCACAAAAATCAAAGTTCTTTCAGTAATAATTTCACCTTGCTGTGAAGAAACAACAGCTAGTCTGTTCTCATGGACTAGCCAAGACCACCTGGTGAGGGGGAAGATGAAGAGGAGCTCTCTGTATTTCTCTACAGTGACTTTTTAGGAGGAATTATCATTAGCTGCCTTAGAATTCACAGGAATCCACCTCTGTTCTCTTATAGGTCTATATAAAGCTACAGACATTCCCTAACTTTTTTTTTGTCCAATTGGTTAATTGCCAGTTAATACACTGGGCTTTATAGTTCTCAGCAAAAAGCCCTCTCCTTTGAAAAATTAGAAAAGAACTCATTGCCCTACTTAAGACTGTCCATGACTTGGGAAACAGTAAAATCTATAGCATATCAAAACCAGGCAACTGCAAAGGCTTGCACATGTAGAGTTGCTAAAGCTCATTACAACGCAGCATAAATGGAGGTCTAATTAACATAAGAAACTTATCCAAAAGACAATCCCATCAACATACGTGAAAACGAACCTGATGTGTTTGAAATTCAGCCAACTACAAATTAATTCAACATAGATTACATATACAGGGAGAAAGAGACTCCAGCAGAGCAACTGGCGTTGTATTGGTATATATGCCAGAAAGATTCCCTTTTACCCTGTATCTGCTCCCACTCACCAAGATGAATTATATTTGTGCACCATATGTTCAAACAAGAAACGAAGCAATGGTCAACCTCTTATTCTTGATCACTGTAATTTCTTTAGAAATTAATTTGTGTTATGTCTGTTTCCTCTTTTTAGACTGCTGATCCTGGGCAGCTATATTGTGGACTTGTAAAAGACTGAGGAATCTTACTACTAGACCCCTGAACTGTCATTTACAGTCGCTGAGGACCTCGATGCTGGCATCCAGGTTGGTGCCACAGGAGTGTATGTGGCACTATGGGAATACCAGTGTGGCAGCAAGGAAGGATATAAAGATGCCTGAACTGTGTCTAAAATAAGAACAGCCTGAGAAAAGTGCTGTGCTGATGTGGCTATATATTCCAGAATCCAAACTAGTTTTACTGTGAGCGTTGCTCTGTGCTATGGAGCTAACAACAGAGGTAAGAGTAGATAGAAGAGTTGACATACCTTTAAGTCTGCAATCTCTTACCATGCATGTGATAGCCAACCATGTGAAGGATATAAGTTCTGACATAATCCTGTTGAAAGAGACTTCTGTCTGCTGCTCCAAATTCACAATACTATGTTAACTCTTAGGGTTTGTTTCTATGAAGCTTATGTGAAATAAAGTAAGGCATGAATTTACAGAGCTCTAGTTATCCTACAGAATTACTGCCCAGAACTACTTTGACATAAATGCTTACCACATCATAAATGCTCATATGAGCAATTAGTGTAGAAAATTCACACCGTAGCCACTGACAGACTTGTTATGCCAAAGGCTTGCAGAAACATCATTTTAACTGCCAAGTACAGCCAGGTGCAGAGTTCTCAATCACACTAGTTAGAGTACAGTGCAAATACCTGAGCCATATCATTTGAACAAGGAAATCCTGTTCCTACTCAGACTGCTGCTATGTGACTGAGCAGTGGGTATTTGTGTCTTCATGCTGGAGGAAGAACCATTTTTTCCTCTCTTTATTGCTATAGTCTCTAGATCTCAAATTATCTGAAATACTGTCTTAGGTTCATATCGCTCTGCCCTGTAGGTCACAGCAGATGCCAGGGCCAGAATACCCTCTAAAACACTGGCAGATGTTTGTTTGAGTGGACTTTCATGGGTCTGAAGCCTCATTAGTTGTTTTCATGACCTGAATATTAATTTAGCATGGCGATTCTTAGGCTCTGGATCTGAACACTCAGGAATTTCTAATGAATTTCAATCTATGGGTACTAGTTATCGTTATTTAGAATAATATGGATTAATGTAATAAACACCTTTTATGCCAATAAGCATTCTGTTTAAGTATAGCATATGATTAATGAAATCCCTGTAATAAAGCTAAGTATTTTAAGTCAAGATGTCCCAGTAAAAAATAAATTGTTGGGTCAAGTGGCAAATGAAAGATATTCAGGATTGGTAACACCTCATTAAAAACCATTTCAATTGCCCTAAGGCAAGATGTTAATACACAGTAATTGTCTACCCAGAGTGAATCTCTTTCCAGTTACATGAATAATGCAAAGTAACTATTTGAATATGCTCCTTTATATCTTTAGCAGATTCACTCTAATTTCAAAATGAAAGACTAATTTTTTAAATGTTTTATGCTACTATCACAAGTTCACAAATAGGAGAAAAGGATAAAAACACCCTCCTCTTTAACGGCAAACTTCACTTGCAGAAAACAAAGTATGAAAATAATTTAGTTAGGATATCTGTGAATCCTAAGGAATTAGTACTGCTGCTACATCTGCATTCATCTTCTTACTCCAATAAAACTGTAAACAAATAATAGGACACCAGTAATAGTAATTTAAACAGTGTGAGTGATGTCTATCGCTGTACCACAGAGAATTACAAAATGTTTTCCAATTGCCTATGTAAAGTTTTGTGTGTGTTCAGCATTTTAACAAAGAATATTGGTAAGTAGTGGAACAAAAGTAGCTTTTAATGTAGGTTAGCTCAAATTCTGATATATCTCAAGTACCCTCACAATCAGAAGACAATCTCCATCTTCAGTCTGCCTGCAGAAAAAGAATTCATGCAGCGTTATCCTTAACAATAACTAAATGATGATCATGTTGCTTTCTTATTCTGCTATATAGTGCATTCAGTCCTCTATTAAATGTCGATTGGCTCAATCCTACAAGCATTCTGTTCTCTAGTGTGTCCATCCCAATCCCAGGGAGCAAAATAGCTCCAGAGGCTGAACCTGACGCTTCCTGAAGGAACTAATAAGAGTATAAAAAAGATGCTGGATTCCTTAGGAAAAAAAAAGCAACTTCCCAAGGTGGGCTTGACTTCGTTGCATCAGGATTCCAGAACAGTGAAGGAATGAACAGGAAGAAAAAACAGCCGATTGCTGTATCAGAGTGAGAAACCTACTGAATAGTAACTGAGGTTCCCAACAATGACAACATACATATGCTCAAAAAAACAGTAGAATTTTCCAGTTAGAGATAATATGCAAAACTTGGGATATCTACAACACATTGCAGTATGTGATAATGCTTCTAATACACAGCACGCTGGGCATACTTGTAATATCAAAGAAAACAGTATGACTTTCTTAATGAAGTGGTTTTGTTTAGATTTAAGTAAGTGTATTTATTATGATGCATTGTGTTAATTTTATTGTGATTCTCAGCCTTTCATTCTTTAAAAATTAGTAATGGAGTTTTGCTGACATCTGCAAAAAAATGTAACACCATGCAGACAAAAGACATATAAAACACAGCACCAAAATATAACCTCAGAGGTGCAACTGGATTCAGATTTGCAAATAGAGCAGAACAGTTAAAAGAAAATTAAACTAAGCCAGACAAGATGTAATGTTTCACCATAACGACATATTCTGAAGGAGCAAATCTTGTGACAGATTTATCCATCTCAATATTTTGATCATACATTTCAGACTTGGAATGGCTGGAAAAATGAAGTTTGCATTTCTGCTTGGATTACTATTTTATAAACTATTACCCAATTTTTTTAAAAGCTTGAGTTCTTGACACTATTTCCTAAAACTGATACGTCACAAGTTATTCTATGAAAGTTATGTCTTGATATGTGCTTAACATTGAACTAAGTAGTTGACAGCCTGGGCCAAAAAAATTTGTATCTTTGTTATCTAAAATAATTTTTACAAAAATACTTTTGGCTGCAACCACGTGATCAATAATACACAATTTGTGTAATCTAATGCTGACTGTAAATTGAAAACAAGACTTAATATAGTGCTCCAGAACATTACTGTCATATATGAAGAACTTATTTATTATTCATGCCTAGTAGTTAGTCAATATTATGGTTTCTTGTGTGTCCGCTCTACTGTAAATAGCTCAAAGACATGATCTCTGTTTTGCAATCTAGAATAAATATTCTGTTTCAGTTGAACAAGAACATGTTACCACTGGACTGAGTTAAGCTTGTCATTCCTCAAAGCAGCCTACTCTTCAGAATTAAGTAAAATTTCCTGTTAATTTCTGGTAGTCTATCCTATAAGGTTTATATTAATTAGCATACAAATATAATTTAAGTAACTTTAAATTGTCTAAGTGAAGAACCTTTTATGCTCAGGAAAGACAATTTCCTCTAGTAACTACATAATCCTATTGCCTTGTATGGGTCCTACAATAACAAGCCACACAGGGCATGAATCCCTAGTGTGGTAAGTGGAGAAATTAAATCTCTGTTGTGTTAGTGAACAAGCTGCTCTTTTAATTAGAATTCTTAAGCTCTATATTTCACCATCTATATTCTGAACTTACGAGCTAGTCAAATCAGGATAGGAAAAATAATAGGAGAAGACACCATGAAGTTAAGAGTAATAAGACTGATCCACCAACTGAGAATCCACCAAAATGATGGCTTAAGGACAGTACCAAAGGACAGCAAAGAATGAGGGAGAAATATGCAGCCAAAGAGGACACTTGCCTCATCTTTAATGTGTCGATTCTCGACTTTTTAGTTTAAGCTAGATGTGTCAGGATGCTGCTTTACATAATTGAAGTTTTTGATCTGTGCTTTCTGCTTTGTGATGTAGTGCTGATCTATAAGGGATAACAAGGGAACACAAAGCTCAACTAGTAGATTCTTTGGTGTCACAGATCACAGCATCAATCTGCTGCTGAAGTTACTGCTTCCAAAACAGACAAACAATGAAACACAATTCCATGTTTTATTGTGCAAAGGTCCTCCCTACTATTTATTTTCCTTGTCTTACTGGACAGCCACCTATAATTGAAGGTTTCCAAGCAGAAGCTAAAAGAAATAGGAAGTTGCTACTGTTCCTTACTTTTCTATGTGAGTGGCATTTGTATGTCTCAGTCACCAATAATGTTTTCAGTCTTGAAAGCTTTCATCAAACTATTGTCTCTAATGTGTTTAAATTACACTATTAAAGTTAGTCGGAACTTTTCTCTTAAAAAAAGCCCAGTACAAATCAATGTCTAGTTAAAGTACTTTCTTGACAATTATCGACTTGATTAAACTTCCTGAAAAATGTAATAAATTAACATAATTTGCAGGACTCTGTTCAAAAGATTTGATTTTTTCCCCAAAATATAACAACATTTAGTTTTCATATTACTGTAATTTTTATGACAAGTAATAGTGATGTAAACGTGACTAAAGCTGTAATTGGGAAATTCCCTGACGGCCCAAACAGGCAATGTGTGCCTTAGTAACAGTAGAGAAAACGATCTGGGTTTGCACAGATTTTTTCAAAATGTAGATATCAATGCTAGAAACAGGTATCAAGTAAGTGCCATGCAGTCTGAAGCCCTCTGAAGAAACCAGGAGCAGTTGTGCACTCTCTGCTATTGATGTGTTTCAGCCTTGATTTGAAAGGACTGTTTTTCAGACAAGCAAGGATAGTTCATGCCTACCATACCACTGGCCTTCCCTGCTGAGAATACCAACAAGAATGTCTCATCTCCATGTGATATTTAATCTAGACTGTAAGCCCCTCAGGGGCAGAGATCACATCTACTTGTCTGTAAAACCTAATGTGCACATATGGCAAAGAACAAATAGTAAAAAGGATCACAGGCAACATGTGATGCTAAGTTTTGTTTACCTTTCCAACATGAGAATATATTTATGCCACAATTACTTTCCAGAATACTTAAGCCTGATAAAGCCTGTGCAGCTCTAGTCAAAATGCACACAAGGGTGATGTGACACCATTCGGTGCAGTAACATGAAGTTTTATCATCAGCCTTTTTGAACCAAAAGTGTTCTGTTAATAGTGTTTGATGTTTAAAGGCCAGTTAGGAAGACTGAATCCTTTGTTTTATTCTAATGTATATCTGATGTGACAGCTGCCACCTGATTTAAGGAGAACTGGAGAAACTCCAAAAATGGCAACAGAATTTAAAGTAAGGAATGGCACAAGTTTTCAGTTTTTCAAATTTTTTTCCTATTTCTTTCCCCAGTCAAGAAGTAGCATATAGTAGCTGCACACTGTCAGCAATGCACTACTGAGAATTGTTAATCTGTGAATAGGGATCTGGAAAGAATGATGTTACTCAGCAGTGTGCTAATCACCTGACCATGGCAGTTAAAAATGTCTTCAACACAACAAAAACATTCATTGCTAGCAGGCTATGGCAGGGTGGGTTTGACTATTCTGTTTCCAACTGAAGGTTGTGCCAGAAAAAGCTAGCATTACATCTTAAAAGTAATTTAAACAAGCAGCCTGCTTTAGCCAACATGACAATAATCTGAAATAATGCAGGTGAAAAGCTAAAAATTGCCTTCCAAACACAAACACCCTCTGTTGAAATCATAAAGTATGCACATGATCATTGGGGTAGAGCAGGGAGCCAGCTTTCTGCCAAAGCTGGCATAGTAACAGAACATTATTTGGATTCAAAAACTATGTTAGATAGGACAACAACATTGTCTTTATGACTCATTTTTGTCAGACTGGATTCAAAACTTATACCAACAAATTTGACATTTCATACTGCTCTGCAGAAAGCAAGTAAAACGAGTCCATGTTTTAAAACAGCAGGGAAGCTTCCAGTGCTACAATTAACTGGTAACATATGCCACTGCTGCCAAGAGGATTTTTAATCTCTTTAAACATTAATGTAGCATTTTTGCTTCTGTCGCAATAAGGCAGCCATCTGTGTTTGAACCTGCTGGGAAACTAGGGATATGTTTACAGAGAGAGAAATAGAGAGAGGCAGAGAGGGAGGTAGACATCCATGTTTTAAGACCCAGCATCAAAAATAACAATTCAAACCTTTTAAATAGTATTATTAAGGTGTCATATAGCAGTAGGAAGATTGTTAAAATGCTCAGACTGCTCAATTTAAAACTGTACAAAAAAGTAACGCCCAACCCAGCATATATCCTTATTTAATAAACTTGTTTTTCTGCATAACGGAATAGTTAATAAAGGATTTCATTACAGACTTTTTTCCAGGAAAGCCCCGGTTCTATGACTTTGAAACAAACTTCTTATATAATATTGAGCAACAGTAAAAAGCTAAGAGTTCTGTAAATCCTTTCAGCATGAGCCTCCAGTTCTGCATTTCTGTAAGCACTGTATTCTAACTTCAGGACTTATTTGAGTGGAGTACATCTTTCAAAGTGAATTCAACTTTTATAAAACATGGGGCACTAAAAATTCTGTACCCCAAAACATATGTCCCGGATTTACCTCTACCATCTGAGGCTATTCTGATAAAATGTCACATCATCTGCTCATCTTCTTCCTATCCAAAGCTCAGTTGACCTTCCTTCTAGTCCTTCTCACTCCACACTGGTATTAACTAATGCTCTGCTCTGGGCTTTAGCCTGGTTTCACAAATGCTATGTGGTAATCATGTCTGTCTGTCTATCTTTTCCCCTCCTCCAGGTTCTGATAGGGTTGAAGCCAGTGGCCAATTTTAACTAAATATAAGCTGCTTCAGAGAGAATTATTACTGTAGAATTGTCATGAAATGGAGAGAAAAAGAAAGCCAAAATTCCCCACAGGAGGAAGATCTTCAATCAGAAATAACCAGGCAATCGAGGCACATAAGAGCTCAGAAACAAGCACAGTCCCACAGAGTCCTGCTCTGCTGTTTAAGGAAAATGGTTAGGGGGATATTCTGGACCAGGGAGGACTGAGAAAGAAGAGAAACTGAAGTGCTGGGGGGGTTATAGCAAGGAAGACAGCACTGGGACAAAACCACATGAAGCAGGCTCTCCAGCCATGTTTTTAATTTAATTATTTTTTATTAGGAACTAATGTCCTCTGAGAACCAGATACAGAAATGCAAGCTCACCGCTACTCCCTACGAACATATAAAAGGCTATAGATTCACCCATCTTGGAAAAATATCAGCCCTGCTTTTTTTCTATCTATACTCCCTGGGATGACAGTCTTCAAAATGTGAACAAGTCTCAGGAAAAGAAAAACTGTAAGGGATTTGTCCTAAGCAGCATGCACTTCACTCAAAACCATGTCTTAAAAACCCATAACCATTGATCCCCCTTGCTTCTGTGGAAGATCCCAAAGCAGCTTCACAGCTGCTCAGATGACTGCTGCTGGCTCTAGAGCCAATGTACCCTCAACAGCACAAGGCAGCTGGATCCCACCAGGGCCAGCTACCCCACTGAGCAACACATGGGACAAGCAGCCACAAAAATAAGTAGTTGCAATGGCATGAAAAACATCCCAAACCAAGGATGGATTTCTGATAAAATGCCAGCCCTGACACAGATTACTGTAGTCTTTATGAATCCACACGGTTAACATTTTTAATTTGGTGGACTGAATTGTTATGTGCTGACATCCAACATCTTTTGATGAAGCTGCAGGTGCTCAGCAGTTTTAAAAGTGTAGCCACACATATTCAGGCCCATTTGTTTTTCCTGGCTACAGCAATTCAGGTGGGAGATTTCAGAGAACTTAAGTATGCTTTTTGCTGCTGGGTTATTGCTGGTTGCTGTGGATATACTGACTAATGGATGGAAAGGGGATACAGGAGTGGTCTATTGTGTTATTAAGAAATGTCAAGTAGGAGTTAAACCCCCTTTTAGATGGATATGTGCATAGGTTGCAATACATCAGCATGGATTTAGACACAACTGTATAAACCCTGGAGTGATATTTTTGGCTACAGCTCCTAATGTAGTTTAAATGTAAGATAGCAATAAATAATAGTTATTTCTCACACAGACAATTAAGTACCTAATATTTATAAAATACCATGTAACACACAGACCTCTCAAGTCTGGGAAAAATCTTATACTGACTTTTTTTTGGTGATTTATTACATCCTATATATTTCCTATTACATCTCATTACCTAATGAAAGAAAACCTATATGAAAAGAATGACTCCCTTTCTTGTAATACTTGTTTCACGTTTATCTCTTTTTGTTTAAAACTAGCCTATTCTGAGCCCCTTCTTAGGTTTTCTGAACTTGGAATTGGTATGTACTAGCTTGTAACTTTATTATCTGCTAAACTCCACCACTAAAAGGTAAGTGTAATGCTATGACTAACTAGTTCACCCTCCAACAGTTAAGGTCTTTCTAAAATTGTGAGATGCTGAATTTCGAATCACTAAATATGCACTTAAGCATTTAAGAGGTCCCTACGTTTTTTGCCACTATACTTTAAAAAATATTTCATAGCAAACCAATTCTCTGAGAACGATCTAAGGTAATCCTGGCAGAAAAAAATAATAGCAAGACTAGTGAGAGAAACTGAAAAGGACAGCAAAATTTCTGACAATGACAGTATTTATAAGCCACCTTATATATGTAATTTCTCTAAATGACTCATCACTGCCCTTTTTAAACTGTTTTGTCTACCTGTTTTTTAAGAGTTGGTGTTCCAGCTAGATTTTGGCTTTGAAATGACGTACTGTGATTGCCTTGGGGATTATTTTCTGCAAAATATTTGAGATAAATAATTTTTGTACTGAAGCAGAATTTTTATTATTTTTGTTTCAGGAACTCCTGCAGAAATGTAACTTTCCATGGTCTCTCTGGACAGAATCTTCCTGCATTACTGCTCAGTGGCAAAGAAAGGATGCTGATCCTGCTCATGCTTGTGCATATATTCGCTTCCTAAAAACATGGAGAGTTTGATCAAGCTATTCATATGCTCAAAGCTACCTATACATGTATATTTTCCACACATGAACTGAAGGGTATTCTGTTAGTTACCTAGCTCTTAAAAAAATGCTTTTACTAGATATTTGATTCACTGAACACCTATGAGTGGTAGGTAATACCAAAAGAATCTTTAATTTTTCTGATGGATTAATTAAGGACCAAAAAATATAACTTAGAGAAAAATATTGATAATAAAAAGCCCAGTATGAAATCTGCTGATAAAATAGTTGCTAAAACCTATTTGTCTTCAGTAGTGTTCAAGGAAATACCAACATTCACTCCACTGCAAAAAAAAATCCCCAACAAACTAATAATATTCTGTAATTAATAGAGGCAGTCCAGAGAGGCTGTTATTTTAGCACAGAAAGCAATCAGGCTGGTCAGGTATGATTTGCTCATGTTCAACCCATACTGATTTTCCCCAGTCACCCTTCCTGTCTTGTACCCAAAAATGGTTTCCATGAAGACTTTCTTCATAGTCTTCTTCAGGCCTGAGGTTAGATTGTCCAGGCCAATAGATCTCCACATCCTCCTTGGCTTCAAGAATGACACAGCAATCCCATTTGTGAGGGTTACAGCCAGACTCGAATATTAAAATAATTTCTGATGGCAGGAAGAAAAGATCTCTGCCAGGTGCTGGTGAAGGCTGTCAAATATAAAGCAACACAATGGCTGGCAGTGTAGTAAACTTGCTTAAATTATTTTTTTTCTTTCTGAATTTTTCAGCCTTGACTAAACTGACCTCCCTTTGATTTGGAATGTCAAAAGAAATGTTAAATAAATCAGCATGTCACCTTTGTAAAGATGTAAAAATAAATTAAAACTTGAAAATTTGGTCTCAACAAGTTGCTAATAAGTTGCTGTTCTTTCACAGAATAGAATATTACAGGTGTTCACAACTACCCTCCCTGAAGGCCAATCTCAGTTTCATGCTTTTATCTCAACTAATCTAAGTTATTTGATAATTTGTCAAACCGAGCGAGTCAGTTTTCAACAGTCTACTTTATCAACTGTTAAATATACCTCTGAATATCTTAGTTTGTCAAGTACACCAGCTTTCTTATTATTGCTTATAAGGATAACTAAGAATATGTCTATTGGCACACGCGTTTTCCTTTTTCAGTTCTACTTTTGCCTTGTCCCAGTCAACATTTAAGCTTCCTGGATGTAAATCAAGGCAGGTCAAACAGCCCAGCCAGTTTTTATTGTAATAATAAATCAGAAACAGAATCAAGATTTTCAAAAACAATTACCTACGGAATTAACCACCTCTGGTTAATTTTCTTTAAAATCTTCATTCCACTTGCTGAGATAAACCCTACCAGACAGCTCTCACATGAGATGGAATGAGGCTTACTTCTTCACTTAAACAGGCTTCTACATTCAAGCAGACAAGACGATTGAGGAGGACAACAATGTGTAATGGGCGTATGTATTTTCAAACACAATCATGAGCATAACTAACAGCGTGAATATAACAACACGATTCAAGATACAGTTCCTATTAAATTTTTATGCCAGAACTCTGTCAGACTTGAATGAGTGCAAGACAAAATCATTATTCTGCTCCTTATTCCACTACTGGAAATCTAAACTCCAGCACTACAGCTCTCAGGCACATTCATTGTCTTTATATTAGCACTGCAGTGGTTGGTTTTGTTTTTTTCTTTCTTTATTTTTTTTAAAAAAATTCTTGGTCAACGCTGCTTTTCAAAAACTCGTATTGTTGGCTGAAATACAAACTACTGATCTTCTGACTGGAAGTTTACTAGTGCTACTTCACAGAACAGAACACATAATCTTATCTCACGACACTTATCAACTGCTACAAATATCACGTTCAAAATCCTATCATGACCAAATTCAAAGTCCATTTCTTCTGTTGTCAGTTCTCTACCATTGTCGGAGTTTTCCTTACACATAAATCAAACTGATTTTCCCTCTCTCTCTGGATCAATTTCCTTCCACAATAAAAATCAATTCTCAGTTACTTTGTCCTCCACAGTCAAAGTCAATTCCCCTCACGCTGACATACATATTCAAATATCTCCCTCTGTAACTCAACAGTACTTAGTGCATGCACCATCAGCATCAATTCAACCCACAATCAAGTCTTTATGAATTGATTTGGTTTACCCACAGACAAACAAAATTAATCCCCACTCACACTTGCTGGATCAAATTCCTCATCCCAGCTGAAATCTGTTTCCCCTCACCGACCATCCTGTTCCTCCCTTGACCACACAGAAATGCATTTCTACCCTGACTTGTGCCCTTCAGAAGCTCTGGTCTCCTCTGACTGGCACATCCCTCTCAAGTTTTTATTCCAGCTTTTTCCTTTCTTATTCTTTGTTCCCAACCGGTAGAAGGCCCAGAATACACATTCCATTCTCCTCTTCCTTTACTTTACACCTCTGCCTGGGTTCTCTTACATGGTATTCCTTCTTAATTCAGTGCTCCCTAATTTTCATACATCTATTTTTCTTCAATGTGGCTTCTTCATCCCTTTGTAAAACTACACTAGTCCTCCCTTCTCCTTAAAACATTTAGTCTCATTTCACAGGGTGTAGATCTTACCATGTTGACTCCAGTAAGTGGCTGAAGCCTGGACTAAAGGCTAAGGCATTAGGGGCCTCTTCTTGACATGTAGGAAAAATAACAATCCATTCCTCTTAAAAAATTATTTCAGCAACAGAACCCAATAGCACTATCATGCCTACACATGAGACAGTCCAGCTCTGACAGGTGGAGCAAGAGTATCTACATTTCACTTCTAAAGAATTGCATAAGGCCTACTTTAGGTGACGATTTGGGAAGATATTTTCAGCTTTAGAAGACCCCTGAATAATCTTTAAAACCCATTAAGTGCCTTTTAATTTCCTCTTGGAAACAGGACATGGTAGGCTTAGGAAGAAAACTTTTGAATTTATATATTATAAAGAAAATGTACAAACTGTGTTCATAGTGTTATGTTTTTAGTACTGATTACTAGTATCTTGGCAAGTAATTCCAAAACTTAAGTGGTGACAGAACAAAACTAAAAAGGATATGTCATAGACTTATAGTCACACAGAGTTTGAAGCCTATTCACATACAGGAATTAATTTAATTTAGAACTGTAGGATGTTCTTAATACCTGTCATATTTTCCTTTCAAAAAATATAACAGTCTACTAAGTTTAGTTAAATATAAGTTGAAATACTTCATTGGATCAAGGAATTAATTCTACCTGCACCCTTTTATTTATTCACTCACTTTGCTCAAGGTGCTAGTACTTTCTTATATACTGATCTTTTGAGATTTCAATACATAGTTCTTGGAAACATACCCAGTTGGTGTAAATTGTCACAACTCCATTAACTATCTTCTCTGAACATCTCAGACCAAGTCCTTCCCTCTAACAAATACTTGTGGGATGTCATTTTTTAAAAAATGTTTTACAGATGGACTCTGAAGAAAACCCACCCACTCATCATATGTCTCTCATGGTGTTTTTATACCTTTTTGTGGATTTACTTCCAGTCTTCTCTGATTATGTCTTGAGAATAATTGTTTTGTAGCTCAAGAAGAAGGAAAAATTAAAACAAGCAAATAATATCCAACTAGAGTTTCACCACCATTCAGCTTTTGAGTAAGACTTCAGCTGGGGGTAGATAGATATGATAGAAAAGTACATACAGAAAAAAAAATAGATCAATATTCAAGTTTTGGTGTGGAAATAATAGATGTCATAACCAGAATATTTAAAAGAAATTAATATGGTCTGATGACATTCACCTTGAACTTTATCTCAACGCATAAAAATGGAAGACCTGCAACTGCAGTGGCTAGACTGTGTTAATGTGCTAATAATGTGCTTCAGATTTTTTTGACAAACCCATAATGATACCGATCGCAGAATTACGCTTGTATCTCAGTCAGTTCCACAATACTAGTCTATTTGATACATAACTTCAGAAGACTTTGCTTTTTCTACTAGAAAAAGCAAAGGGCTTTCAGCTTTATTTTTTTTCCCTAAAATAAAATTTACACCATTTTAGGAGAAAGTAATTTTATTCATTCATGATTATCTTTAGCTACTGCCTCTACCAGCATTTAAAAATTGTAATGATATTTATGTGTTCTGTTTATAATTAAACTCAGTGCAAAAAAGGGAAAAGCTTTCAACAATCATCGTAAGTGCAAACAACAAAACAAAACAGTTATTTTGTTGGCATAAAGCAAGTAATGGCTGACTGCTTTCCTGGAAACCTACTGTATGAGGGTTCCAGTTCCATCCTCTTTATAAATGTGTTAGTACCTATTGTTTCAGCACCAGGTGCACATGTTTGTCTACAAATTATTTTCCTTCTGAAGGCCAAAGAACAAAAGCCAAAAAACCCTAAATTGGAAAACAACCTCATCCTAGCTCATATACAGGAAATCCAACACTGTCAGCTATATCATTCCAAAAAACCTGAAGACAACGCCAGGGAACTGCTATATGTGCACTATAGAGAGAAAAAGGACGGTATTTACTCATGAAAACTCATACAGTCTCACTGAGAGATTAGGGAATGAACTGTTCTTTCCCTTTACCTCAAGCCAGTATGAGTCTTATGAGTCACACTGCCAAAAGATGCAAAGGACACAGAAGTAAGGGACTAATTTCTGACAACAGATTCACCTGGAAAAACTCCTGCAAAGCTTAGCGTGACCCTGCAGCTGCTGGCACTAATGGGGACATTCTCATTGCACCAAGAGGCCTCACAAAAGCTGTGTAGCCCCCAACATGTTCTCAGCCAGTCTCTCATTCACATAATAACCAGTAGTAAGGCATCTTCTGCAATTTCAGAATGTGTTACTATACTTTAATTTGAGATACATCTGGTTACACATTTTATTCTTGAGTACCAAATTTAATGTTGTCTTTGAATTCAGTAAGTTTGACCTAATTATTTAGCAATAAGATAAATATCTGAAGTTTATTTTATCATTCATTTTATCTCTCTTGCTGTACAGTCAGAACAATGAAATTCTTAGGTTAAATGACTGAAAAAGTGCTCAAAATGTAAAGTTACATGAGGGTTTGTTTTTGTAATTTTTCTTCTGCTCTAAAGACTCGGTTAAGAGACTGCACAGCTGAAGTGTGGTATCCATGTAAAAAAGGATCAGATTCATAAGAATGGCACTAAAAAAAGTGAAAATACTTTAAATTTTATAGTAATATTTACAATTACCTCGCTTCTGCAATTCAGATTAAATAAATCCTTGCAACTCCTTATGATCACATTGCAACGGCAAACAACGGATACCATGATCTGAAGCAATTTTGGACAACATCACCCAGAAGAACTCAGCAGATCTTTGTGCCCTAAGTGTTTAATATCAGAAGCTATAAAGAAGTCCACTCAGTTATTGCCAGTTTTCTGCAACTCTGTTTTTGCAATTTTGAATGATTTTAAAGAACACACTTAAAATATTCAGATTGCTTCTTGACAACTTATGTAGAGTCACTTAAGAGTAGAAAATAATCCTCTTACACTATCATAGTACAATCAGCAGCACCACTGCTATAAAGGAGCAGGTATTAGTCAGGATATAATCAAATAAAAGCTACAATTCAAGCTTTCACATTTAGAGATCTTCAAAGTCTAACACTGTTACTCCTGCACCAAAAAGCTATGATGAGATGGAAGGTGAATTAGCTGTATTGCAAGAATTTGGGAGGGAGGGACTTATCCTGACAGATCAGAACTGTGTCAAATCTACTGAGCAGTCACTCCTCCATAGGGAAGTATTTAATTTACAAAGGCCGTTTCAGCCCTATGTGAAGCCAAAAGAATACATCACTTTAACCTGTGATCCCTTTTTGCTTAAGATCACATAGCTAACATCAGCAGCTTGGAACAGGAGGGAGGGCACTGTGTTACAGCTGCCAATAGTAATTTCCACAAACACAGTTCACTGATTTCTATGTTAAACACTTCTTAGAAACCTTCTTTCCTGTTGAGAAGCATAGGCATTGGGTTTAGTATTCAGGGGTATAAATACTGGTAACATTGTGCATTTGATTAGCTTTCAGCAAAATATACTGCTGGGCTCAGCAGTAATGACACAGTTTAGAAACAGACACCTAGAGAGTCATTAAAGTTTTAAGCCATATGGACAACATTCACCTCTGAGGCAGTGACAGAGAATTAACTGGGTGGAATAAAGTGGGAAAGAGACTTGGGAGCCAGTAGATGAGTTTGCTGCTCAGAGAAAACACAAGGAAAAAGAAATGGGAAAGGGGAGTGTCTTTTGAAGGGCAAGAAGAGGCCTTAGAACTGGAATGTTTTCCTTACTTTTTTACCCATCCTGGTTCAGTTTGTCACCAGTTGCACACCATACAGGGCCATCTCTCTTGTGAAGAATCTCCGAGCACTTTCTCCTTCTGTGATGAAGCTCTCTGTCCACAAGTCACATTCCAGTCTCCAAAAAGTAGTCCTAGGTAGGTCTGTGGGTAAAACAGGTGAGCGTTTACTCTCTGTGTGCTTTGAACCACCTCTGTGATAGGGCTGAATGAGGCAGATGAAGGAAAATGTAATAAAGGTCACAGCAAGAAGGCCAATGGTCAGGCAGCGTCTTCCTCTAGAGGTTCACCACCGGGTTTAAAAGAGTCAGTGAATCTTAGGTGACAATAACAAGTAATGTCCTTCTTTGGTTATACGTAATACAGAAAATAACACTCAGAAATTATTATTGCCTTCCTAAGTAAAACGATTTTGTGAAAAAATGAATGCAGGAAAAGGTAGGCTCCAAAAATGTCACATACTTGTGGTTTTTTGGGTGGAGGAAATAGGTGAGCAGAGGAACACTGCAAACTCACCTGAAGCACAGCAGCAGAAAGCATGAAATGAAGCCAAAGCAATTAAGCAAGTGTGAACTGCTGCTAGCAGGGAGGATGCAAATTCCTCACCTGTGTATTTGACCTTCCAAATTATTAAGGAATATTGGAAAGGGAAACCATCAGTCTTGGGGGTGAAGGGAATAGCTAAGTATCTAGGAATCCAGGTGGGAGTAGAGGGGAGACAGGAACAGTTTCCTGCTTTTTTTTGGGGGGGGGGGGGGGTGGTGGTGTTTATCACCTATAAAAACAGCAGAGGAAGTAACAGTAGGTGAAGGGAAGAAGCTGAGAAATAAGGTATGATTTCAAAGTTTGGTACAGAAGACAATTCTCTTTTCTCCAGTCCCTTAAGCCTCACACCAGAGGAAAACAGTATTATGCCAGTTGTGGAAGGCAGAGTAGCAGCTGTCTGTCATGCGGAAACAATTAATTAAGGTGGAAATGATGGCCAGCACTGCACAAGTTCTCAGATCAGGTGAGCTTACCAAGCTGCTGCACGAGTGTGGCACCCTGTACCACCAGGTACGTGCACCACCTCCACCAGCTTAGGGCTCCAGGCTAGCCACTGCTGTTTGTATAGAGCAATTAAGAGAGGGAAGACACACAGAAGTACAATTCCTCATTCTCTTTCAGAGGTCATTTCAGTTTAATTTAGGAATTCGCTTCTGTTGCAGTCATCATCTCCATAATGACATAGAACTCAAGAAAATTTGAGAAAAGAACTTGCTACATTCTCAATGTATTTGTGTTTCTGTACTACAATCTATCCCTTAAATATATAACTTAAATTGTACTTCTGAAACAAACTTACTTTTTTGCCTACTTAGGGACTGTAACCGGGCCCATATGCGTTATTTTCAGCTGTTTTCAGTATTGCGTTTTTCTTTCCTAATATTTGTTTTCAGGTATTGTTCCAGAGCTCAAAGTAGTGTGGAAATTTCATATTCCATTCAGCACTTTCTCATGAGATATGAAAAGAGTATTCATAGAAAGCAGTTGTATTTGGGTTTAACATTGTTAGCATTTCCTCTCATGAGGGATATTAAATAATTTCATGCACAACTGCTCAAAATATTTTTTAAACTTCTGTAAACATAAGATTGCCAAAATCTAACATATGTTATGTGGTATTTAATCCTCAAGAGGAACTGAAGGAACAAAACACTTCTGCTAAAGTAATTAATAAGCACCAATACAGATACCTAGAAGCTGTTCCATCAAAATGAATCATATCCTTCTGTAAGTCACACCCAATATTTAGCAGTCTAAACCAGAAAATTCAATACACAAGAACGCCGCCTAAAACAAGTGCTGAAATCTTATGTATCGAGATCAAATCACCAAAGCTGTGCTACCTTCTGGTGCTCCTGAATTAGGAAAAATAGGGAAGTTATTTGCAGAAAATTAATTTTGCCTATGAGAAATCTGTTTTGGCACAGCATGTGAATCCTGTGGGGACTGGCGATTAAGGTTAAAGTGTATGCTAATGAATTATTGAAAGTAAATTACAAACCAGGAGAGTTCCCTAACTCAATTACATTCATAAAGGTATTTTTAGTTGCTATTTACAGAAGTGACAGATAAGTCTTACTCTTTGTTTTACTGCAATTTACAGTATGCAAGATTCTCTGTTAAGTGAATCCCATTATAACACTTGGTAAGTGTTACAGTACTTCACGTATTTTGTCCTAATATTCATGAAGCAAAACCAGAAAAGATTGGCAGTGAAGTCAGTGGATTAAGTTCAGGTCATGTATGAATTTTTTTAATCGACACAGACTTCTTCAGGGTGTAACAAAAAGTTAGAGCTTTTTCTATCAGTTCGGTAGAAAAGCTCTTGCCTATAGTTACCAGGCAGTGCTGTTTGGTGAGGGCTACAGGAAAACACTTCAGGTTCAGGATCCACAGCCTCAAACCTTCTCCTTTCACTCCTTTCCCTTCAATGTGCTAAATACAACTTACTCTATAAAACCTCTGTGAAGATGCTGTTGGTGTTAGCAAGAATGTCCTCTTGTCTATCAGGCCGGCCGCTTATCGAAGAAGAGACCAAAGTCAATTTGCTTGTTAGGGTTGAAAATTGCATCTGCTAGCCTTTCAACTGCTCCACCTGCCCACAGGGGAGCAAGGGAAAGGTATGTTCTCCTCCTCCTTTCAAGGTATAACACACAGAGAAAATTTAAAATTCAATGACCCAGAGAAGGAACAGTAGGGAGAGTCTGTATCTTAATTGATGAGGTATTTCACTGGAATACCATTGCTATTTCTGAAATGAGAACCGGTTAGCTGTTTTACGCTGCACTGAATGAACACTTAAAGCAAAAAATAAAAATCAACTTCTGAGTCTGTATTAGAATCTTAGACACCTCCACAGGTGGTGTCACTAGGCTATAAACTCATGCCCTTTTGTTTTCTTAATATTACCTGCATTTACTTTTTTTACTGTTTACCATATGAAAATTTTACACAAAGTCTTGGTTTATATATATTAATATTTGTATTTTCCCTCTTTGTAATAATTACAATATAACTTTTTATGACTGGTTTGGATTTCATTCTGGTTTTAATTTTAAAGTAATCTTTCTAGTAATTTTTATTTTGAGGATAATTCCAAATATAACATTTATTTTTCTTGATTCTTGGTTTTGCTTTTGACAATCCTCTTGACCCTGAATTCAGAAATCTGAATGGTTTAAGATATTATTAATATAATATGAGGCCTTAGTAAAATCAAAAGAATATAAATCTTTATCTGCACATGATAAAGAATGGAAACTTCCTGCCTACAGCTTTAAATGCTGTCCAGGTCAATTGTCATGTAAATACATCATCATAATTAAATAATGCAGTTCTTATGGTTCAATTCCAAGAAGTCATTTCATTCAGTTGCCATTATTTAGTCCATGTTTTGGTACCCTGAATGTGATAGAAGTGACATAGAAATTGAAATTTCTTTTTCCCCTACAGAAGGTTCCTCCAATTCAGTATTGAGAAAATTGGTTGAACTGCATAACTAACTGTTGCTGCCTTTTTCATACGTGCTTTTGCTGTGGAAACATTCTGTACACTTTTGCAAAAATAATACATTAATTTACACTAACATTACAGCTATTATATTATTCCACAATACTTCCCACTACCATCTCTGCACAGGATCTATCCCTGTGGATCAAAGTCAGCACTCCTCTAGCTGGAGTTTTGCTGCTTGCTCTAGGGCACAATTTAGCTCACTCAATAGATATATATATAATTTATTTATTTTTATTCTTAATTGAAGAGGCTCTTAAATATCTTTACCACAAAGCAAAATAAAGTGGCCATGAAATTTTGCCTCATCAGTGGAAATGACACTCTGAGAGAAGAGCAAGCACTAAATAATGGAAGAATTTAAGAATCAGATTAAAGAACACAAGACAAAAATGCTATGAAGCTGAACCCTGCATTTAACCGAGTATTTATAAAACAAGTGTTTAAGACATAGAACTTCTGCATCTTCTATGCAGAATGTGGTTCTGCAAAGTATGGTTTTGAGGGTTTTAGAGACCAAAATACATTTTTCTATAGAAAAGAAAAAAAGGTGGGAACTGCCAACTAGGCTCCTTTCAATTACACCACTAATTTACTTTTTAACTAAACACAATACACTTGTATAGATGTTGTTCTTTGGTTGTGTTTTTTTTTTTCTCTCTTATTTGGGAAACAACCCAGCCCTTCCTCCAACATCGAGATTTTTTGATCCACTCGTCAACTTTGATTCGACAAGCAGAAAAGTCTCAAAGATACAAAGTTCAAGAACTATGAAATTCGGCATCTTGAGAGGAAAACCACTGTCCCCACAGAAGGAAAGCTTGAGAGTTCAACATTACAGTTCTGTTTCACCAAACAGTATATTTTAGCGGGCCAGTGTGCGCACACCAGCTGCTCACCCACCACAGAACCGTGCTGCTTTCTCCAGCCACTAGCTTGGGTCTGTTGGAGCCTGCTGACACCATATTGTGGGCTGGTGGGCACAGGAGAAGTGCTGGGCATGAGGGAAACTCTGGTTCCAGGTCCTCTGTTTTGTGAAGGTAATGTGAATGTAGGATACACATTTGCAAGAAATCAGGCTTCCTTGTTTCACAAGGTATCTTTCCAGGTTTTCATCACACAGCAATTCTTTGTTTGACACAAAGCTGAAGCTGAAATACTCCAAAATTAGGTTCTGAAAGTAGCTGCACCGAGAACTTCACATTTTTCATAGCTCAGCAATCACTGGCATGGAACAGCTCTGTTAACGTGGTCCACATATTTGTGCTGAAAATAACGTTTAGCTGTAGACATACGCATCAGGATAGAAATGCAAAAAATCCCAAATATTTTTCCACATAAATTCTGAATGGCAAAATATCATCTGCTAACACAAAGCAGAATAAAAAGAACAAAATCTCATTTTGCTAGGTATTTAAGCTCGGTGACTATCTAAATGAAAGGGCATTTTCACTCCCCGCTTTTAAGAAACCAAAATTTATAGCAGTATAGTAGGAGTCTTCAAGGTCAAAGGGTATATAGTCTGCTTGCTGCAATATAATCTGACATGATAAATCATGTACAAGCAGCCAGGAGTGCTGCTATCATGAATTTGTAGAAGCAGAATAGAAAATTATTTTTACAAAATATTCATTAAACTATACAGCAATTTTCATTTTTTATGTGTTTTGTTTTACTGCTTTGTTTTTACTTCACAATAAACAATCTTTAAAAAAACCCTTTCTCTTTCTTATCCCTCCTCCAACAAACATTACGCCACAGAGAAAAGACTGCTATTAGAATAGTTTTAGAGAGTAGGTAGAGGCTTTCTTTGGGACTATACCAGTACCATATAAACAGGATTTTTCATGAAGTATGAAAAAGTGACACATATTCAGTCTTCTTTAAATTATTATTTTGTTATAGAAAAACCATATGCATAATATTCCTGAGGATGATGGAAGAGATCAGAGCTTTCAGAAACACCTTAATCTGCTGCTTATTGTATTTGTATTTTACCTGAAGGAAGAAATAATTAGAATATTGAAAAAAAATGTTACTGAATTTGTTTAGTGTTAAATCCTTTAAATACGTTAGGATGGTTGAAAGCTATAAAGAACCAAATCTCCACAGAACCCATAACATAATATGGCAGCACCTGAAAGATATGTCTTACAAGATACAAAAGAAAATCCTAAACCAGTCTGTGCCATGACTGAAGGGTGGGTGTGGGAGGGAATTTGAGTCTAGCATGTAAAATCCTTGGACTTTCAATATAAGCCTTTATGGGCAATACAGACTAATAAAATTGCAATAAATACATATTAAAATGGGAAAAAAATACACAGAATCCAGTACATTAATCAAAACAAAGCAGCTAAGAATCACCTTACTCTCAGATAGGATGGGATACAGAGAATCAAAATGAATCGCGTTCCTTACAACACTAGCTAACTTTCAGTTCTAGTGCCAGAATTGGCTTTCAAAGTGCTGTAAAAGAAATGGTGCTTTTCACTCCTCTCCTTACACAACTTATGCAGTGACCCCTAAGAAGCCTGACTTTAATCCATTATTATGTGAGGAAGAATTATTTAAAATTGAGAAAAAGAAGTGGCCATGGCTTCTCATAACTTAACCACGTTAGGAAAAATTCTAAGACCTCATACCAGAATGAATCATCTACTAGCCATCTTTTCTTTTTTCCACTATTATTTTAAATTTTCAGATGACATCATGTCAGCACTTTATACTGCTATTTTATACTTCATGTTCTTGGTCATTTATAAACCAGTACTTTACACTTCTCTTTACGATGATCTTTCAGTGAACTTGGATTACTTCTATCCATATTATTTGTTTAATGAAATGAGGGTAGATAGAGCTGGAGATTGTTAGAAAGGCGGGAAGGGGAACAAATCTCAAGGGATGAACCTGATCCATTCCCACTGTATTAAACAGGCCTTGCTACTGACTTAATGAAGAGGCTCTGAATATGGGGAAAGGGTTGCCTATCGGTCTGCTAGAAAAGTTTCTCCCCATCTACTTTTTTTCCACTTCTTGTGTGTATTTAAAAGGAGTTAAAAATTCTATGCATTTAGAAGAAGACCGAAAAGCCTAATGCTAAGTGTACATGTTACCTGCTGCAACTGATTATATGTAATTGCTAAAACTGTTATCTTTTTTGTTCACATTATCTGTTAAATTCTGACATGAAACAAAGTAAACGAAATGTATCTTTTTTGTTTCTTTTTCATAAGAAATCCAAGCGAAAGAAGTTAATTGGTTTTTTCCCTGTGAATTTTCCTAAGTACCTACAAATCAGTATTTCAGCACCTCAGTGTTCGGAACTGAACTCCCTGATTAAAAGGAAGAGGCTTATTTTTTCTCTTGAGTGTGCTAATGTTTTCAGGGAATATCCCCTTTTCTCCTTTATGATCTGGATATATATTTTGGCACAACTTTGCAGGTCACATGTGGAATCATACAATGACAAGCCTATCCTATGGCGAAATGATAAGAGCTTGTGGGCATAGACACCTAGACCTCTGCAGAAAAAGTAGGTTGGACGCAATAGTCTCATGCAGCAGATCTGATCTGTAAGTTATTTGATGGACCATTTAGATTTCATTAATACTTTAATGGAAGAGTCTTCCTTTATTACACTCCTAAAAAATCAGCACTGTCCACCAAATGCAGTTTTTACTTACAGGCTAGCAGCTGATAAAAATAGTCTGTTTTATAAATGTGATAGCTGGCTATTTGACTTAAGTGTTTTCTTTATTGTTATTATCTTTTAGGAACCTTAAGACTCATAGCTTAAATCCTTTGTTAGTTTGTCAGAAAGAACTACATTCCATTTCATTGTCTTTATTTTATGATATCCATAGCCTCCTTATTTGACAGTCTTTAATGCTACTTCCAGTGTTAGCTGCTCCCTGTAATTAGTAATAATAGAGATCAGCAAATGATTGATTCATTCAGGACAACTGAGGATATTCACATTGGCTATTTACTTCTAAAGAACAAAACCATGTGAACTACTCAAAAGTTGGTAATTAAAATAAACATATGCCTCAAAGATATTAATCCTAATACTTATTTCAGGAGTAAACTATTTATTACACAAAATCACTGATTCACTTTAACATAATAATACATAAATGCCAACCCCCCAATCTAGGAAATACCTGCCATTTCTATTTGGACTGTCATTGATAGTATCAGTATTAAATAAGGAAAGAAAGACTTGACTAAAACAATCCTTTTCCTTTATTTCAGGAACGGCAGGAGTGAAGTATTTATTAGCCAGCTGTGTACATTTGGCACCTTATTGGCCCTATATGCTAACTCAGAACACCTGGGCCACATGACCATCTGCCTTTCAAGTTGCAATAGCAAATGCACTGCTCCTCCACTCCCTGGGCAAACTCTAGCAGGACATCAGATTATGGATGTTAAAAGCACTCATTTTTACACAAGAAACCTAGTAGTGGTACTTACTAACGGAGAAACTATTTTGGCTCTTTTTATACGGTGAAGCTTGAAAACATTATCCCTGTGAGGGATGGACAAATGGAAATTAGATGCTGCTTTTTGCCCAGAAAGCAAGCAACTACCAGCACCACTGAATGTTTGCTTTTGCTTTTCTTTTTAATTCTTTGGAACAAAAAAGTCAGCTGGCATTATTTCCATTTCTATTATTTTCTCAAGATTTAAAGAGTAAGCCAAACTCACAATTACCATACCTCCAGAAGGCAGACAGTCAGCGTAACAGATAAATCTACCAACATTGATGATTAGCCTTTAGCTTTTAAGAAATCCTGTTCATCTTGCACTCATAATTTAATTTAAAATATATCATAAGAAAATCAAATGCATCTCTCAAACTTGCTGTCATTCTTTATTCCACTTTTTTTTTCTCTGAGTGTGATCACATTCATTATAGTAACCGTGGGCTGTCATTTATAACTTTCCATGTCTTTTGTGTCCAGTGAACTAGAAATAGCTCAACCCAGTTCACCTGACCCACTGAACAGGTGCCTTTACTATAATCAGAGGCTAATGGAGCACATTAAATATTATTTTGAATCACTAAACACAGAAGTCCGCAGTAAATGCAAGCTGATACACCTCAGGCCACATTTACTATTCATATAAATAGGTACAATTGTGTCTTCAAAGACTGAGTAATTTGCAAGGAAACTCAGGCTCCAGTAGAATTTATAAATTTTGGGAATGATACTGTCTTACCCATTCTGATTTACCCTCATAGGTCTAAGGGTCCTGTAAACCTTCTGAAAAGTGCACAGGGACCAGCAAAGCCTCCAGCTCTTACACAGAAGCCTTCTCATATTCCATAGAAGGGGGTAGAGAAGTCCTAACTTAAGTCCTAACTTTCAAGCTCCTAACTGTAGATATCCTGTTCTCAAGAACAGTATCTGCAGAAGCAGTGCTTATAAATTTCACAGGAGCCAGGACTGGGCGCTTTATTGCTCCCACACACCTAATAGTCAGTGGTAAGAGAACAAAAATTTAAGCTCTTTCAAAACAAAGTACTTAATACTACTGTTAAATTCTGCAGAATTAGAATGGTTACTGAAACTTTTGTTTCATGTTTTTCACTGGCAAACATGACACTCACCCACAAATAATTTATTTATTAACAAATAGATGCGGCTTTTTCAAGTAACTTCAGAACCCAGTCTTTAAAATAAAGCCTAATTGCTAATTTTTATAATTCAAAATACAGACTAAAACCAGACCTGGTTGTATCTGCCAAACTGGACAGCATAAGTTTTAAAACCAAAAGCTGATTTGGTTACTAAGGAAGTGGCTTGGAAACTGGAAGATGAAGAATAAACTCTGAGCTGTTACAGATGTCCTTGAAGGACCTTTCCATTCCCTACCCTCAAAATATGGGTAGCAAACCTATTCTAAGTCAGAAGGGTATCAAGTTCCCAACAGTTAACATTCCAGATGAAATGACAAGAAATGTCCATATATAGGTTTTTGGAATTTATAATGGGAATATCCTATTAACAGCAAAAGTAGCTGCCATGAAAGAGCTATGCCTGATATCTGAGATCACCACATGATCTCTGCAGACTTTGAGTCTTTGAGGCAGATAGTCTCATCTTTGGATCAGAAGGCTTTTATTGATAACTGCAGACCAAATATTAGTATGATTAACACAGTAATCCATAAACAACAATTCAGCAATGGTAACTTTGTTGCTAGTCTATAAAACTACCTCTCTACTGCAGACCTGTCTTTTTTGTACAGACTAAAATGTATGTGGAAGTGGAGCTACCTTGCAAATGCAATATGGCTAATATGTTTGGTATACTGTTAATAATAACGAAGAGAATCTCCACAAAGCATTTATATTTTAAATTCCCCAAAGAATTATAATGTTAATGCAGAGATTTCCAAAACTAGAGCTCAGCACATATAAATGGAAAAGGAAATAGAAAGGGAGTTTGAACTCACAACTAAGGATCTACAAAGGAATCTGGGGTTGCATCCCTTCACTTGAAGTAATTAACAGCAAATCTGGAAACTGCCATCTTAATAGAAAAATACATTGCTGCAAATCTTTAGCTTTTAAATGTTTTGGTTAGTCATTGACCAGATCAGTCTGCAGCTGCTAATTGTCAAAAGTAGCCATTTCGTTTACAGAGTGACCACAGTATGTTGATTATTAGTATCAAGAGTTTTTGTTCAAAGTAATACAATTTCTAAAGAAAAAGGACTTCGTTGGTCTTTACTGCACAATTCTTTTTTACAGTTGAAACCTGTGCCTGTTCACCTGGGAAGAATTTAAATACAGAAGCATTTTAAATGTTAACACCTACATAATAGCCTACAGAATGTGCCTAATAAAGGCTGATTTACCACTGTATTTGATTAAACTGTATCTCCATCTGCAGAAGGTAAATGGATTCTTAAATTACTAGGGATAATTATAGCCCACAAACCTTGTAGACCCCTTGCATCAGTCCCTGTGCAACGAATAAGGTGGCAGCTCCACTCCAACTTACTGTCTGTGTACCCCGAGTTGCATAATGTTTGCTGCCATGTTATCTCTAAGTAAGAAATTAAACCAAATAAATCAGTTAAATCTCAAGAGGTACCCCCCTTCCAAAGGCAGTATAAGAAGCTCAGTAAGTATCCTATACTAGTGCTGACCCTCTGTGGAAAGCAAACATCTTTTCTTACTACAAACACTGAAACCCCCTTCAAAAAGAGAATAAACCCAAAAATACATCGCTGGATACACTTAAATTTGCACAAAAGATCATTTGGCAACAGGGGGGAAAAAAAGTTATTATATAATACTTTGTTCTTCTAAACTACTTATATTCCAACATCAAGAGTTACCAGTTCCCACATTTCACAAAAAAAAAAAAAAAAAAAATCAAGACCTTCTTTATTAAAATCAGAAAAATAAAACATGACAGTTGCTGTTTTTCCTCAGTCTATCAATGTTTCTCTGCTGACACATACTAGCATTGGTAACATGCAGCTATGCTGCAATTCAGACCTGACAGATGATTTGTAACTCACTCTCATAACTTGTGCAGAAGGTATGGTCCTCAAAAAGACCCCCAAAAAGGAGACAACAGAAATTCATAACATAGCAGAACAATCAAAAGAGATTGTGGGTTTTGGTGGTTTTTTTCATTAAATGGGTGAAACACTGAGCAGCCCAAATGGTCCAGTGAAGCTAAGTTGAGCTGAAATTTTAGCAGGCAAACATTTTAAACTCAAACAAGGTTATTTAAAGTAATTTCACCTAAACATGAAAGGAAGTTTAGCAGATAGAAGGATAATTGTTAGATAATTATTTAAAAAAAAAAATTATTTAAAATGGACACACTATCCTAAACTCAATGTTTCTGTATTAATGATGTAGAGAAGCTGATTTTTAGACAGAAACAGACTAACATACAGATTGTATTTTGATATCACATTTTACAACTCCAGTTAAAACAAAGAAGGCAGGAAGAGATTTGAGGACTTTTGAATCCCACTCTGCATGCTGTAGTCAGTCTTCTAGAAAGGACAAAGTGAGAAAAAAGGGGCCATAAAATGTTTTCTTTTTTGATAATGGGAGAAAATTGTCCAGTTTCCAATTTTGTTGTTGACTTTGCTGATAAAAAATCTGCTGTTAATGAAACCTTTGATGATAATTAATTTAACAGCAAAAAAGGGTGATTCATTGTCTTTTAATTTAATGCCAAAATTCACCCTTTTTGCTGGTATTTTATAAAAAAAGTCTGTTTTCCTTGAAAAGCCCCTAGGCAATAGTTTTAAAGTCTATAGAAAGTAGAGAGAGGAAAAGAAAAAGATTTGGCAGGACACTAATATAAAAAAAAAATAATTAAGAGGTTTAAACCAAAAGATCTTGACAATAAGTATCTATCAAACGTTTATTCCTTTTAGAAATGCTGTGTTAACACACTATGGGAAAACTTAGGGTATCTCAGTGGCACTTATAACTAACTCCACAGCTGTTACAACTACAGCACAAACTTTGAGATATTTGGTTCCGCACCACTTCTGAACCATACCCGAGTATTATTCCTGCCATAAAGATGCAAAAAACTAAAATGCAAGGGACTGGGTACATCTCACCTAGTTTTAGACATCTAAATGAAGCAACTGAGTTAGAATCTCCTGTTCTCTTAAGGACAGTAGAAAAGACAAGCACATCTAGACTGCTAATTTTATGATTCAAAGGGTCTCCTGGAGATGTTTGTCTTCATTCATTGATTGTAGAAGAGACCTACAACTGTTCAGCACCTAAACTAGACATGCCAGTTCACTACTTAAAAGTTAATCTGGGCCAAAGCAGCTCAGAGATTGTCTTTACAACACAACTGCAACAGGACTGGGAACACAACCTCCCCAAGATTCTTGTCAGAAATGCTCCTGTACTGGTAAAAGAACACTCCCTTCTTCTCAGACTACCTTCTATGAGGTCATATCTAGAGAATGAAGCTACATGTAACTGCATTAGTGAGAAAGCACTACATACAGCACAAACGATCCACTGTCCAGTCCTAATTCATCCTTGACTGCAGGCTTGTCCCATACCACGCTAGTGCTCTTGCAGAGTCATTTTCAGTTACCTCTGCCACCCACGCCCCTGCTCTAATGTCAACCATGCAGCACTGGCTCTCCCATTCATGCACTGCAGGTAAGCATAATAAGGGCTATCTAAGTGATCTCAGCCTGAACTACACTAAGATGCTTACACTGGCACTAAATCAGCCCAAACCGCTATGTTTCACATTATTTAGCTCTGCAGAAAACAACCTATCCAAAGAGAATTTGGTACACATCTCTAGACAGACAAAATATGTTCCATTTTGTGGGGAAATTTCCACACAGTATGTTTCTTCCAAGCAAATCTGATCAGCAACTTTTGCTTGCATCAATACATTTTAGAAGAATAAAATAAACCTGAACAGCCATAACACAAATTATGCAAAAAGGGAAAAATTCCAGCAGATTTTAGACTGGAATAGACATTTAACTATGTTCCCTAGCATTGAATGAATGATGTTCTGATGGCAAAAAATGAAAATAAGGTTTGAGTGTAATGTCACTACAATGTACAGTGTGATTCTGGACCTATCACACAGATGAACCGCTACTCAAGGGAATTCCCAATGCTTAGTTGAAACATTACTCAATGGACAATCAAAGCTGCTTGAGAATGTTCACAGTGTCTTGAAATGATATATATTCCCACATAATTTCATTAATTTGGAAAATGATGCTTTCACCTAATAGTTTTCATATAATACATTTTATTTAATAAAAAACCCTGCGAGTTACTATGACAACTACAACATAATATGATTGTTTTTCTAACACTCAGGCACATTAAAGGAGAAACACACTCCTCAAGTCACATATGTTCTATTGTAAACTTCCAATTTTGCTCTAACAGATGGGATGGCTGAATTACAATAGAATCATTTATGTGTGAGGGAAACTGCAATTTCTTCCTCAGTCCATGTTTTATTTGTCATAGTAATTGATGCTGGGTATTTTGACAACAAACAACTTCTTAGCCTGTAGAATTTTCTTATGCTGTGCCAGTAATACTGATACTGGTCCTCATGCTATGCAGAGCCTATAGAGGGAATATAAAGAGTAGGAAATGTAGCATGCTAAATGAATGGCCAACAACATATGTTGACCATGAAACGTAACCTGATATACATTTCACTCATTTCTAAGTTAACTTAGACATTTCAGTGTCCTTGGTTCATCCTTATGGACTGACCTTGTGCAATTGTGTGAAGCTTGCTTATTCCACTCTCTTTATACTTTCTCAGAAAGTGGGTGAGCAAGTCCAAACACTGTAAGTCACTTTGACTTTTTTTTTTGTAACAGACAAAATCAGTCATCTTTTTCAAGGAAATTAAGAACTTGAACATGAAATAACTTTGTATCTGAGACTTCCTGTATGATTCATATTTCACAGTTGACATCAGGTCAGCTTTACCTAACACTAAAACATTTTTATGTATGACAGTTTCAGCCACATTTAACACTCTTTTCTGCAACTAAAGGTCCTGAGGACATTTTAAAAAAATTCCCCCTCCAAACAGAAATTACTCGAGTATACATAATTTTAACACACTGTTTTGCTGTTGTTAAGGGCTTTTAATGACAAGCTTTCAACATCCCTACTGTCCCTGAAAATTCAATGGATATTCCAACTTTGTGCTAAACTATCTCAGAATTATAAACTGCTGCTGATTAGATAAATCAACCAGAACTGACTATTTGTCATGTCATTAGACAAATGACAATTTCTAATTGTATGTTACACAACATGCTGTAGAAATGAAACATACCTATACAGCATCTCTGGAAAGCTCTATGTGCAAAAACATTGCCATGTAAATGATGGCCTGATGTACTTCATTCAAAAATCAATTTACTGTGTTAAAAACCATCAAGAGTTTTCAAGAACAGGCAACAGAGGAAGATACAGCAAATAAGAGTTAAGTCACTATTAACTGTATATGTATTGAACCATTAAATTTACTTATGGATAGAAATATAATTAGCAGCATGTATTCAAGCCAAGAGAGTCAGGGACATAAGGATGTCCTTTGCTAATGCCAACACAGATTACAGAAAACTACTATAAAAATTACCACATAAGTGAAAAAAGGCCCAAGGACACAATGGCTTTCCAAGTGATGTAAAAAATGTGGTGGTTGGTCAAACCTAGCACAAATCTAGCTCAGAAAAAGCAAAGCACAGACATGCAAAATGTAAGAAGGCAAAATATACTGAGAATTATTATATTAATATGTAAAAATTACTTCTACCAAAGTAACAGAGGAAAAATATGATAAAATTGCAGCCTTGTCCATTCTGACAAAAATAATTCTTTTCTCTTGAAGGTGTTTAAATGTCTTTAAAATTATTAATTTTGAAAATTCAAAAATAGCACTTGCACAACTTCATTGTTACAACAGGAAAAAAGACAAGCATCTTCCTACTCTGATGAGTGCTACATTGATTCCAATCTTTACTTTTTAGTAAGGGTAATAAAGGTGAATAAATGGATAATTAAGCTAATAATTTAGGAAGGACCAGATTCTGTTTGTATTAAAATCAACAGCAAAGTTGGTTTATCAGATCATAAATAAAGGTCTACACATTTAAAATTGGAAACACAACAATTATCAATAGTACATGAGAATATTCTGCTGCAATAAATTCTGAAAATCCAGGGATAACAACGAAAAATTACTGCTATCACTCTGAAACAGCTGAGAGGAAAAAGGATTTTCTCAGCTGATTCATTGAGGATTTAGGATCTCAAGGCTTTCCACTGCCTTAGCTAAACTTTGGGATAGAAGAACATAGGAATTTATATTTAGATAACAAGTTCTAAAATTGTACCAACACTATTTCAAATCTTGAGCTACCCAGTAGTTAAATACTGTGTAGATGTTACATCTCCAAGATCACAGATGCCTTGATCGTGCACATATTAGTCATTTTCTGTTTTAACAGAATTTAGGTATTTATCAGAATTTTCCATTTAAGATGAAAAAGTGCCATTCAGGCCTAAAAAAGAAAGCATAAAAAAGAAAATGCAACTTTGAGTTCCCAGAAAAGATACTTGAACTCCAAAACTAAAAACTAAGTTCTAGACTACCTCCTATAAAAGAAGGGCATGTGTGACTGATGGTGAGGCAGTGACTTTAAGGTACCTTGCACAAGCAGGGGGAGTGTCTGGTAGTGTCTTTCAGGGTGTGATACCTCTGTTGGAGCAATCTTGGGAGGCCATTTTACTGGTCTGTATCACAGCAAAAAAAGCTTGTAGCCTAATGCACTCTGAATAATTCAATTTGAAAGTTAAGCTAACAGACTTGTTGGACAGTAGTAAAACACTGTCACAAAATGAGAGACACACTGATGGTTATAACTCTTTTGTCTGTTGACACATCAATCTGTCTGCCATCCAATTCAGAAGAGAATCCATTACATTAACATGTTTCCACAGGCAAATTGAGAAATTCTGATTTTAATCTAATCAGGGTGGTTATTTTTGTAAATATCAATTTTAGGTTGTTTAAACTTCTTATAAGAAATGAAATTTTAGTCTGAGAAACGAAACATTTAGAGCTGAAAGGAACTAAATATTACTGCAGCTACATTAATTTTTTTTTTGTTAGTAATATTGCTTCTGGAGAAGGTAATACTGTATAAAACAGAAATGAAGCTGCTACAAATGTTATCTTCCTCAAAACTAAAATATTCTCATTCATGAGGATACAGATGTACCAGATATTTCAGGTATATTAAAAATTCACAAGAGTCTTTCCTTACTCATTCATCAAACAGAATTAGCTGATACATATATATTTTTTTTAAATCAGATACATACTAACACTACATCAAATAAATAACAACTCAAAAAGGCATAATTCTACTGAATCAATGGAGTGGCCCCTGTAGGCCCAGATGGAGATGAAAATCGTAGAAGGCTGAGAGACAGGCTCCTTAAACTCACTTCCGACACCAAACACTGCACATTTTGCATAGAAGCTCTTTTTTTTTCCAAGTTCACTCCTGCATTTTTGGAGGAATTTGGTTCAGACAACCATCAGAACATGTGATGAATCTGAACTAGATCTGTGAGAATGCAAGCTTTTTCGTCTTCAGAAAAAAAGCCAAGTGTTTCATGGATTTTTACATTTAAAGTGGAGCTTTCTTCTGAAATGCTAGATTTTCAAATAAAACCAAAACCAGCTGAAATGAGATTCTTTTCCCTCTGAAATTTTATTAATGATCTTTATATTTTCAGTCTAATACTGCTTTCTGAAGACCATTTTAGCACCCATCAAGTGTACCTTATTTCCTTTCTGGTCCATAAGTACAAAAATACTCTTCCCTAATTCAGTCCACGTGGCCAGAACTTGAAAGCTACCTTAACGAGACTAATATAATTGTTTTCAGCCTTTCGAATATTTTCATTAATGACAAGGAAAAGCGCAGACATTCACAGACTAGCAAGAGCATCCTGGCCTAAAGGAGCAAACAGATTTTTTTTTTTTTTTTTCAAAAGATTGGATTACACAGGTAACCTTTGCCATTACTTTAAGTGGATCAAGAAAAGAGAGCATTAAATTATATAATGCCAGATATGTAGAAATGATAATTTCCTACTGACATTGTTCTCTAGGCAGCTTCTCTGAAACATTAGAAAGGTTATGTACCTTAAGAAAAAAACATGTTTCTCAGTATGTCAATACCGTGTTGGCCCCTGTGTTAGCATTTTTATACACTTGTGGAAGATCATGGTGAAAATATATGGCAGCTGCTTATAGAATAAAGATGTATTACTGACTCATGTATCATTTATTGTGAAACTTGTCTGAATACCATAAAGCTCATGAAATCATGACAGTTGCATATGAATATCAGCAGATGTAATAATGTAAACTTTACGGCTCAAGCAGGACAAAGAATTTATATTTGTCTACGGCCTGTGGTCTGTAACTCATTTACCTCCAGACATACTTTTATCTTTGTGTACATAATTTTGCATTTTACCCTGCTATTTTCTTTTTGGGCTGTGTCTTATATCAGGTATATTTTAGATTAGTACTCAGTACAAAATGCTTCACATGAATATTTAGGTACTATTGCTTCCAGGGCAGGCAATTGAGACAGAGAATGTGGGGTTTTTTTCCCTCTTTTAACCTAGAGGTGACCTGCCACTGGAATGCAGTTACCTCTTTCATCATCATTACTCCATAAAAACGCTAATAGCACTATGTCATGCAACATTTAGGAAAAAAAAAACAACCAAAAAAACCCCCAACCCCTCACAGACCAGTAATTACATTACTACTTAGATAACAAAGAAAGAGAATTTTCCTTTATGGCTCAGAGATGGAAACAAATGTAAAAAATAATGAGAAAGAAATTTAGAGCATGTTTTTCTGGTGACACAGTGCTACCGCAGCCAAGCAATCTTAGCATGAACTTGGGGACAACTGACACAGTCATGCAGAGAAGCAGAGCCCCCATTCAGACAGTAGCTCGCCCTCCAGAAGGGACTGGAAGAGTACACGGCAACTAAAGGCATTCCTCAGAAGCTTAAAGTTTGCCTGCAAACACTCGCTTTGGACAAGAAATTGAAACAGAACAGGAAGTTTTAAGAGCTCTTGTTTCGGTCCACACTTAAAATATTTAAATAAATCTTGGTAATTGTTTAACACTGCTAGGTGATCAGAATTATTACTAGTTTACTTGTACTGGTGCAGCTCTTAAGCACAGGGTGCAGAGGAAGCTCTCTGTGCTGACAAACAGAAAACAGAAGCAGTGAGTGAGCTCTGATTCCAACTGTGACTACACAAAAACACAGATAGAGAGGGACATTTATGGAGATACCAAAGCATTACTAATCAGGACGATAGGCAACAAGCATAGCACATAGCTGTTTCCTTGAGAAATCTTGAGGAGTTAACCCTGAGAGGTTTCACGTGCCACGTATCCTGGTGGATGCATGGTCTTTTGGTCCCCGAATGTTAGCTATGTAGTATGTTGGAGGGAAATGAGGAGGACTGTTCTCCGAAGGGAAACTACTAAAACCCACAAAAAATAATGGAATGAGCTCAACTGCCATATAGTTCCAGAAATTTATAGCCATGCTAACAAAACTAAAAGAGTTCATAGTGGTTAGAGGGAGCGGATATATGACTCTATACACTCTATTAATTGGAATTTCTGCAAACCTGAGACAGAAAAAGTTATTTCTTTTGCAATATTTCCCAACAATTATTCAGGAATTTCCAACTCCCTGCAGGCTTAAAGAGATCTCAAGAGAAGCATAAAATTATTGAATTAGTTTTCAGATATGCTAAGCCTTTTAGCTCACATTAAATCAATGGCAAATGAGGTACACCACATCTCTAAAAAGCAGATTACTCACTCAGGATCAAAATACGACTTTGAAATATCTGGCATAAGCATTTTTTATAATCAAAATTTATCAGTATTTAGTATTTTGGTAAATTCAAAAGTCTTTTGATGGGGATTTTCATTAGATAAAAAATTCCACATTACAGTTTAATATGAATGAATACTACTGGAAAAGATAATAACAATGGCACATGTAATTCTCAGATTTTTTTTTTTTTTTGGCAAATAATACAAACTACCACAAATAAAGATATTATTTCCTCAATTAATAGAATTCTTTCCATCGAGAGAGGGAAAAATGGACTCTGTATGCAAATTATTCTTCTGTTCTATTTGTGCTAATCTTATGTTTAATGTAAAATAAAACTTGTTTCGGAAGATTGTTATGTAGTGAAACAAAACCAATTTTAGTGTTTCAGTTTTGCAGATATGATTTAGCATTCAAAAAGCACCTTTAAGAACCAACTCATTCTGCTGCATTTTTTAACTTTTGTAAACAGATTGCAGAGAAGGAGCCAATGCAGATCTGGACATCTTGTATGTCATCAGGCACAGCTTTTGAGTTTTTTATTGCATAAGGGATGGATTTCTGACAACACATTTTAAAAATTGCTTCTTATCCAAAAAACGACAGGCAAGAAAATTACTCATGAAGAATAATCTTTGTTCAGTAAGTGTAGTCTCCCCACGTTCATTGCAATGGCTGAGTAAGTTGGCTATGCACATGGAACACCATACGGATCGCAGGGGACAAAGTCTACCCAAAACTGTACACCACAGTGTGTTTCCACAGCAGTTCATGGCTTCCACTCCAGCCTCGGGCTTAAGAAGGAGCAGAGACATCTGAGCTTTCCCTAACCAGGGCTCTGTAACTACCAATTCTGTTTGTATAAGAATAAAGTCAGATCTTCTAGATACTTCTCCCTGGACTCTTACGAAAAACTCACAAACTTTACTGATTTTTCAATAGTTATGACAGTTGTATGGATTATGATAGTTACCATAGGGTTTAAAAAAAGTTGTTAGTTTTTCAACAGTATTTATTAAGGAAAATAATAATGAACGAGAGGGGAATTTTTAATATCAACATTATCGAAGGAGCTGGAAACGTTTGGTAGAAGCAAGTGGTCAATGTTCATCATGTCAAAGAATGAAGACAGTAGTTCAAGGTTTGGTGTTAAAGTGTATAAATTACATTACATTTATAAATGTAATAACACATATCAAAAATATTTTAGCTAGTTATCATAATATTTTCATAAGAAAAAGCAAATCCCGCTCATAGACTTTACACAATTCTAAATTAATGTTACCAGCTGTATCAAGGGAATTAAATTTCTCACTAGGCAGATCCAAAGAAGCTGTATTCAGTGCACAGGTGTAATCAAGCAATAAGCATTATTATAGAATGATGCAGGAGAAAGATGAAACTACAGTGCTGAACAGTGTATATTATTTCATAAAAAACTTCTGCTTTTATCCATAGTAATGGTCTCAGAAAGATGTAAAAATTTTTAGAAGCATTTAAAAATTCCCACCTGAGAAGAATTTGAAGACTAGAAAGTCTACTTCATAAAGTTAGATCATACAAAACTCACATTTGTTAATGGTATACATAGAATATGCAGAGTTCCTTCCTGTGCGTTCAGGAGCATATCTGAAGAACATCCAAATATCAGGTTGTTCATCTCCACTAAGCTTGTGCACTAGCCTACATCATGTGCACTACGCACTTAGTATCTCTGCTTTCTTCACCTGGATTTCCTAAACAGAAATCCTGTCTTATTTCTCTTCTACATAATGACATATTATTCAAATCCTTCAGCACTTCAAATTCTCTGCAAAACAGACTATTGTGAACATGAATTAGCCACAGTCCTGTGATAGCACCCATTTCTTCATGTATTCTCCTTTCCTATTTATTGGTCTTTGACCCTGCAGGGAATCTACAGTTACTGTGACTGTGTCAGTCTGCAACTGCCCACTTTCCTTTGGCCTTCATCCATGGTCTCACATACCCAGCAATCCTCTCCTCTAGTAGCTTTCCTTCTTCCCCAAAACAGTAACAACACATACGTTTGTAACTCCTTTTCTTTAAATATTGCTAGTACTACTAATTACAATCTCTCAACTGCTTTTTAATTTATAAACTTGCTGCCCTTCTCCAGCACATTACAGTAGTGTAATTAACTTTCAGAGGATGTTCTGACTTCATCTTACCCATTTGCATTTCAGCCTTCACATTGCCTTTAATCCACCTAACAAGCTGATTCATATCTGATGGTCAGAGACCTAATCCTGCCCAAGCCAGTTTCTTTCTGTTCTGATCTTTTGTAAATTCTGTTTCTCTCTCATGTTATCTCTTCCCTTCATATCATCTTGCACAACTATTACATATTTGTTCTCTGTGTTACTTGACACTATTTCAACTATAGACACTGAGTCAAAAATTTACCTATCTTCTCATTAAAAAAACAAAAATAAACTTTGAAATAGAGTTAACTAGCAATCATCTAAATAGAACTTGAGTCATACAGTGAAAAAAAAAAAAAAGCAAAACCAGTTTCAATTCATGCATGGTGTCTGTTACATCTATACCAAACATAAGAATGAGCTGAGTACAAAATGAACAACTTCTTTTCCAACAAATGCTACTTAGCTTTAGCTTATAACATTAGCTGAGAAGATTAGGCCTGTGAAATCTCAATTTTCCCAGTCTAATGGGAATAGTGGCAAATAGTACACCACAAAATAATAAAACTAGCCTGGTTTTTACTTAAAAAACCCTAAACAAACCACAGCTGACACAATCCTCTTCCAGTGATTGATGAAGTAATATGGAAGTACACCAAAATACCAGTTTTGTTGTCATTTAGAAAAACAAACATATTGAATTCAACCAAAGAAACAATTGCACAGTTAAAAAAAAAAAAAAACCAAAAACACTGACAAGGCAAGAACACAATGCAGTACAGAAAAGTACGGAGAAGTATAGAGATAGCAGTGGTATTCTGTTAGCTGCCCACATAATCAGGAACAAAGTGCTGACAGGCCCTACTAATGCAGTGGAAAAATGCAGAAGTCAAAGCTGAAAATCCCACGGGGCTTTTTAGGCCCTCCCTTCTATGATTGTCTTGTTGATAAAGAACAAGGCATGAACTAGGGACACATCTCAGGTCATGGCTTTTGCACAGTGCAGATGAATCAATGAAAAGAGACTGCTAGAAGGGCCTCAGCAGGCAGGCTGCGAGAGCTGTAGGGACAAGCATCATGCCCTAGACCACTCTATCTCACATACAGCGTTCACATTCAATGCACTATGGAAGCGTATTCAGGGGTTAAGGTGTGGGCTCAGGCAGGATTCTCCAGCAAGAGTTTTCAATAAAGCAGCCCTTAGGGATGGTGTGGATGTAATTATGACGAACCAAACCCAGAATAGCTTTCAACATCTTAAAAGAAACTAAAAATAACAACTGAAATGCACAATACAGATCTAATGTATTACAAAAAGTCTTATTGAATTTTTAACTACATTCATATGAATCTGCCTTCTAAGTTTTGTAGCTCATTTACTAAAATGAATAACTTTGGTTCAGAACTCCAAAAGCTATGTAAACGGATGCATGAATTCTTAAAGGCTGCTATTAGAAACACCTGCATTAGTCACAGCCTGGACAAGCATGAGCAAACCTAGACAATGGTCACGGCTAAAGATGGCAATGCCTGATTTGGTAATCATGTGGACTCCTCTGTTCTTGGAAACAATCCAATTGATTTAATATAGTTTTCCCTAATTTTATATGCTGTCACATTCCTATTTTACTCCTGCCAGGTCAGGGGAGTGTTTGAGCTCTTTCGTGATTAACTTCATGGTTAATGTTTGCTTAAGTTCCAAAACGAGTGTTCACTACAAATCTTCCCATAGTACTACAACATTCTTGAATGGTCTTGTTACTGAAGAGAAGAATATTTAACCTAGAAGGAATAAGGTCTGTAAAGAACACAACAGAATTATAAACTCAAAGACTTGGAAGAGAAAGGGAACAGTCTACTAACTCTATTTGACTTGAATGATAGCATGAGTTAGGAGAGTTATGAAGCAAGGCAGGTAAAATCGGAAGGAGGTACTATTTTGATCAAAGGCAGAGAAGATATCAACTGTGAGAGGCTGACAGTGAAAAGGATCTTGTGCCGAGAACCTAGGTTGTCAGACTCCCAAGTTAGCTTAAAGGTCACCTCTGAAAGATAGCATTTCAAAGGGCAAATATTATAAGGTTGCCCTCTTTGCTCCTACAGCTGAATTAAGCCTCCAAGAGCTTGACTTTGAAGGATAGTCCTCTAGAGTTTTGCCTGAACTGGCCTCTTCTCTTGCATCATTTTTCTATGTTAGAAGACAACACTTTATATATTCACTTCAAGATCAGCAACGCAAAGAGCAAGATTACACACAATGATAAAGAATATATGCATTTATCATGATGACTACCTAATACAGAATACCAGATCAAGAAAATTAGGTGGATGAGATACTGGTAGAATCACTAAAAACAAGTTTGCTGAAACAGGGCGATTTTACATACTTGGATATGTTGTAAAAGAAATAAAACAAAAATTGGCCTGCAAATTCTTAGAAAGCATCTATGACAGCTTTTGCAACTGAAGGGGATAGCTACGAGAAATGCTCTTATTGTTCGTAGAGCGAAACTTGCTGAGAATGAGAGGGTACAAGGCAAGCTGAATGAGATGAGGAAGTCCAGACCCTTAAAAAGGAAAGGAAAGAAAATCAGCAAAATTAAGTTTGTGGATTTTAGGCAGGCTGATCAAATGATGAATTCACTAAATATGGATTACTCACCGATCTCACATAGAAGAGAGAAGCACACAGAAAGCAAAAATTAGGTCAGATGGCTAAGGGAATGCATAAAAGACTAATATGGGATTAATCTCAGAAGGACACAGATGCAAGTAGCAAGAAACATTCAAACTATTAAAGCACAAAACAAGAAGTCACGCTGTAAGCACATCAGCAGTAGGAAAAAGGTGGTGCAGTAGGAAAAAGGTGGTTCAGTAGTTCAACATTCAATGGCATTATCAACAAACAACAATGTGCAGGCTAAAGTTTTCAACACATGTGCATCTACCTTCACACAAAGGCCAATAATGTAGCTATCACAAGTATTAGCAAGAAAGGGGTGAAATCTCAGCCTAGAATAGAGAAATAACAGGTCAGAAAGCACTCACTGAGCTATTCCTTTTCAAATTGCTGGGACAGGGCAACGGGTGCAAGCTGGAGCATAGGAGGTTCCACATGAACATAAGGAAAAACTTTTTCACTGGGAGGGTGGCAGAGCACTGGAACAGGCTGCCCAGAGAGGTTGTGGAGTCTCCTTCTCTGGAGACATTCAAAACCCGCCTGGACGTGTTCCTGTGTGACCTACTCTAGGTGGTCCTGCTCTGGCAGGGGGGTTGGATCTTTCAAGGTCCCTTTCAACCCCTAATATTCTGTGATTCTGTGACCTGATAATCTGCCAGCTGGTAACTGTCCACAGAATCTCAGGACAAGCAATGGTATCTTAGAGGACTGAGAAAGGACAAAGTACTGAAAACATGACAGTCAACATATAAAGCCTAGAAATAACAAGGAATGGGAAGCGGAGCTGGGAATTATAGTCAGATTCATTCTGTGGTACATAATTAAAGACATTACTTGTAAATACTAGTAATAAGGAAATAAGAGTCAACAAACATTACTAAACATTACTTTGTAAAACCAGTGTGAAGCAGATCCACCCGATTTCATTTTAAACAGCATTTCTTTACTGCATATGACCTGAAAGATAAAGCAAACAGTAAAAAAATATCTTGGAAGGCTCTGACTTAAGAGACCTGCAAACAATTCTTGGGTGTCTAAAGAAGGGTCTTAAAAAATTAAATGCTATCTTAGGAAAATGGAAGTGCTTTAGCTGAGCATTAGAGACACACATCTACAGGATGTGGCAGAGACCTGAAGGCAAGCCACGCCACACGGGAAAATAATAACATTGTGCAGAGTATTAATGGTCTTGAAAACAGTGTCTTGACTTTCAAACATTTGCTCTTACTATGAGACAAAACTCCTTTAGGATTCAAGAGCATTATAAAAGTTCTTTAGCATAAATTTAAGTGCATTTTTACATTGAAAAATGACAAAAGAAAAATTAAACTTAACTGTCAGAAAATTTTCCTCTTAGTCCAAAACATTTTTCTAACTGTAAAGTCTCCTTTGACATTGATATAATTCCAAGATATTTCTAATTTAATTTTACTACTGCTGCAAAAGACAGACAGGGAAAGATCCTGGTCCAGCACAGTGTTTTATGGTAAGGAAATATGTATTAAGTGAGCAGAGCATTTGGTAAGTGATCAGGAGATCACACAGATGTCCGCATCCAAAGCAAAACCATTTTGTACTCCCAATTCCCTATGAATCTCCTGATCACTGTCTATTTCTTCTTTTCGCATTTTGATCACAAATTCCATTCTGCACCTTTGAAAATTCTTTCTTTTTCTAAGGAAAAAATATTTTTCTTTAACAGCTCCTGCCTTGCACTAATCATTTGGCTCCATATTTGTCATCTTTCTACGCTTTCTAGAAGTGTGCTTAGTCTGCAAAAGCAGTGTGGGTGTGATTTTTAATTCTCTTTTGAAATACCTGGCACTCAGCAACATAAGGTGAAAGAAATTGAATTCTGTGGAATATCATTTGGCTTTGATACAATTTACCCTACATTGTACACTAACTCTAAATTGAAAATCAGTGTTTTATCCAAGACCTCTTCTCCAAAAAAGATAAACTGTAGACAAGACACCCTCTTTCTGCGTTTTCTCACAAGTGTAGTCACTGATGCCTGAATACTTGTCCTCCGTCTTTGGATATAAATGGCTTTGTTATTAACCCTCAGCGTTTCTGACCTTGCCACTTTTGTGAAATAATAGCATAAGCTAGTGGAATTTTCTTTCAAATGAAATGTTTACTCTATAAACCTGTAACTGCTATATTGCATTATATTTTTATGTTTATTGTTATGAAATGATGTTATTTGTAAGTATAATTCTGTAATAAAAAGAAAACAAAGATTGATGCTGAAAGAGAATGAAATTTCAGAACATGCTATAAAATTAATCTAATACTGGAAAATCATAAAAAAGTGCAATTACTCTATTTACAGGTGAAAGGGAAAAGCAATTGCATACCTAAAAATAAAAGCTTTACTGTTATAGTAAGATGCTTATGAATATCAAAATGATGGTGAAATTCTCTTACAAACAAAAGGGTTAATCTTAATTGTGCATCAGTTTTGACTATAACACTGACTATATTCTGATGCTATAAAATCTCTTTCTTTACTCAAAAGTACCTTTGCATAATGGATGCTGTAGCTATTGCAGAAGTTGCCTGAGTCTTTCCACATAAATCACACCGCAGTCAACCTCAACTCCTTTTGTTTTGCAAAGCTGATGCTCAATCATAATACCCTCTTTGATGCCATTCTGAAAGTATCAATTGGTACTGACGAAAGAAGCAGATTTTAAAATTTACCTAGTAAATATATTTACAGCCCTCAGAAGTATCAAAGGAGGATGCAAAAAAGGTACTTCAGGATGGGGATGGTTAGAACCACAGGTTATTACGTGTTGGGGATGGAAAGCAGAAGGAGCAATTATGACTACTGATTTATCATAGGATACCTGCTAACACATCTGGGGAGCTCTTGGGCTAGAGTTTACCTGTTGAACAAAGAATACAGTCCGAAGAAACACTGACATTTACTGTTCTAGGAATACTTTCAGTTTTGGGCATTTCCTTATTAGAGGAGCTACTTCAGGAAAGTTTCAAGGAAACATTTGTTGCAGTTCACTAGGCAATCAATAAAAACCACCTATGATTTCACACTACTATCCTCAAAAGACAAAAGAAAACGCCTCCATGTGACACAACATTCATAATCAAGGAAACAGACAAATTTGGAAAGATCTGAAAACAAAATGGTGAGCCTGTACAAAGTTGACTTCCGAGTCACATCCCTTCTTGCTGGAGTGTACTTCCATGGCATAAAATAAACATAAAAAGATGAAGATAAAAAATAAACTATATGTGGCTTCTCAAATCTACCCCCACGACTATGTATAGCATAAGGAAAAAAAAAAAAAAATTCTCTGCTGAACTTCTTAAGGTTGGGTACCAGCGTTCGAAATATCCACCAACCACTAATGGAAGTTTACAACAACGGAAGTGGCTGCAGTTATAGCCGAGGAATTTACTTCTAAGGGAAGATCACAGTTCATCCACCAAATTCAGACACTATATCCTCCTTTTGGAATTTCATGTGCAAAAAGATAAGGAGGAACCATATTAAGTCAAAGTGAACTGGAAAAAGCCTGTGGAAAGAGCTACTTCCTGAACTATAGTCATTAAAAGCCTTGACACATCTATGAAAGAAGGGAATGGATTATCTTTATTATACTGTAAGCAAGGCAAATGGCAGATTGATATCCCTTGGCACAGGAATACGCTACTAAATATTTGAAGACAAGCTGTGACTTCAAATATCACATCCAACTGCAACTTTAATTTTTTTTTTTTGCAGAAAAAGCAACTCATGCTGAGGAAGATATGGCTTATTTGAAACTTATTTACTGTCATAACAGATGGTGAAGACTAGAGAGAATATAAATGAAAAATATGGGGGCCCAATAAATGTCAAGCCTCCCAACTTGGTTTGTAAAATTAAAAGGAAAAAAAAAAAAAGAAAGAAGGTACATCTATGCAAGATACAAAAACTTAACAGAATAGATTAGCTTTTTAACATCTTGGAAACAACCATTTTTCTGCCCACACAATGCAAGATTAAAAATTGCACTGATGTTACAGTCATGGCCATCCTGAGAAAGTTATACAGCATTATCTACACAGACTTACCATTATTCAAAGCTCCTTTCCAGATATTTATCCCCAAACCTCTGGTGGACCATGAAAATTTTATCCATTACATCTAGGATGGTCAAGATAGTTTCCTGTGAATGCATGTGGCACGGTAGAAGGTTTGTTTGCTGTGTTTGTAACCTCAGGAACCACAGCCTGAAGAAGGAGGTCAGAGCTATAGCCAGAGCTACATATCCTGGCCTTCTCTTGACTGGGAATTTTCAAGTCTGGGGTTCTAATTTCTAAACAAAATATAATTTTAAAATAGCAAAATCTTCTGCAAAAGAGAATTATTCTTTACGCTCAGCCCTCTCTAACACTCACCTCAACCTCTCTTAACTTTAGAGAGAACTGGGGAGTCTTAGGACTCTCTAAAAAGCACCTGACATCCTATGAAATTGTACTTCAGACCCTCTTCACAGAATAGGATGCTTGCATGATGCATCCTTCCTTATTTTCTGATGTAGGCAGGTGAAACAGGAACCACTGAAGAATGAACCATATCCATTCACTTATGAAAGGAAATACCATTGTTACTGGAGCCACTATTATCTTGGCAATGCTTTTGATACAAAAAGCAAACAAAATTAAGGCAGAAGTAAAACGAAGTGAAAATGATATTCACAAAAATCTGAAATAAATTGCCTATGTAATCTTACGTAACAAAGCTGAAGCTGAACAAGTACATCTCATTGGAAAGTGGAGCTTTCACAGTTACACGGTGCAATGTATTAACACGGTAGTTCACATAAGACTACAAAGCCTGCAGCAAAATGAATAGACATTATTCTATATTTAGCTTCTCTGTTGCTGTTTTATATCACCTAGATGACTAGAAAATACACCACTTTAATACAACATCTCGTTCACTAAAATACTTCACAGCTAATTTTGCTTTAAATCTAGTAGTGAATTTCAGAACATGGTAAGAAATGTAGTATTAAATACCCTATAATGGCACAAAGAAAAAGAAAACCATAAGTATATTTTTATATAGTTTTTCTTAATGAAAAACAAGGAAACATACACAAAGTTGAGGTTTTCATGCTGCTACCTTTTATGTTTTCTGTGCATTGTATTTGAATGCTGTCCTCTTGATTATATTCTCTGAAATACTTGTTTGAAGTAAGATACTTTATTTTAATAAGTGGAACAAAGCTTTGAATAGCTTGGTTCAAAAAACAGTTTTAAATGAAAGGAGCTGTTGCTAAGCACAGGGATCTTTGCCAAATACTTTTTAAATGGTTTATTGTGCCCTAGCAATCCTGAGATTAAAAACATCTCTTGAATTACAATGACACATCAAAAAATAAAATTAATGTGGGGGTTTTCATTACAAGAATTGAGCCTCTGTGTGTTATTCTTTCCATTAGATAAGAAAGAAACATACTGTGGTACATTGTTTTTGCTGTCAGAGTGAGCTTTTAGGCAAATATACAACATCACACTATATCCCTCATGGATTCAATCACGTACTGTACAAGTTCTTCTATTAATTTAACTTAATGCTGTGGATTTGAGGGATAGACTGTATATTTTCACATATTTTTCTGTACTGGGGATGAGTTATTTTTAGACTCCATAAGTCTTCATCAAAATCAGAAGATTGCATTGCCTCATATGACTACTATATGAATAATTGTATTGCCTTACTCTGTAACAAACATTTAATTTTCCATAGTTCTCGCAACAGTTACAAAACAATTGTTTTGCCAAGCTCTTACATGGCAACTCTGTAGAGCATATAGATCTCATTGTCAATGAGAAACTCGAATGCAGAGAGCTAGCCATTTGAAAAAACAAAATCAATAGCACTTCCTAGTTAATAAAGATGTCTAAACCAGTACTCTTAACAGCGCTGGCCTCATTGCACACAAATTATGATTTAGAATAGGGAAAAAGGAAATAGCAAAGACAACAGAGAAAACAGCTGCTAACTGATTTTAAACCAAACATGATTTCCACATCCTGAAATCCTATTTTCGTTTGTATCTAGGGGCTCCGAACACATAACAAACTGAAGATACAGCTCCAGAAATCTCAAGCTGGATATGAAAGCAGAGGCATGCAGATTGGTGGGATTTTTGTTGAAACCATCAACTACTGCATTTTGCCCAACATTTCATAAGATAGCAGTGAAAGACAGCACATGTACCTGGCCAGATAACACATGTACATCAGTATTGTATGGCTTTAGCTCACAGGCTTTATTTGTCAACATACATTTTCCTGCTTTATTTCACATGGAAAAATAAAATAATTCTTCTGCAAGTTATACACTATAGAAAACTAAACCAAGACACATTGTACATACTACAATTGAGCAAAATCTGAACCAGGTATATTAGCAGACATAAGCACAATCATGATTGGAACAAGTCAAATTACATTTGTCGTGTTACTCGCATAACACCTCAAGTTACTAAAATAATAAATGCAAACATATCTAATTCAAAAGAATCCCAGTGAAATCCTGCCACTTTCACACCTCATATACTTTCATGGATAATCCAGTATAAAGGTATCTATTCAGGTATTTATTAACCCAAGAACATTTCTCTCTCAAAGAACTTCTACGTTTTAGTAATTGTCCTCCAATGTGACACTCTTCTTTTAACAGAATTTGAACACACAGGTAGACAGCTGTTTTTCTTCCCAATTTGAAAAAGGAAATATATGAGGAAAAAAATAAAAGCAATATATTCAAAGGAAAACCAAGGTCACCTTCTGAAACCGGCCACGGATTCTTTGCCTCTCCAAGCTGGTACAAGTGTGCAGAATTTCAATGAGGACCTAAAATGGCCAGAAAGGTGTTCCCTTGTTGGGGAACAACAAGGGAACACCTTGGGGAACAAATGTTGGCACAACATTGACAGTATTGGAGCTCTCATACTTAGAAGGAGGGAGAAGGATGGTGGGAACAGAAAACAGACACGACAGATGAGATCCAGTACATTTATCTTCCACTGCTGGAATTTACAGCAACCTTCAGCTACTAAATGTTTTTTCAAGAATGGGTGAAGAACATGACTTTGGACCAAGAAGTCTAGAAACAGGATCCTGGTCCACTTTCCAAGCAGCCTCTAATGCTGAGCCAAGCTGATGGGCAGACTCTGGCCATACAGCAAGATTGGGCATGACAGCAGTGAGAAAGGTGACTGGAGAAAAGAGAAGGCCTGGAGTGCAAAAGTCATAACAGTGTACATAGCACATCCTCAAAGCTAGCAGAGAAAAGGTGGTAACAGTGAAAGCAACAAAAAAGGTAAATATGAGTTCAGCGTAACTGAACCAAAATACTTGCATAAGCAGCTCACGACTTAAGAGACATCACTTGGGGATGATACATGATACACTTCTTCACAGAAGTTTCACTGTGTATTGCAAACTATTCAGAATAATCTTCTACAATGAAGTTTGTGTATCTGCTACTACAATGGGTTCTCCTTTCAAAAAAAAATACAGGAATTTCATATTAATATTGCCTTACCTAGCATCGCTCAAACCATGCAACGACTGACATGGATATTCATCTCTTTGTCTGAAACTTGCAGAAAGTTCTTCCACACTCCCAAAGGTCTACTCACAGGAGTGAACTTAGAGTGCATGTCTTCTTAAAAGCAAATATTAAAGATGCTGTGTGTTTGTCAAGTTGAGAAATACCTGTACAAAATTGTATTAAGACACTATATATTTCAACTAGAGACACTATACAGCTGAACTTTCCTCCTTCAGGAGATCCCTGATGAATCCACTCATACACATAATCAGGGTAAATAGGATTCCTGTTGCCTTCGATCAGACACAACTAGGACCCCATTCTTCAGTTCATCAAGTCCACTCCTCTCAGGTGGAGTCCAAAGGCCAAGAATGCCACTAGGAAAAATACTCCTGAAACAGCCCCATTTGATTCCCTGCTCCGATAGGAAATAAGAAATAAAACACTTTAAAAATGAATCAGATCCCTTCAACCTTTGCTGAAGGAAAGCCATCACAGTTTACAGTGCTGAAAAGATGAAGAAGAAACATAAAAAAGATGGAAACAATTACAAACCTTTACATGCCTGTTCGGGAAATATATGTTTTTCTGTTTTTCTTTGATAATACTACATAACTCCATATTTCTACAACACAAGGAGAATACACAGTCTCACATAAAACATCCATCCACTAGAAAAGGCATTTATTGGTCTCAGAAGCCAGATATCACCAAAACCAAAATGCACCATTATTTGGACAAAGATGAAATTAATCGTCACGACATTCTAACCTGCACTTTTCATTACCAGCCAAGATTCAATAACACCCATTAAGAGAAGTAAATTGTGGGAGGCTTTGAACATTGGCACTGGAACTCATAGACTACGGCAACTTCATTTATTCCTCTTTAGTTCTACGGAGTCTTGTTTATTCAGTGTGAGAGACGCCATATAGAGTAAGTCTGAGCTAATAATTTTCCCATTTCCTAAAAGCCTTAACTATATTAATAATGAAGGCATTTTTTCTTCATGCTGTTTTAAAAAGGAATTAACACAACTGAATAAGCAGTAATTCTCATGATCAAATTTCCAATATTCTCTAAAGCATGAGATTAATTCTTGTGTTTTGACATTTCTTATGACACAGATCAGACTGCAACCTTTCCAGGCATCAATATATACCTCAAGATCATAAATAAAAAAATGCCTGCGTTTAAATAAATATTTTGAACAAATTATGCAAATGTTAAATGTATTAGAAAAAATCAAAGGCAGAGTAAATGAAAGTGACTCCATGCTAGTAATGGCTTAATAAGAGCAAATTGCCCATCCCCCATTGGTTACCCAAGATAAATACTTTGTTCCAGAGAAAAAGTAAAGCTTTTGGGGAAAAGTTTATAAAAACGGAAAGACATGGAGTAATTGCTGAGATTACTTAATTTTCAGGAAGAGATTTCTGTATAAACTGTCCCTATTTTAGACAGTATTAGCTTTATTTTAGCTCCTCAAGCAGTATGATAGTTTCTTATTTGGGTACTTGGCTTAGAGCTTATTTTTTAAATTAAATTTCAGTTTTAATAAACTCTTGCATAGATTAAAGCAAAATACTACAGCAGTAGCTTGTAGATTATGTTATTACAGTGAAGAAGTGTTGTAAGTTTAAGGTTTCATGTTCCTCTAGTGATGGCTCTGCTAGCTAACTGACACAAGTACTGCAGAGGTGTTTCTCGTCTTTTGGCGACTGCCGCTTTCACCAACACCCAAGTGAAAAGCAAACACGCGTTGGGGCCTGGAACATCCATAAGCCCTTTTGTAAACCGAGTGCTGAAAATTTCAAAATTAATAATAAATTGAATTAGCTTTCAAAGCGTATTTTACCTTTTCCTTAGTAAAACACTTTATCAGGGTAGACGAGGGACAGAAGCCTTGATCAGGGTAGATGGGGAACCCTGCAGGCGCCACAACCTGCTGCCCGCATTTACGCGTCATCCTGTCACACAGAACGCATAGGGCCGCCCGGTTTAAACGTCAGACAGAGCGTAGTCCTCTAAAAGTACATGACGTGAAGTTATCGCCCTGCCGGAGGCCTTCCACAGCCCACCGGGCAGCGCCACGGGCACAGCCCGCCGCCGCCCGCCCCGCGGGCGCGGGCACCTGCTCACCGGCGAGGCTCTCCGAGGTTCGGCGGGAAAACGTCGGCAGGCGCTGGGACGCCGAGCGGCAGCACCGCTCCCGCTTTCGGCCCCGGACCGGCCAGTGCGGGCGGCGGGCGCGCGGCCGCCGCCATCGCCTCGCGGCGGGAGGGGCGCGCGCAGCCCCGCCCCGCCCCGCGCGGCCGCCGCTCGCCGGTCCGTGCCCGCGGCGCCACCTGGCGCGTGGCCGACGGGCCGGGTCACTCGGCGCGAGGCGGGCGGGTCAGGGGTGCTCTGGCTCTTGGAATGGGGCATTTCTGTCCGCCAGGCACATGCTTCTTGCGGACCCTGACTTCTGTTGCTCCCTAACAGACTTCACGTCTGCGTTTGTTCTCTCTATAATCTCTACAAATACTCACTTTCCGGTACAGTTACCCATATTTCAGTGGTTTACATCATGTGGCCTTCAGAGCCATCCCTTCTTTCTCTCTCTTTCGTGACACAGTCTTCATGGCCCCACGAGTTTGTACAAGACAGCAGTTGACATAACTGCTAAGGATCTTCCCTCTAATTATTTCTAAGATGCTACATGCAACTTGTTTAATCTTTTAAATAATGTCTATGGTATCACGTTAGCTCCAGAATGTCAGAATACGCTGCTTAGTCAATCTACAGAATACAAATTGGGTATGTTGCCTTTGGATATGACAACTACAATTCTGTAACACTTCCTTAGGCAGTTAATAACCAACAATAATCTACAACCAATGCACATATACCTGTAAGTATACAAGTCTGTTACATAGAACTATATATAATTGATATATGGTTTAGACTAGAAATTGTTCAACAGTATAACTGAAAATTATTAAATTAAATCTCTAATTTAAAGTGAAAATGCAACATTCGTTATGAAAATGACCTATAAAACAATTTTCATTCTGCAAACATTTGGCAAATACTCTTTGGGAGTAACGTTACAACATCCAGTTGAAGTGTCTTCTGAAGTGAACCACAAAGGCTGCTTTTCTTTTTTTCCTACAAGTATTAACTGATCCATACCTTTCCCCTGCCTGCACCAAGCCTGACAAAATAACACATTGGTTGAGATTAGTTTTACTGTACGGCGTGGAAAAGGAATTTTCCACCTAGGAAATTTTGCCATTGTTTGGGCAATTGCCAGAAAATCCACACTTCTCAACAACTCGACAATTCCAGAATATCTAGTGGCTTAAGCAGTTAGTTCCACGGGACAGAGCTTGGGCTATGGCCTTAGTTCTGGCTGGTGACTCCAAGCAATATTACAATCCCATGAGCCGCAAGACCTGAACCTGTTTACGGGTTCATTATCCATTTTCCCAGGCTCTGTCTGTGGAAATCAGCTTGAAAGTTGAAGATACTGTATTTTAGGAAAATATTTCAATCTATTGTTTATATATGCTTTTAAACCCATGGAATTTTAAATAACTGACTCCCTCACTGAACAAGCAAAATTAAAACAAAAGAAAGTATACACACTAAAAATTACTAAAATTATTTTAAACATTTCCCTTAACCCACACTGCCTAGTGATACATCCTTCTGTAAAGCTTTTTGTGCATCCTTATTTCCTTGCTTTTCCTTAGTGTCTTTCCACATGATTTACATGCCCTTAACTAAAATGGTAGCTGCTTATCTGTCTGTATGTCTGATATTTCTGAATTTGGTTGCATGACTCTTGTTTTTCATGGCCTGCCACTCCCCTGCAACACAGAAACCAAAGCGTGTGCTACCCTTGACTGCATGGTCTTTTCTTTTTTCCAGACCATTGGTTTATAAAATGAACAAAATTGGTCCTAATACTGATCTCCTGTAGCACTCCACTAATCACTTTCCTCTTTCCCAAGCCACTACCCACTCACAAATACCTCTGTCTTTGATGTCTCAGAAGATAATTTATCTATTCACATACCTCAGCTACTATAAAGTATCGAAATTACAGACCTTGCAGATTATTCTTTTGTGTTTTGCTCTATCAACAGATTTCCTAAATGCTAGGAAAATTATGTCTATGGACTCAATTTACCTTGTTACTGCACAGCAATGATTTGTTAAACATAATCAAAGTTTTGTGGCTGCCTTTAACTGTAACATTCCCGGTGCCTCCACTGGGGCCTCATATAAAAATAAGTGGAGTAGGAAGAAAAATTAAACACGGAGATCATTCTGCGCACTCATTTACCGTCAGAGCTCAGGCAGTATCATGTCTCAACAGTTCTACACAGAAAATTAAAAAAAAAAAATCAACATAATCTCTTTCATCTAGATAGGAAGCATACAAATCTGTGCATACTCCTTTTTGTTCAGGGATCCATACCCTGACTCAAATTACAGCAGCAACATGTATCTTTATTACTCTGGAAAGGATTCTGTTCTACTCAAGATACAGTTATAGTCTACCTTTGCTTCTACTACTCTTACTTTCCTTATTCTACTAGTAACTACAGCAGTTTTTCAGTCCTAAGTACTCAGCTGTTTTCCGCAAACTGTTACTCCTTTGGGCTTGCCCAATGATTTCCGTGCTGCGTTTCCCCAACATGTCAGAAATGGGCCATTTACAGACTTGTCTGGGGGAGGGAGCTGAATGGGGTTCGCCCCGTCGTTAGCACAGGCTGATGTAGCAGCGTAGGTGGATTCTTGCCTCCCCCCACTATTCCAGCCCATTTTGCAGGGCCTTAACTCATTCCTTAAATCATTGTATACACCTGCCTTAAAAGACCTTATAACATAGACTGTTGAGTCTATTGCTGTAAAACAACCTGTTTAATGAAGAGATACGTGCTGTTTCTGATGAGTAACAAAGCAGATGATCCAGGAGAGGTAACTGGAGTGTTTTCTTCCATGTGCAAGGTCTGATTTTCAGAAGCTCGTGCCACCATACTTGTACTTCTTCCCCCACACAAGGCTTAAAGTACTCCAACAAAAAGACAGGACCTATGTTTTCCACTTCATCTCGTAGCTATGTGTATTTGTCCATCATTCTCCCAGTCTTGCATTCAGATATTGTGAAGCGCTCAGGGTGCTTTCCCTTGTGTTTAACTGGCTTTGAAAAAGGAGGAGCAAATGAAAGTACTCCTTCTGCTCCCACATCCTTGTTTCCCACATCCTTGTTTCCCACCTGTGGTGGCAATGTCTCAGGAAGAGCAGAAAGCCTTGAGTGTACTCGTTGTGGCCGCCTTGGTTTCACTGCAGCAGGAGACAGGGCAAGAGACAGAATATGTTTGGAATGGATTCCCCAGCCAATACTATGAATTATAAAAACATACCAGTGATCGAAACACACAGGTGTTTTGCTCCACCTACCTTGCATTTTAGCAGTACTATTTCCCATGTCTGTGACCATCTGTGACCTGGCATAGTTCTTTAGGCAGTAACCAGGCAAGATGACATATACAGTGCAGACATTATGCATAAGCATTCATTAATATCATAATTTGTATATTTCGCATCTTGGGCTATCTTCAGAAAGTACAGCTTCTATACCTCACTTAACACTGGAGTTGTTAAGCAGTCAGTAAGCAGTGACACACCACCTCATGGAGTAACAACTGTGAATCACGGGTAGAAGTAAAGGTTTCAAACAACAAGTGAAGAATATTGATGGAAAGGTGCGCTCTGAGCTGCTGACATCCTTCAGCTGTAAAGCAAAAATAAAATAAAATAAAGTTTGGAGAAAAATAAAAGTTCTGGTTTATATTTACTCTGTGCTCACAAAATTCCTTCTTTCTTTCCTTGACTAGTCAGAGACATAAAAATCCTATTACAACGAAAGAATTTGTTCCAGACCCCATCAAATGTCAGAGGCGTTCTGATAGCTAAGTGCCGACACAAGATAAAGATTAATAATAGTGGCAACAACCTCCTTTCCCAAGACTTCTACAAAGAAAAGGGACAGAGAATACCAATGTAGCCACGTACACACTTCTTGGCTGCTGCCTTTTCATTTGTGTTGATTCCAGTGTAAGCCTTATCATCAATCCCTTGAATTATTGTCAAAATTCCTGTGGATTATAATGACATGGTATCACCACTTCAACCTTTTTCCCCCAGAAAAAAAAAAAGAAAAAGAAAAAAGAAAAAAAAAGACTATGTCACAATGCAGAAACATTGTTTTGTATTCCAAACCAGTAACACACATTCCTGCAAACACAGTGACTATGCGGACGTTCCTCTCACGCATAAAAAGATCCTTAACAGGCTGTCTTTACTCACAGAGCCCTTCAACAGGTATTCCTGCTTATGTCTGGTAGTGATATGTATTGTAAACGTGTACATCATCTTATTTTATATTAAAACAGAAACAGATTGTTTCATATAGTTGAAATAACTGATAACAGAAGGCATAGCCATGCTAATTTATGTTGATCAGGATCTGTGCACATTTTCAATCTTTGAAGAAAGGAAACTCTAACTTAAGCTGTTATGTCTAAAACCATCACATAAAGCCCAACAGGAGAGAGCTGAAAAAATAGCTGGGCAAGAAAAAAGATACTTTAAAAAAATAGTTAAATTCTTGTCAATTTCAAAATTGAAGCAAGGTGACACGAATTTCTACGCCGAGATTGAGAATCACCCCTGCATTTCGATCATGAACAAGAATGAATGTATAGATTAAGATGCAATGAAAGAAGTGATTTCAAGTAAGCCAGAAACTCTTAAACCAACTATGAGTTTAGGAGAGAAAAGCACAAATATCTTATTTTAATTACATAATAGATAACAGAAATCTTATTTCTTCTAAGACATTCACAAGGATTTCTCCCACCCACTCTCCATCTCAATTTCTACCCTCAGCATTTCTAATAAAATAATGAATGGTGTCCCTGGGTGGTAACCGAGTCATACCACTAAGGTGTATGTATGAGCATTTCCTGCACTACGATAGTATTACCAGTTGTAATTTCAAGCTCCATGAGAAACAAGATTACAAATCAATGTTTATCACACAGAAAAAAAATACTAAGAACAAAAAATTAAAAAGCCGAGTTAGTGGGCAGCCTTCTGAAGTGTATTACAGATGGAAAGAATTACAAATGGTTATTTGGCAACACTGAAAAGAATAGGAAAATGCCCTTGCAAAGAGCAGTGGCTGTTCTAGTATCAGTGGCAGTGTCTGCTATATTTCTAACCTCCTCTGACTGTGCTGGTAGGGAATTACCAGAGGTTAATCCTGGCAAAGCAGCAAAAGAGGCAGCTTGAACAGGCACTGAAACTTAGTCCTCCATGAGGCTCGAACAATTAGGACAACTGATAACGGCCAAAACTGGCTCTTATCACTTCAAGAGTAAATTACCACAGGGATTGGAAGTTAATAGGCATTTCGGCAGCAGATGCTTTTTGCTGTGGACATAGACACACTGACCTAGGCTTGGGAGACAGGGTTTAATTCTTTAGTGCAAAATCACATTTCTAGATAGCTAAATACATTAAAGCATACAGGCAGATATCTACACAAAACAAATATGGAAGCTTGGGCTTTTGCTAGGATGGAGATTTTCTCATCACCATCCACCACCTGCTTCACCACCACAATATACTGGCAGAGTACACGGTTTTATTTCCCAATTTCAAATATACTTTTAAAGTACCAGAGATGACATCGATTTTATAAGCGCCAGGCTAAAGTACCCCTATTCATGCATAACTAATGACTAAAAATCGCCAAGGATACTTTCTCACTAAAGATAGTTGTTAAAAGCTGGATTTCCAAGCCAATTATCAAGGCCAAGAAAAACTTAAACTTAGAATCTTAACTTTAATAAGCATATTAACATAAAACCAAGAAGTCCTTTTCTGTTTTCAAAAATATCAGAAAAAAAAAAATCTCATTGACCTCCTAAAAACCCCTTTGAAACTCCTGCCTTCATTTACGAAGAAAACAGAATCTTTTTTCCCTTGCAGTGTTTGACAGAAGCTTTGCCCTAGCTATGCCCTACCATTGGAAACACGGAGAAAAAAGGGATTTTTTTACAGAGGTATTAAATTAGAGTTTCAGTCCTTAATAATGAATGTAGAGATGTAGAACCTGGTGCTATAGAAGCATAAGCATCATAGAGAGGTTTTTAAAAAAATGTATTAATAATGCTTTGACTTGCAGGGTTGGGTGCAGCCCCAGTCAGATGGGGATGGAGTTGTGTTGGGGGAACACTTTGTAAATGTGTAGCTGTTTTGACAATGTATGAGACAGCTTTTTTCTCCTTAGTACCTCCCTGGTCTTTTTTCTCCTCTACCAGGAAACCCAGGGCTGATTTGTATAAAGTAACTCAGAGCAGCAAAAATGTGGGCATTTTCTATGCTGCACGTCACTTGAGAAATCCATGACAGACTCAGTATTTGCAGGAGATTGAATTCTTAACTCTTAGAGTTACAAATAGAGCATCATTCCATATGGTGCTACTTTTCAAATAACTTTCCTATAAATCACAGAAACCAAAAGACCGGTTCATTAGCAATACCACTGTGTCCATAACATGCACTCAGGCTCCTCACAGAACTGAAGAAGTTACCATGTCCCAATAAGTGCCCAGTGTGAACTGCAACTCAAGTTTCCCTCCTGTGTGTCCCTCTTTCTTTATTTTTTAATTAAAACAAACAAACAAACAAACAAGCAACATAGCAATTTCTCAAGCTTGTGCTTTTATTTTATTTTGTGTGCCCTTTTTGGAACTCCTTGGCTCCCCGCTGGCTTTTTAACAGGTGAATATGAGATCCAGTAAATATTCAACAAGCATTTTTCTGTAAGTTTTATGCAAATGAATGAGGACACCACCAGCATCAGCTGTACTAGTGTAATGCCACTGTTTTAATCTCACTTCCTATTGGTCAAGTACCAACTATTCAAGTAAGGTACCCTTATCCAAACATCTTCCTTCCATCAGCTTCTCACAGGACCCAGAGCCAGACAGGATTCGGAAGTGAATCTGCTTTCATGGTGCAGCAACGTCCACAAAACCTCTGTCACCACTGAAGCCTGGCTGTTTATTTGCACTCATCCCAGCCATGTACTACGCTCACTCTGTGCTATGTCCAGCTTTGCTGCCCTTGGGCATCCCACGGCAGCTCAGGGAAGGTGCTTTCCTCCGTCCAGTCAACGTGCCCCATCTCATTGGGGCTGAGGCAGCCAGCGTATGGCAAACACCTCCTCAGTACCTGTGCCTATGTAAAGGACTTACTGGACTGTTTGGACATTCGTAACAAATCAGCTAACAGTGAATAAACCAGGTAATGTCTATAATCAAGCCTCATGTCATGACATCAGAATTTCCTCTCTTCCCCAGAAGATTGCTTCTTTTCCGGGGCATCCAGGCAATACTTTTCTCTTACATATTTATTGTACTCCATCGACGATTCTGCATATCCCTCCCCATTGGCTCATGTTTGGAATAGATCTGTGTAAGCTTTATGCCTACAGACTTATAGCAACTATAGGACAAAAATCAATTTGTCAGCAGCACTAGTAACAAACCCCATTTAATGTAGAGTGACCTACTAACTAAGGCAGTTGCAAGGTCCAGAGACAAACAGAGAGGGCTTTGCTTTCTTCATCATCTCAGGCTTTTCCAATGCATGGACATGAATTTGATATATTGTTGCTGAGAAATATTACACCTGTGATTTTTTAGCTTTTAAAAATATGAAGGCTTTTAAAGAATGACAGAATGAAATACGACTTTTTCCAGTAATTTCAACTGTGAATTAGTTAAAATTTACAGTACAGTAAGACATAAGCTTTGAACAACACTGTAGCATCCACATAACTCACTTCTGAGGTTATTTCATTGCCATCTGAAGCACGTATGGAGAGACAGGGCCTGCTCTAATTACAATATTGTAGTTTTGACTGACAGACAATATGTCTACAATCAACTCATTTGAAAGCCATGTGTTGCAACAGTTCCTTGTCCGACTCCAAAGAGTACAGAATTGAGACGAATCAGTCCCTTGTTACTACACACTAATCCCACAGCAAAAAAAAAAAAAAAGTTCTAGAAAATACATGTATACAAAGAACAGCAACAAGGGCCAAGAGGTACCTCAGGTTTTTTGTATCTTTTCCTAATTGTTAGCATCTATTGACTTTTTAAAAAGGCCGGAGCATTTTCGAATAACACTTTAAAACATGTATTCCACCAGACAAAACTACTGTTTCCAAACTTTCCAAACTTCCCATCTGGTATTCTAAAGCAAAGTAAATTTGAATATGAAAATTTTATAAACTCCATTTTTGAGATCACAAGGAAAAACCTTTGATACTATTACAATATATTACTAATGCACACAAATATATAGCTGACGCTGAAACAATGTTTTTATTCTGACCTCACACAGGCCTGCATAAGTATAATTATTATGCAGCATAATATGACAGAGATATCTGTCATTAGTAGAATTTCTGGAATTTTGAACATACATTTCAATAGCCTAAGTGGACCTAGCTTGGCAATTTAGCTGACCCTGGAAAAGAGTGCCTTATGTTCATCTTGTGCAATCTGTCCGGTAACAGATGTACACCATTAAGATGTAAAGTGAGGTGGAGGAGGAGGGGAACAGCAGCAGAAGAGTCAGGCCATTTAGCAGAAGAGCCACGAGTTTCAGTAGGCCAGCATGAAGGAAGCACAGGAACGTACAAATCATTCAAAACAGGTTTCAAGTAAACCTGTGATAAACAAATTACTATTTTTAAAGTATTGCATTTACTTTATGTTAAATGATATGTAAACATTAAAAAGTATCTGCACTGGGTGTGTGGTGAGAGCATGAGCTGGGAAGAGAATGCAAAGAGATTTAGGTATAACAGGGGGCACTACTACAGCTGAAGGAGCACAGTGAATTCAACCAGCTTAAAAGATACATTGGTGTCAGATGAGGAAGCTTTCCTCCAGCACCATGGACCTGGGTCACCAGGAAGCATGAAGCCTACAGGTGACAAAGTTCTCCAGATTAACAGTTTGTGTTGATGACATGTTCAGATGTTTGAGTTACTTCGCCATAGCAACAGACACAACCTGTCATATTATTAACTCATCTTCTTTATTAGTGCAATGAATATACGGGATGAGTTTTACTTTATTTAAGCTCTGTGCTGCCTATCGGTTTCTGCAAAATTTTATCACCTATGTTTATTCATTTACTACCAGGAATGTGTAAAAAAACCAAGATTTGCAATTAATTTTTTTTCAAAAATGTTCAAAGTGCCGCTTTCCAGGATTATCGCCACATAAAATTATTCATCCTATCTGCCCACACCAAATGCTGATATAAATTATTAATCTAAGACAAATGTGACAAATAAGCAGATTTATTAGCCTTAATAGATCATGCAATTACTAAACAACTTATTTTTAAATCTCTTTTTCTCTGCAATCAAAACTTCCTTTTGTTTTAGGCACTACATTTTATTTATTGATACATATCATTTTGAGAATGACCTAACCAAGTTAAATTTTATAGTGACGACATATAATTAACGCACGAAGTACATAAGATATTTATTAGCATTACAATAGCAGTCTCAAGGGAAGAAAAAAAAAATCTTTCAGACTGAGTTTTTGGTAAATAACTAACAGACAAAACAATCACTATAACTGTTGCTAAAATGCACCATTATCTGCAGTTTAGTACGTTGACCACTAATTGACTGAAGCTGGATTGTTCATACCTAAAAGTAGTCTCTTTTGCCACAAGGCTGATACAAACCTGGCCATTATTCTCCCAGCTGTGGGTATCAGCCTCGCCTATGGCATGCCGTCTACTCTATACATAACAAAATAGCACTTTTCAGGATTGCCCAGGATCACGATTTGCATGTTTTCAGAGGAATGAGAGTCCCTAGCTATCAATATATTAGAAATATAGATAGAAAAGTTAAAAATCCACGTCTATTATAATAAAGACATAAAACATGGCTCATTGGACAACTCTAGTATTTACCACAAACACTGCTTATTTACCACATATTCCTTTGGGTGTCCTTTATAAAAAAAATAAGCATGGTTGTTTTTTTTTCTTCCCCCTCACGCATTACATGATGCCCTGGGAGCTTAGATGTTGTTTTCAGCTGAGCAAAAGGAAATGTCAGGGATAATTTTGATAAATGTGAGCTATCTCATATTTTCTGTTAACAAGTGCTTTGTGTGTCTAATAACATGCACCTGTGAAGCTGATTTTTCTTCTTCATGTGACCTCAAAGAACTGAAAAGAGACTGTACAGTAAAAACAGACTATACCTACTGCTAGGTCAATAACATTGATGAAAAGACTTCATAAATGCAGAGATAAAATAAGGCCTTCTAACCCCCACCCCTCTCACTGTCCCTCTCCTTAGCTGTGGGCTTATTCTCAGTAATTTTCTTGCCTGCTTGTCGTGGTTAGCTGGTTGAGCACAACCTAGACCCACAGACATTGTGCTGTGGTGAACACGCCAGAATACAGCACTGAAGTGAGCACAGCTTAGCAGCAGCCATTACTGATAAGTGCAAAACCTTTAAATTGATACAAGACCTTTAAACTGTACCTTTACCAGTTTCAAAGGAAATGTACTCTCTTTACATAAACTACTATGACAACCAATAATTCCTTCTTTCTAAGAGACCCTTACTAGGAGGTGAAAAATGCTGCAGCATATAATAAGAATTTATAGCAGTCTGTTCAATATTTTGAGTGTTATACTAATTTTCCAGTGTATCATTCCTTGTAGCTAAGTGCCTTTGATAATTATAAAGTCTAGGAAAATTCATCGTGGTTCCAATCAAATGTATTTACCATGAACATACTAAATAAGTTTTTCCTCATGAACTATCAGACAGCATTGTTCACCCTAAGGGATGAACTGTGGGCTTTTTAAGTTTTCTGATATAGACTGTCAAAATTTCCTAGGTCTACTTTGTTAAAGACGATTAGGGAATAGTGTATTTTCTTGTTTTGCATAGGTGGTTCTGTTGTTCTGGGAACTAAATATTAGAAAGAAAGAACCATAGCCTGATCAGGAGAATTCTAATGAAACTATAGGATAAAACTTAATTTACAATTTCAAATTTTCTACAGAACACCTATAGATACTTTTGTCACAAGTGAACAGCTTCAAAGTTTCTATTTTGAAAGGTGTTTCATTTTTTATCATGTAGAGGCTCCTGTGAATCTAGGCAAATAGTAATGAGTTTCTTTCAATCATTTGACAAGTACAAAAGAAGTGGCTAATACGAATTAAAAAGAAAATTGTAGTCTATCTGGTTTCCTGTGAAAAGATTTTCCTAAACAGACCCAGTAGAATTCCAAGTGACAAAATATTTTTGCTTTAGATGAGACAACTTTCTCTGCTTTAAAGCAGTTCTTTAAAAACAGTTAAACACATATTTGATATAAATATTCTCCTATACAGATCCTAACATTGAAATACTTCACAACTAAAAGAAATATGTCCTGCACTATACTAATTTGCACAGATTTAATCTTAGTCTATAAACCTAGACTAGGATTCCATGTGTCTGTGAAGCCTGACTGAATAGAAATTTGGCTTTTAAATTAAGTGGCTTGTGGTAAAATTTTATTTTGTTCAATCTGTGCTTCTGGAATCCTCTAAGCAAAGTTGTTTTATTTTAGGAATGCTCTTTTAGTCAATTATTTAAATTGTAAAGCTGTACAATAGCATATAGTCTGTGAGGATGTTACCTACCAATGGGTCATTTATTTATAAAATTTCTGTGCTCTATGACTGTTAAAATATTGATGTTCTTCCCCTTTGCTCCTTTTTTGATATAAGTAAAATGGTAGGTATTGAATTGAATTAATTTACAGATTAGCCGTTATAACAAAGTCTTATTTAATCATTAAGATGAGACAAAAGAGGGGAAGCAGAAAAATGGATGATAGAGTTTCGGGAGAAGTATACCTATTCAGCAGTCAGGAATCCTGGGAGCAGTCCAGAATGAAACTTCAGTAAAGTCATCCCCATGTTGGTTTAAACTTGTCTACCTGGGTTACTTTTTCTTATGAAGGAAATGTCAGTGTCATCTGCATCACTCACTCTCCATCTCTCCCAAGGAGGTGACGCATAGTTTATAGCCTACCCTTACAGATGCATTTGATTTAGGTGCTGTAGTAAAGTGGAAGTGTCAAGGTGATTCATCTGTCTGCCACTGCTGACAGCTGTGTTACACAAAGTGCCTGTGTGGAACGCATTGATTGGCCTAAAGAAGTAGGTATTCCCATATCAAAGGGAAACGCTTTCTTTGTCATTACAAACACAGCACTGGCTTTTGACCAGTGTAACAGATACAGCCTGCGTGAACATTATGTTGCACATTCTGAACATGTTTCCAGGATTCTCGCCCTATGCCAGGGACCAACAGCAGACTATCCCCTTATAAACTTGCTTGAAAAAGAAATTGTGTTGCCATGACTAAATTTAAAAAAAAAAAAGTGAAGCTATTACAAATATATTAGTTTCATAAAAAAAGCAGACACTAGATCATTATACTTTTGATCCGTCACAACTAGTATCAACTACTAGCTAAAAGTGTTGACTTAATTTAATTTTGCTACAAATCCTACAAAATACCTCGTTTTCTTTCAGTGTGTTCCTGAAGTTTCTCAGTATATTCCTACTCATTTATGGAAAATTATCACCCATTATCTATTTTCTGAATTGTCACTGCTACTTTTACCAGACAGCTACTTTTACAAGGTTCTTGTATTAGTAAAACATTTCCTAGATACTACCATTTTGTAATCCAATTCCTGTCTTTTCATCCATACGTGAGAAATGAACCTTGCTGGTCAAGTTGAATGATAGGCATGTAAACATATATGTAGTTTGAGGTGTCATTTGTAAAAGAATGAATTATTAGATGAGGTAATGGGAGCAACCTATGATGATACAGTGTCAGCTAAAGCTATTTATCTATCATAATCCCTGCCTTTATGGATTAAAAATAGTTGTATATTCAAAAGTAATCTGAAATTCAGTGTATCAGTTGTTGATGTGTCAGTAATTTATCTAAAATAGTCCATATTTTATCATAATATCCCCAAAATATTGCAAGTTCATTTAATAGTGTGCTATGCTTTAGAAAAATATGCAGTTCCATTTCAGGGGAAACATTACATTCAAATTTTTCTTGGTGTCCTTGGTATTTTGAAAAAGACAAGAGACTTTGAAATTCTAATACATGGGTGTTTAAAGAGCTTCAGAAATGACACTTTGCTATCATAATATGAAAAACAAATGCAAAGAAAAATTATTCTTTTCCATAATAAAACTATAGAAATACTACTGTCACTAGACTAAAATGCAGGTAATGAAATAATAAAAGAAAACCTTTATGTATATATTTGATCAGCTTTGAAATATAACTGCATAGAGAAAGCTTCAATGATTGTAAATTGTAGTCTGCACTTCCAACAACTTCTAAACATAGTTTATAGTGAACAACTGGATCATGAAACAGCCTGTGCTCTCACCGCAAAGTTGGGAGTCAAGACCTCCTGTATTTGAATGAGGACTTGACACCTGACTCCGCAGTCTTAGGAAATTTGATTTCATTTTCTGTTTCAATTTTCTACCTGTAACACCACACTTCCCTTTTGCATAAGTTTATAACCAAAGGAAGAAATATCACCCTCAAAACATGTAAGTAAAATCTGAGACTTACTGTGAACCATGACATCCTAATTACTGAGCTGTTTACCCGAGACAAAAAGCTGACCAACAATGCAGTGTACCGGCACAGTTTTATTACTAATTATAATATATTAGGAGCCATTAAATTACTTCGGGATGCTGTTATGGTTTTTTGATTCTGAAGTGAGAGTTAGAAACCTTAAAATACTATTAAAAAGACCCTTTTCTATTTTGCCAAAACGAGCTTCTAAAAGTGATTAAAGGAAAATGAGGGATGAAAGGGCTGGTGAAAGGACAGGCCTTGTGGGATGCAAGCAGGAAAGCGTACAGTGTAGAAATATTTAAGAATTTGCATGACTTCAGGAGCAAATTTAAAGGTTTTCTCTGGATATTGGACGACCTAGTGGGACATCAGTATAGCCGTCACCTTACATATGTCTGCTGAGGTAAGAGCATCTTGTTAGATCTCCAATGCACTTGAGGAATGATGAATAGCAAGTTAAAACATTCTTCCTCTAATATTTACTAGTTGCTCTACTGATCACCTGCTCCTTAACTTCAGTTCAAAATTCACCATTAAAAAGTTATGTAAACAAATAACGTAAATAATGACTGGAAAGTAGTATTTCCTAATATTAAATTATAATGTTCTTTTGGTAGCAGCTAGAAACCGAGCAATTTCATGGTGCTTTAGCTCTTTCAATGAACATTAGATTCCATTTAAGCAATTAGAATACTTATATAATTAATCAGAATTTGCACTTTAATGCAAATTGCAATATGTAATATGATGAAAAATTCTAATGCTATGTTAGAAAAAATAAGGCTGGCATTGCATTTTTAGAATAATGCAGATCAGTAATCTGGGGATGTGCCATGCTGTGAAAATTTGATGTTGGTACAATCTAAACCTGACACAGTCAGCCTCTGGTTTGTGCGTGCAGGTCAATCAGTTACCCGTTGGAGTGAGTCCATGCAGAAGTCAAGCAATCGGGGATGTTGGAGTCAGGTTTAGCTTTCACTATGGGAATGGTTGTGCTGCTGAGGTGTGCACTTAAAGGCATGAACAACTCATCAGTTACGCTGTACTATTATACACTGAAATCTCACGATTGGAGTGAAACAGCTTCACATCATCTGTTGAAGAACTTGAACAAGGTCATGGAAAAGAAATCCATCAAAGGTTATCAAAAAGGCAAATCTCTGAGTACCCTTTGGAGGACAAACTGCTAACAGGTGGGAAAATATTCTGGAGAATTATCAGTCTGGGTTTGCTCTAGCCTCATTAAGAACATTGGCCTATTCTTGAAAAGTACCCTATCATAACATGACATTCAGTTGCCAATAACAAATCTGTTCTGAAATAAGAAAATCTTGACAGAAATCAGAAATTTTAGTGATAGACAGTGACAATGACCAAATTACTTTTAAGTAAGAAAATGTGTCTCAACCTCTCTGAACACTAATTATAAAGGCAGATAAAAGATACTTCACTGCTACTTTTACTATTTCTACTGTGACTACTAGCCAACTGGCTGACACTCTTCCCTGTGATATTTAGTTTCTTCCCAAATGAACCAGTGCTCTTACATAAAGGGCCACTTTGTTTTTCTGGTCGTCAGGGAAAAACCCTAGCCTTGGACCTCCAAAGATCAAGTATTCACATGACCACTTATAAAATAGCACAAAAAATGTATTTGTTCATGTTCTCCTATAAACACGTTTACCCTGTGCAAAAAATAGTTTAGTCCAAATGTTTCAGAAAGTCAGCATTTCATTATAAGAATTCCTCTAATTTGGCAAAGAAGATCTTTGATCCCAAATCTTGCTATAAGGCGCTCTTTGACCATGTCCTTTTAAGCAGCTCAGTTTCTTAACTTCTACCTATTCTTTTATGTCAAGTCATATTTGACCATTCTTACATATTCCTTTTCTTAAATGCAAAAATATTCAGCTATTTTGCAAGACTGGCTGATTATCTCCAGTTGTCTTGTCTTTTGCTGTTGGAATTGTAATAAATTGCACATACTTTTTTTTTTTTTTTTTTTTGAACTACTTGTATCTCTATAGTTTGGTCAACAGAGAGTGGTACAGAAATGAAAGTTTCCGGTTTGTTCTTTGTCTGTGTAAGGAATCAAATCCAACATCTGGTGTACAGAAATAACATGCATGCATATCTTTCACATGATTTTCAATAAAGAAAGCTATTATTCTGACAACCATCCATCATGTATTAGGGCTGTTTAAGAACCTAGGTAACTAAAGATCAATAAAATATTGAAAATACTTCAAATTCTTTACAAATATACTAACCGACTTAGCCTAAATACATCAGCCTGAACTGAAAATACATTAAAATATTTCTGAAACACACTTTTCTTTAATCTATGCTCCATGAATGTGCCACCTACACAGTGTGCATTGAAAGGAACTACATTCAGAATATTTTTACAAAGTGCCTTTAATTTTAAGCTATGGACAACTATTCATTGAGACCAAAGAAAGGAATATGATTGAAAAAAATTACTAGAAGCAAAACCTCACTGATATTGTATTAATACAGCATTACTAAAATTCACAACTTATTATGCATTTAAGGTTTTAAGCATATTTCAATTTGGCCATAAGATTTCCGCACAAATACACTCAAGAATCATCTCTCCATGATCGAAGTGCATGAAGATAAAGTTTCAATAGGCTGATGGCAAATGTTTCTGTGTTAATTCTGTAATATTTTTATAGCAATAACATTAGTCTTGTTTTATGGAAGATGCGCTGTAACTTGGAATCTGAAATATAGGTTGCACAATACACACATGTATGAAAAGAAATCTAAACTTTGCTGTCTTATTCAAAAACACATCATCACCCCACACGTCCTACTACATAATCCTCTGACCAACAAAAATAATTATAAAAAAACCCTGTACACCACTTATTTACACAGAAATTAAGAACAGCATTGCTGAAAAGCCTTTTTCAAACTTTATCAGTCTAATAGAGTTCAAATTCTTTAGTTTTATTCCCAAAGTTAAACGCTTATCAGATTATCTTATTATGAACCCATGCATGTAAATCATAGACAGTAACTTGGGATAAGTGTACTGCAACCCTATTTTGTGGTTACTTTTGTATTTATCGTGCTCAAATGAGAAATCCACCCCATAGTCCTCACAATGATTTAAAGGATATTCATGCAATTTTTTCACATTATTATCAGTAGTTAAAATGAGCGAAAGAGGAAACGCTTATTCAAGCTGTAGAAACATGAAAGGGGAAAAAAAAGAATTTGTTCACGTCTATTTTCCACATTAAAATAGCTTTGTCTGTTTCAAATTTAAAAGCAAGTAATAGCTAAAATATGCATTAAGTTCTGTCAGATACAAAGCAGTACTGACTATTGCAGACCAGCAATAGAGATTACTGGTACTGTTTTCTAAACCGAGTGGAGTTTTAGGAGCCCAAATCTCTTAGGTGATTCTGAAAACATGACATATCATCACTGCAATGCCAAACCAAATTGTGCCAAATCTATATTTCATACTCTGTTTGCACATGTATTAGACCAATCCTTTTGAGGAGAGAGATGTGTTTTCTTGGATGTTTGCACTTTACTATGTAAATTCTCAACAGTCGTCAGAGTGCTGAGGAAACAAAAATCTGTTTCCTTCAGCTGAAACTGATATCTGAGGGATAACATTTGTTTTGATTAAAAAAAAAAGACAACAAACTTTAGCCTTTAAAGCCTAGCCTTCATTATTTACATAAGTAGACATTCCATTGAGGTAATGTGTATTTTCCTTGTATATAGACTGAATTGTAGTCAATATTTTTACAAATATGAAAGAATTCTAATGAGAGAATACTAGTCAAAATGTCACATTCTAGAATTAAAATACAGTAAATCTTCTGGAATTTCAGCATAAAATAATCCAAATTAAATACTGTTAAGCAGAACTCAGCTCAGTAACAGTTCAATTAACTGAATGTTACAACCAAGACAGATTTTGCTTTTTTCTTAAGGTCTGAGAGTTAGCATCATAAACCCAAAATTTCACCTCGGTATAGGGTGACCTTCGGAAACAAGCAGTTGTAATTTAACACTACAGTGTTGTAAACGTAACTTGCAAATAGAGCTCTGACAATATTTTTTTTTTCTTTTTATTAAATGAAACAAACACAGCAGTTCAAACCATACTAGAGGAAAATAAAACAAATTAAATATAGCAAATATTAAACATTAATTTTCAATATTTAAATATAGTGTGCAAAAGTTTATTTCATCTTAACTGCTTTTGCATCTGTGTAATAGCACAATTAATATGTCTTCCATGGATTATTTCATGGAAGATAACACTTTCAAGAGAAATTACATATGGATACAACCTTCTGGCTCAAGATGTCCCTAAACTGCAGATTGCTAGAAGAGTCTCTGGGGAAAAGGCAGGAGTGTCTGTATGCTTGCTTTGCTTTTTACAATATTCCAAGACATCCTCTACGGTCCAGTGCTGTAGAGAAAGGCTGGTCTGACAGTATGGCAGTGGCTATGGACACCAGTCACTTCAGTTCTCAGCAAGGTGACTCTGGAGTATTTTTGTGCTATACATTCATTCTTGAGAGAGAGAAGGGACTGAGAACAGCCTTTAATAAAGGGACACAGATGTTTGTGTTTATTGCACCACCTGAGCTAATTAAAATTCTTACCTTTTTAAAAAAGAAAAAAGCTCCTCATGGGAATGAAAAGTGGCTTTAAAAAAAAAATTACAGATGGGATAATGAAAAAAGATTATTTTCAAAATAAATTATTTGGTTTAGAATTTTTGAGGAAAAAAAAAAATATTGTGACCGTGATGTCCAATTTGTAAGCTTGCTTTGTTTGGATTAGGACATAAGGAAATGGGTTTGTTAGACAAGCATATCAACTCTGCCTGAAGTTACACATTAGCTTTGCAATACCTTATATTGAGTAAGAGCTTTCTTACTTCACACTTATGAGAGGAAAAAACTGGAAGAAAGAATCCTATCCATATTGAACATTAAAGGTGATAACCTTCGGCAGATATATATTGTCTTGGTATTACATGGTATTACTGTTGTTACATGAATCCTGAAAAAGATTAAAATCTTGTCGCATATTTCCCAGATGTTATTGAGCTTTGCCATATCCAGAGGGATTGCTGAGCAAGACCCACAAGAACATATCAGTCCCCCTTAAGTGACCTTTAGTTATACAAATTCATGTTTCAGTTGGAACTGCACCTATCCTACACTTTCTATTTCATGTTTTATTTTCAAGGACTAAATTGTTTTTGTAGTGAAGTAGTTAATGAATATAAATTGAACAACCCCCCCCAGATGTTTCAGTGAACTGCTCTTGAAACCAAAATGTCAGATAAAAGAAAAAAACTCACTTTAATCTGAATTAGTTTTAGATTCAAATTCCTTTGTAGAGATAAAAGATATCTATTCACAGATAGGTTTCTGTGTTTACCTAACAACTAACAAATATTTTCTAAAGGTCTGAGAATTTTCCATACCATCTTGATACAATTGAATAGAAGACCCATTTAGCCTAATGAGCATTAAGATTAAATCATTTACTCACAGATCAAAGGAGATTTTAATTATGTAAACGAGTTGTTCAGAAACACAAAATGTTCCATTAAGCTTCACAATTAATATATACAATATTTATGAGTTCAGACTTTTTTCCTTGTTAAAAATTGATTGTTACATCAAAAAAAGTTTCCCTAGATGCACTGACTGAAGGAAAAATATTTTAAGCCATAAAAGTAGCAGGCATACAAAAGGTTTTACTGCCTTTTGCTTTTCCTTCCCCTCTTCTTTTTCCCCCTTTCTTTTTTGTTGTTGTTGCTTTGAGCGTCTTGTCACCAGATGTTCATTACATGTACAAAAATATTGAGTTTGTATAAAAAAGCACTCACAGCATGGTCATACCATACCGCATGAATGTCACTGGGGTCTCTAAATGGAACTGATGCAAAATAAAGCACTTCTAAAAAAATCTCCGTTTAAGGTCTCAATGCTTTCTGTTTCTTAGAATATGAAAAAAAGAGTAACAAATAACATGGTGCAAACAAAGAATTGAGCTTTGGTTCACTGGTGTGTATCACAAATTCTTTTTCAAACTTTTTTTTTTTTCCTGAGGGAACATCCTCAGATAAAGTGAAGCATAAAGCAACCGCTCCAAACGAGGGTCTCATCCTGCTGCTGTATTTGGCCCGACATTACCTTTCAGTGGCACAAACAATGCCGCACATGGTAGATCATTAAATCACTGCATTATTTCTAACAGGCAAGATTAAAATAAATGCAAATAAAACAAATGATGGAAAGAATGCTGATAAAATATTCAAGCTGGATTAGCTATAGAGTAATTTATTTCTACTAGAAGTTCTACTTAGGAAAGCAAATCAAAAGAATGGAAGTCTGCTGACACTAAGCAATCCTGAAAAACACAGAGAACAGTTGGAGAAAAACTGATGACTACTTAAGAGGAATGAAAAATCCATTCAAATTCTCAAGGCCAGAGGTATGCATTAACAAAATTTTCTACAAGCTTTTTTTACACTTACAGAAACTTAGAAATGGCATTAAAAAAAGGTAATGGAAGAATACTTTACTGAATGTGCTGGGGGTAAATTCTACCCTTAGTTACAGAACATGCTCCAATAGACTACAACAGGTTAGTACTGTTTATAAAGGGGCATCTGAGAACACAGACTGCTTTTAATGTTCATCAGAGTTAGCAGCTTAGTTGTTAAGGCAACTCAGAGGCACCGACAAACATGTAAATTTGTCCAGGATAGTCACTGATAATCCATATTAGATTTACAAGGAAGAAGCATAAACTACTTAAATATTTTATGAAATCTGTACCATTGTGTCAGTGAAAAATTCGAGTACGTTCAACATTCTGTCTTAACAGAGCAGCTGAAGCTTTTTTTTTTTTTTTTTTTCATATATTAGGAACTCATCATGCTTTAGCTCTTTCACTCAGTATCATGATCTTTTGATTGATCTTATTTATTTTTGGTTTGTGTGCAACTTGAAGTTGATGCCAGTTATTCTAATTATAACACAGTCAACAGAATGACAGAAATCTTATGTTCTGGAACTCCATAAATAATTCAATGGAATTCAGTAGTTTATATTTATTTCAATCCTAATACATCCACAAACTTATGGTCAGCTTTCAGGTGTTTTCCACACATTTACCTTTCTATTGAATTATAAGTGCATCCCCAGAGTCATTTGCCACGCTCCTAATGCTCCTGTTTTTGTATACAGATGGCTAGCGATAAAAAGTTGAATTCACTATCCGTCTATTCACTGTCTATCAAAATAAGTGTGAACGTAAATTATCCCAATCACTTTCATGCATGGCATATGAAAACTGATAAATTTGAATGTCTATTTTTCCTTTTTTTGGAGGAAAGAATCAACTGATAATACTTTCAGTTACTTCTCATTACTTATTTTTTCATCCACGATACTCTCATTTTCTGTTAAACTACCCCCTTCCTTAGTCTCTATAGAAATAAACAAACTGTCATAACAAACGAAGCAGTAACTCTGTAGCACATTCTCTTTCCGCATAAGAGCCGCATAAACTCCAAGGTGGAGGTAACTGAGGAAATGTACATTGTATGATGCTTATCACATAGAGGCAAATCTGTGAAGTTATCACTTGTGGGTTCACGTCTGCTGTAGACAGCTCTTCTGAAGAAGAAAGCAAAGTGCACAGCTGTTAAGGTTGAAGCTGAAAGGACCTATGCCATTAAGGGAGATGGTGCTAAGGGCTGGATTCGATCTGGCTGATTAAGATTTTCCCAGTGGACTTCAGCTGATAGTCTCCATGCCATGATCCCTTTCTGCACACTTCGTAAAACCGGGTGCATATTCAATACTGCATCCGTTTCGTTTTGGTGGGCAGCATGTTACTCAGAGACAAAATATATATCTACATATATCTCTTGCCATATGTTCAACAATTTTAAACACATTGACTCTAGTTAAGTCAAAGTAGTTAAGCATATAAGATAGGTAGAAAAGGGAAGAGCAGGGGGAGATTTTGAATTGCTTTGGAAACATTTAAATGGTCTGAATTTCCTGTGTGTATGACAGACATGAGAAAGAAGCACGAACAGGAAGGTTAGGTGGATGAGATCTTAACAGGCCTTTCAGTTGCCTTAGGGCTGCCTAATGTACCAGAGAGACAGGACAAAATATGCCATCGGTGCCGCCTCATGGACTAGGTACATCACCTTTGCAGTGCTGATATTCAAAACATGCCTTTCAAAGTGTTTTTCTAGTCCACAAAGAATTAAAAGGAATCATCTTCCAAAGTTATTGTGAGGTGGGTTTTTTTTGGTGGTTTTGTTTGTTTGTTTGTTTTTTATATATTTGATAAAAGACAGAAAAACTGTCTTTCAAAAATACCATTTCATGTTTTTCTGGTAAAATAGTTTTTAGAGGTATATTTTAAAACCCAGCAACATCCAGTGCAAATGTAAATGCATAAGAAAGCACTGGTTATATAAACAAACCATTGTTATTTCTACAAAGCTATGTCTTTCTCAACAACAAGAAGTCACCTGAAGACTTGGTTTAAGTCAAACACCTATGTTTCAGAACATCCTAGTATTAATATCATTATTCAGAAATACAAAAACACTCAGAAAGCAGAAAAAGTATGATGTATTTTCATTAAACATCTTCTAGATCTCTCATTTCTGCAGAATGCTGCACTAGCATGATGGTGGCTGTGTACAGGGTACTGCTGTCCCTAAACCACCATTGGTCTTTTATTATCCTGTATTCACTCCATGCGGACTAAAGCAACAGTACAGTTCTCAATGCAGTAGCTATTGTCTCTTTCAAGCACTCACAAAACCTGCTGACAGTCCCAAGCAAAGACCATCACGCACCCATCTTTCTCACAGGCCAGAAATCAATTTCCTATTTTTAATACCCATCATTTACATATTCCAGTTAAGTGACACAAGAAGGAAGAGATCAGAGCAGGAAATACGGTGATTGAGCCTCTCTTGCTGTCACTGCAAGATTATTTTCTGCAGTATATTGTTTAGAGCTTTTCTCTGTCCGCTCTTAAATGCCTCCAAAAAAGCATCCATCACTTCTATTGGAAAATGATTCCATAGTTTAGCAGTGGCCAGCCATCAAAAACCCCCCAAAATAAAGGTTCAATTTTTTCCTAAGGTTTAGCCCATTAGTCCAGAAGAAACTCTGCACCATCCTAGACACTTGCTCAGTTGCTCTTTTTTTTGGTGTATATACACTTCCTTATTTGCATGTGTTTAGTCTTTAATCAGTCCAAACATCATGATATGATATAATTGGTTTTAGTGCTCTCTCTAATGAGCCTTAATTTTCTTCTTTGGGGTGCAAAGACAAGTAGGGGAGTAGGAGTTGAATAACGTATAAAATGAAATTTAAAATATCCACATTACACAGATATATTCCTTAATTCAAGGTGCTTTTATAACAAAGATACTATTTAAAAATTAAAAATACAGCAAAAAAGAAAACAAACTGAGCCTCCATCTGAGGCAAATTTAGGCATTCAGGCTTATCGTTAACCCTTGTACAGCAGCTTGAACGTGAAAGAAAACCCATTTTATCCTCTGAAAGCCACCTTATTATACAGGGGAAGTGAAAAGGAACATAGCTAGAAAGAGGAAAAGAGGTAAAGCTACCTTGAAGTTTTCAAAAATCATAACTGTTCAAACAGAAGTGGAAAGTCGATGCATTTGAAACTTGACAATTCATCGAATGAAAGAAATCTTCATTCAGCTTCTACGCTATTACTTTCAGTTGGATTAGAGTCCAAGTAATAAGAACATTTTAATGTCATTTGCTGCTCCCTAGTGGAGATGAAACGTAATGTCAAAGTTAAGGAAAAAAAAAAGCTAAAGACCATTTATTTGTAAATTTTGAGCTATAAGGAAAGCTCAGTTACTGTGAAGAAAGTTTTCATTCCAGTGTCATATGATCCTCATTTCTGAGGAACAAAAATGAAAATGTAAATAAATATGGGAACATAGATTTACTTATAACTATTTGCAATAACAGTTTAGGGTATTTAGACATTCAAAGTTATGATTTCATCTGGAAAAAACACTATTCTACACCATGGATCAAAACTCTGTTGAAAATTAACAGGTAGGATTATTTGCCTTCAGAAGAGTAGAGACCAATGCTTAATAAACTAATGTCATGTGACAATAACTTTAAAATCTCAGTTATTTCTATTGCATAAGAGAAATCTATTTGTAAAAATACACTTTTTGGTCTCTTTCTGTATTTGTAACTGAAAATAGATAAGCAGTAAAACTATTTTCCTTGTGTTTTGTTTTTGTTGTCTGTCATCTGATTCCAGGCTGGCTGGTGGCACAACCTTATTTGCTTTGGACAACTCAGGAGTTACATTAGAACTGAACAAATACAGCGGCACAGCATCATTTGCATGAAACCAGATGAAGTAAGATCTGCATCCAGCTATCTCTTGATGCCTTTTGCCAATTTATCTTGTAAGTCCTCCAGTTTCCTCACCCCCCCCCCTTTTTTTTTCCTCCTGTTGTTGTTTCATTTGTTTGTTTTTAACCAAGACGTTAAAACTGACAGGCTCACAGACCCAAATGCAAGTACTTCTTCTTGCACTCTTGATACCTATGCTGCCAGATAATTAGAATTTCAAATAAATATTATCAAACCTGTGACAGTCAGTCACCATGGAGAAAACTGTAACAATAGAAAAGATTTAAAGAGATGACCACAGACTGCTTTTATCATCTATTCATTTTTTAAACTGTCCATCTGAAAACCTTAAGTATGGGGAAAAAAAATGAAAACAGGATGTTTTCTTGTATTTTTTCTTCAAAATATGCTAATACATTTCCCTTCAGTCAGAAAAACCACACACAAAGAACCCAACACTATGATGGAGTACAGAAAAAGCTTACTTCCATCTGCACGTGCCAAAAAGCTGGGTGGTGCCCACAAGTATATAGGAAGAAAACCTTGGAATTTAAAATCCTGGAAAACTGGGAAAATTATCTGAGTCCTTGCCCACAATTAAGTAAGTGACTAAGATTTTATAGATAAATAGAAATTGTTATGTGCACAAATACCAATCTGGGAACAAACTGGTAACTGTTCCTCAGAGGAAAACATCCACAGGTTATAAGAGATCACAATCCATGCACCAGCAAGGTGCCAGCCTTCTGAAAAAAAGGCTGATTGCTGCATCTCTTGCTGAACATGTATAAACAGTAACATGACCTGAGAAAGTATCAAATCGTCTTTGTTTCTATTGAAAAGGCTCGAGCTAAAATACTAAATGCAGTTTAAGCAGTGCATTTCAAGCTATGGACAAAGTAAAGGAGAGCCATGAGAATCTGCATATAATTTAAGCACTGGCATAATTAAAAAGGTGGGAAGGGATTGGAATAATTGAGGCATATGTCAGATGATGCCCTGTCATTCACAACTGGTTTCTTTTGCTTCCTCTCCTGCAGACCAACAACTTAATTTCATTCACCCATTTGTTTACAGACTATTTTTCCTGCCATTCTATGAAAGTGATTGGAACTTTGTAACTGTAGGGCACTTCAGCACATGCACTACAAGTTATTTATGGCTGATCCAGGGATGGCAGAAATATGTTTCTTAGAGGAGAGCTTTGCTTCAAGTTCCATTTTCTCTCTTGCATTTGCAGGTCTCATTTGGAACACGTTGTGCCCTATTGAGGCTTTTGGATCCCTTTTTTTGGATCCATAGATTGTCTTGATTACTTAATTTATTTGTTGTGTTGTTTGGTTTTTCTTTTTTTTTTTTTTTTTTTTTTTTTACAGAGGAAGAGTATTTCAGTGACTCCATGCATTAAAATTATTTTGAAACATTTAGAATTTCAATTGCTGTTCAATCTTATACAACAGACCACTGCAGTCAAACATTGCTTTCTTGAATATAAATGAAAATTTCATAAAGAAATCAGTGAGAGTGATGCTTGCATATCAAAAGCCAGAATTTGGCTCCTGTGTACTTCTTCAGTTGATGAAATACACTTTAAAACCTAGACATTTAATAACCCTAAAAGCCTGTAGTATAAAATGAAAAATCATGGTACAAAAAGAAGAAACTTTTTTGCTTAACCTGCACAACTTTTTAAATGTGAATATTCCTGTACTAGCGCAGAGGCTTTCTGTTTGTTTGTTATTGTTCCTTCCATGAAATTGATTCCCTAATTTCCTTGAGTGCAGAGATGGACATGTTTGCTTTCTCTAATCACAGAGGAAAAAGCAATAAACCATATACAACCAGAATGCATTTACAATCTCTTCACGCAATGGGTACACCACGTGCATTTCTAGCTAATTCTTCCTTTAAAACCACATCAGTGTTGCCAAGTCATTTTATACTTGAATCACATTGTTCATACAGTTTTTGCTTTTGGAGGGGCAACCAGGATGTCTCACTCTACAATGTCAATTCTCTAAACGTCAGCTGAACTGCAAGAAACCTTCTAGATTGTCACCAACTGCCCACTGATTTGCTACGGAGTTACACTTTCAGGGATGACTCAAGCATATAGAAATTCCTCCATTTTAATGGTATTTGGACCCCCTGATTTTCAGATGGCTTCTAAGTTGAATGAAAGAAAATTCACAGTGGAAAAACTGACTTGAAAATTTTGGAATTGACACTCAAGCCTGCTCAGAACATTCATTTTAGGAGTCAAGACACTTAAACATACGTTTGGCAGCTGAACTGCTGAGAGACTAGGGGGCTTAGTCCTTTCTAGTCCTACTCACAGTTATCTCAAATATATTCACTATTTCCGTTCTTCAAAGCTGATCAAGAAAGTAATTAAGAATATCTGACAAGCAATGGTTGAAGTGTGAACTGCATAATTTAGTTAAGAATTCCTCTACGTGCATTCTCAATATAAGGAGTAAGGGACTGGGCAAGAATAAGCCTTTTTGGATTCTCCATTATATTTCTCCTGTATTACTCTTAGAACAAGTAAGCGATAGTGTATTTATTAAGTACTTGCAAGCTTAAAACTTCATCTCATTTTGCATTCGTACAAAGCGACTTGTGACTGTTTCTCTGCAGATCTGTGCAGACACAATACCTTCCAGTAAGACTGTCTACCTTGTTTTCTGGACTCATCAGCAATTTTCAGAATTTGTTGCCCTGTGCAGTCATACAGAAGTCAATAACTTATTTAATATAGCATGCGTTTTATTCATTGTCCTGTAGTTTGTTTTTTCATTGGCAGCTTCATTAGTTACGATACTGTTGTGCACAGCAAGTGCATGTGCAACAACTTAAGTTTACTGTGAGCATAGGTAAGCAAAACTTATTGAAGAACTCAAATAAAACAAATTCAGTAAGAAATAATCAGTTGTAAAAAATAGGGAAGAGGTTAAAAATTAACCTGTACAAAAGGAAGAGCATTACTAAAAAAATGGCCAAGAAGAGATTAAATTTGCCAGTACTTTTAATACTACTTTAGAAAGTTTTATTTTCTAAGAGTTCTCCACACAAAATTTGGATTTGAAAGAATAGTCATTAGCTGATAAAGAATGTTGCAATGTTAGTCTTTATTTCCCCTCCTATAAGCGATCTACTAAATAAATGACATGGAGCATCAAAATCATCTGCAGAAACCATAGTCATTGCCACACTTCTGTCCCCCAGAACTGAGCTTAAAATACAACAGAAAACAAAAACAACCAACAGTTTTACTCTTCACTCTTTTACTCTTCCCTAAAATAGTTACTACTAGTACATGTAATAGGCATTTTTCTGTGTGGGTCCACAAGATAGCAAAGAAAAATACTCATAAAATAGTATTTTGTGACCACCAATGAAATATCAGCATTAAGCACAGAACGATACCAGAGAAGCAACACACAGTCAGTCCATCCTTGCTGAAAGAACTATCCAATATCATTTGGTAGCATTTCCTTCAATGATGTCACCTGTTCCATTCAAGGCTCAGATAAGAGTAAATCAGAATTTTAATTTTCTGCTCTCATCCCCTCTTTGGCAGGCAGAAGAGGTGACTTCCCCATCCCTTTTGTGTGTTAGAGTACTTCCTGTAGAATTGCAGTTCCCTATATTTTAAAGGTCCTATTCAGAAAGCCATGGTTTTCTGAAGGCAGTAGGTGATTTCATGGTATTTAAACAGATTAAAAAAAGCATCTCAAGGATAACAATCACATTATGCGAAGGACAACAACAACAAAAGATCTGTGCAGTCTTTATAGGAGAGGAAACTCACCTAGTGTTTTAGGTACTACCATTAACTTCTGAGTGTTTGAAAAAACCCAAACCCATCTTGAAAAAAGAAAACTATGTAACTGCTTTTGGAAGTAAAGTGTACTGAAGCCAAACATATGAACTCTCAGTCTAGATCTTATCTTTGCTGCTGGTACTGCAAGATGAAAATAATATGAAATATAAATATGAAAATTCTTAATCTAACCACTAGACGGAAGAAAGACACACTCAAATTATCGTGGGCAGCGCTCAGCACTGCAAACTACAGGTTCAGAACTGTCAATTGGCTTCGTTCTTTTCTCCAGATGGCATTTTCTATAGCACATATTATTCATGTCTTGCATACAAACAAACACTTGCTTTAATTGCTTTGTTCTTGCTTGGATAGTTTGTTTATTAAACACCATGTCTTAATGAAAAATGGAGGTTAAATTTTGAGTTTTGGACATACATTTTTCCCGATGTTCAATTCCTGATCTTACTGAATTAAAAATCAGCAGGTATGTAGGTACAGTGTGTATGTTAGTATTAGTATTATTTGCACCACAACATATTGGAAAATTCAAGATCAGCCTATACATCCTCCCCGCACAGGAGAGCATGGAATTAGATGTGCAGAAAAGTGCAGGGTTAAGATAATTTTTTTATTGATTTATTTCTGCAGCTTTATTAGTTGTTCTTAAGTGTATGAATTTTAATTTAAAATGTAAATTTATAGAGTTGTATAATTGACTAGAATATGGTGGAATTAGTACTGTTCGCAGTGATTTATCTCATGTCATCAAGAAAAAAAAATAATAAAAATTAACATTACACAGCAGAAAATTCCTATTAGTTAAAGCAAACAGTTCCCATTACTAAATAAAACAGGAGGTGCTACATATATTGAATATATCTTAAAAGAAATGATAAGCATTTATAAATTGACAAGACTGCTCTAATGGAATGATAATGGCTATCAAGGATAATATCCAACCAGATAATAAGCAACTGAGCTAATAGATCAATTAAACCTACGAGAAAATTTGTGCACTCTCTGTCACAGTGGTTGTTCCAAGAGAAGATATTTTATAGAGAACAGTCTACCACAGGCAGGGGATGAACCAGATATTTAAAAACTCTTGGCCCAGAAACTCAAAGAGAAGAAAAAAAATGAGAAAGTGTTTGGCTATGTAAAGAAAAGTAGGAGTATTTTGTAGGAAGTATAAAACTTACTTCTGACCTACTGGGCTTCAAGAGTCATTTTTTACAGGGAAAAGTTTTGTTTTGTTTTGTTTTGTTTTCCAACTCTTAGCAAGTACATATATTCTCAGAAAGCCCAAGGTATGTTTGGACTAAAGGGAACATTTAAATCCTTGGTAGCTTCACTAAAGAAGCCTACACCTACATGCCAGCACTTGCTGTTAAGTAGCTGAACCAAACAGATCTACTAGTGTTTTATTTATTTTGTGTATTGCAAGCATATAGGCTGCAGTTTATCACAATGACGGCTAAATCTATCATCCTCTACCTGGAGCTATAATAGGAGTGCTCTCAAATCAACAAGTCTTTCCTTCAGAGTAACTGAACTGTAAATTGTCCTTGACCAGTCAGACAAACAAAAACAACCTTCCACGTTAATCTGCTGAAGACAAACAGTTCACTGTCTTTCATCCTTAGAAGAAGGATGTCAGTGGCAATGGTGTTTTATATGTCACATCCTTCACACAATGCTATTCCACTTTCAGGTTCAAAAGCTTAGTGAGATATTAAGAAAAAGATGTAATCTGACCTCTATAAAAGTAAATAATCATTTTGTTTCTGGGAACATGGGAGTTTCATTAATGAAAATGAGGTTTTCCAGATCATTAGATTAGATTAGGGCAATACAAGTTTTTTTCTACTAGAGAAAACTTCCAATAACATGGGCATGACAACTTAATCTTGTATCAAACAAAGGGAACTTTCTAGTCTTGTGCAGGATCGGGAAATCAACTTCATAAAACACAGTTACAGAATTATCTGGGATGATGTGTATACTTCATTGTTGTAGCTTTACAGATCAGATATATCCGATGAAATTACTGGAAATATTTATTTATTTATTCCATGGGTTCCTTGCAGCAACTGAGTGCAGATATTTTATATCTCCACATCCCTTTTTGTAACTGATTTTTTAAGGTGTTTTACCAAAAAGCATTCCTGAAAGGCTCCATTAAAGAAATGCTGACACATTATGTTACAGTATGTTACAGTATCTTGGATTCTATCAGTCACATTTCATTACTTTTACATAACATGCCTCTGTTGATGCAACCTGATGTGACATGTCACACTGCAGTGTCAGCAACAAACTTTGACTAAAAAGTTTTTATCCCCAAAATGACTATGTCTAGATGAAACACTTAGGAAATTACTACATATATTCCTTTATTTATTACCACAAATAAATAATTTAAATTAAGATTTTACCACCATGTCTGTATGTTAGCACTGAATAATTCCCTGCTGTATTTGTGCATTCTATCTGCAGTCAAAATAGGTAGTAGTTGGAGTATTTTACTACTGGCACATCTTTATTCAGAACAACCAGAGGTGCCTGGGTCAACAGCTTCCTATTTATTCAAATTTATATTGACTAGCTTCAGAAGGCAAAGCTGACAAAATGATTAATTAGACTTTGTAACTCATTGGCAGCCTGCAGTTTAATAGAATTAGTAGAGCTTAAGTTCATCTTTAAATACCATGACGGTTTTAATTTTAAAAATGTCAAATTACATTTTTCAGTCAGTGCCAAATATAAGATGACTTATTCCAAACTTACAAAAAACCAAAAAAGACTAAATAAGCACCATGTTTAATATAGGATTTTTATGACAATTAAAATGTTTAAGAGAACTGATTCACTTTTTTTCACTTTAAGAAGCAGTACTCCTCGTGCAGTAAGTTGACAGTACAAAGGTACTTGTGTTTACGGTGTTGGCAGTACAACATCATTTTTGATGATCATTTTTGTGATCTATAAAAAATTACTTAAACTTGACAATTTCAACAAAAATACTGGCAAATCTACACGGTGAAAGTGAAACAGTTACTAAATTAGTAATGCTAGCATTTTGGTCTTACATGTAATAAGGTCTGCGTGACATGCAACAGGGTACATAACTATGAAAGCTGTCACACATTTGTTTCATATGTCAACTCTTACTTGTAAACTTAAAATTCAAATGCAGATTCCAACCAGCCATATTTAAATATATAAAAATTAAGTAAAATTTGTACTAAATAATGAGAAAATAATAAGAACTTTTTTTCTTTTCCTCGTCATACATCCTTATTGCAACCCCCAGATGATATTATGTGGCCTGACTTACAGGAAGACAGTAATACTTACTATTCACAATGGTTTTGGGTTTTTTTTTTTTGTTTGGGTTTTTTTTATACATTTGCTAAGTGGAAAATTTTGTCCATATACATTTCAATTTTAGTAGGGGATGCTACCTTTTTGCAAAAGTATGTATCAGCCAGGGAGATATCATATTCACGTTAATCAGCAGTTCTAACTGTTAATTTTAGACTGAGCTGTTTTAAGTCTCAGTCTCTACAAAGAATTAAGTTTGGCAAAGGAGGACAGCTTAGCTGTCCCCATAATGCTTAGCTGTATATTATTCTTTCAGATCTTATCTAGCCCATTAATTTTGAAACTATAGTATGACAGGAAATACCACATTAAAATTACACTTTGCCCCAAGCCACTGAAAACAGGTATTCGTAATGAACCACTGACTTTTATAAGACACCCTCATCCATTGAAAAAGCCCACTGCATTCACAAGATTTGCATGTATCCAAAGCCCAGGCCTTTGATTGAGGCCATTTAAAAGATGAGCAAATAGGGAGATAATGGAAAATCAGCCATTGGGTTTAAATGTCTGAGCAGAAACTTAGTCCTCCAAAAGTTTGGCTAAATATATAAATATCTGAATAGGAGCTACTGTCTACTGAGTTTCTTCAGATTTTACTCCCAAAAGTGCAATAAAACCAATCTTCATGTGATTTTAGCAGCACTGAGGGCACATCTGTAGTCATTGTACCTCTTCCCACACACTGCCAGGTAAGCATGCAACTCATGCTCATTTTAATCATCTAAATTGGTACAAACTGTTCAGAGTAACTGAAGTGGTGGCTAAACATTCAGCTGGGGATGCACGTGTTCATTCTTTCTGCGAGCCTTTCTAACATCACAGCAGCCTTTATTCGTCTCTTTAGGGAAATGTCTCTCTTCTATGTGCTGACCTTTATATATTCCTTCAAGAGGGAAAATTTCAAGGTATAATAATATAGAATTCATGCAAACATTAAAACTTGTCATAGATACTCTGGTCCTTATGTTTGTGCATTTCCTGAAGTACCACAATAATGTCACAAAGGTCACCTTCAGACTTATGTGCAGCTTTATAGATGCAAATACACCTGATAATCCAACCTTCATGCTAGTTCTAATACTGTTGAATTTGCTATGAATTTGTTTTCCTTACCAATTTCCTCTTTGTTTATTTTTGGCTTGTAAATGCAGCTTGGCTAAGGAACAGGCATATGTGCATCAATGTCATAAATTGTTTCTAGTTCATCTGCTTTCTCAGAGCATGTGTGATTATGGTTGCATGTATGACCAATTTGCAAGAAGATCTGATATGAAAAATAAGAATATGAATTTAATATTAATCACGACTTGGCATTAATTCTAAACATATCCACAGTATTCCACTTCAGAGACATCCTGGTTCACTAAACACACACATATAGGGTGTTAAAAAAAAAAAAAAAAGGTTATTTACACAACTACAGGTTATGTGGATTGACATTACATACTGAAGCCCACTTAAACAATACTTGATGAAGAAATTATGTCTAAAAGGGAGGTACTGCTATGTAAACTATTTTTTCTTGCTATTCAAGTTATGTTAAAGCTGCCTAAAATGCATGAATGGTAACTTAGCTTACAAGTGATTTTTTGTTGTTGTTGTTCTTTCTATAAAAAACTAAGGACAGAGTACAAAAGAAGTCACTGTCATTCAAAATAGAGAATAAATGCATGTTTAGGGGGTGAGTGAGCTGCATGAATGGACATCACTGCTCTCCCCAAATCTAAAAATGGTTACAAATTCAATCCATAGAATTTAAAATCAGTTGGGCTGTCAATATACCCGCTATAGAGAGGAAGGTACATGCCAAGGTAATGAGATATGAATGATATAGAGTCTTCTGAACTGGGAATACTCAGAGACTACTTTATGTAAATGTTAATGACATGTTACCACAGTGTGATGTATATTATAATATTTGATCCAGTATCTAGAACTGGGGGAAAAAAACCCAACAACAACAAACACAAACAAAAAAGGACATCTCTGTTTCTTATATTGACCCACCAGTGAGCAGGCTGGGGTGCACAAGAAGTTGGGGAGGACACAGCTGGGACAGCTGACCCCAACTGACCAAGGGGATATTCCATACCATGTGATATCATGCTGTGGGAAGGAGGAGGAAGAGGGGCAGGGTGAGGGATGATAGTTGGAGTGATGGCGTTTGTCTTCCCAAGTAACTGTTACCTGTGATGGAGCCCTGCTTTCCTGGAGATGGCTGAACACCTGCCTGCTGATGGAAAGTTGTTCTGTTTGTTGCACACACAGCTTTTGCTTTACCTATTAAACCTCTGTCTCACCCATGAGGTTTCTCACTTTTACCCTTTCAATTCTCTTCCCTGTCCTACTGAGGGGGAGTGAACAAGAGGCTGTGTGGTTCTCAGCTGCCTACTGGTGTTAAACCACAACACACTAGAAAATCCCCCTATTGTCTCCCCTAACTCTGAGCTGGGTGAAGTACATCTCTAGTGAAGATGAAATGTTCAGTTGCATTGGGTTGCGGTGGATGACATGGAAGAAATGCCTAAGGCAAGTTGTAACTTCCAGTAACCACAGTACCAGCAGCCCAGGTCAGATAGCAAAGGGAAACTGTACAGAAGGATCTCCAAACAGGAAAGGGGAGGATCAAGATGCCCACGCTTTGCTATTTTTCATGATTAATAGACATTTAAAAAGTCAGGTTAAGTCATCCAACTCCAAACAGGGATTGAATGAGAGGAGGAGGTGGCAAACAGCAAGAATAGTCCATTCATTTTAATGTGACGGAATATCGCAAGGCCACAGGAAAAAAAGAGCGAGAAACAGGATAAATAAAAAAGGATACCAGAGTTAATGATATTCAGAACCCCCATAACTAGCTGAGCAATAAAAGAAAAGATTATTCACAGAATTATGGAAGTTTTGATGTGTTTATGCTTATAGTGTTTTACCTGTAATTCTTCACAATTTATGAGTCTACCTTCAATGACTGGACACATAGATTAGGTATTAGACATAATACATTAATACAGCTGGCTTTTTCAAAAGTTTATAAAAATCTGATTTGCTTTTATTCCATTTGGAAAATACTTAGAACAAAGAAACTCACTACTGATATAACACTGGTTTTTGTTTCTTCATAAACTGATTCTAAATATTTTAAAAATAAACACATGCTTACTTATTTTTGATTCATATTTAAAAGTTCTCAAATTTTTCACCAAAACAGTTCTCCAGAACACAGAAGCTGCTGGAATTCTAGATAGCCTTACTGCTGTACCAAAATTAAAATCAAGGAGGAGTACTTTCACCACCTGTCTATATTACATCTATCTCAAAGTAAAGCATGCTATTTTTTTAATAGTTTTTCATCTCTTTCAGGCAAAATTAGGAACTCCTCTTTAATACAAATTCCTTTTAGCCTTTTTAAAAAATTTTATTTTAAATTATGCAGTTTCTGCCTGACTTGATATCAAATTGTCAAAAATTCCAGTTTTTCACAGAAAGCAGAGACTCCCCAAAATCTGACAAGAAAGTCATTTGTACTAAGATGCAGTTTTTGCAACAGTGAACAATGCCCATGAAGTTCAGAACACTCCAAGTGTTCTCCAATCTCAGTTTTATAACAGAAAAGCACCATTTTTATGGGTTGCATCACAGACTTCACTGTATTTCAGATACTTTGAATTAAAAAAACCCCACCACACAGAACACCTTGTGTAGGTGTAGATAAATAAGTCTACAACACATGAATATGTTTTCAAGAAACTATTAGACATTAAAGAGGCATAAAAATATAAAGCTGGTATAGAAATATTCTGGAAATCCAGGGAAAACGTGCATATATATTCACATCATGTCTAAATAAAAACTAGTCTAACTTCTATGGTCGTAGCTGGTAGTTGTATATGTCATGAGACACGCATATGTGTGATTCTATGAAATGGCAAGAAAGCTATTTCCAATGTAAAATTATACAGTAACTTTTGAGTATTATTACCTTCCATTTCTGCACAATTTATACTCCCTTCTCAATTACTAGAACAAAAATTCTCTCTAAACCTCTAGAATATTGGAAACGGAGCTATTTTGATATACTGACAGAAACAAAACTGAAAACCTACAGAGGTGCAGTTTCAGAGTTTTGTTTCAGAGACAAGGCATTTTCTGTGACGTTGATGGAATTCCCTCCTCATTTCAGGAGCTGGAAAGCATATTCTGCACAGACCGAACAGAAGTAGAAGAGTGTCTATAATGGTAGGGTAACAGAAAATGGGCAGGATATCTATGTAGCCCTTTGTCTATCTATGGGTTCCAAGCAAGCAATAGGGACACATGTAAGGAAACCAGATCTCTACAAGACTAAATTAAATCTTGGAGAAATTTGCAGGTTGGGTTTTGATCATGTGCCTACTAAGTCAAGAGGGATCAGAGAAATAAAGAAGCATAGACAAGCTTTGCCTGTTAGCAGTGAAATATTTGTGTATATATTTTATAGAAAATGCCAATAGGTCTGATGGCTCTTCAGCAGGAGGTAATTTTCCACTTAAATGCATATGCATATTAACTTCTGTAGTACTGTGCAAATGAAGGCAGCAATCTATAAGAAACTTAAAGTAAGCATACTAAATGAAATTCAAAAAAGTCAATTCAGCATATATGGTATACATGACTGATCATAGAATGATAATGAATAACAATATCCCTTTGATTATAGTTAGTTGCACTTGATAAGGCAATGCTAAGTGGGTTTACAACAGCCAAGTAAGAAAAATCAAACCTCAATAAATCTTTCAGAATGCTAAAACCAATAAGGATTTTTAAAAAAGAAAACCAAAACAATAACGCTACCAAGAAGTTCCCAACTCATTGGATTATCTAAACTCCATAGTAACAGCACAGACTTAAAGCAGGAAACAGAAATAATGAAGGTTGCAATTTTGCCAGAAGTGTCTAAGCCTATTTAAAAAAAACCAAACCAAACCAAACAAACCCCAAACAACAAACACCACAACACAAGCTGCAGGGCAGCAAAGAACAAATTTGTTGGCACTAAATTCAAACAGTGGAGTTAACAGTAAATGAAACATAAATTTAACTACATTTTAAAAATATATTGATGCATGTACTGACGACAGAGAGATCAGTAATACAAAAAGGAGAATTAATGCAATTTTTCTGCTTTTGTGTCAAGATTCTTTTTTGGATCTCCTCCCAACTGCGTGTATGCTTCTTACGGTGTAAGACAAGAAGTGCACAAGTTAGGTAAGGAGTAGCATTGGTTCCTCTCCCCAGCAAATTCTTCTGCATTAAAGAGAATAGGAAATAGAAATTACTGTCACATTTTGCTCTATCTTTCATGACATGGATAAATAAAAGCACTCATGCAAAATGGTTTTACAGATACCCACAGGAAGCAGTTTGGAAAATGATGCTGTTCTTAGTGTCATGGTTAGCCAGACTAATTAAAATTCTGCCTACTTGCCAAAAAAAAAAAGCTCAAAAAGCAAAAAAGTTGCAAATTAAGACTTCCAAGTTGATATGAAATGGTACAATTTTTGTTGAAAACCACTTTATGTTCAGCCTATATATTTGTTTTTTCTTTACATTTTAGGAAAAGTACTATGCAGTTGCACAGGCAAACAAGAAGTATTACATGTATCAATAAAATACACACAGACACTTTTTAAGCTTTCACTTTTTCAGCTTTAACTCAATATAGTCACATAAAAAAATTTATGTTAAGTACTTGTTCTGAAAAAATAGGTGATGGCACTCTGCTCGTTTGCTTGTCTTGGTACTACTAAAAATCTTTTTTTTTTTTAATTGTACTATGTGTGACTCAATACCCCTTTTTTTCCACCTACCCCAGGACTCTTGCAGCAGTAAGAACACAGACTGAATGGTGCCAAACTTATAAGTAACAATGCAAAATATTATCCTGTCCTTCCAATTCAAATTGAGACATTATGCTTGTGGCACACTATTCAAACTTTGCTCTGCAGATTTTGCTATTAATCAATTTGATCACAGTCATTACTATGGTACTTGCATGCTTCACAAATGCTGCTTCCATAATTTTTCAAAAACCTTGTTAGATAAGAGGTTTTGTTACTGCCATTACTAAATAATAAGGCAAGATAAAAAAGGATTGAGAGCAAAAATATCAGCTAATCTTGATTTTCCAGTTGGCACAAGAGCTCAAATTTTTCAGTAATTTGTGCTATAAGGCCCTGTCTGTTCAGATATAGCTCCCAATGATTTCAGTTGCAAGTACTGAAAAAACCTCACTTAACAGACAAAACTGCACACCCAGGATGCAAAGAAAACACAAGTATAGTTAATACTGCTAAAAGAATCGGAATAAATGTCTTACTGGAACCCCATACTAACTCTGACACACTATATGCCGTTTCAGCCTCAGGTAACTTCAGGTACTTCCTTTATGATTTGAAATATTTTTAAAATATCACAAATTCATTGGCATATATGGAAAACATTCATGCACCTAGAAATAATAATGGATATTACCCGACATTAAAAAAGCCAGTGCGTATTAAGCCTAAAATTTTATGTTTGGTTAGTGATACTGGTACCTAGCAAATTGCTTTGGTCAGTTTCCTGTTAGGACAAATTTCTATCCTTTTCTTGTTCTCTCTTCTCCATTTATACACTAAACCTTGAACAGAGTTAATAAAATACATAGAAAAAGCTACAGATGTAATATAAGCTTGCACTCACAAGTCTAAGGAAGCGCCAGAAGCTTCTTGCATAGGAGTCACACAGCACAGCATCCTGAAGCAGCTATGAGACATAAGTCTATTGACTTTCATGCCTTAGCGTAATTGAGTACGCTACGATGTGTACCAGGAAGTCTAACTTGTAGCATATTTAACCATAGGTAACAGTAAGAATAAACTACTGTTAATATTCATTTTGAGAAATCACAATATTACTATTTGTACCTTCTATAATCCACATTATACTTCCCCGAAACCCAACAGCGCATGAACAGGTTTACCCAGGGGATGATCATGGTCTAGCAACTCACCATTCCATTAGTAAACTTGCTCTCTGCTCTTAGTTCTTGTTCCTTTGCTGTTTGTGCACGGGCATGGCCAGACAGCTATCAAAGTGTTCAAACCTGAGTATTCCTGCTTTCATAGGAGATTTAAAAATCCTTAATCCATTTGAAATACAGGATTTAATTCACACTTGAACACTTCTTCCTGAGGACAAGGCAAAGTATGGGACTTTGTTGACTTATCCCTTGTTCTTGGAAAACATCTCGCTGCTGCAGCTTTCCTGCCTCAGCAATTCTATGGGATATCACAACTAAGTGTAACTAGCATATAGGAAAGGAAAAATACAGATGCAGAAATTCCAAAGCAATGTAGGCACAAAGGAATTCCATAAATATTCCAACTGTATCATCAAAATATTTCAGTGAAGGAATGCTAAAAAAAATTAAATAAATAACCCTACTAAACCACACTTTCAACCTTGATATTAGAGAAAACGTGTCCCAAATTTGGTTAATTTTCTAAGTATATTAGGTTATCAAACAAGTTAAAATGATCTTAAATATCAAGTAAAATTTAAACTTAGGGTAGAAAAAGCCTATGTTCCTACTGTGTTTAAATTTCTGATAGCTTGTCATATCTGCAGTGATTATGTTTGTAGCATTAGGTTGATTAAAAAATAGGAAAGTGATCTTATGCATTTCCTATTAAAAAAAAAAAAGAAAAGAAAAAAACCAGAACATGCTTTGATTTAGGTTCTTATCATTCGATAGCCTTAACTTCATAGCTATGTAAGAAGATGGAGGAAATGATTTATTGTTGACTGTCATTCTTTCTGGAGATGAATAATCTTCTTCCTCAGTATTAAAGTGGCTTTCAGGCAAATCAATCAACCATAGATCATGTCATAAGACTGTCTTCTGATGTTAATAAAGCATTTGGTAATAAGGAGCTTTATGTGTTGTATTTATAGACACAGAAATACTATAATACCCCGTTTAAAAAGGGACAGTCTTGCCTATGATATTGTTTTAAAATCAGGTTTAACACACACACGTAGCCGTAAGTTTCTTAATTCTTTAACATATACGGTGTGCAAGAGAGGAAATTTGCTAAAATGCTTTCTCAAATAAAGTGATCAAGTTAGGATGACAATAGCCAACTGAAGGTGCAGACTATGTGAATGATGGACATCATGTAAATTAAGGTATTTCCCTTTGAAAATTACCATTCCTATATATCCTAATTTTCCTACATAACTGAACGACTGCCTTTTAGATTGTAAGGGAAAAAAAAAAAAGAGAAGGATTAATGTGGACCAGCATATATAGTTAAGCCTTGTTTTAAAACTGCTTCTTCTTCCATTGTATATATCACAATGTGACAACATAATGAAATGTCAGGACTGAAGAACACACAACATTGCTGAGACTAACTTCAGCACAAGTATAGGGTAATTTTCAGGTAAGGTATTCACAGAAGTGAGCAATTTAAATTATCTATGAATTCTTTCAATTTACTGAAAATTCATTACCTCCATATCTCCAATAATAAGGAAAAATGACATTTACTGCAGAATTTAAATATTTAGAGGAATGACTGAATAATGACTTATCTTAAGGTCATCAAATTCAGTTTTGTAATTGAACAATGAAAGAATAAAGAATTAGAAGCACATCAAGAGGCTTCTGAGAAACAGAGACAGAATTCACTTTCTAAAATCTAAAATTTTGACTTAAATTATTTGCACGTGTGTGTCAAATGTTTAACCCTTCAAGCCGATCTTTGTTGATCTTAATGGTTTGGACACGACAATCTATTATCATTTCTTGAGTAGAGGTTGGCTACTAAGGAATAGCTGCAGTATTAAACCAAATGATTCATCAGAACTTCCTAAGTGGCTGTCATGATCATGTCTGTTTAATATTTGCAGTGATAAGGATATTGAATAGGAGTTTATAGATCATGCCATGAAAGCAGAGAGATTTTCCATATTGAACAGAAACTCTCCCTGTAGGAGTGAACAATCCAGAGGTAGAAACACTGACACCACAAGGAGAGATGGATCAGGCACAGTTACAAAAGTGACCAGGTTAGGAAGCTCCTTGTAGCAGGACAAAAAATGAATTTTCAACCTCATATAGTGGAAAAATCAGATACTTAAAAGATTAAAAAAAACATTTGCAGGGTCAGTGAAGTGGGAAAACAAAGGTAACTGAGCAGCTGTGGGTTTTATGCTCATAAGGAAGTAATTCCATTGTTAGTAGTTTAAAGATTAAGAGACTGGAGTGAAGAAATAGGAAGAGATGACAGACTGTTCAACAATTTAGAACAATTATGGAGAAAGCAGCCATATCAAATTTAATCAGTGTGCTGCAATTAATACAGGGGTGGTGGTGGTGTTAAAGACTTTAAATTTGCTTGTCCAAGATAAGAAATTCCTTGACTCCTTAGCAATTACTAGGTAAGACCCCAGATTTTGAGTTGGTCAGAATGTGAACTACTGCACCCAAGTTTTCAGTTTCTGAATAACATAAAGTAGCCATTCCTACAGTTATTTTATTCCCAGTTGAAACAAAAAGTGAAAACATCATTAAGCCCAGCTTCTAAGGGTTCTTAGAACTGGTGATGTGAGACCATTATGCCAGCACAAGCAGGCTGCCAAACATTTGAATTTAATTTTACTTCAAACTTTTGTTGCACCGTTTTGCCTTCTCTGCAAAACCTTACCTGGCTAAAAATTTCATTGCAATAATTTCATTGTAATTACTGCTTTATTTTTGTATTAATCTTCACTGTTTTGTTTTCCGTTTTCATTCTAGAGATTGTAGTGGGATAGGATTTAGTAGCCTCACTTGTGTGAATTTAGGTTGAAGAAGCCAGTTAGATTAGTTATCTGGTTACACTGCTGAGTTATTTTCTATCCTGATGGCACTGAATTAGATTGCTAAAGCACAACCTTTACAATCTGTCACTTTTCCAGATCTTTTAAGTGCCGTTGATATCATCCTAGAAATTTCAATCACTAGAGTAGGAATAGCTTTGGAAATTATTGATGTCTATAATAAGGTAATATGTCACAGCAACAATGTCATTTTTGTATGGATTCCAGCCTGTGTAGATATTAAAGGAAATGAAATGGGAGATAAAGCAGTCAAAAAAGCTTTGCAAAATAATTCAGAAGTCATTGAGAAAAGAGAATTTGGTCAGTCAACAAACTAAAAAGCAAAGCCAAACAACTAATTCTAGCAGCTCAAGGTTAAAGAAGGGTAAGTTAATTTAGAATAGAATATTCTACTTCTGTGCCCAGCTACCAAAACCCACAGAAATGGCAATAAAATAATGTCCAAGAACAGAGGACGTTTCTTTCTATGTACTATAAGGCAGACTAGTTACATCTGTATGCTAGAATACTTTTTCTTAGATGTGAGTCGCTTTCGTACTCCTTTCCTATGATTAACATTCCCATCCAAGACTACTTTAATGTAAACTTATTACAACAGTCAAAATATTGTTCAGCAGTGTACAAGATTTTACATGCAATTTAAGAAACCTAATATTTGTAGAAGTGGACACGTTCTTTTATTTGAATAATTGGTATTAAATGCAAATACAGAAGATCCAAGAAGAATGAAAAATCAGATAGTACTTTACAGCTTGCAATTACTGGAGCTAAACCTGCCTATTAAGTCATACTTCTATATTTTTTCAACTAAAGTATAAGTAAAATATTAATACCATATATAATAAAACATAATATAGACTTTCTTTAATGACATTATTATTGAATTTTAGTTTGAGTTACTGAAAACCTAGTAAATAAAAGGCTGACCGAAGCACTGTTACAATGTTCAGCAGAAAGAATGTCACCACTAAAATGTAAGTTAGAGCTGACCGTTCTCACTGAATGTCATACTTCAGTTATAAAATATATCCCCAGCCTCATACTGGGGAACACTCCCCAGTGAGAAAGTGCTTAAGCTAGAGGAAAATAAAAATAAAAATGAAAACCCCACGAAACCCAAAAGGCAGTAAAGCAATATAGAAACATTGTGTATTGTTGAAACAAAATTCAACAATGTACTACTCTAAGTCAGTAGGTAGATATTTACTTCCAATAACAAATAATACGTGAAGTATATCTATCAAATCATATTTTTATGTATCCACAGTATAAGGCATTTTATATGTGCCTGTATAAGCAAGCTGAACATGTCGTACACTAAACAGAAGCATAGCTAAGTCTTGTAGACCATGGATACTCTGAAGTTTGCAGTAATATAATAATACTGGATGATCTGTTAACATGTAAAGCCACATGATGTAGTCACATTTCCACAGAATGTGTCAATGCCATTTTTTACTCCAATAGTAATATATATGCATTTCCAATACAGTAATAATTATAGAAAACAAGAAATAATAGAAACTTCATCAATACCCATACACTTCTTTCCCTTTCCATTCTCATTTGTTATTATTATTTACCTTTATAAAATAGTTAAAAGCTGGACATTAAGCTCAGCTACAGGCATCTTGGATAACATTGCAGTAATAGCCATAAAATTGAACATCACTATCTAAAGATACACTCCCAAATCAACCCCTGACACTTAATGAAAAATCGATATGCATAGAAAGATACAGGAACCTAAATTTAGGTGCAATGTAGATTTTTGGAAGAGACTATTGATGCAATCTTTCAATGTCTCCCTTTTTGTACGCCCAGCTTGAGATATCTTAATTTGGCTTTGTTTCCTGGAAACTCTGAATTGCTGAGCACCCATTACTGAAGGCTACCATCCTTTCTGGTTTTGGCAGCATACACATATGACAGGAGCACCACACCCCTATCTGGAAGGTACCTACTACTTCATCCAGTCTTTAGCGGATTGGGTCATGATCAGAGCACGGTCTCCTTTATTGTCCAAGGAACAGTATATTTAATTAAGAGAGACCGTGTTCAGAACCAATACCATCAATAGCAACACGTTACATAAAAAGCATTGTTCTATTTTATTTTTAAAAATATGTACCGGCAGCTAACACATGTCAATGCATCGCTTTCAATGTCCTTATGCCAACACCAAAGACTTTCCATCATGGAAATCTTGATAAACATTTGACCATCAGATAGGGCCTCTTTTCTTCCCTCTACCGTGATCATGGCAGGCATGTCTTACCTGTGTGTTTGCAGAGTGCTGCTTGCCCGGCTGCAAAGGAGTTGAAAATACCTCTCTCCCCTTTGCCTGTCTCGTGTAGCGGCACTTACACATTCTGCCGAAGCAAACAACAACAGGAACTATGCTGCTGCGATTTGTGTGTGGACTACCAGGGAGACTTCTCATCATAAAGGCAGACAAGTCTTAATATGAGGCTTTTCCTCGAGGCAGAACAGTGCCTTCATTCTGTCTGTGGGCAGGACCAGCAGCAGTTCCTGGACAGCAGTCTCTGCTGTGGAGCATGATCTGCTGCCAGTTCACCATGCATTCAACACTCAGGAAAACCCCCACTATGATTTCAGCATATGCCTTTATTGCTCAGAAAATATAGTTTACCTTTCAAGAGGGGAATGGAAATTTGGAAAAAAAATCTAAATATAGATCAGTGATGATCTATATTTAAGCCTGAAGCACCCTCCCACACCTTTTGTAGTGGAAGCGCAAGTCAGTGCAAACTCAACAAATCAGGGCAGTGTAACAGAGCCTGAGGTGCTCACACTAGCAAACTCCCAGTCAACACCTTTCAAAATACCCGACATATACAATTTCATATATACAAGAGCAGAAGAGATGTATTAACAAAAGTGGAAAAATCCTTATGACATAATATCTGGAGATGGACAGTACTTGAAAATATTTTACCACCCTCTAGTGGTGGAATGTGAGATGGACAAGACCAAGAAAAGTTTTAAGGTGCGTACATGTATTTCTTCAGCTACTGAGAAGAAATTTTTAAAAAGACTTTATTTTGTATATTGCTGAATCATACTAGTTAGTATAAGATACAACATGAAGAAAAAACTCCCAGTGATTTAATTCTTACAGCTACTAGTGTAGAATGCTTCTTATCATGAGTTTGAGCTTCTTCAGAAAATTTAAGAGATCATTGAACAATGGAATTATTGAAGATATTTTTAATTTTTCACTTAATATTAATCAATCAACTAACCCAAATTTTTAAACTGCATTTTACGCTTAACTGAACACAATCTTTTTATACTGCTTAAGGAGGAACCCAAAGTTCAGTCAAATTCATTTTTATCAGTTTTATACATTCTACTAATTTCAAATCTCCGTAAAATATTTCAGATCTTAGAAAATTAAAATATGTTTAAGAATAAAAAATACACATGTATATATCAAAACATAGAACAAGAATACAGACATATGAACCTCACTGAATAACTGAAAATCTTTCTGTCCCATCCCTAGTTCAGGCAACGGATTCCTAGCATGTCTGCTAGGATATCAACTTTTAGCATGATCTGGAGATATATAATCAGTTTGAGGTGGGTTTCGTTGGCTTTTTTTTGTTTGGTTAGGGTTTTTTTAAATGAGTAGATAGACGGGAGTCTCAAAAACATCTTCAATCTAGCATGAAAGGCTGAAAACAGTGGATTATACTGGTGTAAATTAACTGAACCAGTATACCCAACATCAAAGCATCTCTGTCTGCACCAATATTGTATCCTCATGCCAATGCTCAGTCAGAAGGTTCCAGGGAAAGGTTGGTCTTAATTTTTAATAACTGAAATACAGGCTGACTTTAGCAAATATTTTCCATAAATCACTGATACCACACGCTAGTTTTTAGCTGATGTTTTACGATTTTTTTTTTATGTGGCCCCCCCAACAATTAAAATTCATCCATACTAATTCTTCATCAGATCTAGGTCACTGCTAGGTAGCCACCCAGTTAGTGAATTTGTATCAGATTGTTTTGGGTCTTGTCTGAAAATTAGAGATATCTTTAAATGCCTAATAAAGTTGAAGTAAAATAAAACAATACATTATGCCCTTCCCAGCACCTCTAAATCTGCCAATTCTTCATTAGACTAGTGGGTGCTGAGATACTGAGGAAAACACACAGCAGTACGGATCTCAAAAAACACCATGTAGTGTGCTTCACAAACATCTGCATGGCCTTGTTGGAAAGCAACCTAAATCCCAACAGGTTGACTCCTGGAGAATCAGGTCAGATGCCTGAAAAATCAACAGATGAAGCCAGTGAAGATTTCCAGAGCGCTAAATAGTACAACACAGACTGAATGGTCTTTATGGTGCTATTGTAGCTTAGTATAGGGCCTGAGAGAAAACACCTGGCTAGAACTGAGCTGCCTTGGTGCTTCTGGTGTCCAGAAATACACACTGATATTCGAGATAGTCTTGCAAAAACCCTCTTTGCCCTGCAGAGTTTATTAATTTGTCATTCAGCTGTGCAAAAACATCTATATCACTTTCAACCCGGGCTGTGAAATGGCCAAGAAAACAAGTCTTCACTTCTCTGGGAAAGACCATACTTCCTTTCCTCAAAATGCTCGAATGCCCCTGCTTTGGGGGGATATTCCACTATCACTCTCCTTCTGTTGAGACATATGACTACAAACCTGCTCTTCTCACAAGCAGATAAATGTTTCCTCAACCACAGTAAACTATGTCTGTCAGCTGCTCATTTGCTCACAGTAGTTCATTGTATATTTTGTATTGAATTGTATTTTTGCATGAAATTTTCTCGCCTAATTTTAAATTGAAAAAAAAAACAAACAAACAAAACAAACCACAAAACCGCCCAAGGAAAATCACTAAGCTATTTGATTACTATGGTCTCTTGTTTCCATTAGTAGCTGCATTTTACAAATAGCTGAATATCTGTACCGAGAAGCACATCAGCTATGAAGACATACCTGTAAATAGCTGACAAAGTCAGTTCTTCTGAGCCTGAACTCCTCCTCTGAAGCTCTCTGGACTCAGCCACTCTGGAAAACGAAGGACAGTTTCTCACTTTGCATCTTTGTTATGCTCTGCTGTTTCAACAGCTCCTTCACTTCTGTGACTGGGACACTACTCACTCACAAGTATCCTTCTATCATTCCCGTCCATCACATTTCCTCACGTACAAACTATTCATAACTAATTTTACTTCATCACCACTCTTGTCATCTACAGTGTTACCATCTCTGTTGTTTCTGCTTCAAATCTATCATTAGAGAAATCTTATACTGTTATGTCATATTTCCTTACCTTGTTATTGTGCTTCCACCGTCCCTTTTTGGAAATTTCTGTCATTAACAAAAAAATTTCTTTCGAGAAGCTTCGAACAGCTATAATACACTCCTCGGCAAAAAGATACCAGGGAACTTAAAGTATGTGTACCTTCAATCAACTTCCAATGCAACTACAGTATATTGTACTAATTAGCTACCTGCAGATACAAAATTCGGAGCTTCCAATCCCCCTTGCTTTCTAACCCTCCTCACCGAGGTGGGAGGCTAGGTGCGGCTGGGTAACGATTCCGAGATGAAAACTCAACAACAAGAGTGTTATCAAGCAGGCATTCTGTATTGCAGCACTGGGATATTCCACCATGAGCGCTCCAACGGGTGAGCAAAACACACCAGTTCATATACACAAAAATCATACATATTCATCAGATTTCCTGAGAAGGGCAGTCTTATGGTGATGAGTTCCCGGAATTCATCTACATAGTCCAAGCATGCGCAGTAAATTTAGAGTTAGGGTCTTTTCACCCTCCGGTGGTCGCTCGTAGTCTTCCTCACGCTAGTTGAATCCTCCTTCAGCACAAGTCGGGGCCCCTTTTCTGATGCAACCTCTTGTAACAAGCAGTCGTGTAGATGTTTGCTGGGCGTCTCCTTAACGTCTGGCACGTGTGGATGGCTTTGTCTCCTTGATGCCTCCTTAATGGCTCCTTGATATCTGAACCTTTGTCTCCTCGCTGTCAGGCAAGATGTTATCTATTTATCAACTTTGCTCAACAAATAGCTAAACCAGTCCTTGTGGGGGAAGGAAAACTCAGGAAAACAAAGACACAAACGAAACTAAAGAAAAATATGCGAGTAGAGCTTTTATGTATCAACAGTGAGGCCTTAGTCAGGGACTGTCAGGGTTTAGCTCTTTCACTGCAGTCTGTGATTACCTGCAGTCTTTAATTTGCTCAAGTGCCTAAAATTTTCCCATTGTTCATATTATATGCAGCATTAACAACAACAACAAAAAGTCTTTTTGAGCAGTTTCTGAACCAGTTACACATATGAATTGGTCTGAACTTTTCAACTGAAATTTACTTTTTGGGGGATTGCACCCTCTACAAGATATTAACTATGGAGCAGCAGTTGCTAAAGTTCTCTTATCATATCCCATGCATTTAATGTAATCCAATAACATCACACACAGTATTCTAATGCAAGCAAAGTACTCTGTGTTTGCAGATACTTCCTTTCAGATACTTTTTACAATTTCAGCTACTTGTAAAATGCAGCTTCTACCAGAAATGAGAGGCCACAGTAATCTTTGAATCTCAGAATAAATTGATGCTTAGCAGTCTTACTCCTATTGTAGTCTATACAACAGATACAACTTTGATTCTGTACAAACAATTTTTCCTCCACACTTTTTCTGCTCAATCAATTTGTCCTTGTGAAAATGACAACTATCAATTCCACCTGGCTAATATAGATGTGCTCAAGGAAAACAAAAATGTCACTACTTTCAATTACAAGAGCAAAAGATAAACATCAACTCATTATAGATTACTTAAAGCTTGAGTCTAAACTTACTATGAATTACTTTCTATATCTAAATGCCAATATTATACTTCAGTTTATTGATTTAGACACATAAACCTATTTACCTTTCTGGGTCAGAGTTTGCTTTTCCTTTCTAAGTAAACAGTTACTAAGGCAAAGATAACAGTAGTGGTTTTGGGTAATAGAATTTGCTTCAAGTGTCCAGCTTCATTAGTAAGTGACAAAAGCCTGGGGTTTTTCTTCAGTTTTTGTGGCGTACAGTGCATACCAGAACACTTTTATATTTTCCATAATGCTCCAGTCTGAAATTAGATGCTGAAACTCCCAATTCAAAACAGTGCTTTGACATATACAAACAGTAAAGGGACTTAAGAATATGTTTGAGGTTAAACAAGTTCTTCATTGTATTGGGGCTTCAGAGAGGCCCTCTCTAGATGCAGTTAATTGGACAAAAATCATTGCATCAGAGACACATGCACAAAATAGAGTTCCCATTTCTTAGTTACTCTTTGCCATTCCCTATTTAATTACCCATTTTGCAAATTCCAATGAGAATCATAAGTCTCTAAAAGGACAACTTCTACCTGCCCCACACTGAAGCCTCTGCTACATAAACTTTGCTACAGAAATTATGATGGTAGGTAAAGCATCTAATAATTCCCTTTAAAATTTCAGACATTTTCTTAAAAGCCTGGGAAAACTAAATTACTTTATTGAAGCCCCACAGATAAAATTTGCTACTAAACCCCAACATTATCAAAATTTTAAACAATAAGAACTTTAGCAGCAAGCAGAAGGATGAGAGAATAAACTTGAGGAAACCAACAGCTAAGGAGTATCTTCTAAGTAAGACTGACATCCAGCAGCAAGTCTCCTTCCCGGAGCTGTCTGTACCCAACACAACCCTGCCACGCTATGCAGCACAAGCGGATTCAGCGCGGCCCAAGTGCTCAGCCTGCGCCCGCCCTCAGCTGAGCGGCGGCCCAGGGCTGCCCTGACGCCTGGCAGAGCCGAAGGAGCGACCCGCAGGGCTGCTGGCAGGATGACAGGTAGCCCCCTCCGCGGCTGCTGGCAGGAAGCTTGAGGGGCTTTTATCAGGGGGATATCGGGTGCCGGTGTCAGACCGGCAACGCGGCTGCAGGGCAGCCTCTGTGCGGCTGAGCCCTCTGGTGGGTGCCTCAGGGGAGAGCACGGCTGAGGGAGGGAAAGGGTGAGGGACCGCCCGGAAGAGCAAGGCCGGGGCGAAGGAGGGGGAGGAGACGCTGCAGGCCCAGAGCAGGGGTTCCCCTGCTGCCACCGAGAGACCATGGGGCAGCAGATACCCACGCTGCAGCCTGGAGAGGACCCCACGGCAGAGCAGGTGGGTATTTCCTCACAGGAACTCCGATGCAGGAGAAAGGTGTGAGGAGAAAGGAGCAGCAGAGGGGAACTGTCCTGGACTGACCACAACCACCCGCATTCCCCCTGTGCTGCATGGGGTATGGGGGGAAGGCAGAAGAGTTGGAAATGAAGGGGTGAAGCTGAGCCTGGGAAAAATGGTGTGTATTTGTGTCAGAGGAAGGTGTTGGTTTACATTGTTTTTGTTTCACACTAAGCAAATGTGTTTTAGTTGGTGATAGATTAAAATAATTTTCCCCAAGTCAAGTCTGGTTTGCCTGTGATGGTCATTGGTAAGCAGTCTCCCTGTCTTTAACTTGACCCACAAGCTTTTTCATCATATTCTCTCCCCTTATCCAGTTGAGAAGGGGAACAAGAGAGGAGCTGGGTGGGTGTCTGGCAGCCAGTCAAGTCAAGCCACCACACTCAGCTAGGCTTCACTCCAAGACTTCGGTGTAACCCTTGTAAGCATTGTTCTCCCTCTGGCCCTTCTGCACATGGGTGTCAGCAGAGGATTCATTTACTGATGCAGCTTCTCTCCATCTGCATTCTTCAGATGATCAAAAATGCCTACCTTCTTCAACAGCAAGTGGTAATGCTCAGTTTCCTACTTCACGTCAAGCATAAGATCCATGATTTCTCCCCTAGAGCAACCCACTTACAAGGGAAGCAGCAGATGATGCAAAGCGTGCAGCACAGGGCTGCTAATTTTCTCCTACCTTGCGCACTTCCTATTCCCGTAAATAGCCTAGGCAGAGGGATGAGGAATTAATTTTCACCCCCATAGCACTTCCTACCACATACTGGAGGAGATGTTATGTCAGTCAGGTCTCTGGCAGTATCTACTATATTTACCCATTTTCCTTAGTCTTTCTTCTCCTTTTTGCTAGAAACACCAACTGATGAGTAGAACAATGTACTCTGTAACATTCTGGGTATTTTAGTTTAGCCATCTTTTCCCCCAAAGGGCAGCACTACCCAGGGTAATTGAACAGTGCGGAGGAATCTTTATGCACCCATTGCCTTGCTGAATGTCTCAAAGCAACATTTTAATGAGTGTCAACCAGTTTTCACGATCCAGCTCTAAACGTAAACTCATAGACTTAACAGAATGTCATTTGGCTTCTGCTGTGCAATCAATTGCTGCTTCCTTCTGACATGTTCCTGCCCTCCCAGTAAATTCAGGTACAAACACTTCAAACCACAAGAACCGAATACTTGTAATGGAGATTAAACAAAGACAGATTGGCACTTTCCTTCTGGAAGTTCTGGGGCAAAGTAGGTTTTGTTTCCTAAATGCTATGGTGTTTTGGTTTTCTTTTCCAATCAGGAAGAAAATTGTAGTCTACAAGTAGTAATTAATGTTTACTCTAGATGTCTACTCTGATTTATTTTTGATGATTACATTTACAACTGACTTCAAAGCATCTCTACTGATAGAAACCGTAACCAACCGAACAGTGAGCAATAAAAGTGTTATGTTTTGGTTCCTATTACATCTTTATGATACCAAATACAATAAGTAATTTCAGAGTGGAGATTATCCATGAGATGATCTCTTGAAACATATGGTCTACAGTAACCAGCAGATTATTTGCCATGCTATTGTGAAGTATTTCTAGGCTGGGATGCAGAATCCTCTTTTGCTGTCAAGGTAAAAGGTCTGGAAATAGCAAAAAACTGACTGGTGGTCTAAACAGCTGAGATAATGGCACATACTGATCAGTATATGACAATTACGTCCACCCTGAACCTCCTTTTGACCTTTAGTTTTACAGGAAAGATAGAACAGAAACATATAGAGGTGATGGTTTTCACCCATCAGAAAACTGCTGGAGTTGAGGGTGGGGTGGAAGGGAGGTTTCTGCATCTTGATGCCCTCTGGCGTGTTATTTACACTGTGCAATGATATGTAGATAACAGAATCATCCAAACCACTCAAATAGCTCCTGTGATCTGCTGCTGAGTTAATCCATTTTTGCTTCCACCTTTCTTGCAATGTGAAGAGCTACCAAGCTGATGTAAATTTTTGTGCTCTACAGCCAGCACTTTTATAGAAATAGAATGGGAAAACATCTGACAGCATAAAACACAACTGTGGTGCTATCTGTAAGCACACAGAACAGTCTGGTAAAGAGCACAGGTGCTGAAATGTTCTATAGCCTATTTCAAGTTCTTGGCTTTGTACATCTGAATCTGGATTGGAGTCAATATAATTAGGACAATAAGGTCAGGAAGAATAAAAGAGAAACCTACAATACTGTATGTCATATCTGAAAAAAACCCACTTTTGATAAAAGAATCTTTTTATGAATGGATTTTTAGACACCAGTCATCCAGGATGGGGAGAAAAATGACTTTGTGCACCAGAGTTGCGTAAAGCGACTTCGATCCTTAGGTCAGAATCCTGACAGATCTGGAAAACAAAAAAGGTGGTGAGAAGCAAGACCTATCAATAGCCACACTTTACGTATTTCAGACAATCTGCAAAAGAGAGAGAATCAATGGGAAAACACAGAGATATTTCAAAACTTTTCAAGCAGAATGCCATCTGATAGAGATTCCTGACCCTGTTTTTTAGCAAGATCTGTGCCACTTTCTTTTGGCCCTGGGAGCAAACTAACTTATTGCCAACCAGCTCCCCTTGTGGGAGCTGCCTGCTCACATGGACAAGGATTCCTGTTGAAACTGCACACAAGAGAGTTGGAAGGGATGAGTATGCGAATTGGTTAGAAGTGAGCTTCACTGATGACTTTCTACATGCAGAGCTTTGTTGCTTCTCAGCAGGCTAGAATGAACTTGCTTTCCTGTATTGGTTTAGTAACACATGATGGTGGGCAATGGCTGTGATCAGCTATGCATGGCTTTTCAGGAGAATCTCATGTATACTGTGGACAGAACAAAGTCTGATCATCCTGATGTGAAGGAACTGTTATTCAAAAAACCTCTGGCTTGAGCCAATTGCTTGTCTGAAGAGACTCACAAGCCCTGATGAATGAGTTCACTGTGAGTATTCTCATCAGTATATACCCGGCACTCCTGATACTCTACATCAAATCTCCAAAGAAAAGAGTGATAGTTGGGGAGTGATCATTTGCCGAGGAAGTGGCAGTCATCCTGACATGTAAACTGTACAAAGCCAAAGCTGCAGGACCCAGAGATGAAGCCAGGCGTTAGGTGTCATGAATACACACAGCTCCATACGCTCCATCAGAGATTGCCAGATTTATAACATAATGGGCTGTCATGTTGAATGGAAGGTGATTAGAGGACCTGTTTAGAGGAGGATTCTTTGCAGAAGGATAGAGTATGATTGTCCCAGTGAACTCTGTGGACTGAGCCAGAATAGGACATAATTTTTTTCAGAACTGTAGCACTTTTGTTACTGGCTGAAAGTGTATGAGTAACAGCAATTAGGGCTCAATTTGCTAAGCTAAAAAATAATCTTTTTTTACTTAAATATTTATCATACACAATATGAAATTCCTATGTAATTCATTCAAAATTCCATAATCCTATTTTTCAATAGAAGTCATTTTTCAATCGTAACAGTTTCCATTAAAAGGACTTGCACTCAGATTCTTAATACGGTAGTAGGACACTACAAAACAGATAAAGAAGTCGACAGAAATTCTTATGTTATTGAAGCAGTATCTATCTAATGAGCTATGCATTCCAAGCATCATTATTGACATTTCAGTGCTTTTTAAAGAAACTCTGATCAAAACCACCTAAAACTGAACCTGCATCTTCAAAATCCCAGCCCAGTGCTAATACTCAGAACAGACCTCTCATATCCATTAAAAATATAAATTATGTCCATAAACATTAAAATTTCACATGATACTTTTCTAAATGTCTTTGACAGATTTATAAGCAATCTAACACATACATGGAATTAGGCTCTAAACAGTCAGGAACATTACTTCACTCAGGTAAATATTTTTATCTTAGCATTCTGTTTCCAACACAGATTTTTTTTTTTAAAAGGCCAAAAAAGCATAAGTACTTAAAAGAGATATTATCCTCCTTATAACTTTCTTCAAATATAGTTATATTTTATTTTATTTATCGTTAAGATATCATTAGAAAAAGCAATCTTTTTCTTACAAATGTCTTCATAAAACTGATTTCTAAAATTATGTGAAGCTGCATTCATTTTGTAATGAATATTTATTTGCATCGTTATGAAAATGCTCTATATTACTAATAGTGCACTTCTGTTTCAAACATCACGACCTCACCCCAGACCCGTGCAGTGAATTATGAAGTGATCCAGCAGAGGGACCCCTTCAGTTAAAAATTAAAAACCATCCATGAATCAGCCCTTGAATCAAAACCCACAAGAGTTTTACCTAGGCACACAGTCCCAGATAGTGCCTAAATTAGTAAGATCACACAAAGTTTAGTAATATTTCTGCTACAAGATAGAGAGGTTTAAAACATAATAATAAATGCTCTCTCTGTGTTCATACATTTCTGATAAAAAGATGTCAAGGTTACTTGGCTATGTGGTATTTTAAGACTACCATTCAATTACATACTATTTGGGCTGACTGGTCCACTGTCCCCAAGCTGCTAAATAACACTAGGTCGGTATTAGAGGTAAGAAAATTAGCTAGACAAATTGTATGTTGTTACCTGACAGTAAAATAGGAAACAGTGCTATGGCAGGAGCAGAAATTAACATCAAAAACTGTTATTTAAACCATTGCCTTCCTTCGAATTAAACCAGATGTCCATTAGAATTTGACTATACAAAGACACTCTCAAACTGAAGTAGCACAGAAGAATGTCTGAGTTCATAAAGCATCCTATAATGCTGGAATTGAAGCATGTTGATGACTGGTGCTGAGATACACATATTTAGAAAGTACAGTTCTGAAGCAAACACTTCCTAAATGTATCTTTAATTTGAAGGGAAATTTTATCAGGGAGCGTATCTTTTGCAACAGTTGCCATGGCAGCTTACCCAGTCATGCTGTTGTAGAAATGATTAATTTTTCACATTACAGGAACTTGGTATTTTATAACTTTCTACTTTTTATTCTTAGATTCTGTGAACTCCCAGAATATTATTTCTATCTATTCGTAAGTAGTGAAACCTTTGTAACCAATGCTTATTCACACTGCAATACGACAAAACCCCATGCTTCTAGAACATTTATTCTAAAAAAAATTGTAAGCTATGGAATTCTGCTAATGCAAATTGAGAAAAGATAGCTTAATGTGCAGTCTGTTTCACAGTGCTTTACAATGTTCTAAGAGATGTATTACATGTGAAATACTACGTTACAACATGGGCTATAACATAGACATTTACTGGAAAGTAAATCGGGTTCCACCCACTACAAATTTAAGCATGTTGAATTTCTTTAATATGTACTAACAATACTCAGATACGGTTTTGAGACACAAAATAGCTGTAGGGAAAAGCATTTTGTTTTATAATCACTGGTACTGCTTCATAAATTAGGTTATTTACACATGAAAAGGTAGTCCGGAATCTGTAAACCCCTTACCTTTAAGGGTACGTAGACAAAATTCACAATCCAGCAACTTACTGTAATTAGGAAGCAAACTGATGGCAGACTTACCTTTGAACTTATTTATTAATGATGATAGAAAAAGACCCATTTTTATGAGTGTAACAGTGATATTATAATAATAGCAAGACAGAAGGAAGGCATTTCCCTGCACACAACATAACACTTTCACTGTGCCCTTTGTCTAAAAATTCATCTCTATCCTCATTGGGCTGTCTTGAAGCTTCCTTCCTTCTCACACTGCAATTCTCACCTGTTCCTTTATGTTATCTTCATAACTCAAGTCCTCTTTCAAACATTCTTATACTTGCATGGCCCTGCAGCATAAAGTGAGTGTCAGGATGTCAGCATAAATTTATTATATTTTTTCAATTTTTCATCAATTTTGATGGACATTTAAAAATTTACCTAGAGTTAAAGAGTCATTTTAGGAAAATTTTTTTTAATTCAATATGCCAAGGTGATGGAGAAGTTTATAAATGTGTCAGAATAGCAACATGGGAAATAACAGAAAACAGTTTGCAGAGAATTATTTTATGTCAGGACAGTATTGATAATTTTTCATGATAAAAATTTCATTTATTGTTTCAACAAAAGAGACAACTTAAAAATTAAAAATAAATGTTCTTCTCTATTCACAGGCTATCTTGGTCTCTAATTTTCACATTCCTAATACTTTTTGAGTTCTCCTTTCCCAAGCACTGCTTAGAAAGACACAAAATCCGATTGTATCTACCAATACATACACAGGATTTTTTTTCCATGCATAAGCAATGTGATGATAACTATCACATTGAAGACAGATGGCAGATGCTAATTTCTACCCAGTTGACACACAGCGAGTTTTTGATCACCATGTAGAGAAAGAATACAACAACTTGTAAGTTCGTTTGAAAGCCTTGTCAGATGACCTGAAATTGCTGGGCAGAAAGCATATGGTCAGCCAAACTAGAAAGAAATGAAAAGGTAGGTGGTTACTTTTCCTGTCTTCTCAAACCTCCCTATTTGAGTATTTCTACAGAGGTTTCTTACTTCATACATATATGTATGTGTGTGTATATATATATATATATATATATAGGTAAGTAAGTAACTGGAAGTTGAGGTACTCTAAACAGTATGTATGTATCAGTATCCATGTAACCATATAGCTAACTATATATGTTAGAATCTCAACCCACGTTTCCAGTTCTTGAAGTTTTACAGCACTTAGATGATAACAGAGGTTAAATTCCTAGCATCTTGGGATTACAGAAACTCCTCAGTAGTCATTTAAAAATGCTACATTTCTGGAGTGCACAGTTATAGAGAAAGGAAGGAAAATATAAATTCAGAACTAGAAGTCTATAAAAATAGTCTCATTTTTTAAAGGTTATGGTGTGACTGCACTTCATTACTGAGGACTTCAAATTTGCAGTAGTGCTCAGCTTCACTGCACAGAAAATATATGCTGCATCTCATTTACTAAAAACTGAACTCACAGTGCATCAATGTACTTGAAGACCATATCAAAGGCTGTGGTTCCTGCAGCACAGGTATAACAAATTTACTTCCAAATGCACTTAAATATGGAGTTTCTTCCTGCACATTATCTCTACTATAAAGGTGTCCCTACTATGAATCATGTACAGCAGAACACTATTTTCCACTTTTCATCAGCAGGTGGCTTCCCTTCTCATATGTTAAAAGTTCAAGAGCTTAATCCTACAAGATATCGAGTATTTAAACAAATGGCCTTTATGAACGGCCAAATTTTGCTTTAACTAATGAATTTAAAAATATTAAAATAAATTATTAATACTGGGGAAAAAATGGGGTAGAGTAAGTATGAAATTCCGGAGTTTCTTTCTTAGAGAAGGCAGTTGTGGTGTACTGTGTTCTCACAACCTGAGAATCTAAAATGCAGTTCCAACTCCTTTTGGGTAGGCTATATAAAACACATTTAGCATACTGCCGTACGATGGATAAACAGCATATTCAGGTAGATAGGTGTCAGTACAGAATCAAGACACAAAGCAATTCCCTCAGCCTACTCAGTAAAGCTTTTACAGGAATGATTTTGGATATTACATTTCAGCAGGAACACGGAGAGTGTCTGGAGGACAGCAGTGAGACAGATTCAGGCCTACAGAATCTCATAAGTGAGGAAAACTCATGCTAAAACAGACTGCAAGAATCTGGTTTACTCTAGGCTAAAAAAGAGAAGATACCTTTAAGTCTCAAACACTTCCATGAAGAAAACGGGAATAATTTACAAATACATAGAACGTGACCAATAAATAATGGGCCTAAATTACAACAAGAAGGATTTACTTAGCCCTTGAGAAAAAAATATATTGTTAAAAAAAGACAAAACTGTCATGGAGGAGTCCACTGGAAGAAGCTTTTGAGAACAAATCAGACATCGTCCATCAGTAATTACAGTATTTGATACCTCCTTGGTATTCAAGGTGCCCTTTAATTGTGCTTTTTAAAATCAGTAATCGGCTCCTTTATGTAAACCAGACAAATATCACTGCATTCCCAGCTCAGTAAAAATGTAAGTGTTGTGTTTGCTAAACAAACCAAAAATTTCATGTGTTCTTCAGATGTAATCTCTCTCATAACTTATCTCAGTTAATAATACATATCCAAAACACAACAAGAAGTAAACAGAAAGAAAGAAACATGGAAATAGGAGGCTGTGTACTGACCCAAGGGAACTAGGAAATGATAAATATTCAATTCTGTGCTTTCAAATCAAAATCATGAAATGCAATAGTCTGATGAGCTATCTCTGAAAAGGATATTGATTTTGTTTACGCCTTCCCCCTGCCCCCCCCCCCCCCCCCCCCCCCTTATTTTTCAGCTCTGGATATTTATATTTTATTACAGTCTAGTTATAAGCTCCTATATAACACCTTCTCATGTCTGCATATTAGATCTCTTATTGATTATACTGGCAGCCCTGATTGCCAAAGTTTTCTTAACAGTGAAATAAGCCAGAAGATAGTGACAACATCATCACATTATAGCAATACCTTTTGCTATTTTCAGGATCAAAAGACTGTGAAAACCCCATAAAGCTAACTACTGGTAGTACAGATAACAAAAGACAGACAATTAAGAAGATCAGACAACCATTTAGGGAACCAAAGATGAAGAGTGATGAACATGTAGCTGGTATGCTGTGAAGAAGAGAGAGCAGGAGCATCTTTCTTGGTTTTACTGGTAATATCTAAGCTGGTGCCTACTACCAAACTCAACATCCAACAGAAATAAGTAATCAAAAACATTTAAAAAAGCCCCAAATATGGTGAACCACCAAAATAGAGAACTGTCCTGTTCTTTTTTGTGGTGTCAGTCTGTACCAACTATAAAGTCTGTGCATTATTATCTATACTACACTACTTTGAACCTAATGACAAAAGATTTTTTGAAAGCTCAACTGGAGAGATGAACTTGCTATAAATAATTTTCAATGGTATTGCTTGACTTTTTTTTAATATATTTCAATGGAATTTGTTTTTCCCCAAAGCAATTTCAACTATTCCCTTACATAACTTTTATTTCATTTAAAATCAATAAAACAATGGGCATATACCCTTGATACTCAAAAATGACATTTCTCCATTGTTTTTACAGTACACAAACCAAACAAAAATCAATACTTTATCTTTCTACACTTGAATAAAAAGGATAATAAAGCACCAGGCTTACAGTGCTATATGATATTGAATACAGAGTCTTTCAAGATAAATTACTAATATTTAAAAATAATTCTTTGTAAGCCGGCACTACAGTTTTTTATGACAGGTGTCACAGCAGTTTAGGGCAATATATGCATCAGTATATGAGCTAAAATAAATTACACTATGTGTAATTCTTTGTAAAACTCTTCAATGAAATATGTGATCATAGGCCACATTTAAAAGCGAGTATATTTTGTATTTTTCTGTAAGGGAAAATGATGCAAGTTTCATGATAAAATTCATTGATGACAGTCAATACTCGTGCAATATATGGAGAATCACATCTAACAGCACAGATTAGCATTCATCTGGAGTCAAATCGTGGTTATTAGCAGAGGAGAAATTTAGAAAAAGCAAGAAGTTATTCTGAAACCATTACTGCTTTTTTAGAAAAAAAAAACTTTTCAAGTTAGGTCTTTTTGGGGAATATCACAACACAATCAAGACTTACCTTAGTATTATTGGTAAAGTATGTTTTGGAGAGAAATTTAAGCTGGAGAAACTTTCTATCATTTCAAGGAGGCTTAGGATTTCTGGAAAAAATTTGCTAAGGCATTTAGTAATTTTACTTGAAAACTGGATTCTTCCATTTACATGGGGCAGTGCTGTCCTTTGCACTAAGTCCCATGGCTACACATTTTCCTGGAGAAGTTACTGTATAATATGACAATGGCAAAACCTGCCTTGCACTTTTCATTTTAATTACTCTATAAACTTGGAGGTAACTTTTCTTACTAATTTCTCTGAGATTAGTGCTGCCAACTATTTTGGAGCACATTATCATTTCATTAAAGGGTGTCATTAACATCGACCTCAAGACTCATACCAGTGCCATAGCAGTCAGATACCATGCCAGACAGCACCAAGGTTGGCGTGTTCATAGCCTGAGTGTACAGCCCCTGGCACATACCAGGCTCAGGAAGTCAGATTGTCTCAGCAGGGTGCAGAGCTCCACACTTGCCTGCAGGAAACCAACAGAGCTCAGCACAATAGTCCTGACTTTATACTGATTCCTTCTCACAGCTTGATGGACACACCAACTATGAGGAATCTTTTTCCAGTTTCAAAGGGGTTGTGTGACCTTTTACAAAGCTCACCAGTGCACACTGAGAGTGCCCATAAAAGGAGTAAGTAGCTATGCAATGAAATTTTTCACTTTAGCTAACTGCAAACGAACTCCCCCAGACACATATGTCATCATAATATTCTGAACTGCAATGTAATGTGCAAATGTTTCTCTGACAGAAAGCTTCATGTTCTACCAAGATTTTAACATTTCTTCAAGGTTTTCTCCCAACAGTGAGTGTTGTTCAATCCAGATAAGGATTCCTTAAGTCAAAATCCAAAAACTTACTCCCTTTTTCTTAGCGAACACTAAGACTGTAATAAAAAAAAAACCTAAAAAAATATACCCTCCAAAAAGTGAGAGTTTAATGAAGTCTGTTCTGCTTTGAGACTTAAATATAAGTCAATAGTGATATCAGATGAAAGAAAGCAGAATCAAAATTTCCAGATTTCTGGAAAATAAAAATTTGAATAAAAATCAACAGAATTTAGACATCTAAATCCCAATTTCAAAACTCAGTAATTTGTGGAATTTATCAGAAACAATAAGAAGGGATTTATGTTACTGATTTTTGATGCCCAGGCAATAGGAATGAAGGAATCTAAGTATCTGATGGATTCTTCATTCTTTTCCAGTGTAACATGCGATTAAGAATTTTATTTTTAAAGTATTTACAGAATTTTTCAATCTTCGTCATCACTATTGGCGCCAGACTTCAAAAATATTTAAATCATCTCTACATTTAAAGAAATGAAAATTGAAGGAGACAGCCCACACACCCAGCCCTGCTGATTTCCAGCAGTTTTCTGTTGCAAAATTCAGTTTACACATGAAACTTTAGAAGAAAAGATGAAGAGAAAGATTCCTCATCTCTCTAGGCTTGTGGATGGAATTTTAGGAAAAAAACCCAATTATAAGTTCCAGTAAGGTTTTATAGTCCATTTTTGTGTCGGATAATCTTAAACTAAGGTGTCTAGCACCCTGAGCTTGACCAATGGTTAGCTGCTTTTCTTTTTTGATATATGCTTCACAGAAAGCAGGGATGAAATTCAAGGACATATTTACCTTTCTCACCTGGCTCTGTTAATCCTGAAGACATTTAAGATAAAGTAAGTCAGAGGTACACACAATATTCTATCACAATTCTATTAAAATTACTTTAGCTTCTGAAATCCCCCCCACTGAACTTTACACAGCGTACCACTATTACAGCCGTCAGATAGAAAGCAAGGGAAAAAGACCATCATATTCTCATGGAGTAGTTTAGTCATGAGTGCTAATGCTAAAATCTGTACAGCTCAGATAGTATTTAAGGGATCAAAACTAGTTGGATAAATTTTGACATAACTGTATCCTGATGGAACATGCTTCCAACCAAACTGGAAACTTGCAATAAAAATTAAGTGGAATTTTCCTCCTGACATCATCCCGTTTCAGCATTTTCCAATTTAATTATCTCCGTTGTTAGTTCCAAAATTGCCATAGATTTTTTGTTCAGTATTACAGGATTAGTTAAAAGATTAAAACTGAATTAAAATTAAGTTAAAATTAAAATTAGTTAGCCCCCACAGAATAGTAAGGTAACAATTTCTGGAGCGATTCCTGAAATAATTATATTTAGAGATTGGAGAATGTCCTGCAGTCCTAAGTAACACACTGTTGTAGCGGGCAGGCATGACACAATCTTGAGGCTGCATGTTGTTCAGAAAGCAGAGACTTCAGGAAATGATCCTTGGCAAAGGCGTTGTTTAATGTAGATGCTGAAGGAAGTTCAATGGAAAACATTTATCAGAAATTTCCGTCCAGAGAGGAAATATGCTGGTTTAGGGAAAAATGCAAATATTACTCAGCAGACCAAGGGCAAAGGAAATAGGAAATGGGCTAGAGAGTTCTCTGAAATAATCTGTCACTGAAATGTGAGAAAACATACTCGTGCATTGGCAATTCTTTTATTTTAAAGCCTTCCACAACTCAAGATCCTTTTGCAGCATTGTGCCATTATCTGAAAGTTGGCTACTTCCAAGTCACACTTCTTAAAGGTAGGATAAAAATCTTAATTTGGTTCCTATCCTGACATATCTTTTGCATGTTTATTATTCGAGCCTTTGGAATAACTCATAGGAAAACCATGAGCTTATCACAGAAACAATACATTTTAGAAGTGTTGTAAGAATTGACTTTGCTGCTTTTTACAGCCTGCAGAGAAACACCAATGATTCAGTCAAAATCTTTTAGCAGTCTCTCCAGATAAAAGGACAGAGTACATCCCTGCGAAGGGTGTCACCTCTGAGTCCGCCAGTGTTCGGACAAGGGGTGGAGCAGTCCTTTTGATAGCCGATGTAGAGAAGAGAAAACATACTCCTCATATGCAAACCTAAACTTGTATGTGGGCAGAGAAAAAGATTGTGCTTTGAACTCTGCATTTTTAACCTTGAAATACTATAGAAGCACTGTACAGAGGCTTGAAAGACTATACACGCACTAAATATCAAGAATGTCTTAATTACAGGTAATAAAGCTGCTTGTATGAGTGAAGACAAATATGTACTTATTAATATTTAACTATTCATATTTTTATCATAATATTGGTGAAATGAAGAGAACAGTAAGTCCTTGTACAGGGGAATATATTAACAACTCTTCCTTTAGCTGTATCTTTTATATTCCACTTTTTGATTAAAAAACAAAACAAAACAAAAAGCCACAGCCCTTTCTCAAAGGTAAAAATGAATGTTAGAAATCAGAGCTGCTGCAATTAGAATTGCATTCTCTTTTGGACTCAAGTATCCCTGAGTTCTTATTCAACAAAATATCACTGGAAGTGTAGTAATGCCCTCAGTCCGACAGATGCTTTCCAGGCTTATCTGAAAACACAGTGGGAAAGAGAGACAAGTACATTATATGGAATATTCACACTGTTTAATTCCAGATACTAATAATACAAAACAAGGCTCTCTAAACACCCCAGAGAAAGAGACAGGCTCCTCCTGACGGTGATTTAGGGCAACTAAATTAGGCCTGTTCTGAATGGCACTCGAAAGGCTCATAAAGCTAGGCAAAGTGAATATGTCCTACACTGGTATCAAGAGTACATAAAAAAATTGCAAGCCAGGAAGCAGCAATATGCTAAGAAAATAATCAACATGGTCGCAATCTTGCACTCAACTGGGTGCTTGGCTTTGTATACCTGCTCTCCCATCTCCATTGTTCTCTGTTTGTATCTTTTCCCTCACACTGCTTTCTGGTTTAAACTACAGGACCATGTGTTCCTCACCAATTCCTTAATTTATAACATAAATAAATGACTTCATCAAGAAGGATTCAACTAGATAGTGTACTCACGTGCCTAAATGCTTACAACATTTCTGAAGCAGGCTTTAATTTGTTCTACATGAATAGAGGAAGTAGATCTTTATAAAGTGTCTCCTCAGTGAGGAAAAAACAGATTAAAACTAACTCATTCATAAAGCTTGATAATATCAAGAATGCTAAAATGACCATGGCTGATGCAGATAAATGTCACAGTAAAATAGCAAGAATGCAACAGAATTGAAGAGCAGGGCACCAGTACAGAAGCAATTTAACCTTGGTTTTGTTGAAAGAGAAAAGGATGGAGAAATTACACAAATTAGTTGGGAAATACGACTACATCCGAAAGCATTAAAAATGTTCTCCATCGCTTTGTTTGTATTTCTGTTATTCATTATGCTTCACTTTGCAATACTGGGAGGATTGTGAGGAGTTCGCCAGGTCCTGTGGCTGGATCTCTGGGTATGCACCAATTCTGCAGGGCGCGGATGCTCTGCAGTGATCTTGGCAGCCCGGGCTCCAAGACGCACATCCTGGCAGCATCTCAAAAGCAGAACTGAGAGCCCTGCAGCCCAGAACCTGCCCATTTGCCCACACTGGGGGCCTAACTGGAGTATCATAGTACTGGCTTATTTTCCAACTGTTCCTTTGAATAGAAACTTGAGTGTGCAATAGAGCAGGGCGCCGCGTGGTTTCCTCCCATGCGGAAGCAGGACTCAGCAAAGCATGCCTGGAGAGCAGCATGGGCAGTGCCTCAAGAACTACTCTAAAGTATAGACTCAGCCTGTATTGCCAACACGTACCATAGCTCACTATATCAATAAATGAAAAGGGTGCTGAAGTAATCTTAATACTGCACTTTTTATTTTTATTAATATGTAAGTCAAATGGCTTGGCCTGGAGGAAGGAGTTAAAAAAGGGAGAAGCTATACACATGAAGAAATAATCCAGCTACTTCCAAGTTTCATGACATTTATGTATGATTAGATAGTTCTACCTTTTTTTGAACACTGGGTATCTTAAAGCTATGTAGGTAGTGATGACAGCTAACTATTCATATGCCTATGCAAAGTGAGAGATCAGATGCAGATAAATTTCTATAAGAGAGTTCATTTAAAAAAAAAAAACAACAAACAGCACCTTGCTGGCAGTGTCAACAAAAAGCACTAATCTTGCCTAATTCTGTCATGCAGCAGAGCTGACCCAATTTGGATCAGGTTTGGAGAGTAAGTTTGGGAATATTAAGGGGATGAGGAAGTTTGTAATCCTTTTACTCTTCCTATAAGAATTCTGCATGGATAACTATAAGGTTTAGGTTCAACTGTAAGAACCACAAGTCTGCTTGCTTATTTTCAAACAGTTCATTATTTCTGCTATTAATTGTTGGTAAATATATTGTACCACCTACTGGAAGTCAGCCAATACATTTATTGCTTTTTAGTCCTACAATTAAGAGATTTAACTATTTTTGTTAAAATCTGAACACTTTCAGACTGCAACAAGAACACAGTGCCTTTACTTAAACTTAGAGCTTTACTATCAAAAAACTAACAAACAAAAAATACCTCTCAGAAAACACTCATCATAGAGCAAGATAATACACCGTTTTAAGTATCAATTTCTGCAAATACTGTATCTAATAAGTCTTCTGTATTCACGTGAGCATACTCTAAGGCAGGAAGAGAACAATTGAGTAACTACATATCTAACTCATGGGGAATTGATCATTTTCCGTTTGGAAACGGCCTGTTAATACAACTACAGCCATGCAAATCAAGGTTCCTTAACACACCGTCTCTGATGAGACATAATTGATTTAAACCTGTATGGAGTCAAATATACTCTCTGTAAATATAGAAGGTCAAAATAGACAGTGATGCCAGGATATGTGAAACAACTGAATCCACAGATGCCCATTTTAAAGAACGAGAAACAAATTACTCCTGGGACACAGAAAACATGAGTAATCCATACACATATGTGATATATAGCTATCGCAAAATTCCCAGTGAAACTCTTTTTACAGTATGGTGCTATCCTATACTGGTACTAGATAAAGTACGTTAGAAGACATCATCCTATGCTTGTCCTATTATGATATCTCTAAAATATTTTAAAAAGTATTAAGTGGTGCTACATTGTCATGGCATCCTCCCACTTTGTGTTGGACCAAACTGCAACACCAATTTTGCAGTTTAGCAGTACCTGCTTTGCCACAGAATATACGAAGATAAGGTAATCCTTACGGTAACTATGTGTTCAGCAGATTGTTCAAAAGTTTCATGCAATGAGTCTTCAAACAACAAGATGTGGCAGGATTTAATTATTTGACTTCAATATTAAGAAATAAAATTGCATAACCTAAAATGTGCAACATTTGAATGTTTCACTTAGAAAAGGATCAGAATTATCTACTGTTACTGTAAAGAAAATATGAAGTCTTTACATAAAACCTTGTTTACTACATGCTGGATAATTATCTTGTCAAATAAGACAACAGTGTCAGCTTTGTTCCATTAGCTAGCTGAAGATACTATAAATTACATGGAAAATGTCCAAGGAATAATATCTAGTAACACTATCCCTTGGAGGAGTTTGGGTTGGTTTTTTTTTCTCTCTCTCTCTACACTGAATATGCAGTGTAGAGAATTTTTAGACAGAAAGGCCCCCAAATTTATCCCACAGACTGAAGTGTAAATACCCAGAAGCTCCATCGAAGTCTGTGTCATATTATATTTACAATCAGATCCAAGTATATGATGATTGGTGTAACATAATGTAGATCAGGCTCACTGAACAAGGTCAATGGGATGGAAGAATTGGCATCCCTCTCACTTTCTCTTACCAAAGAATATATATGTGCATCTGTTATAGCAGCAGATAGTCTGGCCAACACTGTCATTTTTGCCTGTATGCAAATCCAACATAACACCTTCTTTCAAACACACTGGAGTATATACTACAAATAACTGTACTATAAATAACCCGCAAAAATATGCACCAAAAAAATTTCAGTATCTTGAGGCAGCAGTCTGCTTAGTTTTGATGAAACTCTAGGAATTCTTAAATATATGACATTCTCTGAACTGTGCAGTGGGATAATTGTACTTTGTAACTCAATTTAAAGATGGCCACTGCTGGATCAGTACAAATAAAATGAGCAGATAAAGCATGATTAAAGATTACAGCATTTTTTAAGGCTCTTTGTAAAATTTACTGTTAAACAATAACAGTACTCATAAATGAATGGATTCAAAGTTACTGAGAAAGGGATAAACCCCATTAACTGCAGCAATCCTTCAAGTCCTGTTTCTCAGGGCAACTCTGGATTATCAGTGTATTTCATGGATCTTTGCAATTACATATGTAACAATTCAGAATCGTGGAATAATTCAGGCTTCTAGGTCCTCTGGAGGTCCTAGTCCATCTAGCCCAACCTTCCTGTCAGAGCAGGGTCAGCTATGAAATAACAGCTAAAACAAAATTTGAATAAAATAAGATATAGAAAGGCAGCGAGAAGATCATTTTGCAATAGATCCTTACATATCAGATTTTCGATTGGCAGCCTTTATAATAGCTGACACACATTTACCAAAATTAGGGACAAGAATGTTTTCTCTAAGAAGATCAAAGCAATTTTTTTTTCCATAATGAGCATAAGAACTATAAAAGAGAACCGGTAGTCTAACTGGTTTGCAGCCTTGCAGAGGAAAGCAATGTGGTATGACATTTTTCAGTCTGAGATATAGCAACTTATATCTCTTTATGACTTATCTCAGGCACATACCAGCAGAGTCCAGTTTAACAATATTGTAGAAAGTTGCTAGACAATATCACATTTTAGATGTGGGCTGAAAAGATTGGTCGATGTTTCTACTAGAGTGAAATGTTCTTCCTGTTTGTGCCATCCAGAGGGACCTTGACAGGCGGGAAAGGTGGGCCCATGCAAAACTCAAAAAGTTCAACAAGGTCAAGAGCAAGGTCCTGCACCTGGGTCAGGGCAATCCCAAGCACAGCTACAGGCTGGCTGACAGGTAGGTTGAGAGCAGCCCTGCGGAGAAGGACCTGGGGGTGCTGGTGAATGCAAAACTGAAGATGAGCCAGCAACGTGTGCTCACAGCCCAGAAAGCAAATCGCATCCTGGGCTGCATCAAAATAAGCATGGCCAGCAGGTCGAGGGAGGTGATTTTCCCCTCTGCTCCGCTCTGGTGAGACCCCACCTGCAGTGCTGCATCCAGCTCTGGGGCCCCCAGCGTAAGAAAGACATGGACCTATTCAAGCAGCTCCAGAGGAGGGTCATGAAGATGCTCAGAGGCTGGAGCACCTCCCCTATAAGGACAGGCTGAGAGAGTTGGGGTTGTTCAGCCTGGAGAAGAGAAGGCTCCAGAGAGATCTTATAGCAGCCTTCCAGTACTTGAAGGGGGCCTGCAGGAAAGGTGGGGAGGGACTCTTCATCAGGGAGGGGTAATAGGACAAGGGGTAATGGTTTCAAACTGAAAGAAGGTAGATTTAGATTAGATGTAAGGAAGAAGTTCTTCACTGTGAGGATGGTGAGACATTGGGACAGGTTGCCTAGAGAAGCTGTGGCTGCCCCCTCCCTGGCAGTGTTCAAGGCCAGATTGGATGGGGCTTTGAGCGACCCGGTCTAGTGGAAGGTGTCCCTGCCCTTGGCAGTGGGGTTGGACTAATGATCTTTAAGGCCCCTTCCAGCCCAAACCATTCTGTGATTCTATGTGTTTGGGAGAGCAAAACTCTATAACTCTCACAGGCAATCTGTTACAACAGGATTTGGTGCAGCTTTGCCGTCTGATACGGTTAGATACAAAGGAATGTCAGCCCCTCCCACCACCCAGCAAAATGGAAACAGAAAACAAAACTGCAATGCAAATATTATTTCAGCTTTTAGTTTAAGGGATTTAAGTATCTTAACCTCATAAAAATAATTTTTCAAAAATCAGATACTAAAAACTTGTATATTGCAATCCATTACTCTCTTTCAGTTTCAATTTTTGTTTTTTTTTTTTTTCCTGTGCCCAGTGTTCACGCTGTAAACAATTTTCTGGTTCATTTTGGTGTATCAGCATCCTTAGAATTACAAAATAAGTGTACTGTATCAAAAATCCTGAGACGTGGAAACTTGGATAACAGCTTGTATTACACTACCTCAAAATGGAAAAGAACATGTGACACTGTTATCAACTTGTGAGAGCTGGTATAAAACACATTGAGTTTCTAGAGATACCAGGAGCATGTTGAAGCTACTTATGTAATACAGCAAGCAACTTGTATGCTGTCGTTCATGAAACAGGGAGCTAGTGATAGTCAAAGATAATGGTTTAGAGCATGCAAGATAGCTCGTAGCAGATAAATAATCTATGATGGCTAGGATCTTTCGTACTTGTGAGTATATCCTATTCAAGTAATTGAAATATGATTAGATCCTATTCTAATCTCCATTCTTGTTTTGGAAGGCACAATAAAAAAGTATATTTAAAAAAAATAATAAATTTGTCCACATGCCACTTTTGAGTGCTGACTTAATCCACACATCAGTAAGTCACCCAAGTGTTTTTCATTTTATGTACATAATTCAGTGGGACTTTAGGTTAAACATATTTGAATGCTTTGTGAGGTGAAAATCGTGATGATACATCTATTTATTTCCTTTTCTCTAACTATTTACTTACACTAGTTCCTTTTTCTTGGCAATCCAGTAACTGGTTTTCATTCAGACTTTACAGAAATCCTTTCCACCCCAGTGGCTCAAAACCTTGTCATTCTAAATCACTAAGGGCATCACTTCCCTCAACATGCCTAGCTGTAGTATTGGAACATCTTTCAATTTACTGTCTTTCTCTGCTCACCTGGCTCAGGAATTGGTCTAGCAGAATCTTTCTAGCCACACCTTAATGGGAACAAGCAGCATGCAGAGGAGTAGAGAGCCGGGATAGAAACCTACCATTTTCCACACACTTCATAATTTTACAAACTCCTGACGATGGTAAACCATTTGGTATGACTGAAGTGAAAGGAGATGGTGAGAGTGATTGGCAATGATAACTTTGTGTTAGGAAGAAGATATGCTGTAAAGGTGAGCAGAGGTAGAAAACACATAAGAGGTAATTCTACATAACCCTAGAAAATGTCTGGAGGCTTTTTTTGAAACATAGTTTTCAGTACTTTTTCAGAAATTTTGTTCTTTGCTGACAGCAATATTTTTACCATTTGGAGCACAGCATTTATTATTCACCTTTTACTCAGTTATTCTGAGTTATTATTATTATGAGTTATTCTAAATTATTCACATTTGGTTGTTTATTCATCTTGTATGGATTACAGTCTTTCACTAAATGGAAAGTAAGAATTTGAATATATCACTTAGTTTCCTAAGTACATATCCAGTACAAAACCTCTATTAAAGAAGTAAAAAGCTGCATGGTTTTAGAGAATAGCAGATCAAAGCTGCCTGTGAAAAGAAATGGTATCTTAATAAGAAAACTGGGATTGCTTTCCAAAGGCCAGTCTTAATCCTTTCATATAAAATTCATATATGGAAGCAAACTCGGGTCATGCTTCAAATAAGTTATTTCAGTAATTAAGTTATGAAGTTTAACTTGAGTATTTGTCCAAAATACTAAGCATGTGACCATAAAAAGCTTAAAAGTGAGTTCTTTTAAATCCTAATGCATTATGGAATATTATTTGAGATAGTCACAAAAAAGGGCCATGCAAATGAATGCAGTATTGCTGACACAGTTTGATGACATATATTTTTAAATATACCAGCTTTAAATAATAAATTTTTGAACTCTACTGCACTAGAAAAGCTGTACACAAATTGAGATCTCTAACTATACATAGTGCAAGAGCTCATTTATTTAGTTACAAATATTTTCAAAACTTACACGTAAAGACATTATGGTAGGACTGGAAAACATAGGAAATAAAACTACTATCTATCTCTGTTTCCATTCCCAGCAACATAAAATCTCAAGAAGTGAGATCAAATACGAAAGACATGCCATGATGTAACCTACTAAAGACACTAAATACTTTAACAGCAGATTATGAACAGTTAACCTTGGCTCTTGGATACTTACTCTTCTCCCAAAATTGTGGTGGTTTTTTTTTAAGCCACTAAGAGCTCTTTATCAAGACTAAGGCTATTTGTAGTACAAAATGCATTTAACTAGGCCTCTAGTATTATTTTGCAGTATTTCAGTAAATAGTGTCTCCCTTTCAGCATGTACCACAAAAACCTGAAAATCAAACCTAAAGTGTGGAAAAGAGAGAAGCTTCTAATCTATCCATTAAATGAAAGATTTCACTATGACTACTGCATGAGTTTCTGCTCATACTTTCACTTTTGTCCTATTAGATGCTGTAATTAATAAATGGCGATTTGCGGTTTAAAAGAATAGTGTTCTATCACTTTTTTCATACTGCAAGTATATGCAGAATTAAACTGATCTTCCACTGGTTTCACTGTCTGCAATTATTTTACACTCGAGCTTCTTTGTCTATTGGTTCTTCCCACTGAGAATTTGGCTGGTATTATTAAAGTCACATAATTATGCTGATGAGGTTTTAACAGTAAAGTGCCTTATCTCAGAATTTTGAAAATTTGTCTTAGTACATTATGCTGGAAGATAAAGTGCACAATCCTTTAACAACTATAGGTATTTGTCTCTATGCATTCAGAGTCAGATAAAAATTATAGTAATTGAAAAAGAATGAGTATGTAGCTGTGTTTCCTTATTCACCAAAAGACAGAAGTAGATGGCATCTGTTTGATATGAAATTCACTTCCTCATTATAATTTAGAGTTTGGAAACATCTTCTCCATGAAGAAGTGAAATATTTAAGTCCTGTATTGCTTAAATAGATACTGAAAAATATTTTACTGGTATCTGTTACTGAATTGCTGAAAGAAAATTAGCTTCCAAGAGGAATCAAAGAGTTGGAAGCCTTATTTGAAATTCTAAGAAATAAAAAGTCAGTCATTTCAGGAACCTATACATTTTGCCTTCAAGTAAACATCTCAGTGGTGCTTCTTTTAAATATATTTTGTTTGAAGCAGTATTTCCTAGATAAGACATAATAATTACACGTCTTTCATCTGTTTGATTCATCTGCTCCTATAGGTAGTTTCTCCTTCAGCGTTTTAATTGACTGTCAGGACTCTTAATGCTGTGCGAAGTGTTAAGTCACAATAGATTCATAAATGTTACAAGTGTATTTTAAGAGAGACCAATAGGTTTGTTGTTATTACGTCATAACAGCAAAAGAACTAGCTTATATTTAAATGGATTTGTTCAGTTTAGAAAACTCATTGTTTTGAAACAACCTATTTTAATGACTTTGTGAACTCTGATGCAGACCCAGGAAATGGCAGCATGCTTATGAAACCATTAACGTGTGTCCCATGGTTCCCCTCATCTCGTTCATGCCCTGCTCTGAGAGTTCATTATCATCACACAGAATTAATGATCTCTGTTCTGCTGAACTCACAACGCAATATGCTGAATGCAAAGCTCTCTGAACAGCTCATGGCTGAGCTAATAAATCCAGCCTTTCAGCTGTGTTACGGTGTAAACACAACCCAACTGTCCCCTTGTCCTTGCTTTGGCAAAAGATGTAAAGCATCAATACAACAATAACTTCTAAACCTTATCCTGCTCCTTTGAGATCTTTCCCCCAAAACGTGCTTCTGCTTTTTTTGTAAGCTGTCAGGTTTTCTATACCTCCTCTACCTTGGCCTATTTTTAAAAGCCAAACAAAAATCTCTGTCTAATGTTTCAGTAGACCTTTGTGTTTTTTAAAGTCGTTGTTGCACAGCCTTACTGTCTCTAGAAGGCTGTACAACAGCTTCCTGACGGCTTGTTTTGAAGAATTTTCTACTTCCTCCAATTTTTTCTCAGCACCTTCATAGATTTATTTTGCAACTGATTACATTACTATGTAATATAGACACCTCAAACAAAAAAATTTCATTAGAAAGACAGTTTCAACCAAATCTTATACAACAAACATTACTGTCTTGAAGTAAAGTACAAACCTGGCAACTTCTCTACAACTTATTATCCATCTGGCATTATACACCTTTGAAGCTGGAATGATTAAACTAAAATATGTGAGAATATACTGCTATTTCTTTCTTGTCAGAGATACATAATTTTTGTAATATAACTGTAATAGTTTTGGGAAAAAATTGTTTTCAAAATGAAACATATATCTATTTTAATTAAATGAAGTTACTTCTAGAAACTAAGAGAAGCATTTGTATTTGTTCCAAAGGCATTTGTATTATTTAAGCAAACATTAACAGCTAGATTATAATTTTTATGTGTTTTAAAAGCCCTCTAAGTTGATTTCACATAATCACAAATGTGATTTGACAATCACATAATCCTCAAGAAACTGTGTTTATAAACAAGCTTACAGTTATTAAGATGAAGCATCTGCAGGTTATTCTATTGAAATCCACAGCATAGCTAAAATCTGTTTGTTTTTAACTGTCACTGGAATGAAACCAAGAATACAGTTTGCCTCCTTGTTGCGAATACTAACAAATAGGTAGAGATGTATTTTTCTTTTCATTTTATCTCTGTTTTATCCATCTCAAAGCAGAATGTCCACCTCTGGTGTTTTGCTTTGGAATGTACCGGGCAGTGACACACTTTCTCCTTAAACACTAATATTTCAGTACTACAAATACTGCAGAATGACCTTTATGAGAACCAACTGAAAATCCAGGACTGTCCAGTCGTTACAGCCTCTAGAGGACTTCTGTCCACTACTTCAGTTGGCTTCGATCTGGGAGAACATCCAGCTCCCATGCCAGGAGGTGGGCAATGCTGCGAATGGCACTCTGGGAACCTCCACTTCAAGAGATCCTTAAATAAAAAGACCTTCATTGACAGATAAAGACCCAAAGAAAGGTGGTTTCAGCATTTCTAGGGTTTTTAGTGCTTTTAGTGCTGTTATCAGGATCAGCAGTGTTTTCTTCTGGTTTTCTTTGCATTCTCAGCATTCAAGAAATTGTAGTAAGGGCAAAATTCATTTCATTCAACCAGGAATATCCCGAAAATTATCCCAGAAAATAACCTGTTCAAGGACAGAAAATTCAACATTTTCTGTTGATGTCTAACTTAAACAAAGCCATTTAGGCATATTTTGGTCTAGTAACAGTCATGGCAATGGACCCATCAAAGTCTCCCCTCACCATTATGAATTTGATGGGCTAAACATATGCCAGACCATAAACCTGCTAGACGAATGTCTACAGAAAGCCCCAGTGATTAAATACAAACCATTTCTCAAGAGAGGAAAAAACCTGTTCCCTGCACTACATTTTTGTCCCCTCTCCATCTTGGTATGGAGAAAAAAAAAAAGATATTGGTGTACGGTGAATGGGAAATGGTGTGACAAGCAAGACTAAGTGAGTCCTGTGAGTACAAGACTGCTAAAAGCCTGAAAGCAAGCATGAGAATTGGTTAGGATTGGAACCTTTAAGTATTTCTTGGATGAGTTTAATACGAAAATTTGAAAGCCTTGCAAGCCATGAGCTACAAACATAATTCCCTTCTGAAGGATCTGTTCCTGGCGATAGTAACTAGGGTTATCATCCTGAAATCAGTTGAAATTATACCTCTTTACACCACAAAACAGATTAATGGTTTGCAGCAGCAAAGTTATTTCTAAAGCCCTTCCCTAATTTACATAAAGCAATTAATATTCTGAAAGAATGTTGTCTGGTATATTGGTGGAAAAATAATTAACAAAATCAACACAGCATTTACATCAGTATTTGTTCTGATAAACAACAAAATGTGCTGAAGACAATGTTTCTGGAATAAATTGGTATTTGTTTTTTTATGGATGGCATGAGTTGGCCTTAAAGCTTGATTATCATTCAGGATTTTAATTACAGCCATGGCAATGAATGCTTGCAAATTCCAACAATAGCTGTCAAGTTTTTTAGTCTTAATCACTCTTCCCTTACTGTAGGAAATGCATTTTTAAAAGTACTTATTGTTTAAACAGCTATTCACCCTATAGTGCAGGAAATCCCTCAGGAAGGTCAATAAAATCTTAACCCTAAGGGGCTTGACCAAGGCTGACTAAACTACAGATGATGCTCAGAACCAAACCAGTTTAAGATGAAAAACTAATTTTAATTTGAAAAAAATCTCATGGTAAAAATGCTGCCTCTAAAATTCTATCTTTTTTAGGCTCTGTGAAGGATTCATGGCTTTCTACTCCTGAAAATCGACAAAAGCCTCACTGTCTTAGGCAAACCCACAGCACATTTCACTATTGTGTCCTGGTTTTGCGTCCTTTAAATGTCTGTCTTATGTTGGCATCCATAATGACAATAATTTTCAATACTGTTTGTTCTTATTTAAAGTGCTGAAGTTTAATATTCTCTACTACAATTACATTCATAATTAATTTTCTACCAGATGATACATTTTAACAGTGCTTAGAGCGTTAATCTTTGGACTCACCTGAAAGTCATACAAAAAATAATGGGAATTCTTGCATTAATACTCCAAGCTATTTTGTTTGCCATCCCTCTATTTTATTTGGCTTTGTTGTCTTGAGCAATGTGAATGTAACTAGGAAATGAATTATAAAGAATATTTCTGAAGTCAAGGAGGGAAGGATTTAAAAATTAAAGAAACCCCTGGTATTTCCTTTCCTATGTTTTGGGGTTTTTTTAACTTGAATATTACACATTTGTTGCTTTGGTATGTATTATCCACCTTGTGCATAGAGCTTTAGGTTTGATCCAATTATTTTTTGCCAGAGCATGCATTTCTAAAATGTACATGGCTTACACCCAGGGATCTCAATAGAACTACAAGTTCAATTTTTTATACAGGAATTCAATATGTGGGTTGGGTTTTTTTTTGGTCGTTAAACAAATATTTCTGCACAGTGAAATCTGCCTTGAGTTTCTCTTTTCACTTCATAAATTTAAGTCTGAAATTAGACAGAGATGTAAGACTTTCTCATTTACTTCTGTTCTTACACTATTTTGGTTTGTCTTATAGTGGCCTGCTTTAGAGTTCTTCTTTTATTTGAGTCTAGCTTCAAGCTAGTGAGCAACTCCATAGCAGGGTCTGCCACTGTGACAACATGAGGATGATCATTGGGGGCGAGACCAAAGTTGTCCTCTCACAGTGACCACAAGCAGATAATCAGGAAAGTGTGCAACAGCAGAGCAAGTGTAACGCTGAACGTCCCCAGGGCTAGACATGGTTTCTTGCATTTAGTAGTCCTAATGATTCTCTCTGTGTAAACTTGTCCAGTCTTTCTTTAAGCCTGTGTTAACTTTTAGCATCCCTAACACCCTTTGGTAGGAGTACTACAGTCTAATTCCTTCTCATATAAAAACGCCACTTCCGTGGTTTTGAATCAAAGCAGCACATAGTGTTCAAGAAGGAAGTGCATCATGAATTCATACATTGGCATAATGTGTTCTTCTCTATTTATTTTCAAATAATTCCTAATTATGTAGAAAACAGTATTATTATTATTAATTGTTATATATTTTATCTTTTTGGGGTCATTTTTACATTTCCACAGGACTATAATCATAACCCAAGATCTTCATCTTGGGCAGTAACACACAACTCAGAGGCCATCATTTCATCAGTGCATAATTTGACATTTCTCTGTATTAAATCTCAAGTGCCATTTTATTGTCCAGGTACTGATCTTTGCTGACTTTTTGTTCAACTAAAATGCTTCACTGTCAGGCCCTGACTTTGCTATCCTGCTTCTCAGCATCATCAGGAAATGTTACCAACTTAAATTTCAAATCCTTTTCCCAATTCTTATAAATATGCTGGGCAGCAAAGTTCCAAGCACAAAACCTTATGTAACTTCTACTAATAATTTCTTCCAAGGTTAAAAATTACCTTTTACTCCTACCTCTTGTTTCCCACTTCAACCAATTATTTATCCATTCATGTACCTTCCTTCTTATCCCATTGCTGTATAGTTTCCTTAAAATGTTTGAGGACAATCTTTGTCAAAAGCTTCTTAGAAATCTATGTAAACTACATAAACAAGAACATGCTTTCTGAACCCATCAAAAAACTCATATGTATTTTGAGTCATAATTTCCCTTCTTCCCAATTACAGCAAATGTATCCATGTGTGTACTAATTCTATTTTTAGAAGCAATAGATCTGCCAAAACCATGAAATACATAAGCCTGTATTTCCCTAAATCTAAAAGGTTTAAATAAGACACAAATAAAATGAAGAAGTCTAACTGTGCGGTAGGGAGTGGAGAGTATGACAGACAAGCAGCAAAGCAGCCAACTGACAAATAAGCAGGATGCCTGCAGTCTAGTTGTAGACTGACACGGTTGTCTATAATACTTTTCTGTTATTACATACAAGGGGATACACAGAACAGGAAATACCCAGATGTGACACTTAGAAACCAAAAGCACGAGCTGTAAATGCATGGATTCAATAATTATTTGTGCTTCTATGCATGCTTAATGTAAGGCTAAAATGAGAATCAATCAGATTAAGAAATTGATCAGATAAGAAAAATCGATCAGATAAGAAAAAGAAAAGAAATCATGGGAACTGAAGAGTTGTAGCTGGCTTGTCTGGCTTATAGACGAAAGGTAAGACTTTCACTGCTGTCCGTCAGTCACACTATAATTCTTACAACCTCAGATGCAACATCAAGTAAATATATTTCCGTGGCAAATCCAACCTTGAATCAGGTTTGGCAGTTTTTTAAAGCCTGCCTAGGACTTTCCTCAAAAAAAATTCTGGAAAAAACCTGCCATATTTGAGTACATGTTTTAATGATACTTAAAACTGGCTTCTAGGTACTCTTCAGGACTACAAAAAGAGAGTTGTTTTCAGTGCTATGATACCACATACAAGGCAAAAGGCTGTATTAACTCACTCCCAAGTGATTTGGGGAGCATCTTAGAGTAGCCAAACAGACAAATCCAACTAGGAGTGGTTTTGTTCTGGGCTATCTTAGAAAGCTGTGTTGCCCTCCACTCCCTAGCTACAGGGTTAACATTCGTTATTTCTTTTCCAGCTTTGTCCCTTACTCTCTACTCACATTTCTATAAGTAGTCAACAGAAAGGTTTTTTTTCCTTTGTTAAGCATCTTCCTAAATATCAAGTAATGTAAAATTCATTTTGAAGAAATCAATACCATTTATATTTTCCTTCAAATAATATTGTATTTAAAAATGTCAAAACTTCTACAAGGAATCACTGCTCTATAATTTGTAATTTCTAAAATGTCAGTACTCATCACTGTTTCAGCAAATACAGACTGGTACAACTATCACAGTTCTAAGTGCTAATGCTTTTGCTAGTATTTGATTATCTAAAAAGTTTCCTTTGGTCATAGGAACTACTAATCTAGGAACACATTTACAAATCATCTCATGTTAACATTCTCTGACTTGGAGACATTCAAGCATACTTGCTCGAATCAAATATACTGTATTCTCAGCTTGTCCTTTGACTTTCATGTGAACAGGGTTAGGTTCTAATAGCTGAATTTGAAAGAAAAAACCCTGATGGTCAAAGCTGATAGCTTTATTAACATGAAACTGTTCCTGCAGAAATATAAGACCTGCTGCTTCGAGTTACAACCAGTATTTGATTTGTATACCTTTCAACCAGTTCTCACCCCTCTCTACAAGAAGGACACTGAGATGCTGGAAAGGGTATAGAGGCGGGCTACCAAGCTAGTAAAGGATTTGGAGCATGTCTCGTATGAGGAATGGCTGAGGGATCTGGGGCTGTTTAGCCTGGAGGAGAGGAGGCTGAGGGGAGACCTTACCGCTCTCTACAACTACCTGAAAGGAAGTTGTAGCGAGGTGGGGGTCAGTCTCTTCTCCCTAGTAACAAGCAACAGAACAAGGGGAAATGGCCTTAAGCTGCACCAGGGGAGGTTTAAGCTGGTTATTAGGAAGAATTTCTTTACTGAGAGGGTTGTCAGACATTGGAACAGGCTGCCCAGGGAGGTGGTGGAGTCACCATCCCTGGAGGTGTTTAAGAGACGGTTAGGTGTTGTACTTCGGGACATGGTTTAGTGGTGTTAATAGAGCTAGGGCAAAGGTTGGACTCAATGACCTTGAAGGTCTCTTCCAACTGAAACTGTTCTATGATTCTATGTGTGCGAATAAAATGCAGTTTACATATGTAATTAAATTAAGATGAAATTATCATCAAATAAAAAATTACCTTCAGTCAGACTTCAGAAGAGAGCCCTTGGTAGAAATGCAAAGATAGCAAGTCAAATACTTGCTCTGAAGTACATGAGGTTCTCACTCAAAGTGCTATTTTCTCATATCTGACACTCAGGATTCTCTGCCACACAGAAGGATGTCTGACATGTATCTACCCAGTTCCTACTATAATACTACGAACCCCATTTATAATCTTTTAATTTTAATTTAAAACATATTCCTGAAGAAAAAACCTCCCTTTTATCATGCAGGTTTTGCTAAGACTATGATGTTTCTTTCACCATTTATTAATGAAATTTGATAGCCTACAGATGCATCATAATGAACAGTAGCTATACACAATCTATCTCCAGGCTGTCCAACAAGGTGACACTGAAAGGCTTTAATTTTAAGTTGTATAAAACTGTCTTTCTTACTGAGCTCTAAGGTATGAAACAGTACATGTTTTGACAGCTTATTTAACAGGCTCTGCTAACTTCACAGGCAGTTTTATCTTTGGACATAAAGCAATGTAGCTCAAGTCAACCAGTTCCAGAAGGAAGAAAATGACTGAAATAATGATATAAGAAATAATAAAAATGCATTCACTATAAAAAGAAAGAAAAAAGCTATTTTCTAAAATAAAATAAATCATTTCAAGTTTATGCTTCACTTTTCCTTCTGCAACAGCTCTAACATTCAATGCAATTTGCTGAACACGTTTGTTATTCTAAGGCACGTACCATGACTGTGTCACAATTTTCTTGTCTAATTAAATAGAAACAGCTTTCTGAGTCATATCCAAAGAGGCATTGCAGTCTTGCTAATACACTCTCACATGCGCACGTGTTGGAAAGGCTTTCACTCTAAATAGCCTTTTATCTATTCTCACGTGGCTAAACATCTCACATCTCTGGCTGCATTTCTTTTTTGAGAATTCCCCTTTAACCCTTAGTTCAATATTTCATATAGCCTTGAAGAGCAACCTTGAACATTTTCTTTCATGGAAAGTTTTGTATTCTGTGTAAGACTTAAACAGGAGATTGAAAATTTTCAAGGTAAAAAAAGGACTTGACCAGAAAAACTAGTCCATAGCTAAATTAATCCAAAAAGTGTGTTTCTATTGTGCAAGAGGCAATATTAAAGAAAATGTCTGTTAAAAGTAGGGGTTAAATATGGAGCTATCTCCATCAGATAAACAGTATATGAAAGATTATCAGTAAGAAATGATATGCTAAGCCACAAAATATTAGACTTAACAGCTATCTTTTGTAGGTACAGTGCCCAGAAACATTCCCATTAAAAAACAGACCAGAATAGAAAAAGCAGTATTTGTGCCTCCTTTTCATACAAAACTCAGTGAGGTTAAAGTATTCCCCTCAGGTGTGATGACCTATTCCATGCTGTTCTTAGCCTCAGGCAAAGCCAGCCTTTCCTAAGAAAGGGCTGCACACGATCACCAGATATTATCATCACCAGATTACAAACTGCTCTGTGGTAAACGTTGCTAACCTTCCTGTAGCCAGATCAATGCACAATCAAATGCATTAAATAGGCAAAGAAAGAAGCAAGGCTTCCAGTAGTCATGGTGCTTATCTTGGAGAGGCAAAGGACCTTTTCCACATTTGCCTTATGATTGCTTAATAAGGTACACATTCTTGGAAAGCGGGTAGGATCCTGCACAGCACTTCCAAGACAAGGGTCCTATCCACTGAATTAGACAACTACACTTTTCAGTTACGCACTTTCTCTGGCCCAGCATTGAGCGTTTGCAGTAGTGGGATTGTTTTAATTGGAAGGTATCCGAGACTAAACCTAATCATGGGGATACAATCCTTCTATAGGAGAGGAGAAATTAAGAATTCCAACTGATTACCAACTCGAGGCTGTGACTAATTACTTATGGTCTTATACAACGTATCCAAGAAAATGGTCTAACACACTAACCAGCATGAGGAAAGCATTCATCTGTTAAGATTCCCTCTTTGGTAGTGCTCCATCTGTATGAAAGGGGCACTTTGCAGTTCAAATAATATTTAACAGGAATAGACTTTATCTGAAATGAGGCTGATAACAGCTTCCAAGGAACTGACTACTTTACAGGAAAATGAGACAGAACAGCAGAAATGTTCACTAAGTACTCTAAATTAGCAAACCGGGATGGAATGGCAGTTAGAAGGTGTTCAGGTTTTTTCAAAGAGAATGATGTTTCCATGCTGTATAGCTTCAAAAAACTTAAAACATTGCGGATAAAATAATTGATCAATTTGCAAAAAATATGTTGACCTTTCACAGCTAATAAATTCCTCTTCTGAAATAAAAATAGATTTTATAAAAACTAAGAATCAATATATCATACAAAAGGACCAGATCAAAGTTCTAACAACATGGTAGGTTCATGTAAATATCACAGAATAAAACAGATCAGATTCCAAAGCTTAACTTCAATTTGCATCTTTTGTGTAATTTCCGCTTAAAAAGATCAGTTTCATTGAACAGAGTAAGAATTACTCATTAAATACCATCAGGTATGAGAAACTTGGGAAATAACTGATGCTATTATGAAAAACTACAAAGAAATAATATGGACTCTTTCATATTACTGAGCATCAGTGTTCAAATCCCTCTGCAGCCATTGTCAAACATTACGCGAGTGTTATAATGAACTTGTATACAAAAGCTAATTAAAAATTTGTTGGAAGTTTTAAGAACAGGAAGTGTTTAGCGAGGTCTGACAAATACCCTGCCAAGCCACATATCCTTTTCCTACCATGACTTACTGACAATATTTATTCAAATTCAACTACAGGAGGTTCCCTGATATGGATCAAATTTGGACCATCCTGCTCATGCACTGAAGACTAAAGTTCAGATGTAACTTAAACTGTTACATACAGTTATATTAGGCTGTATATGTGGCCGATACAACTTAAAATCATTTTGTATAGGTTTCCAAAATATCCATGCCAATCTCTTAGGAAATGCCTTTGGCAGTACCACAGTTTCGTGTACCATGAAAAGCTAAATTATAGAAAGCATCATCCATATGACTAACAAAGTCATTTACAGCAAACTGAGCTCAGTAGCTTCACTGTTACCATAGAGAAGACAGCTAAGTAAGAAGTATGCTGGACTTACCGCTAACAGCTCCATGCTAACTCAAATAGGGACTTCTTCCTATTTACCAAAGTTAAATACAAACATTCTTCCAACTCAGATTTTCAAGCTGTGTAAGCAAGACTCGACCAGTGGCTTCCCAATACTTTGCATGCGTCAGTACTCTACACATTTTTATGTAACCTGTCCATTTTAACATTTGCTTTGGTATCATCCAATTTCTTTACTATGCTAGAGAAAGACATTCCTCTTGAGTAGTCCCATGAGTATTATTAATTCTCTTCACTAATTTCAGTAAAGATAGAATTCAGATATCTACCACATCCAAACTCTTGTCTACAATTAATTAAGCCTGTGGAAGAGATGTTAAATGCTGCAGTACTGGCTAAATGTTCCCAGCAGCCTATGTCCATGTTTGCTCACTGTGCCCACTATTACTTGTGTACCAACTACCATCACTGTGAAAGGAGCTTCAGATATAACTAAAAAAGCTTTTATTTCCTAGGCTTTTTTGTTTTGTTTTGGTTTGTTTTTTTTAAAACACTAAGACCAAAACCAATAAAGAGACTACAAAGCCCAATAGTCACTTCATGTATTTATATCTCCTCCTCACTGAAGTGCAGGCTTTAAAACACGGAGGTGGGAAGCAACTCAGCAAGCTCTAAGCTGCAGTTATCTGTCACGTATTTGCAGCACACACAGTGTTCCAATCCTCTATGTCATGGTAGTGTACTTAGGAAAACTGGTGTCTGTCTGCTGTGTAACCTGGCCTATAGTAACAAGAAAGCTTTGCAGTTAACACTTGCTCACATTCTGGAAAAAAATTCCTAAAAAAACCCAAAAAATTAAGAATATAAAGAAATGTAGCATTTTGATTCTAATCACAAAAATTTATAGATCACGTCTACATTTGGATGTGAAAATATTTAAAAAGCAAGCAATGAACACAAAGAATAACATGCATTTCCATTAAATTTCAAAGCATTGTGGGCCATAAGTTTTAGCATTTTCTCTGCTTTTAAACGTGTTTTCTCATACAAAGAAGCAGTGCTCTGAGCCACGCCATATAGAGAAATCTAAATTAACAGATCAATGGATGTGTCATTAATGCCTAACATGTTAACATAGAATTGCTAGACCAACCCAAAACGATGGACTTCTAAAGACTGCATGGAGAGAAAAAAGAACAAATGTTATTATTTGTGATTTTAAACAATGGCAGTGTATGTCTAAAAACCTTTAAAATACTACTGTATTATTTTCCCCTCTGCTTACATGCTGTATATATTCCTTCACAGACGCACTTAATTGACTGGAACAATTCTACTTGGCTTCAGTGATTTTATAATTTGTCATAACCACCTCACTAGCTGTTGAGGAGACAGACTTCTTCCTTGTACTGCCAAAACAATCCTATGAAATATGGTTTGGTTTAATTAAAGTATAAGTAATGCCTTGAATTTTAATTAATTCTGCTGTGATCTGGAGATGAAAATATTCTTCTGCCAGAATAATACATTTAATATGAAATGGACACGCTTAGTATTAATACCCACTCTTTATCAACTTCAGTAATGAGTTCCTTTGATTGAACAGGAAGCATTTGGAAAAAAACCAACCCACAAACCTACGGCTTTTCTGCCTGTCAGAATATAAATGTAGTTGCTGAAAATGGAACTTATTCATTTTACATAGCTTGCAAAAATAAAACTGAAATCTGTTTTTTGAATGCTAAAGGCTATCTATTAGATTTTCCTTTTTATCTAGTGACGTGACTTGGAAAAAAATATTTCGTGGTTAACAGGCAAGGAATGTTGAGTGACATGTTGACATAAAAATATTTTTGCTAAATGTAAATGTTTCAAGTTTTAATTCCGTTCTGGAGGGATACGAGAAGGGAAAATTCCCTATTGAATTAAATACAGAGCACTTTCTCTTTATAGTGGTGATACCATGTCAGGTTACTTGGAAAATACGGAAGTATTTATTACACAAATTGCTAAACGTACTCACAATTTGGCTGTAAGACATCATCATTGTCAAATATGACACAGTTAACATATGGTTTACTACTGCTGACCAAAATTTAACAGCTAACAAAGTGCTGGAGCCAGGGGAAAAAGAACTCTGGCTCATTCAGTGTCTACCAGTTTACCATTAGGGAAGACTATTTTTTTTTCCTTTCGGAGTTTTAAAAATACTGTTCATTTAGGAAGAAAACCTGCATACCTTTCAAACATATAAACAGAATCAATTTTATAGCAAGCTACAGAAATGGAAACGATCTTGCAAAGGCACCACCAGTTTTCTGTTGGTGCAGAAAAATTTCCAGTTTTCTTTTGAAGATTCATGGGGTTTGAGAGATGCTCAGTCCTTTAACTTTATAACAACATGAGAGAGGATTTTAGCTGGAGTAGTTAATTCAGGGGGGTTTTATTGGCTAAATTGCGTGGCTCAAAATTAGTTTTGTGAATGAGAAAATACGGTATTTCTACCACGTAAAATGACTACGGAGTATATAAAGGATTTGTAACACATAGTCTCCTCTGACTGAATCAATGATCTAAAAAAAGGTGTACTATTGTTGCCACCACCTTCCTTTCTTCTCATGCATTTGTTTCCATTTATGCCTCATTGGGATTCCTTCACTTACTCCCAGAGGAGAAGGCTTAACAATCAGAGCTAAAACAAATTCAAACAGTGACTATAAACATTAATTCCCCCCAGGTTCCGAATGAAATACCAATATACACAAAAAAATCTTACACATTCAGAAAAACAGAACTACAAACATATGCAGTAACATATGTCTTTAAATGAACAGTATAGTTATTTTAAATATTTAAATGTTTTTCATTTTTGAGGACAAGAAAATGTCTTAACTAGTAGTAGCATCTGGCAAACTAAGTTAATGATTGGTAAATATTAAAATTTATTACAAATGCAACAAATATAGACCTAACATAGCCCAGCAGTAATCTATATTAAACCTAGATTGCCTCCTGTCTTTAGGAGGAGCTTTCCTTACAGGTACTGAATAAATGTGAAATTGCAGAAATATTTCAAATATTCTTGAGTGTTTCGTTTAAAACACAAATTTATTCAAACAATGTTATACCATGACAGATTCCATCTACCTTAGTGTGCAAGAGGAAAGTTTTTCTCAGCCTTGCTCTCCTCCAAAGGCTGCTATTGCACCTGAAAATCTTCACTGTTTCAGAGCTGGCTTAGTCCCTCAGCAGTGAAACAGCAGAATTCAGTTTTATTGCTCCAAAGATGAGGAGCAGGGGCCTGCACAGTGAGCAATAGGAACAGGCTGAGTTTGAACACAAAAATGAGATGCAGACAGTCCTGGAGCAAAGTAAGAACCAGTTACTGCCTTTCAGTAAGCTTTCCCAGCTCTTGGAGTCTCCAACATAACTGCATGCAAAGAAAGTGTCTGCACCAATCCTGGCTTTAGAGAGCTCTCATGGGCCACCTTTCACGTGGCTCTTTTGCTGCCCCAAGCAACTTCAGCCTCTGTGCAGCTGATGGCTTTTCCTGCGTCTAAAACTGTCCATGTCCACAGAACACCAGAACTCAGCACTGTTTTCATGATTATGTGGAAATGGGAAGTGATAGCGTGGAGGATACCATCTGACACAGGAGATGGCACGTGGAAGCTGTTTTGCTCATCCCCAACGCAGAAAGATCTTTGCTCTTTGCCCACTACAGAGATGTCCTTTACTTTCAAGCTGTACAGCTGTGAGTCTCACAGAAAAAACACCACATGCTGTGCACTGGGTATAGGTTGAGAGCTATTGAAACTACTAGAGAATCTTCAATAGTAAAATAAATTTAAGGCATAAAATAGCTGATGTGTTTTAAATTATACTTTACCATACGTGCATTCAATTTCTTATGAAGGGTGTTGAATTTGGCAGGCTTGCATTTGTTCCCATGGGACAGTAAGTTAATTGTATTTTTCCATGTGTTATTCTATATGATAATCCTCACTGATACTCTTGAGAGGTGAAGAGAAGACAAGCTTACTAAAGATTGTCACTCTCCTTTAGATCCCCAGCTGCCCAATGGAGCAGTGAAGATCTATACGTCCAGTTTCCTAACAAGCACAAAATCTGTGATAGTGTAGCTTGTAATTGGTGGGTGAGCCACTTCAGCTAGGTACTAAACAACCAATTAACAAAATTATTTTAAAAAAGGGAAAAAAAATGGAAAGAAAGCCTGATCTAAGCACTGCGATTTATAACATGCCAGCCCTTGTCTTCTATTTTGGCTGCTTTACTTAGTGTAAGAAGCCTTACTGTGTGAGGTGGAGATTCCCTTGATATTAGGGGTAAGCAGCTCTGAATCAGCTGCTATTGAGGCCCTCACTTTCAGCATGAATGCTGCAGCATGCTAGCGGTGTTCCTCAGACTGCTGGGACCCCATGGTGGCTTGCCAAATCCAGAGCATCTCTCAGGCTACTTTGGCTTTCAGCAGGCTCAAAATCCTGCAGTGACGAAGGTGACTTAACTCTTCTGCTTAGCGCTGTTCAAGTAGAGCTAAGATATAGTTCTATACCTTAGAGGTATATATTTTCACGATATCTTCCAGAGTACCGTTTCAGAAAAAAAAAAAAAAACGCACTTTTTTCAGATTTTGTGTTTCCTGCAGAATGAAGGATGTAAAAGTAACACTACATTAAACACATCTGCTCTTCAATAACTCAGAGAAAATATTCCAATTTTGATGAGTGCTCATCACTAAGGTTTTATCTTCCAAGTAGCAGAAGTAAATTGAGAATGAAATCAGGTGGAATCCATGTTTCATTTGTTTAAAAATGTGAAATCCAATGAAATTTCCTATCCCTCCTACTATTGCAGTACCTTCACACCAAAAGTCAATGTTCTGTTTCAATTTCTTACATGCAGCACCTGTAACCAAAAATTTTTTATGTTTGGTATCTCTTCTGCTTCAATCTCAAATATATAACATAACACTCTCAGCCTTAAAAGTAATCTTGTGTGAGGTTTGAAAGATCAAGTCTGAAAACTACTCCTCCATGCACAGATCACCCACAAAGTTACTTTAAATATTGAAATTTGTACAAACATATATGAAAGTATGTTATGTAATATATATATTATATATTAATGTATGTACAGTGTCCACTATATATATAAATATTTCAAGTTTGTTAGATGTATAACAGAAAAATGCAATGATTGAAAAAACGTAGAGTGTTACTGGTGACCCAAGTGACTCCTTTTTTAATCTTGTATTATGGATGAACCATAAAAAAACGTAGTCATGAGAGGTACAGTCTTTCATTAAACAGTGCCAATATTAACTGGATCATAAGATAAATAACAAAAAAATTTGTGTAAATATGAATCAAACCTTGTTCACTTCATACCACTGAGTGGAAGAAAAACCCATCCAAGCTAAAAAAAAAAAATAAATTTGTTTTTTCTTGCTGCCAGCAAGAAAACGTTATTGGAAGCTTTGATGCTTGTGGCAAATTGTATCAGTCATCGTTAATTTCAATGAAACTGTCAGTTATGCATTATTTGACATGTATTTCTAGTTGGGGCTTATTTTCTGTGCACATTGTGACAAGTATATCACAGTACAAGTCTTTCAAAACAAAGAAACAGTTTAGGAAGCAGTCAGAGAGAGATGCAGAGCAGTAAGGTATTTGGGCTAACAACAGCTTCACACAGAAGTCTGGAAAGTGGAATGCAAAAATAGATACAAATATTTCCAGGGCAATAACAAATATACATACAGAAAATGGTCCTGGAGATTTGGAAAGCTGAGGATAAGAGCACAAGTCATGTAATTCATTCTATATTTTTTAGGGTTTTTTGATGACCAGCACTGTGCTTAGTTGTGAAAAAAAGTAAGAAAGAACAGATGACACTGAGGACTGTAGATGTTAAAAAATGTCTGGACTAAGGACACTGAAACCAGCTGGCTAGATCTTATAAACATAACCAGAAGCAGCAAAGGCCAATGTGCAACCCTTAAGGCACACATGACTTACAATGCGTCTTCCACCCCAGCTTGGCACCCTGAGAGATGGGTGCGGATCTGAGGCGGGTCTGCTGGGCAATCTGCGCCTCCTGCTGCGAGAAGAGATTAAGCTAACACAGGCTGCTGAGGCCAGTAACGCTGCATTACCCTGGAGTCTGTGCTAGTTTTATACTACGGTGGAATGACTTCTGCTATTATTTCTCAATGCTGAACAAATTATCCCCTCCACTTAACTAATAAGATGGTGTTGGTCTTGGCCATAGGAAGATTTGAGAAGGCAGGCTGTAATTAGCCTGTTTTTTCTGAAGCCAGCCTAAGGACCTCCTTTTACTCTGAACTGAAGATCTGCAGTAGCTGGTCCGAGGAGAACTGTATCATAATTGAATTCCAGTCTTGACTGTGCTTCCTCAAGGACAGCACTTCCCAGACTCATCCAGATCACTACTCTCAATGCAGGAGAAATGAAGATGGCCCCATCCTAAATTCAGAGGCTATTCTAGAACAAAATTCATAATCGTCCTTCTAACTTAAAATGTCTGTGAACCACCTTTGCTCACTATAAAACACCCAATGTTTAACCAAGACAATGGAAATTCACTATCAAGATAGAGTGTATTCATTCACCTTGATAAAGGGAAAACTCCCCCCTGCCACCACACCCCGCCGCCCCCTGCCAGATAGCTGCTCGTATTCTCAAGTCACAGACTATTTTCAGAAGGGCCTGCTGAACTGTTTCAGCACAGAACATATAATGCCCTCTAAGGTTGCCTTCAGCATTCAACTGTGGATGAACTGGCAGGAGGTTCAGTAATACAGTATTAGACAATGGGTTGCCGTGGCAACATTCCTGCCTGCTGCCAAATTTTGGAGCTGATCTCAAAGCAAGGTCTTTTCCAAAAAATCTCTAAGCTCTTATTAAAAAAAGCAAACACACAACCATATTCTTCTCAAAAATATCCATCCCACACAAAAGAAAGCAATCCTTTCTCGGTCATTTACTTCCAGTGCTATTCCTCCAGCTCTTCTGAGTGCAGTATTGGCTTCTCTTGTATTAAAATGCTATATTTCCACTATGAATTTGCTTGACTTAAAATCAAGCATGCAATATTTATATACTTCTGTTCAAGCATGTAGAAGATATGAATGCCATTTCTCAGGCAAGTAGCAGAGTTTAAGAGGCAGTTCTTTTACTGCAGGTTTTTATTCACTGTCCTGTGCACTCACCTGTGAGCCCTAGCAGAACTCAAAATAGAAATTTCCAAATAACTAATTTTTCAGTTTCCTGGAAGTTCTGAAAAAGCAGTAAAAATGGTTGCCTTAAGTTTTCAGGGGAATGTGAGAAAGGCAAGAATTTAGGCAAGAATTTAGGGGAGTGTGAAAAAACTCTAAACCTATCAAAGAAGGTAAGGCAGTAATGAGCTAAATTTATAATAGGGCTTGAATGTCATTCAGAAGCTGCAGCAATGGTACAATTCTAGCATTACACTCCAACTGTTAAAGCATTTGAATTTGGGTTTCCATCTCCCAGCTCTAAGTTCTCAACAGGTAATATATAATTAAACTGCATCACAATGAAAAAAACCCCAAGAATCTGAGACAACTTGAAAACCCTATACAGAGAAAGAATGACAGGAGATACAGTACATAAGGGTTTTTTTCTTAAGAATGTTGATCTCTTTCTACTTGGTCTTCAAAAACGGCCCATACTTGGAACGAGCTAAAAATAAGAGATGCAGTTTAACAATCACTGGCACTTCAGATAAGAAAGATCTTCATCATCTTCAAAATCCCTCTTAGTGATGGATACGCTTATGGATTTTCTCAAACTGTTCGCTGTCAAGCAAATGCAATAATCCCTACATCAACTGGCAAGGCATCAGCAGACCAGAATTTCAATACACACAGTCTGCCTTGCACATCTTGCTTTTTCATGCTAGAAATAGAATGCCTGTGTAGTACCTTTGCACTGTTCAGCAGTTAGAGAATCCTGCAGCACAGACCAGTATCTTAGTTGTGATAAGTAAAGGAGGCAGTTGGTGTTCTCTGAAAAGAGGAGCACAAATCAAATGAATGTGATGACAATCTGCAAGAAGCGTGCTCTACTTCATTCAGAAGGCTTCTCAAAAGCAAAAATCCAGCATTTGCTCTTGCTTATTTTTCTCTTTCATAACATGATGGTTCTGTATCACTAAAGCATTTCTCTGCAGATAACATCACTATACCAAAGTCATGTAATGGACTACAATAAATTCAATTTAGTTGCAACATGAATGGTGAAGTCCTACAAAGCATGAGGAAGTTGCCTTTAACAATTTTATGTCGTGGTATATAAAGCTTTCTCCAAAAGCTTTAGATCACTCAGATCTGTTTGCTGCAAAAGCGAAGTAAGTGGGACAAAAATCATAAAGCACAGCAGATCTGGCTGATTCATGCATAAAATATAAATCAGATTGCCTCACAATATATTTTCAAAGAAGTATCTTGGTGAAACCCTTATTCTAGGTGGTTTATTGTACAAATAACATTGACTGAAAGTAGAATACTTGCTTTGTTCCTTCTCTTTCTGTACTAAGTGCATGCTTTATTATTGTATGTACTTTCCTAAAGCAAACTGAATGTCCTTCATCAGCTATACAAAAAAAATTTTAAACTACTTAAACCATAAACCTCCCTGATTCTCTGTTGTGCTAGGCTTTACACAGGGGTCTTGTTTGTACTTCCTATAATTATATGTCTGCACATCTGCAAATGTGTTTATTGTTAACAGATTTTGGCAACACATCTGAATCTTTAGAGGAAAGTTCAAGGATAATGTTCATACTCACAAGCAATACAGAAGAAGACTTTTTAAGACTCACGTTATTTCCTCTACAGTAATTTTAAGAAATTACACTGTCTTTAATAGCTTAGTAAAAATTTTAGGTACCTATAAATTCTAATAACGTAGTGGTGTCCACAAGTTTCACTGGTTCCCACAAGTTTTTGAGCGTGTAAGAGCTTTATAGGTTCAGATCAGAGAAGAAATTACTTAAAACTCCCAGAATATCTTCGGGAGTTCAAGCAAAAAAGTCCCTGCAGTGTCATTTTAAAAATTAATTCCAGAAAAGAGATCACTAGAAATTTTAGCGGTTTCATTTGCAGCTTTTCAAAGCAAAATAAACTCCATCCTATCCCATAACAGAATTAAAATCATTGCATTACAGAAAATTCTCTTATTACTGATGCAATCAGCTGCTAATGTCTCCCTGACATTGTATATCAATGTTTTTGGTTTTGGTTTGGTTTGGTTGGTTGGTTTTTTTTTACAAATACACATAAATGATATGCAGTATATTAATACTGCAGAAAGGCACATTTAGCAGTGGAAAATAAGTATCTTCTAACTTTTGAGAGGTTATGTAACAAGTTTAACAAAAAAGTAGTTTGTTGGGTTTTTTTAACACAAGCACAAAATAATACCTACTTTACTTTCATGGGCCCGATCACTGATAAGACAGTGAAAATGCATTTCAGAAACACTACAGCTATCCTTAATGTAGTTAGTGGTCTACCTGAATCATTTGAATAGTTGATGCAAACACATAAAACTTCTGAGCTTCTGGTCTAACAGCTAAGACTGAGCTTAAATGAGGGTGTTTACAGAATTGTGTTTCCTACTAGCATCAGCCACCTGTGAAAGCACATACACAGCCTGACAAACTTGCATGTCATTCTCCCATTGACTAAAAAATGAATGAACATGTGTTTTTTATAAGGGGAGTTATTTACCCAGATTATTTTATTGGCAAGAAATTTTTCTGCAATACAAAACTGTATTAGGCAAATATAGACCAGTCAAAGAAAAGCTATGTAAAATTCCTTGAGTACCTTATTTTAAAATTTAGATAGCTTAACAGTTGCACTAATCTGTTCTGGTCCACTGCATTATTTTCAAATATCCTCTGCCCAAACCCTGTTCCACTGAAGTCACCCTACCCAATGCTATGATCAAGGCATACTGATGAGACAGAAATATTACATTACTTTCTGTTGAGGTTTTCTTCTACTCAGGCGTGTATTCTTGGTAGGTATTGGCTACCCAGTGAACTAGAACAGAGAAGGACTGGCTTTGGCCTGTAAATGTGGATTGGGAGCATGGACATTTTTTGGTATAATCAATATGTTGTCTGTCCCAAAGTCCTTCCTTCCTGGCTGATACACGTATATGGACATGGACAATGGTCAGGTGAAATTAATTACTGAGGCAGTCTGCTCTGATCCCTGCTTCAACAAGAGAAGAGTCACGGACTGTATAAACACAATTTATATACTGTAAAGCAAAGACAATAGCATATTACTTTTTTAAGAAATCAAGAAAAGTTTTCTGAAGAGGTTCTTAGAGCCTTAGATCAAGGACACTGAAAAAATACCCAATACATGTTATCGTAACTTTTAGATCAGTACTGTGACATTTACGTCAGAAAAATCCCAATTTTTTAGACAGATTGCTGTTGCTTATTAGGAATTGAATTATTTCTTATCTGTAGCTGCCCAAACTCAGGTTGATTTTGTACCTGTACAAGGAGACAAGTGAGAAATTGAAATCTACCGAAATACTTAAAAATAACAGCAAGTACGGGAAGTATCTTGTTACCTTTACTGATAAAACAGAACAAAATGTAGTCTATAGTTGTTGAATACATGGTAAGCCTATTTCCACCCAAAAGTGCTTTTGCAACTATGTGTAGCTAAGGAGAGCTATACTGTAAACTAGCCAAGAAAGCAAGTCTGAGACTTAGAGTTTTGTAGCACAGCTTCAGTAGCACAAATAATCGCATGAGACTATGTATCCCTAACATTTTTAATTACTGTACAACTGCAAACCGACAATCTGTGCCACGTAATTAAGAAACAAGAGATGTGTGGCAATATTAATGGGTTGGGGAGAACCCACTGAAACCTAGTAGGTTTTTGACTGGACTGAAAAAGAATGGACTAAACTTAATGATTATACTGGTGGACCACATCATTTCCTGGCCAAGGATTTTTTGAAAAGTTTTTATATTATGTTTATTTACTTTGAAAACAAGCAATTCAGGAGACTGCCTCAAACTCAAAATGGAACTATTTATAATAGGCTATTAATGGAATTGTGTGGATTACATAATGCAACACAGGAATTACCACATAGTTTTGTTCATATTCCTCTGCTAAACTAAAGAGGTGGGAAATGGGCATTAAGCCTAGGGGTAAATAATATAGGGAAAACTATCAAAACTGGCTTTGAGGAAAATCAGGAAGACAGAGAAAATAAAGAGTAAAATAAATTGCCTTGAACTGTATAAATAAAGGAAAGGCTTTAATCATGCTATGGAATTCAGCACTGAATTCTTTACAGGAATGACAGGACAACTGTGCACAAAGAAAAAAATATAGTTTAGTTTGCAGTTAAAGAAAGCTAGTCTGTCAATAGAAAATGTTACTTCAATGCTATCTCTTTTATAAGGAAATGGATTATCTATTTCAATTACTTTAAAGCTTACTAAAGAGAACAATGTAAGGACAATTTTGCACTGACCTGGACTAGGTGCCTGAGATATTCCCATTTCAGATTATCTCAAAAATTAAGATTGCAGCTCTGATCCATTTTACCTCATTTTACACAGTTGACGGAGTATTTTAAACAGACTTCAACAAAGAATCTGATATTTCTTTTTCATTTTTTTTCCAAACACATTTTTTTAATCCTTGGGCTGAAACAGTTTCAAATCTTTGTCTCGCAGCCCCCCTGGGAGGGCCCACACAGCATTTCTAATGTGTCTCATTTGGAATAGGCAGAGCCCATTTGCATGGTGACAGCTTCAGGTACCACAGAAACTGTGTCCAATGGTTTGAAAAGTCTCTGAATTCTGTCGTTCAAACCCACATGCCTCCTTCTGAGAGGCTCGGCTCACATGTGCCCTGCACTGCAAAGCTCTCAATGGGTGTTATGTGTTAATTCACAAAACCTGGGCTGGGCTGAGTATCAGCGGCAGTTGATGAACACTAATTAAAATTTGTAAAGACTAGGACAGGCCTATTAGTTTTGACTCATTACCTCTTTACTTTTGTATTTTGTTGACATATATCAGTATCACATGTGAATAATTTCTCTAAACAGTTCTGTGAACAGCTATCAAAACAGTAACACAAAGTAAAGCCTATCCTTAAATATTACAGTAATACCAAGTAAAACTATTAGTTCCTACATGCTGAGAATTCAAATATTCTGTTTGTCCTAAATATGTACTTCTTTGGTCTCCTCAAATACAGGCAATGAGCTTGCAGTTTGGTTTTCAGGAGGCAATCTCCCACGATAAAGGCTTCACAGAGTTTCTATTAACAGGTATAGCTAAGGATGCAGCTCTTTCACAGTTCAGCTCTCAGTCTTGCAAAAGCTGATTTGTGCATCTAGCTTAATGAGCTAACTACATGCTGGCAATGCATGATGCTTGGTCTAGAGAAATGCTTTTGCAGGATTGGAGAAGCCTCTTTTCCTCTGTGGAGGGGGAGTGAGGCCGTTACTCACCTGCTGCAATAAAGGGCAAAAAACTAACAGGGCTGCTGCGTTTCTACCAGATTTGGGCTCCTGATAGGGAGCACTCTTAATGGTGAAGAGCCTAAAATCCTCTCCAACTGTGTGCCTCTGAACAGCTCCCATAACAGGAGCCCACGCTGACCTGAACGCTGAAGTGTCCCTTCTCCTTCTCTGCAGGGTTACAGCAGAGCAGGACCTTCCCTCTTGCCCCACTTTATGCTCCAACTATTGTTATTTCAGGGACTGAAAAAAAAATCAGTGTTATCCCTTTCACCCTCCCCTCCAGGTTTCTCTTTCTGTTGCCTCTCCCAGGCTCCCCGCACAGCTGCCTTCTTCCCTGGCGCCGTCGGGGCTCTGCAGGCCTTCCCTGCCCACGAGGGCCATGCTCGGCTGGTCCCACAGGGCTGCCCCAGGCCCCACCGGACAGGCGGGGGTTCCTCAGCTGCTCGGACTCTCTCAGGCTGAAAACATGCAGACAAGTGAAGGAGAGGCCTCTGCCAGCCAGTGGTTCTCAGCCCTGCCTTTGTCCTGTCGGATGCTTCAAGTTGCAGGGCCTGGCAAACTCCAGCAGCGAGGCCTCAAAAGTGCTGAGGGGACAGGAGAATCGGCTAACGTCAAACTCAAACAGAAAAGCTAAAAGGGCAAACCTGGAATCATGCTGAAGTGGCAGCCTAGTTAGTAACGTATGGTGAGAGCAAGTCAGATACAGACCAAAGAATCTTACCAAAAGCGAACCACGAAATATCAGGAAACTACCATTTTTCCTGTAGGATGCGAGGCTTGGAGGCGGTATTTTGATTTTATATTTTCTTTACTGAAAGAAGACAAAAAATATTGTCCAGGTGTTCACAATACATCAGTAATTGCAGAATGTGCGCAAATACAATACAAAATACAAAACTATATTTAAGAATTACAGATTATCAGAGAATTATAATTCTTCTGTACTCTTAAAGTAATTAATCATAGTATCATTTAGATTGGAAAAGACCCTTAAGATCATCAAGTTGAACCGTAACCCAAAGTTCTGTGCCAAAAAGAGTAGATCAGGATTTTAAGTATCTAAAACTGGACTGGATAACAAAGTGTGTCGTTGCCGTGTATACAAAGATCAGCTATAGCTCTTTAAGTACTTTAATAAAGTCTGAAATCTTCATGCAGCTGAAAGTAACATCAGAGAATCTACTATCACACAACATAGTACAAGTAGAAGTCAGGGGGCATTATGTAGTTGAATAGCTTACTCTGTGAAATAAATTACTTAGCGAGATATTTGGGGGAAAAATACTCATTTCTAAAGGAAGGAAGGAAAGATGTTCAGAATGGAGAGATGATACGCAACACATGAGAACCAATCATTAAGAGGTACTCAACAGACTGCATAAGTAGATTTTTTATAAAAAAAAGATATAGTCCGTATTATAAAAAATATCTCTTTTCAGCTTTTTGTACAAAACTTTTGGATTAGTGCAATAGATACATTAATATAGGTTAACTAATATAGACTGTATACATTTACCACCTTAAGTGTAAATTAGAAGTCCCTCTGGGCAAGTGAATTTATTTGTCCCTATTTTCAGATATAAACTATTGCAAGAATGAGACTTACATGAGTTGAACTTTACTTCCAGAAACGCTGAAGATCTTGGATTCACTCCAGTTCAGTATTGATTATAAGAATACTGCCAAAGAATTCGAAGGCACTCTGGTCATCAATTGGATTATTAGCTGCATTTCTTATTTTGCTTTTTTAAAACAAAGTTTCCTTCACTAGGCCTTAATTGATACTCCTGGAATAATAAAAAAAACCCCACAAGGCAGAATTAACAAGTTTCTTCAATATTTAATGCTTCATAGAAATGTATTATAAGCATATAATTACATATAAACCAAAAAATGTAGAATAAAACTGAAAAAATAACATCAGTAGTTCTGTAAAAAGTTTTGTGCAGTGTTAATCAAAATATTGACAAAAATAAGATACTTTAGTTCAAGAATTCTCCACTTTAGAGCCAGGTGAAAAGGCAACTGTGATTTTGCAGGTTGTTGTGGAAAGAAAATAATTCTTATACTGATATATAAAACCAGCAAAGTAATCTTCGCCTTTTTATTAAAGCTTCTTGGACTTTACCAAGCCTGTGAAAAAAATGTGATTAAAGATCCCAGTATATAAGTGATGTGAATCACACACCAGATTTTTAGAATTTCTGTATTGTTTCCTTGAGAAGATAAAATATGTGTTATTTTCAAGAGGATTATATGTCGTAGTAATACAGTAATGCCTTTTCTGTGGCATGTACTTGCTATTATGTAAGTGAGAGGTCTGCAAGCCAGAATGATTAGACTGTGTCGGGCAGAAAAATGATGAAGTGTGTTCCAGCATACAGAAAGCAATTTCAGAGTGAAAAAAAATACCTAAATGCATCAGCAAGAAGGAATTATTAAGTAAGGAGAGGTAAATAGCTTTTCTTTTCCCACTAGTTTCTCCCATAATATTTTCATTAACATGAAACATAAAATTATGAAATAAAACATTAAAAAAAATAATCAACTGCTAGCAGCAATTAAGAGGCAATCCTGTATCAAAGCCTTTTCTGTATGTTTCAATGGTTCACTGAATCTTGGATTTTAAAGCAGTAGAATTTGGTAGGTATATTTTTTCATGTAATCATTAATTTCACTTTAACGTCACCAAAATTACAGACTTTGTTTTTAAAATACAAAGTCAATTGTATTTTACATTAAAATAGTGATAGCGTCTAGTATTCCTAAATGTTTACTGTATCAAGAAAGTGTAAAGCCATCAACTATTTGCTAACAAGAGGTATCATCAGCAACTTAGTTTAACTTAATCAGTAAGCCAGAATGCCAAACACTGTCATCCAACTGTATCAAGCACCTAAAAATATGTTCTAAAGCAAAGTAAAAGTGCCTTATGACCCCTGATGTCAAAATTGAGACATCAAAATAATTTGATGTAAACAGCCTTTTAAATTGGCATAATCAACCACGAGTATCTCTCATTTGTGACATATGCTAACTTATATTGGTCAGATACTACCAATTTATTTCAGCAGAAGTTCAATTTCAGGAGGCTTGCTAGGCTTAATTTATTCTAGAACAGCTCTCTGGTAGTGTATTTGCAATATGATTTGCTTTATTAGAACAGAGCCCTATTTTGCTGTCTCAAGAATTTCTATAGTTAATGAATGCAGCTGCGAGTATTTTCTTTAAGGAGAAAAGGGCTACTTCCCATTGTCAAATCTCATCAGTGCACATCAATGTTGGGTATTTCTGTTCTGCATCTATTTCTACAGTTCATCGATGGACTTTCAGGAAATGGTGCTACCTGACATTATCACAGAAGTACCAGAAATTACTGCTGACCTGTACAGTACTGTAGAGTTGCTGTCTTCCAGATGTGTGGGATAGACTATCTGCATCTCACTCAAAACCCCAAAACTGAGCTGGAAGCTTAAAACAGAATTGAAGTTTTTCTCTTAAGGACTGCTTGTCTACAGCTTTTAACACAGAAACTCTGATTGTTACACTTGCAGAAAATCCTCTCATATCCTTGATGTTTGGGATGGCACAAGTCACAGCAAAATTCATTTTCAAGATTGAGAGATGTGGGACTGGATCAAATAAGACTATTAATGACATTTTGAAAAAATTTGAGACAGTACACTTTATGCTAAACCAGGAGATGCTATTCTCCATCACATCCCTGTCCTAGTCTTTAATGGGATTTTCCAACCATTTTATGCTAAATAATCAGATTTAACGTGTTGCGTCTGTTCTTCTGATTCTCTTTCAGCAGGCTGTATTTCTCTCTTCCTTTGGGAAACTGTCATTAATAGGCTTTGCCTCAGAATGTTGCTTGTTATATTCAGTAATCTATGCTTTCTGAAGGTTTCACGTTATCCTTCTCTCCCCAAAATTTTCTGTCATTTGCAAATTTTATCACTATGTTGTTTAGTATTTAGTACCTTTTTAATTATTAATAAATATAAGTGAAGATAAAACATAGTGTATTTTACTATCAGATCTCCACTTTTCATTTATGATGCAGTACTCATGTACAACATCTATGTTTTTTTCGCAGAAAATATAAAAACATTTACTAAAAATTACTTACACCCCAAAATACAGATACTGACCCTGTCTATTCTAAGAATTGCAAGCATGACAAAATTTTTTGCATGAGAAGGATAGAACTTGAATGGTTTAAATGTGGTTCTGTGTTTTTGTATTCTGGGCTAGCATCACAGAGTAAAAGTGCAGCCTCAAGGCATCTTGGCAGCTGCCAACAGCTAGAGCCAGGCTCAACAGCAATAATATTGTGATGTGGATCTGTATGGCCTTTTGTCAGAGTAAAAATTGAGTTATTATGTGCTTTTGCAGGTGACATAACCAAAAGGGTGCTGTTAGGATGCTGGGAGACAGTTTGCTGACAAGGACATTGGTTTACAGCACTTTTTCAGATGAGCTTTGACTGTGATGCTGATAACCGTATGATTTTAAAAAGTATTCTGTCCCTTGCTGCCTTACGGCATGACAAAGGAGAGATCAAACATCTGGGAAAATTGGTAGGAAAACTGATGACAACTGAAAGGGAAACTGAAGATAGAAAAAAGGTCGATGGATTGTTATGCTACAAAACCTCAACAGTAACAGCCTCAAACTTACAAAAAATTGCATGCTTCCCTGTGTTAATCTAAAGGTAAACCGGTAAACCAGATGGTATACCAGAATGCCTGTTTCCACACTTGTAGATACAAGCCATCTTGTGTGAACTTGAGTATGTGTCTGTGTTCAAATCAATATGTATACTGGAAGTTAGATAAGTCATTAAGGAGAAAGACTTGAAGTGACTGCCTCAAACCTCTTAAGCACCTGTCCCAAGGCAGGTCATTTTTCATTGAATAATCAAAGAGCTCTGTAATCTCTGATGTCAATGATTCAGAGGAGATGCATGGCCACACATTCTAAGGATTTTTGTTGACATATACAGCACCTTTCATGAGCCTCAAAGACATTTGTGGGATTAAAAAATAAATACATCTAAGAATCATTACATTCTACAATGCACAGAAATAAAACTGCCTCAAGGGCCTCCCTCTCTTGAAATTAAAGGCAGCATTTATTACTTTTTAAGAGACAATGAACAAGAGTTGCATTTAAAATCTTACCAGAGAAGACTGACCTTGGGCGTAAGTCATTATTCTGTCAAGGCTTTGAGATGGCATACGATACAGACCTATACTGACAAGTGTCAAATCTAAATACTGGGTCTTGTTGAGGGTATGCCAGATCCTTTCCATACTCTTTAATATCCAATGATAATAACTGGTGGATAAATAAGGGTTATTATTATCAGTGAATAAGCAGAAAATTAAATTATTTCCTACATGAACATAACTACCTTTTACAGTTATGGTGTATATGTCAGCATATGCTAAGAATCAATGCTTGTTCTGATACAGTTGTTACATGTAATAAATGCAAGTTGCATCTACCATTCTAGCATTTACTAGGTATATAGTAGTCTTCTGCGCTCTCTACTCTGCACTCATTAGACCACGTATGGAACACTGCTAAGTTTGCACAACCCCACCCCAAGAGCACAAGAAAGATATTGATAATCTGAAGTGAGTTCAGCAGAGGGTCACCAAGGTGGTTGGTGGCTGAAGCACTCACCCAAAAAGTAAAGACTGAGGGAACAGGGCTTGGAGAAGAGAGTTTCAGCAGCTTCCCAGTGCCTTAGGAAGGTCATTGAGAAGACTGAGCTAGGCTCTTCACAGAGCATGGTAGGAGGAGGAAAGATATCAGGCAGTGGCCATAAATTAAAACAGGTGAGGTTCAGACCAGTTTCAAGAAAAACTTTTTTACTATTAGGACAGTGAAGCATTGGAACAGGTTTCCCAGAAGTGTTCTGATGTATCCATCCTGGATGTTTTCAAGATGAAAGTAGATAAAACCTTTAGTAACCTGCTTTGACCTCACACCTTGTCCTGGGTTGGGCTAGAAAGCTCCTGAGGTCCCTTCCGACCAGAATTATTCTATGACACTAGAGCAGAAAGAGGTAAGGATATGCTTTTGTGTGATGCCGCCTATTATAGATTTACATAAAAACTATAAGAAGTGCTGTTTTGAATATCTCCATTAGCTCTCAATACCACATTTCACAATCATGTTGTGTTGGTAATTGTTACCGCTTTTTATTCAGATGATTAGTAAAAGAAAAAGTTCTGTGCCAGTTCACGTAGGAAGCAGCATAGAGTTAAGTTGATGGTGTCTAATAAAGAAACAATGCAGGCATATTTGCATTTACTTGAGGTTCTATTTGTAGTAATTGCTTTTGGAAACTGGAAACACTACTATTAAAAAGGGGAGTATCATCTTTCAGTAAAATGGAATTAAAACATATAACAGTTTGTATTTCACAGTATGTAGCCAAATTTCCAATTGCTTGGTTAGTGTATATATTTCTTTTTTTCTGAGAAACATTTTACACATGCACTAATGAAGACAAAGTATATTTAGATCATATCTGCCTACCTAGTGTTCGAGGTTATTGCAATACGCGACTAACAAGTTCATTCATGCATGCATCCTGCCAATGACCTATTCAGATCTGTTTTCTCACAAAAGAAAGGCTTACCTTACCTCAGACTCTATAGAAATAGTCTTGCAGAAGATAATTAAGGGCCAGTGAGAGAAGAATGAAAGTCATTTGTTCTGGAGTGTTTGAACTAGTAGGATACTTCAAGAATAAGCAAACAAACAAACCTCCAAATAAAAAAAAAACCAAACAAACCCAACAGACTCTTTCTGACTCAACAGTAGATACATCAGGATTCAACTTTGCACTCATTTCTAGGAGGTGTGACATTTGGAGTTAATAGGGGGAAAGGGATGTTTCCTGCATTTCTAAAACACAAGACATTTTTCCAAGTACTTTGTGCAGTTTCCAGAAAACAACATATAAACTATTAAATCAGTTATACTGAAAACAAAACCTTGCTCTTCTCTCACACTACAAAGATGTGGTTTATGGAGAGTTTAGTGTTGTCAACACATTTCTTTTATGGGTTCTTATTAACTACTAAGCAGGAGGCAGAGTTGGTTTTTATTTCAGAGGTCAATAGAGGCAACAAGCCATACAAACTACATTAAGCAGGTCAAATTTATGGTAATGTTTGTAATAAGAAATACTGTGTTTGAGAGAGAAGTGTTGTAGCTTAAAGAGATGAATTTTCAAGACACTGAGTTCTTAGAGAAGGCAGCCTATTATTAGTAGACTAATGCTAGAATTTACTCTGAAATAGTTTGTAACTAGTCAGAGATTGAAATGAATAAAGCTACTTGCTTGAAATTGTTTGGGACAAAGGATTTAGAATACTGCTTGTGATACATTTATTATCTTCTACATGTATAAAATCGGTTATATTAGAATAATATAGAATAATTTTATTGAATGCTCTGATCAAAAAGAAGAGAGACTATGTCCCTATATCACTCCTGAACTGAGCTTGGATTACTGATGATGGCTTTTACTACCTCCTCAGTTCCTTGAGAGATTATCCTTACATGATTTGCAGTACCTCTATGGTTACTTCAAAGTGTATCACACAGTGCCTTGTGACAGCTTTATGCTAATAATAACAAAGCTTGATTGTCAAGATCCCGTTCTTTTTTAATTTAGGAGCTTGCTTAGGATACACTAACATTGTGAACGTTAGCTTAAATCTATATAGTTTATATTGACTGTCTATGAAGTGACAGATTGATTAGTACATTGTTGATCTAAAGCCGTAAATGGTGCATGTCATGTTTACATCCAAGTTTCCTACTGATTAGTACAGCACGTATGTCATAATGTCTTTTATGTACGGTGTTCTCAGTTGGTAAATGACCATACTTATTGGCAGTAGGAAACTGATTGTAAAAATGTATTTCCCCCTCATGCTTTCTTTTTCTTTTTTGAAATCCAGATTTTTCTTTTACAAAACAAATTACTAGTTCTATATTCAACTATTTTGATTTTGCAGAGATGAGAATTTCAATATTTTTAATACCTTTTCTGATTTTAGGTCATAGATAGGTCTAAGTCATATTTCCCTTCAACACAGATCAAAAAAAAAAAAAAAAATTAATACCTGGAAGAACTTGAAAGCAAAGACCTTACCAGCCAGACAAACAATACTCTTAAATAATTAAATTCAGGCTAGTATCTCTGCAGACTACAAAGTTTTGCTCATACTTAATTTATAAAAATTGAAAACAGAGCAATAGGAGTTTTTATGAAGTCATACAGTAAGACACCTGTTTCTGAGACGTGCAGAACAAACTATTTGCTAGAACTACAGTTTTATCCCTCAAAAGAAAATCAGTGTTAAGTTTGAAATTTCACTTTGGAAATTTCATAAGGACTTTTTCATCTTGAGTATATTTAAAGTTATTTTAAGACAAAGTTGCTTGTTTAACCCACTTGGAAAAATGCTTTCTTAGAAAGTTAAAACCCCCGTATTAGCTTTCTACTTTACATATAATAGCATGCAAAGCACCATTTGTACATGCAAAACTACAAATTGCCTTTTTCTGGCTCCGCTAATCCTTCTTGATAGTTGGGAGTTTTACTCTTCATAAGGGGCAGATTTTCTATAAGAAAAGTAGTTCTATATAATTTCTTTTCATAAAAGTTCCATGAGTTTATAGATGTGCTATACCAAGAAAGTCAGCAGACTTCATAAGTAGCCAGGGAAGGAGCTGAGGAAAACTGCCCCCAGCATGCCTTGCTTCAATCTCTCATACCAGCAGGCAGAGATTCAGAACAGTCACTGTTCAGTAGAAGGGAAGTGTGTTTGCAGAACGGTTGTGTTACAGCTGTACCACCTACCTGCATCTTGAAAAGATGGATGCTGCAAACTCGCAGCACGTTTATGGTGCCATTTTCCTCATTAGTGCTGGACAGGGTAAGAATCACAGAGTCACAGAGTGGATGAGGTTGGAAGTAACCTCTGGAGGTCCTCTGGTCTGTGGTAAACCTTAAGGAAAGGGAAAAGATAAAAGTTAGAGAAAATTTTCTAGACTGAACACTGTATTTAACTGTTGAACACAATACCACTTAAATAACTGTGCTTTAGAAAGTGCCATGTTTCTGTTTCTCAGGTCTCTCAAATAAGGCATACAGAATAAGTAATAATTTTGGAAAATCCTGGCCCTAACCCTTTGCCACCTTTCTTATTATTCAAATCTGTTGGCAATTATTTTCTCTCTCGTAAGTCTCAGTCCCAGACGGCAAATAATAAGTATATTTTAGTGGGTTGAAAAGACTTGTTAGCTTGGGCAACTGAATTAATATTTTTGTACACAGCAGAAGAACAAGTATGACAAAAGACTAAATTCCACACTATCAATAAATTTATAATTATTATTGGTTTTCTACCTCTTACATTTTACAACATTCATAGAATCATCAAATAGTTTGGGCTAGAAGGGACCTTTAAGGGTCGTCTACTCCAACCACCCTGCACTGAGCAGGGACATCTTTAGCTGGATCAGGTAGCTCAGAGCCCTGTCCAACCTGACCTTGAATGTTCCCAGGGATGGGGCTTCTACCACCTCTCTGGACAACCAGTGCCAGCATTTCCCCACCCTCATTGTAAAAAATTTATTCCTTGTATCTAGTCTAAATCTATCCTCTTTTAGTTTAAAACCATTACTCCTCGTCCTATCACAACAGGCCCTGTTGTACTGTGGTTCTAGATTTTACCGGTAGGTAACGAAATAATCAATGTAACAACTGACTTTTCTTGAGCACAACAGTTTGAAAAATCAAGAAAAAATATCTGAAATTTTACTAAATGTTATAAAAATCAGTATGAAATATTTTTATAATTCTTTGCATCTATCCACATTTTTTCCATTCTATATATCTTGTTCTTGACCTGTGACAGAAGTTTCTTTTCGAGTCATGTGTTACTTTTGCTGCACTAGTGTCATCACTTTCAAGTCCTTATTTATGGGAGATCCTTCCCAGTTGACTGGAAAGCAGATATTTGCTATTTCTTGTTTCACTCTTAATATTCTGGTTTCATTTTGAGGGTGACAGTGTTCTTCCTGTTTAGCAAGATCTTAATCAGATGTACTTATACCAGGCTTTCTTCTCACATTCTTTTTCCTTGGATCGTGTAGAAATGCTGTGATTTTTTCCCATTTTGGCATACAGCTTTGTAGGTGTGTTGCAATCTGTAGTACAGTTTCCAGTTATTTGAGGAAGCAACTGCGTTTACATGTGTCAACGCTTTTTCTTAAGTGGATCATCTCTACTACCTCCTTTAGTAGGAAATATCTAAAGTAACCAATTGCCTTAATCTGTTTTGTGTTTGCTGGGATTCAAAGCCTTCTTTTAAAAGAAAGTTGAACTTTCCTGTAGATTTTAAATATAGCTTTTTTGTTTTGCTATGTTCCTTTCCATTTAACTTTGACTTCTGTTAATGTTGGTGCTGTGCTATACAGATGTTTCCTGGAATATCTCTTTTACAAAGGATGGACTAATGGGAGTTGTCTTGAAGCACTATTTTCAAAACAGTGTAATAAAAATATTCAACTTCTTTTTCTCTTTATCTGGCCTCATATGCAGTGTAAGTACACAGGCTGAGTAAACAAATTGTGAAGACCTAGTAGAACACAGTATTTGGGTGGAGGGCGCACAGCTTTTTTACACAGGACTTTATTTAGTTATCAACAATCTGTACATATGTAGATCTTACCATGATGTTTTCCCCAAATGCAAGCACTATAAAGTATACGGTATTGATATGAGCTTATAATTAACTTGACTTTCTGAAAAATGTAATGTCAGAATAGACATCAAATATCTTGAAAAATATGAGAAAACATTCTTAACTTTCTGTGCTTAGCTTGCTTTTTTGATTGTCTCAATAAGCATATGCACATTTTTCCTTTTTGGGTCAGTGAGCTTGGCATTGAGGACCTCTGGTCCAAAGCTATCCTTGACTTCTTTCTTGTTAAAAATTTCTTTTTTTTCTGGTCTGCCTCACATTCAGCAAAGGTCTACTTCATTAGCTCTTGCTAGTAAACTATTCCTTACAATACTCCTGCCTTTTTAGTCTGCAAACAGTATCTTTCTTGAATTATTCTACAGGAAAGTTGTCTGGTTCCTTTTCATTATTTGTTGTGAGGCTTGTGGGAACAGAGATATTTTTCCTAATAGGCTTTTCATACACACACTGTACTACCAGCTCAGGGCAAACAGAAAGAATAAGAAATCATTTGCTGTGTCTCTTTTGAGAGGAGACTAAATATTAAATAACCACACAAATACATCCCACTTGCTTAAACTCTCAAAAAAATTTAAAAATCGTACGAAGTTATTAACTAGAAAATCCAGACATTTTGAAATGCATTAGAAAACTCCTTTCTGTAAGGTGTTTTGGTGGCAGGTGAACGTGGGACACGGCTGTAGCTAAAAGTAATTTTTGAGGCGTAAATTTTAAGTCTGAAGCTCAATTTTTAAAATATGATTCGTGACTAAAAGAAAATTTCAATTTCTTCTTATAGGTAGTTTATGCCAAAAGTAATTTTATAATTTGCTAATTCAAATGTTGTATTAGATATTTACACTTGTTATCTTAAAATGATTTTAAAAACCTATTTAGACTTTTACTATAAATACATATCTTTCAAATTATCAGGAAGTTCAACATTTTATACAAACCTTTTAAAATTATCCCAAATTTCTTGTTAAATGCATCTACCATAATATTTGGTGTCATTTCTTAATGTGATCGAAGATCTTTCTCAAAAACTCATACCCATTGAATTGAATGGAGGTTTTCCAGAGGACAAAGACAACTTTTTCCTCAAACTACTGGCAAGCCTCCTATGGGATGAACAATTAGAAATCCTCCAAAACTAATAATTGTAGGCAGTGATACTTAGATGTTTTGCTACTAAACTGGAGTTGAGAATTCTGTAAATGAGTCTCATAACTGACAAGCATGTTAGTTTTACTTGGCTCTACTGTGGCCATTAGATAAACATCCCAAACACTCCCTGGCATGTCACACAGTCATGGAATAACAGCTTGGAAGGGACCTCTGGAGTCTACCACATGCTCAAAGCAAGTCCGGTCGGCACAGTTACACAGGACCAAGTCTCTTTGGGATCTCACTTTCTCTGAGTAAGGAGAGGCCAAAGCCTCTCTTGGCAACCTCTTCTCACCCGTTTGATCACCCTCATGGGTAGAAAGTTTTTCTTATATCTACTCAGATTTTCCCATGTACCAATATGTGCCTGTTGCCTCCAGTCCTGTCACTGGGCACCTCTAAAATAGTCTGACTGTCTTCTCTGTACTCTCCCACTAGGTACCTGAAGACAGGAGTAAGATGCTTCTGAGCCTTTGCTTCATAATGTTGAACAAATCATATTCTAGCAGCCTCCCCTCATCCCTCATATGCTCCAGCTGCCTGACCTCTTGGTGGCCCTGTCTAGACTTCCTGTAGCCCTAGAAAATCCTCCTTTTTGGAGATTTCCAAGTGTGAAGGGAAAAAAAGTAATGCTGTTATGGTGGATATTTATCTAAATGACACCAAACCTATTAAATTAGGAATAGTAGTAACAGAAAAATCTTATATCTTTTCACATTTAGAAATTTGGACTCAGTCAGAGATATACTTAAAAATACTTTAGAGATTTATAAAGAAGTCATCAAGAAGTAAACACTCACTTTGTAGACCTAAATGATTAAGAGCAGGTATGTGGCATATGTATGAACATGGTGCACCTTTAGGCCACATACCTGCTTCTAATCATTTCAGACCTGAAGTTTTGGATTATCAAATCACTTACACTGTCCTAGCACAGCACATTGAAATTTTAGCCAGAATGGTAACAAGCTGTGTGAAAAATAATGTACTTATGCCCTACCTGAGACGTACCCTGTGCTGACTCAAGCTGACTTTTTGAGCAAGATAGTCTCTTCAGCAAATATCCCATTTTACTATTTTAATTTTAGCTGGATACGCTTTATATCTGCCAAAACATGTACTGAGTTAGTAGGAAACAAAGTAATTCACGAACAGAAGTAGTATTTGTACTTTCTCAAGTAAAATTCAAGGAATATGCTTTTGATGATAGCTTGGAGTAAAGGATGACTTCTGCAAAGGGGATTTAAGGAAAGGAAACCAACAGAAGCTTTGTGACATGGTGAAAAAAATACAGATTAAATGTATCAGAGCTGTTGCTAAGAGGAACTGACAGAGCTGCTGAGATAGCTCAGTGACCTGATTAAGATAGCGGCGAGAAACCATATTCTCTGTCCACCTCTACGAGATTTTATCATAAATTATTTTATTAGCTTGGTATATGGAGACTCCCTCCCTAAAATAGATCTTAGATTGCCATGTAGGCAATCCTGAGGAATATACATAGATATTATTATATCTCATTACTTTTATGGAATTGAAAAGAATAACAACCACAGATGTGTAGGCTGAAATTGAATTGAAAAGTTAAGAAACAACAAATTAAATGTTATGTAGTTGTAATGCAAGAAAAAATACCTGAAACATTTGTGTCTCCAGAAGATTTCAGTTTATTATTAAAGTTCATCATTAAAATGTGAAAACATCTTACACTGACTTCTGGGCATATAATAATCTCTCTTACTCAATGGCCAGCATTTTCATTTATCCATGCACTCTCTGTGAATTCTTTAAAATCCATGAAGTTTGGGAGCAGCTTCTGTGTTAGCTTATGTTCTCAATAAACTTAAATTGATACCCCCTATTAAACTCACGAACAGGCCTTTATATACCTTCTTCTCCACATAACTTCTAAGAAGTTGAACAAATTTTCTAGTTTCTATCCAGTTGTATAACATGTAAAATGAATTATTTAAAAAATATATTCCTTTAAGGACACTTACATAAGCCTGATATTCTAACGCAGAGATCCTTCTTTCATTTCATTCTCAAGTAAATATTACGGAAAACAGTTTGTCTTAATGAAGTATTGTTAAATAGAGTATTATTTTTATAGGGGAGCTGTGCAGGTTTGGGATGCCCATACATGACAATGTGGCAGTCTTTGGTGCTGCGTAAGTCACAGCGCTGGGAAGAACAGCAGCAGAGCAGAACGGTTCTTACATCAGAGCTGCCGAGACCCAGGGCCTGGTGGCTGAGTGTGAGCCAGCCTTTGCTGGATGTTCGGTCATGACTTTTAGCTGAAGCTGCCAAGGCACACATGAGCTCTGACCACTGCTGCAAGAACGGTAACCCCTAGCAGAGGACGGGGTCAGCAATGGGAGCAGTTATGCCAAGGCACTGCAGTAAGGCTTGCTGGGGCTTATGTTTTAGCTCCCACAAATAGTATATTTTTCCATATAAGAAAGGAGTCTTATCTTCAACCAAGTTTTTCTTGTTCTTTCTATCATAGACATTTACCCTACTATCAAAATCAACTCTTTATGTACATAAAGATACTGTGATATGCTGCGATAGCTCAGCCTCAATGTTCTACATAACAACAAATACACATCTTTCCTCAATTTTTCCTTTCTGCCTTTTATGGCCAACTCTTTCTCATAGGTTTTCTTCTGTACAAACTCATTTCTTTCCCTCTATGTATCTAAAGAGTATGATATCTTTCAACCATTTTACTGTTCCTCATTTGTTCTGTAAATTGGCTCACATGCATCCAGTTCACGATACTGCATGTCATTCGCTTGGATACCATGAACAGGATAGGACCTTGGTGGCCCAGCATAAAGGCTGATGATTCCTTGGTCTTATCCTCTCATTTTGCTTTTTCTTTTCAAAACTATACTGCACATTTCTCTGTTTCCATTCTTTGCAGTTAAAAAAGAAAAGGAAGCAGATTTTAGTGTTTGGAGGTTCAACATAACACCAAAGAGTTCAGAAAAAAAGGGAAGAAAAAAATCACAACACAGAGAAAAAGGAAGTTAACACGAAAGGTCTGAGGAGGAGATGTAAGAAAGATGGGGTACCTTCCTTTAGTTCTGAGTCCTGTTTTAGTGACTGTTACAGCTTTTTTTATTTCTGCACACTGCTTACAGTTGTGTAGATTGTCAGTAGAAAACTGTAAAGAATATAAAAATTCCAGTCCATTTAATTATTTTCAATTTGCATGAGAAAACATTTTATGTACATTATTTCCAAATACACAGGGAACAGTTCTTACAGACCTACCTATTAATGAATGGATGGGAATGTATATACAGTAATCTATTAAATTTGCTGAAAACATGTTACAGTGTACACTACCAAAAGAAAGATTTTTTTTTTTTTTTTTAAAATCACGCTCATTTCAGTGTCCGTGAGAAATTTAGAGCAGGATGGCAAAGGGTGTTTACACAGGCACTTAGCCAGGAAACTGTGTTTTCCACAGATATAGTCATTCAGGGAGCACATCTCTGATTTTTCATGAGCTCCCTCCCTCTGTTCTCATACCCCTGTAATTATATCGAAAAATTTATCTTGAAAATACATACAGTTCTGCACAATGTATTCAAATGCTGCCTCTTTCCTTTAGGTAAGTGCTACCACACTGAGGCCATTTGTAGGAATTTTACACAGCAAGATAAACAAATGCAAACCCCTTAAGGAAACACATGAACTGCAGGATAGTTTCACAGTGAATCACAAGCAAAAATCTGTGTAAGATGACTATAAAAGAATTCTCTATGAATCTTCTGTGCAATGCAGCATTGCTTATTACCAGGCTTGATAAAAAACCTTGTGAGATAGGAAGTCTTGTCACTTTATTTGTATATGCTTTCCTGCATCTTAAGTTGCAGCTTAGGATCCCTTAGGATCATGTGAGGCTAGGTTATATATTAGAGAGCTGTGCTACAGTGCTGTGAGTGTGTAAGCCTAGCAGCTGGGTAGTGTTATGGTTGCTGCTTTCCTGTGCTAAGCTGATTTACTTGTTTAAGGTCTGACCTCATCATCCTGTCAGTATGGATTCCCACCTATACAGTTAGCAGCAGCTTAGCATCGGCTTGAAGAGCTTGCAGTATATTAATCAGAAGAAAGGGAGGGAGCTACCGGTATTTGTTCTTTTGTTGTCTTTTCTTAAGAAGAGGAGTTGAAACACAAGAGATAACAAAGAATCCATTTCCTTTCTAAAAGAATAGGCTTTTGTCTTTTTTTTTTTTTTTTTCCTTAAAAAAAATGTCAGTATCTGGGAAGAAAGAGTTTGATGTGAAGCAGATCCTGAGGCTCCGCTGGAGGTGGTTCAGTCACCCCTCGCAAGGCTCCACAGGCACGGGGGGCTGCCATCAGCAGGAAGGATATGAGCACAGAGGGACACCGGTTCAGAACAGGTTGAAGAACCACTCTCGGGACAGAAATGGGCTGAAGAAAAACAGCAGTCCTGTCCACCACAATATACTGGCACCCGTGCCAGGTCCAACCCCTGTGCACCACCGATCAATTCAAACCTGGCATCAACAAAATCTCATAGAACAGCTTCGATCAAATGAGGATATTCCCAAAACAAGCACAGAGGAAAACTGTGTCAAAGAAGATTCAAGTAAAACCACGCAGGAGTTGCAGATGGTCACAGAAGAAAATTCAGATGAATCTGCAGAGAGGTAGGAGTTTTAAAGTCTGCACTTAGAAAGCCATACTTCTATTGAAGTTATTCCCTAAACCTGTCTTTGTTTTTAATCAGATGCATTAGTCTCACTTTATGTATGTGCACACTCACACTGAAATGAATAGGAACATATTCACATTAAAAAAAAAAAATGAACAGAAACATTGTAAGGAAATTTTCATCTTTGCTTGAGATATGTCATTTCATAACTGTTCCATAAAAATAAAATCTGCCAGCTTGTCAGATTTTCTCTATTACAATTTACAGCACATTCAGTTTTTTGGTCTTGATTTACTGTGTTTAAATCCAACGAAAAAATGAGCCTTCTGAAATATTGTCCTCATTCTGACTTTATCAATGGGTGCAACTTTGACAAATGGGAACTGCTGGAGGTGCACAGTCTGTGTGGTTGCCATCGACCTGTCAAATTCCTTACTGCATTTTTTTTACTGCCTTCTTGACAAGCATAATTAACCTTGAACTAAGTGGAAAGGAAGCATCATTACTTGCTTTTCTTAAAGGTTTATTCGAAATCACGTTACTTTCACAGCTTGTTTAGTGTATTAAGACAAATACTTTCTGCAAGGTCAGGTGAAAAAACATTACAGCTATGAGACCTTAAAGGTGTAAGCAAAAAGGGAGAGCTGTTTCTAAGATGTTAATACAGACAAGAAAAATATTCATACCAGTTATTCGATTAAACATGCCTTTAAATTTTTTAAGATTTTTTTTTTTTTAAATTGCTGTCAGTATTATTAGCTTACACAGCAACAATTTAACACCACCTTGGACTTGAATTATGCATTTATAAAGTGGTTATTTGCACCATTTGACAAGATTGCCATCAGTCTTTGGGAATAATCTAGGTTTCTTACATTGTATTAAATACAAATCAATCTTACTTGAAGTTATAGATTCTTTCATTAAAAACAAAGCTGACAGTTGGTGTATTTTTAGCAGTTATTATTTTTCAAGTTGTACATCTGGTGTAGAGAACATCTGCAGACTGAACAGAAAAAAAAGCATTCCAAAATGTCATTTTGAACACACTACTAGTAGTCAATATGTACTACATAAAATCCTTACAGAATAAAATCAGTGAGGTAGGAATGTGGTAGTTTTGTACATTTCTAGTGTACTAGTTTGTAATGGGCAAGAAGCATACTCTTAGTATAACGTTCGGAGTGACAGTACAAATTCCTTGGGAAAAATAAAAAGTAATTTTAGGCCATCTTAGAAAGAAAATCTATTTAATTTGAAGAAAAATAAGGACTGCTGAGTAATCAAAATAAAATTCTGTATTGGGTGAATAAAAAGGTAAAAAAAGCATAAACAATTCAATTTGGAAGGCAATAGGCCACTGTCTTCTAAAAGAAGACATGATATTTTCTCCAGTTATACATAAACTTTCTGCTAAGACTTCATGAAGTTTTGTGTCTTCATATGCGTTCAAATTTAAGCTCTTCTCTTGAGCTGTTTAAGTTTGCAGCTTTTAGAAAAGTTTTGTGAATGTATATGTCTTATAAGGTATTGTTATATTCAAATAAGTGTGTTTTCTGTAAAATTATCAGTAAAAGCTTCTTATGCATGTTGCAGGTTAAAGCCTATCATAACATACACCTTAAAAGGCTGAATTTGTAAGAAATTGTTTAGAAAGTGACTCATGACTATGAGTTTCTCTATAATTACAATTTTATTTCAAGAAAATAAAATAGATCATTAAAGACACCTTAACTTATCTTCAATTTCGTAAATATGTACCAACAGAAATCATTAAGTAAATCACTGTTCTCTTTCCTTATAGCTTCAGGCACAGGCCACACTTGAATTAATATGCTAATTGATTGGGTAGAAATGAAATACTGAGCAGAAGAAATAAGAGAAACAGCCTTATATCTATATCTAGTTGCTGGACGTATTTTCATCTCCTCAGAACAATGCCTCATCTTATACCTTTGAAATCATCCTTTTAAATCATTCTAGGCCTCCTTTTTCCTTAGAAGTTCCAAACAGTCACAATCAATTGTAATCAATGGGATCTGCTTTAATTAACACGTCTGAAAAATCAGGCATTTGCAGGACCCCTTGAGTACATCTTCTTACACTATGAAAGCCACTGCATAACCAACTACACAACTATTGCAGCCATATGCTCTTTCACACGCTTACATGAGGACACCAATCTGAGACAAATTTGCCTTTTATTCCATAGAAGGAATCTAATTGCTTGTCTCTAATCCAGCGAGTTTACCTCTGCCTGTAGAAGACCCATTTTTAGCTGGATTCTAAAACAGGACATGCTACAAGTCACTTAGACATTGAAAATTGAAGAAAAGGATAGAAAACGAGGCAAATACCTCAATCTTGAGCAGACTGCAAAAGCAATTTCTACTAGCAGCTTAATGCTTCCTATGAAAAAGCTTTGGAAATAGAAAATAATATTCTCAATTTCTACAGAAAAATGTGAGGTGTCTTTCTCCAGGGCTTAATGCTTTCGGTGATACAGATATAGCACCCTGGAGTTTGATGAAATAAGGCTTGTTTATTGAAGAGGAAAGGTAAATAAAAAAGTTCCAAATAGCAGTTCCATTTTGAATATACTATCATCAATACACTTGGTTCTTTTTTAGTATTCCTGTACTCAAATAGCACAGGACCAAAAGAAACCCTTCTGTCCTACAGGCTTGTTCCTGAATGATATCCCATAACAAATGACAAAATAAATGAGAGCTTAGGTGACCAAAATCCATTAGTTTTGTAGTAGCAGTAACCAGTTAAGGTGTGACCAGCCAATAAAAGCTTAGAGGCATAACAGATAAATAAATTGCATATTGTGACAAGGCTAAGTAAAGCCTCCCAGCATGTCTGGGGACTGTCTTGTCCGGTGTTGCTAAGGGAACATACACAAACGGTATCAGTCAGTCTTCTAGAAGCATCCAAAATGACAGGCATTGACCTATCATAAAACATCCTTATGGGAAAAAAGTCCTTATCTAAAGTTTTGAAAAAAGCTGAAGAGTGGACAACAAACGTTTCATTGATCTAGTCTGATTCTCACCCATCTACTCCTTAAATGAGGACCACAATGTTTTCATAGGTGAAAAACAGAGACACTAGCTTAAACCTGAATAGATACCAAGTTATTTTGTTTATTTGTACACTGTATTTCCCACTATAAAATATTATGGCATTACTGGGATTGTCAGAAAGCTAAACGTGCAGCGTATGTCCACGCAAGTGAAAAGCAAAAACCTTCAAAGATTTTAGGTTTGGCTTAAAGAAAGTAGGAGCTAAAGTGAGCTCTGAAATAATACATGGTAAATTGTGAATTGCTTCTTGTTCAGAAGGCATGGTAGGGGATTTTTGTGTACTTCAGCTAGTTGATGGCCATCTCTGACCTTTGTCTGGAATCTTTTGATGTTCAGGCTCCACTGTCAGGGAGACCTTGAAGCAGTTCCATTTCTTTCAAAGAAAATGATCTGGCAGTGGCCCAGGGACATCAGCAAAAACTCCAAGGATTTGATTGCTAGATTTTGTTTGACAGTCATCAAAAACGTTGCTCTTTTGTGCAACACATGAACACAGACAAACCAAAAAAGCACTGATACCTCCAGATACAAACAATGTGTGATATTGAATTACCTTTGTTACTTCCCTTGATAAAGTTCAGACTCACAAGCATGACTGAATTGACCTTTCAATATGAGCACTATGCCTAGTATTTATTAATATTATGCTTCATCACCACATCAATTTCTGCATACTTGCTAGGAGATATATTATGATTCCTTAAGTACACTATTGAAGACCACGTGTGCTGGTAAAGTACACGTGTACCTCTTTCCTAGCTGCCCAAAGGCCATTAGATTTCAATAATGGATGTAGCATCCATTCATCATTTTTCTCTCATGTGTTTTTTCTAATTATATGGCTGAAAAATTGCTGACAAACTCTAGTTTGATTGACAAACCCTAGTTTTGTTAGATACATACTTTCTAATTTCCTGTATGAGACAAAATATACTTCTAGTTAATTTCTATAGAATTTTTGATGCCATAATCCAAGAAGGCAGTACTGATGTATATGGAAACAGATATTTTGGAGGAGTATCTTCTTAATTCAGGCAATGCATTTTCTGTAGTGACTATTTATGATGTTCAGTTACTTTGATAGTTCATCTTAAGGCATGAAAACTCACCTATTTTTTTTTTTTTATCAGCCATATAGAAATAATTAACAGACCATTTTTCTTACTGTCTCTGACATACACGTATATATGTACACACAAACATATGTATGACTATTTTGGATATTATTCCCTAAACGATGGTTTTCCCTGGAGTTCTATTTCTTTTTCCAGTAGCAGGTAACAGCCTGGCTCACATTGCAGTGTGAAATAAAGGTATCACCAGGAAAAAAATACCCCTTTAATTATTCCAGTATCGCAGAAGATATTGAGCAATTGGAAATTAATAAATCAGTGTGCAGTGCCTGACCCCAATTTCTTGCACATACAACGCCTTTTTTTTTTTTTGATTAGTTAATGTGGCACAGATCAAGGATAGATGTTGTCATGTAGCCTTCTGCTGAGCACTTTTTTGGGGAGAGCAGTTACACTACACATTTATCATGTCCTCTAAAGTTTGTAACACATACTCACTGAAACGATGTCCGCTTAATTTTTCAACACAAAAGATCATTTTTTAGAAAAGAAAATAGATGACAATTTTTCTGGTGAAAATGGAACACATGAATTATTCTGACTGAGAGTGTTTTTTGCATTAAGAGAACAGTTCTGGGTATCCAAATAAGCACAGTCCTACCACTGATTCACAAGAATGGCTGATAGTGAATGAAAATGCATCTAGTAAATGGAAGCACTACCATGTATCCTTTGCAGAGAAAGTGATAAAGTGCAACATTCGTTGGACATCATGACACTATTTTCCCCTCATGAGTAAGCATTCAGTTTTGTGAACAGTCTCTGATGCCTAAAGTAAGAGCTTAGAAATTATTATTTCTAATCTCACATAGCAGCAGCCTTTATTTTTAAATGAAAACATAACTGAACCAATTAATTTTTCACTGAACTTCCAACATTTTGGAAAAAAGCTTTCAAAAATCTTAACTTTAACAAACAAAAGGTTTGCAAACATAATAAAGAATACTGGACATCTAGTCAGATGGTACGTCAATCGATCTTTGACAAAGCTGGATGAACTATATTTAGGTGCTTCCTTGGTCATCTGTATTATAATTTAAGCTCATTATTTCCTGGTTATTTCCCCCATGGATATAGTCAGCATATTTGTTCCCCTTATACTTATTCCCACACTATTCTTCATTACATCATTTATTTATGTGTTTGAAAATTGCAAAGTCTAAAGAGCTGCAATTCTTGTAATCTTTTTTCAGAAGTCCTGTGCTAGACAGCTATGATAAGTTTCATTGGTCTTCTGAGTTTCTCTAGCATGTCTGTATTTACAGTACTGTGGTCAGATCTGGATATGTTCTGGCTAAAGCCTGACAATTCTAGTGTTGAGGGCAGGATTACTTACATGTCATTCTGACTAAACATATGTTTGAATATTCTGCTCAGTGTTTTTTTTGTCAACAGCATGGTGCTATTGCTCATGCCTGTTTGTGATTCATATGAAACTCCTGACCCTGTACCAGAGACCTGTTCTCTAACTGTCTGTACGTTTTTGTAGTTATTTGTTCTTAAATATAGTAGTTTGCACAAATAAATTCCATCTTATGTTTATCAGATAATGTCACCAATGTGCTAAGTTAATATTCAGTTCTGATCCTATTTAATGTCTGTGATTTAATATTCAATTCTGATCCTATGCTCCAATATACTTGCAGCTGTTCTCATCTTGACATTATCCTGAATGGTAATAAAGTTCCTATCAAAGATTTCTCTATTTCCTCCTCTCTCCAAGCAACTTGGAAAATTTATGAAAAGTCATAGTGGAACTTCAGGGGAAAGTTCCTTAGGAACCCAGTTTGATTTAGCTTCCTATTTATCAGTGAACCTTTGATAATTACTTTAAAAGGATGATTTCAAACCGGTTTCACACCTGTTCCATAATGACTTACTCCAAAGAGTACTTCAAGTTGACATTCGTACTATGTGATACTAGACAGTGTCAAATAATATTCTCATGTCCAAGATATAAACGACAATTACTTATTTCTGTTCTCCATAATGCCTACTACAACCTATTAACGAAGGACTTCAGTTTATTTTGGCACATTATTCTTGACAAATTCTTGCTCACTGTTTGTCTTCTCTTTTATTCTTAAGGGCTTAGAAATAATATTACTTTTACACTGCAGAATTTGGCAAGAAGTAAGAGCTAGGAAAAGAAATTATGTTTCTGTCTTGTGGAGAATTTCACAGTTTCTTTAATACTTATAACCATTTAATATACACTTCAGCAGCATATTTTAAAAAGATGGTTTTATGCCAGTCTGCTATGGATAACCAAAATGCTTGCTACCTCAGGGACAAGCAAAAACTAATTGCCTTCTCAAGATGACCTTTAACTAAAGGTCATAATATAAATTTGAAACTGGAGACATTTGAAATGGATTAAGATATTGTAGCTGATCTTCCCTCAGAAGTGACGCTTGAACAGCTCATGTGGGCTTTCAATGTAGCAGGGCAGCAAGAGTGACATTCTAGGCAACAATGGCTGATGAACACCCTGTTGGCATCATTGAGATGCTGCATCTGCTAGTGCCAGAGATTAGTTTTATTTATGAACTGCACAAAAGCACATGTAACACGTGAGATAATTACTGACATGAAGTTGAATTTTAATAGCATTTTACAGAAATTCACTCACAACTGGTTGAAAAATGATAGGTGAGTAACCAAGAAAGCAAACATTAGCTATCAAAGGAAAACTAAGTGTAGAAAATTTGTGAAGTTATAGTAAGTGGCATCTGATGCAGGATTAAAATCTAAAGAGGAGAATTACCTTTTTCCCAGAAGTCAATCATTCACGAGGAGGGATAGGACTCTCTAGGCAACATGCAAATGTAATGAACGGTGACCAATGAAGCCATTCTGACTAAACAAATGCTGTTGCCTCATCCAAGAGCTCTTGATACAGAAATTAGAATCAATGTCTCAGCAGATTTTACTCCTACTTGAAAAAGCAAAAGGTATGTGAAACTGAAGTGGGTTGAAATAGATATTAGAAAATAATAGAAGAAGATTGTATTTTGAAATTAATTTTATATTTAGCCTGTGGAAGAAGTGGCTATTTATTAAAAATACTTATTTTTCATAGCTACATAAATGGCATCCTAGAATAATTTAAGCTGAAAAGGACCTCTGGATGTCATCAAGTCTAACCCTGTCCCCCAAACAAGAAGGCTATAACAAGAAATAATATGACTTACTAAAAACACACAATATTTGACAGTCTTACATTTAACATGCATAGCTTTCAAAGAAGAATTATTACAGGCAGGGGAATAAAAAAAATACCGTTTAACAGTAATTTAAGAAACTAGGACAATTCCATTCATTTCAAAACAATTTCTTTATGATTCAATTATCTTCTCATTTCCACTCCATACAGCTTGCTCTCAGCAAAGACAGCTGTTAAATTACTTTTTAAAGAGTTATTACTGTTCTTAAAATCACTTCTTAATGTCTCCAGAAAAAGTTAAGGAGATGATTAGACACATGCGACCAATGCAGAGCGGTTTCTATGGACGTACTGAGCATATGCAATTGTAAGATCAACAGGAATTCGAATGGTTGTTGAAGGATTCTTGGAAAAGGGGGAGATAGTTTGCTTGATTTGAAAGTTACAGGCAGACAGCATTCTGAAAGAAATTAACAATTTATTTTCGCTGCTGTTTTGTGGCTGAAGTGTTTACTTTGAATTATTTGAAATACTGTAGTGAGGAACATTACTAAAGTCTTTCACATTTAAAGAAATAGAGGGATTTGTTTGTTATAGTCAAACAGCTAAGTTAGCCCAATATATACCAATTTAGTTTAGCTCTTTTCATTCTGCTAGAATAAAATAATGATACTATATTTAGAGAATTACTGTATGAGATAAGATAAAGAATATGGCTTGTGTATTATGTACCTGGAGGTGTGCAGGCTAAATGAATACAAAAATGAAGCCGAAGTGCTGTCATGATTCACTGAAAAAGCTTAAGGTAGGTATTGGAAATAAACTTAAAAAATCATCTCTAAACCAAAGCTATAACAAAATTTCCTCCTCTTTGAAATCAGACTCCACCTCAGCAACTGTATTGTCAGATACGCTGGCACGAGAACTTCCCACGCAGCTCTGACAACAAATCTTCTCCCAGTCCACCCCCTTCCCTCCTTTTCCAAGCAAATGCTTAATAGTCAAAGCTCAATTCAAAGCTAATTAAAATAGATAGAACAAGACCTTAGAGCCTGGCTCTTTCCAATGATTCTGCCCATCCAATAATCAGTAACATAAAACAACTTTCACTTCATTCTAGTAACTGTTTCCATTCTATACAATAAGTCAGGATATTTCAGTAAGTCTGCCTGCTGCTCACAGGTAACAAGAAGGATAACTAAGAGTATCTAAAGGAACACCCTACCTTGTAGCCATTACTTTGAGTTTGAAATATATGATATGGCATCTAAATGACTACAGTTTAAAGATGTTTTGTCAGGAAATAGACACTGTATTCTCATGCTGTGTTTTACAGTTGCATGAGGCTGCCTTATTTAGGAATGAAACAACGTGTGAAGCATACACGATTAGAAGTTTGCTTCATTGTGTTCTCAACTAAAACCTGTTTAGACTAAACAAACACTTATTGGAAGAAAAAAAAATGTCTGATACCAGGTTCCTTCTTCAGTTTTGCTATATATATTTTGAAAAATCTTTCAACAAGAATGTAGATATCTTACCTGTATATTAACTTTTGATTTAATCAAATTCAAGCTTTCTTGGCCAGCTTCTAACTTTTTAAATGTATGACTGACTAGTTGCATTAGGATCTGAAAATCAATATCCATGAGGTATGTCTCAGATTTGTTGCTTGCTTCTTATAGAAGCTCAGGGAAATCACTTAGCCTCTTGGTATCATAGTTTACTCATGTTAAAGATGGCATTTGATACCTCTTTTCCTAGGGACAAAACAACCAATCAGTGTTTTCAAATACTGGAATTTACCTGAAAACTGCTACTAAAAGGCAAAGTGGAATGCGTGTACATTGTGATTGACGGATTATACTATATATTTGCACAGTTTATCTTCTCATAGTATCACAAAAATCAAAGACTACTACTTCAACTAGAAGTTTCCTGTTACAATAAGCAGCAGAGACCATCCATATACCTATAATAAAATGTTTTGAACAGCAAGCAAAAGGAATACATTTGATAAAGTGGACAGCCACTATCACCATTTGCTATGCTTCTGTTTCCCAGATAAATTAGAAGTCAAGAGGAAGGGAAGCATTCTTGCAAGAAATGAGCATTTTCAAAGCCTGTTCATTTTAATAGAAGTTGAGAACACGAAGAACCTTTTTGAACTGGGCAAATACACCTTGATTTAAATGGAAATTGTGAGCAAACCACCAAGAAATCCTAGGAGTTGGAGAAAAGCTATTTTAAGCTATTACATATGGCTTGCGTTGCTAGGGAAACCTCTTTTACAGTGTTCATTTAGCACAGATGCCCAGGAATTCTCTGTGTGTCCGTGTCATGCCATTTCAGAATGCTTCAGAATGAGAAGAAATAAAGATGCACATACACACATGCAGACAAAAATATATCTGTGATTTTATCTTAGTCATGTTCTGTGGCTTTGGTGGAAGTGAGTTCTTTCCATTTCTGCCATTACCACAGTGATAAATCAAAAGCTTTGTAATGAAACACCTGTGTTTCCAGACTGAGGATATTTGTTCAAATGTTACCTTCAGTTTTGATCCATTTGGGTTGCTGTTTTAGATAGTCATCTATTTAGAGCATGAGATTCACCTTGGCCATATCCGTAGTGAAAATACAAGCAAAAAGACCATCTCTGGTGACACCATTTCTAGTCCACCCTTTTGACTCTAGGGCAGATGTGACACAAAACACATTGTATAATCTGCTCCATGCAGGCTTTACTGCAACAGTGTTCTGCTTTCTCCCTTTACCTCTTTAGTGCCCAGGTGAGTGACAGCCTGGAAAGCAGTTGCAGTCTGCCATGATCAGGGACACACCTGCCTCTGATGAGCAGGCAGGAGGGCCACCAAGCATGAAAATGTGTACTGCCTTTTCTTTTTCAGAGAGCAAGAGCTTCATAAGTTTAGAAAACATAGCATTGGTATTATTGAAAAATAATTACCTTTTCAACTTTTGCAATATTTCAGTCTCTCAGTTTTAAAAGACCTTGTTTATAAGTCGGGGAGTGGCATGCTTTTACCGTATACCATTATCCACTCTTGGTGCACTCTTGGATCCCAGTACAAAGAGAGCCCATTCTCCCTGTCTATCCAAGCAAGGTACTTCAAAATTTAATTGAAACAATTCCTGAATTCAGCTACATGAACTGTAACCCCTGTGCAGGTTGGACCTGCAAATACATGCAGAATCACATTTGGGGGTCATGTACATGCAGTCACATAATAGGTATGCAACTAGTCTTACCTGTATGCTGCAAGCTCAGGAAGCAGCTTTTGAGAGTTTTATTATTGGATGCCTTCTAAACTTCTAAGTGCTTGACGTTTTACTTACAATTTTACAATGATTTGTAGTTTGAACTCTCCTCAACAAAATAGAAAAAGGAGGACATTCACATAAGATTGCCTCCAGTCATAGAATCATAGAATGCATTGGGCTGGAAGGGACCACCAAAGGTCATCTAGTCCAACCCCCCTGCAGTGAGCAGGGACATCTTCAGCTAGATCAGGTTGCCCAGAGGCCCATCAAGCCTGATCTTGGATGTCTCCAGGGATGGAGCCTCCGCCACCTCTCTGGGTAAACTGTTCCAGTGCTTTATCACCCTTATGGTAAAGAACTTCTGCCCAATATCCAGTCTAAATCTACCTGTTTCTAGTTTAAAACCATTGTCCCTCATTCTATTGCTACGTGCCCTTGTAAAGAGTCCCTCCCCAGCTTTCCTGTCATTCAGTTTACAGAAAACTACACGTAAAGCCAGAAATTCCCTCCTCACACCCCCCAATCCCCGCCTTCTATGTGCTAGCACACTGGCTTAGGATAGACTTTTGATCTTTCTGTCTGAGGTACTTGACCTAGTAAAATCATCCAGTAGTACAGCCAACTCAGTCTCTTGATACATCCTGTCAGAGTGGATTTAGAAGCAGCATAAGACAGGTTCCTGGGAAGTTACAGCCTTGTGGTCATGCAGGAGCCAGACTGTTAAACCAGAACACAACGAAGCAGTGAGAAAGGCACAGAAAGGAACAAGGTTGTAAGTCAGGACTAATTTTTTATCTTAAAAAAAAAATTTCACATAAAGGATCCCAAATGAATCTATAAGATTAAATTTAGAGTGGCTTGGTGTTACAATATGCCAGCAAAGTTGCTCAGCATGGAACTCCCATGGGCTGTCACAAAGCAGCAGAGCTCATATGTGCCTCTTGCTTCCTCATTGAATAGGTAGTGCAATTACTAGTTAGCTGTTTCAAGTTTCCTTATACTTTTTCACTTAGTGTTACAGTGAATTCAGATCTGAACTTAACACAATTGGTAAAAGAACCAAGTCAGGACTGGAAGGAGAGTTTGGCCTGTTCAGTAGAGCAATACAGTTCTGATATGTTCACTAGCAAGCTACCAAGCTTTTATTTTTTATCTAGAAATATTTCCTTATATATATTAAACAATACATCAGGTTAATGCTCCATCTTTGAATTTTCACAAGTAAATTTTGCAATTAATTTTCTTTTAAGCCTCTACAGCACCTAAAACATTCTTTGTGGTTCCCCATGTGTCAAGCCATTAAGTGAAAACGCCGTTATTTCACTTTTACTGGCTACTGCTGTGACATTTTTGTAAATCAATTGATGTCAAAACCCACAAATTTTTACCTTTTCTAATAAGAAGCTTTTAATCATAACCATATTTTAAAATAATTTTGAATAATAACAAAGCTGAAATGTAAAATTTCTAGTCTCTAGACTCCAAATTTCCTCAGCTGTTACTTTTTTATTCTATAAACTCTTGCTGAGGTCTTTTTGGTTTTCCTGTACCCCAAATACTCTCTCACAACTGTAAGACAAATTTCTAATGTAGATTGTTTGGAGGAAAGACTTGCAATATGTTAAAGTGATCTGTACACTCATGGCAAGATAGAAGGGTAAGACCTTCTATGCAAAAAGGGGTCCCGACCTAGAAGCAACATAAATATAATTTCAGCTTTGCCTGTTCAATTTAATACATCAAATTTCACATTGAATTTGGAAGGAACATCAATTTTATTCAATAAAGAGGTCTTTAGCAGATACTGAGCAGGAAAGGCTGACCTACCCTTAAAACATTTGATCAGCTCTTGTTTGATCTTCTCACTGGTGGAAACACAGTCAGTAGGGACATAGTAGAATATATGCTGTGATGTTGCACAAAGTTGAAACAACTAATGGAAGTTTTCTACAGTCATAAGAGAAAACTGAGAAATCGAGCAACTTCCTGAAAGAGAAGCTAGATCATAATAATTTCCAGAGAGAGGGAGCATCAATGCTTTCAGGACCACCTTAAAACTTTTGGATGCTAACAGATAAATTGCATTCATCTACTTAAAACTTTTTTACTCTCCAATTGAAATCCTCATTAAGTATTTGATTACCTCTTTCCAGTTTTTTGAATTCCCAGGAGTCATAGGATCATAAGCTCACAGGATAATTTGGGCTGGAAGGGATCTCAGGAGGTCTCTAGCCCGATCCCTGCTCAAAGCAGGGTCAGCTGTAAGATCAGCTCAAGTTACTCTGGGCTTTATCCAGCTGGGTCTTGAAAACCTCTGAGGACAGAGGCTACATGACCTGGTGGATAGTTTTAGGGCATATCTTGTAGCATATTTTCACTGAAACAATACAGATCACAAGCAACTTAAATAATCAATTCCTTCTTCAGGAGGCAAAAAACAAATCTAAGGAAAGATTTGGGTTTTGTATCAAGATTAGATATGATAGCATATTATCACATGCTTCGTTTAGTTATTGTTATAACCACAGCAAAAGTTGTAATACATATTTTCTTGAATAAACATGATTAAATTGCTCTGTTATTTTTTTTTTGTAAGATCAAATTATAATGTAATTTTTTGTCCCTCCAGTCTAGAATAGTGAATAGTACAGGCACTCCAGGAAAAAATCTGTCATAATAATACTATAAGCAATATTTTCTGCAGTTCGTATTGGTTCTGCTTGTACTTTTCAACGTTTTTTTTTTTTTCCTTTTGATTTCATATTCTACATTACTTGGATCTCATTTTTTCATTCCAATTAAATTACAGGGAGCTGACATTGACACACACCCTGGCTTGTCGGAGCAGTTATCGCTATTATCTGCCAGGATAAATGCCAAGTCACCAACAACATCAAGAGTACAGTTTTTCTTAAAACATGTTGTCAGAAATAGTGTTAAGTACACTTGATACTGCCAAATGAAAGTAGACCTGATACCCTATCTGTAAAGGTTGTAAAGGCAACTCTCTTTTTATCTCACAAAGATGCTATGAACTCATGAACAGAAATTTCCTCGATAAGAAATTATTGTAAGTTGCTGTCTCAAAAACCTACTTTTCTGAGCAAGCATACTAGATGTTCAGTGGACATTAGCTTCTGACATTAGCAAAAATGCATAAATATTGAATATCAAGATATTTCTTAGATATCAAAAAAGTGAAAGTCAGTGACCAAAAATAAGAGCAGGAGATAAAAACCAGTAGTCTACATAATTTATAACATTAACAGTTACTTCCAGTATATGGGAGGGTATTCAGTGTATGCTGGTTTTACTGTACTAATTCGAAAGAAAATCCACTCAGTTGAGCCAGATATGAATACAACAGGTTAAGATATTGTAATACCTTTCTAGACCTAAGTTTGTGCTATGTTTTCTGACACAGAAAACCAGAAGATAATAACTAGCTGGAGAATACTTTGGTATCAGTATATCTGTGCCTATGAACACATAGAAATAGCTAGCTATAACAGAGGGAAACACTCTCAGGGTTTAATTACACAGTCAAGAAAAGGGACGAATGGACCACAAATAAAATCATGTAGCTATCAAAACCGTACAGAGTAAAAAACTTCAGTCTATTTCTCAAGTGTGTTTTCTGTCTGTGAGGCTGACCACACATTTATACACATTCCCTCTCACTCTTTTCTAATAAATCTGTAATCGTAGTTGGGCACACTGGCTGAATAGGTTAAAAGTCACACATTTGTTTGTTGGAGATGGAACCACTTAATATAATTTTTTTCTTGTCTCTCCCTTTTGTTCCACTTTTGCCAACAACAATGAAAGGGGATAGCGTAAACTAGGTCTTCCCCACAATCTCTCCCATGAGGAGTCCTTCTGAAAGGTGCTTAATGAAGAAACATGGACTTAATTAGTTTCATCTAGCAATAGTCACATTTGGATTTAAAACAAATATTTTTGCCATTGGCTTGTATTATATTTTGTATGTCCTCTAAATAAAAATGCCACAAGCTCATGTCCAGTGTTCAGTCATTTTTCATTTTGTACGTTTTGACAGCTTGAGATAGTGCTATATCATGCCTTCTGGTCACATAATTTTTTGTTCTTTAGAAAGAAGCCATTAAATTATCTAACAATATTATCACTAGCTGCAAGAAAGTTGAGCAAGAAGTCGTCAGCCTGACTGAATTCCTCCTTCAAGAGTTTAATTTCCCTCCAACATAATCATGCAATATAAATGTTAGATTAGAAATCATGCATTGCAGTGACAGCTGTAGAATGCTGCTTCTACTGTTGGAGTCTGTTAATCAAGACAATGAAGTATTCCTCATAGTTTACACTGTATCATGTCTTGCGTGGTAAATTTCAATGCACAATGACTTAGTACTGATTTTCTTGTTTGTTTAGGAGAAATGAATGTTAATTAAAATATAATTTTGTTTAAAAATACGTTATATTACAATATTCACCAGACGTACAATATTACAATGCAGGGAAATACTTCCTTCTTCTGCAGCAAATGACTGAATAGGCAGATTAATGGTTAAGTGTGCTGGTTCAGAGAAAAGGATAGGCTTTTGGTTGCTATGATAAGTAAAAACTACAGGTCCTAATCACTGGTATAAACAACATCATGGCTAATGTCTTCAGTTTCTATGAAGTTGCTGCTTCCTGCGTCAGCATTTAAACTAGGGTTTTCTATTCAAACTTTTCAGTTAGTTCAAAAACATCTATTAATATCAGAGTATGGAAATTGATTTTATTACGGATGAACCTTAGTTACAGAGCAAAACTCAATTTTTGTAATTTCCTTATCCTTATATGGCATCTGCTTGACCTTGTGCAAGGTCTACCTTGTTATCAAGGTAGTTAAAAGGGAATGGCATGCAGACTTCACATCCGATTAATTCTAAACTAATGTTCAGCGGTTACTTGTAACCTCAAAATGTTGACTTTAAAACTTTGTCTGTGAATAGTAAGATGATAGCTTTTATATACATGCAAGCAAAGAGTAAAAAGTGAGCTCAAGCATTATTTATTATGTGAGAAAAAAGACACATAAGTATTTGAGATAAGTAGCCCCCTCTACATTTGGCATTATCAGAACAAAGGTTAATTTTAAGATGGTAATATACATGCTCTTACCTTTTTACCTGAAACGTTTCACTTAGTTATTATTCTCTGTTACAGAATGTAAATGAATACAGTGTTAATTGTCCTGGAGGATAATGTTCTCAAATGGCGATTTAAGATGACATTAATTTAAGTCATTTGTCTGAGACACTCACTTCATCATTGAATATAGACATATATCTCTTATAAAACACTTATGGATGTACAGGCAGTGTGCATTCCAGACTGATTAGATATTGCTAGAGCTCCAATTTTTAAGAAAGTATCTCATGCTATAGAAATAAGTGTTCTTAAATCATGTCATTATAATGTTTATGGTAAATTTTCATATTCAGATTAGTCTGAATCTGGAAGAGAATCATTATTTAAATTGAAAACTCTTACTATATTACACATTTTAACACTGACAGGTCACTGTGATGAAGTCCCTACTTACACTATGTAATCCAATGGCCATCAAATACTAGAAGAAAGATTTGCTGACTGTTGCTCCTACAGTCCTTTTAGTGAATTCAGCAGTTTAAACCAGCTCACTAGAAACCCCTTTGTTCAGCCTGTGAGTGTTGCATTTCAGGCAACTCAGAGCTGTGGATTTTACTCCTAGTACTACCACACTGAGTCCCTTTGGGAAGGCAGTGTGGGGCACTGCATTCAAAGCCACAGAGGCCAATAGGACTTGCTCCATGGCCTTTCCCAACCTGTCATTCTGACTTAAGAGAAGTGGAGGCCAGTTGACTCCAAATGGTAACAGGTCTTAAATTTGTGAATGGGTTTGCAGTTTCAAAACTGTGGCCCAAAATTCAGGAACAAAATCCCGTAGACAGTGACTCTTGAATAGGCATTTACATAACAGTGAAACTGTTAAAGGTTTTTCTTCAGCAGTTAAACAAGAACTGTTCACATAGTACTATAGGACAAGCAAAGATCTGGACCAGATCTTACTGTGCTTTTATAGAGTAATATATTACAGAAACTATCTTATATGTGCATAGGAATATCCCATTTCTTAATTATCTGTATAAAAAAATTTGCAAGCATAAAACTCTTCTGTAGATAAAAGATGCCGATAAAGAAATGCATGAAGCTTTCAACAAACTTCCTTCCTAGTAGCAAAAGATAAACAACTGAGGGAGTATACATGCTAATAAGAACCACCTACACCGCAGTGAGCCTGGAAAATAATTTTATAATTAACCTCCTATGTTAAAAAATAATTTTATAGTTAACCTCCTATGTTAAAAAATAAATACATGATTTCCAAAGGAAAACAACTTACTGGGGAGAGTGTTTGGATCTACCCCTCTTTGTAACATGAAATCATGATATGGCCACAGCTAACATCAAGCATAAAGGGCTGTACACTGCTCAGGGGCTCTGCAGTTAAGTTGCAGCCTCTGCTTTCCAGTAGCATTACCCCACCAAATACGTGCTTTCTATTCACAGGAGAATTCAAAATATAACCCAAATTCATCCTGATATGAATCATACTGGCAATTCATCTGTATATTATTATGTCTGGGGGGAAGAACAAAACTCAAACCAGCTACAGTACTTTCAGTAGTAAGCTGAAGCTCCTGAGTTTAATGACATGCACACTTACACTTGTAATCTCATATAGGAAAAGTTATTTTAACTAATGCCAACTGAGAAAAGTGGCAGGTTTATGTTAATACTAGCAATAAAAAAAAAATTAAAACCAGGCAGTTTCAAGAGCTCCAAGTTCTAAAGTAATTGTCAGTATGAACTTTCAATTTAGATAGAAGTCAGCAGTCCCTCCATTAATTTAAATAATCATACACTTGTAGTGTTTATTTCTTTGTTTACTACATCATTTTCTGTCATTGTTGCTACCTCATGTTAATATTGCTACCTCAGCAGTCATCAGCATATAGTACAATTTCCCTTACTCTTTTGGATCAGTGTTTTACCCATACCCTAAAAAACTTCAACACAAGCTTTAGCCATTATATTTACAAAATATAAATAATATAAAGGAGACAATTGCAGTAGAAATTTTAAGGCAGAGGTCGGGACAGATACTGATGTGACATAATTATAGCAGCAAGCAATTAGTACAGGTGCATCATTATTTTATATGTGTTCAGAAATGGCTTCCTAACTGAAACTTATTTCTCAGCCAGTCTATGCGGTTTTTCTCTAACAGATGTTACTGTCCTATGATTTTATGTAGGAAAACAACCTTCAACCCCATGTATCTGCAACCCCATAACACTGCCCAACAGACAGAGGGTCAGAGCTCAAACAGCTGCGTGGGAGAGAGCCTGCCTGTATGGGGGTTGGTTGCAGTTTTCTTGAATAAGCAGAAACAAACAAGAGGAGAAATAAAAACAAAAAAAAGATGAGTTGAATTGTAAATATTGCTGCACAAACAAACTGAATTGATGAAGTTGCAGTTTTGTCTCCTGCCTTGTTACCGACAGTGCACCACAGAGCTGAAGTCACATTGGTGCTTTCAGCCATGATAAAGTCCGTAGGGTGTCTGATGTCTAACTGGTATCCAGTTTGCAGCTGATGGCTAGTATGATTTACAGTGCCAAGGTGATCCAAAGATCAAAATCTGTGACACTGATAACAGAACAGTTACTTGATTAAACTGAATTTCACGAATATTATAGCAGGCTAAATAGGCACATTCAACAAATACCCGAGAGAGAAGTGATCACCATAAAAATATAAATAATAGACTTATCAAGAACAATAAAATTAAAGTATTGCATTTCATCACCTGGTTTTCATGCATTATGTTTCTAAGCTTCCTTATCATCAGGCACTTTAAGAACATACTGAATTTTAAAAAGAAATGACAAATAAATAGCATGTATGTTTCATCATGTTCTAATTAAATAATGAGGAAAATTGAATTTATCCTTTATATACTGATTAATGGAAAGTGCTGTGCTGGTTAATGAAGAGTGTTTTATGAAGACAGAAAATAATTCTAACGTAATTCAGAAATTTAAAGAATTGTAGACCTGGAATGAATCACAAAACTCATCACATCAATTCTGTTCAGAGAAAAGATGAAATTTTATTTCCACAGCACAGCTTGTTTGGGACCCAGTATAATCTAGCTGCTACCTCAAGTGTCATTTGTTAGTTTGTGTTTCATTCAGGGAAGTACACGCAAGGGTGAGCAAGTTAAAATTTGCCTGATGTTTGATAAGGACAAGGGCAAAGATGGCTCTCTGAATTTAAATTCTGTTCCCAAGAAGTTTGTGACTTGATATCATATATTGATGTAACACTTAAATCCTGTTTCTATCATATGCTTGTCTGTAATAAAAACTTGGAGCAGCATTAAAGCAGAATTTGCCTCGAATGCATTCAGAGCATTGTCTGCCTTTGAAAGTGAATCCCTGATAAATTTCAAGCATAGCTATACAAGTTATTCATATCTCTGATATTTATTACACGTAAAACATGCCATCCTACTTGAGTTTGAAAATGTCACGTGAAATAACGTCAGAAGTCAAGATGACTTCTGACAACTAATGTTTTTCTCCCGATAAGCTTTGTTATGTTGTAAAAAAAAAAATTAAATAATTGTTATGACATGATTCGTTCTGAACAGCCATGCTGGCTGGTATTTATCTCCATGTTATCCTCTAGATGCTTAATGCTTTTTGATTTTTTTCTTCAAGTTTTCAGTTTATATTGTCTGTTTCAAAATTTCCCATTTCCTCTTTTTAAAAACATACCATATTTACATTAACCTTCATAAATCCTTACAGGAAAACTGCAAGGATTGTTTCACTTGGCCCTTTACCTAAGATGAAATTCATAGAGCTCAGCTACTTTGGAATAATTTAAATATAGATTTCTCTCTGCTCTCTCTAGGCTAATCCATGTTCTTAAGCCATTATTACTAATGCTAATGGTGTTAGCATCCTAGTGAACACAAACGCAAAGATGACATTAAGCAGTTTGGATTTATGATTCTTCAGTTCATTGATAACTTTCCCTCCTGACTGGGTGGAAAACTAATTCCTTGGTCACCATAAGGCTAATGCACTTTTGAAAACTTTTATTACTCATTATTCAGATTTTGTTTGTCCAAACTTGTACACGTTTTATAGAAAACAAACATTTCTCTATCTTCTACATGCTCCTTTTCCAAGCAGGTTCACATGGGTTCTCTTAATGTGTTGTTCTCAACGCATTAACCCCTCCCACACAGAACAAGATATGACAGGCAGGCATGTTCATGCTAGCACACTTGAAGCTAGCTTACCTATCTCTGCATTACAGCATCCCTTATTATAATTCAACGAAAAGGCATCAGACTCAAGGATATTTTTACTGACTTCTTTAAGACACTTTACTCTGTCTTTAGTTCACTGATCCCCAGTACTATATTCTGAAGGTCAATATTTGAGTTCTCTGCAGTGACAGTTGTACAGTAAGGAAAATACATGAATATTTATCTTTTAATTTAATTGTTCCCTTCCACAATATACTATAGCTACCATTTTGAATCAGTGTTGGAAGATAAACCAGCAATTATAATATGAATATTAACAGAGTTAATGAAGTGCCTTTTTTTTCCTCCTTCCAGTATTTTTCAGTCTCTGAAGACCTTTGTCATTGAAATAAATAATTATGGTAGTGGTATTCCTACTGTAGTTAAAGGTCACTCTACAAAACCTGTGAAAAAAGGTCCCAGGGCTGAAGGAAATTATTGGACTTTAAGCCTCTTTGTAGATATTTGCAGCTTGAAATGATTGCTCTACCCAGAAATATATACATACTATGTGAAATTATTTATATCAAGAAACTGGTACTGTGCATTTGCAGTAGAGAATGGTTCAGTATGATTTTAGTTGATTTCTACAAACATCAAGGATAAGTGCGGTGTAATATATACTAAAATACAATACTTAAAGTGGATATAATGAATCTGAAAAAATACGTTTTTGAAAAAATAATTTTCTGAAAAACAGTAAAGAAAGCTTAAAAGGTAACAAAAGAAGAATGTTACAGAGTAGGAATTTGGCATTGAGCAGCTGATGCAAAACTAATGAGCACATAATCCAATTTTGCAGCTTCTTCATTTTCAATGAAGCATTGAAGAAAAACAAAAAAATATAGTCATTGAACTCACTGAGACAAATTAATTTTTGTAAGCTCTAAACTACAAAGGATATGCATTACAGGTGAACTTGATTTGCCCTTTTTTTTTTTTTTTAAAAAAAAGAATGCATTTGAAATTGTAATAAAGAGCTTCAAAAGAAAGCTAGAGGTTTATTGCTCTAATTTGGTATATCTTAATGTTTTTGCAATTAGCAGTATCATCTGAGATTGCCCAGACAGAAACACATGTGCACGGGCGCAATGCATCTGAGGATTTCAGATGCATCAGGTCAGCTGTTTCTGAGGTGGGGCATACATACACCTCAGGGCTGAGATACCTCGCTCATACCAGAAGTAATGTGTCTCTGCAGGCTGTAAATGATCTTACACACCCAGTGAGTCTGGCAGGGGCAGGCCTGAATGAGTATGTTGGAGTCTGGTGCACCTAAAAGCCATCAAATACATCGGGCATCTGAAGATTTTTGATATAGCAGTGTCCAAGAGATACTACAGTCCAAATGGGCTGTGGGACACCTATAAATGCATCACAGAAATCCAGAAAACTTTGTACTGATAGATTTTCAGGTGGAAAAGAGAGGTATGTCTAGAAAAACCTGGACACACAATAGGCACGACAACCATGATTTTGTTCCATACCATTCTGAAAAGCACTGATGTACGGTTACTTTCTTGTACTGCAGAGGCGAAGAAAACTCTACTGGGTCTCAATTCAGGATTACATCATAATTTGATTTCTATTTATTTCCCTTGAATTCTGATTAGCTGTTTAATAAGGTATTATCTTTGAAAATGTATGATCTAACTTATCCTATTTTCTGCTAGTATTACTGATTCAACTTGATTTATCCATTTTTATTTCTATATTTTCTGAACTAGGTGTTCAATTGTGAATGTGATCTGATATTCTGATAAATTTAATGCATTAATTTCATGAAGATATTTTATCTCTCCTGATTGTTTATGAATATGCATTAACAGTATCAAAGACAACCAGTAAATTTAGTAAACCAGCTGCCATTATTTCCTATCTGGTCTGGGAAGTCTGAAAATCAGGTACATCATATTTTAGTAATATATGATATTAAACTGAGAAAATGTTTTTTCTAAAAAAAATCTTTAACTGAATTACTGTTGAAGATTGCAGCACAGGGTAATATAAATGTATATCAACAAATACACTACTCTCTTACTGAAAACAGATGAATATAAAAATGAGTATTTTTCTAAGAAAGTATCAAAAAAGCATTCCAATGTGCAACATAGTCCATATTAAAAGTCAGTAAGGAATGATGTCTTAAAAACCAGTACGTCTATTTATAAGTGGGTCAGCTAACAGAATTCTGGAGTGGGAGGAATATATTTATAATGCAGATTTCCATGAAAAGGCAGATAAATTATTTTGTCTTTATTATAAACATTCAGATTCTAAAGGCTATATAATGTAATAATTTCATCAGCTTTTAGTTTGGTAATTTGTCTAGATCTATGTCGTCCTTGTCAAGCTGTCTTCTGATTCATTCATGTTTAGTAATGTAATTTATGCACAAAGTATGAAGAGAAACACAAATAAGACCTAAACAGGTAATATCCAAAGTTTCATACCACAAGATACTTTAGCTGTTAGTATCACAGGAAAACAGGTTTGGTTTTTATGTATTCTGTCTGTGAATGATCAGGAGGCTGCATTTATCACATCAATGCTGTGCAAACAGCACATCATTGACACAAAACTGATAGGAAGTAGAAAACTCAGTAAGACCAATCACCACAGTTAGCTGTAGTAAACTACAGTTTATGTGCACTTTATAGATGAAAACTTGAAGACACCAGACAGGAAAAAAAAAAGGGAAGACGACATATTAAGACCAGGATCATAAGAGCTTTTTAGTTTTAAATATTTCTGTACTGCCATTTGAACACAAATCATGCGAAGAATGTAACCAGCATTTATAGTGCTACACTCGTCATGCTGCCTCTTTCCTTTGCAGGCTGTCAACGACCAGCAGCTCACTGCTTGGAATGAACACCAATGGCTCGGATGAGTATTTCCGGTCTACAAATCACGCAGAGCAAACTTTCCGCAAAATGGAAAGTTATCTGCAGCAAAAGCAGCTGTGTGATGTTCTTCTTATAGTTGGAGACCAAAAGATTCCAGCCCACAGGTACATTTCCCTTTTTACATTTCATTGTTTACACAGCTTCAAAGCCTGAAACACCCAAATGATGGGTCAAATTGTGCGTATCCTGTTCAGTTACAAATGAGTGGTTGCTATAATTAGGACATCCACCAACAACAGAAGAAAATGATGTGTTCAACATTTCATATTCAATATTTCAAATAGAATGAAATTCAAATATGAACCATCAATATTTTCTGTCTTCCCTTCTTGCTGCTGTCAAACTGTAGTGAGATCAGTGAAGAAAATATGCCCAAAGAAGCACTGTGGGAAAATATTAGATTACTAATTACCCTTTTAACTTTATTGTTCACTGCTATAAGTTTTGAATCCCATACCAAAATTAATGTTTGTATTGCATATGCAGTTTATTATCATAATACTGAATTTCACACTTGCTATTGAGATTATGAAGTAATTTGCGGTCATCCAAAAATGCTTCTGTTTCAAGGTTGGTTCTCAGCGCAGTGTCTGATTATTTTGCTGCAATGTTTACTAATGATGTGCGTGAAGCAAAACAAGAGGAGATCAAGATGGAGGGAGTAGACCCTGATGCGCTGAAAGCTTTGGTGCACTATGCCTACACAGGTAATTCACATCATTGTTGTGAAGGAAGATAAAAATCTATACAATGCATACATAATTCTCACTTCCTCCATTTCATACTGGTACATAAATACATGCATAAATCATACACATGTGATGTAAACCCTTCTCTAGAAAGGATGAATAAATATTACTGTTTTATATAACAACTTATTCTAGAAGATACACAGAAAAGTTAACATATATTCACATTGGACATCTGTCTAACTAGATACTGATTATTTTGGGAATTTTAATGAGAGAAGAACATATTTTGCCTGTTGCTCACCTCATGTAGTGACACAAAAGAGTGTGCTATGAACTTTTCCGTCATGGGTAGCTATAGAAATGGGTGGCAGTTATTTGGCTCACTCAAGGCTGTTGAATAGGAATAATCAGAGGAAAACAAGAATATGATCATACCCACGAGTAGCACAACTTTTACCACAAGGAAGCACCACCACATTCTGAAAAGTGTTTGCCTGTGTTCTCTTGAAAAATTATAGAGATTTAATCTTAATGAAATTAAATATTTTATTTTAATCTGTATATAATGCTGTGTGTGTATATGTATTTTTCCCTGATTTATTTTATCCCATTTTCAAGATTTACCCCTGTATTGCTGAATCTGAAATGGTTGAACCAAATAGCCAAAGTCCAAGCCATAGAACTGCAAAATCCCTTTCGTCTCCTCTGTAGTGAACAGGGAACAATGCTGTAGAACATGACTGCTCTGTTAGTATATATTGCAATTAGAAACATCCAGATCATTCAAACCTATGCAGATTCTGGAAGCCTGCACATTCTGGTATTGGACAAGCCTCTCAATGTAAACGGCAGCTACTCCAGCCAGAAAGGTAAAAGCCCACCCTTTTTGTCCTGCCAAGCTGCGCTGTTCTGTGACAAAAAAATGCCTAAATATCAAAAAGGCAAAATTACTCCCCCGGGAAGTTACAACACTTAACTGATCAGAATAACAACTTTCTGAGTTTATGAACATTTGCTTGTAAACTGATCCATGCTCTCAGCTAATATCAGTAACTTTCACTAGATCCTTGTCCTCTGATGTCCCACACAGGACATCACTTATTTTGCATTTAAATGAAATAATATCATTTCAATACTGAGACAAGAGGGTTGGAAGATTTGTCAGAGGTATCTATCAATATTTTCGTAGTGCTTTGAAAGGGCTTAAAATATATTTTTTTAAAGATCAAAGTAAACAAAGACCCCCACTCTATTCACCATATTGGCATTAGCATAAATGTTAAAAATAGGAGACTACTTCACTGGCTAGGTCAGGCGCTTCACAAATCTGGACTGTTGCATAGAGGAATCTTGAGAAAGTTGAGCAATCTGCAACCCAGATCAGAAACATAAGTTTCTATACGCAAAATAGACCCTGTTTGTGGGTACAAACACGTATCTCAAAATCATCCGACCTGATTAAATTACATCTCTTTCAGTTTACTTGATGCAAAACCATATGAAAGGACATATATGACTACAAAAGCAAACACCAGACTATGAAATCATGTAAGTTTGCTTGTGAAATCAGGATTCCCTCTTTGCTTTGAGGCATTATATCACAGTCTTTGTTTACCAGAACATGTACCAGGTTTGCTAAATAAATTCAGTAACTATTCTGGGTTATATAGTAAAGACTAAACCCAGACATTGCCCTATTCTGCACCCTGCCAGCCCTTCCTCATTTCTTTTAGAAGATTGGGAGGTATTTAAGTTATAAAGTAAGGGACATCAGGAAGAGATGGACTTGTGCTAAGGTAAGGCTGCTGAAGACTGCTATGGAAAAATGAATTTTCCTACTGCCATAGATTTTCATGTGATAATAGCAAAGCTTCTAAACAGTGATATTTTTTCCTAGGTAATGAAATATAAATGTGACTTTCAGAGGCAAGAACTATAACTTTCAGAATTGTTTACATGTTCTACTGAAATAAATCAGAAGTGAACTTTGGACAAGAAACCTCTTACAGTTCTACTCTGATGATAATTTTGACTGTAATGTCTTAATACCACCCTTCTCCATGTGTTAAATAGAGATGGTGCATATTATCCTTTCATAAGAGAAGCTGGAAAAGAAATTAATGTTTCTGAAGCAATTGGATGTTGTAATGAGAAATGGAAAACACAGGTATAACCCCCCACCAGTTCTTTTTTTCAGAATAGGATTTTAGTGCTGAGTATCAATTAGGGAATTGAGCCATCCACTCAGCAAAAAGAATGGAAGATCACAGTAAATTAACACTTTCCAGTCTCTCTATGAACATAAAATTCTCACATCAGGTAATAATTTCATTGAAAATTTAAATGCAAAAATAAATGATGGAAGAAATCAGGTTTCCTGCACACACTGCTGGCATGTCCTAGCTTCTGATACTGAAGTTCTTGTGTGCAGTATGAACTTATGATATATATTTTTATGAATATATGAATTTTAGGAAAGGTTTTTCTCTAATCACACCTTTCTTTCTATTTTACTTTTTTCAGGCAAAGCCAGATCTAATACTGGTAAACCTCCAGTTAAAATGTTACAATCATTGTATTCAAAATCCACCAAATCCTTTAAGTCTGTTAAACCGTATGTTTAAAGAATCCTCCAGCAAGAAAAGAAAATTAATTTGTGAATCACAGGACACTTCTTTTCAAATATTTTCAGGAGGAAGAAAATTGGGGAGTGAGAAGCTCTCAAGTAAAAAAAAAAAGACAAAGAAAATGACTGAAACTTTTTTTCTCCCCTCATATGCAAACTGCACAGGTATTCTAGAGTTAAAGGAAGACACTATAGAAAGTTTGCTAGCTGCAGCTTGTCTTCTCCAGCTATCCCAGGTTATTGAGGTATGCTGCAACTTCCTCATGAAGCAGCTCCATCCTTCCAACTGCCTGGGGATTCGCTCTTTTGGAGATGCTCAGGGCTGCACAGAGCTCCTGAAGGTGGCACACACATACACTATGGTAAGAGGAACAATCCAACTGCTTTGCAATTATAATGTTAACAGCAAGTGTGAATACTCTCCTGGAAGACATATGGGCTTTGGCGAAGCAGAGCCAGCTAAGCGGGGCTTTGCTCTTCCTATGCTGGCAGGGTCAGTTCTGTAAAGTCCCTGACTCGGGGACATCTCTGCCCAGCTCAGTTATGTCTGAACTGTGACTTAATACAGAAATACTGGAAGGAGAGAAAAGCATGCTTAGAAAAACAAATATTCAGCTCTGTTCTTTCCCATTTCAGAGTTTTCCCTGTAGAAGGACATTCTTGTTGAACTTAAATTTGCAATATGATTGGTACATATTTCTTCGAAAAAATGTAATAGGACCTTAACATGGCTAATGTCAAAAGGGAAACAGCGATGGCCCATTCTTGTGCTTTTGATTCAACACAAAGAAAATTCTAAAGCTGATTTTAAGGTGAGACACACATAAAAAGAGCCAAAATAAAGAATGTATGGGAAAGATTTGGAGTGCTAAAAAGCAGCACATCCCTGACTGGAGCATAATCCTCCTCTGGCTCAAAGCAAGAAATGAATATTCAGAGTGTGGGAAAGAAAGAAACAAGATAGCTTGCTGTGAAACCAAATCGAGGGATAAATATTCAGGGCATCAAGATGTGCTATAGCAACTTTAAACACAAAAAGAATGGCAACTGCTACAGCTAAAAAGATACAAAAACATCTACTTGTTAGGAGACACATGGCAGCTTTATGCTTGAAATATTAGTGTAATATGTCAAAACCAGTTCAGAGACTTCACTAGGCAGAAAGCATTCCAGCAAGAGATTGTATGCTTCGACATGCTGAAATAAATGAGAGTGGCATGTGCAGACTGAGGGCACTGGTTGTGCTCCTTCTTGTCATACTAATGAACGGTTTGTTTAGCAGTAATCTAGATTCCTTTTATATTTTAAAGTTTGAAAAAGGACATTTAAAATAGAGGTTCACACAGCCTCTGTATAATTGGGTTGTCCTTTCTGCTCCACACTATTTTATCCTCAGCCAAACCCAGGAACTTCCCCCTCTGCTGTTGCCTCTTTTCTCCCACCAACCCAAGCACATGGGCATCAACTTTAAGCATTTAAAAATCATGGTCCCGATTTCTGCAAAACTGAAATAAAATTAGATAGTTAGACATATGATTTTATAATGGCAGACACTACGAGGGCCTTTTTTTGTTTTGATTTTTTAAAATAATTTAAATCCTCCAGTCTTCCCCAGGAGTTAGACTTTCACTATTTTTTAAAACTGTGTGTCACAGAAATGACAGTTGAGTCTTTAAGTACACTGTCTAATGTGGAGGATCATGATGAATCTGTGAGATTCAGCAGTACTGTGCATATAGGCTTTATGCTATGTTTTTCTGAAAACAACTGGGAGCATTTCCACGTCTAGAACCACCTCCCGTATCTTGTGTGCAACACAGATTGAGCAGGCTGCCATGAAAGAGGACCTTGCTTGTCATAAATCTGCCTACCAAGTTTGCAGGTACTGTCAGTTTAGAGACAGAAGAGGGAATCTGTACCTCTCTGAAATAATCTTGAAGAAAATTTGCTTTTAAACCCTTGAAGTGATACTAATAAAAACTTTGGAGTGTAAGAGATCACAACAATGCATACACACAAGTATTGTGGAAGAGAATAAATAAACATTCTGTTTTGTCTCGTGCCAATCTCAACCACTTGAAAATGCATACCTTAGGGGAAAGACTGTAGAGTCTTGCAATAGAGACCACGCAAATAAGCTAGTAGTATTTAAACATTTTCATAAGATAGTCAACTACAAACACCCCATCCATTCAATAAAACCAGACACAATGGAGACCTTCCCTTCAATTACTTTAGCCATTGATGGAAAGTATTAACAGTTTCCTGCCTGGTATCTTTTCGTGCAGATAGAGCTTGTTCTGCTAAACATCTTGTGCTATATTTGTAACTAGATGTGGACTGGCCTTCCTGTTCCTATTCTCTGAACGTCACAAAATAAAGTAGGATGTGCATAACAAAGTTAACATCTCTGTTAATCACTGATACTTCTATATTTACATCCTTGTTACTCTTGAAAAAAGAGTTACAGAACACTGAGAAAGTACTGAAAACAAATACAAATATCAGTTCCTAAAATTTCTTCATCTGCCCAATTTCATTCTGATTCCCAAATAAGATATATTTCTTCCAGGTACATAAATACAAATTCATATTTTAAATACAGACATCAATTCCTACATGTATTTCTTTGCAAGTAACATAAACCCCACATCCTTCTTAACAAAAATTTCTTTTTTCCTTTGGAATTAGTGCAAGCAAGCATACTTAATACATTTTAATATCAGTTCTAATATTACTCAATTGTACAATATATTATTTATATGAAAAAATAATTATTTGAAATATTCTAGGGATTTAATATTCGTGGCCATTCCTGGAGCTGTTGAGTTTTATTATTGCAATTGCTAACTGTTAGAAAGCAGAGTTTAATTTCCCTTGCTGTATTTTCTGCTACTAAGAGCAGAGACATAAAGTCAACACCTGGTACAGCTTGTTGCAAAAGGATTGGAAGGTTTCATGTAATTTGCTTAAAACGTCTGAATCTGATGGTAACAGAAGTTACACAGTTTCTCTGAATGCCCACTTGGCACTCTTAAGACACACATCATATCTTCAGACTGTGTTTCTATTAAGTTGCAGTGTTAAGATCACATTGATGGACAAAACTGCCACTGGCAAATCCCTAAGACAGGGCATACTGACAAGAAGCCTGACAAACACATCTGTAAGCATGGTAGAATGAAGTTGAGCATTATTCTTCAGTTCTGCAACACTAATGCAGCAATGAGCAACCAAAGTCTCCCTCGAACAGTAGAAGGAGGTTCAGTGATCTTTAGAATATATACTGTGTTTCCCTATACTGTAGAACAGAACAGGAATGAAATGCATACAAAGCCTACATTATCTAAGAAAATGTTATTTCAAGGTGTGAAAATCATAAGTGCATTGAAATCTTTTTTTTTTCCCCTTTTAGGAACACTTCACAGAAGTAATAAAAAACCAGGAATTTCTTTTGCTCCCTGCTAATGAAATTGCAAAGCTCTTGTCTAGTGATGACATCAATGTTCCAGATGAAGAAGCCATATTCCAGGCATTAATGATGTGGGTGAGGCATGATTTGCCAAATCGGCAACAACATCTAGGAATGCTTCTTTCTTATATTAGACTGCCTCTACTTCCACCCCAGGTATGACTGTGAAGGGCTAACAGGGGAAAAAAATGAAAAATATCCCACATTGCCTGTGTAAATACCAGGCTCAGAATTACTGCTATAAAAACGTCAGTCTAACAGTATTACAAAAGTACAGTGTTTCTTCATTGAGTAGCAACAGTAGTAGTTTAACACCATGGCAACTTAGATACTTAGATATTTAGATGTACTGAACTGCAGGATGAATAAGGCGCAATCCTTATTTCTTTATTGCCATAAAAATATAGACAAAACCAACAAGGTCTAGATTATCGCTGACTACTCTGAGCATTGACATTACTTGTCCTTTAAGACTGAAAGATACACTTCATCAAATAAGTTCAAGGATGGACACACTGGTTTATAGTAAGCTGACGCTGTTGTATCTGTGTCACAGAAGAATCTATACATCTCATGAGAAAATCTTACAGGAATATCAAAACCTTCAGGACACTACAGCTACATTATGGATCTCCATGACTGAAGCTGCACATATTCAACTCTGTATTAAGTGTCAAAATACTATATACATTTAATTTTAAATACATTTAATATACTCTAATATTGACAGAGATGTCCAGTACTGTATGTTAGATTTGCTTATTCTCACATCAGAAGCAGTTTTGCATTCAGAGTGTGCAGTAATACATTTGTAATTTTAACCTTTTCTAAAGATTAAAAGAAAGTTTTAAGAAAAAATAAAGCAAAAAACATTATACGTAAAGATTTTTTTCCTACCCTTATGTTGTTTTGCTTGCGTTAAAGCAGAGTTTCCAGCAAAACTTAAGTGACAGGTGAATTGAAAATCAGTGCTTGTAGTAATTAAATTATTTGTAGCTAAATAACATACAATTTTAATCATTTAAATATGTACAAGACCCTCACTTTTCCTTTCTTAGTTACTAGCCGATTTAGAAAATAGTCCAATGTTTGCAGACGACCTAGAGTGTCAGAAACTTCTTATGGAGGCTATGAAGTACCACCTTCTACCAGAAAGACGGTCCATGATGCAGAGTCCTCGAACTAAGCCTAGAAAATCTACAGTTGGTGCACTTTACGCTGTAGGAGGTATGGATGCCACTAAAGGTAAGTTCAGAAATTAATTTAATTGTATTAGTTAATTTTATTACAGACACCCAGAGAATATATGACAATTATTTAAAGATTTCTGTTAGGAAAACAGGAATTTAGGAATGAAAAAGAGGAAAACCCCAATCACAGAACACAATCCTATGTGTTAGATGTTCTTTCTTCTTGCAAGCAGCATAAGTTTGTAAATGATAGACTTGCATCTTGAAGTGCAGACTGAAGAAGTTTTATTCAGATGGTGATTTTAAAACTAAGTCCTGTAAGAACTTGTATATATAGTTTGACTTTACAAACCAGATGAAAGAAATTAAGTCAAAATATTTCAAGTTGCATTTGATGTTTTAACAAATTTTTTAGAACCATATGCTCCATTTTTTGACAAAAGTTAGGAGGCTGGAAAAAAATTTTAAAAGGAGAAAAATAAAGCAAAAAAGCATTACTAAACTATATAGAACCCTTATCTAAACTTATCAATCCTTATTATAAAGTTTCAGATGGAAAGATTTGTACTATTTCTTGAGTACAACAGTACGTGCAGCTTTTTTTCAGGACTTCATACACAGGGTTTTTTCAGGTTTGTAGTTGCAAGTTAAATGTTAAAAATTCATTCCAGTTTTTATTGTTTGATTTTCACAACTGCAGTCAGCCTACAGCTTTACACATTACACTATTCTATTTAGTAGGCAGTATATTAAATAATTTTCTACAGGAACCTTAACTTCAAACCCACAGCTTGGAGCCAAAGAACTATAATTAGTTTAAAGTCTAGTGACTTGCTGAACAGTATTACTTTTAGCTGTGTGAGTTCACTTGTAACAGAATCACAATGAAGCTAATCCATTTCATGGCTTGCAAAGAGTTGCTGATGACTGATTTTTCATATATGCGAGATCTTGCAGTGCTACCTTACTATCTCTATGCAATCAAATCGAGCACAAAATACACATTCATGGCCATCACAACGTGAAAACGCTCATTCCTAGGACAATTTAGCAAAATGAAGTTAAATGTAGCAATTTGTATAGTTTCATTAGCAATACTGATTATTTACGAATTACAGAAAACAACCAAGAATTTAAGGTAATTTTAAACTGACTTCAACCAAAATAAGAATAAAATTTTCTGATAGGTTTTTCTTAGCAAAGGTTATGCAGAGAAAGGGCTGTTTCAGTCAACATCTGCACTTCCTCTTGGTGCCTCTTTCACTTATTACCTTGGAATAAAGCCAATTGTTTGAACTTTTGCCTTTTGATGGTTAAGAAGAACAGCACTTCCTTTCCTCCCTGCTGTCCTCTACAGCTCTGACTCACACTTTGAGCCTGTGCTGGATTGTAAGATAAAGAAAACAGCACCTAAGAGACTACAAGGCACTGGAAGAACAGCTCTGAGAAGGGAGTAACTACCACCTCTGGCAATAATATGCTTTCTGTGATAAACTCTTCGAAAAGGCCAGGTTTGGCTTTGTGCTTATCTCAGGTGGTATATGAAGTCAAATCTCAACTTCAAATGATCAAAAGAAGATCAAAGAGCTACTTTTGGGCTGGTATTCTGAAAAATGTGATTGTGTCTAAACCACATTAACTTTCAAAATCCATCTTCCAGCCTCTGTAAAAATTACAGCCTACAGGGTACGTATGAACACTGTATACCTTAATGTATTTTTCCTGTTTTTTAGTTAGTGTGTGAGATACTGCTTTTGAAGCTGAGAACTTTGGGACACTCACATATTAGCATAGAATAAATGAGAAGGAATCAAAGCAAAGCAGAGAAAACAGACCAACAAAATGGAAAGACCAGTCAAAGAAATCCAGTTTTTCAGAATAAAAGAAGACAGGAAAGGGGAAAAAGTAAAATATCTTTCTTTTATTGCATATGGATCTGGTAGTTTCTTTCCCAGTCTATGCATCTGGAAAAGCATGAAGAAGAGAGAAAAGATAATGAGATAAGCTCTCATTTCACCGAATTTATCAAGTACTGCAGAAGATCTCTAGCAGATCTCTAAACCAGATGCTACCTTTCTTTTCTGCTTTATTGCATGGTTGTTTTGCTGTCGTAAACCGTTCCTTAGCACTAACGGCCTATTGTAATTCTCAAAATACTACATCTGTAGCCTCAAATCCAAGTAAAGGACCAGGCAGAGCTGTTTTTCTCATCTGGCTGCCTTCAGTTGAGCTGAAGCTGAGCTCCAGGGTGCACTGTATGTGCAACTGGCAATTGCTTCTTCTACCTTGGTTGTTACTGAGCCATCTCCCCACTGTGCTAAATCAGCTCTCAAAGGAGCAATTACAGCTACTGAGTGACTGACAGGAGCCAGTGCATGGAAAAGTGTCAGTTCTGGATGGCAGAGAGCTAAGGCTTTATGAATAGTTGCAGTAAAAACATCACTAGCAGTTCAGTGACCTGAATAAACTGAAAATACAGCTTATATATTACAGCAGACAAGCAGTTATTGCAAGGCTGCTACAAAGGTCAATCTCATGGAAGGACCTGAGAGAGCCAAGTGTGTACTCACACACACCTCAGCCTTCTGCCTGTCTCCATCATAAAGAAAATACCCAAACCATCCATGAAAATGCACACCCAAGTCCTAAGGTGGACAGACATATGGACATATTTTCTGGTTTTGATATCACTAGTGGTTTAAGCACAAATATGGTTAAAATGTACATAGATGTGAAGTACCATATTCATAAGGAATATATATATAAAAAAATAAATCATAAAAATCCTACACTCCTGGTATTTAAATGAGTAACAGATTTAGCTTATCTCCAAAATTCTTAGTATTACAAAACTAGCAGGTATTTAATTCTGTATCTTCTTGCCCCCAGTTTATTCTCATAGATTTGACATTCATATATGTGCGCAATTAAAGCAGCTTTCTCACTAGGTTCACATTTCATAACTGAAGTTCTCAGGGAGCTACAGTAAAAGTCCACACACAGAATTTCAATGTTTTACAATTTAATAAAATTTTGGGTTGTACTGACTACTGGGTACTGATCAGTTCATGGCTATCTCATAATACTTACCTTTTTAACAGGTACCACTACAATTGAAAAATATGACCTTAGGACTAACAGCTGGATACAAATTGGTACTATGAATGGCAGACGATTACAGTTTGGAGTTGCAGTAATTGACAACAAACTCTATATTGTGGGAGGAAGAGATGGTCTGAAAACTTCTAATATTGTTGAATGTTTCAACCCTATCACCAAAGTTTGGACTATAATGCCTCCTATGTCAACACACAGACATGGCCTAGGTAAGAGGTGCTCTTTCCTTGTAAATACCTTGCATCACATACAAATGAATTTTGGTTGACACACCTTTTTAAAACATTTAATAACCTGTGGCAATAGTTGTAGAAGATATTTTTCAAAGACAGAGTTGCCTATGACCATAATTTTATGACATTCACAAGGAATTAACAACACGAACCTGAAACCTAGAATTTATTTCTGGAACTATAAAGAAATAAGAGTAAGTTTACAGTTAAGGTGACTGTAAGGGAGGGTATATGATGATTTCTGAATGATTTATATATCACAGTTCTTACGGAAAAGCTGGCTTCTCTTAAATTTACTGAAACAGTTATTGCTTGAAATCATTAGTAAATTCAAACGACATAGAATATTTTTATTTCAATCAATAATAGAAAAAGATTGATCCAGAACTATTCAGTAAACCTTTGTGGCCTACATCACCTTCTGCACTGCTTGGTGGAGAAAATATACTGTAGGGTTCTGTCTACAGGGCTAAACTCCAGCAGTTGTTCTATCACCCAATGACCCCTCACCAGCCAGTAAGGGGAATCAGGGAAAGGATAGAAGACCATGGGCTGAAATAAAAACAGATTTAATGAAACAGCAGTAATACTGATAAAGGTATACAAAGTTACACTCAGCCAAATGAAGACACAGCCATCACAATCCACAGGAGAACAGTCCTCAGAAGCAGGAAGAAGCCAGAAGAGGAGCAAGAAAAGTACAAACCCCAGCAGAAGTCCTCCAGTCACTCTCCTTACTCAGCAGACCTTTCCCCTTTATACTGACCATGACATTAGGGATAGGCTACACCTGGAACTAATGCAGGTCAGCTGCCCCAGCTGACTCAAAATTGCTAATGGCCTGCCTGGCACGGCTGGGCTGTGATTCTTTCCCTGCCAAACCAGGACAGGTTCTTACCAGCTAGTCTGTCAAATTTATAAAAGCATATAGTAGTAGGTAATGAAGAGAAACAAGACAAAATAAATTAAATAATTCTCATTGAATTCTTTATAGTTACCAACTGCAGGGGCCTAATTCTACCCAACAAGTAGGTCGCATAAGATAAATCTGAGTGCCCAAAGTTAGACTTCTATCAGCCTGGTTTGCTAAGCCACCTTACACTTACAGTGCCTATTAGCTTCAGTGTGATTTTGTGTAGTTAGCACTTTTGAAAAAATCAGGCCATGTATATTTAGGCCTGAAAAGACAGATTTAGAAAACTTTTAAGCAGCCAGATTCAAACGTTTTGCCTTACCTAACAAAGGAAGCAAACAGCAGCAGCTCTCCAAGGGGGAGGCACCAAAGCCCTTCTCTGTAGAGAAGGACAATGACACAGGATATGTCCACAGAGAGCTTTGCAGAGGCAGCCAAGTTCAATCTTCTGTGCCTCAAGGACAACAGAAATAAGCCAGCTCTTATCCAAAAGTGTGTTCCTCTTACAGGCATTAAAATGTTATGGTACTTTAGCTAGTAAGGACAGCCAGTACCTACCCTCTCAGGCTTTATGCTGGCAGGACTACAGAGCCCCAGCTGGCTCAGAATAAGGATAGGTGGTTGGTTTCAGCGTATTTTTCATTGCCTGGCTCAACCTTTGCCTTTCTTTGAAAGAACAGCATTGTTTCTCATCTAGGGGCTCAAATTTGTTTCAGAACATGGTCAACAGAAGTGGAAGAGATAAAAGTCAGAGAACATCTGAACTAAAGCAGCTTTCCTCTAATCTTTTGGCAAAAGATAATGCTTATTCAGAAAAACACTGTATATGAAGTATTTTGTTTGTTTATTCTGTCAAATGACAAGACAGCTTTCAGGTAGTTTAATACCAGCTGAAATTGCTTTTCTGCATACAGAGAATTAAAGTATGACATTAATACACTATTGGTCACTGAAATTATTAGCTATCATAATTTGTCCCTAATTCTGTCTTTTAAGGAGTCGCAATGCTTGAAGGACCAATGTATGCTGTTGGTGGCCACGATGGATGGAGTTACCTCAATACCGTAGAAAGATGGGACCCACAAGCACGGCAATGGAATTATGTTGCTAGCATGTCAACCCCTAGAAGCACCGTAGGGGTTGCAGCATTAAATAGCAAGTATGTCAACAGGAAAAACTCTCTTTGGTTTTTCATTTGCTTCCTTCCTTGGCAATACATTTCCTTAAATTTTCTTTTCAATGTTATAGTAACTAATCACCTCAAGAAAACAAAGAGAAAATATAATGCACAAAAATAAGAAAGGAAAGCTTTTCCTGAGTTGTGTGGTAAATTGTTTTCAATCTTACAGTCATATTTTAAACACATTTCAGCCCTTTTAATTTATAGCAATTTGAAAATGTTATTGCATGCATATCAGAATTTTACTTAGAACATAACTTATGGTGATATAAGGTCAGCTACTTAAAAAAAATATTCCAAGTTTATGTTTACATTTTAAAATCACTGTGTCTAAGGAAGCACCTTTTGAAGGAATGTGTACAGAAACAAAGTCATTCCTCTATCATTTTACACTTTGTACGTGCATCTACAAGTTCACAATGAAGAATAATTTTTAAAAGGTTAAAGGTATATGGTGAGTTCAATTGAAGGGAGACAAGTTTAATAACTAGACATGGAATAAACAGCCTTCTGTAAGTCTTATCCTATCCAGATTTATTCTGCCCTTCATCTATTGCGTAAGCACACTGAGATTATGTGTTCACTGTAAATTGGTTTTTCCAATAAGATTTTCAAAACTTATTTAAGCATTGCCCTAAGACACCACAGCCACTCAAGCACTTTTACATGGGAAAAGACACATGTATGAATGTTCTATGTAACCTTTAATGAACAGTGTTACACCTTGTTGTACTTTCCTATTGAAAGTAGCTGTATTTCAGCATGAGGAAAAGCAATTCATAAATTAATGCCCAACAGAATTCTGTGTTCATTCTTCAGCAACGTAGTCTCATGCTGGAAATACAAAAGCCTCGTAAAAGACCCTAGGTTATGTTGGAAAGCATGACGTGAGCCAGCCTTCCTTCTTATTTAAATCTATGGTAAGCTCTTGGGAATGACAGTTTGTAGGGCCCAGGAATATGACAGTTGCAAGCAGACAACTGCATTTATCCTGAAATTTTACCACTGGCTTCCCTGTTCACTTCTGTTCACTTCTTAAATTCCAAAGAAAGAGAAGGATAAAGAACATAAAGGAAGATGCCAGCAGATATTTGTAAATGCAAAACTTCTTCACATACAAATCAGAGTTTTTCATGCATTCAGACATGACATGATTTTAATCATTAACTTAAAAGTCTAAGAGGGACAAAACTGCCTGTTCAAGTCCCTGGTGTATCTCAGAGGAAATGTTCTCAGCATAAACTTCACCAGAAACTCCTGTTGGTACCTTCCACAGCAACATTCAGGAAACCGCTTTGTCAAAGAGGAAATCCAGCCTGATCCTGACTCTGTTCTCAATCACTCCTGGTGCAAGCTGTCTCCAGCCTGGCTTAAATCATGTCTGTTAGTCTAGTGATGTAATTTCTGGCATACCAGAGGAAGTCAAGATCAAATGTCTATCATTCAGCACTACTGCTGCAGTCTAACCAAGCAGAATGCTTCTCCCTTTCCTGTTTCCCTAAGTCATGCCATATTTTTCTCTATTCAATCCCATCAGAAAAGTCTTGGAGTTTCTGCAACACTTTTTGACCAATAAACGGTCTATTGAAAACATCAGTCAATAGTGCTGTATTTGTTCTTTTCCTTAGAGAATGGGAAGCACCACCATGTTTCTAGATGTGTTATGGAAAACAAAGATCCCAACCTATCTGTCTGTATATGCAGTGATTTCCTCTCTCTGTGAAAGCTGTGTAAACAAGTAGTCTGTATGAAGTGGCATGATGTGAAAAGAAAACAAATCAAATCCTCAAGTTTTTAATGGGTCAAGAAACAGACTGAGAAACGGAACTCAAGTCTGTCTTCCATTCACAAACATTAGAAGAGAGCACTAGAAATTTTGTATTATTCTAACAGCAGTCAAGAATTTTCTAGTTAAATTATGCATCAGACCAGTCTAAAAAATGTTTACAGTCACTGGGGAAAAGCAGGCATTCTTAAGTAAAATTCAACTGATCTGTTTTAGGTGATTTACTCTAAACAAGTCTACATGTTCCTTAGGTCTCTAATTAGTTGCACTAAGTAAATTCAATTTCATGGCAGTAAGTAATAGCCAGGATTTGAAAGGGACCTAAACAATTGGCACACTCTACATCTAAACATGTCTACTATTACATCCAGCATGCACACTATCATAATCTAGTAGCATCAAAGTTTACCTGAGGTACAAAAGAAATTCAGGCTTTGTAAAACTCATTGACAAAAAGCCACAAACCACCCATCCTTCTTAATGTGGATTTCTGCCATTTAGTCTCACATGGTGTCTCAACATCAGCTGGTTTAAATTTCCAGTTGTTTGCTAAGGGCCTTTAGGCTGAACAGACAAGATGACATACCTGTATGGTAACTTCCATCCAGTAGATTTTCTTAAATACGAATGTTGAGGATGTTTTCGATCTATTTCGAGAATGTCTTATGTTTTCGATATATAATGATATTATTAAAGTTCTTTTACGTATTAACAATATAGGGAAAATGCTTAATGTGATACTGAGATGTCAAATACTTCATAGGCCTGTCATAAGGAATATTACCCCTATATTTCAAACATATCTAGCATCTTTCAATTAAATTCCATCTACAGCTCACATTTCAAGCGGATATGCATTTTTAAGCTTAATTTTCAGATGTGACTGCCTGAAAATTTACACTGCAAATGAAGAATCTAACTTCCTTCATAGAGCATGCAACACTTTGTGCAAAGAAAGTTTCAGAACGTAGCTGTAAGATGGGCATAACGATAATTTTAGTGATCTGAATGAAGTTAACCAAATAAAATTCCTATTAAAACGAGAGACTAAAGACTGACATCTTTTGCCTTCTTGTGGGTAACTATCCCAGGCTATACGCCGTTGGTGGGCGAGATGGGAGCTCCTGCTTAAAATCAATGGAATGTTTTGATCCGCACACAAACAAGTGGAGTATATGTGCTTCGATGTCCAAGAGAAGAGGTGGTGTTGGTGTTGCAACTCACAATGGGTTTTTATATGCTGTGGGAGGTCACGATGCACCTGCTTCCAACCACTGCTCTCGACTTTCCGACTGTGTAGAAAGGTAAGGAATGTTTTTTTTCTTTTGCATTCCAGGAAGGAAATATAAAATAATTTATAGGAGCAAGGGAAATCTTTTCACAATTGGAATGCTATGATTATAAAATATATTATGCTTTGTATAATAATATTTTGAGCAGAATAACTAATTTACAATACTCTTATGATAACAAAACAACCCTCAGAAGCTAAGTCCTCCCAGCTCCACCTTCTATTTGAGCTGCTGAGGAGCCAGGTAAAGATAACAAGTCAAATAAATTCAATATGTGACCTTTCTGTTTCCCAAGTGCCAAAACCCAGGTTAGGGCTCCCTCTGTCATATATTGTAGGAACTAGATACTTTTCAGTTGTGTCTTCCTCCAATAATTCGGTTGGTATTGACCAAAAGGTTAAAAATATAATAAATATTACGTACTCTGACAGTAGTCACTACATAAGTATTTTCTGATGGAGGAGACTGATAGAAAGAGCCTTGTTTCTGTAAGAAACTATGTTGCTATAGCAAATGATGCTAAAACATATGCTAAGGGTCTGATTTAGCAAGGAAAAAAAAAAAAGATATTCACCAAAGCAAATGACTTTAGCTTGAATTCACACTTTAAAACTAAACAGTGCACTAATACGTTGGCTTAATGATTTTGGTAGCACGTAACTGTAAGCCAATCCTGGCTTTATATCCATTTCTCAAAGTAATTACCTTTTCAACTTAAAAAACTGTTTATCTGATCCTTAGTTAATCCCATTTTTGTATTCTCCACTGGTGAACCCACTTCTTAAGAAAATGCAAATTATGGACATTTCTGTTTCAGAAACAGAAGTATTGTGTGTCAAACGTTGCTTTGCCACTGTGGTGGCATGTGGCACAATGTAGGAGGATAAGGGAACACTCGAGCCCTGGGTGAGAAGGGAACATAATGAGTGGGCCCAACTTCTTTGTCCGTTCAACGGGCTGTGGGTATCAGTCAACATCCTTGTGTCACTTGGGGACAGGAAAGGAAAATGAAGCAAGTATTCAGCTCCCTGTTGAGAATAACAACTTTCGTTCTCAGTTAGATGGTGTAAAGCTGGAACTACCCTGGAATTCACTTGAATTTATATTGTAAGTTGACTGAGTATGTACCAGAAATAAAATCAACACTGATGTAAAATACTGCTAGGCATTTTGTATTACAAGCTGTTATCAGCTATATGAGATATTTAAGCTTCTTTTATTGTGAAATTTTCTGAAAACGTTAGTTCTGACAATAAAAAGTGAAAACAAAAACCTTTATGCAGAAAGAACAAAAGAATATATTGAAATTAACTTTGCTGAGTCAACTGATGGCCATACTATCATTCCCTCAGGCCTCATTTATGTTTAAAAATATTGATTGTTTAATGTGACAGAAATGGATACACTTTAATCGAAAAGTGAAAATATGGGCATTTTCCATGTGCTTGAAGACCCCTCTAGTGGCTAAATTATTAAATCACATTACTCAATTTTCTATACTAATTCGTGGTGTAAATTGACTACAAGGCAGGAGAAAATAAACAAATATCAGTAATTGAAATTTGAAATGTGTTTCTACAACGTACTTTTCTAAATTTGATCATAAACCACCCTAGGTATGACCCTAAAACGGATGCTTGGACAACAGTGGCCCCTTTGAGCGTACCTCGGGATGCTGTTGGAATTTGTCCTCTGGGGGACAGATTATATGCTGTTGGGGGCTATGATGGCCATACGTACCTGGATACCGTGGAGTCCTATGATGCTCAAAATAATGAGTGGACAGAGGTAATAGCAAGAATTGCCTAATAAATAATAGGAATTTTTCCTGTAGATAGGAAGAATTCTGTCTGAATAATGGGCAACCGAAAAATTATTATGTTGCAAAATTATCACCAGTTTTGTGAAAAATGGTGTATTAGGATGCGGTAATACTGTAGTGGGGCTTGTATAAAAAATTGGTTGCCTCTGCTGTGAAATAACTGTACAAAATTTTTCAGACTAAAGGGTGGAGGCAGTGCAGGGGCAAATGAACTAGACTGCACAAATCATTTTGTGCCCGAAATGCGTGCAACACTTCACTTTGCGGGGTTCGCCCTCTGCTGGAGGCGCTGCCAAGTTTTCTTATTTACCACCATCAGCACAGAGACCAAGAGGAAATATTTAAAACTGTCAAGACCCTTTTGTAGCTATACAGTCCGTGTTTTCAGAACATAGGATATGAAGGTCTTTTGTAAAAGTTAAGAGCAACGCCAGCAGCCTGCAATCCTGTAACTCAGTGGCTGCTAAATCCTTTTCTCAAAAAAAACCCAAACCCAAAACTCTGATTTTGGAGTTGTAGTTAAATATATTTTTTTTTTTTAGCAGTACATTAGTTTGAATAAACAAATTGCTTTCCTTTTAGTCTGCAAGTAACAAGTAATTTCTTCTAGTCCTATCCCTAGGAGTCTACTAAAAATGTTTCCTCCTTTTTTTTTTTTTTTTTTTTTTTTTTTTTTTTTTTCTTTCCTAGGAAGTTCCTGTCAATATTGGAAGGGCTGGAGCATGTGTTGTTGTTGTGAAGTTGCCCTGAGGACTATAAATATTGTGAAACTAAATTGAGTGGAGTTTCATGAAGACTGAGCTAAGAAGATAAGAAACATTTCCAGAAAGCAGTACAGCCTACATGCATCTTAGCAGCCCTCCATTGTAGAGAATACTTATCTCTGAGGCATTATGCTATTAGAGCATAAAAGTTTCTTCCTGCACTACAAAAATCAGAGAATTTTGCATAAGTGAATTATTTTATTATGCCTAATACATAAAAATTCAATTATATGTTTAAATGGTTGAGGTTTGTTACAAAAGTGTATCTTATTTATAAAATGCAGTAGTAGAGTGATAAACGGGTGTATAAGATTTCATAAACTTTTTTCTTTTCTATGTTGGCAGTAATGCTAATATTTATAAAAAGAGCTATTATATTTTAAGTAAGTGAAAATTAGTAAGAGAGAAACTTCTTCTACAGAAAACTGCACAGAAGGAAATATTTGCCCATGAATATCACTAGCAACAGAATATTCTCTGCAGAAGTAACTTCATTTCTATATTCAGAAAATAAATTACTAAATTAACTTTAAAATCAAATCAGAGAAGCATAGAATTTTGTTGCTATTCAACCTCTGGCATTGCTAGTGTTGTGACAGAATACCCATTTTTAGCAGAATATTAAATTGAATAGTGCAAGTTAAGAAACAGTAGGGCTAAGGTGTCTTTACCTTATTAAGTATGTGCCAACAGAAAGAAATATCTTTTGTCAAAACACAATGCTAATATAATTTGCAACCATTTTCACAGTGCATAGATATGTGATATTTTAACCCTGATCAGTGTGTCAGGTTAGTCATGGATTTGCCTTTACCCATTAACCATCTGTCAGTATGTGTTAAACTAATTTGACGATTCTTGGAATAATCACCACATATTAAATTTTAAAACAATCATATAATTACATTCCTTGAATATAACTCACAAAATGAAATTTTTATATCATATTGATATGATGATCTTTGACCTCAGCTGAAGATTACCAGCTCTCTCTCATGTACAGTAGAAATATGGTAAGAAAAATACCACACCCGCTGTGTAAGGTTATATAGCATTTATATAAGCATGGTTATGTTTTATTTGAAATTAAGGAATGCTAAGAATCAAGAATAAACAGCAAAAGAATCACCTGAAAACAGCACATAATATTCCACATGCATGATATTTTCTTTTTGTGTGCCAATTTCTATTAAGGTTTTATTTGTTTCATATTAATTTCTTTTTTTATAATTTCAAATACTGAAAGTTCAATTTTAGAAGAAGAATGTATGTAAGATATTCTATGCTGTAAAGCACAATATTTGGACAATAATTACTGTAGTGTTTGTTATGCTGGTTTTTTGTCAGTATCAGAGAGATGAAAATTCTCTGAATGTGTAGACTAACTTTCCTGATAGAATACGGTGGTTTCAGAATTCAGCAATATGCTATTTTAAAAAATTTGTAGTATTAAATCCTATGAATGCTTCTAAAGATGAACACTCATAAGCGTATTTATAAAAGGAAAAACATTTTTAACTTTAAAGGTCAATTATGTTTATATAGCATGCTACATTCAAATAAACTTTACTTTCTCTGCTAAGAAAATTTAGAATATATTTTAACAACTTTGTGGGCTTTACTTTACATCTTTTCAGGAAAGAAAACACAGAAGCATCCATTTCATTTTTGTTCTCCAAAAGAACAAAAGATCCTGTCTTAACGTTCTTGCTGCATCTGGTCCACATAACCTAAAATTTACCTTCCTTCTAGCACTTCTTTTTGGATAAAGTTCATCTTTTTTCTTCCTTTGAGTCAAAAATAGTTGCCAATACTGACACATCAGGATGCCCTTTTATGAAATGTGTTCACACACACCAGCCCTTGGCAACCTGAGTTGATTGCCTGCAGAGGGCTGAAAATACAGTGCCTTTTAAGACCATTTTTTGGGGGGGCCTTATATAAGGCTGCCCTACAATAGAAACTTATCAGTGTATCAGCTTTGAACTAGCTCTTGCTAGCTTGGTGGGCCAGGAAACAAACTTTGGTTCATGACTATTTGAATTTTGAATCTATTTTTGTGGAGGGAGGGAAAAAAGCCACAAACCCCCCCACCAACATGAAGTGCCAAGCAAATTTGGAACAGATCCTAAACCAGCATGTGGGTCATGGGTTAGAGAATTCATATCCGAAGAGGAAGGTGTTTTTATTTCCCACTAAATCAGTAATCTGAAACAAACACAAGGGGGCTGAGCAGCGAGCTTGACACAGAGTCTGCATCATAAAGTATTTGTGAATGCGACGTAGGTGTTAATTTTATCTTTCTCACTCCTCTGTCCTATAGGTTACCTCTCTGACAACCTACTAGAAGAACTTTTTTCTCAGCAAATATTAACTTTGCAGCATTAATAATAAAAATACTAAAATTTTTGCCCCATTCATTGCTAACCCCGCTTTGGTCATGCAACAGCCATGTGCACCCTTTTATATAAATAAAGACTTTTGTGGATCAGAGGCAAAGGGACACTTTTGCTTCTGATTCAGGGTCTAAATCACACTTTTCTCATGTTCTCCTGTAACAGCACATCACTGTTTCCAGTAACCAGCATAAGCTCATTTATTCTGCACTTGTTTGGAAAGCATTGATACTGAATGCCCATTTTTAAAACTCTAAAATACAAATTACACAATGTGCAAGAGACATATCAGAACAGACACTGATAAATTGCCAGTACAAATGGGTCTTTCTCATAGAGCCTTTGCATGGAGTTTGGAGTTTGCTTGGGGTAAAAGATAGCACACAGCCTCAAGCGAGAGAAAGCAGGCATGAGTCCTGGGCTAGTAGAGTGGTTTACAAAACATAAAGCCATATCTAAAAACCTAATCAAGTCTACAGCAAGGAAAAAAAATGAAGGCTTAGGCATAGAAAAGGTCAGTTTTGAAGCACAAAACTATGGGTGAGTACCTTAATGCAAGCGTATGGGACCAGCCTTTGGGAGCCGCGTAGCCTGCAAAGGTTACAACTTCAGGGATGACAGAATTCCCCTGCCTTTGTCCCCTCCTTCAGCTCGCTAATTTTATTAAACGCTTTATCAGTAAACAAGGCGTGAGACACTTAGGAAAAACACCTAGATATAAACAATCCCTTTAAACATATCTTTAAATATGCTACCATTTCCATAATTTAATAAAGTCTAAGACAGATCATTAAAAGAAAATTCCACTTTCTGTATTTCTTTACTGTTCTCTAAAGAAATCACGTCATGAGGCTGGCTTATTTAAAGACTAGCATAAGAAAGGAAAATTGTAGCATTCTTTTAGCTTACAGCATGCAGCTACATTTATCAGTTTGATAAATTCAGTAGCTCTTCCTACCATGGACCACAACTGCTGAGGCAGAGTATGTGAATATTTGCATATCTGTGTCATGTGATGAGATTGTCTGCTAACTTCTGCACAAAGGCTGTGATAACCAGTACACTTTCTAAATTTTAAGTTTAAGGCTGCATCTTGTTATAGAAACAACACGAAGATAAATATGGGTAAGGCAAAATGGGAAAAGATGGGAAAAGTATGAAGCAGAGAATAGTTAGAGAGCAATCTGAATGTGATCTTGTCAAAGTGGTCATCTTGGGGAAGAATGGATTTAAAAACCATATGTGGAGAACTAATTCTGCAGGTCCCTCTGCTTGAGTGAAAACTCAGGCTTCAATCTCTGAAGAGGTGGTGCTGACAGATCTGCTGTTAAGGTGGCATGGAAAGCAGAAGTGATGAAGGATCTATTTCTTTACATGGTACTTTTATGTGCAACTGTAGAGCTAGGAATCAGGTTGTGCACAGCCTGCCAAACCTGTTTGAAGCTGTTGATATGAAGGGTCGTTTCAACTTGTAAAGAATAAGAGTAATGTTGCACACTTGCATCCTGAATTAATTTCAAAATAATCTATTTTAGGTTGAAATGACAAGAATTATCATGAGATTAAAATCTTAAATGCTAGAAAACATCAAAATAAATTTGAGCAGATACTGGAATTTAAGCAGCAAACCGTCACAACTGCCATTTTCTAGAGAAAGCGGTTCCTTGGTGCTTTTAGTACTAAAGTTTGGTACAGTTTTTTTCTTCTATATTATTTGTACAGCAGTGAAAAACCATATGAAGGGAAACTTGCAATTTGTGAAAGGAAATTGAACGTCTTACAGGAACATGGAATAAAAGCAATCTGGAGAGAATTTGGAGATGTTTAGACATTATTAGGTGAGAGGAAATGCTACAGCTATTCTCTGAAGAGGTGTCATACCTTCACACGTCCTCTGTTTCTCCAAACACGAGTGGGCGCAATAGTTATGTAGCATCTTTTCTTATTAGGTACCCTGACAGCTGCACGCACAGCTGGCTTGCTTGCGAAGTGTGGGAGGGAGCCATCCTCCCTTATCTCTGACCTTGTACTGCTCTGTGGTTTTTATCATGACTCTTGCTGGCAGAACGATTACTGTTTGCGCTATTCTTTTTTTTTTTTTTTTTTTTTTTTTTTTTTTTTTTTTTCCCAAATCATTGTGTTTTCCTTCATTTTAAGCCCTGGCCCTTAAACCACATTTTTTCCTCTCTGGGCTGGGTGATAACCTCTACATGAACTGGACCAGCAATGATATTCTATATAATGTAATGTATGGGAAGCAGGTACCACTTACCCCATGAAATAAATTCTGGGAAAGACTGAAGGTTCAGGTTAACCACTATCACGTCTTTATCTACCAGCAGGAGACATTTAGGCAAAGAGCATAAGAACCAAGTAGCCTATAAAAATCCCTTCTATTACTTTAGCAACGCTACTTTCAGTAATATAACCGTGTTACTGGACCATTCATCTTCATAACACATCTGCAAGGTAGGAAGGCAGCACTACAGCTGTTTACAACTGACACAGAAAAAAAATAAATTATTTCCCTGATGCCATAGTAGAAAAAAATACTTAAGGGAAGGACTTAGGCCCAATTATTTCAACACCTAGATTACTTAATAGGCTAATCTGTTTCAGACAGTGTCTCCACTAAGCCAACAAGATTCATAGGCATTCAAAGCTTGTTTGAGCTACGTAGTCAACTGGCTTATGCTGCCACCTTCTGTTTATCCTGTCTTCTTCATTAAGGAACTTGTAAAAACAACTTTTCTACAATCCATGCTGAATTGGTTGAAGAGTGAAAATAAATCTCTCAGCGTTAAAAGAGACAATTGGTTGTGCATGCCAGGAAGGAACATACAGGGTAATTTCCTCAATAGGAATCAATGAGATGTCATGTGAGGCTAATCTTGTCTCTTTCTACTTGTATATTTCTGTATGTGGTTATCACATGATGTAATTTTTTTGCTTACCAGCTGACCCTAGACTCTTTCAGAGATGGGGTGCATGATGCTAAATACATGCTAAATACCTGGGATTCAATATCTGACTCCTCAAAACCAAAATCCTGCACTGAAATTAGCTCATTTTCTCTGACCCTGGACATCATAAAAATTGCTTGCTGAATAAACTGCAATAAATTTATCTGTACATTTCAGCATGGGTCCTTCCCATGGGTATATTTCATTTTATTGATTAGAATTAAATCCTGGAGAGATTAAACTGAGCTTCTGTAGAAGTCACCACTGACGTCGTTACGCTAAGCATACCTACAGTTGATATTCAAGCCTCACCTCTTATTTCCTATCTCCTCTTACAAGAAAAGGGGGGAATTGCATCAGAACAGAAATCCTTTCACTACCACTTCCCCTCAGAAAGACAAAGGTCTGATTTTTGCACAGTAAAACTATATTCTTTTTATCCTTAAGATACCATTCAATGACGAATTGATGTAGCTCCACTACATCATTCACACATAGCGTCATTAATGGTTACACACCTTTTCTTCCTCATGTCCACATTCCTGAAGACTTTTTTTCTCCATCGCATTTCTACACACGCAAAAAGAATTAAAAATTCTGTTCTCTTGTACAGGAATAATCATGTTTATAGAGTATACAGAAGAGGATGGCATTAACTTCACATTATGAAGCCAACCATATGTGACTAAGAAGTAAATACATCTGCCAGTTACTCCTTGGACAGCTCATTTGGGAAAGACTGTCCAGGAATGATCTTTTATATACGGTGTTTTAAGTATAGATTGATAATTCATACTTAATGATAGAAAAACTATATCTGAAAGTGTGTTTGCATGTTACTCCAGCAGGAAATTTAATAAAAGACACTTTCAGTTCCACTTGTCCTTTTTGGTGAGAGAATGAATCTGTTTTCATCCAACTCAATGTCCAAAAAAGTCTCAATTTACAGGAATTTTTAAGAAAACACTCTGTGATTTAGCCCAAATTATTCATGCATTTTGAAAGTTATGAAAAGTGTTGAGGAATGGGGAGTCGATATGAAGACTGGGATAATTTTGGGCAAGACTGTGTGAGATTGGGTACAAAAGCAAAATATAATCCAGGTGACAGTAAGAATTTTGACTTTTCAAGGCAGGATTTCTCCATCTTATATTTTCCTTTTGTTATCCCTTCTTGAGTCTGTAATTTAAGTGGCATTCCATGATGCATCGGAGAGGCAGCGTCACATTCTCTTCTTCATTTGATGGAGGCAGAAAAATATGTAAAAAAGAAAAAAAACCCAAACAAACCCCCAACTTTGGAACATAGACAAAATAGTAAATCAGAGTGCCTTTGAATTGTCAAATGACAGATTGACGTTCTGTTAGTAGATTATTGCTTTATCTTCTCTTCCATAGAAAAATTTGGTGAAAGTTGACTGTCCCTTTCCATGAATAGGTTTCACAACAGAAGCTGAGTAAATTCCAGTAAATTACAACAACTAGTAAAAATTGCAACGACTAACAGAACACCATCTAACTTTAGCTGCAGTCATCTGAAACTGAAATTCCTCTGCTCTTCCTTTGAGACCGATATATGTATATATGTTATTAAAATAACACACTTGTAATGCTTTTGTCTCTAACTAGTTTTTCTCCTTTTTTCTGGAAATATATCTTTCTTCTGAACTTTACAATTTTGTATGCATATTGTATTCAACTTTTATGTATATGAGGGCACCTCAGGTAATTTCCTTTTATGTGCTTTCTGGGTTTTTTTGCTCTTGGTTTTCTATAACTCCTTCAATTTGTGTGCACTTACAAAACCACTGCTCTTTGGTCACATCATTTTCAACCTTTAAAGCATCATAAGCTTCTCTATTCTATTGCAAAATAGATTATTACAGAAATATTGCAATATCTTTGTAATGTATTACCACATATATAGCCCAGAAAACATTCTCTGATATTAAAAGCAATGCAGAAAATATGAAGAAAAATAACATTGGCAAAAATAGAGTATAATTTTTAATTTCTTGCATAAAAGTTTTGCTAAAGCACAATCTCAACTGATCAGTGCTAGATGTCTCAGAATTGCAGAAACCGAGGTCTGAAGAGCCTACATTCGAAGCTTATGGGAACCTTGTCAGCATTTGTTCAATCCGTGCAGTAACATGAGGTCTTTTATCAACAGGGTCACACATACTTCACTTTCTACATAGGATTTTTTAATTGTGAATTTCCTTAGAGTTACTTGATGTTTGTCAGTGCTATTTTCAGTCAGGGAAGACATGATCCTATTAAACACAGACCCATCTCTTAACAATCCGAGTCGTCGTCTTCAGCAAATTGAATACAAGTTTTCTCATAATCTAGTGCTTGAAAAGTCGAGTGTTGAATACTAAGGTTTTCTTACGTTGCAGTGAGTCTCACAGCGAGACCATTTCAAGTCACAAACTCAGTTCAGGCTTAACAGTTTGCAATACAGGAGTTGCTCAGAAGATGGTGCTGCGTGACAACTTTTAGAGAATCCTGGCTCACTAAGAGAATATGAGGCTGTCTAGTAGCAGTACTTATCCTTTAAATATAAATAAACTCATTCATATTGCATAATCCCAAGAGCCTACTACATTTTTTTAGTGAAATTGTCTTCCCTTCCTACATTTTCACCACGTGCACACACAGAGATGCTGTGGACTCCTTAAAAGCAATTTTGGAATCAAAGGTACAAAGATACAGCAAAGCACCTTTTGTAGGTGCTTCCAATGCAAGGGTTGGTATCTCCAGCCCTGTGCCTCTCCTGTGGGTCTGGAACGTTGAAAAAGCTGCTTGTTGCTTTTTCTTTTGCTGAGCATAAATCATGAAAACCATTTCTTTAGCTGCAACGGCTCAACATGAAATGTCACTGACATATGGCCAGACTAATTGAAGAGAAGCCTGTACTTTCCACTTGACCCATCAGCCCACATCAACTAGCCAGCTAGCCCACACCACCTTTTGCTGACTTAATCCAGACACATTGAAGACCCTGAGATGCTGTATAATCTATACATCTCTGCCTTTTCTAAAAGGGACACGTTTCCTAAGCATGAAAATTCATAGATGTTAAGACCATAAATATAATAGAAAATGTTTTTTTATTTTCACATTTTCCATACTAGGAGAGTCATGAGAAGGGAAAGAACTGAATACAGCATGCTTTACGTGAAAGATAAGGGAACTTCACATAATCCTGTTTCTTTCTGTAAAGCAGGGCATCATCACTCCTCTGTAGCAGTAAACAAAGAGACTGCTCCTGAATATTGGATGCAGCTTTTTTTTGGATTCTCCAACAGTCTCATTTCACCTCACTTCTCTCTAAAACTACTGAGCTGCAACTTGCTTCTATATATACAAATTATTTCTCCCTATAACCTAGAGTTAATATACAATTCAATGATATTACTTCTGAAATTCAGAAGAGGTTCTGGAGTATAACATTAAAACAATACTGCTTATGAATTTTTTCTTTCATAAAATAGAGACCAGTTTACAATCAGCTTTATATAGTTCCTAAGACAGCTCTAAATCAAAATAATTAAAAAAAACCCCAAACCCATTAGGAAAGTGAAGTATAACAGAACTCAAATACTACCCTTTCCTCTGATATACTTTAATCAAAAGGATAACTATTAATTACTGACTGACTTATCCTGTCAACTCAGGGTAAGTCTGGCTCAGAGACTATGTTTTATCTAGGTAAGTTAAAACACCATAAACGTATTAATAATCTGTTGTAAACCACCAGTATTATACATCAGTTTGCTTTTGCTTTTTTTTTTAGGGGACACCCCCTCCACCTAAGACATTGCTTCAATAGTTAAAACTGTGGGGCAAAAAAACCCCCAAAAAGTCTTTATTTCTGGGGTACAAGCAGCAGAGATGAAAAGAGATCAAAAAATCCAAATGGATTAAATGCCTCAGCTTTCCAAACTACTCAGTCTCCAACTGGTGCCTTTTAAAAGCTAGAGCTAATATTTGGATGCAACTAGCTACATTAACATTATTGGTGGCTGTCTTTCGCTCCCTCCCTCTCCTCTCCTCCCTCCCTCCCTCCCTCCCTCTTGTCACCAGCCAGTAGCTTCCTTCCAATTTCTTCCAAAATTTGGAGGCATCATTTCCCTATGGAATGTCTAGGCTATTCTACTCATTACCTGCACTTCTGTTCTCATAGACTGCTTAAAACCAAATATCTTGCCCTCAAATGCTCCAAACTTCTACATGCGCATTGCCTAGCTTTCCTACCTTCGAGTTTTTCCGTCCAAAGATTCAGCTCAATAGTTATGTGACAGTGCTTACATGTAAAATCATGGAAGATAAAATAATGCCAGTTGTCAAGAAAGCAGTCCAAGTAGGAACAGTTTTAATTTCAAGCATTCAAATGTAAGTTAATCTTTCTTAAAATAAAGATAAAATCAGCACTTCTAGATGAAAAAAAAAAAAAAGCCTGTGTGTTCAGCTACTGAACAACTGATGATAATTGAAAAACCACATTCTGCCCAAGACATTTCTGATAAGAATTGATTAACAAAGACCTCATTAGTTTCTTTCACTCTACACTGTTTGTATTGAACAATAGTAAATAAAAAGTCTTGTGATGATTGTGTCTTTACAACTTTAAGTATTACACAGATACTCAGAAAAACATGTGCTTGTCAGATTCACAGTTGGGAAAAACAGTTCGCCATATAAAGAAAAATTTCATTTTAATCACACTCAGTAATCAGATTCTTTTGTGAAAAAAGGGGCCTGCAGCTGCTAGATGGAATCAAACACATTTTAAAAATAAAGAAAAATCACTGTGGCATGCTTTTCCCAAGCAACATTGAACTCACTTCATCAACAATATTCTATAAAAATGAGAAAGATTGGAGAGAATAAGTCAGGAGCCAAAACAGACACTAAAGAGCAAGAAAAAACACCAACAACCCACAACTCCCCCCCTCCAAAGTAAACTAGAGGGAATAGATTAGAAGAACTATGAGGAACCCCTCAAATTCCATTTAATCTTTTAAATACAATAAAATACAACACAAAAAAAATCTCATTTGGTGATTTACTGCAGTGAAGTAAAAGGACCATGAAGCAAAGCAGAAGCAGTGAAGCTATAAGGGTATTCAAGGGTATTTGTTACAGACTTATTTCCTGTTTTCTTCCTGCCAACTAAATAATGTTGTCGGATCAGAAAGTAATGTGGTTGGAATCTGTTTCACTCTATCCTTAGTGTTTGAGAATGAAAGTTGTATACATATTCATATCTCAATTATCTAGCATGCAGACATAACAATGGAGTTAAAACTCATCTCATAGTGATTAAAAGCCAAGAGGTTTTAATTTAATTTAGGAATAGACGACTCAAGGGCCTTAAGCAATTCTTGGTTAAAAAACCAAAATATGCTGCCCCCCCCCTCCCCCCCACAAACTGCACAAATTCAAAATGCAATAGAATTTTCTTAAATTTTATACATCAGCCTCAGTGAATTTCACTTTACATATACTTTGTATGTTTGTTATCTCCCTGTATTTGTTCTCTTTTGTTCACAGTCAAGCCTTTTTTCCTTTTTTTTTTTTTTTTCTTCACTAGGTTGTCATCATAAAGCCCTTATAATTCTCTCAGGACTGTCAAGTTTGTTCAGCCCTCAAGAGACAGATATAACGCAAGTTCCACTACATACGTTGGCATCTTGTCATAAACGTACTGCAGCTAGAGATGAAAGTAAACTTTTGCTACAGTTATTTGAGGAATATTGTTTGGAAACTGATTCAATAATTGTCACTATCTTGAAAGGTTTATAGTCCCATAATTTATTTATATACCTTTTTTATTATTATTATTTAAAACAAAATATTCCCAGGGAAACAACCTTGAAATGTCTTTATGTAGTCTGATCACTTATATTCCCTCACAGTAACTTCTGAGGCAACCCACTTTTTTCCACATAGTATCTGTTCATACGATCTCAGAATGGTTGGCAAAATGGTATTAAACAGGCACACCAGAGAAGAATTTGTTATGAGCCCCACAGTATCTCACAGCCAGCCTTGACCAACGGAACATGTTTTAAAGAAAGGGAAAAAGCTATCTAGGAATCAAACTATTATCTATTTTTAAATATGATGCTGAGTCGCACATTTACTCTCAAAATCTCGTTTGAGGACAGACACTATTAAGGGTATCAATGCAGGATTTTGTAGAATTGTACTTGGATAGTGATTGATTGTTACAAGTAAACTGTTGATCTGAGCATCCAACTAACTTCTTGTTTTTCAGATGCTAGTTATAGGCTTCCAGAGGAAACTGTTGAGTACATCAGAATAAAAAAAAACAACAACCCCTCCCGAACCAACCCAAAAAACCCCAACACTACCCCCAAGTCTGTAACAAAATCCTGCATTCAAAATCTTTCCCTATTATTTCCCAGGTGCACATTTTGACATGCAACAACAGCTACATCACTTGAGCACAAAGAATGAACAAGAATGCAATGTAATAGATGTAATGTCTCCAAGGGGAAAAACAGCTTCTTAAAAGCAACAGTTAAAAGCACTTTTTTTTAGACCTTACATACCGCTAGAATCAGGACTTAAAGATCATTGCAAGAATCTAAAAGTGATTTGCAAATTGAAGTTACCTTCTATGCAGTGTATCAAAATTTTCTCTTTTCCACTGTTAAAAGTTCATTTGCTCTTCTATTATAAACTGCTGTAAAGTAAAATAAATTCAAGCTCTATGGTTCATGGAGAAATAAATCTCTATTATATACATCATACCATGCCATACCCTTTTGATAAACAAAATTTATTTTCTAAGTTTCACAACCTATGAAAAGTACAGATGCACCTCATAAAACAATAACTTAATTTTGAAATAAAGTACCTGGCAGACGTGTTTTCTAACGTGGCCACTTTTTTTTCTTTTTTTCCAGCCCACTGCCAGCCCCATCTCTAGACACTGCAGCAGTAAGATTTTTTTTGTTTATTTAGCTTATTTCTCAGTTTTCCAAAACCTAACCCACTAAGAAGATAAACTTTTTATTACTGTGACTGGAATTGATTACAGACCAAAACTCTTCTCCCATATCTAAGTAGATACGGGGTTCATGTTTCCAGATTTGAGATATGAGTAGACTGTAGGTGTTAATTGTAACCAACAGTAAAATGTGTCGTATTTATTTCTGTAAAAAAGTTATCTACCTGTTTCTGTCTAGATTACCTGGTAAGGAGAGGGTTGTTTGGTTTCTGTGGTTCTGAACCCAGGTCATGGTAATAGAGGTCTTGCATTGTCCTTCTGTGGGGTGCAGGCTATTCTTCAGTTCACGAGCTGTGATTTCTGTTATTACACAATGAAAATATGCAAATTTAGTATCTTATTGAAATTTCACATTAACTTAGGAAAGCTTGAGATACTACTTTCATATCGGTGCTTTTGAACCATAAACTGAAAAAGCAGCTGAACCAACGTGTAAGTTTCTAACTGAACTGAAACCAACGACTCAAGAAAAGCGTCCGTCTTTAAAATGGTCATGTACAAAGTACATACCCGAAGTGCATGTATTTGGTGGCATTTCCTGGAGTTTGCTGTATGGAAATTGAGTGCATGTTAAAACTATGAGCTTTTCTGCCCCTAGCCAGTCTTTCTTCCCAAACAGGAGAATTTAAGTCAACAAAAACTCTCTTCCAATAGGGGTGTTAAAAGACCTGCTACTTTTATTAGAGACCACACCAACAATTATATTGTTGAATATGATGGTGTGAACATGAGATGGGGCTGAATGAAAGAAAAAGGCAGGAACCAATATCACAAAATTAATGAACTGAAAGAAATGCACTCCAGGTGATAAATGATAAGTAAAATGTGTATATACATACCTATACATATTACAGCATGTATCAGTGGCTACACAGCACATTTTACACTCTACCATGAATGTCTGTTCTTTGTTCTATTTAATACTCCAGCATTTTATAGTCTCAACATTCCTGTACTATAATTTCCTCCTTCTCTGTTGAATTTTAGACACTCTTTTGACCTAAAAGTATAGTGTCATAGTTTTCATATGGATATGGAACAGAAATATATTTTTGAATCTGGAAAAATTGATAATAAGATGCTACAGTTCAGTTTCCTGATTTTTTAAAAGTTAATTTCTTTATATTCTGATTGAGATATTTTCTTTTATTTCAGGAATTTCTCCCCTTCTGCAGTTTTCATAGGAAGCGAGCAGACACTACTTGAGGTTAAAAGAAGCATATTACTTCTCACAATCAGTCATCAGCTTTTTTACCAGTATCAAGAGCCAAAAACCAGTGGAGAGAAGAAAACCTGTTCGCAAAAAAACCAAAAAACAACAAAAAAAAGCCCCAAACGTAATTTAGGTGTAAAAAAAAAAAATATCTAGTTCACAGTCCTGTGAAATTGTGATTGCCAAAGGAATAAAAAGTGAAATTCAGTCTCTTACTTCGGAGAACTAACAAGGATCAAATGAGAACAAAAAGGGAAACATTATTTGAGAAGAATCAACAAATACAAAAATATGATATGCCTTTTGACTTCTAATTTTTTACCAATCGATACTAGAATAATCAATCACTCAAGCTGAGATAATGAACTTTATGACTGAAATCATTCAATAAATGCAACAAAACACTCAATGTATGCTGTAACCCTTCTGAATGAATGACCTTGGGATTTCCTTGCATTTGAGTCTCAGGAGAAGTTTGTATTGCATTAAACATTATATCTTTAAAACTCCCTACAGCTTGAAACCCCTGGCATTTTGTCTCTGCCTAGTGGTGTGCATAATAGTCTTGTACAGACAAATTTTATTTTTAGTCTCCCACAAGTGATATCTCAGAAAGTCACACAGTCTAGTCAGTATATCTGTAATGGCACCCCAAGCTATTTTTACAAAGTGAATCAATTTTTAAATATAGTATTGAATTATAATATCGGTAATTTAATTTCGACTTGAAAAAAATACCACAAACAGCAGACTGGCTGACAGTATAAAGGAAGACAGGAAAAAACTGCATTTGAACACAAGAAAAACTGAGTTTGGATTCTGTAGAGAATTTGAAATGGGTCTGAAATCACATTTTATATGAAATAAACAACAATACACCATAGCCCTGACTGCATATCCATTGCTTTTATGTTTTTTTAAAGTTTAAAAGCTTGTTATTTGTCTCCATAGGAACAGTGGACTCCTATTTCTCTGGTGGAGGGAAGGGGTGACCGTTTACTCAAAATACTAATGAGGAAAGGGATTTGGTTGGGAAGATAACTCATTAAAACCTGATATTAGGATACTGAAATGCATAATATTTATAAGAAAAAGCATGTCTTTCTACTGCATATTTATTTATCTGAACTGACTCCCAGGAACTGGATAATGATGACATAACTGACTAAATTAAAATTGTCATGAAATCTGTGTCATGTTTACTAAATGAAATTACTTTTCAGTTACCTGTTAATAGGAAAAATACTACTACGGCAGCAGGCTATGATTCTAAGCGTGAGATTTATTTATTTATTTATTTTTGTCCTCTTAAGAGCTGGAATGTTTAAGAGCTCTTGTTTAGAAAAGAGAAACAATAAAGATTAGTGTCACAACACAGAAAGAACTTCAGGACTTCAAAAAATTCAAATTCTTTTAGGGAAATTCTTTAATTGTCTTCATCACCACCGTGCTCTTACATTGTATAGTACAAGCATACAGTTTTTATGGTCCTAAACAGAAGGAAGGGACAAAAGGAGGTGTTTTCATGATTTCTAAGTAAGGGGGAAATACCAACACAATGAATCAAATGGGAAATGAGATATGGTGGTGTTCTGCACTATGTACCAGCAACTAAGGTGAGGGTTCCGCACCATTCGCTTCAACATTCAGACTGTTGAAAATAGATAGATACCAAGGAAAGATAAAAAGTCTATTATAGATAGCTACCTATTTTAAACTGCTAAATATACATGCAATTTTTAAAGCTCAAATGAGTACGTTGTTACCAGCACAAGCCTGTGTTTTAGACATTCTTAGAAAAAATTCTTCTGTCAAATGACTTTATAATAAAATCAACATACCAGTCAACTGGGAAAAGTAAATAAATCAGTGATCTCATTCTAAAATGCTTTAGCAAGGTAAAAATTTAAAAAGGTCAGAATCTGCTAAAGATTATCTTTACAGTCACAATTAGAGGGTTTCGTAGCACTGTTCATATTCAGGCTGAGTGTAGCTATATCAAGCTCACAAAAGCTGAAGACTCTGTGCAATGAGTCTGCAGAATAAAGACTATATACCATGTGTGAGACCAGCAAACCACTGTTCTGAGAGAGTTAAGCATGTTTCAATATACAGACATAAGCAGTACTTAAAAACTGCTTGCCTTTTTAAATTCTGTGAATAACTTGGGGAGTCTATAATCCATAGCCTTTAATCACTGGCAGCGCAGATCAGGATAGAGAGCTGGATGTGGTTGATCAGTTCTTAGAGGCTTTTGGGAAAAATTAAGAAAGTTCAAGAAAGGCCACATGGGTCTTTACATTTGTTTTACTGTGCCTGCAGCACCAACAGGCCCGTAAGGAAGGAGTTTGGGGACTACATTTAGGTCTACTGCAATCTAATGAAAGCAGTGGGAATGCAGGAGAAAAGGAGCCAAACCTGTGCTCTCTATGAAAGACACAGACATGTCAGACAAAGCTGGCCCAAGGCATACTGAAAGCTTAATTCGTTAGCTAGCACCAATTAGTGGCAGATATGGGTTTGTATAGCCAATGAAGCAAACATTAAGAAGGTGATATTTTTGTCTTATGCAGGCTGTCCAGGAATAGAGAGGGGAGGGGGGAAATCACAGAACCACTGAGGTTGAAAGAGACCAAGAGTTTGCTGCTCTGCTCAAAACAGGGTCAGCTAGAGCAGGGAGCTGCATCCAGTTAGGTTTTGAGTGTTTGCAAGGATGAAGAAGACACAACTACTCTGGGCAACCTGTTCCAGTGCTTGACCATTTTCTCTGAAATCTGTATGAAAAAGCTGTGTTGTATGGCCACATCCCTGAGCAACCCAATCTAATTTCAAAGTTAGGTTACTTTGAGAGTCTAGGACATGAAGTGTTCTGTTATTGCATTATTGTTTTCCAGAACAACTCTTGCATTGGTTATGAAAGATTTTTGGGTTTTTTTGGTACTAAACTTGTTGCCTCTCTTCACACTTGGAAAGCATAGGGGAAGTTCTGGACTTTAAAGACCAACATTCTTACCTGGAAGTTTCATAGGGCTGGCAAGGAGCTATAGCTCCTGGCTCAAATGTGAAAGCAAAGTGCTCTAATCTTATTATTTCAGTCCTTACTACAGAAAAACAGCTGAGGATCTAAGTTTCAGATGGAACTACATCAAGACATTAAAAAAAAAATTTAAAAAGCGTATTTTAAAGAATTTTCACACTCCACCAAATGTTTCTTTGGTCTTGGTCAGCATTAAAAACGTTACAGCCTGCAAGGAAAGGAACTCTCACAGTACAGTGATATCATATCATGGTGTCATGCTGTGAAGCTACAGGTTTTGATAAAAGCACCAGAAAGTACCAATAAACTGTAGCATCAGTTATAGTAAAATCAGTAGGATCTGACCTCTGATGTACTAACCTTATAAGTGGCCATACCTAACTGGACAGAAATATTGGAGCAAGTTTAGTACCTAACTCTTAATTAATGCTTCCCCATCCTTCTGTGTTAGGATTGCTCCTTTTGTACACAATAACGACAACAAAACCACAAGAGCTTTTAAATAAACCTGTAATTTATTCTTCAGTAGATGAAATTCTTCTAGGTTTCTAAGTTTGTCTTCACAAGAAAGGGCAAGCATTTTTCTGAAATCCCCTGAAACAGAAAATGTATTAACACACGCAGTCTTAAAGGGAGGTTACTGAAGCGTTAAATGTGTAATTCATATATTTGTATCAGTTTTTTCTCCTACTCTATGCCTATTACACAGAAATATAATTGCAGCTTAATAGACTTTTTATGAACAGTATAATATATATAATGTAAAATGTTTAATGTAGACTGAGGTTACTTTTAAAAAAAGGTAAATTAAACATTTTAAAGAGTAAAGACTGCAAGCAAATGGAAACATAATTCAAAACTGAAGAAGAGTTATGCTACTTATTGGAAACTGAAAAGTACTAATTTGCATTTCTGTAATCATTAATAGGGGTTATGAAGTGTCAGTTATGTTCCATGTGTGACCTTTTTAGTTTCTAGGTAATGTACCTCAATTAATTGTCTGTGGCATCATAAAGCACCTTTTTCACTGCACCATGACTATGAAAAGCAATAAAATTCTTCCTCTGCAGCTGAAGTATGAAATGCACAACTGACCTTAGCACTTAGCAGTAGCTCACTGATGCTAATGCAGACCTTCTATTGGCATAAATTACAATGCAGTCAGAACTTGAGAGCTCGCCTAATGCTTTTCTAGTTCATGGTAGATTTTTGTAAAGTCACAGAAATGACCATGCTTTGAAATTTCTGTTTCAGTCCTCTGTTGAACTGCACATTGAGAATTCTGCTTTAATGAAACTGAACAAGCTGCTTTAAATGTCAATACAGAAATTACTATGAAAGGTAAAATTATGACTCAGTTACACCGTTCCTTTCTCAGGAACATAAATCAACCAAATATCTTGATGTTGACAGGCATTATGAACACAGAGTGAGTCCTTAGCCAACACAGTCTATGTGAGAAATAGAATATACTCATTATATATGCAATTTTATGGCTCTGAAAAAATGCAGACATTTGTCAGACTTTTGTCTTTCCTTTCCCCATAACAGTGTTCACACAGCTATCCTATAAATAGAGAATTACATTTAGGAATATACCTCAAGCACTGTCAGAACTAGTAGGTGGCTACAATACTACTAGCTGTATCAGGGATTTAGAGTGTCTTAAGATTTTGTCTGTTAAATCAAGATGTAACAGAAACACAGAAATGTACTTTATGTACTAAAAAGCTATCTGGCATTTCAGTATAACATACATATTTTGCCTTGCTTGTTCATTGGTACAGCACAGTATAAGCTTGGGCGTGAGCTCTCTCTCACTTGTAGATCTTTCTCTATGTAACAAATAGAATTAAGTCAGTTTATTGAGTTGCTTTATAAAACAAAGTTTCTGTGTGTGTCCTATGTAATAAATAATGTGTAATAAATATGTAATCCATATGTAATAAATAATACGGTTTAAAGTAAATGATATCAATTATCATGAAAAAAGTATATAACTGTATTGAAGAAGATAGCCTGTTTATTTGGTGGACCAGTATTGACCAAGCTGCTCACTTTGAACAGCTCCAACAACTTGCAGACTAACTTTTCCTCCAAAACACTGTATGTGACATTGAAAAAATTTCCCTTTTTAAAAGGAAATCTGTACAGGTACAGTAAATGATGTGTAAAATTGAGTAGAAAGATCTTCACTTTTTCTCCATATTTATTGTTGCCAACTATTCTCAGAATGGCAAGGGATTGACAGAGCATTCAGTAGAAGTTTCCATCCATCTGTAGCTTGTTTTCATTAAACAGTATAATTTTATGTCAAAGAAATTTATGTTCTGTTCTAACATAGATTATACTATACGTCTTCGACATAATAAAATGCTTTCTGACCCCCAAAGTTTGAGGTAGATTCATTCATTCCACTTACCTAACTCAGAATATGCCCTTCATTTCCTTCATAATACTTTCTGAAGCTTTTCTTTTGGCAAACAGTGATTCTTCTAGTAGGATAACCATGAATCTTGAACTCCTGCTGATTAAGTGGAAAAGTTTATATTAACATTGAAAATTAAACACATGATTACTTCTAATTAAAACAGTTCTGAAAGTTTTATTAGATTATAATATCTCAAGTGAAAATACATACACATAAATCATGGGTTTGCCACATTGTATGTGTCTATAAAGTGACAAAGTATATAAATGTACTTAGACGATAGTTGAAAAAAAAGTATTGTGTAACATGATTTGCCTTTTTAATTTTTCAAGAGTTATCCTAAACACATAAAAAAATTTAATTTCTAATAAACATGCACTTGAAGAAGACTTAATAATTCAGGATATTCCAGAATTTGGGAAGGACAAATATATCTGTTGCAGAGATAATACATCTACTATGGTTAAAACCAGCAACCAGTCTCAGGGATCAAGGCGAGCTGATAGGCAATGGCATAAAAGACGAGGATACCAATTTACTGATTGCAAAAGGTAGGACATGGCTATAGAGTCATTAGTTGCTCTGAAAGTAAGTTTCAAAAAAACGTATATGTAAATAATTCGGTGAAACAGCAGTGCTACATTTTGAACTGTGCCACAATATGGCCTGTGCCAAATATGAAATTAAGAAGAAGCAAAACACCAAATCTATGACCTGCAGAGATTACCCACTTACTTCATTTGTCTAAAGCGGGTTACCTGGGCTCATTATTAACACGTTTTCAGAAGTCTCAGCACTGAAATCAACCTCCTCAGGAAAAACTATTTCCAGAGTTATACTGCTAGGATGTAGGATGTTTTCCCTAATGCCTGAATGCTTAGTGTTAAAACTCAAGGTAAAATTTAGCTTGTCTGGGCACAATGAACCGATTATCACCTTGTTTTCACATTAGCTGTTATTTAGGTGACTGAGATCTGTTGCATCTCCCTTTCAGTCTTCTCTATTTTAATTGCCAAATTTCTTCAATTTTACAGTGTAGGTCATATTTTCTAGGCATTTAATGACTCCTTCTCCGCCCTGGATTCTCTCCAAATGTAAGATGCCTTTCTTGAAAATGAAAGATAGGTAAGGCCCTATAATCTGGCTTGGAAATTGTAAATCTTGCAGGTCTGTTACAAGTCCAGTTATAAAATATGACTTTCCCCAATGCAGAGAAATTACAGAATCATGGTCAGTTTGCAAAACAACATAATCTCTAGATCATTTTCGGGGGATGGGTGGAGGAAATGACACACCAACTCCCCCCCCCAAACAAACCCACCGTGCCAATTGTTCCCCAACTGCCTGTTTTTCATGGATTAATTCTGCTTAAGTGCTGTGGTGTGCATTTAACACATTTAGCATATAGTAACAGCTGAACTGTGTCCAGCCTAAGCCCATGTCAGGGCACTAGTCTGGTTTGCTCTCTCCAATGCTGGCAAAACAGATTTCTGGGTGAACACAGTACGTATGTATAAGATACTACATTTCATATTGTTTTATTCTATTATGCACATTGCTAAGGAAAAATAATGAACAGAAGTGGGCACAAGCCAGATGTTATATCTCTTTCTGTTCTGACAGTAAACAACAGACTAGGTAATACAGTCAATCAGTTTTGCATGTGCTCTGTATTATCTTCTGCTAGACTATACTTATTTAATAAAGATTTATTTACAATCTATTTACTGATGCAATTTATATGTCAATTCAAGTATAAAATACATTCAAGGCCACTTGAATGATGTAAATTTACCACCATACCACTAAAATGATGTAAATTTAAATATGTATAATATCAAAGTATTCATTCCAATTTTAATAAAATATTTTAAAAGTAATAGAACTAACTAATTTTATAAACCGCTTCAAAACTTCACTTTAGGTAGCTAAGGAAGGAGGTGGCTGCCTGTTTCTTTTGACAGCAAAATGTATGTCATTAAGATGACATAGGGCTTATTTCAGATACATTTTGCTGTAAGTACAAGTTGTTCTGGAAATTACTGGATGATTAATGTAACACATTACCTACGTACAACAATTTGAACTATTTTGTGTTATCTTTTCATGGCAGCTAAGTGTATAACGAGTACCTGTGATTCATTTACATGTGCTCAATACTCCCTGTACTTTCAGACATGCTTAGTAAAATCAAGGACTCATCAGGTAAAATACATACATATGCTAGGTAATTTGTTTTTGTTCTCCTTTATGATTGCCTACTTCAGTCACAGATAGCTTATTGCAGTACTTTTTTTTTTAATTATTAAAAGTTTAATTCCAAGTCTTTAAGCAATCTAAACAAGGATATTCTCAGCATTTAGAAGTTTTCCATTTCTCTTTCATAAAAATGTTTAAGGCTTCACTAAGCAAATACATTAAAAAAAAAACCCAAACAACCCCAGACCTTATGAATTTGTTTTTCTTTTCCAAAACCACAGTATGAGATAATTAGCCAGCTACCCTTAATATATCTTAAAAGAAAACAAGTTTTTAACCAAAACAAAAAGAGTTTTCTTTTTTGTGACCATTTCCATGACACTATGCATATTTGCACTTCCGTGTTCGGATAGCGTCACTACCATGGTATGTAAGGTTCCTTTGAGGTATCCAATAAGTTTAAAAGCATATAGAGAAGAGAAAGAACAACTCTCAAAATAAAAATTTCAGCATTTATGATTGCATCTTTGTCCTTTCTATGATACTGAGAGGAATCCAGTATGATGGTGTTACTAAGGAGTTCTACCAATGTATTTCTGAAAACTTGTAAAAGAGAAGGAAAAAAAAAAGCCCAAACCAAAACCACCTTTCTAGAACCTACATATGTTAAGCAAACTATGCACCGGACATGGTAATCAAAGAGCTCCCTAGAAGATAGGGGAAGGATACGACTGCTTCCTGAGATGGAGATCTGGAGTAAAGAGGGAAGAAGCTTTTGTAGCTGGGAAGTAAGAGAGGCTGGTGCATTCTAGGTGAGGGGAGCTTAAAAGAAGTGTCATTACTTTTGCTCCATACACCTCTCTCTGCTTTCCTGTTGAAGGAAGCAGCAGCTACTTTAAACGCTGTAAATCGGAGATTAAAGTTTAACCTGCAGTAGGGTGAGTGCAAATAAACTGAGATGTGAAAGCAGCCACAGAGAGTCTTAAGTCTAGCTTGTTAATGCATTTTAACTTCTCTAATGCTATTTCATTATTGCAAACCGCCATTTAAAATAAATCTATACCTTCAGTCTTAAAATTTGTCAGGTGATAGAGATAAGCATGAATTATTCCAGCATGCAACAAGGCACTCAATTCTTACAGAGGGGAGCATCCTTAAAGACCAGCTATAGGACTGCCTGATGGTTTTCTAGGCTTACATTTCTAAAAACCGTATACTGGGCAAAACAAGACATGCTTCCAGAAGATTTGCAAAGGCCGTTTAGGCAACATGTATCAAAGGGCTCCAAAGAGGAATAAGCATCTTCAGCAAACACCCTGTCACCTTTTGGCATGTTGCAATGGAGCTGGAGAGCATGCCATAACTCTGAGGCTCCCCACAGGGGGATGACACATGACAACAACTGAACAAATACTGGTTCTGCTCTGCTAAGCAATCTATTCCTACATGCTGTGAACCTCTCAGGATTCTGAGGATTTTGTGCTTTTCTTCTGCCTAGAGTTTCCCCAGGAGCAAAAATGCGGTATAAAAGACAAAACAAAGTCTTCATGGAATGTTTCTTTGTATTTATAGCACAGTTTTGATCACATTCTTTATCTATTTAGAAATTCACTAGCAGCATTCTAAGGTTGTTTGCCTAACTTCCTTGGTAAATCACTTCATGTTGGTAACAGCCAAAAAAACAAAATAAAAAAGCCAGCTGTGAACACCAAAAAGTAAGTATTTGCTACTTTTATCTTCAAGAATCATTCTGAATTTTAATCACTCTCAGTATAAGATATTTGTCCACATGTAAGAACATCTTGTGACCTGTAACATTTTTAATTCACAGCCTATGCTACAATCCAAGAAGGGAAAAAAGGTAATAGAAAAGGAGAGGAGTTTTTTTGCAAGCAGTTAAACTAGCTGCCTATGTTGATACCCAGCCCTGTGAGAAGTGGCAGGCCAGTGAATTTCTGCTTCATTGACTTTCCCATGAACAAGCACAATCAGATGATGCTTCTGCATAGGATGCCCTAACTATCTTCCCTGAGGGTTGAAGATCAATTGCTGAAGTTTTAGGAGAGCCATGCATATTTTCTCGAGACTTCATTTGGATTAAGGCCAAGATGACAACAAAGGAAAGTATTACATAAACAAAGACAGCATAATTGGTCACTAGGCAGTCCTATAGGTAAGGCAATGTTTGAAGAGTATCTGTCAGCTTTTAAAACACTCATACCTTTCATTGCTTATAACTACAAATTTCAGTCAACTGTGCTGCCATTCCCAATGATCCAACTAATAATTTGATGAAAAACTTAATTCTTCAAATTTGATCCTTTAAACAGAAAGGCTTTAAAACTGATCCTACTCAATCAACTGCATACTTAAAACTTTGTGTGAATACTGCTAATTTTATTCCAAAATTACTAGTGAACAATTATCTTATTATTGACTGTCACTGATATGCAAATCAGTCACAAATCCTGATCAACTTTACAGTGCAGTTTCCTGTTAAGGGTCATTAACACCATTAACATGTACTCTGTGATATCTCTATTTTTATTGTAGTCGTAATGAATGCTTAAATTCATAGTAATGAAACAAGGGTTTTTTTTTTCAGTATATCTTGATGACTTTTCAGAAAATATCTTTGGCCTTAACCCGGTGATTAAAAAACCCCTACAGCCTTCTATATTCTATATTTATTTTTCTTAGAAAAAAACTTAAAAAAGAAAAAAGACATTATTTTCAAGTCATGAATCAGCGAATAGTTGTTGTGTGTCATGTCCGCTCCCCCCCACCCCTCCCCCCCCCAACCCCCTGTACCTAGGTCTGGCAGCTTTGTGCCTGCGAAAATTCCGTATCATAATCTACACCAGTAGATCAATGAACTGTTGGATAGAACCACTCAAAATCACCTCCTTTCCCATTATCATGCTTTCTGGGCTTCCAAGCACAAATTACCCATCAACCTCCTTGACCTAGTTCCAGAAACGCTGCCGTAAAGAGCACCTGTCAGAGTGATGCATGTACAAGCTTGGTGCAATGACAAATAGGAAGCAATAGCAGTTATCACAAGGAATAACGATTTAGCTACAAATCTGGCTCAGCATCAGACTGGTTTGATTTCCCACAGCAAAATCTCAAAGTTGCTACTGGATAGGACATTATCATGCCAAATCTTCATGATTTGACATAGGACAAATTGCTGGAGAGGTCTGTGACTGCAGGAATATCCTCCAGTCCTTTAAACACCTGACACCAGTTTACTTTCTCCCTCAGGTAAAGCCTGCAAAAGACAGCACAGAGGAAATACTCCCCCCTCTCTTATCAGATCAGCTTGTAGAGTTGAATTCACAGCCTGACATCCTAAGGGCACTCACCACTGTAGTCCTTCATATTTTCTGTCTGTTAAAAAATAGAGCTTAATTAAAAGCATATATGCTTCCAAATTGTAATTAGTCATACGTAAAATCTCTGGAGATGTAATGTTTGGCTTAGATTTTATGCTTATCTACTGTTTCTAGGCTAGAGAGACAAAACAGAAGATTTTTCCTACTTGACATTTAGTTTTGGCATTAGTAAAGCTATGCAAGGAGAAAGGATAGACAGGAAATTAATTGGCTGTGTCCATTACCATGGAGCCCTGAAGTTATCACTATAGAAACTATTATGGGGAGTCTGCCACAGTGGCAACAGGCTTGTGCACTGCTGTTGCTTTATAAATTGCCAGGGCACAGGCCAAGGGACTGAGCAGAGAGAGGTGAATGAGCTACTCGTGCCTAGTAGTGAATGGACTCTCACATACTCATTTGTGGTTTTAGCAACATGGAAAATTAAAGTCTGTAATAAAGGCTTCCATTTCCTTTAATGAATTACTGACTTTAGTTCAAGGGGTCTTCTTCAGAGTGGTCTGTCTATGGTGACAATTTAACCCACTCTTGAACTCAAACAAGTACTGTAAAATGGTCTGCATCCTCCCATGTGAAAGGAAGGGTTTGTTTCAAACACAAGCTTGCTGGTTAAACTCTAGAGCCTTCAGGAATATTGGAGCTTACAGGACAAATGTCCCAGGCTGTGTGCATGAGAAATAGTAACCAGGACTGGTGACTGGGGAAAGAATATCCTCTGATCATGCTGAACCCACCGAAAAGTAGAGAAATTCATGCCACAATTCTTACCTTATTCTGTCCAACATTCTAAAGTGTGTGTATGTGTGTGTGTGTGTATGCAACCTTCAGATCTCACAAGAAATACATCCATACATCAACAGAATTACCCAATTCCCTCCCAGTCCTGCAGCACTCAGTACTATCTATCATCCAATTTCTCATAGGCAGTGAGTGAAAATGGTTGCCAAAACCACAAATTCATAGTAAACAATTGTAAATTCTGCAGAAATTGGTCTAAAGGCTTGACACTAAGATCTGTATTTTGGCATTTCTCTGTTTCAATTTATTGAAAAAACAGAAGGTAAGGGTAAAATAGATTGTTAACGCTAGAACACCACTCTTTAAATGTGGCACATACAATATGCGAATTCATGTCAAGGAATAATAATTCTGTGAATTATCAATCTAGCAAATGCCACAGTGAACCTGCAATACACACTCAGGACATTAATTAAAACTTTTAACATTTCCATCAAAGTTTCTAGCAACGGGTGATGATTGCCAGCTTCCAAAGTACATACAGAAATATTAGTGGCTGAAGATTCCAAAAGCATCTGATGATCGAGGAAGAATTTTTACCACAATATCCAATTTTCACTTTTATGCTTATACAAAATTACATTTAAGAAATCTATTGCCAAAGCACAGGTCAAGAGCAGACATCTGTGTGAAAACTTTATGGACATTGTTGCATTTCTTAAAAGGTTTTTAAGTTCTAAAGTGTCTGCAGAAGTGAGCTGAACACTTCCATGTGGTGTCCAGTAGATGGTGGCATAAGCCAAAATACTAAAATATGTGGTAAAAAGGTAGCAACAGTGATAAAATGACAGCTTTTGTTTTTAATAAGAGTTCAGATTTTTTTTTATCTGGCACTAGGATTCTTTCTACTTTGTTCTCCTTATCCCAATTGATGTCTTTAATTTTTTTAAAGTTGGAGAGAAAGGTGTATTGTATTGTCTTCATTCAAAACAATTTTCATGTTCTTTGATATCGTATTTTATGTTGTAATGGTACTGAATCAAAAGGCCTTCACTTTTACTACTCCTGATCATTCTGTTGGTTACTTAAAGTATTTAATGCAGAAATAATAATTAAAAAGCAGCAATACCTGTTAGCTTAATTCACCCAGAGTTATGCATTAGTATCAGAGGGCGTGATAGACTTTCAGACTATAGCAGCAACACCATCACCTTAGAACAGGCCAAAGAAACAGCAACAACAACAATAAAAGCACTTTTCTGCAGGTATTTGCTCCATAGGGTTATACACTGCAGTTCATAAATCATTCCTGTTTCAATACCAAGAAATAGTGAGAGAAACAAAAGCAATTTACTGTTCTTCATTTCAAATTATTAGCAACTGGGAAGCAACCAATAGATTTTGTGAGACTGGAGTAACAGCAATGCTCAGTCAACACCCAGCCCAGCACCTCTTTATTAGGTAAAGAGCACATATTATCCTTTAAGTTTTTGCTAATATTAAGACAAAATTTGGTCTTGAATTAAATAACTGCCACTTAGGTGGATCAAGGCAAGATGAAAGAAGAGATAAAATGAGCTTTCAGAACTTACCGCCATTACCGAGAGTATCTGTCAGAAAGCAACAGAATGATCTAATAACTGCAGAACACCTTTGTGCTCTCTCCTATTACTTGGTGGCCAAATAGGAACAGTAACAAAACCCATCCATTTTCTCTCTCACTGAGAGCGAAGATTGTACTAAAGCTTAACTATACAGAGCATTGCAGCAAAAAGGTAATATGAACAAGCACTGAAAAACTCGTCCCTTTCAGCAAGGCCCTTTCAGCATTGTGCAACTACACAAGAAGTGCTTACTCTAACAGTACGTAGTTCAAGATTTATTAATACCCAGTATCTCCAAGGTTTCAAGCAGCTCCAGTTCCTCTTTCCGCAGAATTACGTACAAAAATTAGTTACAGCCATGAAAGAAAGGAGTTTCACAGAGTCGGACTTACAGTTCAGAATTCACTTCCATGAGAAAGGTGATGGCAGCAGAACTATTCAAATTCTGATTCAAAAGTCTTTACTCAGTTATGTCTATAGACACAAATTAAGATATACAACACACATGCTCACAAACATAAATAAGTACCCCTAAATGCAAGGCTGCCTTACATTTCCACAAAACAATCTCACAGGAGTATTTATAAAAATTTTCAGGATAGAAAATCTGAATGTGAACCATCATTGGGATTCTTCTCAGATGGTTCATGCTATGAAGTTGATGTGCACACATCTGTTTCAGGTTTGCCCTTGTGATGCAGTCCCATTTTCATTGTCTCTGAACAGATACTTGCACAATTAGAGAATCTGACTTGGAATGTTGTGGTCTTTGTTAAGGAATTAAGTTTCATAGTCTCTGTCATCTAGATCTAACAGGCAGCAAACACCTATATATAGCGCATTTAAGTCAGGAAAAACAGTTAATGGAAATGAGGAAACTAAGATCCCATACAGATAACAGTTCACTTAAAACATATTTAAACAGAAGATATTCATCTCTAAAGAATATAACAGATAAAGAAGGTAAAGGCAAATTATCAAGAAATGAGCTAGGTGAAGAACCAAAATCCACTGAAATGAGATCACATTGGTCTCAATAGTACTGTGTAGGACACCATGCCTACCGGTACAGAACCTCAGTTAGAATATTATATTACAGGCAACTAGCAACCAAGTAGAAGTATGACTGTTAATTTTTATCTGGAAAACTAACAATGGAAATATTTTCCCCAAATTGCCTCTATTTTCATGGCTGAGGTCTAAGCATTGTTACTATGTAAATATGTAACAAAAACATGAAAGGAAAGGTATGTCTATTTGGAAGGAACCACATCAGTCATATTTAATTAGTTTTTAAAATTTCTTCCGAGCACCGACATTTACCAGTATATACATATAAATGAACACAAGTCTGCATTTCTGTTCTGATTAACAGCCTTGAGAGAAATAACTATAATGTTTATGCTTATAGAGAAGGATTATGGTGGAATTTTTTTCAGTAGTTTTAAGGGAAATATGTACGTGTATTTAAAAACTTAAGTATACAAATTAAAAAAACCCAACAAAACCATGCATTGGGAAGAGCTGCAAAAAATGTAGTGAGGGAGCAGGAGAGATCATCATGAAAGAAAATACTGAATTTATTTGAAATGATCAGCTATCAATGAATAAAGAGTGGAATAACAACAGTGGAAGTGTTTTAAAGTCTTTTCAAGCTGGGAAATATATGTGGCCCATAGTTCGTGTATTCAATGACATTAGACAAAAAGGGTGTGTCAGACTGTCTACAGTGTGGAATTCTTCCTCAAAAGTCCATGAGGGAAAATGATCCATTGAATTATTTAAAGTTAGACCTAACAAAACTCTATCAAGTTTCTGACTGAATACTTGAGTGTTGACAGGGAACTAGACAAGGTTATTATCAGTAGTCATCTTTTTCCATCCCTGAAGTTTGACTACATACTTTTTTGACTCTAACAAATAATCACAAACATTTGGCCTGTATAACTTTGGGGAATGACATTTCCTCAAAGCAAGTTACTGAATAATGACATAATTAAATGATCTAATCTCTGTTTATTTCTAAATGGTTTACAAAATAGAGATGAAATAGTTTAGGCCGTTCTTACAAGAGTTCAATATCGCCAGTTTTGTTCCTACAATAAGTTTGCAAAGAAAGATTTATCTTCAATTCCCTTCCTCGGCTCTTATTTGAATATTTAGACTGTTAATGCACTTCAGCACTTACATGTTTCTATGCAGTTTTGCAACAGCACCACTTTGTTGCTTAGTGCAAAGAAATACTGCAACTGCTATAGGACAGAATCTGTCTTGATAAGAGTGAAAACAAAACCCATCTTCATCTGCACCAGGTCGGCTTCATGCATCTTCCACATTAGAAGTGAAGAGGTACCATCCCACAGTACCCCCTGCAGCAAGGACAGCCATTTGGGTGGAAGGTCGGTGGGAGGAAGGGTGGGGCGGGATCAGGGTGCTGAGAAAAGCAGTGTTTGACACTCAGCAAATGGAGCTGCATGAGGTACAGCCCGCATTGAGGGGTGGTGGTGGACACACAAAAGCCCAAAAACACAGGAGCAGAAGATGGGGAACAGTGAGGAGAAGTCCAAATCTGCCTTTGCTTCTCTCATAAAGCTATGCTAGAGGATAATTTAAAACCAACACATTGCTACTAACCACACATTTTCAGAATACAAGTCCTTATAACAAACAGACTAATGGAATAATTTCTCCAGTAGCAACATCTGCTGCATAACAGAAATGCTGAAACACTACTTTTAAGTGGGATGTGTGTGTCCGTGTGTTAACGCATGCACACACACACAAACCAATGTCTATATTTCATTTTGCTACCTTGTCATTGGAACAAAAACAGCTTTTCTTTTTTTCCTTTATCTAGGATAATTTTGCACTACAGAAACACGTCTCCCAAAATGAAATGAATATTCGTTAGCTATGAGACCTTCCTAGGTAAGTCCCAATCCACTGAAGTTATCAAAAGGATTTCAAAAATGAAATGTTATTTGTCAGTCTCTTCTTCAGTTTTGAAGTTTTGTACTACCTGGATTTATTTCTCCACATCCTGAAATCAGAAGCTTTTGCCTAGTTAGTTATATTTTGAGCAAGTAAGCCTTGCTATTTTACTCTTAAAAGAACTGGATTCCTATCTTCAGTAAATGACCAATATTATACTTTTATTTTGACATCTAATATTTCTCCAAGTTGAAAAAATGTATTTGTCTTTTCTGATGCTGCAGCTACTAAGCTCTGCCATTCCCATTTAATTGTCCAGGGGATGTTCTTTCCCACCCCACATGCTGGATGATACTAGGTCAATCTGTGATCGTGTGTAATCTGCATGCTTTGCAGCATCTGTATGAGTGCCAGCAAAAGTTCATAATCTGTCAAGTTTACTTAAACACTGATAGTTTATTATCTCTTAATGTTTTGACACAAGGGCTACAGTAAAGTGACTACATCTCCCTGTATATTCCAATGATCTTCTCCTTCTGAGTGACCTACCACTGCAATTTTCTTTCTCTCTTTTTTTTCTTTTGTTAGTCATAGAATAATCACAGCAACTACTTCTCATCACTAATTGAAGTGGTATGACACAGTTTCTGGACAGAGAATGCACAATTCATTTTAAATGGCAATATTTCCATTTGACTACTTCAGAGTGAAAAAACATTTCTAATCTTTTGAAGGTACCTACCGGAAAGGATTACAAAAATTGCTAATGTAGAGGAATAGAGAAACAAGAGGTGGTAATTGTTGGAAAGGAGGTTGCATGAAGCTAGTGCCCCTCAGTTATCCACTGAACTCTTTTTAATATACAACTGAATTTCATGGTATATATAAAATACATAAAATAATATAGTGAATATACAGAGAGTGTTGTGTTAAAAGCAACATGTACATTTGAAACCACTAAAGCGAGAGAGAACTCCAAATGAGAGAAAAGGCAACTAGGAGAACTGGTTATTCTACATGGAATAGATAGTCCATCATCCCTTTTCTTAATCAGAATAAAATCGATTATTAAAATGCTATTCAAGTTTTTACTTGAGTTTCCATTTTAATCTTGAATATGCTTTATGTTCATTAAATCTTTATTTAGGGCATAGTTATACATTTTACTGAATCCTGGATACCAATGTCTGCAAAGGAAGTAAGAATTATCTTCACTTAAGACGCAGGAGGTAATTGGTGTACACTATCAGAAAGGAGGAGGAGGAGGAAATGGCACAAAGGTTTGTGGATTTTTGACTCATCAGAACAGACTGTGAGGGTGCAGAGATGCCTAATCCTTGGGACTAGAAAATTCTTGGGTCAGAAGGGGATCATTACTATCAGGGAATCAAGCCACTGCATTTTGGGTAAAATAATTCATCAGACAATCTGGTTAGAGTAAATACCCCTGTGATGCAAGTCAGAGATGGCCTTTGATTACATCTGCAGTCTGGATCATCACCAAAACTCCATCTGTTTCTGCTTGTATTATGATAGTCTTGGTCAGAATGAAAATGTAATTCAAGATGGTATAAAATAATTAAAACCTGCTTACTGAATTTTTTTTTTTTTTGATTTGTTTTTTTTTGAAAGAAGGTACTTTGTTTCTGAGGCCTGTTTTATCCCATAATAACATGCTTTTAACAAGCTTGAACATAACCAGCATGAGTTTAGGTGCTGGCTTTGAACTTTGGGCCATTGCCCAGAATACCATTCGCTGGTGGTAACCAGGACTAATAACCAGAATAAAAATGCAGGTCCAGAGTCACTGCCATAATGCACATGATCACATGGGACTCCATGATAAAACATGAGCAGGAAAGCTAGATAGAACAGAGTATGCTTTTCTTGAGCAGTAGGGAGCTAGGGGAAGCAGCCAGCGAGTGATTGCTATGTGGTACAACTCAGTCTGCTTCACTGATCCTGTTTATTGTGTCAGCAAGTAGGAACATGTCTGTGCTGATGCAGCCTGCAGTTGCAGGAAGGAAACAGGCATCTGCATGCAACGCTGTCAAATATTAGACTCACTAGCTGTCCTCCTACTTGTAGGAAACTTGCACATCCCAGTGCTGGCAGTAAATTTCATGAAATCATTATGACATGTTAGAGACCTATCACAATTAATGTAGATATAGGCTGGATATGAATTGTTTTTCAGTGGTCATCTAACTCCAAATGTCATCTAGCTCCTGTATCGCAGACACACTATCAACACAGAAGGAGAATGGAGCAATGATTACACTACGAGTCAGCAGTCACCATACCTGAGCCCAGTAAAAGACTACAAGTGGCCAGAGAATAGAATTATTTAGGCTTTCCAGTATTGTGATATTTCTATATTGAAGTATATTATTCTGAATTCAGCCTTGTTGTTACATTAGTTTCTCTCTTGTGACCCAGTTAATGTATAAACAGAAAATGAATTTAAATTATGAATTATATTGGCCTACCCTTAAATTTGAACAGGAAGGTAGCTGAAATCTCAACTAAATGAAAATATTTCACAGCAACATATTTTAGTGACAATTTCTTGCATCTGAGAAATGCAGAATGTATTACGAAGTTCTACATGAGCTGGTCACAAAGTTGCAGTTTTCACAGGGAATATCTATACATTTCTATATACTGCATGAAAAGCTCCAGAATGAATGATGTGACATTTTATACACTCACACAGAGCAAATCACATTAAAACTGGGAAACTCCACAATCTAATCAAGAAAATCCACAAAAAGAAGTGTCTAATGCTTATAAATAATAAAACAAAATTCAGAGAAACTAATCACACTGTCTGATCTGCATTATAAATTCTTTTTCTAATTTAAACCTCCTTCTACAGCTATACAGTCATAAGTATTTCTGGTATTTAGTTATTTTTATTAGCGTACTTAAAGAGTTGAGATTTTTTTAATTTGAACATTGACACAATTTAACTGTTAACCTCTTTCTGTACTTATATGGTACCAAAGCAGACGTATTTAAGACAGAAGCTCTTTTAGCTGCTGTCAGTCATTGGCATCAGCTAATTTGTTTTTGTAGTACCTTTCTCATTACAAGCTTTTCCCAACTCCTGTTCAAGTCATAGAATCTAGCTGATAGTGCTCATCAAAAGGTATTGTGCTGAACTTTGTATTACAGGTACTTTTAAAAATAACTCAAATCTTATATAAATCTAAGTTCTAGTTGACTATAAGCCCTTCACAAAGATAAATTATTGCAAACCAATCTTCTGCAAATGAAAATGATAGCAAAGCCAATTTTATGCATACTACATATTGTACCGCTAACTTACAGTCTAAAAGAAAATAACTTGCTCTTTTCCATTAAAATATAATTGAAAACATACGGCATGCTTTCCCAGTTAATTTACATAGAGCAACTAATGAAAGTACTGCAATGAGACTGGGCTTCAGTTGCAAGAAATATCAGAAAAGTAATGTTGTCACAGCATGGTGCTAATTACTAAATTTTTAAACTAATTCTGAGGGCTTTTTAGTAAATGCCGAATTTAGTAGTTTTAACATGCTTTGGTTAATATATGACTCAGATGAAAAACAGCAATTGTTTTTAAACATTATAACAAAGACTCCCTCCAGAAATGTATCCACCCAGTTATTTTGAGATGCTTTTCAGATAGAGCACTCTTTTTAATAAAGGATCTACATACAGGTCAGCTGCAACAAAATCTGTAAGATTACGGGCAAATATCGAGTTCTACATGATACTTCAAGAGTTTAGGCATAAATGATTCCTGAGACTTTTCTCATCCCCTACATTTATATGGTTAAATAACCCGCACATTTCCATGTTCATTTTGAGAAAAGCGTGTATCATAAACTGGATTTAATACAGCAGGTCCACAGTAGTTAGGTGCTAAATAAGGTTACTTGTGAATTATGCTGAAAGTGTGACTTGTTAGGAAATGACCATTTTAAAATACATTTAAAAAGAATTACGTAAGGAAATGACATTTCACTTTGTAAATCTGTTTTTATGGAAGTGAGACTGCTACGAAGTAATGGATGTTGAAGCTCTTTGGAAGTGCTCTTATGGGGATTACTGCTTGCCCTTACTCCGTGAAGAACTTTAATGTGCTTTTGCTTATACTGTGACTTCATGCCTTTATCTGAAATCCCCTGGTTATACCATAACTCACTCTCACTTGGGGATAATGACCATATTTAAAAGAGGATACATTTTCTTTCCTGATCAGTGTATATCTTGCTCCCATGTGCAGATTTGTACATGGTTTCAAGTGACAATTAAACACTAGAATCAAGTTTTGTTTCAGTGTAGTAATCTCTCTGGTGTACACGTTTACTGTGTCTACTAACTTGTCAGTTCATTACATCTTTTGCTGACAACAAAGCTCTGTTTTCTGAAATTCTAGCAATAGGAATAGCTACAAAATAAAATATCTACAACAGTCTCTGGTTGTATCATCTCTTGTCTTTTCCTCAACAAATTACTGATATCTGATGCCTATTTATTTATGTTTTTCCCTGAGCTGGAGTGTTCTCTGAACAAGAGAATGGTTTATTCCAGACAATTTCTGCTGGAATCCTGTATGGTAACAAACTTAGCTACCTTTAATAGCAGGAAATTGATATTATAAATTTTCAATAATCTTGAATAGTCACAATCTGAAATGCATACCAACATTACTGTTCCTATTCAATTTCTCATGTCTCTGCACTTAAGCAGTTACTTCCTCTGAGCATCTTCTGGTAAATGAGTGTTTCCCTGTTTTCCTTTATCACGTCTAATTATCTTGCAACACTGAGCAGTGGACAGGATTTTCCTGCTTTCTCTTTTAGCATTCTGAGGCAAAAAGCCAAAATAAAAATTCTTTAAAATAACTGAAGACTCGTTTTGCACAATTGTATAACACTTGCTGTAGCATCAGTGCTGTTGGCACCATGATAAGCAGTAGAAGCTCTTTGGGATCTACCTACAAGGCCACTGAACTAGAGCAATAGTTCAATAAATTGAGATGATCACTTACAGTGAGTAGACCACCTGAACATTCACATTTACTTTAATAAATTCAGATCAGCTCCACTGTTATCATAAGTTGCTGGAGCTGCATTGAACAATGGATAAACCTTAACCAATATGCAGAATTTGCAAATGAAACACAGTTGGCATGTGAGCACCTTGCTGGGAGTCAGCTTTCACAGAATCATGTAATAGTTTGTACTGGAAGGGACCTTTAAAGGTCATCTAGGACAATCCCCCTGCAGTAAGCAGGGACATCTTTAGCTGGGTCAGGTTGCTCAGAACCCAGTCCAACCTTTCCTTGAATGTTTCCAGAAATGGGGCTTCTACCAACTTTCTGGGCAACCTGTGCCAGTGTTTCCCAACCCTCATTGAAAAAAATTTCTTCTGTATATCTAGCTTAAATGTGTCCTCTTTTAGTTTGAAAGCATTAGTCCTTGTCCTATCACAGCAGGGCCTGCTAAAAAGCATGTTCCCGTCTTGCCCGTAGGCACCCTTTAAGGACTGGAAGGCCGCTATAAGGTCTCCCCAAAGCCTTCTCTTCTCCTGGCTGAACAACCCCAACTCTCCCAGCCTTTCCTCATAGGGGAGGTGCTCCAGCCCTCTGATCATCTTCGTGACCCTCCTCTGGACCCGCTTGGGCAGGTCCATGTCTTTCTTACGCTGGGGGCCCCAGAGCTGGATGCAGCACTGCAGGTGGGGTCTCACCAGAGTGGAGCAGAGGGGGAAAATCACCTCCCTCAACCTGCTGGCCGCGCTGCTCTTGGTGCAGCCCAGGATGCAATTGGCTTTCTGGACTGCAAGCTTTCCTCTTATATTGAACATGTCAGAGTTCAATATTATTTCAGTCAAATTTAACAAATAACTAATTTAACCAAACATGCAGTCAGTTAATAAGAGCTGTAATTATGACAATTTTAGTGAGATGAAATGCTTAAGATCAGCCTATTTCACATTCAGTAGGCAATTCAGAAGATAATTTCTAATTTGTTTAAGTCTGAAACTAGTTCTTCTTTAGGAAGTACTATGAAGAAATCGTTATACTACTTTCAGAGCTATTATGGTTTCTCTCTGAATACACAGTGATTCTCTTTTAAAGACAATGACAATTTCAGACAATCTAAAATTGTTGAACTTTTAAAGTGCCTCTGGTAATTGCATGACAAATACAAAATCAAAAACAATTCACAAATTAAAATCAAAACATAGAAAACAATCTCTGGGAATTCTGGACATTATTCTTTGGTTCTAGTACTACCTTTTGTTCCCACTCTTCCAGCACTGAAACACACAACAGCAATCCCTTTTCAGGTGATTCCCTTGCCTATCCTTTTCTCTTTATTGGGAATCAATGATAAATCCTTGAAGCACAGCACATGGACTATGCACCATACCCCTTTTAACAATCCTTTCTGGGAGATTTAGCAAAGAGAGACAGCTGCAGATTGTTACCTCAGGTTTGGAGGAAACAAAACCCATCAACCTCAACTGTAAGTTTAAGCTGAAGTCCGAGACTGTGGAAGCCCTAAAGGGAGTGAATGGGGAAAGTCAGGAATCTCAGACAGCAAAGCACTGGATCATAGGCTGTTCTCTGATCCTGTTTTCAATGTTGTCTGTGTAACTATACAGAAGCAATGCCTCTCAGAATCTGTAAGCTTAGGGGAAAAAAAAAATCTTTCCGAAGCAAACGCAAAAGTCCATTCTGCGCCACAGTTTTGCTAGAGGTAGTAACAGCCATTTCTGTTGGATATGGCAGTTTCTTGCTCCTATAGCTATCTTTTGTGTGATGCTTTTGAAAAATGACTATAAATATGCATATATTTTTTTCCCCAGAATGTATTTTCCCTGATGTTTAGTTAGTGGATCTTCCAATTATCAAGCAATTTACTTCCTGACTAAAGCATGCTTTTCCTCCACATTTTATAACATTTGAATTTATATGCACAGGGCTTCTGCTTATGAGTAGAATCTACAGTTAAAGGTTCTTCTGACCTTTTAAAATTACTGTAGAAATACTGGCTTGTGCTTCTTTCTCTTCATTTCCCATAATATGTTAGTAATTCCTAGTACCTTTTCCTGTCAATTGTGTGATGGAATTAGAAAAATAAGACCCTAATTGTGGAATGAAAGTTGATGCAGCTATAGCACTCCACAAATAACCACAGATACTTTGAGTCTATTCACACAGCAGAATACATTATACTGTGCTCTGTGTGTGCTGGAGCGTACTACAATGCTTGCTGATTATGGTATAATTGACACAAGCCTTCCCCACACTCCACAGTCTCCAGTTAACATTTGAGTTTTATGTCACATAAAATAGAACATGAGTACATTATGCATGTATGGAAGCAACTCAAATAATAGTAGCTGTTACCGTTGTATACCCCTTAGCACATTAAAATATTCCCTACCAAGAAATGTGCTGTGAAGAAAGGCTTTTGTAATGAAGTCCATTTCTTCCTCCTTCCTCAACTGTGTTAATTATCATAGAATCAGAAATTAATTGCAGGAAATATACTTGCATACTGTCTCTTTCACCAAATATTTTTACTATCAAAAATAGCAAGCAAAGTCTGAACTTGAGTAGAATAATATGAAAATATTTTACAAATTTGGATTTCTATGAACTGTAGATTTCTTAAATTTAAAAGTTAGAATAAATAGCTGATATCCTTAGAAAATAATAAATTTTTGTATGACTAGCATCATAAACTCTTCAGCACAGGGTGTTGTGATTGCACTGTGCTTAAAGGCCTTGTCCTATGGATATGATAAAGAATATGATTGTTAGTGAGCAAAATATCCTCAAGTACTTCAAGTAATTAAGCATCAAAATTCTATTATAAATCATAAAAATATATCTATATATTCCATGATCTTCCCAAAACAGAAGGAAATTGCAAGTCCTTGTGGTACCAGTTTACAAATTAAACTTCATGCCAAAGAGCACCGGCCTGTGAGTGACAATGCAGATCTAACGGTACAAGTATATAAGCAGTAACACATACTGAGGTGACAAATCAAAAATACAGATTTTTTTTTTTCCCCCATTCAGTAAAAAAAGAACACTTATAAAGGGCAGCATTAACACAGAAGTAGAAGTATGTCTTCTTTTAATGGTGCTGTCAGAAAAAGGGAGAAGGGACTGATTAAAATCTAAACGCCAGGAAGCGAGACATTCCCAGGACATGCAACAATTTGTAACAAGTAGAAGAAAAGAATATTGAAGGAGAAAATAAGTCAGACCTGTCAGATAAAGTCAGCGAGTTCATGAGTCAGCAATGGTTCGCTGTTAGCCCAAAGGTCAAATATGCAAAAAAAGATATCGGAACACTTTATATTCCAGCAAAATGCTAAATACACATTCACAAACCCATTAAACTTAAAAGGCTTAAATTAAAACAAGCTATCACAGCCTCCTTACATTTTGTTGCCTGACTGCTCTGTGACCAAAGGTAGAAGGCTTTTTCTTTCCTTTTCTTTCTTTTTTTAATTTTTTTATTTTTTTTTCCCCCATTTTATTTTCCTTAAATTGACTCTGAAAACCAGCCAGTAGCTCTCAGAGGCATCTGGTATCCAGATACTGGTTCTCACCACATTTCAGTTTTTGAATGAGATGATTATCATCCGAAGATTCTTCCTGCTCCGCAGCACCAAGGATGTAAAACTACTTTACCAGTTTTTTCTCTCAGGATTTTGACATTTTTTCTGAATTATGAAAGGTTCTGCAATCTGCAGAAACAATTACCTTTATAAGAAATTAATAGTGAATACTAGTTTACACTGAGTGTCTCTTGATCGTGCCATTAAAAAAGTTAAGCAAGATCCTGGCATTTGACTTGATGACTTTATTGGAACATTTTATTTTGTCATTCTGATGTAGAACAAATTTCCCTGTTAGCGAGTGAAAGGATCACACTGAATTTCCATCTGGCTGGTGAGGGCCTTATGATTGCTACAAACAGAAGACAGCATTTGGCCTTTTGTCAAATGCATATATGTATCTTACCTTACAGATGTTGTAAAGCTTACAAATTAATTGAGACACACAATAAACCGCAGCAGTGCCTGGCGGCTCTGGATATAGGAGATTCTAAGTTATAAAAGTAATTGGACAAATATCTACTCATGTAAATATCACAACAATTTCTGACTAGAAAAGCATATATTAACTCAATGTAACCTCTCAAAGCAGTTTCTCTTTTGTAATCTTAAGGAGAGGTACGTTTCACATAATTTTATTGTGACTGGATAAAAGATAGAAAAAGAAACCAGATAACAACCTAACAAAGCTTGCTTCTCAATGTTTACAAAGGCAATAAATCATGACTTACATCGGGTAGCTAAGATCTTTGCTACATAACAGTCCAGATATTAATTAATGATTAAAGATTAAATAATTAGTAATATATAAAAATAAATAGTAAATTAATATTTAATGATGATTAAATAATTATTAATAATATAGGCTGGTGTATTGAAACTACTTATTTAAAAAATTAAACAAATCATTGTAAGAAAATGTAATTTGTTCATGATAAACCAGACAGGAAAATTTATAGGTACAGTGGTAATCAGGAAATGGCTGCAGTAGGTTTGGGTTTTGTTCATTTTATTTTGTTTTAAACTAAACCATGTTGATGTAGCATTCTCACTCAAGTCACGTGTAATGAAAAGCGGCAGCCTTTCGGAACTGTCATTTGAAATTGTCAAGGTGCTACAGACTAATAGTCTAGATCAATGTAAAAGTAAAAAATAACAGTGTATTTCAGTTTCATTTGGTGACAGCATGTCTTTTTAGGAATCCTATTAAGGTTGTAAACGATCTTGGAGTCAAACTAAGTTTTTTGACCTGGATTCATACAGAATAATTTCTTTTTAAATTTTACACTAAACAAATTACATTTCTAAGGCACAGCAAGTGTCTCAAGCATTTTTAGTATGTAAAGATCTAAAAGCCCTTTCAAATAACTCCAGAGGTAATTCAGGTCATGAGTGATGTTTAGTGGCTGGGCAATGTGGAAGATGGTAGTTAAAAGTAACTGCATTTAAGTAAACAACAGTTTTGGTGGACATTAGCACCTGTCCACCAACTTAATGGGAATTCTTTTGTTTTTATTTGCTTGAAATAAGAGAATACTTTAGCTTGAAGGGATTGTGTACTCACTTAAAGCAGGTACAATTTCAGTTAGTTCCAAAGCTAGACCATGTTTTTCAGGATCATGTCCAGCTGAGTTTTGATTGCCCCCAAGCATGTAAATTCTAACCATACTTTCAATGATGGCTATTTCTGTAATTGCTCCAGATGCTACATTGTACTTTATGAATGACACAGTACTAGTTACAACTAGTTACAACCAAACGTAATTCATATAGTGAAAGTACTTTATTTAATGCCAAACAATTGCTTGACAGGTAAATGAAGAGCATGGCTATAGTCAGTCCCTCCGGTTATTTGTGAACCCATGCAGGGATCAAACTATGATATTTACAAAGTCTTCACCAAACTACATAAAACCTTTTAATCTTCTGCTGTGATCAGGAGTTAATAATGTAATTCATTTTTGGTTTCATAATATAATAAGGTGACATCCAGATGAGACATGATCAAAGGCAAAGTAACATTAGTTTAACTGGGAGACAGACTCACTTTAGTAGCCTCAGAACAGTAAAAATAACATGTTTAAAAAGACTTGACTAATATTGGTTGCAGAATTTAGCTGTAGGCTGTGGTATCAGAGATAATTACTCATAATGGAACCCTAATAAAGATTCTGTGTAGTTCTGCTCTCTTTGTACATTTTATAATCTAAAGTATATTGCAAATGAATTAGAACATTCAAGCACACATGGCAAAAATTGCACATTTCTTTCCTAATGTGGAAAGTAAGTCCTTTCTTGTGGACCAAAAATAGTGTCCAGATTTAGAGTAATAAACAGGTGCTCAACTACCATTCTCAAATAATTTACCATACATTTGCTTCTATTTCAGAATTATGAACAGTATCAGTGTTTCCATCATCTGTTGTAGTAAAAGCTTAAACAAAACCTCAGTTATTTCTATAATTCTCAACATATCTCTTTGTAAAAGTCAATTGAAGATCCAAATCAGGTTCTTATTTGGTAAAAAACCTATATGATAGGTTAGCTTCAAAGACAAATTTTCTAATCTAAAAATAGATATTGCTGAAATCTCCAGTTTTGCAAAGCAGGTAATGAAACCCATATTTTGTATATGTTTACTTGGTGTCTAATACAGAATAGGTTCTATTCCTAGATTTTTCATTAAAAACACACACATACACACCCCGGTGCCCCCAAGCGCAGCCACAGTTCAGTTCACACTGGCCTGTAACTGGATACAGAAAAGCTGAAGCTGCAATTGTGCTAAATCACATTTATTTGTCACTGGTTTAATTAAAATGTGTTAAAACTACTTCTACTCTAAAATGATCAGTGCTATGTTTATATTGGACACTAATAGGGGTTTTTCTAAAACTGATTATACTAAGAAAGTGCAAGGACCACTTACCATTTTCTTAGAGTCTAATGGTAAAGAACAAGCTAGGCCCCTGTAAAGACATGAGAGCTGAAATATTCTAGCAAAGAGGCAGATCCATTCAGGGCTAAAACACAAAAGCTATAATTTGTTTTTTTTTTTTCCTTTTGTAGATAAGGCTATTGGATTGTATTTTTTCCAGGGTCAGGTGAACAGACTGTGTCTTCTTAATTTCACAAAGGAAAAGAAGTAGTTGTCATCTTGTAACTGTCACAGGGAGAGCACCAAGATGATACTTTTACTCAATTTTGGCCATAGATAAATTATCGTTCAGTTATTCACCAGTTAAAATAGCTCTTCTAATGGTGTGACACATTTTTAACTATATTGTCATGAATAGCAACACTGTAATTACATATAAGAATTCACTGAAGTAAACATCTAATTTCTGAAGTGTCAGACAACAGGCAGCATCATGCAGACTACAGTTCCACATTTTAGTAGTAATCAATTCAACTAACAATAGAGCTGATTGACAGGAAGTTCTGTGCTATTAAAAGCCAAACATAACAAAAACCAGATTTTGTTTAAGCAATGAAAAATGTACGGATCATCTATACTCTCTCCTCATGTTGTCTTCCTGCAGGAAAAAATAGTAACACAGCTGAAAGCTGAAGCAGGCTTATTGCACCATCTTTAAATTAACCTCCAGATCTGAACTGTTGCACAAAAGAGAGTAACCATTGGCCAGTTTCTGTGTTACAGTTTTTGTGAGCTAATATTCCTGGGTCCAGGAGAAACTGCAAAGGAATCCCCAAGTACAGAATTTCTTACTTGGTTAATGCCGGCTGTAATCATCACCTAGGATATGCAACTGTGAGAGCAGTAGCAGAAGCAGGCACTAATTATTACTGCCATCATAAATGCTATTCCTTAAAAAAATACCTGGGTTTTGTTGTGATTCTGGTACACAAAAGGCTAGAAAATAGACAAACTCCTATGGAAACACAGTTAAATTAGACCACAAACTCCTTTTTAAACCCAGCTCTGAAGTGATTGCTATGGTTTTGCACATTGAGAAGTAAACCAAGCAAAATCTAGTATGGCAGTGTGAGAATCAGCTATAGAAAAACAATTGTAATAACCTGTAACTATTGTCTTCTCCTCTTGACCTTAAAGGTTCACTGCCATTTCTCCATGCAGCAAGAATAACCTGAGACATTCCATCTTTCTATGACATGATGAATGAGCTTCGATTAAAAGTAGCTAAAAGAAGAAAAGCTACTAATGTGTTTTATACAGTCACTGATCAGTTCCTGACATGTAATATTTCATCTGCTTTAGGACATTAAGAAATGTTGTGTACCTAAAAACAACAGCTTATATGATAGTACATCTATCATTGCATGCATCATAAAAACAAGAAGGACATGAATTTGTTTCTGCCTGTTAAAGTCTAATTACCTGTAAAATCATTACTTGGCACTTTAACAAATTGACACAATCAACTTAATGATCCTTAACATATTAAAATTTGAAATGTGTTTCTGCTTGCTCCCTGTCCAAACCACAGTAAATGTTTGCTGGTTCAGATGACATCATAGAAAGGATCAGATCTTAAATTTTTCTGCTAAGTATAACTAATTGCAACATTGTCACTTGCTGTAGTACCTGTATTATCTCACCAGTCTTACAGCTTGGGCTGATGCTATAGAGAGAATTTGGTAGCATTCTCTCTTTACAGTTGTTATACTAGACACTACTGTCCTATGTAGTGTCCTTTGTTCTTCTTTAATAGTTGGAATGACAATTAATAATCATGTCTGGAATATGGCCTCCAAGTAATGCTATATGTGACAGTATCATCCATAGGAGTTTGCTGTCACTTTTTTTTTTTTTAATACATAAGTAAAGATATCCATGTTGTAGGACTCGTGATGAGTTGCAAGACTATTCCTTCTGACCACCCATCTTTAGCTCTGTACACTGATTTACTTTATTCACAGCATCTTCTAGGAATCCAAGAAACATGACTAGACATAAAGTTTTTTTTTTTCCACAGAAATAAAAATCTTTTCCTCTGTGAAAATTAGAATAGCCAGATGCATGGGAGAAAAAAAAAACAGCTTAGAACAAATATTTAAGTTGAAAATCTTGTGAGTCAGCATGTACTATTGCACTTAGCAGATAATAACTCTCTACAGCTGTTGATTTTAACACTCAAAAGTCCCGTGTTCAATGCTGGAATATTTTCAGGCATAGAAGACTACATAAAAGTAAAGAAGTTACTTCAAATAAAGTTTCCTGCCTCAAAGCCACGTAGAGATAAACTCATTAGATATTGAAGGAATGTAACTTCGCAGGTGCTCTGCTGCTATTAATTACATGTCTAATCTCTTCTGAATTCCAAATACTGTGCAGAGCCTTTAAACAATTTCTTAAAGCTTTGATATTGCCTGGGGAAAAAAAAAAATCAAAACCCAAGAACAGCTAAATAGAATGTTTCTGCGAGAAAGATCACCATAGCATTATGAGATTCCATTTCCTTGTAAAACAAGGCTTTTGTAAAGAATAGCCCCATCAGAAATATGTATTAAGAATGACTATTCAATGTTGGTATTAATTATAAGTACGCCACAGTATATCCTTGTATATCTTCCCCTCCTTGACATGATTATGTTACAGTTGACCACAAATGGTGACATTCTTCAATAAATACCTTTACAGAATGTTATAGTGTGTAATGTGTGAAATGACAGAGATAAAATATTAGTAAAATATAAAGGAAAATCAGAATATATTTTACTTAACCTGTAACATGACAGGTGTTTACTCTGTAGACAGAATAAAGATCAAGAAGAGATTATGTGTAAATTGGCATATACTAAACAGTCATTCTCTCTTCATTTTCTGTTAACTCTGTTCAAATAGGGATAATTAACCTGTAACAAGAAAAATGAACTAGGAAATGGAGGTTCATCACACACACATGTGCTCTCATCTAACAATTTCACTAACCGAACAAACCACAAAAAACACACAGTACCATACGTGAAAAGGGATGTGAAAGAGGCATAAATCAACAAACAATATCAAAATTATAAAGTTAAAAATTGTTAGTAAATCAGCCTTTTTTCAGAATGCGTTTTTCTTGTTCCTGTTCAGAACAGAAAATTTACATTTATAGTTCTGTGGATTATATCCTTTAAATACATGCTTTCTGTCAGAAAAACTCAAGTCTCTGATTTAACCTGGGCCCAGACTCTTAAGGAAAAAAAAAAACCCAAAAATAAAGAAAAATCTAGAAGATTTTTTTGGTGCATTCCTCCTCCTTCCAGAAACAACATGCCCCGTGAGAGACCAGAACTGCCTTACCAGATAGGTGACAATTATACAGAATAAACAATAGATTTCCAGTGTAATAAACTAGCTCCCACTAACTTCAAACTATGTGTTGAAATGCTTCCAGTGGAAGTGACAGTGTTGAGTACCTTCCCTGTGCTGAACCCTTTAGTAGGCATTAGCAATATTTATTCCATACTGATGTTGAAAACACCTTCAGGAAAACTAATTTCAGGCTGATGCCCACCATCAGTCTGACCAATCACGCAAAAATTGTCTGCATTTCTCATCTCAGCATAAATTTCTCATTAACTTGGAAAGATATACCTAAAGAAGCAACAGCATTTTATAATTTACAGTATGGAATTACAGCAGTCTTTCAAATGTTATTTTTCAAAAGCACAACATGAAACTTGCAGGCAAAGCACAATCCTTAGTCCCAGGCTATGTTGTAAGCAAAAGTCCTCTCAAAGAGAAAGGGATAAAAGAAAGAAAATTAAGGAAAATCTACTAAGATATCCAGGTACCAAGTATGCCAAGACATCAATCCTCCCTTGTGCACTACCATAGTTTGAAAGAGGAGGAGGAACAACGCTACGAACATGAGTGCAGGCTCCTTGGTTTACAGTTTTCTGGCTATCAAAAAAGCTTCATTGAAATTAGAGACTAGTACCAGAATGATGGTGCAGAGCGGACAGACCCTTAAATTTTATTTATTTAGTTTTCACATTCCTTTCAAAGTGACAGTGATTGCAGCTTTGAAAACAAGATTTAGATCCCCACAGCAGAGATCCTGATTCTACTCCCAACTGTACCTTAAAGGAGATACTGCACTGAGTCACATTTTTTTGAGAAAGAAGCTGCTTTCTAAATTAGAATGGCGTAATTGTTGCTGGTAAACAAACATGTCTTCAGAAAAAAAAAAAAAATCTTTGAACATATTAGAAGATACGCAGAGAGAGACTATTTCACTCCAGAGATTCTTTTTGGTAATAAGTGACTACCAGCATAAGGATTATAAAATTTAGCTATCCTTATTTAGCCTGCTTTTAAGAGTTCTAAAGCTACCTTCCCAATATTTTTATTCTACTGACACAGAGTTTGAAATTTTGATTTTTAGGTTACTTTAATGGTCCTTTTCCTTGTTTTTAGAAAGTACAACAGAAAAGAATTTTCATTTTCTTTCGCTTGCCTCTTTATTGTACTTCCTTGATTTTTCCCCATAGAGTTTTCTTTCCATTTTCATGACCATTCTCTGACTCTTATCTATTTCTAATATATATTTATATCAAAAGATATAATTAAAACCAAAATCCGTGGAAGACACTGAAGATCAAACAGCTGCTTAATGAAAGCACCAGAGAAACCCCTTAACATTTCAAAAAAATGAAAGCTGACAATAAAGCACACAGCGTTCTAAGGCTTCTGTGATCTTTGTTTAGTCATATACAAATGACAGGGAGAGAAAATTCTACTATATTTGCTTGAATAACTCATTTTTTTCAAGTTATTTTGAAGTTACCACACTGTAATAGTAATCTTCAAATTAGAAAAGGAAAAGTGAAATGTTTTGAAAGACTAAGTTTAAGATAGTAATTCTGTTATTTAATCAATCATTACACTGACATATTACCAATTTATCTTCTAATTAAAACACGACAGCATCTTGATCAACAATTAATCACAGGCAGAAACATCAATATAAGAGGGTCATTATGTGACTGGATTTGTAACCTTCATAATTTTTCATTTCTTCTTTATAATAAAAGTCACTTAATAGATTATACAATTTGACTAAAATATTAAAATATTTTTACCCTTTCCATGTTAAATATATTCTTCCTACATCTGCAATACTGGAAATATCTATACAAAGTACTAAGGGTAGGAAAATTACCTGTTTACCAAGTTCATCCTTAAAAGAACATTTGAGGTCAGAAAACTGGGTGTGTTTGCATGCTTCTCATGCTGTAGGACTCTTCTCCAAGGAAACTAAACTGAAAGATGCACTTCTACTAACTACAGTATTCAGACTGGACTAGAGACAGACCAAAGTAAAGTCCCCTGAAACACATACAAAGAGATTCACACTACCTATTTTTCTCTACAGATCTGCTCCTGGCATAAAGGTTCAATCTGCTAATATCTTAGCTGAAGATGCTGCAAAATCCCTTTAATGAAGTTCAACTGTAACTGAAGGTAGCTTTTCCCCACTCCATTTCTATCAAAAGACTACATTTGTATGTGGCCAGTTTGCAGCCAGTTGTTCTTAACCTAACATTTATACTTCATAAATCTCTTTCCTCCATTTCTACTAATTACCTTCATTGTATTATGATAGATATTAGGAGGATTTTTTTGTCAGAACAGTTTTTTCACATTTTGCTTTTTGTTCCATAGGTCTCACAGTGTGTACTGTGTTTCAGGAGCCACGACTTTTCAACAAATGTATTTCTAGACATGGTAGAGCAGTTGTTCCTATGGCTGTACACATTCGCCTTAGAATTAGGACAAAATAATTTAAATTCAGTGAAGAGGTCGACATTTTTCTTGGAGCATTCTGCTTTAATCCTATTTGCACTTTCGTAAGAAGCCAGTTCCTGCTGAACGGCAAGATGAGAATGGTACAGTATTTCCTAAGGGGCTCTTTCTGTATCCACTCATGGAAAAACTCACTCATGTGAAAAGCAAAACATCATAATGGATTTAAAATGCTCAGAATAGGAAAGCAACAGATATGCATGTAATGCTTAATGAAATAGTATACTATATAAAAATTTCAGAAAGGGAAGAAATTTGTCCTTGTTCCCAACTGAGCTGTAAAAAACTGTGTTGGAGGTGAATCCCAGGAGCACTGCAAATTCCGGCAGTATTTCTTATCATGTTGGGGAAAAGGAAAGAGGAACCTAGAGTATGGAAGCCTCGAACACGACAGCAAGGAAGAGGTTTTCTGACTGGGAATTCTCTTGCCATTGAGAAACTCTATCCTCTCTTATGCATAGACAGATCTTAAAACAAGTACCCCAAAAATCCCTCAGTAAATTTAAATTTATTGCTTTTTTATTAGTAAGAATTTAATCATTACTGATTAATCTAGAAACTACTAGACTGCAAAAATCAGAATGTCTTCACCTGTTTCTAAGAGGAAGTACTCTTTGCTGTGTTAAGGGAAGAATCATGAAATTATTTAGAGGCCTTTTCTCTAGATAAGTGCATGTGCTACATCAACATTAATGAGACACAGGCTTTCATAGTGATGGGAGAATAAATATACCCCATATGCAATTAGACATATGTGGTTTAGAGAAAAAATAAAACCAAAACAAAACGAATACCAAAAAAAAAACCCCAAACCACACACAGAACCTTGTTGCCTCAGTTAGGGTCAGTGATAGTTATAAGAAATAGGAGTGATAATTTACTTCCCAGAAAGGTGTAGAGCTGGTAAAACGGCTGGTCCAAGCACACAGGTACAGTTCCTTGCTATTTCATTTGTATTTCACTGTAACAATGAGTTCAGGCCTGCAGGCTTTAAAATATATAATAAAGAAGCTGGAATTTGGAAGTTGCATTGCTTTCTAGTGGGGAGTCTGACACAGAAGGCCATGAAACACTAAAATCTGAAATTTGAGGATGAAGCCACACTAATAGTGCGCTAAAAGCTAGAGGCAGGCTATTTCCACTTGAATTTTGAGTCAGAAAGGTCCATCGCTATCATTTCTGTGATTACTCATGTTTTTCTCTAGCAATTTAGAGCTAACATGATAGATTGATGATTGGGTATTTTTCCTTCATTTCATTTGGTTCCCTTACTGTCCACTGTGTTTGATCTCTCTCCTTCCCTTGCCATTCACTGCTTTTTTTCTTATGTTCAGAATTATTCTCTACAGAACATTTTATTACATATTAATCCGGTTGTTGCTTCTCAAACGCGTATCCACAATCTTAAAAACAGAAAGCATGTGTGTTACTCTGGAAAAGCTGATCATAAGTTTCCACATTCATTCAGATAGGTAATCCTTTGTCAGCAGCTCTGCATTTGCACTTGTGTTAGCTAGCTAGAATTTAAAGCTAGAGACTTGAGAGGAACTTATACAACCAATTGGGGCTGCGGCTGCTGAAACTGGAAATGTAAGCTTCAGGCTTCTTCTGGAAAAATACCAAAATGAACATACCAGCAAAAATATTTATCTTTTCTTATTACTTACTCTATGACTGTTAAAATCAGCTCTGACCTTCAGTGTATCTCAAGTGCATGCTGTATTGTGCTGTGACTCTCTTCTCATATTTTTCAAAAGAAAAAGTACAAACCATACAGAAAAGGAAAAGGAAGGAGTGGTGCCGTTGACACAGTGACTTTTAAAAAGAATAACGTAAACATCAGGAACTGTCACAATTGAGGAGAAAATGAAGGCTGAGAAGAAATCCACTTCAAAAATTATAGCAAGGTGGCACATGGCACTAAGGAAGGAATATGGCCCCTGTGCTATAGAAATACTTCAGTACATGCGAAATTCCAAAGCGTTTCTTTGATACTACTGGCGTGATTATCAAAATGTGCACCCCTATCATAGGAGCTCTGTATGTGACATTTCTTAATTTGCATAAACTTATATGGAGGTTTCAGCTCATCTGTTTCCTCACAATTGGGTCACTGCGAATCACCAAGATGCAGTGTTACAGAAGCTGTTTTGCATGTAATAACTTTCATATTTATCCGTATTTCATTCACATGAAATACTTCATTTCTTTGCCACTTCTGAACTATCAGGCTTTTGGTCTTGCCACTGAACTTTCATTAGATAGCTAAAGAAAAGCTCAAGCAGTATAAATGGTGGTGCATTTAATTTTACACCATCCTTGTTCACACCATTGTTAGTAAAATAAACATGTTTTATAGCTCTAGAACTGTGGAAGTTGCTCCGGTTTTGAACACATGAGCAGGAAAAACTAATAAAGTCTTTTAATCAGTACGGATGTGAATTAGTTAATTTTGTTCTTATAGCGATCTCATTTTCTCAGCGAGAAACCAAGGAAAAAGAGAACTTTTGCTCTTCTTACCTTTGCCAGGGTATAGAAAGGCACAGAAGATATGTGTAGCTCTACTAGAACATCTAGTTAGAAAGGGCGAGAAAGAGTGCGCACGAAAGACAGCATGACAGTGAGACAGAATCCAAGCTTTCAAACTGTCAGATGCACTATAGGTTTCACATTTGCTAAAACAGCCATTATAGATTAAAATAAAAATAAAAATCAATGTGATACTTTTTCCAAAAGAAATAACACTTCAAAAACCCACTCCTTTAAAACAGAGATATGTATGCATTAAGCATATCATATGCTATCAGCATTTTTTGATTAAATGTTCTTTTGAAGGAAAGACTGTACATACAACAATTCATACTATCAGATACATTTGACATAATTTTATCAAGAAAAGCTGGACCTCCAAGAGTAAGCTTGCCAGATTATACCACAGAAATTATACCAGACTTCTTTCAGAATTTGATTAGGTGAAGAGATAAATCATAATCAGTGCTTGTTATCACTGCAGTTTATTTTTATTAACAATAACCTTCCCGACATGAGCAGTAAGCCAGAAATCTGAATTTAAATTCAGTTATTTTTAATCTAATGAAAATACAGTCTTTTGAAGCATTATGACTCAACAGATCAGTTTTTCTATTTCTTTTTGGTTTAGACTGAACTCATCACTTCTCAGAGGACAGATTCTTGTAACAATATTTTATTCTGCAAGGTACTCCATATGATGATCATAATCTGTACAAGATTTCTTATTGCTTTCCAACAAATAAAACCAACAGACTGGATTTTCAAATCCAGGTGTTTAGTGTTACTCATAAACCACAAAGACCATGCTACATGTTAAATCCCAGTCATTCCAGTTCAATGTAGTTATTTTGTTGCCTCTTACATATTAAGCAAACAACCAAGATTTGTTTTACACTAATTTCCTCTTTACACACTAATAATAATAAATGAATAAAATATTAAAAATTCCAATTCATCCTGCCATTAAAATGAACCATATTTGGAATAGTGGAGTTTGCTGGAAGCCTGTCCTTTCTACAAATGCAGAATTGAAATCTATTAAAAAAAGAAAAATCATACCTGTTAAATTGTAAAGAATTACCTAACTAATGTAAGTTTAATTAAGCATATACTCCTGACACAATATTTTAATGTTCTATATTGTTTATTCCAGTCTAGAGAGACTTTGTTTTAATAAATTGACAGAGATTTCTCTTGTCTTGAGTTCTGCTAGTGCTTAATTGGAAATCATTTATTATACTTACCAGAAGTTGCAGTTATAAATGGGAGAACCACCAAGTAGCTCACTAATCATAATAACTAAGTAAACACTGGAGCACAAGGTTGTGGGGTATGGTTTTTTGTTTGTTTCTTTTGTTTTGTTTTTTTTAAGTGCCATTTTTACTTTTTTTTTAAAAAAAAATAAAAGCTTCTGGAATGGGTTTAAAATAAGCAATGATAAAACAAAATATTTGGATAAAAACTATTACCCTTTTGAGTATGTCTTCACAGCTGATTTCACAAAGAGAAAGTGTTTCAAGCAAGAGAGGCCAAATACTAGATGAATTTCAGAATTATATTTATCTAATTATGTTATTCAAGACAATACTCCAAAGACAATACTCCATATCTCTAACTATTTCTGTTGCCCTACTCTGCCAACACTTTCTTGCAGTTCTACCATCTCAAGACACAGATGGTACTAGAACTTTGTGTACTCTTGAGGATATCGGCAAATCAGAATTCCTATGGGGACACAATATCTTTGATTACATTCTCAATTTGTGTTGGACATCTTTTAGTAGTTTGTTTTTCTGACTGCTATTCAGGTTTGAGCTTATGTTCTTATTATCATAACCCTAAGACTGCTCTCTACACTAAGAATTTCGTAAGTATTTTCCCCTGTGCATCCTTCTGCATTTACCTACACCACGTTCCTCTGCCATTGTTTTGCTTTGTCACTGGGAAACTTGTAAAGTCCTTTTGCCGTTTCTCCCACCCAGCCCTTGACAATGCTGCACTGTGAAAAAGCAAAGAAAATACTAGAAAGAAATATGGCTTGCCAAACTCAAGTGAAATAAGTGTTCTGAATTAGCACAAGCCATGTAAGGGAATGCGCTAAGTTAACTCTTCCTGTACTGATCATCTTGATAACAGGTGGCTGCTCCCAAACAGTTTGTTCTTGGTGTTCAAAATAAATGGTCTGGAAACACCCGGATTCCTCTATCACCTCACACCACAATGAAAAATCTACTTTGTTTTTAATTGTTGATCAGGTATGCAACTTAAATAAAGAAGCTGAATTTGCTGGCAACTGATACAGCTTTAATTAGTAATTTTAGTTACTACTAAAGCAGCATGCATTTTTTTTTTTTTTTTTTAATTACAAATGAAAAACTCAAGTTTTAAATTAGGAATGAAAGAAGAAATACAAAAAGTAATTTTAAAATTGATATTAAGGTTGCCTATACTTTGCATATTCAAAGCCTACAGCCTGGTAGGCAGGAAGCAAAACCGATGCAGACACAGATCCTGAGAACGTATCATCAACAGACATACAAGACTCAAGGGAAACAAATAATACATGCCTGCTGGTTCCTACCACGGTCATCATGCCATTGCCTCGCCTCTCCCCACCCACTAATATTTGAAGTATAAACACAAGAGGAAAAAAAAAAAAAAAAAAAAATATATTTTCAAATGTGAAACAAATAACAAAGCAGAGGAGATCAAGAGAAAATGAAAAAGATCAGATGTAAAATTGCTGGGTCTTGCTAACACACCAGGACATTGTCCGTGTGCTTGCTACAAGTAAGCTCTTCAAAAAGAAAAAACAATCTCTGTGCTCTCTCCATTTCCTTGGATAGAAGGAGTATGAAGATGAGCATATTGTTTCTACGCTACTTTATACATTTTACTGAGGAATTAAAATGTCAGGTTCAAATTTAAAATCTGTAAGCAAATGCACTGGATTGCTAAGAAGATGTGTAAAGTTTACAAAGGTCTTTTTTCAGTTTTGCTTGGCTGTGTCTGTTTAATCAGACTAGATACAGAGCAGCAAAACTAACGGTGCTAAGGACTTGATGTCCACACTACATGTAATTTAGGGGTTTTATTCTGGCATCCTTCTGCAATATTCTAATTTAGAAAGATATTTTATTACCATTCTATTCGTCCTGTTGACCGAACATTAGAGTACATCAGGTATGTCCCTGGACCATACATTTAGTTTCATTGTAAAGAACCTAGTTAAGCACATGAAGCAGGGGATGACTGAGAAATTCGCTGCCAAAGCATGTATCTAATCCAGACTAAAGTGCACATATAGGGACTATAAATCTGTTAGTAACTAGCATGGAGCAATATATGTGGATGTGGGTAAGGAAATGGAGACAAGGACTCACTAATTTTACTTTGTAGATTTTTATTTACTTTGAAATAGCTCTAGTCTGGCTCCCATTTGCAGCTGGCACACACTACCAGACCCTTGGATGCTTTTTTCCAGTCTAGTTTCAGGCAAAAGGTTTTTTTGTTTGTTTTTTTTTTTTTTCTATGAGACTACTCCATGATGCATGTCAAAGCATGGTATATCGGAACACTCCGAAAGACTGCTTCAACAGGGCAATCCTACACTGAACTAGAATCCTAGGTAGATGTGGCCTCATGACATCTCTACTTGTAGCACCTGGCAGTAGCAGTCAAACTGTAGTTTCAGTTTACTAAAATCTTACATATATCTGCACAAAAGAAAGCTGTAATAGTTATGACAACCTTCATAAAGTTCTTAATAAAACCCATAGAATTTCATAATTTCTCAATCCCTTAAGAAGGTTTGATTTAAGGACATCTTCCTGATACTGGAGGTATATACAGAAATCATCTTTGATTTGTCACTTTGAAACTTCAGTTCTCCTGTTGCATTATTTTGTTTGTCATTGTTCTGTTTTGTTTGGGGTTTTTGTTTATTTTTTCACCATAATGCACAAAATAAAAATGACTGTAGCCATGTAGTTTCTTCAGCATGATACATTAAATAAATAAGTCCAGAAGCTCTTTTTTACCCATCTTAAGGTGAAAGCAATTTGGATCATAAACACGTATGTTAATAACATACCTATAGTCCAGTATTTCTGCTCTAGACTATTTTGCTTATCATTAGGATTTCAGTTTATTTGATATCCTAACATAACGCACTAGGTTTGTTTCACATGAAAAATTCTACTGAGAAAAAACAATAATAAAAATCAGTTGTGCTGTTTGCGTAGTCAGTGCTATTTTTAAACTTTAAAGCAACAGCTTTTGGTAACATTCAAATAATTTTAATGGCTATTTCTAACTTCAAAGGAAAGAGTGAGTGCATGTCTCCAGTCTGACCTATGAATGCGAACTCTTCGTGGCTCTACCCAGCCCTCGGGTGTGAGCAGCAAGTTCACATTCAACTCTTTGCAAAGAACATCAACCAGCACTCAGCTTATGTTAAGATGGAAACCAGCACCCAAAAGAGATCCACTATTCAAGGCACAACTCTTGAATCTGCCACATTCATAAACCTGGCTTATTACACAACTGTCTCTTAGCTTTCAAAAACTGAAATGATCAGTTTGATAAATACTGCAGAATGTGAATGTCTTGTCATGAAAAATACCTGAAGTTGAACTTGTGTATCAAATACAAAACAGTTTTCTTCATAGTTCACGCTCAGGCCATGCCACAAAACATACATCACTGAACCAAGCCAAAAGGTATTTGAAATTCCAGAACACAATTCAAACTGGAGAGAACTATAGCTAACATAATTTTTGCATTGATTCACCTCTACGGTAATTAAATGAAATTCAGTAAATTTTCATTCAGCAGTACACCATTCAATTCGTTTGCAACTTGTATATTTAAGTGCGTGGAGTCAATATCTTGGCAATGGTTCCAAAGAAGTCTCCAAAAAAGCATTAACTGCTGTGATTTAATAGAGAACATGATTCATGTTAAGTCCTTTTGATAATTGCTCTGTCTGAATTAAAAGCTCAATTTCCTGTCTTTATTTTGAGAATTACTGGGGTGTTTTATATTGTATTGTTACGCTATTCTTTTACTGAAACTAGAAAAGATGACTGGAACATACCTTTGTTTCTTGTGTACGCTTCGTTGTACTATGACTGTAGCCCACTTTTAATTTAAATTTGAGGATGTATTGTATTTTCTTCTTAATACATTTTCTCCAAGATTACAGCCAAAGTTGTGCATTTTAGCATGAAGTACTTGGACATAGAGACAGGACCCAGCATACTGGGGTTAAAACGTGGGCCGGAGAAGATAAGTCAGATACAAGAAAAAGAGCCGAAAATCAAGACATGTTAATGAAATACTTTTGGTAAATTAACATAAAGCTGTTTAATGGAAAAAGCAGGAATGCAGGATTGTCACTCAGTCTTCCTCTTCTGTTCATTTATTTGCTTTTCATTATTGCCTTTCTGTCTCGAGTATCTTTTAGTCACAGATATCTCTTTGTAGCTGTAATTACTAGTTTCTATGGCAAGATATGGTACAGGGCAAATCTGCTGCCTTTACTTGTGAACACAGACAGTAACAGAAAGACACTATTTTTTCAGTCTTCGAGCACTTTCAGTGAGAATTTGAAAGTATAATTAAGCAGGTAAACTCCAAATAAGTTTCCCAAACGAGGGATGCTTAAATTTAGCAAGGAGGAACACAAAGAACTAGATGTTCATGAGAATATCTTCACATGAACTTAAAACAAGAAGTTGCTAATTTGGTTTATTTGCATGTAAGTGTGAGAGATCTAAGAACTTAATCTTTGCTTTAAGGGAAAATATTCAACAAACCACTACCTGTGGAGCTGATGGGCCTTTGTAGATAGGGTCAAGCTAACCTTGAAATACTGATTAGGTAAAATTAATAATGTATTTGCTCCTGTAATCCTAGTTTTTCATGCTTTAATGTAGGAAAGGCCATCTTCAGTGTTTTTATAGACTTACCAAGAACACGTATGAGCACAGCAGTATGTCTGGTTGCAGCAGAAATACAATTATGTAAATTAGGTATGTGTTCCCCGAAGACTGCTAATAGAATGATTGACCTATATACCATTTAATTTGTTCTCATGCTTTCTCTTTATTGTCTTCCAGCTGCACCAGAAATTAAAACTTGTTAAACTGCATCGCTCCCCAATTATTTATCAAAGGTGCTTGTGTCACTTTGTGTCAAAAGCAATTAATAGTTTGCATGCTCCTTATCACCAGCAATACATGGAGGTTTGGCTGGGGTTTTTTAGGTTGTGGGTTTTTTTTTTTGTTTGTTTTAAAAGCAAACAACCAGTCCCTCTGTAGACCCTGTACTTTGGACCCTTGGAAAAGATCGCAATTTATAGTTGTAGTTGCTGTTAATAATAAACCTAATAAAATATTTTTAAAAATATGCCAAGGAACAGGTAATAAACTAAAAATAGTAATTTTTCATAATAAAAAGTAGGAAAATTATTTGTAACTATTTCACAAATTGAGCTGGAAGGTGGACAACTCTTTTTATTTAAGAACTAGATTTCAATGAACATTCCCTGTTAATGCACTGGGGATACTATAACATTATCTATTGAGTATATTGTCCTGAATCAAAGTCCAAGTACTGCAAGAAAAAAATTTTCCGTAGGTGTCAGTGGGCCATTGGTTAAGCCTTCACTGTTTTTGAAAAAATCGTATTTTGCTACACCTTAGCAATTTGTTAAAATCAAGTTTTTTTGGTTGATCCCAATAAACATTTGTAGCCACATAAAAATGTAAGTGCTAAATTAAACACACATTTAACCTAGTTACTATCAAGAAAACAAATTTTCCTTCGACACAGGCCAAATTATCTCCTCGCTACTGTGCGTGTGCACATCCAAGGAAGAGGCGAATTTTTTCAGGGATGCATTGGTATAGGATTCAACTAGTTTTTTTCAGTCTTAAGTGAGATGGGTGAAACTTCTTCTAAAAAACAGAATGCTTTTAGTTTGTCTCAGATAAGACAACAAAAAATCCAAAACCATTTCCACAAAGCCAGGAGTACTATGAAGACTGTACTACTAAGCACAATCAGTATCTGACAGCTTTTTGATGTGCCACAACCTCCCAAAAGACTGGGGACAGAGAAGGATTACTTAGTGAAATAAACTCAGTGCTAAGTAGACACTAGGTAGGGTTGTGAGTAATCAAGCATGTTTATGCTTGCAACCATAGACTCACCAAGAACAGACAACAGAGAAAGCAGAAATATTACGCAAAGGTATTGCAATTTTTCTTTTATCTTTGCTTAGCATTAAATAACAAATTCTGGATAAAAAAAATGAACAGAACAACTTGACTGTGCAGAGTTGATAAGGCATATCACAACATAAGGAGAACAAAAGTGTATTTCTCTTATATCATCATTTCCCATATACATAGCAGCAATATTTAGGACCACATCTCTCTCAAGAGCTCTCAAACCATGTTCAGCCCTTCAAAATCCTAAATAAGCCTTCAAAAAGTTGGTTGAATTGCATCTGTCACTTGAGATTGAACAGGTAAAGAAAAAAAAGCAGCCAAGTGAGTGCAAAATTCTCTTGTAGTCTGGGGAGCTACAAGAATGGACACCCAATTAGTTTTCAAATGATGTTTGCACATTGACATTTTAAATCTGCTGTCACTGAAACTGATGCCTAAGATCGATTGTCTGTTTCTGGACCACACTTTGTGGGATCATTTGACGAAAGCATTTTTTAACCAGCTTTATTTTCGTGTTTGTTTATAGTAAATGTGCTTTTCTTAAGTTGTAAATATTTGAAGGGGAAAAAAGTAAAAAGTGAAAAACCCATGTAAACATTTATTTATACTAAGCCGTAACATTCAGCATACATCAGAAGGTAAAGAAACATGTCACCAAGGTCTGACAGCAATGCAAATTGGTACGTTACAATGACAATATTCAAGTTGGACAATTACAAAAGTTTTCCAAGGACTTCTAGATGTTGTTTTCTTTTCCAAGCTACATTTTTTAATGCAAGTCTGAGAGTCTTTTCTCTACATCAGGCAACATAACAAACAGCAGAGCCTCTGGAGCCTACAGGGAAACTCAATGTGCTTGTAATAAGAAATGGAAATGTTTCGCCTTGATTGAGCTATGTTTTGCTGTAGATAGTCTTTAATTGAGTATGACAAGTTTCTCCCCAGTTGCAAGTGCTTTGATTCATGTTTCAAAGCTGTTGTGCCAGGTGAGCTTTGTGATCTCTCACTGAAGTTTATTGAGAGCCTTAGCCGAGGTCTTTTATTTACTTAAATCACATTATTCTCTTCCTAATTATATTTAGAAGCAAAGAGAGTAAAGAAGGCTTCCACATTCAGGACAGGGCTGCTGCTGAAAAGATAACACATTTCATGATCTCAGAAAAGTAGAGTCAGATGCAGGTTCTCAAAAATACACTTTTTTTTTTTTTTCTAGAAGGTGCTTTTTATTGTTCCCATGTTTATATTTGGATTAAACTTGTGTTCTGTTACACAGCTATGACATTGGTTATTAAATCTTAGTAAATATGGGTAATATGGAGTGAGACTCATGACCTGACACGTCTTGATTTTCATTCTCTCGTTTGTTTAAAATTATAAACTAGACATTAGGCTGAACACCAAGAATCAACCTCTCTATTTCTATAAAAGAAAATACTTTTTACTTGGCAGATTAAATTATTTGCTTGGATTCAGTCACAATTATCTACTTCCAGGAACACAGAAATACAATCAAGGAGAACATACCAGGGTTGCCCCTCTCTCCCCAATATCTATCGGCAAATTAGGTATTATCCAGTGAGCTTCCTATTATTTATTTTCCACAAGGTAAATACAAAGCATCTCCATTTTCTTTCAGATGCAGATAGATACTCCTTCAAATAAAATTCTATATGTAAATGCAGAAATTTAAAATTTTGGTTCAAACTGTAGATCATATATAACTGAGACTTACTGGTTAGATCAAGTCTTTTCCTATACAGCTTATGCAATATGAACTGTCCCAATTATTTAACAGATTCTGAAGATTCAATGGTTGTTGATTTAATTTGTAAAGATCTCCCAAGACCTGTATATCCTACTGTCCATTCTGTATGTTGCATATTTAGGGAAAAAAAAAAAGTCATTTCAAAAGTGAATCACATTTAATACCACAAAAGAAAATAAAGAAAACTATAATGTCACAACTATATGATAAATAAAACATCATACATTAAGCAAACATTTTGGTAGGTCTTCAGAATGTGTAGCAGAGAATCTGTTGCAAAGCAGTATTTTTCATCCATCTGAAATTCTAATTTCTTTGTCCTATCTGATTGTATCTGTGTACTTACAAGAACAAAACAACGTACAGTTCAAACATTGGACATATTTGAAACAAAGGCATATTTCCTCTTATTCTGAGCTATTTAATGAAATGCAGCAGGTCTACAAAAAAAAGTAGAAGTATGCAAAATAGGTAAAGGATATTTAACTTCAGAGATCAGTGACAGATATCCACATGGCTGTCTTAAACTATTAACTTTACGTACTTCAGAAAGAACCTAGTGTCCTAACCTTGCAGCCTTGTCAGTAGAGAGATGAGCTCCTCAGCTGGGCATGTATGTTCAGGGCACCTACTTCAATTCACCCTCTAGAAAAGGCTGCTGCTTTCTTTCACCTGAATCTCCCCACTGCACTATGACATTTAATTCTCTCTCTCATACGTATTGAAAAACATTCTTGATAAGAACTCCTAGCTTAGACTAAAAAGTATTTGTATTGAGAGAAGCATTTCAGATACTGAAATTATAAATGGAGATAAACAGAGGAAAATGTCAGATTTATCTGAAAGAAAAATCATTTGACAAGATAGACTCATTAACTCTTCACTCTTCTTCAATAAAATGATTTTCTGTTCTGTTTTTCAGACATTCACACCTCTCAAATCTGGCAGATGCATAGTTTTCAAATATTGGCACTTATTAAGGGGTTAGTTTTTTTTTTGCCTGCCAAGAAAACAGCACTTACATAAATGCAGCTATTAACTCATAAGCTGCCTCAGGCATCCTGAGACACGTGGCAGAAAAAGAATGTTCATATTAACATGTTTTGAATAGATCAATGGCATGTTACTGACATGCTGACAGAAGCAAATACTAGAGGCATTTCTACAAATGGTGATCTACACAGAGAGATTTGTAACAGAACTATCAGAGCTGGTGCGAATGAAGTATGAGTCGAAATTCATGTTTAAACACCAGAAGAAAACAGCGGAGTAAGGAGTAAAAAGTGAAAGGATAAATAGTTAATTTTGTTAACTGTAACGTTATATAGTGTAGCTACACAATTATGTGAATTGTTAACGTGTAATTCAGGCCATACTCTTTGTCACAGTACAAGTCTTTTTAAGAAAAGGACTGACTCCTACATGCTTTATGCGACTCACACTTAAAGTTTTGAATATTCATAACAATTGCCACAATCTGTAGGCAAAATTTATCCATAATAATTCACAAATCATTTAAAATAATTAGTACATTGGAGGATTTTCATTCTGTGATTAATAATTGAACAGTTAAAGGGGTAAAATCTGTCAAATGAATTATTCATGGTAAATGTCTCACCCAGTGCAATCACAAACTTCAAAGAATACAGTCACGTTCTCTTCCTTCAGAAAAGTAACAGTGGACTAACAGCACCCGTGTTTCAGATCCCACAAGACTAAGCTGATATTTATTGTGTGGTGGGAATCATATGGGAAGTAATATATGGTTCAGCATCAGCCATATAAATGTGTTAAATTAACAACAGCAACTTTATCAATAAACCTGATTCTGATAGCTTCAGCACTACTATTCTACATTTCCACTAATATAATCAAATCAGAGTCAAATCCAATAATCCCACTTAACAGCAGGCATGGAGGACAGTACACAAACACTCAGCACTCAAACACACAACATACGAACAGTCCACAAGATACAGGCCAGCTTTTGATGCTCACTTCTAAAGGGCGGGGCGGGGGGGAAGCAGCATTTTTCAGTGCTTTGGCAACCAGTGTGAAGTGTGATGGCTTCAGACCACAGAACTAGGGCTATTTTCAATAGCAGACAACCTTTCTTTTTTCAAAGGACCTTTTTGCTATAGGATGTAGCAAAGTTTTTGAATCATTGTGTTTAAATCAGTGAACTGGTTTATGATCTTATTTTTCTACTTTTTCTTCTTCCAGCTGCTATTAAGTATCATTATCTACTGATTAGATAAAGGGTAGAGAAGTCTGGAATCCTATGCTGGAGACTCCAGATATTTTTTTAAACTGATCTTGACAATAGTTGCAAAGATCATCATTTATCAACTTAAAATTACATTTCAAAATAGTATTATTAATAGAAAAAATAACTTGTCAATGAAGATTAACAGAATGCCATTAGAAGACATGGGTTTTCTAGCTTTATTAAATCAGTCTCCTAGGAACAAATTACATTGGAAGAAGATCATCTCACTGAATATTCCTGTGCATGTGTTGAAGATTATTTTTTTTCTATTAGCTCAATATATTACGGCTACAATAATATGCAAGAATTGCCATCCTGATTTCTTATCACAAGTGGTACAGAGCACTCAAGCACTACACTTTAATGAGTGCTTTGCTAAGGAATATATTATTCATGGTTTATAGAAGAGGAAAGACCATTATGATTTCTAAGTTGCTAAATTCATTTTACAAATGAAAAAAAACACAGAACAGGAAGCAGAATTGAAAAATATAGCAGACTTGTATGGTGTAGCACAAGCTACAAATTAATCACTACACCTCTGAAAGCAGAGAAGTTTCCCTTCACCTGACCTCGATCTAGCCACTCCGATGGGTAGGAATTAGAAGAAAATTAGGGATCTTCTCCCGTCTTTACTATTTTCTATCTTATAATCTGGAACTAAAAGATCAAAATCTCATACGACAATATTTTAATATAATGAAATATGAAAGACAGTTAAGATAGGGATCCTGATCTTCCAAGTACCTGAAAACAGTAAAGTACAGCACTATTCTCCAAAGCTTACTGTAATTTAAGATTTTAAAATGCTTGTACATGATTTGGACCTGTATTTCTGTTTTGGAGGAAATACGGTTTACTCTCACTTTAATAAACTCACAGGGTAAACCAAAACACTAGGAACAGAAGTTTCAAAGGAGTGTTGGGAATAGCTGCTCACAACAATGTAGCTAAAACGGAAACACTGTGAGGTGCTGAAATGCAGACTATTTTCTCAGGGCTTAACCAATACTTAAGAGTTGGCGTCTGTGACAAATTGGTTCTGGATTATTAGTCAGACTTCAGGCTATTGTTGAGGTATCAGTCTCTCATTCCATGACATCTGCTCATTCACTAACCGATGTAGCTCTGTGTCAGATAGTCAATTTTTGTCCAAGGATTTGATAGATGTTAATGTGATTGTTTCGGCTACCATCCCTTTGTTCTAGTGATGATGGTTCAAGGTTTACTTATTGAATCTTTTAAGACTGAATTGGATTGGATAAGATGACAGAAGTTTTGAGTTCATCTCCCCCTCTCTTCTGCCAAAGAAGAGAATTCCCTGATTAAGATACATTCAGTTACTTTGGGGCTTTTTGTCCCCAAATTGTAACTTTTCCCGGTGCCAAGCTAGAACATTCCAGAATTGACAGTTGTTGCTCCAGGCTACAGAAGGAATGCATCTCAATTCCATGGAAGTAATACAGTGCCTGTTTCGTGAGCAGAAGTAGGCTTTTACTAAAAATTAACTCAAAAAGTACTCAAAATTAGTGAAAAAAAGATTTATCTTCATCTTAATATTAATTGAATAGTAGGTTCTAAACACCCAGTCTTAATCAGAGCGGGCTGGGAAAAAAAAGCAGTAGGCAAAGTACCTCTATCAAGCAACTTACAATCAGGGGCTGGGGTGGTGGTGTGTGTTTGTGTGTGGAGTGGAGAGGGGAAAGAAGAGGGACAGGAAGGAAAATACATTAAATCCCAAAGAAAAACTCACTTCCTTGGGATGGTAATTCCTGGCAGGTTGGTAGTTCTGTGAAATACAAGTACACTGGACAGTCAGGCTGTGTCCTTACACCCTTCGCTTTGGTAAAGACTGGAAGAAGTATTTAAAGATAGTTGCACCCCTTCATCTGATCCGGTATACACATGCTTATATTCTCTCTCCACGCCTTCGAAAAACTCTTTTCCTATTAACTAATTATAGATTACTTAATAAATTTAGTTCCCTGTATTTGGTACATGGTTGTTGGATTGATTGTTTGATGTGACTGGAAGTGGATGCTTCCCTGACTTGTGTCCCCTAAAGCTCCAGATAAAAATCTTAGCAAATATTTAACCAGACCTATTCTTTACTCAAGCGGATAGCATGAGATAGTGTTCTCAGTGTTCTTCTTAAAGTATCTGATGTAATTGAATAGCCATTATAAAACCTACAAACGCCATGGCTGAACAAACCCTAATCATTTCTGTAATGACATTTATTCATTTGGGTCTACAAAATTCAGCACCCCTAAAAATCAAGGCACCCAAGCCAACCTAAAATAAAAGCAACCCAAAAAACCTTCTGTATGGCAGCTGTAACTAAGTGCCTGCTAACAAATAGGGGCAAGGACAACTGTATGGCAAATCTTCTGTGCTATGAACTCCAAGAAATTTTCCAAGCTAATATTTCTTGGAATCAGAGATATTTTCACTATAAAAGATGACAGTATCCAAGGATACAAAAGTTAAATGGTGCTACCATGGACTCCTTGCCAGCCCTAGTTGCTGGCTTCCCAAATCTGTTGTCCAATAGACATAGCCTTTTATGATCACAGTCCTATAGTGCAATAACGTAACAAAAAGTCCTGTGAAAATTCTGATATTTGTTTTCGGTATATGTGTATTTTATCATTGATCTCTAGAAAACCCCATCAAACCCAGCTCCTAAAGGAGACATCTCTTCTACACATTATATCTACTTAAAGGCCCAAAAGATTGTTTCTGGAAATTTTTATATCTCACCAAATTTTGCAGTCTTTTCATTCACCCATTACCTTTCAGAGACAACTCTATTCCCTGGAGCATCAAGCTGCTTTTAGATTTCCTTTTGCCTTTCTTAAAAGAAGTCTGCCCCACTTTAAAAAAAAAAAAAAAAAAAAAAGGCCTGTTGTATTGGTCAATAATATTCCTTTATTCCTTTAATTTGCCAGTTCTGTCTTACATGTTGGGGTTTTTAGGTATCATATTTTAGTGGCACGGGATTTTTTAGAGTGTCTGGCATGAAACACCCTGCAGACTACTACAGCACACAGAAGCTGGTTGACTGTTCAACACAAGATTAGAAGTAAAAGTATCTGAAAACAGAAGTGTCCAAGAAAAAGTATCTTTGGGTAGATGATATAATCCCTGACTATGCCTAATTTTTCCTCCCAGAGTCAGAAACAGAGAAAAATTTTTTTTACTGACTTAATGTTTTTATTCTGACAACAGATACATAATCATTTTGAATTTTTTCAGAAAACCTCTCCCACACAATTTTCTTTTTCCAGAGATCAGATTGGGAAGTTTTAAGCTACCATGCCCAGTTAAGCTACCAGAGCCACTGCCCAATTCTGCACTGAGCAGAGACTTCTGAAATGCAGAGACAGGGACAGCATCTCCTATGCAGACTGTCATTAAAGAGGCAATGGCTTAAGGTAGAATCCTAATGTACTAGGATTAAGCATGAGGTGAGCTGGAAGCAGTAAAAAATATGGATTTACTACCATAGACTGGAAGCCAAGTATCAGAACCTTACTTCATTTGTGCCGCTGGTAAATAAGTTAACATCAGAAACTGTGGGTTCATGTTAAAAATTCTTGTGGCAGTGCAGGGATTACTACAAACATCAATCAGTCCATAATTTGTCTTTTTTCCCAAGAAGAGTGTAGAAATTCAGAAATCGTTTATTGTCGAACAGATAAAATGACTGACCCTGAGATGAGTCCACGCATTAAAAAAAACAAACCCAAACCCTAACGCCCACACCCATGCCTAGTAAATAGTTAAAAGCTGTATGCAACGCCTATGTTAAAAAAAACAAGGTGAAGGCAACTGATCTTAGAAGCTGAGAGTATCTGTATGGAATTTAATTAGCAATTGTAACTATTGCACACGTGTTTAGTGATGGAGTGTAAGGCTTATGGATCTCACCTTAATGTCACCTGGTCTGAAATGGGCCTATAATCCAGGATGCTGCCTGCTGACAACTCTTCTGGATTTAACTTTATTCTTTTCAAATATTACATCATCTTAACTTGAACAATTATAGTAAGAGGGATAATAGAAGTTTTGGAAACGTTTTATGTAAAATGGGATAGATTTTACACGCTTTTACTTGGCTTACCCTGACCATAACATCATTTTACTTTTTAAACCATATTCTTATATTTCCCATTCTTTTCCACTATCAACAAGTGAAGTAATTGCTGGTTTTAACTATAAATACCAGTTGACAGCTATTTGATTGGATTGAATGACTGAACAAGTATTAATGCCAATTTATGTTGCTATGAACAATTTGCATTACTATATCAGGCAAATTATGTATTAATATAAGGTTGTTAAATCATACCTGACCCCTTTTAAAAACCCAGACTCTAAATAATTTTTAAAACAGTATTGTAAATAATAACTAATTTTAATAATCGTATTCAGCGTTGTGAAATCAAAATCAAAAATACATGATGAGAAAATAAACCTTACTTAAAAAAAAAGATTAGTTTTGAACAGTTAAATATGTGTCTGATGGAATTCTTTTCTAAAACCTAAGAACTGATCTTACATTTTTAAGGAGATGAGACATATTTCATATAAAATGATGTTCACTGTAAAACTATAACACATGGAATTTTTTTAGTTTTCAAAATACCTCAGAGTTATGTGCCTCCTGTGGAAGTGTGTGGTGCAAAACTGCAGTCCCATAATAAAGCTAATATCTGTTTGGTGCTATGGTTTCTCTAATTAGTATTGCTGCTATTACGTATCTGTCAAGCATAGGATGGACTGAACCTAATTAGCTGTTTAAACTCATTTATGTGCCACATTTAATCTTGTGCTTGTCACATTTAAATTTGTTCAAACCTTAATAATATTCAAGATCATGCACTTGTATTAAAGGCAACATGTGTTTGAGCTGTAAGGAATTGCTAATATTAAAATATTCATTATGGCTCAGACAACTTTTTTTCTTTATTTATCTAGGTGAGTAATTTATCTTTCCTCTAAGATTTTTGAGGTGGTTTTACTCAAACCAGTGAAAACCAAAATCTAATAATTTTTTTTTTGCATTTCATGTATTGTTAATTCAGCCATATTCCCGATTACTAAGCCTCTATAATTTTACTATAGAACATGAATCCAGGTGAAAATAAGTGCTTAGCTTAACAAAAATATTTAATTTTTATTTCACATAAAGCATATATACTAGCTTTGTTGCATTCAAAGATTCTAAAGTATCTGGGAAACAATTTACTGGACTTTCTTAACTTTAATAAATATTTTGCCAAGCACATATAAGAGATATGGAGCTACTTTAGCTGTCAATATCAAGATGTAATACTTTCTTGTGATAAAAAGAGATGTTAAGAGATGCCATCATTTAACCTATACATCTCTGAGTTCACATTCTGAAGAGCGGCAGCATATGTTTGCTATTCTGAGATGTCCTACCAGTCCATTTTAGGCATTGGTAATTTAATAGATGCATGTTATTAGGAAGCAATGAAAATTTATACCCAAAATAGAGCAATGGTTACTATATAATCCTTGCATTAAAGTTTTACACATAAAGAGAATATAGGACTTCCTATAGGATGGCAATTAAGCAATTGATTTTTAAGGCTCCTTTAATGCTTTTGTCAAACAAAGCTGGCTACAGAAAACAGGTAACAAGGGCCTTCACAGAGCTTTACGTAGGAAACTAATAATGAGCTGTGACAGACATTAACTCAGTGTCTGACACAAGAATCAGGCTACTTGACCTTCAGAGGCTTAGACCAAGTCCCAAGAATAATTTCTGCACATAACATCATTGACACATCCAAATGCTTTCGAGGAGTTGAGCCTTAGGCTAGATACACAAAGGCAAGGTTTGGGCATAATAACAAATGCCAAACTACACTTCATGATGGCACATTGCAAAAGGCAAAAAGACTTGTCCTGGTAAGGAGCAGTAGTAATAGGAAGTAATTGTCTTGTGCAAAAGCTTGATGAATCCAAAAATCAAACACTTCAGACCCTATCTCCAGACTCTTAGAAGAGTTTCCTTACTACTGTCTGCAGCCTGAGCAGGATCATTCATCAAGACTGTTGTCAATGATTAAATATCTTGCCTGGAGAGAGAAGGAAATCTTTTCTTTCCAATCCCACATTGTAACAACTGTTATAATATTTTAAAATAAAAATATTCAGTTATTAAAATTCAATGTTCTCATAAAATGTTTTTTAAAAAAGACACGCACTTTACATATTGTATCTATCCATCTTTGATAAACCTATACTGACTCAACAGATACCAATGTCCGGAATCAAAACATAGCCAATATGTTTTTGTTATATTAATACGAAGGTAAAAAACAACATCACCTTATCTTGAAAAGTGTAATAGTTTAAGTGCAATAATTTTAATATGTACACTTGTAGACAAGTGTTAATAACTGGCAACAGTAAAAAGGCTATTTCCTGTTTTCCTAGACAGCTGCTAAATAAATATACAGCTGCAAAATTTTCAAGCTCCAAACAATAAATACCATTAGCACCTTGTGGGGAACCATGCAAACAGAAACAAATTCTAGGCAAATACTTTTGTTTATCCACCAGGCTTGCACACCTCAGTCATCTGTCACATAAAACCATTAAAAACCATAAATGCCTATCCAAAAGTGGATCTTTTTCTCCTTTTCTGATTAGGTAATATTATGATTCATCATTCTGGATGAGGATATCTACAGGAAGGAAGTCAATTAATATTTAAGTCCTTACACACAGGGGCATGTATATAAATATTTGAGTACGAGCGTGTGGTGGTGAGAAAGTAGTAGTATTACACTAATCAAAAGCAACCGGTAGAGATTTTTGTCTTAATGAAATTACTTCATGCCTCCTACTTCAAGATCTTCAAGGAAAGAAAAATAGCATGAAATTCAAAGATAGGCAAGGAACATCTGCTCACAGGAAGTGAGACACACATGCAATAAGATTTCTTCCAAAAATCTGAGAATACATATTCAAAATGGAAAAAAATTCAGAGAATATATCTATCTTGACATGCTATTATTAATGATTTGTTTTTATGACAAGGCCAGTATTTTTCATGTTTAATAAATCTTTTTTAAAAAGAAAGCAAGGCAACAGTCAAAATATTTATTTGTTCCTCTTTGATTCTCTCTGACCTGAAAAGGAGTTTGCCACACAAAGTGTCAACATGAACCCTCTCAAAATCGACACTAAGTTTTCCTGATATGTCTAATGCTGTGCATTTGAACAACAGAAATTCACACTCAACGTTATTGACATTTATGTTCTGACAAAAGCCTAATTTTTGCTTTAGACACTACTAAACTTTTGTCAGGGAGGAAGACACTTACTTCCATGTTTGTGTTAACTACTTTATTTGTTTTTTTACCTCTCTTTTTTCGTTATCTGTCCTGATCAAAGAGCTTGATTCTTAGTCTACGTTTGGTGTACAGAGAATAAGTTCGTAATTGGCCTTGTTAATACAATTCTTTGTAAGCAACAAGTTGCAAGTCCTTTTGCACTGCTTTGCTGTCCGGTCTAAGGTAGCCCAATTTATTTATATTACCAGATTTTCTAAGCTGTTTCCACTCTGGCAGCTATTACTCTCCATCGGAATCATAGGCCTAAAACAGCACCTTATTATTTCTGTATCTTTACACAACTATCCTGTTGACACAGTTATGAATGAGATTAATTCCTTGCAACAGAAATCCAGTGCGATTCATTCAACGTTACGGTCCAGGCAGTCCCCATTTTATTTTAAACTGGATTGACTAGCTCAGCTCATGCCTTTCTTCACTGAATATAATGAAAATCTGAGGCAAATAGCTTTCCTAGATCTGTGCCCAATTTAAATGCTTAGAGGTAGATAAGATGAAGGTTTTAAATATGGTTTTAAATACAGTCTATATTAAATACATTGAGACACTTCTCCAGTTTGCTTTTAAGACTGTTATATAGACTGTTTCAAATTCTGATTAAAACACAAAATAAAGTAATTGGAAGGTTTATATTATGTCACATACTGTCAAGTCTCCTCCTTTTTAGTAAAGAACAGGCTACGTGACAATCATAACATAATATCTTTCATAAATTTTTTCTGAGCTTATGTCCATTTACACATCTGTCTTCTGCCAGTTGACTATAAAATTTGTATACTTAGTGTAAAAAGCCATAATTCTGCTATATTTGGAGCATAAAAAGCTATAAAGTAGTCTGTTTCACTCAAATGTAGTGAGCTCAAACCCACCAATACTGAGCTGGATGCTTGACTGCTTTCACCAATAGAAATATATTGGAGAAAGGAACTACAATGGTACCACATGACTTGTGTTCATGGTTAGTGCAGCTGCTCCAAGGAGAATGCAGTTTTTTCCAGCTTGTGTGGGGCAAAGACTAGCAGGCCAAAGGATTGTTCCCAAAACAAAAATAATTGAAAAATGAAGCAGGATTGCTTGGTCTCTGTCTCTCAATAAAGAGACTGGACCCAGACTAAACAGGACACTTAGTTCCCAGTCTTAAACCAGAAAAATCAGGCTTTTAGTGCACTCCCTCTATAATACAGCTTGCTGCATTTTTTGGCAAAGTATATATTCTTTCTCAAGTATTACTTATAAACCAAGTAGCAGAAACTTAATTGGAAGAGTTCTGATGATCAAATGTTATTTTGTCTTCTATGACTTCTTGGACAGAGGACTAAGAACGCTACCCATCTCCTAAAATGTGCTATTGCAGTAATGAAGTTTTGAAAGTTATACGAATATTGCATCTTACATTTATCTTATCTGTGCAGACCGGTGGCATGATGATGTGCTGCATATGGAACAAAACAAGAGCATAGCACATCTGCATAGCAATGCTCTATTCCACATTCAGGCTTCTAAAATTGTCACAAAATAAAATAGCAGGAGCATTAGAATACACCATGTTTCTTAGACAATTTCATCATAATTTGTCATTCATTCTGAGATATTCATTTGTCTAAAAGCAATTAAAGCTTAATTGCTGCATAACCTGAATAATTTAGAAATGCAAATTAGGATAGCAGGCAAGCAAGTATGTGTTCATTAATTTCTTTGTTATCACCATCTGTTTAATTAAAAAAATGAGTTTTACTGAATGACAGCTTGCTAACTATATAAACGTTTTCCTTAATTGAAAATGTCTTTTGCAATTGAGGTCAGCATCTGACAAAAATTGTTTGAGCTTTTGCACAAACATTTTATCTAAACAAACTGTAGTATTTTTAAATTCACATTAAAAACCATTGCCAACATATGCAATGTAATTCAATAAACGACATCTTCACTTTTAATGCGAAGTCATAATTTTAGAAAAAAAAATCATTGCTTTGGAAAGTTATGGTTATTATAGTTGATTTGTCTTTTCTCATGATCGGTATATGCAATTTATCATCTTTATTACAGATTAGTATATCAGACTCCTTTTATTCATTCAGGGGAAGAAGAAAAAATCATTTTACTACAGTAGTGCACTTTTTAATGTCCTGTGAATACTGGATCTTACATTTAAATTGTTTGTTTAGACCAACTCTAAACTGTACTTGAGACAGAGATATATAGATAAATAATTTACATGCCTGCAAGTTCACTATGTTTCAACTAAGATTTAAGATAACAATACCGTACTTTCTGAGAGATCAGTGAACTGATTATCTAGGACTGAAATCCTGAAGAAGTCATGAAGGGAAATGCCATGCTACTGCACTAAAAACTCGTCAATTATCCACCTTACGTTGTTTACACAATTAATTATATTACTTTGTTATAATTTAAGTTATACTTGCTTTCTACTTTCTCTTACTACATTTAAGAGAAACTTCATGTTACGGCCTCTGCATCAGTATAAACATATATACAGAGTGCAGCAAAATGCCTTTCTCAGTTGAAGGCAACAGCGGTTACAGCTGTGGGTGGTGATAAAGATGATAAAGCTTCAGTGATTTGCACTGAAAAAAAATCCCCGAGAATGCACATTCTCTCACGTCACTACTTGTTTTATCCTCTTTTATAGTAAATTACTGGGGTAACTGTGAGCTATACAGTCCGGTAATAAAATATTTAAAAGGCAATAACAACAACAAAATCAATCATGCAAGGTCAGGGCTGTATCCCACCCCTAAAATAAAAAATTGCTAACTGACCAATCTCACTGAGTGACAGCGTAAGAATACAAAATTAAGGCTGGACTGCAAGGTTCAGTCATGTGATTTGGCAATTCCCTTGCGTGTAGTCTCTCTATACTCAATTAAATGATCTTTAGATTTTCTAAGTGTTGTATAAACATCGTCTGACATTTGCAGGCTCTTCCTAACATATGGAAACAAACATTATGGTTCTCACTGAATGCTTTGGGTAATACACAAAGATTAAGGAACAGAAGAATCCAATGGGAACGCACATTAAGAACCCCAAGCCTGTACGTGGGCTGTATTCATTAGAGACACAAACTTCCACGGTGACTCGGTTGCACATTGTTATTGTGGACAGATCCATAGCTTTATCAAACAAGCAAGTTCCTCATGAACAAAAAAAATTCCTGGTAAATAACTGCAAGACATTTTTATTTTGTTATGGAGTCCTTTAAAATATGGGTGTGGAAATCTTTGTGAATGTGTTCTCATGGAATTGCAGAAAAAACACATTGAAGATTTAACAGGTATCATGATACATACGCTTGTGTAGGAAATACAGGAAAAATAGTGGAGAAAACTAACGAGTAATCCCACCAAATAGGATTTGGGGAAAATTCGTAATTTCCCTGGTTCTGCACATAAGTGGCAGTGAGCACCTGATACCTATTTGAAAAATTTAGATATGCCACCCTGCCACAATGGTATATTGAAGATAGCAAAGTAAGGATGATTAAACACTGTAATTATATTATAAAAATAATTTCCATAGAAACAGATAAAGAAATATATGAAAACATATTAAAAATATAAACCAGAGGTGCTGGTTTGATTCTAAACCGGACACTTCTAATTTGCAATGAAAGATTAAAACTCAACAGCTGTTATAAATCTCTTATACCACGGTATGTGATACTACTAAAGCTGCGTTAAATATTTGTAAATAGCCGATGGGAACGTAATATGACTTTACAGAAGAACATTTTTTAAATCATCAACATTTGTCTGTCCATCATACCTGACGACTAGGTGGCATTGTTTGAGTTTTTCCTTCCTCCTGTACCAGCCAGTATCAGGAATGTATTCATGGGCCATGACACAAAATCATCAGCTATCTCAGCAGTATAGGAGGCTATGTAAACATAATAAAAAAACCCAAAACAACAAAAAACCGAACCAAACCAACCAACAAAAACAAAACAGCAAAAAACCCCAAACAACAAAACAAACCACAAGTTACAAGTTACAGGTTCTTATCAGTATTGGTTTATAAAAGTCACACACTCCCAATGTTTAGAAGTGTTAATTTGTAAGTACCATGTTTATGTTTTTACACGTCAAAGAATCACACTAGATATTTTTCATCCTTTCACTAGATGGCAATATTGCATTACATTCCAGTATCTAAGTAATGTTTAAATAAACAGGGCACAAAAAGGCAAGTAAACTATATCAGTGATTTGAAAAAAAATTAAGGGATAATTTAATTAAAAAATATTTTCAGTATCTTGTATTTCCATACATTCTCTCAATAAGAATATCACTTTATGTTTCTCTTTGATAAACTACGCCCAAGTTCTTTGACTGTATAGCAAGTTTCTGCCTTTTTTTTTTCCCCCCTCGAAAATGGTAGCAACGCTACCTTTACTAGTTCCCATTGAGAAGGATTGTCAACTCCTATTTCTACACGCATGATAACTAAAGGGAAACAGAAGTCTAAGTGAAAAAAACACTCAATGTTATTATTCAAAATCATTAACACGAGTTTCTTCATAACTCCTGCTTATGTGATGGCACTGTTTGGCATCCATACCACATAACCTTTCTAATCCATATATCTTGCTGAATTTTTCGCTACCCTCAATCATAAATCACATAGAATTAATTGTCTTGATCCTTAGTTTAAAAATGTGCTTGTTCGCACTGTATTTCTAGCTGTAAAGATATAGAATAAGTGAAGCAGAAAATATTAGATGAGGCAGAAGACCAATTTAATGGTTAAAGGGAAGAAAAATGTATTTAGAGAAGAATGACAAAGCCACAGTCACAGGACCTGCTTCTGAGGTGTGTTCTAAACATTAATTGGCCAGGAAACGGAACCTCAATCACGCCCGCATGCTCGGGTCATTACACAATACATATATTTTTATTTTTTTCAGATTCATTTTCTGTACAACCTCAACAGGAAAGACTGAAAGAGTTTGATTTCAGATGACTGAACACCCACATGCTTCAGGCATATTTCTGGTTGGCAGGAACTAAGGTATTTAAGATTCATTTTTTGAGAGTTGATAAGAACTACTACTAGTGCACTTAACCTGCAGAGTTTAGGGAAATAGTTTTAATGAAGAAAGGTGAGTAAGAACCAGTCCTGATGACAGTAGCCTTATTTTCCCTACATGAAGTTACTCTTCTCCACTGGAAAACTTTCTCAGGCTGGCAAATCAAAGTAGTCTGAAAAACAGCTCCCTACTTACTGGGCCACTGGCTATCTAAAGGACTTAGTACTTCTCTCTTTGGCTTTTAAAAAGTCATCTTGTGTGATCCAGATAGGGTTGACTGCTGAGTGTTCCAGCTGTAGCATTTACTGTAATACCTAACTTCTTACGGGGAGCGGACCACTTCCTCAGAATTAGCAGAAACTTATTAGAAACAAAGACCCAAGATAAACGTGCCCAGGGGACATGTATGGAAGAGATATCCAAACAGTTAATTCCGGTAGGCATTGAAGAACTTGCAGTCCAGTATTGACTTATTAATGGCTACACATGTAACAGCTGTAAACCGAGGCAGTAAACCTTGTATTAGAATTTATTATAAGTTATTCATTTCCTGACTGAACTAGAAGATCATTATGTTCTAACAGATGATAATTTCAGATGTGACTCTTTTAGGACTGTAAGTAGTTCCTTCTAGATACATATCGTTGAAAGCTATCTGTCATTATAACAGGAAACTGTACTATATAATCCGTTTCATATCTTTTATCGACCTCTCCTTCTATTTGAGTCTTTATTTAAATGATCACTGCTTTCAAGATATTTACTCTAATTAATAATAAAATTCTGATTTACAAACTAAAACTTTTTTCTTTTTAAATGTATGTTTTTCAGCAAGACAGATGCATTAGTCCTTTTTCTTCTCTGGTATTCAATTTCTGAATACATTTTGAACGAACAATTTAATCTAGTTTAACTCCAGTTCTTTCACTCTTTCTGGGTTTTTTTTGGTGGATTTGGGGGGTGGAGGAGGCAGGGGGAGCAATCCATATTTTTTATAAAGAAAACTCTCTTCCCCTCTACCTGCTGCCCCCCTGCAAGCATCAGTCAGCTGCTGGCTGGCATTGGTGAAAGTAAAATGGAATTTATTGGCATGACTTCTAATCATGTTGCTCGGGAACGATTTCCATATGGAAGAAGTGAGGAAGTATGAAGAAATATTAACTAATTTCACCACACATCACGTATGTAAGATATAAGCAAATTTCTTCACTTGGGTTGGAAACAAAAAAAATAGTAGTTATGACCACTCCAAATATCCTTAATTATGAGGTTGTTTTGATTGTTTGTTTGTTTTTTGGAAAGCTAGTAAGGCCCATTTCAAATATGAGCACCTACAAACTGTAATTCTTCTAATCCATGAAAAAAAAAAAAAAAAAAAAAAAAAATCACACCTACCTTCATTATAACATCCAAATTACACCACCAAAATTACACAGTCAAGCTCTTGCTTTGAGGAAAAATTTGTTATCCCAGTAATTTAAAGATGTTTATACAACCACTACACTCCTCTAGGAAAGAAGAGGACATTTTTTAAAGAGCCACAATGCAATTTCATTTCAGTCAAGAAAGAAAATTTACATTATTTGACATTCTTGATTTCCACATAGACTGGGACTTGCATAGATCAATACAGAAAAAGAATAAACCATTGAACAGTTAGTAGAAGATGATAATACCTTCAAAGAAACCTTTGCTGAGTCATCCATCCTAGTTTTCAAATATCCCATCAAATGCACATTTATTCCCTTCTCTCCCTGTAACCAATAGAATTTCCATTGCTTCGTCTGTTCTTACCACTGTTCTTTAAGGTGTGGTCTAACAATTACTTTCAACTTACATTTAGCATTGGAATACGCTCCTTTAACTCCATTTCAAATCCAACAGACAGCAGTTTATGCTGGAAATGTCTGCATTTGGTTTTAGTGTTTCTTTCCCCCTGCCTCCAGTTAAATCAGTTGGTATAATAAGAGACATTAGCTCTGCTTTCAAACCTTGTCTTACTAAAGATCCTTTGTAACAGTAAAATACCACTGCAATCTTTCCCTGGAAAGTGATACAGTGAAAATTCATGGAAATAGAATATATCTAATCTAGTTCCTTACTGCCTTGTGAAATAACGTCATCCATTTGACCACAGACCAACACAAAGTTAATTGGATTTTTGCTCTCACTAATTCCAGTGAAAGTCTGTAGAACCTTACTACTAATCAATTAGAAACATCTTTTGGCTTCTATTGAGATTTTGTATATGGATAATCCACTTATTTTTCTTATTTAATCAGTAACATTTGTTCGGAGCTTATGTGGTATTCAGGAAAAGCAGTCATGTCTTACAGGGCTAAAGAAATCATTCTAGACTGTTTGCGTAAGATTGCTCCATTCCATCTTATATATGTTCCAGTTTGCATTCATCTGTATTGAGCATAGAGACAAGTTATAAACTGCGTTTAAGGTCCTCTCTGCACTTACTGTGCTATGAAATAAATTCTTCCATATTTCTAGTAGGAATACTTTAGCTAACATGACTTCATATCCCCATAGTACACTGAAGAAACAATGCAGAAATAAAGATTTTTAGGAACTACTTGGTTGCCACAGTGACCTTGGGCACTACTATATATTACCTACTATTGGATTGTATCTCTGTGACAAGCACCAAGAAAAAACATAGCAAATAGTAGTACCGTTCAAGAAATAGTTCAATGACTGTATTATAGTTCAGGGTTCTAATGTATTGTCACATGAGTTTCGGTCATGGAGTGTTATTTCTTTCTAACACATTTATTTTCCTCCCTGCTTCCTATTTTCTTATGGGAGGGACAGAGAAGAGGAAGAAAAAGTCTCATGAATTTAAAGGCTAAGGATATGTTTTGCTCTTTTGGAGAGGTTAGAAGAAGGTGAGGTTAAGGAGTAACCTGAATGTATCATTTTTAGTATTCTATTTGAATAAAATTTAAATTAGATAAGATGTATACCAGAATATTTTTGAAGTGCAAGACGCAGGATACTATTGAACTTCTCCCTTTGCTTATTAAATTGGTAGTAGAATAACAAAGGACAAATGTATCCTCATTTAAAACCATATTTAGTATGCAAATCACTAATAAGGAGGGTTTGCAAAAGCTCTGATGCAAATTGTGTACGAACTTAAAGGGTAAAGTAGTCAGAGGAAAAATGGTTTGAGTTTTAAGTACTTTAAAGCCTTTTACCAAACTTAGACATGCTATTTATTACAGCTATATAACATCATCTTTACACCTACAAGTGCTTTTAGTGAATACTGAAAATGTTTTCTGCATATCAAACATTTACACATCAAATACAAATGGTGAACGGGCATTCGGGTTGCCGTATACATCAAGAGAGCACTGCAAAACTCCAACAGCAGCCTCATTATTTCAGAATCCTGACTTGTGGCTCAGAAGACTAAAGGAACTGAGAACGCACCTGACAGCATATATTGTTATATATGGATATTTGGGTTTAGGAAGTTACAGTAATTCAAAGCAGTCTGTAAGCACAGTTCTAACATATCTTGTTAGCTGTAAACAAATAGAAGGTAATAGACCAAACAATGCACATCTAGCCGATGTAAAAGAAGTATGCTAATATTCTCTGGAGAGACTGTAGTGACCAGATGGCTGATACACTATCTGATTGCAATTCTCTTTCCTCTGCTCCAGGAGGCAAGAGACAACTGCCCTTCTTCTTGCCAGTACCACCACCGATTTCACTTCAAGGTACAGTTTTATGCATACTCTAGTAGGCAAATCAAAAAGGGAACTCTGAATACTTCACATTTCAAAAAATAGTCAAACTACCATCTCAAGACTTAAATGTAACAATTACCTATCAGAAAATAACTAAAATTTATTAATTTTTTTATTATAGGTTGGATTTATGATGAATTCTTGAGAACGCTCTGTAATCCATGATAAGGAGGGTGGGGGGCAGCAATTAAAAAAAAAAAAAAAATCACGTTGCAGTCAGCTGATCCCATGACATTTCTTTCATTTAAGGTCAAAACCTCATTATTTCAATGTAATGAAATCTGAAACTAGATATTGGTTTCAATTTGCCTCTAACCTAAAATTCAGCTCAGAACTTAAAATGAAGTCACAGCTTAATAGCTGTAGCTTATACAAATGCCAGAAAACGTGGAAGCAAAATAGATAACATTTTTTAGATTTTGAACTGTTTGATTTATTCTAGTGAGTTCAACACTTTCTTCATCAAAAAATCTATTCCTTTACTACAGTGATAACTGCTACTCACAATCTGCTCAGAAGTTTTATGTGTGCAGTGAACCTTCAAAACCAACAAAACTTGAAACCTTTTCAAGAAAAATATTGTATAATTTTTCTCATTAGAGAAACAATTACAAAATTTCAGTAAAAAGTAATTATTTAAGATTAGATGAATCAATCTTAGATCTCAAGCTACATTTCAATATCAATTTTGTGTGACTGATCTGTAGAACTAAATCTATTTACTGCTTCCTTCACATCTTTATCTGTCCCTGAATTAGGATACAAATTTATAATTTCTCAGAAAATATGGACTACATATACACACACAAATGTATGAGAAACTTAGGGAGATAATATTTATTAACCATTTCCAGTAATAAATACTTAAAAGACATGATTGATTATTTAACTGCTTTAGCAGTAATGAAGTATAAACTAACGTATTTTTAAATATTCTTTTATGTAGTTTCTAGCTTACACACACGAGATAACACATGAGCCTAATGGGACAGTGACAAAAGAAATACTTGAACTTTGTTTTTCTGCCAGCTGAAGAGGATCTAAGCACTTAGAAAGAACTTATGCAACTCTGAGGCCAACTGAGAAATATGCGCTTATTAAATAAACAAAACCAAAAAACCCCGCAAAAAACCCTACGCCACACAACCATGCTTGTGGTAGGGTTTGTTTTTGTTTTTTTTTTTTTTAAAGTAAGAATTTTTTGGTGCAGCCAGTCAATATTTGCATTCTTTCCTATAGAGAAATAAGAATTTCTGCGAGAGGGTAATGAAGGTAATGTATCTCCTGATCTTTTAAAACCTTTATTGACAAAGAATTTTTAAATAATGCTTCAAGCAGCAAATTTTTTGTGTGCTAAGAATGACTTTTCCAGCCTCTGCATTCAGTTAATTCACTAGTGGCACAGGGACGATTCAAGAAACCACCAGCTACTCTAAACAGCCTCCCAGAGCCCCCACTGTTCCTTCACTCCTCAGTCTTTGACTGATAGCATCCCCCCGAGTCCATGGTGCTCCTGCATGTTGCAGGCCTCATAAAAAGGCTTCAGACAATTTCTATGTTCCTGAGCTCCCTGGGAAGGAATGGTACAGGAAAGCAAATGGAGCCAAGCAGACAGAGTTCACAAATTAAATTAACAGGTATTTTAAAGCAGCAATGTAATTATATATTATGTAACTTCAAAGCCTGGTACTCATGTAATCTTTTCCACTCTCCTATAAAAGGATATTTAACATTAAAAAAGTCAGAGACATGTAATCCGAAGTCTGCTAAATTTTAAATAACCTATTGATATAGGATGACTAAGGCATTTCAGTGTCTGTAGCTAAGTAGTGCAGAAAGGGATTATATCAGCATTGTCTGACCAAACACACCGTTTCCTCATGCTCTATTACCCGTTCATGTCTGGTTCAACCTGGGCAGCTTTCATCATTGTTGATGGAAAATTCTGCACACTCAAAGCTGCACTCCCCCTCTGCCCTCTCCAAATCATAATACTTCTATTACTTCTCCCAACAGCAACTCCTTCTGCATTAGAAATAATGGGGGCCAAGGTAATATGAAAAGCAAAGTTTTAACTATGTATTTAAGTGAGAATTCTTGATATGAGTAGTTTGGGGTGTGGGGTTTTATTTTTGGTATTTCTAGCAGTAGCTAGGTTTTCCAGATGGAAAGATAGTGCTACAAAGCACAGCACATATTTGTCTCCATGAATTTCTGTTATGTTTCTGTCTGAATATTCGTTACAAATTGATCAGCGTATTTTATTGGTATGTCTCACACAGATTGGCCCTGGCTCTTACTGCCTATCAACATGTTGATTCACCAACTGGTAGACCATTTTATTTATCTGCTTTTTTCAGGACTAATATTTAGGAAAAAAGCTTAAAATAAAACATAAAAATAACTAACAATTTTTTGAAAACAGGAAAATAAAAGAATGCTCTTATAAAATCTGGGATTCCATCCAATTCTATTCAGTAATTGTAAAGAAGTGCATCACTGCCCAAGCTTGGCTTAGTCAGTACCATGCAGTATTGGTATTTCCACATTACTGCAAACCGCTTCAGCTGACTCAGGCAAAGGCTTATTGAGGCAGCACCTCCTATCTTCCTTCCCCAGACATGCATAATGGAAACAATGCTTATTTGTTTCTAAAAAAGAAAAATCTGTTAACTTAATATCCAAAGTGTCCTGCACTATACTCAGAAACTGCTGCATATGTCAGAACATACACTGGGCCAGTGTGACAAAGATCAGCTAACTAAGGGTCAAGCATTACTGATGGCATTTTCAAATATGACCGTATATAAAAGCATGCCTCAAGGACCATTTTTGAGTCATTTTGATGGCTGCCTTTTTATTTTTACCTTGTTTCCTGCGAAGACAGAATAATACCGATTAGCAAAGATATCGCTGTGTGTTACACTACTTTCATTACTTTTCCAGCCAGTGATCTCTGACGCTTTACTACTTTGAGTGTCAAGTTACATAAGATTATCTAGAGATCACAGATCACTTGATGTTTTGTTACATTTGTCTATGATTCATGCTAGCTAACAGTTTCAAAACTTTCTTCAATAAGGTTAAATCATTTGACATCAGGGGCCCCCCAAATGAACCTTGGATGGAGACCTGCAAATTCAATAGACATCAGATGTATTAACCTACCCCAGAACCAGACAGCAGATGAACTGGGATGAGTATGTCAGACCAGTTGTTCAAGTGAAGCTGTTACAAGTCTGGTGGGAACTACAAGGTTCCATACAAATCTGCAAATTAATCTCTTCCAGACAGAAAAAGAAAATGTTCAAAAAAACCTGGAATAAGTTTAGCAAAGTTAGTATCTCACTTTTTGTCATAAACCCAGAAGACAGATATGTCTGGGCAGATATCTATTTGACAACCTATGTATACTCCCATCTGACTGCACTTAACCTGGCTGACAGATTAGTTCAGCAGCCAGCCCCAAATGTATTTTCTTGGGCATAATGACACATAAAGGAGTGTTACAGAATCACTATTCACATTCTTTGAATACAGACAATGCTCCTTTTCACAGAATAGGGCAGAATAGATATTCTATAGCAGAATAGAGCTGAGAGTACCAGCTAAATACTATGGGCTGAACCCTATTTTACCTAGGGATTAATTAGTGAGGTATTTAATTTGTACTGGAGAGCCTTTTCCAATTTGAAGGAAGAGGGTAGAGGCCTTGCATAAATGAGAATGAGATACTTAAAAAGAATTGTGACATGTCATTTAAGAACTTAAATTTTAGGGATGATTTTTTCTTTTTTTAGTCACACACATTGAAATTTATTATCACTTGCAATATGGATAACCTTACAGGAAAAGAATACGAAAGTAGTAAAGGGAAGATAAAGGCCGCTGTCAAAAAAATGTCAGTCTTACACTGATGAACTTTGTACTGCAGGATGTATAAATAAAATTATAGAGAGTCAATACACCTTCATAATGATGAAAAGAAGTTTGAATGATAAATTAGAACTGGAAAGTCACTTCCATGCGAAAATGAACAGCTCCGTACTTAAGTTTTACTAGTTTCCTGTTCCCTCATGCACCACAGGCCATCAAGCACATCCTTAAAAGGTAAGCCATTTTCCATACTGAAGAAACTATGTCATTGTTCCAGACCAATAAATAAGTAAATAAACAATACTTAGATTATCTTCTCAGACATGCTACTTCAATGACTCCTTAAAGAGCAAATATAATTTTAGTCTTGGTAATAACAGTTTGAAATTTTGTTTCATTTGCTTCACCCTAGATTAATTTTTCATGTGAGAACTCTTAACTGCTTTGCTGAAACATATGTATAAAGTCAGCTTCATGGAACAATAACTAAGACTTTTTAAAATAAATACTATGATTTGACATTTTTTGAGTAAGCAGCACTTAAAAGCAAGAGCAGTAGAATTTTATGCCCAGAGTGCTAAAATTGCTTGCATGTCCTGCATATAATTCAGGTTTAAGAATTGGTTACTATAGCGAACCATGAAAATCCAATATTTAATTTACTTACAAGGAATAAATCACAAAAGATAATACATTCTGAAAAGACATGTGTCTGTTGCACTCACAGAAAAATCAACATTTTTTAATGGAAATAAGAACAACATTTAATCATCACAATAGCGAACGAAATCCTCAAAATATCTGATGGTTTAGTTCTCAAATATTTCACCGCTCCTAGTTCTATATATTATCTTGCAAACAAACTGAACTCAGTATGTATTTTGCTACATCTGTCATACATGCTTTCTAGCCTGGAGAAAAGGAGGCTCAGGGACACCTTATCACCCTCTATAACCACCTGAAAAGAGGTCGGAGAGACACGGGTGTTGGCCTCTTCTCCCAAGTATCAAGTGATAGGACGAGAGGAAACAGCCTCATGTTGTGTCAGGGAAGGTTTAGATTGGACATTAGGAAAAATTTCTTTGCTGAAAGGGTTGTCAAGCATTGGAACAGGCTGTCCAGGGCAGTGGTGGAGTCACCATTCCTTTTAAAAGATGTGTAGATGAGGCATTTGGTGACATGGTTTAGTGGTGAACTTGGCAGTGTTAACTTAATGGTTGGACTTGATGATCTTAAAGGTCTTTTCCAACCTAAATTATTCTGTGATTGTATGTTCAAATCCACATGGTCATACACTGTAGACATTCTAAATTGTATATTCAGTTCAGAAATTGCCATAATCTCTTTTCTAAATTACTAAAACAGTAAAATTTGAAATAATAAAATCTGCATGATTATTTTTATTTAGTATAGAATTACGCCCACATGAAATGAGCAAAGGAGATGGAAAGATTTTGCTTTTCCTTGAAGAAAGACTAAAGGACAGAAGGCAATGCTAAGACTTATGAGTGCTGGTATAGCAAATAACGTACACTCACCTGGAAAGCGTTCTTTAGTATTACAGGAGTAATAGTCCAGACATTTACTTTTTAATAACTGAAATTTTATGAAGATCAGATTGCATACAGTGCAGTTACACTGGCATCAGCAATATTTCTGCCGGCAATTTTTTGTCGTTCTGTTAAAGCAGCATATTTCAAAAGTGTATTTCACTAAGTGTCAAGATTATGAACAGTACCTCACATCCCCATTGGGTGTATTATTTTGGCAGAGTAGAGATGTGAAATAAACTTCATATTTGTTTGACTAGAGAACCCGCTCAAATAGCACTCTCTTGGAATCTGATCCTGAAGATGTTCTTTACATCAACAGTGCTTAATAGTATAAAAATATACAGAGCAACTCAAACATTAAAAGGCAATTCAGTGATTTTCCTGATGTGAGTCTTGCAAATACTTTTAAGCTGTAGACTCATCCAACACCACTCCTATCTTATCTAATTTGGTAGGTCACACAGCAAGGAGCTCCTGGTATTACCACTGATAGAATGAATTGAACATCTTAATTAACATATAACATACTTCTTACTGTACCAGTAGTGTCTTAACTGATTTAGAACAACATACATATCAAGTCAGCGAGTCAAATGTTTCTAATATATTTGCTTCTAAGGAGGTAAATATAAAACAAATATTAAAACTTCACAAATAGAAAATTTTTTTTTCATTTTTTTGAAAAAGAAAACATCTTTGCTTTGGTTCTAGCTGAAGTTCACAACAGCAGAGTTGATTTTACTAAAAATAAAATCCAACACCCATAAGACCTTTCAAAAGATATTGTCTAGATTTTATTTAATAAGTGTGAAAATACCATGTCATAAATTAAATATTTTTGTACCTTTCAATCAACAAAGTAATAATATGGTATAGTGGCTTCATCTAGGAAGTGGTGATGACATTTTAACTTACATCAGTAAATAACCTGGGTGTGCTTCCTGAAGTGCTGACATATAAAGTCTTTCAGCACAACGATGAATGCCTTTAGATTTTTTTTTTTTTAAATTTCATTTATTCGAGCAGTTAAAGGGCTATTTCCTTAGCAGACAGCAGCTGGTTTCTCATTTTTTCATGTAATCTAATAGCAAATGGGTGCTATGTCTCCCTATCCATATTTGCTCTTCACAGGAGACAGAAATATGTTCTTATCCCCAGCTATGAGAATTGACTAGTTCAGGCTGTGCTTTTAACTCCTAATTTGTCTAGTTCAAGCCCTGATCTGTTGCTAAAGATACTGGCTACCAGACTAAGGCAAAATAAAACATTAAAAGCACAAACCCACAGCAGAAAATAAGAACTTGCTTAATGTTAATAGTATTAATATGTCAGTTCAGCCTTAGAAATGTCTTCTGCAGAATACAAGAGTGTGATGAGCCTCTTATTAGACATGTTAGATGTATGACAGAGTTCTTGTTTTCCCCTTTTAAAGAAAAATAGAGGAAGTTACCTTATTGGGAGACTTTTGGTTTTTAACTTTGGATTAACAATCATGTTGAGAAATCTGTGTTACTAACTGGAAGATTATTTCCTCAGTAGACCAAAAGTGTAGCATACATCACCTGCATCATGTGACTTCACAATTTTCCAGTTCTAAAAGCACTTCAAAGGCTAATCAAGTACGTTCTTGGGATACTCTGCAAAATGGAAAGTAAATATTCACTGCTGAATATATACATATATGTACATATATACACACATACACAAATCAAAAAGGTTCTCTAAGACTTCAATTTCAGCTAGATTTATCCATAGGATCTCAGGCAATATCTTCCCCCAGCTTGTCTGCACTAAAGATTATATAAGAACATTAATAAATATATACTGTCTCTGCAGCTAAAATGCAGGCATACGTGACATTTTGTATACATTCAGTCTGGTCTGGAGGATAACATACAGTATCAGTATCAGAACCCTGACTTGTTGCTTCTGTATAAGTTACAAGCAATGAGGTGTTCATCAGGCAGCAAGAGACATGAATACCCGGTGTCAACTCAATTAGACATTTGACAAACATTTAACACTGTTATGGAAAACAGGTTTTGAATATTTTAGTCATTTTTTGATTGGCAGAAATAGTCAAAATTCCAGCCACACAAGTTACATTTTGCTAATACTTCCATTATGCATCTGAAAATAAAATAAATTTTGCAGAGCGATGTTTCAAAACTGGATGAACTTAATCACATCATTCTGAAAACATAATTTCAGGATAGTTGAGATGATTCTCACCAGGTAAGTAGACATAAAAATTTAATACCTTGCAGCACTTGTTTCTGCACAGAAAAAACCTGAGGATCTGCTGTAGCTAAATATGGGATACATTTGTAATAATATGACACTATACCATCACTTTAAATGTCAATATTGATATTCAGCTTGATTTCCTATGTATGATGGCTCAAGTCAATTATAATGACAGATAGCATCCTACTGGCTTATCTGATTACCTCTGACCTTTTAACAGCTGCAGAAAGCCAAAACAGCCTGAAAGAAGAACTCATGCATATATGACACAAAGCTGGAATTTCATATCTGAGCCACAGTCAAGAACACATTGAATGTCAGCAGATTTCTGACAAAGCCTATAGCAAATAATTTCTTGGATGGTTTGGCACCACAACAGTCTGTCATTTATTATAGCTGAGTACTGACAGGAGACATAAACTTGATTAATTTTATATCAATACATGATATAAAAGTCATTACAACACATAGTTCATTTTAAAAACTTGGAATCCACTACTCAAAGTAACCATTCATTTTGATTATTATTTCTTTTATCAGAAGCTTGGTTAGATGATTTAAGGCTGCATGAGCTTCACAGGGAAATAGAAATCAATATTAAGTGCAATTGTGTATATTCAAAAATAAAGCACATATTTTTTGAACAACAGATTACCAACCAGTTACCCAAAGAAGTCTCTCACTGCTCAAATGCCCTTGCTCATTCCTCAGAGATAACTAGGCAAATGTTCGTCTGGTAACTAATCAAAAGCTTATCGTTGTGTTGATATAAAAAACCATAACCCCCCAACCCAAATCCTGTTACTCACAGGAATTAACAAACAAGATCTCAAATATTTTCCTCTGTTCTAATCAATAGTAGTAAAAAAGGTAGAAGTAGGATGAAATATAGTGTTTTATTTTGTATTGCCAATATAATATTCTCTTCAGCATCTTAGCACTTAGAAGTAGCAGCAGTACGTTGACGTGTATATTTATAACAGATTTTATCTTTACACCATAGCATTATATGACAAAATCAGAGAACGTATTTATTTCCTAAGGTAAGGAAGCTTTACAGCCCCAGTGCATCCCCATCACCCATGCTCCCAGTAACTATTCTGGCAAAGCCATGCAAAATGAAGCTGCATCTGCTTCTGATAATAAGCCGATAAATTTATCTTTGTAACTTTCAATTAATTTTCATGGAATTCCTCTTCAAATTGGTAATATTAGTTAGAAACTGTTTTAAATTCTCTCAACAAACATCTCCTAACTCACCACCAGTAACAGTACAATAGAATAGCACTTCCAAGTTCCACAATTAAGATGAAATCTCAGCCACACTTGAGCAAACAGCATAATTGCCATTATCTTTCCCTGGACCACAGTTTCACCCTCAGAAATTGGTGATACGATGTTACCTCTATTGGGAGTAAACTGAGGCAATGAACAGTGCAACACCACTCAATAGTTACATTTATTGACAAATAAACGTTAAAGAATAAAAAATAGAATCAATTACTTCTAAAATTTATGAACAACGATATTTTTATTATCTGGCTAACTGGGAAAAATAAAGAGAAAAGTAAAATATCTACAGGTTTTGTAAGGAGAATGTGTGTTTTTGTCCACACAGGAACTATTGCAAAAGAAATTTAATGCAGACAGTTGCAAAGGTCAGATTAAGAGGGCAGAAACCTTTCTGGGCCTGTCAACACTTTTTGGCAAATTTAATTATCCCCAAAACAGAGAAGTTCGTGATGCTATGGAAAAGTTCAGGAAAAGCACAAGGCTTATGATGAATTTATGAGTGGGAAACAGAAGAGGGGAAAGGACAGATGCTGTGCTTCCCCATCATCTGTGGTAACAAGCCTCAGTGTGATGGACAGCATGTTTGATGCCTTTTGTCCAATATGTATGTCTGTTCTAGGAGAGGAAAGTCAGAGCAAGAAGGTGGGGTTGCCTACAGCTTGAGGCAAAAGGCTGTTGAAGCCTCAAAAGGCAAGGAAAAATCTGGCCTCTTCCTTGGGCTCAGAGGGGGCTGTGTAGCATGAGCCAGAAAGCCACTGAACTGAGTGAACTTGAGCTGAGGGCAAGGGCCTTTTCAAGGGACAAAACAGAGTTCAAAACCTTTTTAGTTATATTTTGTCTTACCTATTGACTTCTTGTTGCCCCTAAAAACTAATTATGCCAGTACATACTCTAAAAGGAAAGCTGTTATTTATTGGTCACTTGCTTTAATTTAAAAACCTTTCTGATGTCTTTGGGAGCCCATTTTAAAAAAGGATATGCCCAGGTCCTCTTACAGGTCCCATCACACACACATAGCGTGATCTCACCCTCAGTAGCACCAGCTGCACATTCCCTAGGGCTCTGGCAGCCCAGGTGCACAATCATGCCCTCACCCTGAGGACCCTGCCCTGGTCTACAACGTTCCCACAGTAAAAATAACACCTAATTCAACGGAACAGGGACCTTATCTCTGATGAGTTTCAGAGAACTAAATATTTAAGAGATGAAAGAATGCAATTAGGACAGTAATACATATCAAACAATATTAATAACCTTTATAAGCAGTTTATTCAACTATCATAAAACAAATATTAAACATACTCTGGGAAAAAGAAAAGACATGCTATTTGTGTTCAGAAAAGTAATTAAAAAATCAACAGAATGGCTTGGCAGCTGCACAATAATCCCCTCCAGTTTCTCAAACAGCCCATATTGCTGCAAGATGCTCCTCCCAGCATCACAGATAAGAATATTGCTGCAATGAATGGAACACATTCAATTTACTTAAGGTGTTTCTACTACAGAGGAATCAAACCAGTAATGATATAAGTTTCAAGTGAAAATTTGAAATATTCACATATTACACCTAAAAACAATAACTGAGAGGAATGTGCCAGAATGTATTATCTTGTTCCTTCAATAAGCAACACAAGAACTTACTGATTCTGACTGTCCAATGCAGTCAACACATGTCTGCAAGACTACAGCAGTCTCTCCTCTGAAATATGCTGCTATTTCTGTAGGACTGCTATTTGTAAAGCCCTGTATACTTGCCGTAACATCTATTACAACAGAAAAGTCAATTAATGTGCAACCCAAACCTTGTTTTGGAGTATTATCTGCATGCAGAATAAAATCAGTATCAGTAAGAGCATGCTATTTCCTTGAACAGTGGAGAAAATGAGAATGGCTTAATCAATACTATGACAATTTAAGTTTTGCTATCCTACTAGTCAACTCAGTAAACATTTATTGTGCAGGGAAGTAATGTATTTGAAATAGGTTAATCAGAGAAAAAAAGACCAGTTAGTGGCTTCCGAGGAAGCCAATCCTATTGCATATTCGACGAGAGGCTTTACAAAAGAAATGCTCCTTGAAAGTTTGGCTATCAGATATCCTATGTAGCAGAGTCTTTATGCTTATGTTTACCTTAAAGCTTTCATTTAAAACCCTCAAATTTTCAAGATCAAAGAGCCTTTCCCCCTCCATTCTGTATGTGCTAACTCTCACCTCAAGCAAATACTTAACTACTCGGTCTTTCACTAGTCTTTTATAGAAAGGGAAGGCAGAGAGAAGGAAGAGAAGACCACGGTACCACAGTGGAGCCAACTACTTCTATACTTCATGCAAGGTGAAGCTAACTGACGTGATCTGATAACTAACTTGCCAGAGGAATGCTTTATATTTGCCGTGGTGCAGTGCACTTCATAGCAGTCGAAACCCATGTGCTTCCCCTCCAGTTTAGAAGCCAAATTTACACATTAGATAACTGGATCCCAAATTTTTCACAGAAGTTATTTTCTTTTGGAGGACAGCTGAAAGAAGGAGTTGAGCATATGTTTTGAATTGTAATGCTAGGGTCTGCCAGCTTCATTTTCACAGCAAGCGCTGAGGTGTTCAAAACAAGGGATAAATTCTACAATGACATCCAAGGTGGAAAACAGAAAATGGGTCCCAAAGTGCCTAAACTAACTTTGCCCTCTTTGATAAACTAGTCTTAGCTGCCAATAAACTCTCTAAACTTTCACAGAAGATACCTTCTCTTGTGCTTTTAAACTAGAAACCACAAGCCAATTAATGCTTTGTGAAAAAAAATATTGTTAAGGTTGTTTTTCAAACTCAGATGGTGGTACTTTACAGTAAGTGGACTTTATTTAATGCTCAATTAGATTTTAATTGCTTGGTGACACTATTCATAATCATCAAACTAGCTAATGTTTATTAATAACCATTTCTAATAGAGTATACACGTCAGATCTCTATGTGAATTTGAGAAAACAAAAACTTGGTACAGTTGCCAGCTGAACAATCACATTAAACACACCTCCCTAGCTTTAACACTCAGATGCCTTTAAGATATTTGATATTTTAAACCAAATAAAGTACATGTAAAATACTACAGAGATTAGGGCAGAAACATCTCACAGAACTTGAAATCATTGACACAGCATTAGTGGAGCTGCAGACAACCTCACCTTAGCTACTGCTATCTCAAGACAAAGACAGAAGTCACCAGATACACAGGATTTTGATTCCCTTACAGAAGAACAGAAATCAGTGTTCAGACACTGTGTAATTTCTTTTTCAACCAGACCCTTTTAATTTTTTTTAATAAGATAACTAGGTACTCAAATGATTCACTGCAACATAAATGAAGGTTTGATCTTTACAGAGAGCTGGTTATTTCATCATACCTTTCCGCATTCTCATTCCTATCCTAATACAAGCATAGGGAAATTTAAGAAATAAGGATCATAAAAATTGATAATAAGGAAAAAATATTGGCAGTCACTTCAGTGCAAATGTTATAAATCATCAAGCAATTACTACCTCACAGTAACTTAATATTATCAGTCAGTTATAACATCCCCATCTTAAATTAACAAAGTTATTCTGTGACAGCCAGACATTTTTTATACTCACCTTACTATCAGCAGTCTTTCCTTGTACATTTCTCCCATGGCAAACCCAAATCCTCCAAAGTAACTTCTGCCCTTGCTGCCCTCTGGGCATTAGGCTTTCACAACAGCTGCTTCTAATTGGTAGTTTGATGCTAACTGGGGGAAGTAATTAAGCTCTTCATCATTCCCTCTTGACCTGCTCCTTGTATTTCCCACTATGGACATCAGGCATTACTAGAAAACCAGAATATACTGCACAAACATTTGAAACATGGATTTAGTATGTGGACAGAATCAATTATAGAAATTCAAGCTACTGTAGCATACAAAGGTTCTTAACTCTAGGCAAAAAGAGTGTGTTTTTTGTTTTTGTTTTTTTTCCTCCACTTTTTCATCTTGGTCGACAGGACTGAGGTGATGACCTTCCTGTCTTCTACTATCAGAACCTCACAGGAAGCTAATTGTGGCTTTGAGTAATTCGGTTCCTCTAGAAATGTCTGTCTTTACAATGGATAGGTATGAGAGGAGGTAATGAACTGCTCTCTAGAGAGAAAACATAGAACTTAATAGACCAGCAAGAGGAAACCCTAGGGAAAGTTTTTTCTGTCAGCAGTTTTTCAGGTTTACACAAACATCAGCTGCTCTATTCATTCTAACATATAGCTTTGTCAGGAGCAGGGTTTTTTTTTCCCCATTCATGTTCCACCACCCAGAGGAGTAACAAGTCTAATATTTAATGACCAAGAAGTCTGCTTTCTGACTGTGCTCTCCTCTGACTCTACTACAATTAGTGAGAGAGTCCCTATGAGATCACTGTGTGCAGTTAAGTGACCTATGCATTTGCTTTCTTATTCTGATGACACAAACAGTGTGTACTGCTAGTATCACCTATAGTCAATTCACATGGGGTTTCCAGGTGCAGATCAACAGGACCAGAACAATGCAGGGCGGGGAGGCAGAAGTTAGACAGCCGGCTGTAAAAGAGTCTTTTTGGCAGTTGAAAGGGAAAAGTCCATGCCTCTGCCCACAGCACATATGTGCTTTAATGCATAAAGAGTTACCACGACTGTACTTCTCATCTTTGTGGTACAGTACTACAACAGCCTCCAGCATTACGATGAGAAAAAGAATTATACATTTTCTGTTGGAATCCTTTTCTATTCCTTTTCTGAGCCATGTTTCCTCTGTTCCTTTTAGTACCTAAAATAATTGCGCTCTCACATTCTACTGTGAGCAACCTTTCTTCAGTTTTAATTACTGGCTCTAAATCACTTCTAAAAGGCAAAATTAAATTTTATGCAATACTTCATGTAATACATCAATTATTTGATGAAATTCACATCTAACCCAGTAGATCATCTTCAAACTTTTCCAGAATTCGTTTGCTAAAGTTTACTTATGAAATCATAGCCTCACCTCTTTTTGCTATACATACTGTGAACACTTAATTTTACACACCTGAGCAGTCTCACTTGTATCAAGTATACTTCTTATGCATTATCTATACCACCATGTAGATAAGTCCCAACGTGAAATGATCATCTTAATGCTCATTCCCAAGTGTAATGTCTTAATTGTTTAGTATATGCTAATTCTCTCATTAAAAATAATAAAAACTTATTCTCTTCCAATCTTTGGCATACAATTTAAAGGGATTAAGACTTTTTTCCTGGAATGTAGCATGCTAGTCAGGAGACTGGACTCCATGTTGGGACAGGAATTAGAGAGACACCATCCTCTCGGATGTAAACCCAGGTAAGAGCTCTCAAAGGTACATAGGACTGGAGATGCAGAGGAAAGCACAGGATAATTCCTCAGGAAACCTACCTGCTGTGCTGTCTAGTTGTATCTTAAGTACTTGCATTAGCTTGATTAAAACACACAAGTTGCAAAGGGAATGGAAATGCCTGAGTCCTCATTTTCAGCTGACTTGACTGGGAGTTACCTCCATGCCCCTGGAGTGCATTAATACCTTAGATACATTGGTACCTAAGATACTGTCACACGAACTCAACAGCATGTAACATAGTTCCCAGCTATGTTTAATTAGTAAAGTAACTATATCTTTTTTTTTCATTCTGTTAAGACATTGTGATTGAATACTTGTCAACCTAGAACACATTTCCAACAGTGACTGAAAGTTATTGTTGTAACAGAACAGCAAGTTATATCATACCGTTCCACAGAGCTTGTTAACATTGTCAGAATTACTGGTGAACAGGAAAAGCTGTCCCTTGGGTATAGGATAAAGGAGTGTAAAATGCTATTACCTTCCTTTTGGTAGCTCTTTCAATAAAGCTCTTTTAAAATAAAGTCAATAAAATTACATAGCTCTTTTCAGTTTTCCCATGAAATAATTGCAGCTGTACATCCTTTACTTTCATGTAATTTCAAATGAAAATTAACCAGTATTAAATATTGATTGCTTTCTCTATCATTAGACTTAATGAACCAAGCACTTATACTGTCAAAAATGGCACCTTTTTATCTAAACAGATGGTATCAGTAAATCAGTTTTTACAGGGGCTATTTGATATACAATTTATGAAAAATATAAATACCGGATTATTTTCAAACACAGCATTTTTCTGTAACTTTTTACAATTAATGGCTTGCTCTTTTTAAAAATTAAGAATTGAGTCTGTAGGTGGCACTGTTTCTCTTTAGGAGAAATGACAATCCCAGGCAACGATATCAAGTCAAACACATCCTTGTGAAACGGCTGAATTTACGCAAGGGACACATCTCTTAAGAAACTAATTAAACTGAACATATGTATGATATACATTCTAAATCTACTAATATAGTCTCTCTCTATAGTACAGTATATGCCATACTATTTCTGTTTGGACTGTAAGTAATTTAAGAATTTGAAGATCAGGAATCTTTGATAGATTTACATAGATTAAGGTTTAATGAATCAATGAATTTAACAACCTTAGTTAATAAAAATTAGTTTAAAAGATAAAAGAGAGTATAGAGTTCATCAAACAATACTTACTAAACCCCATACAAGTGTTCATGCAGGTAGCTTGATTTAGGGTATGCCACATAATTCAGCACATTTCTATTGTCTAGGCACACCATTCCAGTATGCATTCACCCCTACCTCAGACCAGCTTTTGAATGGTCAAGATAATGGGAAGTTTAATAGCATTTTTTCACTCTCATAATGCAGATGTTGTAGATATAACAAGGTACCTACTAAGGGAATTCTGACAATGTATTTAGTGTTGGTACTGCCACGTGCATATCATAAATATATGTAGAGATTTCCAGTTGGTGACAACACAAAGTGAAGTCCAAGCAATCAGCTTTAATCTTGAAACTGCTATGCAATTGAAATTGCAGAACTGTGAATTAATTTGCTGTTTAACAGCATGTAAATAGGACATGATCACCTTTTCACTAAGGAACAGATAAGTTTAATCTGTTGTTACTTATAAAGCCCTTCTATGTCTTCACGATAACAGAGGATACTAAAAAAGACACGTTTCTACCAACAGACCTGCTAATTACACTGCAGTGCAATAAAATATGAAGGACATGAGTGAAATACACCCAGTTTTATTTTGTCACTGCTCCGTGACAGCACTGGACATTTGAGACACAGGGTGATCACAAGCCTCCCTATTCTAGCAAAGAGCAGCCTCAAACTCGCAAACTTTGACACTCCTCATGGTCTTGGTCTGAAGTTTAAACCATAGTCTTAGTCACAACCAGCATTTAGAAACAGCAATAAATATCTCTTCAGAACAATACTATTCATGAACATACGGTACATTAAATGATTAAGCACTACCTCCTGTGTATAAAAACCCAAACATGCAATATATGACAATGTTTGTGAAGTCCTGAAAACATTTCCTAGAACTCTGTTGTCAGGAAACCTTCACTTCAATGCTAAATGTAAAAACATTTATTGGCCTGTAAATGTTATACTCAGAAGCACATCGGTCTATGAGATGGGACTTACAAATCTGGAGATGATATGGCAGGTCATTAGATATAGGAGGTAAAAGGTGTTATCAACTAGTAGAATTATTATTTATTTGCCTCAGAAGCAGCCAAAATCTCATTCACATTTCAAAACAAATGATAGTTCCATAATAATTTTTACTTCTCTATAGTATAAAAGGTGCCACATAATCGTGCCTGTATTGTAACAGTCCAGTTATTATAAGAATTCTATATTACAAGAATTGTATCTTCATTATGTGGAAGAGCTTAACACATTTTATAGCCTATCACTGAAACCTTACAGCATCTATATGAGTAATAAATTCACTATATTTTATAATTTTGAAAATAGATAGGGCATCAGCTCTACCATCAGGCACTGGACAAGTTAAGTCCTAGGAGATTTCATCTTCATTCTTATTCTCTGGCAACAAGACCCTCAGAATACAAATAATCATTTCTGTACATAAATACAAACATTTTTACTTTAAGTTTCCCTCTCCTCCATTTTTCTCTTCCTTTCTCAAAGTGTTTATATGTGGTATACATGAAAGAAAACAGGGAATGACTATGGACTTGTGTAACTTAAGCAGTTCGAATTTCAGGTGGAAACATAAAAATGTGTTTTTAATGCAGCCAAAAGGAAACCATGTTCTTCTTGATGTCACGAGAGCATCACTCAGCAAATGTAAAATTAGATAAATAGAAACAGCAACAGCAGCAGAAAAGGAGTGTTAGCCTCAGGGGAAATTAAAGGAGACGTGCTATTCTCTGGCTGCACAGATCCTCATTAAAGACACTGAAAAATGCATTTAAGGACATGTCTCAGTCTACTACTTTTTCAATGTCTATCTCTTGCCTGTTGGTTTTTTTTCTAGATGCCCCAGTGAAAAGTATCCTACCTCTTACACTGCTTGGAAGCCATTTCCTCCTTGGTTCCATTCCTGAGTGAGTAATTCTGTTTCAATAGCTGCTGTGAATAAGATTCCATTTTACACATTTCATTTCCCTGGTTTTGTAAGTAGCCACCAAAGAAAAGGAGAGCAGAGTAACAAAGGTAGGACAATGGGAAGCTTCACTCTCTTTGTTCAGTAAGCCACTCCAGAGAGTGGCTAAAGGGGCAGGGAAGGAGACAGAAACAAGCCCCAGCCACTCCAGCAAGAACCTACTGTTAGGTCATTTGTATCTTGTTACAATTCCATGATAATTTTTGTAATTAGAAAAATCTGCAAAGGACTGTTCCCCAACTTTGCATGCCATACTGAGACTTTGGTCCATTACTTAAGTATTTCAGTCTGATCTGGGCCTGAAGGAGCTGATCAGACAGTGGATAGTGCTTCACCTGCCATTTCACAGCCAGAATGTCCCTTTGTGGGCTTAGACAGTGGTAAATCTGCCCTTCTGTACTTACTGGGCAGCCTGCTAACCCCACACCTGTGAGGTAAAGTAAAAATTTTCACTACACAAACAGAACAGGTAAGTATTTTGTGTAGAGGGAATCAGAGGTTCACGTAAAAGAATCATTATCAAATTTTAAAAAATGAACTTAAAAACATTTCAATATTATTGTGTTTTCATCAAGTGGGAAAGGTCTCAAACTTTAACAGCTGTTTTAGTTGTGTTTCTTGATGCAGTTTATTGAGCAAATGCATTCTGAAAGCTTTAAATTGAGATTTATTTGTCCTTTTGCTAATCATGAATCAACATTCTTTTAGATCAATTAACTAAATCACTTTGGAGGCAGCTCAATGTATTCTTTATGGATGGAAAACTTTGTTCTTTATTGCCCATAATATCTCTCCACCCCAATAAATACAATTAATAACCTACTTGTTCACTAATGTTTGTAACTTCCAGTGTTTCACAGCAATTCATTTCTTACGACTTGCTAACAAAAATAGATTTGAGTAAAACATCAATATTAATATGTGCTTACGTTCTCCCTTCTGTTCTTTCAAAAGTACTTAGTTTTCACAAAGAACTTTATAACGGTATTACTTACGTCACTATAAAACCTCAATGATTTTTTAAAAAAATCTCTTTACAAGTAAAAATATATTACTGCTGCAATACATGCTAGTGGTTCTTTTTTTTTTTTTCATGTACCATACATAAAACCAACATAAATTTAACATTTTCACCCTGAAATTCTTAACTAGAAAATCTATTTAATTACAGTATTTAACACAGAAATACATCGGGTCTGAATTTCTTCCGCAGTTTCAGCAGGACAGGGCCCTTGATATATTACATTTCCTGTAACAGTACCTATATCCTTCCTTTCGCTAAAAATCATCCTGAGATGATTCTAGCTGAGGGCCAGGGATTCAATAACAGCTGAGACAAACCACAGCCTGCCAAGAATCGGTCTGCTTTGCTCGGAGCGCATTTGAGTCAATTTACATTTAATGAAACAGACCAAAGGCTCTCTGGCCATCTCAAAACGGGATCCAGCAGCCCTACGATCCGCGCTGTCATGTTAGTTCAGTTTTGAATTTGTATGTGAGCCCAAATCCCTCATTGCACATACTGCGTTGATTTGTACTTGAGTTTGATTCTGGGAGGGAGCCAACCCAGCCCTGGCAGTGAAGCCGTGGCTGTTAATGAGGCCGGCTCACCGTCCTGCCCCGCGAGCCCCCTGACTGACAGCTAACTCTGTAAGCAATGCCTCCCAAATCGCAGCTTCGGTCCTTTCCCCGGGGCACTGAGTGAACCTGCCCCATGCCATTCCTGGCATTTCTGTCCCACTGCGGGGAGCCTTGCTGGCCCCAGCTGCCCTGGCAGCTGCTCAGACAGGGGCACTGTGCCTTGGCCGTGTCACACGGAGATGGGTCCTTCAGCTCTGTCAGGGCTAATGTCTGCTGCGTGTCTGGGCAGCACAGCAGGCAAGGAGCCGAAGGACGAGTTTCTTAGTTCATCAAGGCTCTTGGCTTTTTTTTTTTGGAGGCTCGTTTTGCGGCATGCCAGATGTGAAGCCACTGATGGCTGCAGATACAGGCAAGTTTCTCGGCAACAGGCACTCCAGAAAGCCTCATTCAACCTCTAGCGCCTTCAGCAAAACTCCAGGCAGCAGGTGCTGACACTGTCAGACACATGTGTGAGGTCTGATGCCAATGTGGAAAGTGGTAGGGTCCAGGGGTCTGATTTTGGTAGGGTGGGGTGCTACAGACTCCCCCCTGTAGGCCTCCGCAAGGAGAGGTCTGGATGCCCAGTGCTGGCCACAGCCAGCTCCAGCCGGCTCTGCCAGGGCCCCTCTGCACGCAGGCCACAGCTGGGCCCATCCGCAAAGCTGGTGGCATCTCTGGGAAAGCGTATTCGAGGAAGGGTGAAAGGCTGCCTGGCAGTGAGGTGTGAGGGACGGGGAACTGCAACGCTGGGGGGAAGGAGGGGGAGGAGGTGCTCCAGGCCCAGAGCAGAGATTCTTCTGCTGCCACAGAGAGACTGTGGCAGAGCAGGTCTTCCCTGCACCCACAGAGGGGACATTTTTGCCCGTGACAGTCATTGGTAAGTGATCTCCTTGTCTTTATCTTGACACATGAGCTTTTTCATGGTATTTTCTCCCTTTGAGCTGTTGAGGAGGGGGAGTGTGAGAGCAGCCGGGTGAGTACCTGGCAGCCGGCCAAGGGCAACCCACCACAAAGGAGAATCTAAAACTCCACAGTATGCTTGTTCCGTCAGGGTCTAAGCGAGTACACAGGTTACACAGCACAAAAGCCCCTCTTCCATGATGTGACCAAGGCTTGCTGGCCTATCTATATCATCACCAAGAGACAAGCACCCTCACGCAGTAAACTCACTGTGGATCAAGAACAGCCAGCGTATTTGGGTTTGTTCTATATATCTCATTCTAGAAGGACGGGCTGACTGTGGTAGACTATGTGACAGCTAGCAAGTGCAATTTATTTCATTCCTGCCAAAATGCTGTGCAAATTTGGATTGGCCTGTCAGCTGCCTTAGGTAAAGGACTAGAAAAACAAGGTAGATCCAGCGCAGTATGAAACAGAAAAACTTCTCCCTTCAAATATTGATATGATTATTATGCCAGGCTAGGTGTTCATATACATTACTCCACATCATTGTCACTGCCCAAATTCTTTTTTTCATTTGAAGTTAAATGCCTTTCTTATGATCCTTACTAAGGTTGCACTGAAAATTGAAGTGAATGTGGATGGTCATTTTATTGATTTTGTTTTTAGGAATAAATCTAATGTTTCCATTTCAAATAAGCACACTCTGAGGGCTCAAATAATATTTTTTTGTTAAAAATCTTCCAGGTTAGAAAAAGTTATGATTATAATTCTCCATTCTACTAGTGAAATGAAAATAGAAGATTATATGTTTGTTTCACAAAAAATTATGGGTTTTTTTAGATTCTTATGGCATTTGAAAACAAAATTATTCATCAAAATAGGTGTCCAACCATTTTATTTTTTATGGCAAAGCAACCTGCTAAAAATATCAACACATGTTAAAAGCAATACTTAAAGATATTGGTGGGGTTCAACACAAAATTGCCTACATATTCCTGGGAAGAACAGAGTACAAACCTGTTCCTATGCATAATCTAACTGCATGCTAATACTGCTGAGAATTAAAATCTGAATGCATAAGTAGTTGAGAGGTGTTTCCTACATCATCATCATCAATAAATAAAGAACTAAATAAATTAATAATAATAATAATAATAATAGTAATAATAGATATATTGTAGCATTGGAAAACCAGCCCAAGCATGGAACTCTCCCTATTGGCTCCACTGAGACAACTACGTGAATAAAAAAATTATATTTTTTTGAGATATTCTTTGTCATCTCCCTTTCCCAAAGCTACAAGGCTCTAGAGATTACTAACTTTTCCAGTTAATTAACCTAATTCATCATGCAATTTTAATGTCGAACGTTACATTATTCTTAACTCCCATTTCAAAGACTCATCCAGGAATATATTAATTTCCCCATTTAAGTTGTGTATTTTACTGTTATACTATTTCCTGTTATTATTAGGATTATTTTTTTTATATGGCTGAAATATTAACTCTATCAAATAACAGAGATCACTTTACTGATTGTCATAGGAACAAAGAAGCTTGTATATATTTTTGCTCTGGTCAGTGCCACAGATTGTATTTAATGTTAGCCTTTATTGTCTTGTATACAGAGTTCTACCCTGTATATAATAAAACATTTTGTTTTTTTTTTATTTTTTATTAAATAATGACAAAATCATTCCATTTAATATAAAACCCATACTTTTATGTAAATCCTTAATAAAACACTATAATCAACAGAAATACAATAGGATTATTACATTTTTAAAATGTCAATTCGAACTTGTCTATTTACTTCAGTGGCTTTGCTTGAAAATGGATCATATATATTTATTGAAATAATTTAAAGAATCTTCTCAGCCTGAGGTAGATTTTAGTGTTTTTATTATCATTAAGGTTATAATCTCAAGCTAACTGCACTGTGCACTGCTTAGCTGAATAATATGGAAAGAAATACTGGAAAATAAAACATGCATCTCTTGCTTCATTGCTTTGTACAAACACTACAGAAAGAAATATCAAAGGTAACGTAGGATGGATTTCAAACTGATCATGCAATCAGAAGGTTCAGTAGTATTCTGTATAATTTTAAGATGGCTCTGGGGCACCACTGCAGAGCTAAGATAAAAGAATAGAGATGATTATCTATTCTCCTAAAAGAATACTCTACCTGTAAGATGTCAGGTTTTTGACCATGATCAGTATTTTGCAGCTTAGATGTCTATCAATAGTAGATAAGACATTTTTCTTTTAAATGAAGCTTTCTTCTTTTGTTTTTCTTGTGGAATTCATTTTTCACTCTATTGGTACTTACACCATTGATACAATTTTAATATATTTGCATTCAGTATTTATTAATTTGTTTCGCTGAAAAATTCCCGGAGGTCATCATTTATTGACTTCTTTTACCAAAAGCACTCATTTTCTAAATATTATTTTCTTTTTTCTAAACCTTTTTTTCCTGCTTAGGTGATTTCTCTAAAATAGAAAACAGGGAATCTTGGGCAGATACTTCGCTGAATGGACTGGACAGTAGTTGAAAACCTGAAGCTTTTGTGAGTAAGAACAATAGACAGGTTCATCTGGTGATGTAGTGGTATTAAATACTGTGGTACCACGTGTTCAGCCCTAAGAGACCTTTCCAGGTATGTAAACTTGAGCGTGATAAAAGGACAATGTTCTCAGACTCAAGGAGGAATTTTCTGCTCTGAAGACTTACCTCCTAGTTAGGCAGACTTGTGCTACTTGTCTGCTGGAATATTTGCCTTTTCACCTGCTTCTAATTGACTGCTTTGCACTGAACAGAAGCAGCAGGGAGCTCCCAAAGGGAGCTAAGGTGGGCAGCGCTGTCTGGCTGCTGATGGAGGCTAACAGTGAGCCTACATCTCTCTGTAGGCACCTTTCCCAGAATTTTTAATGCTGAGAGAAGATAGTTCTATTTTCAGGAAATTAGTTCTGGAGAGAGAAGCAGTTTAATCATCCTTTAATCTGTGAATCTCATAATTGTTTACAGTAAGTTTTCTTCTGTCCATGACAAACGCCAAGAGTACGGCGCTGTCACTTAAATTGTATTGAAAGCTGTGCACAAGGCTGTTTACAGGGATTTTTTAAAAATTTGGATCATTATGACCTAATGATCAAGCTATTACAGCAAAGTGGTAAAAACAGAGACATACCAACAGTAAATATTGCTTGCATCTATGCCAGATTTGGTTATCTCCTGCACTCTGTGTTATTGCTACAGAGAGCAGTAATGTGAATCATCTGATTAGAGACACTAACAAAATTCTCAACATCAAAACTGATGAAGTCAGTGAAAGCTGTGCCAGGATTTTGCCTACTGTATTCAGCACATTGTTTTTGCTTTTTTTTACACAATGCAGGATGTAATAGCTGCTTTTCAACCTTCTGTTTTCAAAAATCAAGCAAGACCCTTTTTACCAAAATGTATTTGGATTTACAGAAGTTTCAGACTGAGTCTTTTCTCTACTTGGGAAATATGTTTCCTGTTACTATTTCATAAAGCTATATATAGAGTCTGAACAACAGTTGTATATCTTGAACTACAGTGTATGGATTCAATGTGTTTACAGGTTAAAGCTCCATTATGGAACCAAGCACAGAAACATTAGATGGACCTTTTTATTTTTATTTGTACTTATTTTTTGTTTCTGTATTTTACAGTTAAATTACTTGTTCAACCACATCAACAATTACAAAACATCAGATTATCTGTGGTTTTATTGTCAGTCGCCCACTGTTTTCCTGCTTGTGGAAGTCTCTTGGCTCTGACACTGATAAATACCACAGAATAAACTGTTTCTATATTTAAATCTATAAGCACTACATGGTTAGCAATAACTGTTACAAGTATTGATTTTATCTTTCTCAGTTTAGGATAGTAATTCCATTTTCTGATTGAAACTTTGCTCAAACATTAAATTAGAAGATGTAGAAACGCAACCCATTGTTGAAAAGTAATTTAGTATGTTTTCAGGCTTTTTTTTTTTCATTTGAGAACTATTAGTAGTATAACAACTTCTTGCTTAGTGCTTGTAAATCATCAGCCACACTGAAAAGCAACATACTCCTGTGACGGAAACAAAACCAAGCAATTAAGATTAAACTGCTTCCATGTCAGCTTGCTAATTGAACTGAAATTGGAAAATATGTAGAAAAAGTTAAAAAGAAAAGCAAATAAACAAACAAATATGGGTTCAATTTATTGCATAGCCTATGTGACAGCATTAGTGAAACCTAGCTTGCAATTTTCAGTAGCATTTCTCTTTGCAGATCCTGTTTCTTTAGTGACCTATCTGCCTTAGCCTCAAAACCAGCGACAGCTTTGCAGTTGGATATTAAAGAAAACAGAAAATTTCTCTGTGCTTTGGCTGACCAAGGTGCAATAAAGAGAGCCAATCCTACATTTATCAATTATCCTATTGTAGGAGGAAGCAGGAGCCTTTAATGCCCAGCTGTCCTCTGAGAAGCCACTGAATTTTGCTTTCAGTTGCTTTTACACCCTTTGTAATTAACTTACAAGTGCATTTCTTACTATCAGTCTTGAAATCCTAAATTGGGACCACAGAATTGAGTTGGATTGCTTTCTAGTAAAAAGTGGCAAATTTGTGTATTTGTAGTCATGCAATCTTCTTGTTTTGTTGGTACAAATGCACCTTGGGCCAATTTTGTTAATAAAACTGAAGGAATAGGTTATACACATCTCTTACAACACTGGGATTAGTAAGAATTTTAATATTCTTTGTATATACATCGTTAGCATAAGCAAATAAGACTAGAAACTGTAAGGGTTATAGATCTGATAAGAAAAAGGTAAAAAAGGGCTGCCTAGTTGTTCCTCACAATAGAAATTCTTACAGCTTTACCTGTGAAAAGTAAATAATAAACTCATAGCCCTCACTTAAAAACAGCTGTTCCCTATATTTTAATTCTCTACTCAAGTATGTTTTCCCAATCATAATAGATTTAAAAATACAATTATACTATCAAGTTAAGTTACATATCGGTCTGTATCTAAGACTTCTAGTAACTATGTTGACTCATTAATACAAGTTCACTTGGTTAACATGTTAATATGGGCAGTCCAAAACTACTGTCAGAACTTCAAAATTGGTTTGCGTGTGGTGCAACACTCAGTTCTTACATCAGACACCTTTCATAACTCTATGAAACGGCATAATTGTGTGAAGCTCCTACAGGATCGAAATTGGTATCTAAGTAATATCATAGCAGCATGAGCAGCTCTTGAAAGCCAAGGAATGGGAGCCAAGATTCCCACCTTTGTCTGTGGGAATGCAGACTGTGGCTTTAAGCTTCTAGAAATTATTCCCCATAATTGTGCGTCAGAACTTTGAAATCTCAGAGTGAAAGACGCTCTAAAAGTGCAGCTCTTGGAACCAATATACAAAAAAGTTGTTGCAATAAATATCTGAAAAGACATAACCAAATATCTCCAGCTAATAATGATGTATTCATAGATTTGGAAATATTTATGGTAGTCAGAAAAAGCATTCTTCTAGTCCTAATGTGAGGATAGTATTTCCCGTTTAAGTACCATAGACTACATTCATATATGCCCTTAAATGACAATAAGCAATCTAAAAGCTTATTACCCTACAGCAGTGATGTCTTTAATTTTAATAAAAATATAACTGTGACATGCCTGACCTTATAAATAATACTGATGTAATAATTTTAAATATTATTTGAATGTCATAGTGGTAATAGCAGCCTAACTGGACTCATAATTAATACGAACTATGAAATTCTGCTGTTTCACGCAGTGTCTGGAAGAACACTAGGAGAAAGAGCACGGAAAGCGTCCTCTTTGTCCCTACCTCTACCCCAGCCTATGGCAAATTAAGGATGTAAAATGTTTAAATAACTTACAAGGTACACACAGTCCTTCTCCAAAAATAACAGGAGACAAATTAACTTTTCTTCATTGTGAACCCAGAATTATATGTTATGTTACATTATGTTAGGGAATTGACATGTGCTCCCATTGACTTTTGTAATACAGAATCTGTACTTCACCCAAGTAATATATAACTTTTTTTACTAATAATGACAACTGACAGTATATCAGCTCCATTGCGATAAGATTCACCGGTTGCTCACAGAAACTTGGTGCTTATAAAACCTCTGACAGAAATCCACTTATTCTCCTCACTACTACCTTGCGCTTGCTCCTTTCTCCCATTAACCACACTACCTTCTCTGCTTCAAACATGATTTCTTCTTTCAGGGGCATGTCTTATTTGAATATAGAAATGGTACAAAGAAAGAGAAGACTCAAGTATTCACTTCATCAAAATCTCTCTATGCAAATCTCAGATGTTGCAGGTTTCAGTAAGACGAAAAAAAGAGGTTTCCTTAGTTTGTGTTCACTTTTCATTAACCAGGTCCTGGAACATTCCTATTTGCAATAACCATACATTGTGGGAATAAAAAAAAGCCACAAGTTGTCTGGTGGTGTTCACGGAACTCTATACTGGCTTTTATATTCACTGTAGTATCCAGATAACAACAGAATGAAAAAACGAAGCAAATAACATTTATGAGAAATAAAAAGGTAAAGGCACTCTACACTTTCAAACTTAGAAGAATAAAAGAGATATTAACCTGATACACTGCATTTTACAGGCTAGGGGAGAATAGCAGCAATGAAAGGTAATACATTAGGAAAGATGTATTTTCATTAGTGTACCATATGTACTTGTTTGACAAAGACTTTGACAATGTAACAGATTGTAAGGTTGTATGACAGATGTTTCATTGAATTCAAGGTGATGCATTTAGGAATAATAAAAAGGATTACTATCGGACACACTTTGCCCCACCCTTAAGGACATAATTTACTATGCTGCATTTGCAGATATGGTTTGCAGCACAGGTCTGCAGTGTCTTCCTCTTTCTTTTTTGTTAATGGGGATAGTACTGTCTAATAATAAAACCAGTTGCACATGTATTTGCTACTCTAGTGCAAATGAGACACTAGGATGTCCCCAAACATCCTCAATGTTCCTGATCCAGGATCTCAGTATATGGACACCCTACATGGTGCTAGGTAAGGTTGATTTGGGTTTATAAGTTCAGGCTCTGAGCTGCAAAAATCCAGTTACATTATTTCCATACCATAATCCATTTTGGTTGTGCTTTGTGAATAAACACACAATAATTCCTCTGTACCTTCAACAGTTCAGAGTTCTAAAGAACCAATATAGATAGAATCCAGAAAAGGGCAAGTAAGGACACAATGACTTTGTCTTTGCTGCTAATGAGACACAAACATGTTCTTCCCTGCAGTCATTTAACTAATACCTAACAGCATGTCACTGTCAAATCCTAGTGAAGACATCAGTATTTTTTGCCTCTGTACAGTCAAAGTCAGCATTGCCCTTGCTCAGGTTACCTTTAAGATACTGTTTCTCCTTAATATTTACTTGTGTATTTCATATTCAAAGAACAGTCACAACAAAGCTCATCTATCTAAACCCAAAAGATTGGATAGAGAATTATTTTACTTAAATCATCTTTAATATGAGGATATTTGAACACTGTTGATTTTCTCAAGTAAATTGCTTGAGAAAAATTACATTAAAAAGTGCCAAAGGTTCTTTAAGTACGCAGGCTTAAAATTTGACTTTTCAATTAGCATGACAATAGTGTCAGTGTTAATAATCACTAACCAGAATTAAAGAGGACATCCTGAGGCTCTGGGAAAACAAAGTGTCTTGATGCATAAGAGTTTCAAGCATTGCACACACTCATCTAAAAATACAAAAAATAAACAAAAAGGAAAAAAAAAGTCTGAAATATACAGGCTTTTCCAAATACTTTTGTCTAGCCTTTTACATTCATTATCTGCTTCCTTTTTTTCCTTTCTAAACCATTATCTATCTTCCTTCCATTACCTATTCTTCCTCTTTCCTCACTGACTGGGTGGCCTAAATCCCTTCTTTTTCATTCAGTCACCATCCCTTTGTGTCTGGGGTTTTTCACATTAACATTGTCCAAACACAATATCTTCTCCATCCTTCTCTAAATATTTAATTAGACACTCATTAGTAACTGTTTTAATTACTATCTTCTGCATGAATTGTTTTCCTCTCTCCAACATTTGCCAAAATGTAATAAATGCCTCTTTCTTCTATTCTTTCCCCAACAAAACCTCTGGTCTCTGCTTTTATTATAGCTTCTGTTTATCTTATGCTATACAGTCAACATGTTAAGTCAACTGTTCTCCAAATTGCCAATATTTCAACCCAGCATATAATATAGTGTCTTTGGGGAAAAAGGAGTGCTTCTTGGTGTATTTGGTTGACTATTTTTATCTTATCTTCCTAAGAAAATGAGAGGTGCATTTTTCAGATCTACCGTCTAAATAATTTTGAAATTATTCACCAATACAAAAAAAAAATTAGAAGCTGGAAAAGAAGATGTCTTAAAGACAAAAAAGTCCTAGGAGTTTTATAGACATCAGTGGCTACAAGCAGTAGGAGATACAAATTACCCTTTGCAATGGAGGAAAACAAGTGGATCTTAAACAATCGGCTCATCAGTCCACCTAAATATATGGGCCAGCCAACTGCATGCATCCTCCATCCTGGTCGTAGTCCATGCTGTCATTTTGCCAGTGAAAGTGCTGGGAAGATGGAAAAACTGAGGATATTTCAATGGGCAGAAAAGGAAAGAAGAATTTTTTGGCACAGGTCACCTATTGTCTAGTGTTTTGTTTAGAGGGCTGTTTATACGTGTGTACGTGTCCATCTGTCTATCCATCTGTCTAACAGTTAAAAAATTATTCCAGGCAAAAAGATTATCTGATCAAAACAAATGAAATGAATTTTAAGAAGGTAATGTACAAAAGACTGTGTGCAAAACTTATACAGAATCCCTGAGTTAAGCCAAACAATTCCCAGCTGATAACTTCATTGATTTTAGGAGATGAAAAGCTTTTAATACGGTGGAAAGAGAGAAAAAAAAAACATTTCACACAAAAGAAATAGGGAGAGAGTAATAAATAGGCATTTTTCGCACAACCATGACTGAATTAACCTAAACTAAGTCTAGGTACCTGAACCCTCAGAGTAATAAACAAATTACTGAGAACTTCTCCAAGTAATTGCCTTCTTGTTTTAGGGGCAATGCTTTTTTTTTGCTCTTCTGGAACTATTGTCGAATTAGGTATTTTTAGTATTATAATTATATAGAATCAGTTTAATGTTCCTCTTTGAGTTAAACTTCTTGGGTGGATTTGCATACAGAACTCCTCTGTAAAATATCATCTACTTCTTTCTGGGAGATGTGTGTCCTATTTTGTCAAATACCCTACGTATAAACACTGAAACGGTATCATAGCTGCCTACTTGGAAATATTAAGGATTGGAGGGGGTCAAGATATTTACTTCTGTCTCCAAAAGTCTAACTCCATTTCTCTCAATTCCAAAGTTCCAATTGGAGCCACAAGAAGCTTTGGCTGCCCTATTTCCACTTATGGTAGACTTAGACCAGCACAAATTCGAACCCCCTCACAACAAGTCTACCTTTAATTTTTCTTTCTTATAGAAAGACTAGAAGAAAGGTAGCAGCACAGCATGAAGGACAATACATTCTAACAGAAGGTCGCTCTCCTTGCAACAATTCCTTACTTTGTCTAGTGGCAGCAATGTATTTTGTGAGAAACTATGGAAGGTCATGTTCCTATCCATGTCTAGAAGAACTGTTTCATACACAAATACCTGTTCTTGAATATCTTTTTTCCTCTAAAGCTTCCACCAAAACATTCCCTCACTTTCATGATTTTGACTACAATTATGCAACTACTATCAGCAGCTGATATCACAGAATCACATCTATACCTTATCTGAAATTATTTATATTTATGCACTGCTAGGTACATTAGTCCTGAGTTTGCCTTGAGTGCTAGGATTAAGAAATACTTTAATTTTGTTACAAAGACTGTTTTTCCAGCAGCGTGCATATTTGATAGATAGCTGGATCACTGAAACATTTAAGTCCCTTTTGGAACACAGAACAGCTGGAAGGAAAAGAAATTGCCGGTCTTGAAGATCTTTGCTCAAATCCAGCTATGCAACTTCGTGACATCATATAGCTAAAATCCTTCGCCTGAAAGCTGACATTTTGCTTGCGCCAGCTGAGAAGAAATGTAGATTCTTGCTGAAAGAATATACTGAAAGGTCATGCCTCAGTGTGAAAGAATTGTATGGAAAGACTGAAAAGATACTGGAAAACAGAAACTTAACCAAGGGACATACAAAGTAACTTTAAGGAAGGAGTATGACATTTGATGAGCACAAGACATACTCAAACACGGGCTTTACAGAGTTGCTTTCTTTAAGTATATCTAGGACATAAACCATTTACAGTCTACTTTTGTCTAGCTTACTGAGATCACATAAATTCATAATCAAGTGGGTTTTTTTTTTTTAATTTACCATTTCCCAAGCTGTGCACCAAGACATTTCAATAGTGATACTTTCAGTTTTGTATACCATAAACATGTTATAGAAGAGACAGTCCCCTTGAAGCCTATGAAGCACACCTGCTCAGCAATTTCTTTTCTTATTCAGACTTGTCAGTTGTCTTCTTTCCAGTCGATTCAATATGTGTCATGTTAATTTTACGTCATGTGAGTATCTTGAAATCTCATGCGGTACCAAGCCAATACATACTTTACAGAAAATGTGCATTGTAGCACTACAGCCATAGTCATTATCAGTGGAAACTTTATCTAAAATCTTTCTGAAAGTTGAAAAGCTGTGGGGCATGGTGTTTAAGACTCAAGATTTAGAACTTGTAAGTATCAAGCATTAAATAGAATATGACAACACAGAAGCACAAAGAAAAAAAGATTAACATGAATAAAAAACTGCTACTGGAGATGACATAGCAAGTAAAACTCTGAAAGGCCTATGTTGATCAAATTTGCCTGCCTCCCTTGCTTCAAAACAACCATGCCCTCCAGAACTGCTTCATCAATATGAGAAGTATTGCCAATTATAACCAAAGACAGGATAGGAAAAGATTCCCGAGCTTTCTGACACTGTGAAAAGACATCCTAATTCTGTATAAACCAAGTTTCCCTGAATCGTTGCCACCTTAGCTGGTAGACACCAACTCTCTGCAATGAACAGAAAATTAATGTTATCTCACATTTCACATATGACTGTGGGCCAGGGTAGATACAGTTGTTAGAAAATTTTCCTAGAGTCCTTTTTCCTCAGATTATTTATTCTCATCTTCATAGATACCTCTTTTCTAACAGGCCTGGTATTGAAAGACAAGGTTCATAGTCTCAATGAGGTCTTATAATGATTTTGCCCCTTCAGTGAACTTTCAGTTCTTGCTATTAAAAAATGTATTAACATGACTTTTTCCTGTGCGTGGTATCTACCCTTTGTATTCCTTGAACAGGAATCCAAATTAAATTATGTAGAATTCAAACCAGGAAAAAGAAACATATTGTGCTATATGAATAAATATAAGAGACCTTTTAATTTTCCTATAGTATTTTTTTTTTCATGGTATGGACTCAAGTCAGATATGGTCACAACATATCTAGTCTTGCAAGTAGAAGACAGTCTATTTTCATGATTTCTGATCTTCTATCTGCGTTTCTGTTTACACAGATGAAGTTAATAGTGATTACAGAACCTAATCAAAAGAGATCTTCAGATTTTTTTTTAAAAGCTAAATCTCGCTGTTAACATTTGATGATTTGTTAAAAATAAATAAGCATATTTGTAAGCTACATATTGGATTTAAATTGTTTTTAATATTGATTTCCAGTCTATCTTAAAATATTTGGACATTATATAAACTTTAATTCAAAGATCAATATCTTCAGTTTAGGCAGAAATGTCACTGTATCTTAAAGGAATAGGAGTTTATTTCAGCAAACATGAAAGTAAACAGTGAAGCAGGAAATCTACTTAATTTCTCATAAATATTTTACTTTGTTGCATGAGCTGTGCTAAAGAGATTAATTGTTAACACTATTAATTCATCTACTACACTTCTTACAGTGTAGGTATTACACCATAATTATTCATGGTCAGCCAAAATCAGCTTATACTAGAATGTCCCACCTAACTTCATAACTGTTTATGTAACTCTAATCAGGATGGAAAACTTTATGAAGACTGTTCTGTATATTTTATTATTTTCACAAAAAATATCAGGGAGATGGTAATAATAACAATAATAAAACTAACGAATAAAAGCCTTGATGTCAGGTACCTTGGTGCTAAACTATCAGTTTTTTTCTTTTAAAATGAATGTGACCAAGAACAAGTGATTGCTGAATGTGTGGTTTGAGCATAACACTTCATCTGAAATATGGTAGAGACCGTAGCTGGGATTAGGTCCCAGTGTTTACATCAGGATGCTAAATCCCCCTCATTTTTTGGACAAGGGAGAAAAAAAGCTTTTTATGTTTGAAATGTAAGGCTCAGTGACAAATGACTGATTTTATCATGTTGCTCCCCTACATTAATAAAGTTGAAAAATAATATAGTTAAAAAATCTAAATTTACACTTCTATGCTTTAAAAAATACGCAACTAAGTTTGAAAACTTACAGTTTCATCTACTCAAAGTTTTCCATATTGTGAAGATAAAAATAAATTATGGTAAAAATAAATAGAAAAATCTATATTTAATTATCTAAACATGAACTGAACTTCCATGTCGGTTGTTTGACAACCTTATCTTCTGTGATTATTGTCAAAAGTATGAATTCTGATTTAACCAGATCAAACAAAGATGAAAAGTAAATCTAATAAAGATTTATAGGATTTTCCCAATTGACGTGAAATACTTGTATAATGTTAGTCTATGAATTCACACTTTTTTTTTTAAAAAAAATTTAATGACATTTCACCAGCGACTGGCTGAAAGAGTAGCACTTAATGCAATTAAAATGCTAGTGTTTCTCTTACTGGGATCTCAAGTTTTTATTGTGTGTTTTTCTCGAGAAAATGAAAAAAAAAAAAGGAGGCTTCAGAGAAAAGTATTTTCAAATAAATACTGAGTACCTCCCACTTAACACATAATTTAAAAATATCACACTTAATTACCTTCAGCTCTTTCTACATGAGAAAAGTTTATGACTCTAAGGTGAGAAAAAACTATGTTTTAGGACAAAACCATGAACACTTCTTAGAGATATGTTTAAGGAAAAGTACATTTAAACAGTCAATAAAAAATACTTCACTATCTGTTCATTCAGTAGGTAGTGGTACCGTAGCGCACACAGAAATATCACCGTTAATTTCCCTATCTGTCCAGCAGATGTAATATACCATCTCTCTTCCTCTTTCTTTTTCTAATTGCCTACCTACATATAGTACACGACTGAAAACAAAGGTAGCTTATCCAATGGGGTTTTTTATATAGAATCATAGAACCGTTAGGTTGGAATAGACCTCTAAGATCATCGAGTCCAATTGTTGACCTAATACCACCATGCCCACTAAACCATGTCTACAAGTGCCACATCATCATATTTTTTTAATACCTCCAGGGACAGTGAGCCCACCATTTCCCTGGGCAGCCTGTTCCAATGTTTGACTACTCTTTCAGTAAAGAAATTTTTCCTAATGTCCAATCTAAACCTCCCCTCGTGCAACTTGAGGCCATTTCCTCTTGTCTTATCACTTGTCACTTGGGACAACAACCATCCCCCACCTCTTCTCAGACAGTTGTAGAGAGCAATAAGTCTCCCCTCAGCCTCCTCCAGACTAAACAATTGCAGTTCCCTCAGCTGCTCCTCACAAGACCTGTTCTCCAGACCCTTCACCAGTTTCGTTGCCCTTCTCTGGACACACTTCAGCACCTCAGTGTCCTTCTTGTACTGGGGAGGGCCAAAACTGCACACAGTATCCGAGGTGTGGCCTCACCAGTGCTGAGTATAGGGGCACGATCACTTTCCTACTCCTGCTGGCCACACAATTTCTGATACAGAAAACTCTCATACTTCAGTCTAGAACTACCATTTGTAGCAGACATACAGCATTATTTCTCTCTTGCCCTTCTCAAAGTCTACAGAGAAATGTACTCCAAAGTGCATGCTGCTTGTGGTTGCATCTTTTTCCCTTTAGGAGCCTTTGCTATGATGTCAAATCCACTATAGGAAGTTCAGAACATCGATTTTTGCTAACAGTGATGTCAAGGAGACAATAAGCAATAATGAGACCTCAAAAGCTATGCAAGAAAAATTTCCACACAATGAAAATTTATGAGAAAACTGCGTTTCTGGAGGCTGAGTTTTGAGAAGGTGATTTCTGTTGAATTCCTGATCCTATATCTCATAGGCCTAAGAATTTGACATTATGATCCAAGCACTCAGATTACTTTCTAAAGTAGGAAAGTATTCAAATATTTAACATAATCTTCACATCTGGATCATGATTTGACAGTTTAGAAAGGGAATGAAAAAAGTGAAGGCCATTTTTGTGTTCATAACATTTTATCCATACCCATTCTTCTGTTCTCAGAGTATTGCAGAAGATAATGAGGTATGAAACGTTATCAGTCTTTGGTTATATTTACAAGGCAGGCATTAATAATTTTTCCCATGAACTATTGTTTCAGGAAGAGGATGAGATTTTTATCTACCAGCATTCAGTGCTTCCTATTAGTTATACCATATAGCTCCCAAAATAAACTCTTGTAAGCACTATTAGTCCTTTTAGCTAATGGCAATTTGTATTTCCCAGACACCCCAAGAACTTTATTTTAGTAGATTTGTAATTCTAAGTCTGCCTATAACTCAGATATACGTAAGACAATGCATTATTGTTTTATACTATTTTTATTCTCAGGAAGGAAACAGAATTGAATATTGCACCATAATAAGCACAAAATGATTTACTGATGTGTGACAAATTCTACACAATTAAAAAGAATATGTGGGGCAATAGGAACCAAACAAAAGGGGAGCTAGGAAAACACAATAAAACAAATAGTTTTTATGGTTCTTCATTACTGAAAATCTTGCTTTGCTACACAACATCATCACTAAGATGAAGTAGATTAGCACTCACAACTCTAATGCAGATAGTTTTGTCAAGGTCATTAGGTGTTCAATAGTGTTTAGTAAAGCTGTAAAAGAATTGCACCTGAATGACTCTGTAATGGTTTGTGTTTCAGGAAATGGGAAATGTCGTGCAGATTGGTTACAGATTATTTTAGGGGATTAGTTACAGTGCTTGCAGATGCATTTGCTAGGGGTAAAACTAGGCAGACAACAGGTTCAGAATCATCTGTTATAAATTCTAATTTTGTACCAGGCACAGGCCTATCAATTTGTGTCTAATTATATTCTTCCATGTGAGATATAAAATACCTCAGGGTTTCTATAATAAAGGCTCATTAATGTGGACGAGAAATAATTCTGAAACTCTTTCTGCCAGGGCTAATGTTAAAACAGATTTTAATTGCTCTTACAGGATATTAAAACACAGATTTTTTTAAAATCCTTTTTAATCTAATCATTAAATGGAACTATTTTTGTAACCTTATATTTTCAAGTATTGCATCTTACACTGTTGGTTAATTGCATCATTACCAGTCATGTTAAACCAGAGAATAAAAGATGAATGCATAAAGTATAAAAGGCAATATTATTCAAGATATATGAGAGTCAACGCCCTTAAATTCCTTGTAATTCCCTTTTCTACCTTTAAAATATCTTCTTCCTGCTTAGATAAGTACATATTATAAAACGTATTTGTAAAAATGAAACAATAGGTATTGTGAATAAAAATAATTAGTATCACATCATAATTTAAAGAGAGTTAAGATTTTTCTCCAAGGTTAAAAACAAACGCAAAATCCTTCCAACAAAACCTTTTACTTTAAGATCTAAAATTGCTAACCTTTGATCTCAAGGATATGATTCGTCAGAGGCTAGTCTGGTCAGGTCACTAGAGGGTGAAATAAAAGAGCAGAATCACATTCCAGACTGATACTGACTTCGAGGGCAGACAACTTAACATCTCTCTTCCTCAGTTTCTCATGTTTTATGGATGAAGAAAAAATATTATTTTTATCCACAGTAAAAAGCAAATCCTCTGTTGTCAAATTCCAAAAATACCACTGTATTTCAATATCTTTTTGGAAATAGCATTCAAGTAAATATACTGTACTGAAAAAGAATAATATTAATGGACTTCGTAGTGATGGAGGAGACACTTTTATGCACACCTTGTCAAACTGCAAAGTACCACTAGCCTCAGGGCTGCTATCATTTGAATAAATGACAGGTGTATTTGTCACAGGATGCATATTATACAGCCACCTAGATAAATAAAATATATGATGGGCCAAAGAGCCTTCATGTTTTAAGTTTTGTCAGGAGAAGGGGGAAAAGACAGAAACTGAAAGGTTCTCACTTGGCATTCTAAAACACTAGCAGATTGAAAAATAAAGCTGATTTGAAGAAGCAGTTCTTGTGGTAGAACTGACAGTTCCTTTATAACAGGGAGCTGAGCTAACAATAAACTGATAAATAGATTCATAAAACAAGTATGTGTCTTCAGAAAAGAGAGAAAAGGACTTACAAAGGGACTAAAGTTTTGATACCATCGATAAGAACTACCAGCAGAGAAATATAAGAGTTTTCTGTACATTCATGTGCTCAGCAACATAAAGAATATATCAAGGTATCTTAAGAGAGAGTTCAACTTAAAAACTTGTTATCAAAATACCTACTTAGAATTTCTTTCTCCCTTGCCAGTTGCATAAATATATCCTGAGAATTATATTTATAAAAAAATTACTAGGATTCTTTTGGGAATTTACTGTATCTTCTTGCAGATTATAATAGAACAATACAAATCCTACAATAGATCTGAGTAACGTCTATTCAACATTGAATAGATCAGGTAGGATAAACAAAAAAAAAAGGTTGTAGAATAAATAAATTGCCCAGCTCTTTCACAAACCAGAATAAATAATCACTAGCCTTCTATCCAGGTGATATATGCTTTAACGGTTGACTTTTGGTACAAGACTCTTTAGCAATGCTATAAACTGATTCCACTTAAGAATGGTAAAACTTATATTTGTCCTAGTAAGTGAACTAGAGAGATAATACTGTTGAGTTTTTCCCCTTCAGGAAATGGTTTCAGAGTACTTCGAGAAAACTAGTTGCTACTCACAAATGTCAGTGCCTTAATTACCAGTTAAATTCATTTCATCATTAACATGCCATTTAGTAGCATGCACCATTAGCTTTTCAGGTTTCAGTTTAGAAATAAATTGTGACTGAAAATTAGATGACCTAAATATCCTCCATATAAATAGAAATGACCAGCACTGGGAAGTAACAGGCCAAATGCAAGGAGTCAAAAGAGTGGTTGGGGAATGAAATGCTCCCAGAAATGTGTCAGTACAGACTGGCCACTGCTAGTAACCAGACAGACAGATTTGTTTCTCTCCCTAGACACCAAAGGCCTTCCCTAAACACCTAGTTGCTTTCCAGTTTCAAATTCACTGTATTTATAACTTTTAAACTTAGATTTATATTCAAGAATCTTTGGAGACCGAGAGAGAGAGAAAGGATGATTTATAGAAACATTCACATGAAAGCAATGCATTCCTCAAAATTATTTGGATAATTTACAAGCTTGATTTACCATAAGAACTAAATATCTGTTTGGGGATTCAGTCTTTCTTTCTTTTCTTCCTTCTTTCTAGATGTTGCTACTAAACCCCCCCTCAAAACAAGTAAAGACATGGCAACTTCAGTATAAATACTTGATAAGTATTTCTTTACAGAAATTAAAAACTCACCTTGCTATAATTCCATCCCTTTTGCTAAATGCGTAGTGATACAGTTGTAGTTGGAAGAGCACGTACAGGCTCCATTCACTGTTTCATATGCTTCCATGCTGCTTCCCCTCTCTTGCTCCTCCCCGGGTCTGTGCTCCCACACCTGCCTTGCCCTTGGATGCTGCACCCACCACAGTGCCTTGTTGCCCGTGCAAGCTTTGCTTTCTTCTCTCTAGTGTTTTCCAAAGCAGCTTTTCTGAGAGTACAGCGGATCTTCCCAATTTGTTTAGCCATCATCACATCACCACGTCTGACTGGTCTGTTGGAATTCCTACAGAACCCAGAGGTCAGAAATGACAACCAGGATGGCCAAGGATGAGACTTTCCAGAAGCTAACAGTTTGGCCTAAGATGTAGTTAACTTTCCTTGGGTTAGGGAAAAAACCCCTCCAAAACAACAAAAAAAAATATAAATCCTTTACAGTGCAATTTCTTTCGTCAGATTTCAGGCTCCTTCCCAGGATTTCCCCTAATCTCTTCATTAGAAATAATTGTTTTATTAGATACTTCACCCAAAAGTAAAGCAGCTTGCACAGCAATTTTCAACCTGAACTGTTGATAAAGTTGTAAACATCTGAAACAAACATAGCAGAAAATACCAGGCCACTTCAACTCTAGACAGCACTACAAATTTCAAGCACAGAGCAATGTATAATTGTGCAAGAAACAGAAGTATGGAGCTTTGTAAAAATATTGAAATTAAGAGAGGACTGTGAAGGAGAACTATAACTTTACTGTGGACATTTTATATGATTGTTTCAATAGGATGCAAAAATGAGAACAGCAACTGTTGCATAATTGAAAGTATTGGTAGTGAAACTTCTTTAATAGCAAATGGTACAGCAAAACCTCTCACTTGATAATATGAATGAGAAAAGGGCTTAACGAAGATAAACCACTCAAAATTAAGACAGTAATATTTGTGTTTCTCTACCATTTTGTTATATATACAAATATATAAAGCATTATTTCTAAGAGTTTGCAAAACCAGGAATAATATAATAATGAAATGGCAAATATTAGATGCTGTCCATTTCTACAGAATGATAATAACCTCTACATTTTCCTTAAAAATCTTGGGTTCATAATTTTGCTATTTGTATTTTCAAATGGCTCACCATTTTGTCTGTCACCCTAAATATTTACAAGACTCCGAAAAACAAATTAATAATAGTTTTTCAGACAAACTAGCAACATAAATACATTAAAAGTCATTCTATAGGTTTTAGTCAGTTCCAAATATGTTATTGTTTGTTCAATGTGGAGAACAGGTACGTGCACTGAATCAATAACAAACATCCTTTAAAAAACAATAAAATTGTTAAACAAGGAATCACATAATAAAAAACCTAGTCCTATAAAGAGATGTGACACTGTGATATTTGCATTTGATTCGAGCCTCACAGACTACTTAACGACTCTGTGTGGGTGTAATACCTGCATCCAGGCATCACTTCATAGGGTAGGTTTAATTTCTACACAAGGGAGTCCCGTTACTAAAAGTAAAAAATACTTAAAAGTACTGGGTTAAATTTTTGCTAATACTGTCAACCTGAACATTTTTGTGCTCTTCCTCTCCCTGAGGGCTCTGCTTTTACTGTCAGATACTGACCATAAAAAAGTAGTCTTTCCACCAGGAACTGAAGACTCAGAGCCTGAAAAACAAACAAGCAAAAAGCATCTGTGTCTTGATCAGAAAAGCCTGTGCTAAAAATTCTTGTGCCTGAAATGTCATGCCTCAACAAGAGACCAAGTTGCCAGTTCTCACTAAGCATCTCTTCAAAAGGTATTTTTTAGAGAATTTTTGACTGCTTAATAACTTCCCATCAGTGGATAAATCCTTTATTATTTATTTTCAGAGACATCCTAATTTAGATTTATTAAAACCAAAATAGCTATCTTTGAATTACACAGCTGGGCCAATAGAGCTGCACAGTCCCTTTTGGCTATTCACTCCTTTGGGCTGGAAACTTTTCCTATCTTATACCTGCTAGCAGCATGAATACATGGTGCACTGCAATTGATGACACCTTTTAGTTGATCACCAGGAAAGAGCCCTACATTTCGGGGTGATAAATATTTTCCTTTAGTATTATCCTTACCTGTAAGGAGAATACAGGCACACCAGTATGCTACATACAGGCTAATAAATTTGAATAGTATCCACTTTTGCGCTAGGCTGGTTTTTTCATTTGTTTTGTGTTTTTCTTTTTCTTACGAGAATGCTTATATTTATATTATGTGTTCTCTCATACCATCTCTTTAATCTTTGCAGCTGCACTATGAAATTAATAGAAGATCAGAAACTTGTGCTATAGGCAGAGATTTGAAAAGTACAGCTTTAAAATACTGATATCCATTTTTACACCATGAATTTTTATTTAGAATACTACTGGATGTAGCATTTTTTATCATACTTTTGCCACGTGTCCATATTAATTATGAAAAGGCTGAAACAAGTAGTTAGTTTTTTTTTTTTTCCTTTCAAAAAACCACAATGAATGATGTAGCAGACACCAGTCACTAGTTAGAGAGATTTGTAAACCTTCAGGGTAAAATATTTAATAGGATAGATACAGTAATACAAAGGTTTATACCTAATTTTTCTGAAATTAAACTGAATTATATGAAAGGTAAATAATGAGACAGAATCATTGCTTATTGCCTGTGTAGATGCATTTATGTAATTGTCATCTGGCTTACTATTCATATGGGAAAGACTTGAATTTTTAATAGATTTTTAAGTTCTTAAACAGCTGTCCTACAATCCACTACTTTAAAGAGTTTATACATTTTTGTAACTGGTTTATAAGAAGATACCAGGCTAGATGTGAAACACTGAGCACCACTCCGAACTACATGAAAACTGGTTTTTATTTCTACACAATTGTCTTCCTAATTATTTTTATTTCAATTTAAGAAACAAATAGTCAAATAGAAATGAGTTAGATTTATGCATGTGGTTAAGCATACATACTTTATCTTCTGCCTTTTTTTGGGGGGGGTGGGGTGGGGTGAGGTGTGTGTGTGCGGGGGCCGTAGAACTGCTTGGTGCATAAAGAGGATGGCTCAGGCCCTAGGTTGTTTGGAAATTAAATAGCTATGGTTAGCTTAAAGATACTTCTCCAGTCTCTTGTGACCAGAAACTATGTTGAATCAGCACATAGATTTTTAGTTGAAGTCAGAAAATGGAGAAAATCAGTGGACTATGATTAAAAAATTAAGGATTGAAATTATGCTTATTCAAAAGTACTTCTGATCATGTAGGTAATACAGGTAAGTATCTAAATAAGCCACATAACTGAAATAAATATTTCAAAGTCAAGATTACATTTACTCATACTTCATTATAAAACTATTTAATTTTTATTCCTTTTTTGGAGGACTTTTATTAAATAAATAGTACATGTGATGGGTACATGTCTTCTCTGCTTCTAACATATTTAGAGTCACAAGGATATGCCTGTTAATAATACGAATTTTGTTTAGCCATTAGATTAGAAACATGAAGGACATAAGTGAATCATTTATAGTTTCTTAATTGTCTGTGATGGATTCAGGTCATGTTTTCTGTTATATCAAATCTGATTGCCAAATTGTCAGCTCTAATGCAAATCTCAGTTTTAATCTCCCCTGCAGCCCAATTACAAAATTACTTTTTGATCAGGTTCCTAGATTTTAGAATTATCTTTTCATTATAAGTTGGAAAACTGGTGTAAAAACTTGTTTTTTGTTATATAAAAAGAATAAAAACTACTTTATGAGGTACTAATAAAGATTGCAACAAATTCTTAGAAATGAAACAAAAACATTTCCATGTCCAGAATCTGAAGACTACAAAGTTAGACAGTACATGTAAGGAAAGGAAGAAACAAGAACTTCAGTTTTCCTCTAGAAACTAATCTTATTGAAGAAGTGGTTACACAACATAGAATACTATTACAACTTTGCAGATACTACCCGGGCATAGCCTATAATTTTATCACAAAAATTAAGCATATCCATTCTCTGAACAGACCCAAGTAGGAATTAGGTTTTCTTCCTGTTGGTAAAACACTTTTTGTTGCTACAGTGCGTTAAACCAAGTAAGTTTTTAAATCTAAGCTCAGAAAACATTTTCATATAATACACACCATTAAAACTATACAAATCGTAGTTGTATGATTGCCTACATTTATCTTGAGACTGCATCTTAATTGGCCAGAACTTCGGCTGACTCTGCCAGCACCTTTCTTTCACTGTATGAACATACAAAAAATCAGGAAACCAGATGTCTAGATTCTACACCTGTTTAATTCAAATTCAAAACAGAACAATGGACTTTATAAATAAAGAAGCTCATTTCTGCCGGTAATGGCAGCTTAAAAAGGTCTTGCAATTAAATCTCACTTTTGCCCACTTCATCCTTTTGGACTTGCTTTCCAGCTGTTAAGTTCTGATGATCATTTCTGGTTTTGTAAATCTCACAAGTGTCTCTCTGTGGATCCTTTTCAGTGTTTCTTTCTATTCTTCATGCTGGGAGCGGATTGTGTGTCTAGGAGTGTAGAGAGCAACCTGGACCCATGCAAGCCGGCAGCTCCTCATCCCATGTATGATTCCTTGTGCCCTGGATGCAGCAGCAGCTTGTGAACATCCAATCCTTTGCACTACAGCAAAACAAAATATACAATCCATCGTATGTAAACATCTTTCATTCAGTGTGACCCTTAAGAGACAAGTTATCTTTGCTTCTCCTAATGGCCCACACACAATGTACAACAGCTGACTCTGGACTACACAGTATTTGGTTATCAGTAAAACAACAGCAACAGATGCACAGAGCCCAAACATTAAAAGAAGGAGAAAAAAAGAAATAAAACCCAAGAGTTTAACACATACTCCAGGTGTGCATACCACTCCTCTGGCAAACCACCTCGACTGATGGGTGTGTGAAAGGGATAAAAAACAGAGGAAAAACTCAACACTGATAATAACGGGGGGCATTCCTTTTGAAAAGCAAAATACTGCCATGTGGCCATTAGAGAATCAGAAGACATATGAACGTCAACTTGACCAAGAAGAGCAGACAGCATTAAGATGGTTATTTTACTCATAATGGCATTTGGTTTTCTAACTAACATTCATTCATAGTGTGCTTATCCCAGCCCTAGCACAGCCTGTCTTCCACACACCTGCCAACACCACATTTATTTTATGCATTTCACTGTCAAAAATTGGTTGACAGTAAGACGGGGCAAATTTAACTGCATGCTTTGCGAATGCTACACTTGCTCACAGATATCCACTGGATTTACGCAATTTATATAGTGTGATCTATTCTTTTTCTATATAAACAACGGCCACATCAGGAATGTTAGAAATATAGAGCATTCACACTGCATTATGAAACAATAAACAAAAAGCATACACCAAACTGGCAGGCAATTTTAAAATCACACTCCTATGAAAAGCTTGGGTTTTTTTGGCTTTAGATCTATTTCACAAATAAGTTATCTGATGAAAAAAGAAAGTGATGTATGCTTCCCAAATCTTCAAAATAGTAGAAAGAAATTAATCACATTTTTGCCTCTCAGTTGTTATAACAATGATGAATGTTACACTCCTTGAGAAACGTTGCTGAATCATCCAGTAAATTGTTTGCTCTACAGTAGGTCTCATCCACAGATATGCTGACCTTCAGGGTGTTCCTGACAGGCTCAGTTATCAAAATCTGTTTTTCTGGCACAAATTCTACTCTTCCAAAACTATAACTTGTTCATTTGTAAAAAAATGCCGCCAGTAATTGTGCCTGTTTATAACCTTTCTGCCAATTTTTTTTCCTTTGTATAACTCACAAAACAGAAGAATGTTACACTGAATCATAATAATGCATTTAGTGAAGTAACCCATTCTCAATGTCATAAACACATTAATAACTTAATTTAAAATGAGGGCAAACTGTAACTATTCAGCATACTGAAAGCTGCTGATTCAGGAGAGTTAAGGTCTTCACCACTTACATAAATGACTGAAAATGAACTAAAATAAAAATTAATACCAAATGTTCACCATCTGATATGTAATTTTTCTCTGAAGAGGTTTTCTAGCTGTCCCTCATAACTACTAGTAATATAACTTTAGAAAGGATGACAGTCACCCTGGGTCAGGACTCCATAGAAATGGCTACACAAATGACCGTACAAATTCTGTACTCTGGCACAGTTCTGCAGTTACACAGGAGAATGGCTCCTACTAAGGTGAGCACTCAAATACTCATTTAATTTTTAAGCATATCAACAGCTCTACTAAATTCAGAAAAAAACACTTATGCTCTTAGTTTTAGCTACATACTCCTTCTTTACCATGACAGTCCCTGGATCCTTGTAGAGAAATGTGGATTGTAAACAGTGTTAGGGTGCATTATTGCCCACAGGCTGAGCAATCTCGTACTCATTTGGACCCACTTAAAATGTGAGCCGAACATGGTTGTTCCAGTACTATTTCTCTCAAGGGAAAGGATAAAGAGTTGAATATGTAATAACATCCTACAGCCTGAAAGAACATAGACATTTTAATTTTACCTGAAGTCGTGTTCTTGAAATATCTGTAATTACTGTAAGCTGGTCCTCAGTTTTCATTTTGACTAGTCTGGAACTCAACAGGCACTGTGAGACAAGACAGGAAAAGCTTTCATGAAAGACTCAACCTGACATATGAGATTTTGATTCTCTACAACTCCCAGAGGAAGAACTCCTACTCAGGTGGGAAAACCATGATGTGTGGAGAAATTGTCTCATACATGCTAGCTCTAAACAAGCCAAAGAGAATGAATATCAAAGCACAGTGGATCAAAGATGCCAGCTAGAAGGTTTACTGCTTTTCTACATTAGCACAAGTAAGCAGCACCATGACACATGGGCTAACAGAAAACCATGTAAGGCGGCCAGAAAGTACTGAACTACACTGAAACTATGTGAAATTATGATTCAGCAAAGATAAGATTAACAGTTTAAAGTAACCTAGCAGTTATCACTACAGGAAATGTCTTATAACACATTAGCTTAACAACCTAAATAGATGTTTTAATTGCATTGTTGTAATAGGAAACATATTTACCACGTGTGAAAAGCTGTGTTACATATATAAATTTAAGGGACATGTTTTGTTAATCTATATAGTTATAATGTAAATTGCACAAAGTCCTAATCTTTTATCATTGCTTATCATGATTACCACATTATCATTTGCAGACAATCCTTTTTTTTTTTTTTTTTCTTTTACAATCACTTTTAATGGTACGACGAATTAACAAGTTTTTCAGAGCATCAGAGCATTAACCCTGTAATTGTTTCCTTTTTTTTTTTTTGCATAGTAACAGATGGGCATATATCTCTTGGGATAAGAGAATCAAGAATCCTTTATTTGCAAAGCAATTTTCTCTCTCATTGTAATCAATACCTTTTGTTATGTATGTATTAAAAAGCAGTTAAATGGAAAAAACCAAATGCATCTCTGTACACAAACATACAAATTAAACTAAATAGCTGGGTGAAATGGTCAGCTGAACTTTTTGATTTTATGCAAGACAGTGCAATCCTTATGCAAAGAATAAAACTCTTATTAAAAATAAATTTCCTATTTCAGTTCTCTACATTTTGTTGAAGGGGTGAGGGGAGAAACTACAATACTCCTAACTCAGCAGGGAAGCAAAAATCATGTTTCCAAAATTTACTCATATGACCATACTTAAACAGTTTTTCTGCAATGGGAGTACTCTCGCTGACTAACTGATTAATAAAATTTTTTGAACTTCACTGCTGATGCACATACATCTGAACAGGAATGACTACGTCTTTGTCTTTTCCAGTCCAGAATTATATACCATGATAAGCTTCCTGGATTAAATTTTGAAAAATTTTTAAGAAATCTGAGCAATTGTGACATTTTACTTCACCCAGAAAGAAAAAGAAACAAATCTTTTTTTTTTTTTTTTTTTTTTTTTTTTTGTGGTGGTAGCAGTGATTATTCGGTAGTGTTGTACAAGCAAGCAGCATAAATTGTTGGAGGAAACTAAAGATCACGGAAATGAGAAGTGAAGTACTTCCTTTTCTTTGTAAAAACACTCTAAATCCACCTTTCATATTCTGATGTGTAGTGGGTTATTGTTCTCTTTGAGTACAAACTGCATTTTTTTCTGTGCTTTGAAATCCAAGTCACCTCTGAGTATGTGACCTAACCAGATTCAGTTTTAAACAAATGTTCTTTTGAAAGTAAATAATATTCTCTGTTTGATAATTCCCAGTACATATTTAATAACACGCTTTATTTATTTTTATTTCTAAATAGAAAAAAAATTGCTTTATTTCCAATGAAAATAGGTTAAAAATCCCACACACATCTAAATTTGAGTAGATCATCTTTAATGATTTATTGTTCATTTTCCTTAAGAAAATGTTACTTTCTAACCCTCATGTTTTAGGGAAGACAAAGGCTTGTAGACTTACTGTTAGAGATTTCATTTATTATCTTTATTAAAGACCATTAAAAAGTTGCTATGTTACTTAGTAGAGAAAGACTGTAATGATATAAAGACTTCATTTTGTTTAAGTAGATTCTATACTGATACTTAATTCACTGTTACTGAACATTTCCATGAATACTTCTGCAACTAACTCTAAAGATGAAATGTGGAAAATTAATTACAGTTACGTCCATTTTTGTCTTTGCAGTCTCACAGTGGATGTCTATGAACAGAACAATAACTTATCTATTTGAAAAACATTCAGCAATGATAATCATAGGTAAGATCATTGTACTAAAGAAATACATTATTTCCTATTCAATTCAGTCCACTGCAGCAATATCCCTTCCTGTTACTGCTGTATTCAGGTAATTGTTAGCTTTAAATGCACATAAACTTTTGCAGTGGCAAACCAACAGATTCTCAACAGATGCAAGAAAATGATCTACAAGAGAAAGATTTCTGATAATTTGTAGCTGCACACCTAACATTTTAAGAAGACTGTCTTAGCTGAGCACACGCACACTTGCAGTAATATGCATTTCTAGGCAAATAACAAATAGCCCATATTCTTTATTTAAGAGGTCATATTGATTTTTGAAACAGTTGTAGTCAAGTAGCTACATTAAGAATGTTTGGATCTTAATTACAAGCAACTCAAATGTGCAATACTTCTTAATGACAGTAAATAAATCAATCAGCATAAATTAAAAGTGACAGAGGCTCAGAACAAGAGATGCTGTACCTGACACTTTCAGTCTATAAGCGGATAATACAGTAATACTGAATTGCTGGAACACAGTGCCTGCTAACTGGAAGTTACATACTATACTGCTACAATATCCTCATAAAATATAACCATATTTATTCCTAGGATGATTTTGTCTCTCTTTCATTAGGTGTTTTAACAAAATTTAACTTAATGTATTTTTCTTAAGTCAATTCAAATTACAATTGTTACTTTTCTCACTGCTACATGACCCAACTAGGACAGAAAGAATAACATTTTAAATATGGATTAGGAATGTACATATAACATCTACACTTGTCCCCTAGTGACAGTAAAAAAGACAAGAATTATGTGAATCAATAAAAAGACAACGTGATCATATTTTGATGCAAGAAAAATATATGGTTTGAATAGCTCTGGAATTAAAAAAGTTATCATATTTTAGCTTTTTTTTTTTGTAATTGTCTACCATACTCATGAAGAGAATATTTGACTAAAAGTACCTTTGTTTTGTTTGAAATGACAGGTCTTATATCCATGATGTAGATTTTGTAATAACAGCCAATGTTTTGAAGAGAAGAATGTTCATGAAGAACGTTTCCAGTTCTGTCCCATTCTGCTACTTTCTGCGAAGATATTATGTTCTGTAACTCATTTAATTTTGTTTTAATTCCATCAACAGTATTGGTTATGTTAAAACAAAGTTTCAAGGATTTTACCAAACCTTTGTGAAATGAATTCATATTTATTTAGGTAACTTCCAATCATTTTTAATATAACAGCTTCTCCAGTAGCTGCAGTGCCTTAATTCAAAAGGTTAGTGAGAGGAGCAGCTATTACACTTGACCTAACATCAGAAGCATTTCAACTTCTCTGTTACTGCTAGAATATAAACTACACCAAACAAAACATAGTTGGAAAGACTCCCTTTTTTTCAACTGCATTTGTCTTATCCTGAATGGTATGGCTGTGGCATACCAAATGTACACACCAGGTGCCAGCTGTGCTTGCACACAACAGTAAACAAGTTTCATACAGTCTAAATTATTTCCATGGCCAGTTCCTAAATCTTGTAGCATCAGAAAACCTTAAATCAGATATTCTGAGAAAAAGAAGGTACAGTAACAGTCTAAAGAACTTGCACGTCTTTAATCAGCTAATTGCCCGCGTGATTAATCCTGTTCCTCAAGACATCAGCGCTAGAGCCATTACACAGAGAGAAAAACCGTAGATCTCTAATACTTGTTGCCTTTGTCAGATTTTGCTCTGAGCCAGACAGAATATAACAGTGCACCAAAAATCTTTGAATGAACAGGTATCATGAGACAAAAATGTTTATAAAAGAACACAAAACCCCCAATTTTAAAAAGCCCTATTTGTGAACTAATAAATGGCATTTATTTAATCTGCCTGTACACCTACACCCACCCTGCCAAGTGAGCAACAAGGACCAGCTACTCCCGAAGGGTGGGGAGCCCCACAGGGCTAAGGCCATGCTGGGACATCAGCTCCTGGGTGACAGGCAGGATCAGTCCCACAGAGGGGAACCAGGGTCAGAGATGGTGCTGGGACAGCCAAGCAGGGCTGCAGGGACAGGGAAGGGCCAGGATGCCAGCTTGGGGGCCACATCCATATCAGCAGGGTCCATGGCTGGGCATGGACTGGTGGTGGTAGACCTGGAGACCAACACCTTATGGTGTCATGGGGCAGGACTGAGGGTGAAACGCCCAGGTGAAACTCGAGTGAAATGGGGGTGGTGAAACACTGGTACAGTTTGTCCAGGGAGATGAGGCTTCTATCTGGAAATATTCAAAGAAAGGTTGGACAGAGCTCTAAGCAATCTGATCCAGCTAGAGATGGCCCTGCTCACTGCAGCGGGGTTGGACTAGATGGCCTTTAAAGGTGTCTTCCAGCCCAAACGATCCTATAATTCTATGACCCCAGGGGGACTGAAATGAGAGCCAGGACCATAGGGCTGGGAGGAGGCCCCTGGAGAGGCTGCTCTGGGGGCACTAATGCCGATAAACACTGTCAGGGCCCTGACATTTTCTGCATTAACAGTGTATTGTTAGTTCATGTTATCATAACACGATCATATAAATATGTTGTCAAATTCAGTAATTTATTTACTTAAGCATTCAGCTTGATTTTTATACTATGATTTGAACCCAGAGGTCAAACAGGCTGTTTATACAGATTCAGGGAGTGCAGAAGTGTGCCAGCAAGTTTGCATGGCCACTTTGCTCCCCCCTCCATTTTTCTTGCAGATGTTACTCTACAAATTGTCAATGCAGTGCACATGTTTGTTCACAGCTGAGTTCCCCTTTGGAACAAACCAGCTGGGGCCCAGGGGAGCCAGCTAGCCTCAGACTTACACACTGCTGAGCAACAGAGGAACATCAGTATTACATAAAGAACATTTTTCAGAAAGCAAGTCCTTTGCACTGAAAAATGAATATGTGTTAGCAGAAATGTATGGTTTACTGTATACATATAGCAATTCCAACATTTGTAACGTGCTTAGGTGCTCTGTTGCATCACTATCTATTTTTCATTAATAGATTTTATTCAAACAAAAATGTATGGGCGTAATTATATTTCCATCAACAGAAAATTTCTTAGTCGGATTGCAGATATCAGCTGTCAGCTGGAAAACTGAAAAACACACTGCGAGTTATGAATCTACCACTTCTTTAAAACAGCAGGATTGAACCAACAAAGAACACCAATATATGCAAAAGTAGAAAACTGCTACAAACCCTCTTCCATTTCTTGCTATGTTTTCAATACATTGAAGTTAAACACGAAATTCATTCCAACATTAGGTTCTTCCATATTTATATACAAAATTCTTTTGAAGGAGTTCCACTCTTAGCATTCAATAATTTTGATTTCAGAAAAGCTTCTAGAAAGTAATGTTGGGAGGATTTTGTAGAAATAGCAGGAAAAAATAAAAAGATAAATAGTTAACATTAAGGAAAATAAAACAGGAAAGTTAAAGGAAACAAGCAATTATGCATAAACATTCAATACTTGGACTCAATTGTTATACACATGACAACAGTATAAAGGGCTAGTCAATACAAGAATGATGTTATGTAACAATATATTAACAGTTGGGTTATTCTGGCAACTATTTTCTAGCAGAGACAAAAATCTCAATGCTTACTTTTAAGAACAAGGTATTATCCTTAATTTCAGAAGAAACACAAAACAAGTTTTATGCTTGAGAAGTAATGTACAGAATTTCCTTATGCCAATATCGCTATGAAATGGGTTCACTGGTGTCTAGCCTGTACCCAAGGATAAACTGTAATAGTCGCTCTATCACCCAATGGTCCCTCACCAGCCAGGCAGAAGAATCAGGAAAAGAAGAGGAAATCCATGGGTTGAAGTGAAAACAGATTTAATGAAACACCACCAATACCAACAGAGATATACAGAGTTATACTCAGCCAAATGAGCATCCAGTCGCCACAATCAACCAGAAAGCAGTCCTCAGGAGAAGCCAGAGGAGGAGCTTCTCTAGAAGAAGGACCCCCAGCAAAAACCCCACAAGAGTTCTCTCCTCAGCAAACCTCCCTTCCCTTTATACTGACCATGACATTACAGGATGGGCTACGCCTGGAGCTGACTCAGGCCACCTGCTCTGGCTGACTCAAAACTGCTAATGGCCTGCCTAGCATGGCTGGGCTGTGATTCTGTCCCAGTCAAATCAGGATAACTGGCCATGTAGAGTGAAAGGGTTAATATATTTTCAAACCTCGGAATAGATGAAGATAGTATTTCTGAACCTTTTTTAATTGAAGGACCATTTAAACTTTTTATAAAAAAAACCAAAACCCCAACCCCCTACATGGTATTAAATATAAAAGGAAAACATTGAAAATAAAAGCTATTGGTAAGATATTAAGAGATAAATTGCACCTGATTTTCATAATCTTTTTTTATTTTTCCTTTGTATGCATGATAATGTGCTTATGTGGTTTACCAGCACAATAATTTCTTTCTCCTCCATTTTCTCAAGTCTTACAATCATGAAGTAGATGAAATTGCAAAATGTGAAAAAATAAGCATCAATTTTTACAACAAAAGAGAAGTTTAAATTCTAAAACAAACCTCAGAAAAATAAATATTGTGATGAGACAAAAATTCAAATAATTGAGCTTGCTAAAAAAATAAACATTAATTTGTAGATTAACTAGCCTTTAGTTGGTGTGAGCAAAAATTGGTATAAGTAACCCTAGACTGAACCTAAAGCAAAACAAATAATGAGGGGCACAGCTTCCATTTAAAACACCTTAAACAACACATAAGTAGAAAAGAAATGTAAGAGATGGGGGAGACCAACTAATGAAATAAACTATCCTCAAAAAAAAAACCAACCCCAAAAAAGAAATTGAACAGGATTAGAACAGACACTCTTGAAACAAGTAATACCCAACTCTCTCATTCCAGTATACAGTCTTCAGGTTCCAAGATTTCCCATGTTGTCTGGCCAAGGGACTGCTGAGATTTTTTTTTAAGATGGGATAGCATATTACTACCTCACTTTGAACAACTTTATATGTCTTCAAATAAGCATCTTTTACTGAGATGTAAGCTCTTCACGCCAATAATAATCCCCCAAATTCTTAATCATAGAGTGTCTTACAACTGTGATATACTAGCACTAAGACGTTATGATAACAGAAGCTTTTTTAATCTGTAAGAATAGTGTATCCACACAATATGTAGCTACATGATGTTGTGCAGCATTGCCCCTGAGAGTTATAAAGGTCATCTTCAGAGGAGGACAGACAGGTATCAATATTTCATTGATCACAACTGCATTTCACTTTGCAATTCATATTGTATTAGAATTCCTACCGCTGACAATTGTCAGAAAAATATTGTTCTTTAATAGCATGAGAATGCAACTAAAATGAGCAGGATTTGTTTTCTGTATTTTATTATTATTTTTTATTCTGAGATGAATTGAGTGAGAAATGGAATGCAATTCTAATTGAAATCCAAAAATACTAATTTAATAGATGAGTAGATACAATTTGTTCAGCTGTTTCTTTCCAGAAACCTTATGCAGATTATGAAAAAGTTCTCAGTTCATTTGTAATTGTTACAGTATTCATTATCCATCAATTTTTGTCCAGACTTCATTGTTACTTTACAGGAATAAGGCTCATACAAATTTTAAAGTTATTTTCCTGCATATTCAAATGTGAACGCTACTAAAAAAGTAGTATTTTTTTTAAAAGACATGGCAAGAAATTAATTTGTCCAACAGATGTCATAGAAAGAATGGAAAATGTGAAAGCTTGCCTACTATCTTAAGATAATATAACAATCTCCATCTTTAAGTCTATACATACAGAATTAAACCCAGGCAAACAAGTTACTCGAAGTTTCCATTTCTGATTCTTGTTTTTCCCGAGTGATCCTGCCAGAGATATATGGACCATGACTAATCAAAAGGTAGAGACAAAAAAACTTATAGTATTGAAGCCAGAGTACTGTGTGTTGAAATTTTGATTTTTAGATTCATCTGGTTTCTTTACCTTTATGCAACATTCCATACCTTCTATCAGAAAAATTACAAAAGCCTGGAAAACAAACAAATCTTTTTTATACACATATATATGTGTGTGTGTGTACATATTGGCTATTAATAATTTTGTGAAGTGAAAATTATTTTAAAATATCTAGACTAAACTTCTAGCCATTAGAAGACTAAGAAATAATTTTCTTTCTATGAAAAATCATAGAATATTCACTGCATATTTTGATATTATTAATTCATATAGTTTAAATGAAAAACGACTGTTCCCTTTTAAAAGATGTGCAGGCCCCTTGATTTCAGAGAAATGAAAGAAGAAGGAATTTTTAAATGTCAGATATTTGAATACATGTTGAAGATATTGGTGGGCAATGAAGATGCCCAACTATAATGCCATAGGTCTGCCTTAGCTACAAAATAGATTATCGTATTTTTTCTAAAAGTACTGGAGCCCTGAATATATTTTACTGCATTCTGAACATCCATACATACTTGCGTTCTGTTGCATTTTAATGTATCTAACTGATATATCTTATTCTGTGTAATTAATTTTATATATTAATGTAATAAATATATTATTAATCTTATATAACAATATTTTTATATTATACAGTTTACTGCAAAACTGTATAGCAGGTGGAACTTGAATGCCAATGGATCAGAGACAAGAATAAAACACTTAGAGTTAAAACAGCTCGAGTCATTCTCTAAATCTCTCTCAAGTTATTGGTTCCAGGAAGCCCTACGGCTGACCACCTTGTTAAGACTCATAAGGGTGGAAAAAATACTGACTTGGGAGACAAGGCTTTCAGAATGAAGATGTACAATTTTTGACAGCACGTAGAAACTATTTTGTGGACATATTCTTCTCGTGCTCCCACAGTTGACCAACATGTTATTGCCCTCTCCATCTGCATCTGGGCAGATGAAGCAAACTGTCCGGATATTGAGCTATTAAGGTATGATGTGAGTATCTGTTCAACTGCTTTGCAACATCCAGTTTCTTGCATCTGGTATCTTTCAGGAAAATGTTGTGTTTTTAAACTCCCTACAATTTTCATCTCTGTATTATCCTGCAGTCCACAACTGAAACAGTAAGAATAAATGTCACATAACACAATTTTGTACATGCCATGTTACTGTATGTAATTGTACAGTCCAGGGGGGAAAAAAAGAAATGTACCCTATAGATGGCAGCCAAAACATACTGAAGAAACTTTGGTGAAACATCAAGGGTAAGCTCTTTAAAACATTTATGATTAGCCATAAAATCATAAAAGCATTTATTACAAAGGAAATTAAAAAAATGGCATAAACTACTCAGATTAGATCAGCCAGCAGCACTTTTAAAATGTGTTTCAGTCAACTTAATCGTCTGGCTTTTTATTGGTACTGGTAACAGTATGGGCTAGTGTTCCATCAGTAGGATTCGCTCTTCTACAGCTCCTCTAACAAAGTTTGCAGATTATTAGAAAAGACTAAGGGACTTTTCTGAGTTAATTTAGAGCAAGTTTAAGTATACTGTACTTCAAGGTTGAACTTCTGTTAAAGTACATTTTAATATTTCGATGCCTTAGGAAAAGATTAAGAATTTGAAAAGCTGAAGAGACAAAATAGAATAATTTGATAGATTACATTTAAACCAGCTGAATATTGTATTTTAATAAAAAAAGTCTTTTTAGAATTGCTTGCATTCACTATACTCCACATATTTGAAAACCTCATCTGTAGACAGAGGAGTATGTGTAAATATATCCACCATGAGCAGCCATGTTGGATAAGGTTACTTACTAAGGAGTTATATAATTTGCATAAGGTTTTAAGCATCTCCAAACACTTTTTTTTTTTTTTTTTTTTTAAGATATACAGTAATCCTAAATACCCTTTAAAGTGAATTAATGAAGATTACAGTGTAAGGAAGTATCTGACACTTGGGGATATGCTGCTTAGAGAGTATTTTTACACACACATTTCATAAGCCCACTGAGTAAATCTTGGACTTCAACCATTGTTTTTGGACATGAAAGAGTTTGAAAATCCTATTAACATCTTTGTGGAAGTGGTCTGGCAGTACTGCTGCTACAGTATAACGTATTTTGCATTATCACTTATTACAGCAAAATCCTAACTTGTGAATCCAAGGGAGTTCCTGAAGTAATTTCTGCAAAATTATTCTCCTTTTCTTGCAATATTTTCAATCGTACATATTACCTTGTTGTGAAAATATAATGGAGTGCATGACATCTGTCTACCTCCTTTTCTGAAAAGAACATATTCAAAATAATATATGTGCAGATAAGACAGTGTCAAATTTACTTTTTGCATAGTTCTGCAGTCTTTCTGAATCACCCCTTCCCCCGCCACCTGCAGAGTTATTTAGCATCTCCATTTTAAATGAAAATTCGCCTTTGAGAACGTTAAAGTTTTAGTCTCAATTACCAAAAGACTTTAGTACTAGAAGTAGTGGATTTAGAGAGCAGTTTCAACAGTTTTCCTGTGTAGCCCATGATTTTTTCAATCATAGCCATTTAACAAAGTAAATCTCAAGTCTGTGCATATTTATGTACAGAAGAGAGCACGATTTTCAAATTTAAATCCTGCTACTGATAATTCCATTTTGAGGTGGACCTATTTATAATTTGTCTGCAAGGAAGACTAAACCAGTTTTAATTCTAATCAGAGTAACAACAAAGGTTTTATTAGAAAATAAACTAAGAAATTTTTTTTTTTAAGTTCTAAGTGACTAGAAAAACATGTAAGTAGAAGGGAGATATACAACGCTTTCAATGCCCCTTGTGTCCCTGCAGGTCATTCTTGCTTTCAGGTTTGGCTGCAGCCAACTCAGTGACCTTGAGATGCAGTAAACTCTGCAGGTTTTTTGTAAGACATCAAGTGTAACCACTTTAAAATATTTATGATTAACCATAAAATCATAAAAACAATTATTACAAAGGAAATTTAAAAAATGGCAAATGCAGTCCCCAGGAAATTCTTGTTGATACTTCTGTGGCCTGTCTGCCTTTTCCCAGCTCCTCAAGCACTCTCAGTCTCAGCATGAGCTGCAAGCAGGCTCGCAGCTCTCTGCTGTGAACATCTGCCTGCCCAAACCTGTAGCATCTTAATTTTTCTCTCCCTTGAGCTTGTTCCCTAGCTCCCACAGACATACAAGCAACCTCTCCTCCATCTAGAGATTACATAACCAGACTTCTTAAAAGAACAGAATAATTGAGAAAAAAAGAGGAAAAAGCACCATGCCACAGATACATTATCACATTTAAACATCACGCTATGTTTAAGCATATACAAGACCTCTCCCTCAGCTAGAGGAATTATATTACTGTTCTATTCAGACCAAACTTCCTTTCTGGCAATCCCTGAATGTTGCAGGCATCTAAAATTCAAACGGAAACACTCTGTCCAGAATAGCTTAGCACTCCTTTGAGAGAAGTCTCTTGCCCCCTGCACCTTAGAAAAGTGGATCTTATATTTCCTGCACACAGAAGTTTCTCTGTGGCAGCACAAACTCATCTATGTCTGGGACATGCAGAAAGAATGGGTCAAAATAAGAAACATTTAAAGTCCATCAGGATTGTCACAAGCATCATAATCAACTATGTCATCCATTACATAATCTGTCTTCTGTTACACCTTGAAACATCTTACAAAGAAGCTTCATGATTCCACTCAAAAAGTAGCAACATGGAGCATGAAAGAGACCCAAGCTTTGGGAAGCTGAGCAGAAGCCTTGGTTTCCATGAAGCTTTAGGACTAATGTAACTTAAAGTAAGATATCATAATTGAATCCCTAAATTTGGAACGTATTCTAATTTACTTTCCCTGAGCACTTACCATGAATATTTGCAGACAGCAATGCAGGCCAGCCCAAGGGCTCACCACATCAACGTGACTCAGGGTTTTCCAAAGCGGACAGCAAGACTGGGGTTCTGTGAGTAAAGATGTACATAATTTGTATAAATTGGTAAACAGTGATCTAATATCATTCTTGGATGCCTTCTTTTGTATTTAAAATAATTATATTATTTCAGTCTGGGCAAAAAGAGAAAAGACAAAAAAAAAGCCACTGGAAAAATGCATAATGTTTGGAAATATTAACTGTACCTGCATTCTGTAGAATGGTAAGTGCAACTTCTGTTCATGCAAACGTAAGCAGCAATGAATATGAATTAACTTCCAGAAATGAAATCCATCATATGATTTCATTTTAATCTTATGCTTTTGTTTTTCCTCCCAGATAAGTTATTAACTTTTGCATTTCAGTGCCAGCAATAATCAATTTCAAATTTGTAAATTGTAGAAAATTATGTAGGAATCTGAATGTTAAAAGCAGATTAGAACAGAAAAGATTTAATACCAGGTTGGAGGAGTAAAACACAGCTGGAGAGTAAGAGCTTTTAAAAATAATCTACAAACTCATGTAGTATAAGCAAAACATGATTAAGATGATGGTACTCCACAGCATAGCTGGTTCTATTCCAGCTCTAAATTCAGCTAATATGTACTTGGTGGGTTTTGGTGGTTTCCACTTCGAAAAACTTTCACTGAGGGGAAAGGCAGATGGAGAAAAAGCAGAGCAAAAATACAGGAAATACTTCAGCAGCCAAAGTGGTATTTGACATGTCTGACCTAAGTATAAAAATAAATAATAAAAGTTTTAAAATAACGGCAATATTAATTTACTAACTTTAATCAAGACTAAAATGTAAGATCTCTTTTATCGACATGTTTTGATCTAAATTATTTTTTTTTCATTGCTAGTTTCTTACACTTCAGTGTAATTTTTTTAGTGTGGAAAGAAAAAAAATCTGTATTGAAAAATTGTGCTCTGGCTAATATACAAACATAATAAAAGGCAAGAGTTTCACTGTTATTGTAATAGATGATTTGAAATCACCTGCAAATATGTGTTTTGCTAAATTTCAATGATTGAATGTCAAAAATCTCCTGTCAAGGCCATCACCCCAGATACTACAGCCTAGTGGCTGTTGTATTAGTTGAGTGAGACGAGAAAAAGTTTTACAAAGTTAATGATACCACATAAAATTTTTGAAGATCTTTCTAAACTGAGAGGGGCAAATAGGTGACAATCTGCAGGAGAAAATATTACAGTTCAGTTGCAAGAATATTCTGTTTTGTCCAATAATCATGCCTAACGATACTGCTGATTCTTGCATGCTGTTCTGCAAAATGAGCTGCTCCACAGAACAAGGAGGAAAACAAAGAGCAGCATGTCCTACACGCAGTTTTATTTGACGAACTAGAAAAAAATACTTGTGATATTGAGACTCAAAGCCAATCATAAGGAAAGGGTAGATGCTGCCAATGCTTACATGCATTGTTGCTGGAGTGGTCAATAGTTCTTATTGTGGTGTAACCATAAAGCTCTGAGAACCGGGAAAACCTACACACACACAGAGTGTTTTTGAACAATGTGTAGTAGGTCAAGGCAACCTACACGTAGCTATTCATGGATATCTAGTGGTGCCACATTGAACCATCTGGTCCTGTTCTGTTTCTGCCTCATGAACGAGGAAAATGAGTGTTCCTTTTCCAAATCACAAGCCACAAGATTTAAATATTCTGTGATTGATTACTACAGAAAAAATTAATTAATAGAACATCTGCCTGCCAAGAAGATAGAATAGAAGTAACTAATGTGTTACAGTTACTGGGCCAGGTTCTCCCATTATTCTGGCAGCTAACAAAGACCAGAAGGTAGATGGGTCAATCTGGCCAACAATTTTTTCATTATGGTGTAACTGTCACCCGGCAAATCTAGCTCAATAACAACCTCTTTCAGTTGGTGCCTAGCCTACAGCAAGCTGGATGCTCTTCAGAATCCTTCTCAGCATCTATCACTCTCTTTAGGAGACTATGTGACTTTGAAAGTCTGGTACTAAACTACAGAAGTACACAAGCCCCATTACATTCTAATGTATTTAGAATGACTGAGCCGCCATTGAAAACAGTTCTTGCGTACCGTAAATTGGTAGTTCTGATGTCAAGCAAAAATGACTATTTTTATACATATGGTATGGTGATTTCAGTAGAACAATTTGCAAAAGTAAAGTGAATGTTATGCCTAAGAATAATTAGCTTCAAATTACTTTTTTAATTGAGTATTTGGAATTGTTTTATTCAAATTGAATATGCAATGTTTTCATTCCATTTCATCTTTGTATTTGCTTTGAGATGTCAAGTGTCATTTTTACTTTGGCAAGAGGTCTTTTGATTATCAAGATAAAAGAAAATGTTTTTTTCTGAATAAAATTTCTTTTTTATTTTACAAATGGAGTGAATGGAAAACTTCTACTAATGATATGCTTCTCATTAGCAAATGGATCCCTTTACTGTGGTAATCAAATAAACCCTTTCTTCAAGTCAGTCCTCACCCATTTTTATAATTATCATCACTGTCCCCATTTTTTTTTTCTCCTTTGAAGTAAAACTTGAAATGTATGTATATGAAAGCTTTCCAACTGGCTCACTATAAGGAAACTGATGTGCAGGACTCCTAGTGGAGTAACAAAGTTTCTTCAGACCACAGAACTACAGTCCACAACCAGACATAAAATCATGCAAAGATGGTTTCTTTCTCTGACTTCTCAATTAATCAGTAACTAAAAAGTGATACTTCAGTACAAGAAATACTATACTGAAATTGCTGTTTTGATACAGAGTATGCCATCAAGCCCACTCCCTGAAGGGAAGAAAAGTAATTTAAACTATGTGTTGTGAGTGGTCAGCAATAACTACTGCTTGTGTCCTGTGTTATATTAAAGTAATTCACTATTGACATCATAGAAGCACTGCTCAATCACTGTAAATGAATTCTCACTAGTGTTCTTGAGGGCACAGCCTCAAGACAATCCAATGGCAAAAGCATGTATGAGGTCATAATTTGGCCTATTATGTATAAAACAAAAAGAAACAGTTTAAATGTGAGTGCCTGCAGTGAAAGAGAAATATTTTGCAAACTGAAATGGCACTGGAAATCAATATGACACAATGAATATATATCTCGGAGTGCCAATTCTACAAGATTGTAAAGAGTAACTATTGAGGATTAACATTTTCTGTACTGTCGTGTAACCCTTTTAAAATGTCTCATTTAGCTGTACTTGAGAGATGAGGTTTTTAAAATATTGTATTTTTAAACACAAAAGGTAGAGCATCTCAGCTGAGATCGAAGGTCAAATCTCTTTTAGAATAATTCAGAACACATTTGCACTGTAAACCAAAAGAAATTAGGGCATTAAATATTCTGATATGACACTTGCAATGAAATTGAGAAATCAGGTTATGACCAAGATCAGTGTTTATTTCATCAACTTCTGATATGACATGGCACTAAAGCATACCCAGCTGCAAATTTCTCCAAACTCAGGCATGAAAGCAGTAATCCCCATCCCCTCAAACCCCATATCCAAACAACTCTTATATCAAAGCTGAAATTTAACACAATATTCTGTCCAAACGAGTTTGGTCAGAACTTACACACTTGAACGTAACGTAGCCACTTGCAAAACAAGGAATATGTTGACAGATGCCAAAACCACCTACTGTTAAACTATCATGGGGAAAAGTCAACGGTTAAGAATGTTTGAGACTGTGTGACCGTATCATTTAAACAAGCAGAAACACTGACTTTGGTGAGCTGGGTCAAAAGAGAGCCAAAAAAAATTTGCTCAAAGAAGAGTGATTTCTTTTTTACTATGGAATAGAATAAAACAGAACAGAACAGAATAGAATATTTCAGTTAGAAGGGACCTTCAATAACCATCTGGTCCAACTGCCTGACTACTTCGGGGCTGACCAAATGCTAAAGCCTGTTAAGGGCATTGTCCAAATGTCTCTCAAACACCGACAGGTAGACTATGCAGGTTTTAGTAATCAGTATTACTTATATAAACTAAATTATGATGCTAACAAAATTTAACAAACTCTTAAAAGTACACTTAAAGGTTCTGATATTCCTACATGAAAATAAACTGCAGAAAGTCTAGCAGTTAATTTTGCTAGCAAAAATATTGCTACCTTAGGAAAAAACCTGAAGAATTTCACCAGTCCACAGAGGAACTTAACCTCCCAAGAGGACAGACAGAATGCGAACACTCTGAGCAAGCTTCAAATAAATCGGTGTAAAAGACAAAAAAAGACCTAGAGGCAATCAAATACTTTGTTTTCAAGTAAGTGAATACTACTTTTTGTTTGTTTTTAAGTGCAGAGAATTGCTTTCCTGTTCTCAAGAATATTTTTCAGATCTGTGACCAGAACCAATTCACTCAGTTTATGAAATAAACAATGCGTTTTCTCTCATAGGCTGGGGTTTTCACCTAAAAGCATTTTTTATTTTGCTTTCTTTAGAATTACTAAAAGGGTCTATAAGGAGGATCATAAAACTTCAGAGATTACTGTAGTGACCAATAGAGGCTCACATCATATGTCATATATTGTTAGCCCTCAGGAAATAATCATTCTGGCAGATTTATCTCGTTTACTTTGTGGAAGTAGCCTCACTCACCTCATGGAAAACTTTGATGTCTTCCTTTTAATTATCATGCTAAAGAAATAACACAAACTTTATTGGCAAGAAAGCAACATATCCTCAACATTTGTGTCAACTCTTGCCCACCTCTCAAGATATACTTTTTTATCTACTATCAAGAAGCAACAGCAGAATATCTGAAAATGTCAAATCCTTTTTAGTTCAACCTTGCAAAACCCAAATATGTTTAAGAGTTCCCCTTTGGCTTGTTTACAGCAGTGATGGAATAGAAGATCATGTTTTGTCCCCTCTGTTTCTTTACAGGAACCCTTAAAATTTCAAGTTCAGAAGTCAGAACACATTGTGCTCATTGACCTTTTGCTATAGCATGTCATTTCAGTCTCCTGTGCAGAGAATTTTTGGTTTTTCCTGGGAAGTCTGGGGACAAAGTTTTTCTTTTAATCACCGTAGTGACCTGTGATTTCACACAAGCTAGAATAAGTTAATGAAAAAAGACATTACAAGTTTCCTTTTGTTCCCTCTGGAATACTGGCCCTCTCAAGACGAATAGAGCAGGAAATTTCCACATGAAGATCTCCAAAATAAAGAGCTGGTTTGTGACAGTTAAGGAAATAATTATTTTCGTATGTTGAGGAGAAAGCATTTGCTGTTATCACATAAATGAGTTATTCCTATAAATAAACCATGTTAGTTAATGTTAAGTAATTGAAGAGGGAAGAACAAATCATTCCACGAGTTCTTGCTTTGCATCTTGAAACTCTCGTTGTTGATGCTGCAAGTGAATTGTGATTGGTCCATACCAGAAGTTGCCATGAAGAACTGAAAATAGCAGTTTGTCTTATAGCAGAAAATCATGGTTCAGTGAATCAGAGAAGACAGCACACATGTCAGTGTGTATTGTCAGCACACATCAGTTCCTGTTCTACTTATTGAGCAATGAACTTCTTATATGACTTGGACTTTTGAGACCCATGTTTCCAGATTAATCAGGATAGTGAAAACTACTCATATTCATTTTAGACGACTTTTTTTTTTTCCTTTGGGGTCCAGCAGAAACTACTGTTTGTACACAAAGTGAAGAAAAGATTTTTAGTGTTTAGAGAATCCGATAGGTAAAATATGAAAATAACTGGAGAAGATAAGTAGTGGTATGTGTATGCTACATGCAGCTACCAGACAGAAATATTTTCAGTAGCTAGGTGAAGGACATTAAAATTTTTAAAACTTTTTGTGTCTTCCGTTTCCAAATGACACCAAATGAAAGTTTATTAACTTCAATAACTTATTGCTTCAGTTCTATAATATGGAAGCCAATTTCAGGTTAAATGATAATCCATAATTTTTCTTACTTGAGAGACTGTTTCTTGGAATTTGTAAATATCAAGAAAATGTTCTGAAGATTGATTTAAGGAGAATGCTGACATTTTCCTGATATGCTGGATCCCAGCTATACTCCTTTTGTGAGATACAGGAAGCTACTCTTCTGCAGCAATAGGTGAACAGGTCTCAATTTGAACCAGTATCAAATCCCAATTTTATTGAAATTAAAATTACTTAGAATCAGAGATGATAATAAAATTTTGATGACTTTTCAAGATCTTTTAAAAATACTGTTACTTATCAATAACACAAATGAGGAAATTTGGATTGTCACTAATAAAGCGAGAAAAACAGCTTAGGCTACTTTATTCTCTGCTAAAGCATAGATTAATTGGTCTGGTTACGTAAAAAAAGGTGGTCACCCATACAAAGTTCAGATATCAATAAGGTGCAACAGACCAGCCTAGAAAATAAATTTTCGGAACATAATACAGATGGAGGGTACTCATCTGATGCTGAGTTAAATTCTGTGAGCAACAGAATTAAATACCTCCTCTGCTCACAGAATGAGTTTTTTTCTTAACTATGCGAAAAGGAACCAAAATGGTTTGTCAATACATCTAAAGACTTAGAAAACTCTCCAGAACAGTAGCTTCTGCCAATTGTTTAGGGTTCTTCTTCACATATAATTACACATCTATTCTCATATTCTACCAACATAATCGCAGAAGCATTCTGATATGAGAAAAAAATTTAGAATATTCAGTTGTGCGTACGCATAAGCACCTTATTCCCTATTAGTGTGATTATGAAAACAGCCTTGTTATTAGAGCATAAACCGTGGAATCAGTAGATAAAAATTCAGTTCTTTTCTTTACTTTTTAGTAATTGCATTACATCTTCATGTCTTTATTCACAAGTACATCACAATAATGATAATTTCCAGCTCACTGACATGGACAACCTAAAGTATTTTGCAGGCATTAGGGAATTTGAGAATCTAGAGAAAACTGTTATGGAGATGGAAATTACTGTTACACCAAGCATATATCCTCATTTTTTACAGTATTATCTGATACGTTGCATATTTTAAGATAAATTCCATGTTCTAGGATATATTTGAATGCCATACTTCCCATTATGCAGGCAGAGCTAAAAAAAAAAGTTATTTGCAAAGGAAATAACTTTTTTTTTGTTCTTTTCCAGCTATCTCATTTATATTTATAAGCAAAAGATATTTTGGGATGCAGAACTGTCTGTTTTCTCCCTGCATATGGGATCTCCTCATTCATGATGCCCAGAATGTATTATAGTTTAATCCAAAGCTCACTGAAGTCACAGGATGAGACAGTGGTATGTCTCAAGTGTTTGTCACTGCCTTGCCAACTCAAAATCAAATATAACCAATTATAGAAAAGACTGAAAGTCTAATATATCATTCTCAAAATCAGAAGATACTGATAATTGGATGCAAATGTACCAGAAACTCTTAAATAAAATGTTTCCACATTTACCTGTGTCAGGTCATCTCCTCTCTTTACAATCTCTTGGGGCTGACAGTTACTGATGTTAAGTCAAACTATACAAAAAGAACTGGAAAGAACATGGTGGAAAGATTGACTTCATTAAATGGCATCTACAGTCAATGCAGACTAATGCTTTCACTTGAAAGCAACATACAAAGGTATCTTTGTATATTGCTGGTATTTTACTAACATTTGAAGAGACTTCTAAGGTGTGCTATATTGGCAGCTATTGTATTAGAAGAGTTTGTTTTCCTAAGTTAAAGCAAACCAACCCTAAATATTTCTCTGCTTAAAAGAGGAAGTATGTGACATACGAAATAAAGTATATAAACCAGGAAAAAAAAAATCACTCTGGGCAGATCTCTTCTTTCTGTAACTCCTCTTAAAACAACAACAAAAAACAAGTATTATTTAGAAAAGCTTGCCTAAGCATATTCTGTCTGTAAAAGTGATTGATTCTTGTCCTTGGTCAGCTTAAGGTACTTCTTTTCTAACAGACAGCGATATTCTGCGAAGTGACAACAGTAGCAAGAGGCTGCACCCCTCACTGCCTCAGAACTTTGTCTTGGCATACAAAAGGCAACAAGCATTCTCCCATCATGACTGAAACAATTCAACTTGTGATGTGCAACCAATCTATCCCAAAGCACCTGGGCTTTCTTAGTCTCCAGTTTTCATCTCATTTTCCAAACTCCCACCACCTTCAACAGTGTGAATGGAGATTCATTATAGAATCACATAATCATAGAATGGTTTGGGTTGGAAGGGACCTTAAAGACCACCTAGTTCCAGCCCCACTGCCATGGGCAGGGACACCTTCCACCAGACTAGGTTGCTCCAAGCCCCATCCAACCTGGCCTTGAACACTGCCAGGGATGGGGCTTCCACAGCTTCCCTGGGCAACCTGTTCCAGTGCCTCACTACCCTCACAGTAAAGAATTTCTTCCTAAGATCTAATGTAATCTGCCCTCTCTCAGTTTGAATCCATCGTCCTATTACTATGGTCCCTGATAAAAAGAGTCCCGAATCTTTTCTGTATATACATACATACATACTTGTATGTGGACAAGTTATAGCAATCTTTTTCTTCCAGCTCTGTGACCTGCATCAAAGAAAAATAGAAGCATTCTAACTCTATCCCCAGAAAGGACACTTACTTAAGAATACCTTAAAAAAATTGATTGTTTAATAAAACTGATAAATATAAAGGTTTCTAGGACATGAAAGTAAAAGCACTTTCTGTCATCACATCACACTTTTTTTCAGACTATCAAAGGTCTTTTACGAGAGTCTACACACTTTAATAAAGTGTAGACTCCATTCACACTCATCTTGGATTGGCTAGGGTTACTTACACCTTGAGACTGGAGAATTTAATTTCTGTGAAAATAACTAAAATGCCCTTTTCTTTTAAAGCAGATGTCAGTATGTACCTAAAGACTCAAAGAGATCTGTAGGAACATACAACAGTACCATTGTCAAATTGGTACTGTGGATTTTTGGCAGAGGAAAACAATCTAATGAGCAGATAAGAAATCTGAAAGCCCTAAGAAGAGACCTACATGGATGCTGCAATGACCGTGATGAAGCAAATGAGAGATTGGATTCCTTCCAGCAGTTATCCCCCAAAATTTTGGACTGATAAACTTGCCAGATGGAAAAAATACTATGCAACTGCTAAGTAGCTTCTGCACCTTTGAAAGTGCGACCTGAAGCTGAAAAGAATCTAGGCATTTTCTGACTATTGTCTGCTTCTTCTTGGAGACACAAAAGTTGAAGTTAAGGTGATTGACTAATTAGGAGAGAAAACACCCAATGCAGTGCACATAGGATAATGTACTGAAATATTCTGGATAACCCCTGGTGTTACCAAGGACAGAAAGGGATCCTTACTAATATCAGAGACTTAACAGGCCTCACTTCTGTTTCTGAAAAGCAGGATGAATAAGGGGAAAAGTTCCTGAGACAGCGTTCTTAAGAGATGTAGCTTCTGGACTGATAGATGCCAGACGTCTTTGTCAGGGCCAAATACTATATAAGTTTGTCAGTTTATCAGTTCATTGTCTTTTCAAACAGAAAATTTTGAAACTTTAATACTTCCCCTAACAGGGTGAACACTTTCACATAGGTTAATCCCCTTCCATGAATGGGCAAATGAAATCTCATCACCTAAATCCTCTACTGTGTGAGAGGGCCATTTGGAAAGACCAGTGATCATTTGTTACCATTACATAACTTATTATAAGACCATATCTCTTTTTAATTTTTTGACATAGCCTAAAGTTTGAAATTAAGCCAATTAAACTCTTGCTTTCTATTGTTCAGAACCCAGCATTTGCATTTTGAACTAATGTATTATTTTATGAATTTTATAGATTATATAAAATCCACTCTCCAAACTTGGAGAGTGAAGGTGAAAATATCTTTTGAGTTTTCATAATACCTTGATTAAAATATTGTTTTAGCACTTTTCAGAAGAAATTTTTTTTTAGTTGATTATAACAAAACTGTTTCCATATATTTAAAAATCATTTTGGTATGTCACAGGAGCCTTTCATCACTACAACCAAAACACATACTTCTGTATGCAAACAAATCAGACTTCCGTAATTTTAAGGTGTACTATATCTGTTATTGTACAAGGTACAAACAAAAGTATTTGTACAAGCATAAAGAAAATATTAAAAGGTGGGATTCAAGTTCTAGAAGACTGAGGGTAACTTATAGTATGAGGTACTGTCAATGTAATGACTGCGTTTGGGTTCTGACAGACAGGAGTCAAACGAAGCCAGGTGCAGCAGGTTTTCTGGTGAGGAAGACTGGGAAGAAAACAACAAATTACTCATACCTGTTTCTGCCCTGTACTTCTTATTCTGACATCATTTGGTTTCATCAGTGCATGGTATATGGACCTAAAGATTGTTTGTAGGAGACAAATGAGTATAGTCCTATTTTGGTTTTCTGCTCACAGTTCTATGGAAAAAAACCCAACAAAACCAGTCAACTGCAGCTATTATCTTTGCTGTGTAGGTAAGTTATCTTTACAAAAATGTAAGGTTCTTGCATTTTAATAAATTATTTAAAAGAGGACATGTTAATGGGCTATCATAGTTTGCTTTCTAACATCAGGGATTCTCCATGGGTATGAAGGAAACATAATCACACATATGGTGGAACTAAAATGTACTATTTTTCTTGAATGAAATTCTCTTGTTAACTCAGCATGCCCTGCATGAGATCACATATAATTTTTCAACCATCTGCACATCTCACAGTATTATGGACAGATAATTTCTATTATTCAGCCACTAAGATTTTACGTTAGTGACTTGTAAGTTGGATTCACTATATCTTTCATCATCAGTGGTAAATTTGGCATTGATGCAGATACTACTTGTATTTCTATAGATTTCAATTCGAAAACTAAACTTCAGTTCAAGCCTGTCCTCTGCCACTCTTGTTTCTAATACCTTACGGAAGACCCATTCCAGGTAATTTGGACATATGAGCTTTTATATTATAGACTGAGTCGGGAAAATGTATAGCTGAAATTTCAAAGTTAAAGACACCTTAAGAAACATCAAGAGTCCTTGATTGTGAATAGCTGTTTGATAAAAGAAAATCAGAATCAACCAAATAAAAAACCAAACCCACCAACCCCCGCGGCAGTATCTTTGCTGTCAAAAGATCAGAAGCCAACACGTTAATGAGCTCCTTTTTATGAAATGAAATCACTGCTGTTAGTGTGCGCTGACTTCTGATTAATTCATAGATAGATTACCATAATATAGTGTTTCATGAATTGCCAAATTTAAGCACTGTATCAGGAATTTTAGGCCATGCCTCTGTTTTGGTATTGCCAACTATCAAGGGGAATCCAATCACAAGGCACTCTGTTACTATTCAATTTATGACAGCCTCTGTTTTCAAACTAGAAGTCTCAATATATACACCACAACAAGACATTTTTCAGGAAACACTGACATGATATTCTTGTTTGTAAAAGATATTGTGGAGATTAAATTCATTTTAATTTCCTGAGTCTGTACAGGTCTGCTTTTTTACTTGAGATATAGCACATCATCCTTGAATATCCTGAAACTAATTAAGAATGTGATGAGTTTTATATGAAAGAATTTTTTTAACCTGTTCCTTAACTTTCATTATTTTAACTTGTTCCTTAGTATTCCCAGCTCACCCACTTGGGAGTCACTTTTTTAAAAACATGTTATGAAAATTCTGTTTAAAAAGGAATATTCACATCTAGCTGTAGCTAAGTAATTGAATAAATTGAAATCAGGAATGGAAGGAAAGAGTCAAGCATTTTTTCATCAGAACTTAGCTAGTAGGTTTTGCAACTAGCCCTGCAAAGTTCCCTTTGTACTTTCATTTTATATGCGTACACAGCATTAATGCAAAGAACACACAATAGTGGACTTCAAACAGACAAACAACGTAACATCAAAACAAGAAAGAAGGAAAAAAATGCTACCTCAACTCCACAACTCTGAGAATCATCCAAATTTTGTCTTTTCACGATAAAAGCACACTAGTGAAGCAACCAGTGCTTTTTGCTGTTCTGTCATAGAAGTACATTAAACTTAGAGTTAAATGTCAGAGCCAACAGATTCTGGATTCTGATAAAGCCCATAGTTTCATAAAAGTTGATACTACTAGTTCTTTTTTAACACCCACCCTTCCCAAAATTACAAACTAACTATTAAGATAAGGGGCAATGCTTTTCTAAAATTAGCCTCATTTGTAACCAAGAGACCTATTCCGAGAGATACTGCAACCCATTGCTAAGTGCCTGCAGTTAAAATCCCATATTCTTTCCCTTGTGCTCTCTTTCTGTAAGCTGGGTACTTCTCGTCAGATTTCACGTAAACTATACTTTTTTCTGTCAAAATATTTTGTTTTGTGCTGCATAGTATGGTAGATGAAGGGATTAACAGAGCCTTTATTTGCCTGTGGCCTGCTTGGTGACATTCAAATACAGTAATGGTCAAACCATTTTTTTGCTTGCGTGGGTGAAAGAAGATTTTCTCCCTGCGTAACTCTACCTCTATTCCGTTAGTGACATTTTATTTGTCCTTTACTTCATGTACCTCATTATTATCACACCCTCATCTGCCCAGATTGACAATGTTCTTTCCAAGTTTCCATAGACTTTGGTCTCATCTGCTCACGTAAGACACTATCAGGTGTTACTCTGCAGATGTCTTCATTCTTGCTCCAGTGCTGTCCTGAGTTTGTATCTACTTCATATATAATGCCATCTGCATCCTGGAAAAGTGCCTTTGCCACTCCTTTGTCTGCATCTTTCATAGCTCTACACAGACTTAATTACCAAGGCATACTAGCCCCAGGTCTTTGCCTCTGTGGTAACAGATTGTGTTATTTTGATGCTTTTTTAACTGAAACTTGCCATCACCAAACTTCTTACAAAGCGCAGACTGGGTTATGCAAGCTAGTGACCCCTTCACTAAAGAGTATTAATAATTATTACATCAATTGTAATTATTATACAAATGTATAGCGGCTAAGTACTTGGAAACCTACTTTAGTGACCTAATACTGTCAGGAACCACATTTTTTATTATTTTTCATTAGCCAGCAATTGCAGCTGGTTGTTTTAGATGTAGGTTCTACCTGCAGAAGAATGCAGAGGTAGATATCTAGTGCAGATTCATATTTGGCTACTGAATCATTCAAATTCTTTGCAGTATACTGGGATCCTTTCCTTAAGTTTTACGCACGAAGAATTACTGGAAAATTGTGCCCTTCATTTCCAAGTTTATTTTCTGCTTGGATCTTTTCCAGATAGCTTACTTTTAAAGCTATGGTTAATTTTTGTAAAAGGTGGCTGTGCATGATTTTCATAAATAGTGAAAATTGGTTCTAGAGGTCTTGCGGTACATTTCAAGACTTTGTGCATTATAAAATCCAAGGTATATCACTTGCTAATGTTTTTGCACTTTATATGATTTCTACGTGGGTTTTCTTTCCCTTCCAGTAGATACAATTCCTAGTTCACATTAGGTGTCAAGTAAATTTTTCCTTTTACCAGTACAGTTCAACATCTTTGAAGATGGTGTAGTGATTATTACCCATTTCCCTATGTACCATAGATCTTCTGTAGCACAGGATCTTCTATTATGGCTAAAACTAAAACATTAAAATTTTGGGGCTAGAGACACCCTAAATAGATAGTAACCAAGAGTCTTTGTGCAGCTAATTACAGCTTTAGGATATATTCCATGATTAATTCTATCTTTTGAACATAACACAAATTCTATAATATAGAATTATAAAGAGGATATTAGAGAATATATTTTTTTCTAAAGTACTGCTTTTCAAAATGTAATATCACCTCTAATGAAAAAATGTCTTTAAAATAACATATGTCTTAGGAGCTTATGTGTTAATCTAATTAAGAATTTTACTAGCATATATATTAACTTTAACAGCATCAAATGCTCGAATGTATAAAATATTATAAAGATATAGAAGTATTTTTTAAAAAAACACACCTGTCTAATAGGTTGTGTGGAAGCCCTCTACCTGTTTAAAGGTGAAATTCAGTGTGGTTATACTATTTATTAACATTTCTTTTTGTTGCCGTTACTAAAAATATTATCTTTTATTATGTTCTTCATTTCCCTGCACAACATTTTTAGTATTATCAAATTCTGCTGTTTAATTGTTTCTAAGTGATAATGAAAAGATAAAATGGAGAGTAATTATCTGTATGGCAGAACAGTAGTGGGAGATTTTACTCATTTCATCACAAAACAGACACAAGCCAATGGTGTGACACCAGATCAAAGGGAAAATTTTTCTGGGATATATTATCCCACAATGATGTTGGATTTAGGACACAAGAGGTAATTATTCTGGTAAACACAACACTGCTATTATATCCAGAATACCCTATTCACTCTTGAAAACCAGATCTTAAGAAAGAAGTTGGCTAATGGAAAGAAACTGGAGGAGAGCAGAAACAGTAATAACAATTTTAGAAAATACACCTGAGGAAAGTATAGAGTTTCCTTATGTGGGAAGATAAAGACACTAAATACCAGATGAAAGACATGATAACCTGTCATCTGTAATAAAAAAGTTGTGGAGCTTTTCAGCGGTTCTGAACAGCAGGCCAAAAATAGCTGTAGCATTTGTAGAGTCAACTTGACTAATACTTTGTTTTATAAGAGCATGTACTACTTTCTGCAGTTTACATATTTAATTAATCTCATTTGGGGATGAAATTTTGTATCAGAAATTAGAATAAAGTTGAAACTATATATGACTTTGAACTACACAAAAATCTGAACTTTTTCTAATAGACTCTGCTGGCAATGTTGCACTACTATAAATTTCTGTGTTGTTGCCATGATATATAAACATTCAGGTACCTGAAGAATGTGTTTTAAATTCATGTTTATATTAATTTGCCTACCCTCTGGTGTTTAATAATGCAGCAACCCTTGCTTAGCATTAGTAAAATAATTTAAGTAAGTGTTTTGAATGTTCCATGAAGTGCATTAAAGCAATAATAAATTCTAAGTACTTAAAAAGAGGAAACCAATAATACAGCGATACAGCTAAAAGCTCCATTAAATGAATGTAGAAGTAGCAGCCATCATAGATGGCTTGCTTTAATGTTTTTAAAGTTCCACCAGCTAATAGGTTTGAAAACTCTCCTTCTTTGAAAAACAAATGATTGTGACTAAAATCAGTAAAAACAAAACTGCAAATCATTCGTCATGAGAAATCAGAGATTTTCTTTTTTAAATATACAGCTGAAGTGTTGTAGCAGGTTACACGCATATTAAACCAGTGTTTAGTAACAAATAACAAGTACATTGTTCTGTCATAATGCTGGATATGGAGATAAATTAGTTTTGCCATCCAACCCTATGGCAACCTGATTAATCATCACTGCTACTGTGGATTTATTACACTAGGATATCATGACTGTGGTGGTACAATTAGAAGTTTCGTATGTCTACATTTATATTTAGGAGAGAGGACTAAACTTTTTCAAATCAGACAAATAATAGCACAGGCCAAAATCAGGCCTTGTAGCCTTGAATCTCAAAGAATATGTAGGTTCATAATTTAATTTCAGATTGGCAGGGATTGATGTAGAAGAGACATCTTTCCTTCTGCACAAGCCAGTCTCAATAATTTGAAAGGAGATCAAACTAGTCCTTAGACCTGTATCATCCATACACTTAAATTCAGCTAAAATTCCTTTTAGCATTGGCAGCTTCTAATGCATTTCCATACATTAAACATTCACCATTAAACAAACTCAGCAGTTCAGCCAGAAAATAAGTGGATTTGTTATTCTTTCCAGTTACACAATTTCAATTAATAAGCAGTGACCATTCTTTTCTCTGTCCTGTGTCCAGTAACAGTCTCCTTAGCACCAGAGCTTAAAATGAAACAAACCAAAGCAATCACTACGAGACACAGTAATAGCTTTATTTTTTCTATGATCTGTTGGAACTGTCCTCTTTCTTATTAACACACATTTGCATAATATGGGTACATACGCTTTGTAATGTGCAATTCTAATATGAATAAGTCATTGTGTTATAACACTCTTTGTGTTATACAAAGAAACTACATATACCATTATATAGAGAAGCCCAAAAGAACTGTGTGAGTATATTAAGGGAAAGAAAAGACTGGAATAGGAAGTGAGCACAGAAGGAAAAAAAGGACAAAAGCGGAACTAGTTTAACTGAAGAATAGTATGAAGGAGGTAACGAAAGTAGGTTACCTGGAACACAATAGGTAAAGAAAGAAGGAAATAAGAACAGCATGAAATAGAGACCATTAAGTTATGTAAAACATTAAGTAGTAATGTAAGACCCAGAGTATGATGCTCAAGATACAGAAAGTTCACACACTTTTCCAGAAGGTGCATAGTGAGAACATATGAAAAAACCAACCAAACTCTAAAGTTATTTCAGCAGAAGAGCTTCCTTTTTTAGCAGTGTCAAATATAAGAGTGTGACAGAAAGAAAAGAATCAAACAAAAATGGGTATTGTGAAAGAATAAATAAATCTGTGAATATTAAAAAAAAAATGAGGAAAACAAATAGGAAGAAGCAAGCATTTTTCAAGAATTTAGGCAGTGCTTTGAGATACAGATCAAGCTAAGCGAGTAACATGCAGTGGAGGCACTTCTGATTTTAATCGACAGACACATTCTCCTTCAAAAATAGATTAACTGATAATGGGAGAGCGGACACCATGAGAACCACTGCGATACTCCAGTAACACTGGCTGCCATAAGGATGTAGGAATGTAGAACCGTAAATGGTCACTGGCACACACAGTAATTGAGATACATTTAAAGATAGTTTCCAGGCATTTTTATAAAGTAAATTTACCTTTCCTACTATCCTGCAAAAAACCCTGGCTATTATTTATTCTCACTCTGTACTCAAAGTATGAAACAAGAATGTATTTTATAATGCTGAGCATTAACTTCATAGGCAATCCAATCATATACTAACAAAAGTAGAAAGTACAAAGAAAGGAAATAAGCAGTAAGACAAAAAGGAACTTTTTGTACTAACAAGACAGCTGAAGATTTGGATTGTATTGCTGCTAGATACTGATTTTTAAATTGTTTGTCAATGATTCAGTCGAAACTTTAACCTTTGCTTCTATGCAGAAATTGTATAAAGTGAAAATAAGTAAGAATTGGAATAAACAATTAAAGATACTGGCAAAAGATTTAACGCTGCTACATAGAATGGTTCTTGTTACCTTTTGCCAAAAGATGGAGCTTCATATAGGAATAATACTCCCTCCAAGTTATCTCATCATGTTGGTATTTTACTTTGGAAAGCAATAATTACTCCTAAAAAAGTTTATTTTCTCAAGTACAATGAAACGGATGTTTTTGCTTGAGAAAAATTCATTATGCAAGGAAGTGAAATCTTGAGACCACTATCACAGAAATTAATTCTTTAAATGAAGTCATGTCAAATATTAGCATAATCTGCAAATGCAAGCAGGATGAACAATAATGAAAGGTGTTATTTTTTTAGGATATTGATACACAAGATTTCCAAATTTGAAATTCAATCACATAAGTACAGGAGATTATGAAATATCTGGTCCTGAGTATTTGACTGAGGAATTAGGTAGCAAGGACTGGGTCGTACCACTTTTGCCTCAAATTGGTACATTCATAAATTTATGCATTGCACCACTGTAACTCTTGTCAATTCTCTTAAATTTCCAGTTGAAATGCTACTTGCAGGATTTTCTTAAGTAGCACAGGAACCTACTTCAAATTATGCTGTTCCACATCTCATATTCTGCTTATACAAGCATCATATCATAAATATACAAAATGCAACATTTTTCTGATGAGTAACCAAGAAACAATAATTTAAGCATTTTTTAAAATTACTGCTGTCAGAATTTTGACGAGACTATTCCTATGAAACAGCTGCTGTTATATGACTATGAAGCAGGCTATTTATATAGAAAAATAGTGAATAAACTATCACTTTAAGCTGGTTTTAGTGTTAGTTAAGCTTGAAGCATTTTTTATTTGTATCATATTTTAATGCTGGATTAAGTAGAAACAACTCCTTTTTCTTATATTCTGTTTCTCCCTAATAATTATAAGTGTCTTGTACTTAATTACAGAAAGAGTGCTAATGACATCATCTTGCATTATATTAGATATAATAAATTCTGCCTTGTGTTTCAGAGTGATGTCTAATCAACTAGTAGAGGGTTGGTTAGATGTTCCATCTCAAGCAACCAAGACTCACCAACTCCTTTCTATTCTTTCTTTGCGCAAACCGCAGAGTCAATGTTTCCTATCGAAGTGTTATTTTAGTTAATAATTATGATGACTTCATTCATATTACCAAAAAACTACAGGAACATAAAGCAAAAAAAAAAGTATAAGGTTTTTCTTTCACGAAATCCTTTGGATGCCCCTCCACAACATTCATGTGACATCCACCCCCACCACAAATTAAACAAAGAAAAAGCTCCAGAAAGCCTTGTTGAGAATATAATTGTCAGAATCACTGAAACAGGTGAGAGAAAACTTTCTTGGGAACTACAGACCAGGACAGTAATGGACACATGGTTGATCACTTAACATTAGCTCAGTCATACTCAAATGATAGACATGCAACTGAGTCTACATTCCTAGGAAATTTTACCATGTTCCTGCAAATGCAATGCTTTTTATATCTCAGAGGAAGAACCCTCTTATCTCACCCTTCTCCTAGTAGTTAAGGCAGCCAGTGGGCTCAGTGTCCTAAGAAGCCTGGATCTGGCACACAACTTCCCACTGTGCTAACTCCAATATGGGAGGCTACATCAATGTTAATTGTTTCTATTCAATAACATGGCAACAGCTTTCAAATTCTCTTGATATTTTAAATTCAAAATGGGCTTCTTTCCATGAAGTTCAATGAGCTGGTGTTAACTCTTACAATGTTACCGTGATGCTTGCTGAAATGTCTTCATTCAGATAGCTGGACAAATAACCTTTATTTAAGTAGTAATTTTATATGACATAGTATTTCTAGACGGCTTATTATGAATATTTCTTCTATGAAATTTTGTGTGAATATTAGGTTACTACTAAAATGTAAATTTTAGGAAAAATGCAACTCTCAAATTCAATACGTAAGTAGTGTAAACTAAAGAGAAAAGTCTACCTTTATGTCTTTTGGCTTGATAGTTCCTTGTGACAGTAAAATCTCAATGTCAGCACCTGCATTCAAAGACAAAGCCTTCTAGTGGTTCAAATTAGGTAATAATGAGAACACGGTCTAGGTTTGTAACGAAGTAACAAAATCAAAATACTAAATAACAGAAGAAACAGGAGCATTTTTCATCTCTTCAGCCTACAGATATAAGCTTAGCAAGGCTAACAAGAATACTCTGCTAAAATAGTTTCTTTTCTTTAAAATACCTTAAATGAATTATCTCGAGAATGTTTAAGAACATTTTCTGGAGTAAGCAGTAGTCACATGGATTCTAAATGAAAACTTAGAAAGAAAAGAGTTTGTGAGAGCTTTTTCAGAGCAAAGTATCTGAAAACAGGGTGAAGGAGGACCAACCCAATCACTGCAAATGTATACCGCCAGTAAAGAAATTGAGATAGTCACCTCCACGCAAAATAAGTTAACAAAAATTTCCGTTGTGGTTAAAGGAACAGAAAGGGACAATAAAACAATTAGGGTATCCTTCAAAAAGTTGAAGTCATCCCTAAGTGAAGAAAACGGAAAAGAAAAAAACTGGCATGTTAAATGGAAGCAGGGAACACAATAAAGATCTATCTTAAATTAAAGTCTTGGTAGAAGAAGTTGCAGAGCAATTTCAGCAGAATTTTGAAGAGTAATCTCTAACTGTGGATAATATTTTATCCAGGAGTTCTAAAAGCATTCAAGCATGAAACAGTTGAATTATTCACTGCAATTTAACTCAAAACTCTGTCAATACAGACAAAGATACCTCAGTGCCAGGGGCAAATATGACACCAATTTTCCACAAAGACAGCTGTGGCAGAGATATGGAAAATTACAGCAAATAAGCCTGGATTCCTTATCACGCAAACTAGCATAATTTGTAATAAAAGTCCCATGTATTAGAAGACATGTGAATAAATAAGTTATCTTTAATGAGTCAACATAGCTTTCATTAAGAGAAGTGATGTTTTCTTTGAAAAAGCATGTATGCAGATAAAAAAGATTGACTGACATCTCACACTCTGAAAGACCTTGTCCAGAAATGTCTCTAATACTTGGAAATATTAATAGCTGTCAGCAGTTATTGAAAAATATGGCTTTGGGGAAAGTAGGCCTTTTGAGCAGAGAAAAAAAAATCAATTTTTTGTGAAAAAAACTACTTTAAAATTGAAAGACAACATATCAATACATGTTGCATGTTTAGCACAATGTTGCTTTCACGCAGTAAACAGCAAAAATAATGAGTGTAGAGTCCCATAATACTAAAGAATTACAATACATGAAAAATGGAAACCAAATAAGTGGCTGCTAATTTTCTTGAATATAGAATAATTGTATTTCGCAAGTTTAATGTTGTTTCACGTAAGCGCTTCAGAAAAAACAGGAGAGACCTGGGGCTCTTTAGTCTGGAGAAGAGAAGACTGAGAGGGGACCTTATCAGCACTTAAAAATATCTAAAGGGTGAGTGTCAAGAGGATGGGGCCAGACTCTTCTCAGTGGTGCCCAGAGACAGGACAAGGGGCAACGGGTGCAAAATGGGGCACAGGAAGTTCTGCCTCAGCATGAGGAAAAATTTCATTACATTAAGGGTGGCAGAGCACTGGAACAGGCTGCCCAGGGAGGTTGTGGAGTCTCCTTCTCTGGAGATATTCCAAACCCGCCTGTATGCAATCCTGTGCAACCAGCTCCAGGTGAACTTGCTTTAGCAGCAGGGTTGGACTAGATGATCTCCAGAGGTCCCTTCCAATCTCTACCATTCTGTGATTCTGTGATATATGCATATATAAATATGTGTATAACAATACATATGTGCATTATTTTTTCATATAATCACAAGAAAGAGACCTAAAAAAAAAAGAACAGACTTCAAGCCAGCATTTCATTATATACATATATGAAAACATACATGTATTTCTGTGTATTTTTTTAAATAAGAATTGACAAATAAACTACATCCTCATACTGATTTCTCCATAAATCATAACTTCACCTCAGTCAGCTACAGAGTGCTTTTAAAGAAAACCAAGTTGCTCATATTACAAAATCAGTACTTAAAGGAAACTGAAAATATTTTGCAATCATTAAAAAAAAAAAAAAGGAAAATGGAAAACTATTTTATGGTCAAGTCCCAGAACTTAGGCATAGACATCTTTAACAGTGATTATTTTTATGAACCTAGTTTATGCACCAGTTAGGCTCAGATCCTCCTTTCTTCACTTACCATGTTGTAAGAATTAGGACAACTGAACTTTATGTTTGTCTCAAACTTTGTACCTTGTGGTTTTGGAGAGGAAGTAAAGATTCAAATCGCCATAGTGACAGACATGATAGGACCCTGGGCTAGACAACCTGGCTTCCTGGAAATCTTTTTGTGTTGCTACGTGGTAACAGCTAAAGGCATGAATTTCACTTATGCTCTACAGCTTGCAAGCTGTGTAATGGAGGTTGCGTAGACTGCCAGCTCGTGATCAGCGCATGGAAGCAACATGCTGCTGTTGGATTGGATCTCACTGCTTGATCGCAACACTTCACCATCAGATTGGCCTGGGACTATGGTACAAAAAGGACCTTCGACAGCCTCTGGAAAAAAAAAAAAAAGTAAAGGGAAGCAAGAGGGAAGCAAGAAGAAGGAAAAAGGGGAAAAAAGCACCAGAGCAGAGCTGAGACCTGCCTGCCTGCCTGCCTGGACTGGACCACCGCTGGATGGGAAAAACCACCAGACGCTACAGATCCCTGGTGGTGACTATTGTGGCATGCTCTTCTTCTTCTTCTCTTCCTCCCTTTCTCCCTTTCTTTCTCTTTTTCTCCCTTTCTCTCTCTCTCAATAAAGCTTGTAGTGGTGTTGACAATATATGGCCTCATTTGTGCCTTAATATCTCGACGAGTATTCAGCAGCCCCAGTAAGAGTCTACCTCTTCTGGACTGTAACACATGTGCCTAGAGCCAGGTTTAGTTCCTTTCCTGGTCCTGTGGGCTTTGGCAGCTTCATTTTCCAGACAAACCAGCTCACTGACAGCAACAAGTGTAATCAGCTCTGGCTCCTGCTCTCCATATAACTACCTTTGTATTTGTTTGCTAAACATGGCACATAACCAAAGGGAGACTTTTCTGCTGGTCTGAAAGACGTAAGACAATTTCCAGCAGCTGTGAGCAGGCTTCCTCTCAGGTTTGCTACACTTATGTGCAAACTCAAGATACTCGCTTAATCTTTTAAAACTAAACTTTCATCTCTGCATGGAAATGGCAGGCCCAGAGAGGATCTCTGGCAGCTGCCCACTGACCTGTTGGCTGGACCAACTGGGAAAGATGATCACAAGAAAACAAAATGAAACTGGATATTGTCTAAAACCCAAAACACAACAAAATTAAACAAAACTTAAAAATATGGAGGATAGTATTCATGGCCCTTTTGCCATTCTATTTGATTCAGTCATAGTGCTGACCTGCAAATACACTTGAATTTGGCTCAAATGAGAATAATTGCGTACCTATTCATTACATGCACACATGATCTTTCCCCTCCCCATTTCAAGACTGGCTTTTTGCTTTTCCTCCAGAGCATTGCTGTATGCCAGTAAGGCATTCAGGTTATGCAGGGGTGAATTAGGCTGGAGGCAACAGAAATTGCAACATAGAAATGATAGATAATTTTCAGTTTTCCTAATAAAAGGAAACGAATATTTTATTAACATTATTTTCTTTCTGATTATAAAGCTTTGGAAACTGTTACAACATGTTTATGTTTCTATTTAAATGTTTTTCAAATAAATATATAGTTGTATATAAAAGGTAATTTAAATACATGTAAGGATAAAATTAAGTTCCACTATTGTACTATTCTCTTCTTTCTACAATAACAATTCACTGTGATTGTTATCCCTTTCATCTTAATTGGGTAATGTATTTTCCTCAATACAACTGTTTGGGGAAAAAATACCGGGCTTCTTTTAAGCAATTTGCAGACATTGTTAATCCATGTAGCAGTTATGGTGTGTATTTTCCTCCACCACTTCCCATAGTATTTTATTGTTGTGCCATACAACCCTCATTTTACATGTGAAATATACCACCACAATTTCATTTCCCTCAGCAATATTTGCTCTTTTTGTCCATGATAACTATGCACAAATGGTCAACCAGAAAACAAAGGCAAGACTGAATTATGCCATTCCTTGAGAATTTTTCTGACCTACTCCCCCTTCCTTACAGTTGCTGCATGCTAAAGTCCGAGGAACCTCAGTGCTATCATGACTAGGATGAAATATTTATGGTATCAGAAAAAGTAAGACCCCAAAAATGCAGAAGTTACTTGTACGTGATCTGTTTCATGCAAGCACACAAATTGAGTTCAAAAGGGCGGTTTACAAAACCAAGTTAGAAAATAAGTAATGGAGAAGCATCTTGGAAGCTCACTTGTCTCTTTGGTCTCTTGCTTCTTCTGATACTGCTAGTTTTATGTATATCACTCTTGCAACAGGGTTACTCGGACTTTTATTTCATCCTATATTTACCTTTTACTCTTTCCCACAAGCGTAGTAGCACTTCCAAACCAGTGAAGTTTTAGCAGGGTGGATGCAAACTAAAAGTAAGGATGGGGATGGCTGCACCACCGTCACTCCTGGCACCACAGTGGTTCAGTGCCTTTCAGTGCCTTTTTGTGTCCCCCGCCTCGCTTGATCTTAATTCACTTTCAGAGACTGTGGTTTCTCCAAAATGAAATGAGTGCTCCCAGGAGAGGAGACAACAGTTCCAGTGCCCAGACAGGTCAGGATTTATAAGCACATCTGTGGAGCTAGCACAAAGAGCTAAAGAACAGTACATTCCAGTTTCTACTGGAGTCCTTTGCTAAACTGCTTTTTGAAGTATTTTGGCTTTTTCATATAGCAAGGTCTTGGTAACAGCTTTCTGCAGTTGGAGGCTCTTTACTAAATAGCAGATGGACTATAATTTAGTTCCTTTATTTTCCAAATAGTGATAGGATGTCACCTATATAATCTTTTGAAACTCCTCTTGGGCTGCATAAATAATGTATTATTCTTCAGAAGGATTTTGTGTTATGAAAATTAAGAATTGGATTTAATGAATGCTAATTTAAACCATCCAAACAGAAGCAAATACAGAGTTAAGAGACAACCAGACAGGGCATACAGAAAAGTCTTATGCCTAGAAACATGTACATATACCTAAGTTTCCTTAGTGTCTCCATAGAGCATTGAAGATCTCTGACATTACAGCCACAAAACAAAATTTCATTTATCTATTTGAAAGCAATATTCTGATTTCAAAAAACATGCCTCTTAAAATAATTAGGATTAAGATGAAGTTTAAATCAAAAGAATATGAAATGCTTTGTATAAATGACATATGACTGGAGTAAAAGTTGAATAGGAATAGATGATTTATAGTTTTGGTTTAGTGACCTAGGTTCAAAGTCAGCCAAGGCTAAAATCAAAGTAGATTTTTCAGTCTGAATAATATAAATGTTATGGGAAAAGGTCTATGTTCTGAATGCTATCCAAGCAATTAATCCAGAGGGAATTATTTATAACTGCTAATTAGTTAGATAACTACGAATGATATAGAATGGAATTATATAACAGTTCTCTTCTAAAATCTTGTGGGCTAATGTAATTGTGTTCCATTAGTATAAATCCCTTTACAATGAAGATTAAAATAAATAGGACTGAAACTTCCTTGGCTTTTGCTTCCAGTATTGCTATGATGTATTCTTTAAACCCAGATCCACTAATAGGATGACGCTATCCAGCTGAGGGACTGACAGAGCTCATACACTGTCTTCAAAGTTCATGATCTTTTCAACTTTGGGTATTCACTTCTATTTCTTCTAACATTTACCTGTATTATTTGCTCCACAAGACAAGTCTTTCACATGGATTATCTGTCCAGCAGTGATGGCATGAAGCTAAGAATTCCTCCATAACCCACAAAGGATGACAAATACAGAGTATCCAACAGATTTAAAAAAGAAGTCTAGTGTAGGAAGGTGAAAGCTCCTTATAAAACTTATTAAGAATCTTCAAAGCTCCTTATAAAACTTATTAAGAAGCTTCAAATGGAAAAGGCTTTTAGAGTTTTCCCATAGGAATGCAAAAGCCATAAGTAAACATGGGACTTGGTTTATGCTTTCACCTCACACACACCTTCCTCTTTCCAGCTGAAGAAGAACGGGGATCTTACAAAGAACATTGCTGTTTTCTTCTAATCCACACAAAACTTCATACTTTTGCAGTTCCTAAAAGTATACAAAGGTAGATGTAGGCAACTATTATTACAGTATTGACCACAATATGACATTTAACTTCAAGAACTATTTGGATCAGTAATATTCTTTGCTGAAAAAAATTCCATACAAATCATTACCAGAGAAAATGTATAATGTGGAATATTTTCACAGAGATTTCAATTAACAGCAACAAAAATTAATACATTATTATTGCAGCTCTTGGAAAGTTTGTTGAACTAGAAATGATTTATCCTGGTAGTTCGAAGACTTCTTCTGTGACAAGGCTTCTGAATTTTCCACAGTTCAAAGGATTTGTGTTTTGTAAAATGAAATGACCCTAATAATCTATGTAATATTGAAAGGTTTTACTATCAGTTTATGTAGAATAACTCTTCTATATCAAGAATGGTAAGAACTCGATTTACATGCTGCTGCTCATAAAGAAAGAGTTTAAAATTTTCTCTTTCAAAAATGTGTAGAATTTCCTTAGGGTGATGGAAGACTCAGCAGGGATGCAGTCAAGCAGTTTTTTATGCCAGAAGAGGTTGAAAGTATAAACTGGTACGTTATACAGAATCTGTCCAGTTACAGGTGCTCCTAATAAGTTTAGGAAAATGGCAATGAAAGGGAGCTTAGCTGTAACTCTGAAAGCCATGTGTAGCTCATAGGTAACGGTTATGTTCACTGGGACAGAAGGATAGCCCATTCAGTAGGGTCCGTACATGTGGTAGATTACTAAGAGACAAATTAAAATCTAAAGAGGTTAATGATCTTTTGAATTGCGATCTACATTATCTTAGTGATTTTCTGATGCAGTGAGGAAGGGCTATTCAAACCTCAGATTCCAATATTTTTAATCTACTTAATTAGCAAATTCCACATGGAAACAAAAATTGATCACTTGCATTTAACTGTAGTATTATACCACCTAATGTCCCGAAAATGTAAGCAGATGCCATGAAGATACTGTCATACAAGCCATAATGTTACTCCCAACAAAACAGAAATAGAAAATTCCTTTTGGAAAACTAGCTGAGAAGTTCACAGAAGTCAGAACCAACAACTGTACAAACTAAGCTAAAGTATTGCTGTATTAATTAGCAGTTTAATATACAGAGTAATTCTAAGGGAGAGAGAATTAAGGAGGTCAAATAAAAACCCCAATAACCGCTATTAGTAGCTCATTGATTTGTTTGTCCAATTAATTTTAAACCGAACAAATTACTGTCTGCCATGTGACTGATCTCTGATAAATTAACAATACCCTGTGAATGTAAGTATTTACACAGATTGGATACCAATAAAGCAGGCTGTCAAATTACGTGGTTTTAGATTTATTTAATTGGAATTTCAGCAAAATTAAATTCAAAAATAAGGTCAAAGTAAACTAGTTCTGTTTATTGATGTGAATTTCTTATTGGTTCAGGAAGATATTGAAGCAATTTATTTCAATCTAAAGTTGTGATTCATTCTTAGATATTTAATTAATTTTATTTTCCAGAAGCTTTATAAATACTTAAATCTTCATGTGAATGATATTGACACCACCAGGATTCTTTCATGCATATGAAGCACGAAATGTGATCCACAAATTCATCTCAGTTACATCAGTGTTAATCCAAAATAACTTCTGTCATCTTTTCCAGATTTGTTAAATGGGATCAGAATCTGGCCTTGCAATGTAATTACTCAAATAAAGTTGTCATCTAAGACACTTATTCAACGCAAATATTCCCCATTATCATGTCAACTAAGTCATAATTATGCATAGAGTGTTATATGCAACTAGAAAGTTAACAACGGGCAAAAAAATTGTCCAAAAACCTTACGTGACAGAACAGATACTGCAGTAGACAGAAGGCAATAGCCAGTTCAGTATGACATACTTATGAAAGTATTGGATTGTACAGCAAAATTTTGGGATGTCCTACATGTATGAAATATTTTAAACCTTAGTGTTATACAAAGGAGAGAAATAGCTTTTCGGTTTTGTCCAATTAACAGAATAGACTATGCCTTCACTCCACTGATGACTCTTTAGAATGTTCTAGTTGCTTTAGATGATTATTGAATTTTCTACCTATCAGAGCTAGCTGCAGAAGTACATCAAAATGTGCAAAAACAAGTGCATAAACAGAGAGAGATAGAGACCAGAAATAAGAAGATGCCTGGGTGTTGTGAAGAAGAGTCAAAAGACAATACCATCAAATACAACAGCTGTCAGATCAAGCCAAAGGATTTCCTACAGTATATCATATCAATATACCTAAAACAACAAATAAAGGAAAAAAACCTGTTGTGGTCAGAACAGTAATAGCTGCAAATTCCAGGTGCACAAAACACAAACAGACCAAATAGCAAATAGAAGTTGAGACACAAATGAAAGTTAGACTGTAAACATTTCTCCATGACTGCGGAAGAGAACTAAGCAGAGGCAAGACCTAGAAGAACTGTGCTCCTTTCTGTGTTCTAGTTTTGAATGGCACAGACAACATAGGAGTGAATGCTTTTGGTTAAAACATATCGAAACATCAAGTCTCATAATACCTCAGACAACCAGTTTATCCTATAGAGAATAAAAAAGGCTATATGTGGAATATCGTACCCATAGCAGATAATGCACTGTGCTAGCTGTGTGTATAAGAGATTAGCGTGGTGTTTCTCAGGGACTGCAACATATGGCATGTCCTGTTTAAAGACAGCTCGTACAATTCAGCTAGCTCAGCACCACTGTAGTGCCTGGAAAAGATCAAAAAACATCAGAAAGTCCTTTCAGGAAGCACTTTGCAATAGGTGACAGCCCACAGTCACTACAGCCAACACTGCAGCCTTTTCCTTGCTCAAATTTTGAACAACTACAGTAGTGAACTATTACCTCAGCAACAGAAAAGTTTGAACAAAACAAAGTCTCGTAGTTATCTTTCAGATTTACTTTTCTTCCTCTGGGAATCCTATTGTACTATTCTGCTGTTTCTACACATCAAAGATATTTCCAAAATGTAGAAAATTAAAAGTTAGTTCCCACCTCAGTTAGGTGGGAACTAAGTCTAAAAGGTGAAAACCTCCATCCCTCATTAGGTTCAGACTTACAGGCAGCATTGAGACCTGCAATGCTGCTGTAGCTCTGTGTCGTGAGGGATCCATCTCCCCAAATTCACTGTGACCCCAAATGGCAAATTAAAAATCAAAATGCCCTACATACATGTGTAGGTTACTGTCTTTAGATGTTTACAGAAAGTGTATTTAATTATATACAGAGTAACTATTCCACACAGTAAAAGATTGCTCACAAAAACAAGCCTGTTGCAGCTCCTGTATTGAGGTAAGTCATGAAAAGAAAGTCAGAGGGTTTTATTCTCATTGAGACAAATCAAGCTGAAGTTGAGATTAATTAAGCAGGAAAGTACAGCACACGACACCTAGTCTAATAAAGATATTTACATATTTAAAGAAAGTGAAACAATATCTGTTTTAATTAACTAGGCTGCTCCTTCAGGTTAATGCATTCAGGGGAAAAATTAAATCTGTCTAGAATCCCTAGAAGAAATAGAGATTGGCTGTAGGAAATCAGCCTCCTGAAATGTGATTAATGGACTTGGATGATAAGGACTGACTCTGGCTAAACCATCAAGACTTACTATGAGACATTTGGTGCTGACATTTGGAGTGGGTGTTTTGCATTCTCTAGGCAAAAAGCAATGTGTTCTCTGTGAGGACCCTCTGCAACTACAAATCAGTTCTCAAGTGTCACCTGTATACAGAGGCTTTTCTTTACCTGACTAGCTATGTTGATTTCAAAATATTTGACATCTAATTTGTGCCAACAGTCTAAGAGTTTCACATTTCCTCAGCTTTCTTGTATACATCAGAATGAACAGCATTTCACAAGGCATCTTCCCAAAAGTATGAGTATTTATTGCTGCTATGCAGGTTAGGACTGCCCACTACCTGTTTTGTAGACCTTTTTCTCTCATTCAGTGCCATTGCTCAGTAGAAGCAATCAAAATGACATTCTACATTTCCATAACTGCTGACAAAATATGTCAGTGTCTAATGCGTTCTCTTTGTAAATGCTTTATATACTTTGACTTACTCATGTGAGTCCAAGAGTGGTGAGAAGAAACCTGTTGAAGTGATCAGAAACTCCACTCTCGGAGTGTTTTAAGGCAAGGAGCCAAGGTTCCTTTATGCTCCAGCAGGAAACAACGCAAAGTAAGAATAGAAAGCTGCTTTTCTACACTGAACTGTCCTCAAGTGGAGCATCACAAGTCCCTTCAGAAAGAGTGCCAGTCAGAAGGAAAAGGGAAAAGGAAGTTTTAAGCTGAGATTTCCAGAGAAAAAAGGTGAAGGTGAAGGGAGGGTCCAGCAAAAATGTGAATGAAATGCCTGTACTGTAGACACAAATTTATGTACTTTCCATGTTTTCAAAGAAGCAATTTGATATCATTTCACTTTATGTCTAGTATATTATGTAAATATTTTCTGCAGAAATCTGGCATTTCCATGGTATGCCTCATGTATAATCTGACCAAGGAATAAAGCAGAAGTCTGTCTCACTAAAAAGCGCTGAAGACACCACTGTAAGGCGCATTGATTTTCCCAGTTGAGTTCTGGATGTCAAAGCTTTGTAAACTGAACTTACAAATACCAACGACTTTGCAGGTTTCTGCTTGAACCTTCGAAGGAGAATTATGAAGCAACGTGTACAAAAGCCTAACTTATTGGTATCTAGAACAGTAAAAGTTACCACAAGGTATAAATATAAGGGCTGGATAAATCAATATTAAATCCAAGCTTATTAAGTGAGTCACAGTTGATAGAAGCAGAGCTTCCTATTTTTCATTGCCTAGCATTGTTCAGGATGCATCTCACAAGTGAAAATATAACTGTCATACAATAAAAATTGCCAAAGCTATTAACCAATAATATAAATGAAAACTCTTACTCCTAACATTTTCCATTATATTAATACATTCAGTGTATGCTCAATATGCTTCAGATGCTTAAGGTTTCCAATAATTTACAATCATTACATCTTTGGTTTTTGAAAGTCAAAACACTTAGTCAAAAAAAGATTTTTTTTAAAAAAAAATTCCTCACATAACACAGCCTACAGCCTATGTTCTTCCGAAGGATTTGCACTGAAAATAAACAGGCAATAACAAGATCAGTTTTAACAGTCCATATATTGTTTCTGTCTGTAAATAATGAGTAATCAACATTTTCCTTCAAAATCTGAGAAATGAGAGAAAAGTACTGTAGGTTCTTTGCAGTGATTTCCAAGAATACCTGGTATTCTTTTTTCAAAGTGAGATTGCAAATCAGAGTCTGAATCAGGGCTGGACATGTAGTTCCAAAAAGCAGAACCACTGCTTCATTTGAGAGACTACACACAGTCATCATATTGCTTTGCAAAGTCTATTGCAGGCAAAAAGTAGTTTAGTGTACTTAGTGTAATCACACTGTTCAGGGTCCATGAAAGTAGAATTTGCAGTCTTGTGTTTCATTTACATTCACACTGCCACATTTTGCTAGATATTTTTGATTGTCATGTAATGAGAAAAATTTAAGGGACTCTTTTGAAGTTCAGTTAATATGGAGAACTACTGAATATCTTTCACATCTATCAAACTAGTTTGTATCAAAATGTAAGATCATCCATTCAGGAGATTTGTTGACCCTATGTTATTTTATTCAGAGTTGTGTATGTGTGTTTTGAACAGACCTCTCACTCTTCCCTATATCAGGTTATTGCTCATTAATAGGGCTAAGATACCAATAATTTCATATAATGAGACAAGTATTCTTTAGACAAATTTATACTAGTTTAAATCTAATCTAAAGTAAGAGTTATGTACGTTAAGACAGTTAAGGATGTTATGACAGCAAACATGAGAGCACAGAACAGTGCAAAAATAAAAATATTCTTTTATGAGTTATGACATGTCTCTTGGTGAAGTGAAAGAAGTGATGCAGTTTGATTTCTGATAATACAGCTCAGCAGAAGTGGCCGATTCTGGAACACTCCTGTTCACTGCAAGGCACCCTGTGTGTCAAGATATTACTGAAAAGTTGTATGATACGGAATTGTATGCATTTAAGACTTTTTTGTATGTACATGAATGGGACTTGCATATATTTTAATAACAGAAAATTTTTCATTTGTTAAATCAGCACTATTAGCTATTCTTTTATACATATAAGCCATGCTTTAATGGTCTGAGCAGTTGCTACTTGTAAATTCCAATCTAATTTATGACTTTGATTTGGCTTTTTTCTCCCTGCCAAAAATAATTGCCTGAGAGGTGATGAAAGAGAACTGAGGGGCAAACAGGAACAGCCCCCACTACCTCCAGCATCAGGGATCTGTGCACATGGATCTGCACAAAACACTGCTCACACCTGGGAAGCTGACAGCCAGATGCCACCTGTACTCAGATTTATCTCTCTAGGTCTGCCCAAGGAATTAGTGTAAAAAGTTAAGCTGTGCTCAGTCCTTGAAGACACTCATCTCAAATTTTCAACTTCTTTTTTTGATTGAAGAAAAATAAAAAATAAGCTTTTAAACTACTGCAGCTGTTATATTGCACATTGTTTCAAAAAGAGGATGAAATCGTAATGTGAAACACAGGGGCAGAAATACTGCTCACAATTGCAAAAGCAGACCCACAGCTCTGTGTGTGCACTCTCTCTTCAGTGAACTCAAAGCAGCTGTGTTATCTGTCTCCAAATTTATTACTGAATAGTGATGCCATTCTGAATTTGAAAAACATGTGTTCTATGGGTATGTTTTCTAAGTTATTGCCACACTGCAATGTACAGACTAACAGGTAGTGGACAGCCATAGCTGGAGTCGAAGGATGCACGTAACAATGGCACAGATTGTATTTCTTTCAGAAAAAAAGAAAAACAAAAGTTACCAGCTTCCAGCATTTTAAAAGGATCAAGGTACACAGGGATCTGAAATTGCACAGTCTGTTAGAATAACCCTTCTCATTCTCTAGACATATTCAATCCCAGAATTATAAATGACTGAGTAAAAATTTAAGCAAATGTAACCCAACTGAGCAGTAGAGATGTAGACATGTACCTCTGCAGTCATCAATGAATAGACCTGCTGAGATGCATCTTCAAGAATCTCATAATTTTTCTTCATATAATAAGGAAAAATATCTTTCATTGTTTTTTTAATAGGACAGTGTTTTCCAGTGCTGAGCCTTTGGTGATGCTTTTCTGTTGCTGAAGGGTTTTACAGCTGACTCTGACTCACTGTTTTTAGGCTTATTTTCTGTGCAAACCTCTGCCTAACAAAGTCTTTCAGCAGTTGAGGTATGAGCCATTCTGTAATACTACTGGTGATTTCTCCAGGTTCTTAGTTGCTTAAATACATTATTAATATCTTTAGTAGCTATAACAGCTGAGCATATCTTAAAACCAATTTGACACAGAACTCGGATCCTCTCTCTCCCTCAAAATGCTGTTAGAATGCCAAGAAATACACATCATTTGAAAAGCAATAAAGACACTGGGAAGTTCCAAATGTAAAAATGTAATAATAATACACTGTTATTAAGTGATGTGCTTTAAATGTCTGCATATCAATTGCACCTATTTTTGGAAAACAAAATAATGAAACTGAAAATCATTATTAACATTATTCTATTTGGTGGTTTGAAAATTGGGGGAAAAAAACGTAAAAGAAGGGCAAGAGAACTTCCTGAAACACTCTAGATGGGTTCATCGGAAAATAACCAATTAGAAAGCAAAATGTTTTAAGATTAATGCTTATACATGGCACAAACAGCAGCTCTTTATCACAAAACACCAATGTAAATGTTTTCAAAACTTAGGCTGCCTCTAGCTGCCTTTGGAGTATCTCATCTACCAGAAATTTTCAAAAATGGAACTATATAGTTTTGTTTTCAATATCATTTAAAAAATCATGAAATTTGAGAAGAGATTTCATTCTTAAAATTAAGTGCTACTCGGTTATTTAGACCTGGAAGAAACGTCAGCTGACTTACTGGAAGATATTTTGATGTTTAAAAAATGTTAGGGAGGCGATGTCCTAAGACGTACATCAGCATCAGAGCGATAAACTGCATTTTAAGTTGTGGAATAAATATAACCCCAGTAGTAGTTATCCCTTTTTATTAGCAGGACAAGGTTAAAAAGTAATTTTTAATAGTTAGGTGTTAAAAGCTATATCTTGCAGTATAATACACAAATGGCTCATGCTACCATTGCCTTTCATTGGGAGAGGTTAGGTCATTAGGTCCAGCTCCAGGAATGTGCTTAAGCATATGTTTAAGCACCTGACAGTTATGCATATATTTTAAATTGGGTATATGTTAAAATGTCATTATGAATACTGCTAGAATTAAAAAGCTGTTGCAACCAACATCGCTACATAACATTGTGCTAACTTCTGCCCCCTCCCCAAATTTTATAAAACGAGTGAGCAGTAGCATGCTATATACTTCCTGCTTCGTTTTCTCAAGCTAATACAGCTACGATGACTGGAAAATAGCAGAGGAGAAAAGCAAGAAATAGCCAGTTCTCTTCATGGGTACTGGCCACAGAACCAACTTGGTCACAAGCATGCAAAAGATTTTGGAATTTACACAAACTGCCAGTTAGAGAACATGAGGAGTGTTGTCATTTAGTTGTAATTTACAAATGCCTATCAGGTGGAATTGCAGAACCCAGTAAGATATACATATTTAAAAAATGGATGATAAACAAAATATTATTATATACACTCAATGTGGATTTCATATTTACTCGGTTTCTGTCCATCAGGCTCATTTGTATCTACTAATAAAAAAAGCCACAGGTACCTTGCCATCTGCAAGATCAACATTAACTCTACTTTTTGTGTCTACTCTTTTAGCCTGCATGACGTTTGCTACTAATGTATGAAAAAAAGTCTTTATTCAATAATGTAGTCAAAATTGCCTGATTTATTTTCAAATTATTGTAACTTAGTTATTCAGAAGGAGCTCATTTTTATCTTGATGTTTATCTGATACATATTCTGATGTACCAATTTAAAAGACAAATGTAATTTTATAAAACACCATTAGATTGCACGTGTATTTTAAAGATTAAAGTGGGTGACAGATCAATTTAGTCTAAATTGTTCATTCAGTGTAATTACACACATTTTAAACCACATTTATTTCATCTTCCATGTGCATAAATCCAATGAAACATTAATTTTTCTATAAAAAACCCCACGTGTTATTGGAAGACAGGAATTATCATCTGTGTTCATGAAATTAGATTGTATAGTTTTCTTTTTGATAACATATTAATATTAGAACAATCAGGTCTTAATTTTGTTATCAGGATCAAAAATGTGGATGTACCTCACATCTGATAAAAAGTTATTCTAGGATATCTATTTCAGGGGAGACAATGTATGAAGATTGCTTTTAAGGTAATTTTTTTCCTAAAGCATTATTCCTAAAATAAGCCATAAACCAAATTATTCCTATACTGAATAAAATATATTTGAGTTAATGATTTGGACAGTTTACGAGCTTATAGTGAGAACAAAAGAAATGTAAAAATTCATCACTGATTCGTGAGTATTTTATTACAAAAAAATGAGCAGCTTATTCTCCAGTCTGACTGGCCAATTACAATGATTTGTTTCTAATAGGAGGATAATTTTCTTTTGGTGAAAAAGAAACCATTAAGTTTAGTGTTGTCATTTATTCACAGCCAGATTTTGTAAAGTGTGTGAACCCAACAGTTAATTTGTTACTTTCCTCTGTTGGTTTTGCTCCAGCATACGGTTTATGTGTGATGAACATAAATACAGCCTGATGAAATGCTCCTTAGAGCTGTTAAGCAGTTCGGAGAAGATAGATAAAAGGGGAAACAAATTTTTAGAAGACAAAATCTAAGGTCTAAATATAGACCTACTTGCTTGGGTTCAGCTTCTGGAACAGGCACAGAATCCATTTGCCAGACATCTAGATGATACCAACAAAATAAATAAGAGTGAATATATTTTTTCCAGAATGAATCATTTCAAACCCATCAAACTCTTTTTTGCAGTACCATGACAGGTCTTGAGTATAAGAGAAAAACAGACTATATAATTCATCATGACCTCAGTGTTTTACAGTCTCACATGATACTCTCATGAGTGAACACAAAAAAGATTGTCTAGATGAAGTTTACTCTATGTGGGATGATTATTAATCACTGTCAGTGTAAAAGGATGAATAAAATGCAGTTCAGCTATGTCTTTCCTAGGAATGACAATTCACTATTTCGTAGTATTGTCATGGGTGAGACATGAAAAGTATCCTTATTAAATTAGCATAATACATCTGTGGAGATAGTACAACTATCTACAAGATAAAATTGAATTTACTGTGATCTTGACCAACAACAGTAAATGAATACAGAACCACCCTATATAACTTCAGTGATACAGACTGTAGGAAGTTTTGCTGATTTTAAAGTCAGTATCCTACCTTTTTTTTCTTCCTTCAGAAAATATCAATAGACATGAGGAACTTACTACTTCTTTGTCCTTGCAAGTACTCTGTAATCTTTGTTTTATTCAGACAGAATATAAGGCTCATCACATCTGCTAATGATCCTTCTGCTCTGATCAGGTCTGTCAAGTCATATTGGCCAATTATTTTGAAATGTGCAGTCCTGTGAGTTGATTGTTTCTCAAGAAATATGAAGTGAGAAAGAGAGAAATATTATTATTTTAACCTGTATGTGGCATAAACTGGCAATACTAATATTGTGACTAAATTTTTTATCCACGTTTTTAATACGAAATCTAGTACTTATCCATATAATTGAAGAGACACAAAAAAGTGCAAGGATGACCAGATGAGCCAGTCTTAAATATTTTTATAAAATTTCTATTGTCACGTAGCTGAGAACTGGTAGGTATTCACATCTACGGAGTCAATCTGAGACAGCAAATCACACACCAATGGGGTGTATACGAGCTGAGTAAAGTGGCAACTCAAACTTCGGTAAAACTACAACTGTATTTTATCTGCTGAGTATAGTCTATACTTCTAAAAGATTTTAAAAAACTTTTTGTGTGTATTTTTGTCTTCAACTTATTAATGCATTTTCAATGAGCATAGATCGAAAAGCTCTCTCTATTCTCTAATTGTTAGCATGGAACAGAACGGTCAATAGTACCTCTTTCACCGTAAATGCATCACATCAGGTAGTCAGGAGGTAGATGTTACATTTGTCTTCCCAAGCATTTCCTGACTCCTTAACACTGGTAGAAAATGTTCCTCACATCCTTCTACAAATTGTACAGCGTAGTGCTGTTGTCTTCACAACTAGCAGAGTTTACAGGAAGGGCACAGCAAACTTGGTCAAAGAGCTAGTCTCCTCTTCCTCTTTTCCCCTGTTTGGGGGTGTCTAGTATCAGAAGCACTCAAACACTGAATAATGGTGCTGTACACAGTCTGGTTTATAGTTTTCTGTCTTATCTTTTAAATGCTCATCTGTATTTCAGTAATTTACCTCTCCCATAATGATTAGGGAAGGAGAACAAGATTTTGCATATGTACAATTAAACACCAACTCAACAGCTAACCCAACGCAGCTGAACTACACATTTTCCATAACCTTAGATTATGCTAACCTTAAAATAATACGTTGACATAGCAATGTAATTAACAGTTCTTTTTCCATGAAAGATGAGGTGTATTTTGGAACAAAAGTTCGGTTACTTTCAAGACCACAGGAAACAGTTAATGTCTGTTCTTAAAATAAAACTCACAAGACAAAGCAAGTGGGTAAGCACATCTGACGCAGCAACTAAAATGTTTTCTTTTTCTTTAAGAACCAGAAGGTGTTTCAAGTTCATTCAAATCTTGAAGAACAGAATAAATTTTATTACCTATTTCTGTTTTTAAGGGGAGATGGGTGCCTCATTTATTTTGAGAATCTAACAATGATATTCTTATTTCCTGAAGGAATGAGGACACACTTGTGAAAACTTGTTCAGCTAATTTGACACAAATTTGCTAGAAGAAAATATGTTACCATACAAGTTGTCTGCTTCTATATGATGTTAAAATACATTTAAAATACTTTTCTCTAGTGAACTGTGCTATTAATTTACACAACAGCATTTCAGACCTAAAAAGATTTTCTAGGAAGTGACTGATGTTAACATTTCTCCTATTTTACAGAAAGAAAAAAAAAAAGCACCATTTGCTGGCATGCAAGTAATCTAGTTCTGGGATTACAAAGATAAACCTTGTCCGTATCAGTGTAACAGAAACAATCTTTCTTTTAAATTGTTTTCTCACAGATTACATCTATATGGATTACGCAAGCAGATCTGTAAACCAATCTGTGAGTATTTCTAACCCCAGTATCTCTGTTCTACCTGTGGGTAAACAAAGTAAGCTCCTCCTGAATTTGCTGAGAACTGAACAAGTGCAAATTGCGGGCAGGATGTGACCCATACACCCATCACCTCATTCCAATTTGAATTAAAGTATATAATGGCTATGTGGAAAGAGACCTTTTTACACATCTAGTATACAGAGCCAAAACATTTGGGTTTTAATGGCATTAATGAGTTTCTACCTCCTCATATGTCTTTCATTCTAGCCCCAACACTACATTTTTCAACATTAGGTGTTCAGCAGTAGTATAAACTGGATCCTGAACATGACCTAGATTAAAATATAAACATAAACAAAATTGCTATTTTTATCTGGATCTTATTTAGGCTCTCTTTGACAGCTTGCAGAAGGCAGGCTGTGTAGCTGACTGAATGGGTTAGCACACGCCCCAAGCCTAGTTTGTGACTGAATCCATGAAACTGGAGACTAACTTGCTTTTCTATAATTTGTGGCACTGCAGTGAACCACAACCTCCCTCCCCCCAAAATGGATGAGGGACAAGAATGCCATTATTTAATTACTCAAGTGAAATATTGGCACTTTTAATTAATTTTCATTTCCTTTCTTGTCAATACCTTTCTTTTCTTTACTATTGCTTTTGTGTGCATTTGCAAATCTTCCTTTCAGGAAAATCACTGCAGAGACTTATTCTTCTTCTAATGTATTTTTTTTCCTCCTTTTCCTTACTGCCCTTGAACACAAACATCAGTCTGCTTCTTAAAAAGCCTATCTTTACAATAATTGTTGAAAGCAATTACTCTGTAAAAGCCTTCCGTTGCTCAGGCAGTCTCTCTGACTTATGAATCAGTGCTTTGTTTGACCAAACACAGAAAAAGATCTCTCCAATAGTTATCTCTGTGACAGAGAATTTTCCCCCTCCTTATACTCTCTGATAGCAGTACCAAAATTCAGAAGAGGCACCTGTTGAGAAATCTGGCCAATTCCCAGGCCTCCAGCTTTCAGCAGGTGTTGGAAGTGATGTGTTCCTTTCCACCTGAGCTGTCAGGGAACAGTAATCACATTAACTTCATTGCCAGACAATACCACTAACTCTGTCCCCATCCTCCAGCTCACGGCAATGCATCTTCTTCAACGATTTTGAACGTCAGCATAAGACACAGCACTAATAATAGTCCACTGCTGGGATCATGGAGTAACCCTCAGAGATTTTATTAATTTTTTAGTAATAATGTAGTTATGAAATTAATTACACTAATAAAAACTCTGTAAAGCAAGTTATATCATCATTGTAAGACAGACAAATTGTCCTGCCCTACTTACATCATCTTACGTAAAATTTTCTGTTGTAAATTAAAAAAGAATTTTGCTCTTAAAGTACACTGACCTGTGGAAATTCTTTGTAAATTAAGAGACTTTTGTTACATAAAAAAGGTAAAATTTAAAACATATTACATCAAATGGAATGTTAAAATTTGGAGAAGAAAGGAGAATGATCTCATCATTATATCCTTCCCTGTAAAGTTACCTGGCTAACTGACAAAATATTAAATAGGTTTTTTATTTGCTTACGCTAAATATTTACTTTCCATTTAAGCATTCAGCTGTGTGACACTATAGTAATTAGGCGTCACGGAGAATGTACTACTTTGTTCACTAAATGGCAGTCATGATTACTTGAATGGAAAGTGCCCTGAGGAAAACACATCTCTTTTTTGCACTTATCTAGGCTAGATATTTCTGGATGTACACAAATCAAGGGGATTGTACATTAAAATGCTGCTAAACACAGGTCTGACCTTATCCATGGATCAAATTTCTTCTTAGTCAAGTGTTAAAAATGGGTATGGCATCAGATCTGTAAAGAAAAGGATTTTAATTGACATTGGTGTCTGGAAATACTAATAAAAAATGCTGTTTTGAAATTGAATGCCAGGTGATCCTTTAAAATCTTTCTAGCAGCTGCCATGGTAGTTGTAGCTTCCTTCCTGATTTATTTTCTTTATATGTTCAAATGAAAGTCCCAACTTCGGTAAATAATATTGTAAGTGTTAGCACGAAACAAAAATAGTGATACTGTGTCTCTGCTTCTCACTCACTACTGGGACATGATTTTTATTTTGTACTGGGAAAGCTAAATGCAGCATAGTTAAAAGTTGCGTAAGTATTTAGGTTTACAGAAACACTTTCAATTTGCCAGGTTTACAGAAACGCTTTCAATTTGCAATACTCTGCTACAAATACTCCTATTTTGATTGAGTGTGTGCTGGCAATAAAAAGAGAATTGGAGTTTGTAAGTGTCCAGACAGCTGGTAAAAAGATACAGCTTGCAGTGGTGAAGCAAAAGCCAGGCTAGTAGGAAAGATTTACAATCTTTCAGGAATTACAAATACTTACATTTCATTTTTGAATAATATTCTAGAACCAATGAATAACCACAAACCAGAAAGCCTTATACAGAACGTAACACAACCATGAATACAATGATATCTGCATATAACAGCAATACTGGCTTCCGCCTTAATTCTACAAGAACCACATTTCAGTTAAGCAAATGAAAATTCATGTAGGTGAATTCTGTCATATTCTATCATGACAGTGGACTAAAATTAAATTTCTATAGTATTTAGACTACTATTATAGCATCCAATATATACCTTTGGCTTTCTTGGATAATAGAGGAAAAGATGGTGTATCTTGCAATTACCTGTAGGAATGGATACAGCTATACTTAAAGAAATGATGACACATTCTGCTGAATATATACAATATGTGAAATATGAACATGCAATTCCTTCATGTGTTTTTTTTCACAGAAAATTTAAACTGTAAATTCTAAATTGCACATGTAGATAAGAGTTAAATAATATCCATTTAAGTAAACATGCTAACTGGACAAGGAAAAAGACATCTTGGATTGAAGTAGCAATATCAAAGCATTTTGTTCAACATAGAACCAAACCTTTCACTTAATCTGGTTCTTATTTAACCATATCATATCTTTTCTTTTAATGTAGATCAATTTTAAGACTAGAGCGCTAGCTTCAAATGATTTCACGTTTGCCTATGAAATATGGCAAAAACCATGAAATAATCGAGTCTTCATCTTCCCTGAAATATTTTTTTATTTCGTCCAAGACATATTTATACCAAAATGCAAATAGTTCTTCTGGTCTTCATTAAACTCATGAACAGGTAATTTATACTTCAATACAATTCAACACATTCAAATAAAAATAATTTAAAATTATTTGCACTTTATAAAAAGTTTTAACACGTTAAAGAAGAAATTTAATATTATTACCTTCTACAATGCCCCTGAACAAAGCTTTTCAAATCTTCGAGACATGTGAGTATAAAACAAAACCATACAATATTTTGAGAAGAAATTTTACTGTGAGTAAAATTATGCTGTGAAAGCATAACTCAGACTGACTTGTTATTTTTATACTATTCTCAATTAACACATGCAGCTTCAGGAAAAAATCTAAATTTAACTCATTAAAAAGTTTTAAAACTGGGAAACTGTGGAAGACTATAGTAAGTTTTGATTAACAACATATGTATTCATATATTTAAAAATTAATTTATTCTTGGGAATCTTAAGTCATACATTTGAAGTTCCCATACCAACAGATTTGCAATTAATCATGTTTGCATAGTGCTTATTTCAGTATCATATTCAGTACCTAATCAGCTTTAGTGCATTTTTTAACCTGCATTATGCTTGCAGATCTCTCTGTTAACCTTAGTTTTCAACAGAAAAGATTTCACTGCTTCTGACAGTGTCTCTTAAGGTATAAAATACAACATTTAGAAAGACTTTTCTTAAAATCCAAAGGTTCTGAAGGCTTTAAAGTGAGTATGTCAATAGCCATTCTCTGAGTGTAAGAGAGTGTTGAGTTGCCAAGATTATAATAATATTTATATTACTAAAGAAATAGGTATTGCAAGACATGTATTAAATGCCCACAGAACTATTTTCCTTGTAAATGTAGCATATCCTAGTCTCACAAACCAATTGCCCAAGACATTTCAGGGATTAGCTATGATGCCATTAATTCATAAATACTTCAAAGGCAACACCTATCAGGACAAACCGCTTTTTCCATCTTTGTGGTGCTGCATATTTTACTTTGCCTCCTGTAAGTACCTAATCCACAGGTCCATTTACGTAGTAAGTACTTAAAAACCACAGTGCTATTTTAGCTGTGTACATTGGGCAAAAATTGCAGGATATACTGCATTCACCCAAATAATTTACCTACCAGTGCTCACTTAGTTGATGCATGAACACTGTTGGGCACAAATTGGAGGGATTTAGCAGCCAGAGGCTGCAGCCATGTCTGTATGGCTGAGATCACGAAATGTCTGGGTGACTCACACTGGGCCAGGTGTACCCCTGAGGTGTTTGCTTCTTTTGAGTATGTATTTGCTAGGATGAAAGCAAAATTACAGTTTTTAACCTCCAATCACATGAAAGTGCAGAGCTGAAGTTGTGCTGAAACTTGGACCCTAAATGGTTGGACATGATGACATAGGCTCTGGTCTCTTGGGGTATTAGGGACTGAATGGACAGATCACCATGCAAGTGCAATATTAGGTAGGAGAAACACTGGCTTGGGTAGGCTAAGATACTGTTTAAAAGATGGTATAAACCTGACTGGGCTGAATTCCGAATTTATAACAACTCATTCATGAAGTATTAAAGATTCCAGCATTGTTCTTTGATAACACCAATTTTGATCAAATTTCAAAGTATACTGGAACTGCAGTAAGTACAGAAAATATCATTTTTTTACACATGTTCTTTACTGACTAAGGAGCTATGACTGCAATGTAGTTTTCAAATGCATGCTGGCATTTAAAAAAAATAGTTTGATGTTTGTAAACTACTTCAAAATATATTAATTGTAAGTCTGGCCCAAAACCAATTAATTTTTAAGAACAAAATGGTCATTGACAAATCATGTGATAGATGAATATGATGGAATAAAAAGGTACCCTTTATTTGGTTATTTTGCCAACTTCAGTCAAATGTTTTCTGTAATTTTTTTGAATAAAGTACAATAAAGCAGGTAAGGATAGTAGCAACATGCAACAAGCAGGTCAGAAATCAGTGGGGCAGGTATGGTGCTGTTCTGGTACATGGTTGTATCTTCTATCTATACTTCTACAGCACAATAAAGAGGCTATAGCTGCAAGTAATACTGATTTATCATACTTATTTTCATTTAATCAATTCATACTGACATATATTAAGAACAAAACTCCTCTCTTAGATGATTTGTCTTTATGAAAACTAAAATGCCTCATTTTCTAAAAGGACTGTGATTAATTTCTGAGCCTTATAGATCTCATTCAATTATTATAATGCAGAGAAGGTCTATGGAGTCACACTTTAGTGATTAAAAGGGTATTTTTGGATTTTTCCTCTAATCATATTAATAACTATACACGTGTAAACTATTTTAATTAGAAAAGTAACAATTGTACATAAACTCTTTTAAATGTCCTGCTCCTAAATCCTCCTGAGATTATTTTATAAGAATTATAGAGAAAATGAGAGAGTATCTGTATGAGCATAGTATGTAGGTCAAAACTAGAGTGTTTATGCCACTAAGAAAAAAAAAATCAAAACTCCTCAGGTATCAGTGCAAAGTGCATGTAGATTAATGGAACTAATTTAAAATCCATGATTCCTGTTTTAATTCTGATCTGAAAACAATATACACACATGAGATCAAAAGCCCAAGATTTTGATTAATTCAAGCCCCTTTCGAACTCTGACCTCAATATGAAGTTCTCGGAGGCACCTACTTTACTCAGCTCTAAGGTTCACACACATACAGAGCACATTCATATTGCTTCACAGCTTGGCGTTTCTGCGTATTATCAGGCTTGGCATATCACAGGTTGCTAATATGGTCTACTATCAAAGTAGATACACTCAGAAAATCTGTGTTGTCAAAATTCAATCCTGTGAAGCTGAGATTTAGAGGATGCTAATACCATTGACAATTGAGTGCATACACTTTAAAGCGGTCTGTTTTACATGGACCAAAGAGACAGGAATGACATTCGCTGAGCTTTACTTTAATCAACTTTGTGACAGTAAGACACATATCTGTTTAAGAACAAGGACCATAACTAAACACTTCAAAGCACCTCTTCTTTTTTTTTTCTCTCTCTCCCTGAAAACTAATCCAACTTAAAATATGGCTTACAAACACAAACCTATCCAGATTAAAGGAGATCCTTTGTTCTTCTCTCAGAATGTCTCATACACCTAAGTATAATTACAAGAGGTACTACCCATATAATCATCTATACAAAAAAAATCCAAACTGTAATAAAATAAAAAAAAACCCAACAGAAAAGTAAATCGTGAATTTATAAAACATAATCAAAACACTGACCTGGGGTTTCTTTCCATTGTCTTGTTGATGATAATATAACTTCGATAACCAAATTTTCTGTGCTATGACATCCCAGTAAACTAAGCTATCTTAGAGAGACATATGGATCTTCAGAATAATGTCTCTAGATTCTCTTACAGTTTAATAAACTATAATTATATGAACCAAGTGCACATAAATTTAAAGACATTATGATGTTTATTTGAAACGTAAAGAAATAAACATTCCATTATAAAATCAAAGACTCTAAAGTCCACCATACAGCTACCCCTATTTCTGCTTCACTCATTCATGTTTGTATGTTATAATGTGATTTACAGGCTGTTAATACTACCAAAGAAGAGACAGCAAAAAGAAAACTTTTCGGCCTATGTAAATGATGATTATATTGCACTGTTACATCAAGCGATGTCCTAAAATCCTGCTAGAATAATCCAACTTAAAACTGCCAGATAAACTCTACTTCTGCATAGTTCTTGCTCATCACTCCAGTGGTATTTTCAGCTTTGTAAGGGAAAAGAGACTTTATTTTCTGAGGCGTAACATATGGTGCCTAAACCTTGCAACTGATTTCCAGGAATTGCTCTTCTTCTTCTAGATAATTATGAAGGGCTGGCCTGAATTAGATTAATTTTATATATGTTTATTTACTTTGTTTAGGAAGCACTGCTATTAAATAAGTCAGCCAGTAAGTATAGGAAAAAAATATTGCTTTAAGTGTATGAAAGTGCAAAAGTCTGAAACCAGGAATTATTTTTCGTGATGTACATGGAATGAGTGCTCGCCAGGTAGGCTGTTTTAGGATGCAAAAGCCACAGCCCAGAGAAAGGAAGAGGAAGGCAGGAGGTCTTCTGTCTGATGCTGAAGAATCCGAGTCATAAATTTTGTGTGAGAGTTTATCAAATATCTTTAACACAGAAAGTGTTAGCATAGCTCCAGTGGCGAGATGAAGAGGTCAGAAGAGTAAGGAACAGATTAGAAGAGAAGCAGCTCAAACCACAAGGTGGTGTAAGAACACCCAGACATACTCATCTTGTTATGCTTTTGGGAACATAATTGTCCTTTCTCACCCAGGGTCTTATTTATCACTCATGGACACTTTTAAAGCTGAATGTTGAATAGAATAAAATAGGGAAGAAGGGACCAAAACAAATACCCTAGTGTCACACACACCTGCAAATACAGCAATGTGGGAATTGCAGATCTCTTGAAAAATTTGTGGTCCTATATCACATGAAGGACTTGAAAAAACAAAGAGAAGACAGCAGAAGGACATGAGAAAATTGCTACACAGATCTGATTTGAGTCCCTTAGAGAAACTTGTTTCAGTCAGGAGTATTGGCTAAAAAGCCCAAATCTGTCATGCCTGCCCAAGTCAATTAGATCTGATCAATGCCCATCACCCTAAGCTGCCTCAACCTGTGGTTTCTTTAAAGGTATAGACTATACTTTAATCACGTCTGACCCAGAATCAGAGTCCCCTGTCTGAGTTCAGAGAATTGTTCTATTAAATCCATATCACTACACATACACTTTCAGCTCCTTGATTATGGAGAGTTGCTAGCTGATTTAAACATGCCTAAAAGTGCATGTAGAATAAGTTGAATTAAGCTATGTGTGTCACTAATTAAAATCATTGCAACTTGAGTGGGCCTTAAGGGCAAAAATCTGTTCTTTTTAAAAGAAACACACATAAATACTCTGGGAACACTTAAGTATAATTATTATAGCCTTCAGGATTCTGGTCTATAAGCATCAGAGAGTGGCTGCACTCCTTATAGCAAAGTTTATTAGCATTTTTTATTTTTATTTTCATGCAGTAATTACATGAATGCCTGGAAGTGACACTACTGTTGAAGGTTTGATAATATATCCTATATAAACACTAAGATTACTTTTGTCCATCTGATTTCTTTCAAGTCAGTTTTAATGACTGAAAAAATGACAGTTTAGGAAATTTTAATTCTCAATCCACAGAACAGGCAATGCTATGGATTGCATTTTATCCTCCTTTATGCAGCCAGAAACTAGCCCAAAGTCATGTGTATTAAGTGTGTGCAGAGGTCCTTAACACTTCACAAGGCTGTAAAAAACTAAACAGGAAACAATTTTTACCCCTTGTGATTTTTCCATCATGATTCTTCTGGGACTGTTGTTTGCTCTCTCTTGTTAGAAGATTGACAGGAACCTGAACCTAAGCCTACAATGTAAAAAGCACATGGGAAATTTCCATAACTCATGCAATCACATCTTTGAACTAGTGAAGAATATAATCAACACATATCCTGGTACTGGATACAGCGTGCAAAAAAGATCTAACATGAGAGTAGTGAAGAATTACCAAGGCAACAAAATTGAACTGCTGTGTGGTTTGCTTGTAGTAAACAATATTTTGTCATGCTATTGTAAGGCAATTTTGATAACATACTGATGATATTGCTGTAACTAATAGATATTAAGAACAAGCAGTTAACATGCATTTTATGGCTATAAATACAAATGTATATTTTAATGGACTATTAATTTGTAGAAAACTATTCAACGACCCCAGGATAAGGATGTATGTATGCTAGGCTGTTTTAATAAGACTTCATGTTATTGGGAAGTCAGATCTCGAAGGCTGGTAAAGAAAATCAGGAGCTGTAGCAGAGGTTTCCAAAAGGTCCAGCACAAAACGAGGAGAGCAGAGGCTTGAAGGTACAAGCACATATTAATACCAGAACCCCCAAATTAATAAATACAAATCAGAGATGGTCAATTACTGATGACTAAAGAAATGCAGCCCTGATAGCAGGGTAGAACCAGTTATAGAGCGTAAGTGGAACACGCATAGAGTTCTGAAATATGTTCTGCAGCTGCTGGTGATTGACAGCATAGTCAAATCTGACATTTGACTGTATGCAGACTCTAAGGAAATTAACTATTAACGTGCCTCACTTCAGAATAGGGTATGAAGGATTGATCACTTTGATTGCCTGTAAAACTACAAATTAAGTATTTATTATCACAAAAAGGAAATGTAACTCTGCTTGGATTAGCATGATACTCCACCCTTGAAGCTGGGAATTTGGATGCAAGCATACCTCTATTTTCTTGTCATGTTTCAAAAACACATGTTACAAGAGTGTTAAACCATTAGGGAAAAGGAATCATTATTCTGCTGACCTTTTGAAAGTTTACAGAATTGTGATCAAATCTTAGTAGAATTATACATCAGCAGAGAGACTTCAGTAAATCCAAAGATCAGGGTAAATGCATTTTTAAACTCTTTTGGTTTTGCTGTGTGAAGAGTTTTAACCCTGACTAAGAGGAATTTTCTAGTTACCATTTCATTAGCTTTGAGAGGCATCGTTCATGTGCTGGAACTCTTAAGGATTAACATATATTTTTAAAGAAAAGGCATAGACTAAGTCTTCTTATCTTTAAAGATTAGGAAACTGGCTAAATATTTTCATTTTTTAGAAAATCTTTTTAAAGGCACAGAATTAAGAACACCCACCCTAAAAATATGTGCTCTTATTTTAAACCAATGAACCATTTCAAACATAGAGGAAGGGGTAAAATTCAGTCTAGATCTATTTGAGTAAGACCCACCTACAAGCTTTCTGTAGAGCTCGTACATTATGCTAATTCAAGGAAGATACTGGTTTTTTCAGAACAATTTCCAGCTCTTACCAAAACAAGTCTGGGTCTCTGCATTCACTTCAGTGAGAATCAGTAGAAAAGCCAAGAACAGGAATTTCTGAAATGCTTTAGCTGGATGTTGTTTTCCTCTACGTCTAATGCAATGATTTTCTTTCAAAGAGTTCTATCCTTACCTTGGTCATTCCCAGATAATAACATCACACTGGGATGTTGTACTTTCAGCCTTATCTTGAGAGAGAGGGAATGCCACTTTAAAGGAGAGGGGAAGGAGTGGAAGGCAAACTCTTCCAACACAATAATATATGAAGAGGCTCAACTCAGCAGAGACTGCCAGAAACAGACTTCTGTCTCCAAGCAGCTTGTGAATCATGAAGGCTTACCTTTTTTTCCTGTTCTTTGCCATTAACTTTCATCTCTGGCTTTACTGAACCACAAGGAGATTGGTGAAGCACAAGGAGTGGCAAAATCTGACCCCTAAAGTTTTTTCAGTATTTGGCTCATGAAGACCTGATCCTTCTTCAAGTCAGAGGCTGGATCAGCTAACCTTCAGCAGTTCACTAATGATGGGGTAGACAAGGAGAAGGTGGATAAAGACTCTACAGTTATCATTCCTCTGCATTCACACAAGAACAAAAGAATTCTGTGGCAAAAGACACTATGTGAAAAGTCTAAGTATACTAAACCAAAGTATTAATTATCTAGAAAATCTGAAGAATCCTAAGTGTGCCTTGTGGTACTGCCATGCAATCACTGTGTAAGTATATTCAGACATCAGTGATTTTACATCCGATTTGGACTTTTTTTCCCCCCAAATGGAGACAAAATATGTGCCTTTGTTCAGTTTCATCAGAATATGCTAAGTATTCTTTGTCTTGATTTACTTGACCACTTGTAATTAAGGACAGACATGTACACTGAGCTTTAAATGAAGTTTAAAGCTGGTCGAAAACCACTGAATTTCTGAACCTACATTTAAAAAAAAGTTGATTTTTTTTCCCCCCCTCAAATTAGGTACTCCCAGGAGACTATAGGTGATCTCCTCTCTTCTTTCAATGATTTCTATGGTGAGTTTGAAAATAATTTAGGTTTTTTAATGTGTTTCTACTGTTCCTTCATTTTTATATCTTGTCTATTTAACTAGCTTCAGGGTAAACATCTATAGAAAAAGGCAGAAAAAATCCCATGCTGAAGTGATATTTTAAGTTCCATTCTAAATTAATGAAATAATTACAAATCAACAATAAAGCAGCTGATAATCAGACAAGAGATGGCTGTGTAGTGAACTGGGGTCTGGACAGATATCCCATGTGAGTGGAGAACATTAATGGCAACAGGCAGTGCTATTCAGGATACTAATGAATTAAAATAATATTACAGATTTGAGCAGAGCTTCATAAACTTGTATGTTCTGCAAAAAGGATGAAACTAAACTCTATTTGGACTAAAAAAGCAAAGGTATGTGTGTTAAATATCTACACGCATAAGACAGCAATTGTATTTCCATCTTGTTTTTGCTTTGTGGCTGTGTGCATGCAGTCCCCAGCTTTTTCCAGTAGAATGAAGACATTCTCCTGCATCACAGGGCTCTGTCTCGACATCACCTTAACATCAGATGGGATCTGGCCCAGCGAATGCAGGCACCCCATGCCTGCTGTATTTTGTTCTGACATTATCAGGATGGTATCTGCCACCTTTCTACCGATCCTGGCTAATATATTTTGTTTTCCCTACAAACATTTAAAAAATACTCTTTATTTTACTTTAGTGGTATAAAATAGATGCCTGATGTGAAATTTTCTGTAATGAACATTCGCTCGCTCTGGACATCTGCCTGTTTACATATGATATTTAAATCTGCAGCGTATCATTACTGCAGGCTCCCTTGTATTACAGGGATCTCATATTTAATCTGTATGTTCTTTAAATGCAAAGCCTGTTACATTTAATGTTCGAACTGCAGCATTAGTAAACTGAGCCCTCATTTATGTGTGCATGTGGGTGAACTGGGTGTCTCACAAAGGATTCAAACAGATGCTTTAGCTTTAATGATATTTCTAATCATCTCACTTATACCCCAAGGATATTTTCTTATGCTTTATTCTCCTGTCATGATTTCTACTCATTACAGCAAAGTGTTATTTTAAATCTAGTTTTTATATTTGAACTTACTTCAGCACCAGCTCTTAAACAAGTTCATTTTTTAAAAAAACATGCACTTTCCTTGTACTGTCTAATTATAGGTACTGTCTTCAAAGGCATAGGCAGTGTATATAAAAACAATCACACAATTCAGTGGTGACTTGTGATCTTTAGTGGTGACATTAATGGTAATTATTATATGCTTTCCTAACAGCTAAAGTCAGGAAATTTCTTTTCTACCAAACTTCCTTTCTACCTCCTATTTTTTGACCCTGGCACCTAAAGCCTTATCATCATGTCTATTAAACAGGCACTTGCTTAAAAAGCAGATTAAAATTCAGACTTTATAAAACATAAATAAAAATTTCAGTATCTTTGCAGCAAGTGAGTATGGTTTTAATTGTTCAGCCTTTTATTTCATACAAGTCAGATTCCTGAAAAGTCATTTGCTCTCTTACCTGTATATGTATGTGAAACTCCTTGCTATCAAGGACATCTTTCTCAGTCTTTTTTGTTAGAAAGCAAAAAGAAGGAGGAAAATGCTCAAATTCATGGTGGGAAGTTTGATCTCAGAAAAACAATAGGGAATGTTAGAATTCCTTCCCTGCGAAAACTCATCTTACATTCATGACAGTAGTGACTTAGTGACTATTTGGGAGAAAACAAGACAATGGAAAAATAGGGGAAGGAGAAATCTGTGAGTGGGAAAAGGAACCATATGCGAAGTAAGTGATTTGCCTTGGTCTGCATATTAATTCACAGAAAAGCCAGGCAGTTATCTTTTAGAAAAAAAAAGAAATACAAAGCCACAGAAAAATTTAATTTCTTTCACAGGACCATAAACAGGGGAAAAAGTGAAAAACTTCTTCAGAATACTGAGAGTTGCATGAGTAAATATCACAGTAATATCTGCTTTGGAATTTTACTTTTAAAATCTGTTCAAAATTGCACAGTAAATTACACGCCTAATCATTGTCCAAACTCACATATAAGTCAAACTGTAATTAAATTCTTGTTCCATTATTTTGTACAGACATTAATTCAGAGTAAGAGAAAAGCCAAGATTTCTGATTTAAAACTTTGTTTAAATTTTAAATAAAAAAAAATAAACAATATTCCAGCAGAAATGACTGCCAAAATAAATTAGGGAAGCAAAAATTGACAGTTTCACTGTCTAAAATAATTACCAGTAGGTATTAATAATCCAGAACTAATCACCAAAAGAAAACCTGAAAAAAATATTCCTAGTCATTTGCAATCTGAAATTAATCATCCATAGCCATATGTATTTGCTTTCTATGAACATCTGACAGATTAAGTTTTTTAGAATTAATGAACAGAGAGCATGATTTCTAAATCATATTTTCAGTCATTATATTTGAAAGTCAAGTGGTTTTATCCCAGCAAAAAACACAACAATGGCGCATGGGGCAAAATTACAACTGATTAATTAATCTGAAATAGAAAAATACTAGCTTTGAAGAGTTCTAGAAAACTATTCTCAGTGTATACATGGACGCTTAAAAAATAGTGTTATGACCAAACCATAAATTGCTTATAAATATTCTGTCAAAATAAATACAGAGGCCATTAACGGGTTTTCTGTTCACAGAATAGTCTATGCAGGTATAAAATTTTCATCTGACAACCAGTGCTCTTGCCCACACAGGTGGCTTTCATATTGCATTTTTAGTTTTTGTTAGGAGATGACCAAAAAATATGTATTGGAATTAAAAAGGGATAATTTGTTTTCCCTTTATTTTCTGAAAATCTTTTCCAATTCCTTATTTTTACAAAGGTTTTGGCTGTTCTTATCAAGAACAGTTCTCAGTTATGTCTTTTGTTAAATCTTAATAATGCTTTTGTATATGGGAGATTTTTGGTGTGGCTTAAAAGCCAATATTTACCGCTTCCATATTTCCTACTTTTACAGTAATAATTTGCCAAAATGAAGAGTATGCGCATGCAGATTTATATTAAATAAAAACAAACATTTAGTTGGCAACAGTCTATGTTCCAACCAAACACACTTAATTTGCATCTACAGAGAATTTAATTTTATTTAGTAAAGATTAGACTGCAATCTGTCTAAATCTTCATCTTGGATCTAACACAAATACTTTATCTCAGAAACCTGGCAAATCCAGCATTCTGCTTCTCCTTTCCTGGGACAGGGAAAAACTAAAGAGTCTCCTAGCCATACTGGCCTTTGTGAGAGGCCTTGGAAAAGACTCACATGATGAAATCTGTCTACATAGGACACACAAACACATGCTCACACATCCACATGTGCACACATCAGTCCTGGTTTCCTATAAACTCTGATGCTTTCAAAGCCTCTCGCAGATATTTTATAAATTTACAGTTGCATGAAGGCTATAAAATCTTCCTTTATGAAGATGACTTATTTTAATTAAGAATACAAGTGATTTTGTGTCTCTGGAGTGACAACCTTTTCTTCAGCCATTTGTCTAAAGTAGTTAATTTGCCATAAGTTATTTCAGAGAAGCTTTGAAGACCAGACTCAGAAATCTGGCCAGGAGAAGTTAGTAACCAGCAAATGGCTGCACAGTTCTTGATTTGGCTATTATTTGTCTCTGTGATGAGGAGCGCTGTGGTCCCCTACCTGTGAGCAATTTTGCTTCAAGGCGCAGTAAGGAAAGGCCAGCATCCTGCAGGTGAAGAAAGTGCTGCAGAAGCCTGCAAGGCAGAGCCGAGATCCACTCACCGAAAAGATGGCTATAATGAAGCTGTAAAAATTACGCTGCTTTTCCTGAACAGTCACTGTTTGATGTTACCAGCTATCATTTTCTCAGTGAGATGCCTCTGGAATCTGATCTCTGTTTTCAAAAAGAACCAGACAATGAAGATAAATGGAAGTATCTCACACATCTATGCAACAAGATAAATATAATTGTCATTTTCACTAGCAACAATGTCTCATTTTACTATTTTGCCTCGTAAAGGAAAGACTAGCGCACTCATTTTTCTTACTACTTGGGGATTTAATATCACATCGAATCAAATATTTTTCTTATATTGAAGATTTCTGCATCAGAAATGCTACTGATTTAATAATTAGAGCACTTAAAGAAAGGATAATCCCGTATTTTCTAATTTAACCATGTGACGACTTGCAGAAAGTCTTCACATTCACTGAGTGTTTTTTGATTTATACTGGTATGCTATTTTTTCCCCTCATGGCTGAACACAATGAATGGATGAATATCTTGATTTCAGATTTTATTTGAAAATTACTCCAAGCATCCTAAAGCTTATTCAGCTAAATTAACCTTTCCATATAATGGATAATTTTTTGTTATTCATGAAAACCCTAAAGAGCAATATTCTGTAATTCTTACAGTAGCAGTATCTGGTCTTAATTAGAAGCAACTATACTCAGCAAGAGAGTGAATTTCCAACATGTTCAACATACTAAATGTTTTAGCGTTCTTTAGGAGGAAATCATTACGCATATGTGTCACTCTAAATTGCACTAACATACTAACATTTGGGGGGGGGGGGGGTTGGCCTACTTCTTGTAAGAACAAGCCATAATATTATAAATACATCGTGCAAAAACTTGCTACTCCAAAAGACTATGATTAAGGCTCTACACTTCTAATATCTCAAAATTCTAACTAGCTACCGATAATTGAATTCTAAAGAATAAAATTTGCCATCTGCTAGAAATGGAAGCTGAAATAGAAAAGCTTAAAAATGTGCATTCTCTAATAATTCTGTGTCATGAAAATTCTACCAGGAATATCTTTTATCTTCCTTCATATTCACTCTTCCCAGTGTGGTAGCCCATTATGTACATGAGTAAGCATCATAGCATTTGTTAAAATACCATTAAAATTTTTATTATTTATTCCATTCTAAAGGAGTAACAGTATCTCTGTGGAGCATTACGAGTTGTTTATTATAATAATGCCATATATTTGCAGATATGCTACAAGGAAAACTGTTAAAAGAAGAATTAAAAGAAGTAATTATCATAACATTTTAGAGGTTACTCTTAAAGCTACAGTTCTATGACATGACTCCCCATTGTGCCTAAATTACTCTGAACTGGGGACATCTACAGAAAATGATCTTCTACTTTGGGAAAAAAAAAAAAAAAAAGAAAGGTCTTTCTCTCTCAAAAACCCACTCCCAAACACACCCCCTAATCAAACAAACCCAATGAGCAATAATGGACAATAATGGACAATAACGTCTCAGAAAACTCTACATAAAGGGATCAGTTTTCATTGTATTAAGAAATATCAGTCTATTTTGACTTAATGCAGAATCAGCTTGAGTTTTTATCACAAGACATTTTAGGTATTTTTTCCTATTAATTATAAATCTAGTAAGGTACCTCACATAATGAGTAGATTGGAAGACTGGAAGAGGAGTGTTGTGTTACCCAGAATCATAATGACTTTTTTTTTTTTACTTTGATGCAGGCTCACAATGCTAAAATTAAACATATTGCATAATCCCAGATAATTGGATGGTAATCTCATTTCAATTCTTATTTCTAGAGAAAGGAGGAATATTAGTTATGGTGTTCAGCCTGTGCTCTTTGTGACCGAAATTCTGAGTACACACAAAGTGCAAATTGGCTGTCCCCATTCTTTTTATCTCATTATCATATGAAATATTATATGTATAAATCACGTCAGCCATGGGAAGAAATAAAGATAACTCTTAAATCCGAAATTATCTTATTCTAAATTTTGTTCTTCATAGTGATTAGATGATTTTTTGGCAGTCAATTTAAAGCTGTTCCATCAGAAAATTCTCTCATCTGTGTCCTAAATAATACTAACAGTTAAGATTACTGTTATGAAACCTTTTTATAACTTAGTACTTACCCATTAAGCCTTCACACTAATTAGTAGATATTTATTAGATTCACACTTCTTTAAAAATAAGAGTTTAAAATCCCTCCCTTTGTCATGCTATTCACATAATGTACATTCACAGCAAGACTGTTAAATTAATGATCTTGTGATCTTGGATTAAACCTACTGTAAATGTACAAAATATTACAGAACATGTGAAGAGAAAAGTGATTAAAAGGGGTACGAGCAAAATACTCTTCTGTTTTCCAACAGTGTGGAAGAGAAAAATAATGATTAGGGAAGTTTGTCTCTATCATATAGAGATGAAAGAAGTGCAAAAGCAAACATTTTCCAAATGCTATTGAGTTACGTGTTGCTATGCACTAAAAGCAAAGACGAGAAAATAAAAGCAGAAATACTAAGGCCTGAAAGATAGACTCTGCATCCATTTTCCTTGTAAAGAATGAATAGTAAAGAATTCACAAATAAAATATATACTTTATTAACAACCACTTTATGCAAAAAAATCTTTAAGGAAATAATCTGTTCAGTTAACTAATCCCTGACAATACTCAATTACGGATTACATTTCACAGGCATTGTCGGGATTATTCTGCCACATATAGCATACTCACAGCATTGGAACACAAACCAGTTACTATAAGGAATTACCAACTACCACAAAGAAATACTCACTGGTATGAAAACAGGAATATTGATAAATTCTATTTGAAAACCAGAAGATTTTCTTACATTTCTTTATAAATACTGTTTCAGAAAAAAAAAACGACTCACTAAATTTTGATGAAATTTGCATTAAGAATTTCAGAAAACAAGCAATGCCAAACTTTTATAACAGATTTAATTTTTACTATAAATCAGGATATTGGGAGAGCACTCTTAGAAACTATGCTTTACTATACAGTAAAAATTCACAATAAGTGCATATTGCTGATTTGTACACAAACTGGAATTTGCTACTCTGGTTAATTTTTGTAGTTAATTAAGCCTGAGACTGATGATTCTGCCTTTATGTATTTATTTTTTTTAAATTCTGAGATCTCCATTCATACTATACATGAGATTAGCAACAAAAATCATTAATTACACTGGTGCTTGGATCCAGAGAGTACAGGTTAAGTATCAGAGATGAGACAAATATGTTTATCTCATCATAAACCAAAGCATTACCTGAACAATGATCTAAAGTTCAATATCTCTCTTTTTTTTTTTTTTTTTTAAAAAAAATTTTGCTCATAAGTATACTGAAGGGAAAATACTTTACAAATTACTTAAAAACCATATGACAGGGTGTGTCAACGTTTAAATAACTGACATAAAAGCACAGAATATTCTCACTGTAAAGTGACTAGATCCTTACAGTATATTTTAGGATAGAAAAAGAAATCTGGACCATCTGCAGTCACTTGTATTATAATTATTGTTACAACCTACATCTGCTGTCTGCAGAAGATAAATAGGATGTCTTAAGTAAGCATTTAACCACCCAGTTAATATAGTTGTTAGATAATGAAGATCAAATTATAGGCAAAAATTAGCTTATTCTATTTTAATAAGGCATAAAGCAAAGATAACTCTTATATATTTCTACTAACAGAATTATATGGCATTTTCCAGAGGAAAAAAACCCACAACTGTAGAAAAGTTTTGGGTTTTTTTAATATAAATTTACATTTCATCCTCCACTTACTTGGCAGTAATGTTTTGAATATCATTGCATTCTTCTGAGTTTATATTCATCTCCCAAAATGAAGCAACTGGTTTCTTTTATGCTTCTATTAAACATCTACAAGAACAAAGTCTAGTGGAAAACGTTTTAAAAAAGTTATAAATAAATATGAGGTCCTCTCATGTTTCTGTGTATTATTACGTTTACATTCATCAACTTCTCAGTTATTATACACGACCAAAAAGCTTCTTCTTTCGAGTTAAATCCCAAAGTTGTATCTTCTAGTCTACTAAAAAGCACCATTCCTATTCTTTCAGGAAAAAACACAGTCCAAAGTCTAAGTCCAAGTCAAAGTATTTCCAAAACTTCTTTATAACTAGCAGAATTACTGAAAAGGAGGAAGTTAGGGGCTACTGTAATTCCCACATTATTGTTTTGCAGTGTAGAGCACAAACTACAGATCAATCAAAATGTACTTAAGATGCCCTGCTCCTTCACACTGACCTACCCTCAACCCTCTTTGCAGGATGACATAGTGCCCTGTTACCAACAGTTCAGAACAACATAAGCAAAAATTTTTCACCAGTTGCTTATGTTGCCTATTTTCCTGTTCTCCAGTGTCTAAGCAGACTTGAGTCATACCATGAAGTTCTTGCATTTGCTCTCTGACCTGCTTAAGCTTACAACTTGTATGCTTACCTGAAGACTGTCCTGAAATAACTCTGGCCTTTGAAAGGGCAGCGGGATGAAGAGATTGAGCATATGAAGAAAAAAAAAATCAGAAGCTGCAGGATTAAAGATGTGAAAATAAAGAGATCTATCAGATGTTTGGGATTTGTAATCCCAAACAGAGGCAGACTTGTAGTCTGACAGAGGGGGCATAATGCAAGGGTTATTCCTGAAACACAGAAGGTAACATGAGGATTTTGACAGGAAGCTGTGCTAATGCATGAGTATTTGTGAGGTGGGCAGAGCTGAAATGGATAGAAACTAAGTGCTGTTGTGGTCCCAAAGAAACCAAAGTGGTAATAATTCTTTGGAGTAATACACTTTAGAGTAAGAACTTCTGAGTTACTGATGAGGAAAACAAGTGTAATAAGTTTCGCACATTGTTTGATGCTACTATCCTCTTCGTTACATAAATAAATACAGATAAATTTGTTTAGAAATATATGAAGAGATGTCTAGAAGCACATATCTGCCTATGACATGCCAGAGGAAAAGCTCCTAATAACCTGCTCTGATTTTAAGAATGTAGAGCTTGAAGGAGCTTTTGTACCTCAGTGAGAAGAATCTTGAATCCATGGAAAAACTTTAAAAATCTTATCATAGCCTTTTTTTATGCCAGTTCAGTTTTCTGCCCCCTATTACTACCATTAGAAAGGAATCAATTTGATAATGCTTTTATTCAATTTTTAGTCTGAAAACTGATAAAATCACAAATGGAGAGAAGTGCAGTTGTCACAAGTGACATCCAAACATACTGTGGGTCTTGTACGTCAAGGCAAAGAAAAAGTGAGTCTCGGGAGTTTAAATGAGTCAGCACAAAATGAAGGCAGAATAACAAAGAGAATGCACAAGCATGGAAGAGTACAATGAGCAAGAAGGCTAATATGCAGAAAATTTCTTAATAGCAGTGTGTTCATGGAAGTAAAGGGATGTTAAATTGCACACATTTTTTTCCCAAAATTTTAGAAATTTTACTAAAAGTATAAATGTAAAATCTGCCATGATATATTCATGGTATAGATCCTTGAGCCTGTTTGGAAACCAAATGTACGTTAGCATAGCTATTGCAGGTACTGTGGATATAAAAGGGTGGGACCTGAAAGGGTAACTGACACTTAAGCATTAAACTATTTATTATGTAAAGACTACATAATGTATAGCACAGCATACCACAACTAGTCCTTTTTCTTTTCAACATCACTCTTGAAGTCATTGTATATCAAAAAGAGTCAAATGAGAAATATCTGTAACATAGAAAGTAAAAACAAAGGTTTGGGTACAGAAACACTTAACATCTTTAAACACTCATTTTTATTTTGCAAGACAAACCAGACATAATTTGAAATGGCTCAGTGGGCTGTAAAAAATTACCAGTAGATGTATGTGAGAAGATTGAAAAAGCAATTATCTGAAACTAATTTGAGAGTTTATCAGGCAGAAATTAGACTTTTATGGGTAAAGTTAGAGGTTTGTATTAAAAGAGATACATTAAAATATATAAAATTTCAAGGGTAATATAGCTAAAACTTCCTTAGCAAAGAACTGATTTTGTGTCCGTACAGCTTCTGCATTCTCAGTAGCATTTATTCAAGTAGGAAACATTCTAAAATAATGAATAATAAAAATTACCATAATACATAAAAAGGGGAAAAAAAGCTCTCTCTGGATTTCAAGAGATTTTGTATTTGACTGCACCAACATTATAGGTGCCAAAATACCATTGACAGTCTCTGAAGAGGTTGGACAGAGTTCACATCAGATATGCAGTTCTTGTAAGACAGTGGTTTTGGAACAGGTACATTAAAATGAATGCAGTATTTCTTCATTGACCCCAGAGAAGATTTTTTTAACTAGTCTGGAGTAGTTTGTACATTTTAAAAAGTGAATAGGTGCTACACTAGGGCAAAATCTAATTATCATAGCATCATCATAAATGGTTTGGGTTGGAAGGGGCCTTAAAGATCATCTAGTTCCAATCCCCCTGCCAAGGGCAGGGACACCTTCCACTAGACCAGGTTGCTCCAAGCCCCATCCAACATGGCCTTGAACACTGCCAGGGAGGGGGCAGCCACAGCTTCTCTGGGCAACCTGTTCCAGTGCCTCATCACCCTCACAGTGAAGAATTTCTTCCTTACATCTGATCTAAATCTCCCCTTGTTGTGAAAAGGGGAAAGCCAATCCGGTCTTGTGCGGCCAGCACCGAATACGTGACAGACGCAAATCGGGAGACAAAATAGTAATCGTTTATTTACAGCAACATTTACAGATTCTTTTGGATTGCCGGTGATAAATTAAAAGCTACAGGTATAACACAAGGTTTATCACTAATATAACAACAACAACACACACTATACGCACACATACACACCACCAACAATAACAACTTGCCCGCTATAGGCCCGGCCGCTTGGCAAATAGACAAACCTGTATAACAGGGATACAGTGGAACAAGAAACAGTAAAGTCACGACAAACAAGAATCAAGGATACACTCAGGGAAGCATAGAAATGCACCTGAGGAGAAAATGTGAAATATACCTGGGGAGGAAAAGTATATCTCTCAGCATCAGCTGAAGTAAATAACATTTACCACATGGCGTCCCAAGTGCAGGCAATGGAGAAAGAGTGAATTCGTCAATCTGTCCGGTCGTCGGTATGGTTCCGAGTTGATCCTGTCCCGATTTTTGGGCCGAAATTGGGGTGATATTTATACCTGAAATTTTGCATTACATCACCAGGGTATACCTGCGGGTGGGGATGACTATAGACAATCTTATCACTTATGTTAATGCCACAAAGTCTGTCAATTTACACCTGCATAGGGGGAGGTAGTGGCTCCTTTTGTTCAGGGCAAAGAGAATGGGGGACTGGGACCACGAGGCCTCTGTCCGTCTCACACGCAATCCAGATAACACCAGATATCAATCTAGTGATGGTTGCCCCCTGCCCAGTGCTTGCCACTTTGCCCAGTGCTGAATTTCATGCTTCCAGGCGTGCAGCTACATGGTGTATGTGACTTAGACTTTGGGATTAACTTTGCTCTCTCTCTACACCCCTCTTCTCTGGAGACATTCAAAACCCGCCTGGATGCATTCCTGTGTGATCTACTCTACGTGGTCCTGCTTCCTTCACTTAACATTCTGTGATTTTGTGATCCTATCAGTACCCTCCCTGATAAAGAGTCCCTCCCCACCTTTCCTGTAGGCCCTCTTCAGGTATTGGAAGGCCGCTATAAGGTATCCCCAGAGTCTTCTCTTCTCCAGGCTGAACAACCCCAACTCTCTCAGCCTGTCCTTATAGGGGAGGTGCAATTATATCAAAGTTTATGTTCTCACATGTCAAAAGCAGTAAGAAAGTCATTTTTTATAGCTCACATTTCTAAAAGCTGTCCTGTGGATCTAGAAGGTATCAATCCTACAATATCCCATGCGGCAATTAGTATTTAATGGCCAAACTCTTCTTTATGTAATTAAGGTTTTATAATAAAACAAGTGACTGTTTAGAGTACATTCACATCTAAGATGTAATAATATCCTATCATGTTGCAAAATGAAGGGCCTAAAAGTTAGGAAATAATAGAACTCACGTTAAACCTTAAGCCTATGAAAATAGGAGTTAAACTATTGGATAACTGCTTTATTAATCACTGTGTAGAGTATAATGCATTCAAATAAACACTGGACTGAATTAATTTGTACAGGTAACCTTAATTCTAGCATTTCCCCTGTTCTCAGTCACCAGCCTTGCAGTCTTTTTTAATGTAACTTACGTGTGAGCTATATCTATAACGACTGCTGCAATTAAGAGTATTTTTCTAAACAATTTTGAATGCTTCAGAAAGATAATTTCTTTCAGGAGGCAAGGATCGGAATATTTCTGCAGGATCATTATGAGATCTTCTCTCTTGAAAAACTCTTTATTGCACAATTTAATTCAGTTGATTAGATGCAAAAGACAAATTTAAAAGGAAACAAGAAATCAAACATGAGTAGTCTTTCACTAAATAAGGTAAAATTTAAATTCCTGGCAGGAATTATTTCAATTTAAAGATTAATATCTTAATGAACGTTGGAGGAGCCATTATTGTCTCTCTAGCAAAGACAGTAGTTCTCTAGCTCATAATTGTTGATTTGGTAGATAACTGAATCTATTCTCTTCCCAGAATCCAAAGAGCTGCTACAGTCAGTGAAAAATGTTGGTACAATGTGCAGTAAGAGCACACTTTGCAAAGCATAGGTGCACTTCTTGGATCTAAAAATAATAACAAATTCTGATGACTGAAACAACCAGAAAGAAGCAAAACTAATTCCTCATATTTCAGTATGAAGTCAATATATTCTAGGAAAAATCTGCATAGGATTACTAAATGTGATTATTTAGTTCAATTCAATAATTGTATCGATTTTATATTTACTTAGCATTTACAATATCATAAAAGGTTTGAGAAAGATATTTTGTAAGCCAAATCCATTGTCAAAGAAATACTATTTTACTACACCTATTCTTTACAATTTCCAGATTTTTCTCTAATCGGATGTTCTGAATTCTTTGTCAGATCTATTTCTTCAAAACCTGTGATGACAACAATCCCATTGCCATAGTAAAGCACAGGTTATATTTGGGCAATATAGGGGGAAAAAATTAGGCATTCCTAGAACTTGTTCCAATTTTGCCATTTACCAGTATTTCTCTAACACAATAGTAAAACAGTGAGTTTAAGACTACACAAAAGGTTTTGTGCCCTTCCAGAAGCAAACCCCACACCACTGAAAATTAGAAAACATAGATTTAATTCTGACAGTAGCCACGGGGATTTATCTGCAAGAATTCTGCCTGCAGTCAATGTGGTGCTGTTGGTTCTGCCCTTTGGCAGTATAACAGACTAAATAACTCAGAGCTCCTTTTACGGCTCACTGTGTTGAGCATAGATGTTCTGAATGTTGGAAGCACCAGAGCTGCACCATGACAGACCAGTGATTTTAACATAATGTGATCTGAGTTAGCAAGAGCTTTGGGAGATGGGATGAGACTTTTGTTTGGGTATTGGAAAGAGAGACTGAAGACTAGGAAAGTACCACCCACCTTATTTCAGCATGTTATCTAATAGGTATATATCTTACAGGTGTATTCGCACCAAAGCACAGATATCTACTTGGTCTGAGTACGTGTGGGTCAAATGATGAATAAGTATAGTACAATATTTAACTATGAAAGTGAAGAGGCTGTAGAAAGCTAAAACTTATCATTCTTTCTATGGATCAGAGTGTTTGTTTTAAATGACAGCATATGTATTATGGGGATGTATTCTTTAACACAATTTATCCTTAATTGGCTGGGGCGAAAGAGGAAAAAGATGATGGAGGAGAGATTCCTGTAAAAATTAGTGTTTGTGCATATAAATGTTTTTAATAACACAGCTGTTTTGATAGTACTGTCCGACACAAAAGAGGTCAAGTGATTCTTAAGAGGTTTTTTAACCCTGTCCAGGACATTATTTTAAATTAGAGTGGAGGTTATCTTCATTCATTGAAATTCTGAGTACATTGCTGCAAACAGGCTAAAAGAGGGACTCTTTTTCTAAAGTCTGTCCTTGATCATTCCCAGATTTGTCCCTAAAGGCCGTTTTCAATTTTTTTAGCCAGGCCTAATTTTATTTTTTTTTTTTTTTAATTAAAATGATAATATTCCACCCATATTCCTTTGAGAAGGAGAGTTTAGTCTTTACAGTGCCATTATGCGATATCTTACATGTCATTACATAATAGTGATTTTGATATTACTCAATAACTATGTTAATTTCAAACACAAGAGGTAAGAATATCTTATTCCCAACACTTCCTTCCATACTATTCCACTCTTAAACATACAGCCTTTCTTCTTCCTTTACACAAACATCATTACCAGATCTTTCCCACTATCAGAGCCTTCCTTAATCTGTTAGTCTTAATATAAGTAATGTTGTTCCTTGCCATCTGTGAGTCTATGCAACAGCAATGTAATCAGGAGCTTACTGGTAAATCATTACGTTCCTATGCTAGCCTCAGCTTACACTGAGCAGAGCTTTACAGTTGTGAAATCCAGACTTGGCTATGCCTTAACAGAGATTACTTCATTTATCTCATTTTTCAAACTACTATAAGTGAATGAATAAATAAATAAATTTCAATATCTGACCAAGAGATTAAATATGTGCATATAATATACAATAACTTCAAACAAAGAACTACTTTAGTTTGTGTCTTTATTATGCAATTTCTGTATCATATAAAACAGTTATTGCCTTATTTTGAATTTAAGTTTTATACTACATTTAATGAGGTTTGCTAAGTCTGACACATAGTATCTAGATACTACAGTGACAGATACATCAGAAACACCAAAATAGATATATTAGACTGACAGAATTAGCACTGTATGTGCTAAGGTTGATGGATTACTTGATGAGCATTATATTCCCTTTACTGTTCTCTAAACCCCAGCTTTATTAACTCTAACCAATTTTCTCCAACTCTTCAATTTGTAGAACTAATTGTGCCTCATTTCAGCTTCCTCCATTTAGCTGATGAAGACTTAAGAGACAGAAGACTTCTACAGATACATAGAAGTCAACTATACATATAAACCCCAGATTTTTATAAACTGAAACTTGTTTAAACATACATAAGTATTAAACAAAATGTTTATTTACAGGCAAATACCTGCATATGAATATTTAATAAATTTAATACGAAATTTCAATTTTTCTTGCAGGATAATCTGAATCTTGGTTGAGTTCAAGTTTATGTTATTCTATAAAACCTTTATACTTTATTAACTAAAAAAATGGCAAAGAGATATTTATTTTGTTTTTCTTGTTTCTGAATTAAATTTATAGCACTAAAGTCGATACTTGTGATTTATAGAAGAGAGTGTCTTTTCTCCAACTCAGAGCATCGATTTTCTATATCAATTTAAAGGAGACACTGCATCTATGGAACAGGTAATGAATAACATCTTCATAGGCTGAGAGGCACTCTAAATAAACATTTGCAAGAATTGATCTCATTGTTGTTTTGCCCTCTGTCTTGGGAAAAGTTTTGTGTAGATTGTTATTAATCTAATTCTCATAGCAATAACTGTTCTCTATCTGGATAAAGATAAAAAATATATATATTAAAATTAATTTGGTAATAGTTGTACATTTAGAATGATGCATAAATTAATAATTTAAACTACTACTGACCACAACATTTCAATCAAAAGTTCTGTTTAGGAACATCAGATGCATTAAACAGTTTGGAACAGGAGCTAGTCCTTTAGAAGCCAATCATATCATTACTACAGGGGCATAAAATTGACTGTTAAGCGTTATTGCAGTATTGTATGAATAAGAAGAGTTATTTTTTTTGCTGTTGAAATTTGAAGACAACTATTATTTATTTGTGTATTTTAGTTACAGGAAGTCAGAGTTGAGTTAGGCTGACTGTAAATTCAGCATTTACTATATATTTATGGTTTAATTTGACATGATAATTGATTTTGCTTTATTTGTTTCTTTTTTTAGCAGAAAATACAGTCATAGTTACGTTTTATTTTGTCATTGTAAGTGAGCTTCCACAGAAAGTGCTTTACTGTTAAACAATCCTCTCAAGCATCAATGGCAATATAATTAGGTCTCTGTAGACTTATTCTGAAGCCATTTAGTGCAAAGGCGTAATCTCCTATCATGACATAATAATGTGGTCTCCATGGACTAGCTTAGAGATTGCTTTGACACTGTAATGGCAATATAATAACTTCATATGAGACTCCGCATAGATTTCTGTTAAAGCAACTTCTGCCCTATAACAGCTGCACTGTAATGCCCACTTAATGCAATATTCTGACTTGCTCTATCCTCATTACAAGACTTGTAAGTACTATCATAGCAAAGCAGAGCACAGCAAACCTAGAATCTGGTCTCTGACAAGCACAAGTAAAGGAGCCTTACAGAAACAAAAGAAGAAACAGGACATATGTAAGTCATCTCAGCATATTCTCACAACTAAAAAGCATTAAAAATGTAAAGAAAAACTTAAACTGTAATGAATTTTACTTATATGCTCTTTACTTATTATAAAAAACTAGAAGATTGAGATAATACTGCTGCTAGCATGATAATACTCCTGTGACTTCACAACTCCAAATATTTGGAGTTGTGAACACCCCACGTTCTTGCATGCAGAAACCTCACTTCCCCTCCCCTTTCACTTTCTCTATGCCTCAATGATAATTTAAATTAAGTCTGGAAGAGTTTCTTTGAAGCCTTTTATTCATGTTTGGAGTTCAACCTTTATCTCTCTGGCATGGAAATATTTTAATGAAAATTTTTGAATTCTTGGACAGCTTGTGAGGTTTATCTGGAAAGGTAATATCTGGTCCCACAACAAATCTATAACTGGCAAAATCCTGGATCTGATCCCAGTTCATCCAAAAATGCTTGTGCACAAAATCCACTAGAAAAACACTTTTGACCAATCTTTCTTACTTTAAAAAACACCATTAAAATACTTACCAAAAAAAAGTAACAGTTATAGGAAAAACAAAAGAATTGACTGTGACCTAATTTTCTCATCTTTCTCTCAGGAACTCAGAGGAACATGGCAGAGAATACTTAGATCATGAAGACAGTAGGTATGTATGAATCACCTTCTATTAGAGCTATGAGACTTAACTGGTAACACTAAGAATTTTATATACACAAGTTCTTTTTTCCCCCACACTATCGAGCACATATAAGGGAAATAAAGAAATGAAAGAGGATCATGCCTTCTGTAACCCTGTGAGGAGGTACCTTGAATATAGAAGAAGGAATTTTCAAAATGAAAGTTTCCAAATATCAACAGCTATGTGCTGTAAGAGTTAAAGAAACATTTTGTGGATGACAATACAGATCCTCAATAGCAGCATTCCACCTTAAATATATAGATGTGAATACGGGAAAAGCTTGAATGCCCAAGCTTTCACACAAATTAAAACAGCTCTAAATTTTCCCAAAATTCAAGAGGTGAAGTAGAAGAACTCTAGCAAAACATGTTTCTTGTTGACCTCAATGTACCCGTAAGTGACCGTTACATATATAATTCAAAATCAGTTCATGGAAGTAAAAAGAAAATCCGATGGTATTATGATTAAACTCAAAGAGCTTAGAGGGACAAGATGCATTTTGGCATTAGCAATAACAGCAGCAGAAAAAGCAACTAGTTTAAAGAGTGATACTTTTATTTTGTACAATGCAATCACTCATTCCTATTTAAGCAGGTTCTGGAAGAAGCTGGGTTTATGCATAGCCATTCATCTTTGTTAAAGCCAAAGGTGAATTTTATGTGGCACAGATTCTAACCTAGAAAAATCCCTCAGTTTTGCTGTCTGCAGTCTGGCTGCATTTTTTTTTTTTAACAATCCCAGTAACATGTTAATAAAATTCTAAGACATATTTTATGTTTGGCAGGTTGCAGAAATATTAACCTTATTAACCTCAATATATCTAACAAAGAATATTTGAGACTCGAATCATCAATTTTTTTTTTTTTAAGGCATTTTTCTCCCTATTGCACTAACTTCTGATTTTTTATGGGTATTAGAAAATCCAGCATCTTTATAAAAATATAAATGATGCCTGCAAGGTTTTACTTGGTGTGAGTGCATGTACACAAGCATTCTGCTTCACCTACGTATTTCTCAATGTGTAGGTCAGATCCAACAAAAATGGACATGGCCACATTTTCAAAGGCACTAAATTCATATTTGCTCCACTGAAATAGGCACACTAATAAGGAAGATGGATACTATTTGTATCTCCCTTGGAAAAGGTTGCCAGGCCTTTGAAACGCTAGAGTATCAATACAGAAAAAGAGAGAGAAAAGGGATGAATGTTTCAACTGCAGGAAAAACTGTAGTCATAGTTGTTAGCTGATAAACAATTGAACTATGAAAGACCAGATATCATGAGCTCTGCTGCTCACAAAACTCTTTGTTTCTAAATAGGACACGCTTGTAAAATTCTCTCAAGTCTCAAAACCAGGGATGGTAGGACTAAACCCCCCAAATGCTTTCTGCAAGTCTATCAACTCATAAAATTTTGCATGTAAGTTTTACATGTAAAGATGAAATAGGATATCATTCATTTGACTTTTTTTCCTCTTGTACTTAAGTCAGATTCATTTATTTTTGACTTCAATAAAACAGATTTTTTAAAAATATTACAAACTTAAATTGTCATTAAAGTAATTCTTACCCCATTCATGTTAGAAGTAGCCTTTGTTTTATTATCCCATGTTTCATTTTTCAAGACTTCAGAAAGTATTTAGTATAAATGTTTAAATTGCTCATCACAGATGCAAACAGCAGGCTGGCTTCAAGTCAGCAAGATGGAACGCTGAAGTACCTTGTTGAAAATGGAAACAAATTAATTTTACAACAGTAAACTGAAAAATAAAATCTCTGCCACACAAATACCCTGCTGAAGGTGGATTATATTATCCAAAACATCTAACAGGTCCTTTTGGTTTACCTTGAACATACTTTTATTACTTTAATTGGAAAACAGTTAAAAACATGTCTTATAATAAAAGCCATGCAAATATTCAGCTTTTTTAAAACAGCCTCAGGAAAGAAAGAGGAAATTTTGGAATAAAATTCTTTCCAGGCTATTTCCTACGATGCAATAACAAAAAGGCTCTTAAGAAGACTATTTTGTTACCATCAGGTGGGGAACTGCAAGGATTACAGAATTTTTTTCATGTAACACATGTGAAAACCGTAAATGTTAACTGAACTTCTGTCTATTTTGTGATTACTTAAAATGACAGTAAAAATAATTGTAGGGGAAGATTTTCATAATGGAGATACATGTTCTGACCCTTATCGGTACAAGTTTTGACAAGGGTAATTCAAGGAGACAAATGACAATCAGCTGCTTCCATAAATGATGTTGGAATCACAGAATTAGATGCACATCTTCCTAGTTAAACATACATCTTAAAGAAACTGTCACTTACCTTTCAGAATGTACAATAAATAAATTGATGTAGAGCTAGAAATATAAAGAAGACTTCTTCATCCAATAAATAGTAAACTATGCTTAAAACATACAGGATATAATACAGAAACAAATACAGCTCTATGTTAATCACTGAACAGAGTATCGAGTACAGAGGTACGATCGCTTTTTGACACAAGCAAGTACTATTTTCATGCAATATACAGCAAATGTAGTGGATCTTATAGACATTTCATAAGGCAGCCTATGAACATTGTCACCATAATACATTAAACATATTCACATTTATAGCTTATCTGTTTTTGTGTTTTTTAATTACTGTAATTAAGGCTACACATAACTGTCACTCCAGCACACAACTCCACCATCATCTTTGACATATTTTTTTCTCCAAATGCTCTCACATAGTCTACGTCTGAAAATCTGCAGATTGTCCCTTCATGTCATCAAGGACTTGGTCTTTATTTTCCAACATTAAGGTGAGCAGACTCAACATTTTGAGTATTGAGCCATAGTTTTCCCTACTCAGTAAGAATAGAATATTTTTTAAAAGATAAATTTTTAGCCTCTTGATCTGTTCATATTATTAACCTCTTGGCCTTTGATTGCAATCACCCGTTCTTCTACTTCCAAAACTATTTTTTGTTTGCTTCCATTTTCAAGGTCACCTCCCCATTCTATCAATCACTTCCAACTTGCTTATTCCTGACTCTTACTGGATCACTCGGTTGCTACATTTCCAATCAAGTGCATTCATGCTTTTTCATATGTAACCTACTCTGTGTGTTTGCCAGAGACTCACGCAGATAAGTCTTACAATTTTCCATTTCTTTATTTTTCCCTTACTATGTAAAACACTCATCAACAATTAGGTTACTGCTATAGCAACAATACTACATATTGCGCCAACTAAATGTTATTACATCACTGTTGGGTACTGCCATCTGTCTTTTTCCATCTAGTATCACTACTCATTTAGCCTACAAGCTTATAAGGACACAAACCACCTATCCTTTTGTCCCACGCTTGTACAGCATTTAGCACAATGGTGCCCTCAACAATGACTAGGGGCTCTATGTGTTTCTGTGGGACAGTGCATCTCAAGGACTGCATGCGGTTTTCAGCTCTCCACTACGGGGAAGACATGGACATCCTTGAGCCAGTCTAACAGAAGCCACCAGGATGATTAAGGGAGCAACACAGCCACATTTGAGAAGAGTCTGAGAAAACTGTTTTCATTCTGCCTGAAGGAGAAGGCTGAGAAGAGACCTTATTTCTGCCTATAACTACCCACTGGAAAGACATGGAGAAGATACAGACAAAGTTGTGCAGCAATAGGACAAAGACAATGGGAAATACTGGGCACAGGAAACTCCGAATAGATGTTAGGATTTTTTTTTTTCAAAAAGTTCAAAATTCGCTGGAGCAATCTGACCCAATTTACCCTGCTACAATGTGGTAAGGGGCAGAAGAGGCTGGAAAAGATGACCTCCAGAGTGCATTCCAAGCCGGAATTAATTCTGCTGATGCAAAAAAATAAAATTAAAGTGATGAGTGCCATAAATGTTTCTGTTACAAACTGTAACAAATATAAAATCATTGGACAAAGCCCCGTAATATGATTGATTTTATACACCAGTTTTATTTTCACTGATATACTGCTTATATTACGAGCTGTGACTAAACCCTGCATACTGCCAGGATACAGATTAATTTTTTCATCATTTTCTTTTGGCTCATCACTTTTCCTCACACACAAAATGCAAGCAAATACCTTTAGAGCTTTACAACAAAAGGAATTATTCCAGATATACTAGTACATAGCATATCTATTATATCTTTTCTTTCTTTGATTTGTTGCCATATAGTGTATATTTCATAAAAATAAATAATATTTACTATGTATAAATGAGGATTATTTATTACTTACTAAATTGAGAAGATATTTCCTAGGCATAGTATGAACAAGAGCCAGAAGTTTTCCACTTTCATACGCCTTTAACATTTTTTTTTATATCAGCACTTTTCTCATTCTGACCATCTCTGACAGGTTTCAATTTATAATGTTCTTTTTTATATTCTCAACACAGCAATCAAATCTTTAGACCTTGAGGAGAAGGAGGAAATTAAGGCCATTAACATGTTAGAGAATTGTTTGATTTACTCATTATAAATTATTCTGAATCTGAGCAGCTCATAAGACATGCCCAAAGGGAAGACGAATTTTGATTGGCAGTGTCAAAGAAGTCAAGGACATAGAGAGGTTTTGTTAATAATTGCCAAGTGCCATTAAGGAATGATGTTTGCTATCTGTCCAGAATCACGGTGAATTCTGATCCAGAATTTCCCAGCTATCAAACATAAAAAGATCTCAATTTATAACTAAAAGACAGATTAAGAATATACTTTCATCTGCTGTAAACATTCTCTAAATAACTATGAGACAAAACCATTTAGCAAACTACTTAAGCTAGAAAAGTAAAGTAGAAGATAGCAAAAACCCTCAAAGTTAAGTTCAGAGGCAACTATGCAGGGAGCCCTCTACATCATGGTTTCCTAGATATTCTCTATCTCCTTTTATCTCACTAAATCATGAACAGAAATATCACTTTATATAGCTATATATATAACAAAATCATTAGTCTGGTTTTTAAACCAGGCAGCTTATGCTTCTGTTTTTGTTTTTTATCCTGTAGCTCATTGTTATGAGATGATTAATAGCATAAAACCACTGTAACTGTCCTATGTCAAGCATGGCAGATTCACAGTCTCTTTGCCAATTAAATGTGTAAGCTTCCAGAAAAATGTTTGCTAATACAAGTAAATTCTGCAAAAATCCAGTTTTAAGGAAAGTAAAAGCCACAACATGCCAGGAAAGAAGAAAATAATTATCCTAGCATCCCTCCACCTGAACCTGGCCAAACGACTTGCCTGAAAAAACAGGTGATAGGCCTTACAGATGCAACTGTGCAAAAGAACAGCTGTGACTAAATATTTGACCCTTCTCAGATTTTGGAAGAGGTTCTATCCTTTGTGTACCAAATGAAGGTAAGAGTCCAGATGAACCCAGATGTCACAGCAGTCCTGTGCCTCTGGAGTGGTATGTGATGTACTCTTGGACCACACTGTTGTCACTTTCTTAAGTGCTTAATATACAAACTTTAAGCATTAGCTATGATGGAAGACAGAGGGGAAAAAGTATCATAAGAGTACTATTTATGTCACTACTGTTACAAAACTGTTCACAGCAATGAAGATGCACACATGGATGTACATATTTGTGTAACCTTTTTTTATCACTTTAGAGTAAAATCTCTAGTAGGGTAGCCAGCTAAAAAGTTAGGTATGGATTTTTTTTATTATTGCTTCTACAATCCCCCTTCCAGGAAATGTCCCCCCTCTAACAATTTTAAAGCCCTGCTTAGCTTCTGAAGCCACCTTGATGTCTTTATGTCTGTCGTAAATAAATAAGGCAATCCAACTATACTTCTGGATGTAGCACGGTCTCTCAGTAACATTCTGTGAACAATTAAGAGCTGACAGATGATTGTCTTCTAATTTTGAGAAATAGTAGTTCAGTGCTCTGTGCTTAGAGTTAAATGCACTTTACAGGGAATTTCCTATGCACAGGAATTTCCTATGAACAGGAATTTCCTATTCACAGAAATTTTTAAAGCCAAGGAAGATAGAATTTTCTTTTGGCAATAAAGAAATTTTTTCATTTGTATTTGAGATGCCATACTGTTTTTTTGCAGCTGTAGCTTTACTATTGCAGGCCACTAAAATTACAAAGCAGCTGCAACCATTGCATCAAGTTTTTTTGTTTCAATTGTACAAGATCACAGATAATTAACATTTTATTTTGAAAGGATTTTTTCTTTAAAAAACAATCCAGTAATCATTCATTTTTAATGTACTGAGCTAAGGATTTGTCTTTGATATCATTATTACAGACATTGCATATCTGTAAATTTGAAATGATAGAACAGCAAATACCTTCAAAAGGACAGACATCGCCTTTGAAGTCAGTATATATATGGTTTAACATAAATGTAATTTCACAGCAAACTGCCTTTTATTGTTCACTGTTGTTTTGTCCTGACACTCAGTGTCTTGTAAAAAACATTCTGAACTTAGGTATAAATAAATAATGCAATACTTTCCTTTAAACTCTTTTGAAAATAAGCTAAATGGAGACAGGCAATTAGGATAATGAACACATTATCTTGTACACAGACCTGCATGAATTCCAGTGTCCAACATATATCAAGAAGAACCGTGTCTGCATCTGATGGTCAGTTTATTTAAAGTAAAAGATCAGATTTCCAGCTATTTCAAAGGCTCTAGTGTAACAAATTTTCTTTATCTGAATATCTACTGTTTTGTAGGTCAAATCCTGTTTTGCCACGAGCAAAAAAACGTCCATAATGTTGGTCTTGAAGTTTTAGGGGTTTTGGTTTTGCCTTTAAGGTCTGTAAAATATCAATTTTACCAAAGAATGTAGAAAAAGATAAATTATTTTGTTAAGAATTTAATAATAGGCTTTTGATTTTATTCTATGAGATTGAGAGGGGCATGTCTGCCTCCAGAGTCTGCAAGCCTGGGAACCAAAAAGAGGGACCCTACTGTCACAGAAAGGATAGAAGATTTGGTTAGCAAAAAAGTTGAAATTAAGATTGTATTTCCATAAGGTAAAAGTAAGTCTTTGGTTATCAAATGAAACATATACAGCACTATGTAACTGACCTAAGTTCATTTACAAAACATTGTGGTGCATATATAAGTATGATAAGATGGTTATTGCAAAAGCATAGGGAATATAACAAATTTCTATCAGAGAGTGTTAAGGACTACATTATTTATATAGCAGCCAAGCTTACAAACTAGGGGAAGACTCCCAGTATCCAATGTTTAGGAAAGAAAAACAAAAACAGTATGCGCACGTACCCTTCAATGAGCTCTGAATGCAGACAAAAGTAGACCATATGACTGTGATGAATAGAATAAAAGAAAGTAAAGCTGAATGTAAGAGCAAAAGAAGGAGATGAAAGATAGAAGATGGTGAATGGGAAGATACGTCGGTCTCTAAAGTCGCTCATGGTCTATACAGGGAGTGGGATGGAACTTGTCTGTCTACTTTCTCCTCAGAAATCCAGGGAAATATCTGATCTTATTTTCCAGAAAAGCATGTCACACAGGGATGCTGTTCACATGTACTGAACTTTACAGCTCCCATCCGTACAAACAGATAGTATAGAATTTTTCAAGAAGAATAAGCAGCAAGATATTCTGCATGCCCCACCACAGTACTACCTAATCTAAATGTCTGAAAGAAGAGATTTTCTTTTATGGTATCGCTCAGCCTTGCCTTGACTAGGAGTTAACAAATAAACCTCCTCTGACTCCAGTTTAGTGTCTCTATAACAGCAAAAGCTGTTTTCCAATGGACAGAGTAAAACTTCCAAAATGTGAAAGTTAAACATCCTTCTATGTTAAACAGACTTGAAATCTTAACACAGGGTGTCTAATTATCTTCTTTTTCCTGATAGTTTTACATTGCTGCAACAGCTTTGACTTCAGTACAGTGATACCTGACTCATATTACCCCAACGACATGGTAACTGGGGCCGGAACGTGTGTATCACAGCTGATTACGCATCTTATTACATTATCTTATCCAATGAATCTTCTATCAAATAAGACCAAGACACACATGCATATTTTACACTATAAGAGCTCAATGAAATTACTTTTTTTTCTTAACGTGTTTTACTAATATATTTTCTCAAGATAGAGATCCATTTTCAAGCCCAAAGCAAATCATAATCCCACATCCAGTGAATATTGCAAGCCAGCCCTTCTAAATACCACTGTAACCTAAACACATTCTTCCATTGTCTTTTTCATATGATGTAAATGTATACATTACCTAATGTAACATCAAATTTTATTACTATTAATTTATTTAAAATCAAAACAATATCCTTTCATTCTCTCCTGTGCATTAATAAATGGGCTACCAGTTCCACCCTGGGTTTCAAATATTTCTGTTTGGCTGTACTTAAAATTATGTGTTTAAAAGTGATCTTTTTTAAAAAAGTGGAATTAAAAGGCCCAGAATGATGTGAATAGTAACAAAAAGATTCAAGGTTTTCTACTGTGTTAGGCAGATGGAGGACAAAACTGATAACCTGGATAAAGAGCTCCACCTTTATGAGAAATATCTGTAACAACTGCTTTACGTTTATGGAAACTCCTTTGTGGGGGAAGAGAGGAAAAGCAAAGTCTGAGCAATTAAAAACTATACGTTGAGCTAGTATTACTATGCCTGGAATGATCATATAAATTCATTTATCTCACTGCACAATATTGAATTATTAACATAGATTTGTATGATAATTTAAAATAATGGCTAACAAACCAATACTATTCAACAGTCAATTTATATAATGTCTGAAGCCTAATATGCAAACCAAATAAAAAAATACATCATACGTGGTATGGGGAAAATCTTACCAGCTGTAACCGAAAAATGAATTATGCTTAAAAAGGAATTCTATAGTGAAGCAAAGGAGTACCATGTCAAAAGACCATTGCTGTTACAGTAACTTCAATGAAAGTTATAAAAGAAATAATTGTCCTGATGACCGGATCTTTCTTTGAAACTTGAGCATGACTAAATTATAATAAACCTTTAATAATATATGAAATTATTAGCAGGAGGAGTAGAATCAGAGCATGCAACTTAAATTTTCACCTTTTTACAAAAAAGACATGCTTCTAGGCTCACAGGATGATGTTCTGTGTTGAAAATCTGGGTGTGGGTCAAATATACACTACTAATGTAGAAAAGGTATACTTTTCTTCTAGGCACACTAAAATGCAGGCATAGTGCAAGGAAATATGGCAACATGAACCAATCGAAATATAAAGTCATGTAACCAAGGAAACGATGAATTGAAATATTACAACGCTGCAAATATGCTGACATTCTCCCTTATGTGACTACTGTACTTATTACACTAACTTCAAGTGCAAAACTTTACAAGGATTACAAAATCAACAAGGATTATATTTGTCCCTGTTCTGCTATTAATCATTTATATTTAAGAGATTTTGTTAATAGCTTAGATAAAGATTTAACACTTCATATTTTCTATTTAGACATTTTTCTAAATATAATACAAATATGGCAAATAATATAGCATCTTCTGCAATTACAAACAATTTTATTAAGCTAAGTATTCCAAAAAGCAAGCCACCTTTTATATTATTACTTGAGATAAATATTGGAAGCTTAAGACAGAGAAAACTGTAGGACAGAATTACCAGCTCCTTAACTCACTTGCTTATATATGTTTGTTTGATTGCACTTTTAAAATAAAAGTCAGTAATCAAACACTTTATATAGGTTTATAGCAAAAGGTTTGCTAAAATCTCTACCTCTCCATTTATTGAGGATATTATGTTTTAAAAACGCTTGGTGAGTAAAGGTGGAGCACTTATCTTTGGTGACTTTAAAAATGCTTGGTGACTAGAACTAAGAGTAAGAAACGATAAAAAACAGAGCTAGGCTTTTACTAAATGTATTACTTTGAACTACATGTTACAACTCAGGACCTCCCATTGGTTTCAGCTGATGCTATCTTTGATCAGCAAAGGTTGATAAAAAAATCCAACTTGTGATCAATTTGACAAAATACAGGTTTTCTCCTGCAAAGTGCTAAAGATGATACCATCCCACTAACTTCTACTGCCGCTGTAAACATTTAACAACTTTCAGAGATACTTTTATATTCTTGCTTTCATAAAAAGTTCTTGCTCTGCAGAGCCCTGGTTTCACGAAGGTCGATAATCGAAGCATCCAACTAATGCCTTATATACTTCAGTTCCAATGATCCAAGAAATTTCTTAAGATTTATTTTTATTTTTTTGTGGGAACACTGTCTATTTCCCCCGTATTCAGGTAAATAGTCATAGATCTAAAGAAAGGAATTGAATTTTTATGTCTTAAAAGACTCATCTGAAAGAGGAATACTATTTTCAATCTTCAGAACCAGACATAAACCCGTTTTCATATGTTAAATTTTCATCTACTTCACAACTTATGCTTATAAATGATGTAGCTCCTTTCAAAAAGTGACAGAATTCTGTGATGTAAATGATGAGTTTCAGTTTAATGAACTGTACTCTCTATCTACCATTTGTATAACATACAGATGAAAAATCTTCATTGAAAATTATAGTGTTAAAGCATGGAAATAATACCTGAGAAATGAAGTCACAGAGGTTAACTTAAACTACGTATGGACTGAAAAAGAAAGCTAGAAATATTAAGTAAAGTAGCATACAATACATAATGAAATCTTTCATCTATGAGTTACAGTAAAGACTTTTAATAAATACTATTAAAATTGATTTCTGATACATAGTTGATATTGACTTTCTCAATTATAATCCCATTTCTATCCATGAAGTTACGGATATTGATTCCATATAGACCAAAATTAAATAAAAAAAAATAAATACAGGACCTTCATACATCTGAAAACTCCTTTAAATAAAAAACCAACCAAACTGTTACAGAGATACAGCAGAATATGTGACTGCACAGAAATAAGCAAATATAACAGAAATTTCCACTGTTAATGACTTATGGTAATAACATACATGGGTAGCACAACTCCTCATTTTACAAAAATATCTGGTGGTAATATCAAAGTGTAGCATCACAGCAGTAAGCGTAAGACCTGTGCATTCAAAATGGAAGCAAGATTTAGACTCATACTTCTTGCAACCCACAGTATTAGTTTAAAGGCAAGATCCTCATACCTTTCACCTCAAGTTGATTAAAGGTACAGACAAACGTTTGTTTCTATGATTATATAAGGATACAGATCCAACAGTACCTTCTGATATCTAAGAGTTTTTACATTTTCTTCTGAAAACTGACTTCTGCTCTATGCCATTCCCTTCTTTGCAAAATAAGTTGCATAATAGTTGGTAACTACAGTTTCTCTGAGCTTTCATAGAGAAACTTACTTATGGCTGTTACTAGATGACTAGACATTGAAAAAAATATTTAGTCCTTTATTGTCCCTGTATTTTTTTTGTTGTTGTTGTTCTGAAAAAGTATCTTGTCAATATGCTGCAGACTATGCAAAATTTTTTCTCCATTTTTTCCCTGTTATATTGACTATCAAAATTATATTATTTATAATAGGGAATTCATATAGGAGAAATTAACACTAGAAACTAAAAAAGTAAAGATAGATCCTCAAAACTGTAAATCACTTTTTAGAGATCTAGGATAGTAGAACTATGTGAAAACAATTTATGTTATGATCAGCTACGAACTGAATCAAATGTATTTTGATGAGGGTAGAATGGAATGAGGGTAAAATACTGTAAGCATACATTTTTATGTAATTTTTTTTCTACCTTGAGACTCTCAACCATAGAATATAATGTTACACACACTAGAAGAGCTTTCCACATTAAAATAAGTAAAAAAGTAATAAGCAATTGTTTTAAATTATTGCCAGTTCTCAACATACTAAAAAAAAAAAAAAAGCCCAACCCTTCAAAGACAATTGAATGACACGAGCTACATGTCTGTATTGCTGTACGTGCAGGATACGTATTGATCTTAAATCACAGAAGAAGGAAGTGGCAGAACTGAGAAAACAGAAAGTGACAGAACTGAGAAACCCCTCAAGTTTACTGTATAGGTTATGTATACTTTTGGGAAGTTGTATGGAATAATAGGAGAGGATAAGGAGAATAAGACAGGTAGGGGTCCAGCGTCAACACTACCCACATTTTGTGGACTGTTTTAGACTGAATAGCCATTCCTGGAGTGCATTAGGTATGCTCCTAGAGTAGATCTTCCCTTAATCTGACGGAAAGCAGTTCATGACACTATGACACTATAAAATCTTCATAAATGGGGATGCCCAGATTCACTTCAAAAGCAAATTCCTGGTCTGAAATAAAATACCAGCATAGACGCACCATTCAACTATCCCCTCTCTTCCACTTTTTGTACTCAGTGAGAACTTCAGAGACTTTAGTTCAGGAAAGCAATCTTACACAGAAGCACAACTGTGCCTGTCCTCAATAAAAGCACCACAGTAGTCTCCAAAGCTTGCTTCAAATTAAATCCCAATAATTTTTTATTTAGCAAGCTCACAGTTGTAGGTTCTATTTCCAGTGTTACTTTCAATGCAATATTGTCTTATTTTCACTCACTTTCCTTTTCAAGGTGTCTATTTACATTTGCCTATCTCAAGAGACTAAATATGTAAGGTGTTACACACTTCAAAGGACATCAACGCTATAGAAGAACTATAGAAAAAAGCCCCTTCAATCAGATGTTTTCCATTCCCGTTTGTAACGGATTTACTGCATCATAAAATAACTCCATGCTTTGAAGGAAAGGAATAATAATACATGTTGCGCTGTCCCAAGGAAAGAATTATTATAGTGCAAAGTATCCTACTCATTGCAACATTATATTAATTTTTATTAGCCAAAACCTAGATTGTATGTACGCAGCTTGGGACTGATGAGGATACTAAAAGATTTGTTGAAAGCTTCTGCAACAGCAGGTCACATTTTAAGACTTTAATGGGCAACAACTGCATAATATTTCCTAACCTCATATACTTCTCTTTGTAAACTTTATGCTGACCTTCGAAACTAAAGATGGATCAATACCATTTTATAAGACTATAAGACAGTATGAAACACCAAGTCAATACTGTATTTTTATCACGCTTGTAATATAATGCAATTCTGTACATCAAATAACCCTGAAAGTACCAGTGAAGGCTAGAAATTTTGTTTAGGGACACTAATTCAGCCAGGCACTGGCCATCACTGAATGCCAAAAGTCACTGAATGCCAAAAACTTTCATCAGCTCGGACACCCTAGTAGCCTTAAAACAGTTAAACTTCCAAAGTGCGCCTGCCCTGCCCACCCCCCCCCCGCAAAAAAAAAAGAAAAAAAAAAAATTAAGCTAATACAAAACTAAATTGTCCACATGAGAAACTTCAAATTCAGGAGCCACAGACCTTCAGATTCTATGCGTGTGTGATCTCACAACTGAGAAGACATTAAACCCAAATCCCCATAGGGAAGTTCCTCACAAAATGTTGTTATTATTGGTAGGTTTGAATATCATGTGACAATATGAGGCACTGATATCTTCATTTTTCTAAAGAAAAAATCCCACTCGTTTCCTACGCTACATGTCAGAAATAAATGTTTACAGAGGTACAGTTACTGGGGATCTGAAGAAGTTACTTTTCAAATACCTTCAAGTTCACACACAGGTCAAATACTGTGGAAGAAGTTACAAACACAAGAGACAAAAGTCACTGTTCTGGGGACCTTTCATACCGATGATTTTAAGCGTAATGATTACTTATTTACTCTTCCTGAGACCCAAACATCTAAAATCTTACACAGTGCAAGAATGAGTAACTGTAGTCAACTAAGGGAGTGGCATTTTCAGAGCATGTTTTAATGCTTATCTCTGGTCTAACTCTGTTTGAATTTTCACATGAACAGCAAGTACCTTAATTCCTGGTTATGTTTTACAGAACAGATTTACTATAAATAGTATTTTCTCTGTTCTTCCATCACAGGTTTTAATTCACAGGAGCTCATTGTATATGTTTATAATATACACACGCACACATACAAACAGAAATGAACTTTAACAAATGCACATGACTTGAAAAAATAAAATAATGGAGCAGAGGAAAAGAGAAATAGGAGCATTAGATTATTTGCCTTACCTTCAAGGAAGAAACAAAGTGAAACATGGTGCAAGTGGGTGTAATTAACATTTGCAATTATTTCTGAAAAAAACTCTTACATTTCAGGTGCAAGCACAAATAAAGCCTTTTGGATAAGAACATCTATATGATACTTATGTCAGTAAGGTATATATTATCCATCTATCTATCTATCTATCTATCTATCTATCTATCTATCTATCATCTACTATGCAATTATGCCAACTCATATCACCTCCCATAATGAAAGGTCTCTCCACCTTTATGGTAGACTCAGGTTTCCCTGTGCCTAGGATCCAAGCCTTTCAGTTCTGAATTCTTTCCAACACTGATTTTATCACAGGGAGCCCCATATAGAAACAGGGTAGCCTGGCTGATATATCTTTAATCAGAACTATTTTCCTCTGGTAGTCAAAGCCTTTGTCCTCCCAATGGTGAGCTGTTCACTGTCCTTTTTGTAATTAACACACATATAAGCTGTGCAAGTTGGAGGTATAATGCTTGCCTTCAAGGGCAAAACTATTTTATTGCCCTCAGCATGAGAAATCTGTACACATGAAACATGTCCCTTGTAAGTGAAATCCCCACACACCCTATCTCTAAAGAGAAAAGTGTTTCTTCTGTTCAAATAAAGCTGCAGAGGCAATCTCCAAACAAGCATTCAGTTGGATCAATAGCTAGAAATTGAATAGAACAATGTCTCATGCTGCTTTATAGAATTTTCAAAAGATTTGAACCACACAAACCCAATTTTTCAAGTTCTACCACTGGGATTTATAGTCTTGTTTTCTGACTCTAGGAGAAAAACAAAGAACATATTCCACACTAAAACTAAAAAAGTACTGTATGGTTCAAGTAATATTGAGGTCTAACTTAAACCCAGAAAAGCAAGGGCATTCGAAGCTAGGACCAGGTGTTTAGGTATACTGTAGAGACCTTCAGAGATGAAAAGGAATTTTATATGCCTGTCTTTTTAATGCCCAAGTGCAGAAGGTATAATTCATACTTACTAGGATCTGACAATATATCTTTCAAAATAAAAATTTAACAGGCACATGTGCATGAAAACAGTCTTTTTACGAATTTTAGGGCAATATTATTAATTTACTTAATGATTTTTTTTTTTCACTTGAACAGCTATTATAATCTTTCTCTATAGACTTGGTGTCAATTACTTTATTTTCTATAGCACAAAACCAGGAAACAGATATTTTGAACGTTAACTCCTGGTCTACAAGATGTATCTTACTTCTGACTTTATTAATTATGGAGAAAAGTAAATTTGCTCCATTACATGGAAAGGAGCATCACGAATAAAAAGACACTCAAGTTGTAATTCATACCAAAAAAAATGTAATATCCCTTTTGAGTGTTCTGTTTTTCTTTGTGGAATATAACTTCAGGCCTGAAATTTATATTTTCAGTTGATTTGCTTTGGTTAGGAATACCGTAGCCATGTGATCTGGAAGAGTTATTCAGTTCCTAAGAGAAGATGACAAAAAAAGTTGAAAAAGCAATTTCACACATACCCTGGAGTCCACAGTTCCTCCCAGGTGTGATTTGGTTTTGGTGTAATCTGCCTGGTTATGCAAAGTATCATGCTGTTTTCCATAGCAAACCCAGATGTTCCAGAGAGTACATAATTCCCACAACATATCATTTGTGCTGAAAACAGATTTTCAGAATAGGTAGGAATATATGGCTAGCAAACTTGGATCCAGGCACATGCAGGATTGCATACCTGTTGAGCATTCTGCTGTACATTTCTCTTTCATCATCCTAAGTACTTTAAAGTCAACCAGTTTTGCCTCCAAAGAACTCCAATCCTGTGTCACTGGATCCAAAAAGAGTGTAAGTAGTATAGTATTCTTCTTAAAGAAAAGAATATGAAGCAATTCTTTATCAAATGTATTCCAGCATCATAGGCAATCTCAAGAGAAGATCAGTGAGAAATTTTACCTCCTTTGAAAATATAGGAGAAAACATTTATTTATAACAGATTATAAGGAAAAACGAATGAATGATCTAACATTTTTAATAATCCAAGACAAAGAAAGTCATACAGACAACAGAAGTATCCATGGAATTACACATCATCTAGATCCGATGCAAGATCTCAGTCTTTACTACAAGAAGCATACATACCAGCTGTGGCTTGGAGACTGTTTATTCTGACCAGGAAATCTTTGCCTCATTGAAAAAAAAAAAAAAAAAAAAAAAAAAAAAAAGCCAAATTATTTTGTTACCAGAAAAAATCCAGGTTTAGGTATTGTTTGGTTTCTTGTTGCCCACGTAGTTTAACTTACACTATATATGTAGTCATTGCAAAGCAGCTCAGAAACACAGTAATTTCTTGGCATCTTTTTTGCCTTGAATGTCTCAGGGGAGATTCTACATTTTATAGAAGATGTGAACAAATAAGTCATCAGAAAACATGTCAAACTTGAAAGTCTCTCCAACAGTGGAAATAAGTACAACCTACTCTTGTCTCTTATAATTAGGTCTATTGATCTATGTGTTTTGTTTTGCTTCCATTTCATACAAGTATAAACAGATGAGAATGTCAGAAAATAAAATGAAAGCAAATAAAGGGTTTTAGCATAAATAATATACCTAGGAGAAATGAAATTCATTTACTTTAGTAAACATTTCTCAAAGTAATAGATTTTTGTAACATATGCAAGAAAAAACCTAAAAAGTTATTCAGACCGTCATCAATATTTTGTTCTTAATACCCTTTTAAAATTAAATGCAACATATTACCCAACTTGTGACTTCTCAAAATATAACAGAAATATTTGTAGGTTGAATGACAGATAGCTGGAACTGAATTGGCTTCTATTACCAGAGCTCTTCTCCCTTGATACTTATATGTGACAATGGAGCGCACATATGAATGTCAAACTGCTTTCTTCCAGAAGTACGATACTTTTTTCTGGCAGTAAAATCAACGATATATATCAATACCTTTCCGAAGTACACAGCTGCAACAGTAAGGCATTACTGTCCACGTTGTAATGCAATGATTTGAAAATATTTCTAAACTTTCATTTCTGAACTAAAATACTAATTTTTTTACTGCTATACTTGTTTTGAACTCTAAGGGCTTATGTATGTAAGCCCTGTTCCAGTATCTCAAACCTTAGAGATCTGGTAACATTGGAGTACAATCACCAAAATAATGACGACAACAAATTTCCATTTCCACTTTCCTCCAACAAAGTCTCTTACCTTCTAGTATGAAAATGCAGTATATTCTTTCATTCTTCAATTACTAATTTAGGACAGGAACTTTCACTTTTTCTCTCATTAACACATAAGATAGAACATATAACACAGTCCCTAAGTAACACACTCATTTCACCATGACAGACTTCGCATATTTTCAGTTATTCCTGCTACAAGCTTCTAGACACTGCAGATGTGTAGAGCACATATTTCCCCATTAAGACAGAGATGATACAACTAACATTTAAATGTGTGGATATGCAATTCATCATAAGTACAGGGATTAGTTATCCAGCTAAAAACTCATTAATACATATGAAAAAAGTGATTATTTAAAAAGATACCTTCAGGTTTCCAATGTAAATGTGTATGTTCAGAAATTACTTGGAATAAAATGAAACAGAGCTTGTTCCCTTGAGATGCAAAGTTGCTGTTCAATAAATTGTTTCAGCACTGTTTATTATCACCTTTTTTATGAGGTTGGATGATTCCCTATCAAAACATGTCAAACATTCATTATAGTTACATCTATTACCACCAGCAAAAGTCTATCTAATATTTCTAAATAACGTTTACATTCCAAGCGTTTACTATGTCAAAATAAAACTTGTTTTTGCAAAGCAGGTAAACAAACTTTCCAAGGTCTAAAACCTTTTAACATCTGTAAAGCAGCTTCCATAGAATACCACTGCTTACCGCAATTACAATTTAACTCAATCTTGAAAAATATGAATAGTGTAACATCTGTAACAATATGTATAAATGATGACTTAAATTATATATTATGAGTGGATTTTGACTGGGAAATAGGAGATCTGACTGAATGATTGAGCCTAACCTACAATGGAGTCTCAAGAAGTAAGACTGGAGCTGAATTCTAGGTGAAGCAAACCCAAGAATCAGAAATATCATGAACAGTCTTTTATTTAATGAATTCAATAAGGAGAACAAGTGGTGAGAAATAGTGAGAACAAGAGTCTCAAAGAAAAGAGCAGTCAGAAGCTGACGTCAGAAGTCCAGGCATTTTCATGGTGTTTACTGTGAGGAACAAGCCAACGGAGGAGCAGGCAGTAAGCTCCTGTTTATAAAAAACCCTTGGGTTGTGTAGGAGCAATGAATCTGTCCTGAGAACCAGAGACAAGAAACCATGAGCTATGACAAAATGGAGGATTAGGAAACTGATAATTTTTGTGAACCTGTTTTCTGTTTGGGGTATTTTTGTTGGTTTAGGAGTTCGTTTTGGTGGTGGTTTTTCAGGGTGGGGGTGTTTTTTTGGGGTTTTTTTGGTGTGGTTTTTTTTGTTGTTTGGTTGTTTGGTTGTTTTTTTTTGTGCTTTTTTTCTGGTGGTGTTTTTTTTGTGGGTTTTTTTTTGTTTGTTTGTTTTTTTAGGAACCTGGTACTTTTCTAAATTTCAGTCATAAGCCTGTGATGAGAACATAAGCAAGAACAGTAAGATTTTCCTGGGGGGGGGTTGTTTGTTTGTTTGTTATTTTGGTTTGGTTTTTTTAGGGTTTGAAACTTTATTCTCCCTTTGGTTTCTGTCTCTTGCTCTGAACCTTCTCTGTCCCAAGAGCCCAGGGTCAGCTCTCTGTTAGCTGTTTCAATGAAGCTCAGCCTTCAGATGGAAGCAGCAGTGACACAAGTGGTATCACTACCAGCACACATCAGTACAATATCTCTAATGCTCCAGATCCAAATGTCTGACTGTGTTGAATAATATCGGTGATTATCAAATGTGAAATCAGTATTCCACAGCATAACTATTGTGGGTAAGCTGATCCATACTACAGTCCATATATGCTCTCTTACCTCACAGCAGGTGTGAAGGAATTTTTTGAAACCTGTTTCTTGCGCAGTAAGCTAAGTCACCTTGTGGTTTTTGATGTTTTGGAACATGCAGTCACCGCACTACTGCTTCTGTGTGGCAACGTGTGATTTCACGGGAAGCGATCAAGGGCACGAGCTTATAGACAACATAAGGCAAACAAGAGTAAAAGCACTAGTGCTAAAATTCAATCATCTAATACCACTGTTGCCATAAATGGATCACAAATGCACTAAAATGATCAATATTCATTTATTTTGTGCACTTCACTGAAAAACTGACAGCAATTTCGGTTGTACAAACACAACAACACTGCGTAAGAGAATGAGACATAGATATTTCCACTCTCACAGAAATGTTACAAGACTGTAGAACTGTCTACTGTTCAAATTACATATAAATTACCTCTTTCCAAATATTTGACAGGAATATATCTTTGAAATGTTTTTCCAGCAAACCTTTCAACAACAATTTGAGGCACAATTACAGTTGAATGAAATTCTCTCACTGTTTTAAGTGAAAAGAAGAAATTGGAACATAAGTGGCTGCTCAGAACTCTCAGCCAATGTCTTCTGTTAGGATGTATGGGATTACACTTACATTAATCTCCCCTAGAATCTCTATTTTATTTGTGACAGCAACCAAAATATGTATGCAAAGGATTGAAAGTGCTTTTCAAGGTTACTGCAGAAATAACGGCTTGTCAGAAGATGGTGCTGTTAGGCCATTTTTATCTAAGAAAACTACTTTTAATTTCAAAAATAAGTTTAATCTGTATGGAAACCCCAAATTGTTGATTGGTTTAAAATACGGTGATTTTAAGTAAATAAATTATTTTGCATTCTGTAAAGGCAGAGTTTTGACCTTAAACTACTTAGCTAAGTGTGTACTGAAGCACTTTCTGAAATCTAGTCTCCACAACACAGGAATGAGTTTTGTTTCTGACAAATTAAATAAAACTGTCAGGTGCAGAAGTATTCTACCTAAACCTGGGTTAATGTGCCTAACTTTATACATTATATTTTTTTTCCAATTATTGGATATACAATAGGTATACCTATTAATAATTGCATATTAGCAGTGAACTCGGACGCATGGACTACAAGGCCAAGGTCATACAGTCACATTAAACACGCAAAATGCTAAGCATTGTAGAGGGCATGCTGGGGGAAAACAACTAGGGAAAATTTCCATTACCGCAAAGATCTGAACATTAAAAATTGTTCTTATGTAAGAAATTTACATTTGTCTCTCTTACATTGAAAATATACTCTTGCTGTATCTCCAGCTATTCTCAACTGATATTTATCCTATATGAATACTCATGAAAAATATATAATTTCATCTCCAACCATTTTTTCTTTGCTATTTGACTGACATTTAAGGATCACTAGTTTTCATAGCAGATTTCAAAAAGATAGCGGCAACTTGATCAAGTACTGCAGGATGGATATTTAGTTTTTTCTTCTAACCAAGCACTTGAAATATATTTTCAATTTCCTTGCTGAACTAAAGCACGATCTTTAGGTTCAACCTCAGCCACCTACAGTCCAAATAAACCAAGTATTCACATTAACTGTCTGATATTGTTGATGGAGAGTGAATATCAGTAAAGCTGAATGTAAGACCAGATCGGAGGGAAGAACTGGTTAAGAGCCTCTTGCCTCAGAGAGTGGGAAGTGGGCACTTAGGGAAGGAAGCATAAGAACAAAGCAAATATAGTCTGTTTCTTTCCATGGCTCCCTGCAGTTTACAGCGTAATCTGAACACTTGACTCATTTGTTCGCTTGGCTCAGCTGCTTGGAAAGTTGTTCAGTATTGGAAAAGAAATAAAATGACAATGAAGATCACTTATAGAACTAAGCAGTGTCTTCTTTCCTTCCTGTTAGAGTAAGAGGCTTTGAAAATTAGATTTAAGATACTTCAGAATACTGTCAAGCAACAAGGTAGAGGCACACTATCTTAAGATGATGTCTCTCTCGAAATGGTATTTTGTTTTTTATCACTCTCTTTTGATCTTATCTCTCTGTTACCTGGTCTTACTTTAAAAAAAGAAAAAAAAAAAAAGGCTAAGCAACATGGACCCATGCTGGGACTTGCCAGTAGGTTTTCCTGCAAACATCTATTGCCTTGAAACATTTTCCAACACGTTATCAGCAATGCCTTTAGTTTTGAAACAAAAAGTACAAGGAGACTCAACAGTACAAAGCTAAAGACCAGACAAAATAAGAAGAGGATGAGGGACCATTGTACACGGTATCTACGCTTCCACCAAAACCAGAACTGTGACATGACAAAGGAAGAACAAGCAGAGCTTTGCCCACATATTGATTTGCCCACATATGATCCCTATATTTGCATCACCCTGTATTTCTCTTTAGAGAACCTCCTCTCTCACTCTGTCTTTCCTTCAATAAAGTGACATTTGCCACAGTGATTTGTTTCAATTGTCCATTTAGATCCTAAACTGTTTAAACTGAATAAGTTTCTGGTCAATTATCTGCAGAGTGCCTGGGAAAATGGCATTGACCTTGGCTGCTCCTTAGGAAATGCTCTGAAGAGTACAATTAATGGTATCACCTTCAAGGGTTTTCTTCACTTGGAAATCACACCAAGATAAACCACAACCTCAAGAAGTCACGAAGGGGTGTTTTCTAATTGAATGTAATTGTCAAGTGAAACTAAATCCTATGAGGGATTTCAACATTAACACAACACCTCCAACTACTTAGTCACTCTGACAAAGTGTTGATCTTCCTTCCCATGATATTACAAGCCATGAAACATAACAGTATAACAGTTAGAATAGCAGGATATTATATCTGTTTCTGTCATTTATTCATCACATTATTGAGGAAAGTAATGTGTGTTTTCCTAAGCTTCTTCACATGTTTTAAAGCAAATAATACCTGTGACCTACCATGCAGGGGAAAGGAAGGACACAATTCAAACTTTAAAAAGAAAAAAAAAGCTGAGATAAGAGATGTTAAAGAAGCACAAGTATTTATTATAAGAATTTGCAGCAAATACCACTGTTCAGAATTACAGAAGTTCCTTACTTGGCATAGGACTGGCAGAAAGCTAAATTTATGGGTTTTATAAATTTAGCTTATCTACACACAACAATTTATCCATGTTCTTCTGTTGATATGCATTTCTGATCAAGTTACCAACCTCTTAGTTAGAGCTTAGAGATTTTCAATGGTGTCAGCTGTATTCTGAACAGTAATGTTAGAGGCCTGTCCTCTTTTGTATTAACCGGTATAAATGGCAATATCAAAAAGAACATAAAAAACCCCCCACATTTTGTAGTCTTTGCACTCTGCCTGCTGTGCAACCCATGTTCTTGACCTACTGCTTTAAAGCTAATGACAGAGTTAGGACTTAATACTCCAGCAATCATGCAGGTGATCTGTCAGACTGAAAGGATAAGCTCTCATACTGAAAAAGAAAGAGGGGAGGGAAACAAAAAAAGCTCTAACACATACAGTTTGTTATATTAACTTTGGCCAAGTCCAAAACTGAAAGTGAACTAAGACTGAAACCAGTGGCCCAGAGCATAAGGAATTTAAGTCAGTCAGAAGAAGCTAAGGCTCTCTGCACTTAATGAAAAAGCCACTGACCTTGAAGAGTGATCCAAAGGACCTAATTTAGAATTGCTGGAAAACCAGAAAGGTTACGAAGCAAATAACCTATTTCTTCCATAACAAGACTTCTGAATGATGCCCTGGCTGAATGTAGCAACTCATAACATGGAACGGCACACACACACAGAAGAAAAAAAAACAAAACAACAAACCGCACCCAAAAAAAGAGGCAAGAAATCAAGTTGCCTTTCTGTATCGAGTACGTTGACATTAGCAGAGCACAGACTGAAGACACTTAAAACATCTAAAATTTACATCTAGGATAAAACAAGTCTTTCTCCCATCCCACAGACAGGAGGAGATCTGTTACATAAGTACATCATGTATGAATTTCTATCAACAGGAAGATCAGCAGAGATTGAAAGAAATACATTTAATGTACAAGTGAAAAGCATACAGATGCCTTGTAGGTTTTATGATGTTATTGTTATTTTTTAAATATCAGAAGTTAGTATATTATATCTTAATTAGCAAGCTAGAACAATTTACTTTCACTTGTTGCAGCAAAAAGATTCATTTATTTAGCTTAAAGCTCCCTCTGTTTGAGACCACATACGATTTAACATAGGTTGGCTTTGTGTCATGAAAATCCAGTGCAGTAATTCAGCTCTATTAGTTTATCACGTTATTAAGATACTCCATCTGGCATTAGCGAAGAAAAATCATACTTATATATAAATAAGCTTTCTCTTACTCTTGCTTCTCTCTCCTAAGCATTTGGATATACGGGGACAACAGAGAATTAAGCTGAGACATAAACCAAGAATCACACCTGGTTTTTTTTTTTTTGCGGGAGGACCTTCTAATGACCACTGACAAGGCTAGAGGCAGGATGGGTCCCTTTCCCCTTGCTTTGCTGATTATTTTTCATCATTATTTCTAATAATTATAGAGACTGATGAAGCACATCTTGCTGGCTGGTAGCTCTGAAATGAAAAGGCTATTGCATATCATCTATAACCTCCTTTTCAACACAGTAACCTTGACTAACTGCTCTGGCAGCAGAAGAAAAAAAAGTTCTTTGTGTTACAGCAGACAGCTGTTCACGACACTTCCCAGTCCTCCCAGACGGGTCCGAATCGAAGAAATGTTGACCAGTGCAGGGTTGGGAAGGAGAAGGGGGCTTAAACAAATCCCTCAACACCAACCAACACCTTTTATACTGGAAGTCTGACGTGCATCAGCTGCAAGAAGAAAAAAGACTGAAATGATACCCATTATTTATTACTCTTCATGTCATGTGGCAGCTGCAAATACACAGGGATAAGTATTGGTGACTATGTGTCAGCTTTTCACACAAATATCTAATCTTTGCTCTTGTGCTTTATCTTAGCTGCAGCTTAATGTTTTCTTTTTTGCTGAAAGTACGCTCTGGATCCGATCATTTACTACAGAAGCCTGGATAGTGCAGCGTACCTTTAAATTAGTCTCAATAATAAGAATATGGATTTCATTTAGAACAATGAAACATTCCTCTCTATCTTAGACCTATTCCTTCAAAATTTCTTCATCTTTTCTCCTTCCACCAAACCTCTTCCATTCAAAGAGCTCTTGGGGAAGCTCACACTCAAGCCTTTGCGCTGGAAGAGCTAGTACTTCAATATGGCAGACTCAAATCTCTGTGTTTTAAATATATATCTTAAGAGCAAATATAATGTTATAGTACACTGCAATTTGGTCTTTTTTTTAATTAAGTTCTTTCAACAAGTTTCTCAACACGGGTTCTGACTTTGAACTTCATGACTCTGAATTTTCATTGTTATGAGTTGAAAAAATATGCAGCAAATCAAGTGACTGGACGATTTGCTTCTAAATGCACTGCTGTGTGAACCAAAACGCTCGTGTAATTGCAGCCAAATTTTTTAAGACATTCCAACCCATCAGACAACATTTATGCTTAAAATGGCATAAATCAATAAATAAACTTCATTCAATAGGATTGCCCTTGCATGAAATTGCAGAACAATATACTTACTGGATCCCAGATTTTGTCTGGAATCAGTGGTATTCAATATGAATAAAAGTAAGGAACACAAAACAAGACCATGTATGCCATGGTTTTGATAGTGCCTGACTGACTATTTCCTTTGGCACCATTTCTGTTTTACTTTTGATTCATACTGTCACAAAATACTCATACAAAAATCAATTTATTCTGTTTTGACTTGTATGGGCTACAATAGGTAAAGTATAATTTTACGTTCTCATGTCTCAGACCTCTCTCTGAAGCCAGAGAGGCACACCAGTGGGATGGCAAGGTATCTCACATGCCTCTCAGCTAGTAAGCAGCCAGATCAAGGACAGAGATGTTCAAAGAATGGGGAAGATCAGGTTTGAACATATGGCTAATTACTGCCAGGAAAGAGATGTCAGTAAACATCATACATTCGGTTTTATATTTGCTAAGTTGGAGTTTCCATACTATGCAGAATTAGTTGCAGTTCAACAGTGAAGAAGCCCAAAGACCGTGATGAACCCAGAAAGACGAAGACAGAAAACTTTTCTCTTAGGAAAAAAAAAAAAAAAAAGGGCATTTGCCTTTCTGAGGGAGTTAAGCAGAAAGCAATACAAAATTTAACTTTGCTTGTCCTATAATATTTCTTTCAATTACAAGTGACTTATTTCTTGATGATACATAGAATGTTAAGTGCCAACACAGTTTACATTTTCTGAGCAAAAGTGCCCAACAAATCTGATACACTGCTTGCTAACAGACTGCCAGGAAAATAATTTGCCAAAAAATCTATAGTACAAATGAAACCGAATATCATCACCTTCATACTTTTTTGTCGTCATTTTGAGTAGTGGCTGACATCCATACTAAATACAAAATGTTGAGATATAGCATGGGGAAAACAGTCTGATTATATTTTCATAGACATTTCTGTATGTTACTCTCCATTTATTTCTCAGTCTAGTCAATTCATTAAAAAAAATACATAGACACCCATCTTCCAATAGTATTTGGGCCACCTGGGGTTATATGACAGTTGTGATGAAAAATTAATTGAAGTTGAAGCTATTAATATGGGTTTGGATTGACTTTTTTTATCTTAGACCACAGCTACTTGAGCACATTAATTACACAGTTGATCTTTCTGAGTACAGGAGGGAAAACAGAGCTGTTCATTCAACACTATATACCTTGTACACTGTCCATTCAGGAACATAACTTTGAATGGTAATTATCGGGAAAGGGGAAGCCAACTCTGCTAGAGAGAGGTTATATTTTCAAATACAGTACATGTTCTGCTTTAGTCAAGCAAAGGAATTATTTCAGAAATACGAAGGCAACCAAATGCAAGACTGACAAAATTAGCAAACATAAGTTAATAACTGCATTACACTGTAACAACAATAAACCCTTCTATAAAATATGGAACTAATTACAAGACACACATATCATTAGTAGACTATTTTTTTTTAATGAGGAAAACTGCATCTCAATAAGAAAACCCAAGCCATGTGCAAAACAACTTAAAAAGCAAATTCCCAAACATTGTTCTTGAGAGTTTCTGAAAACTAACTTTGAAAAGCACAATCACAAATATCGGAACTCATAGCAGATGACATCCCTTTGAATACCAGTTGTTCATACGTGAATGACTTGAACATTGTTTCATGACTATATTAGAACTATATAAAAGCATAAAGCTCACCTCAAGAAAAAAATCCCAAAACACAGGTCTTGTAAAACAAGATAACAGTACATATCATTACAGAAGTAGGATAGAATAATACTGATAAAAGCATAAAGTAGGAAAATATGACATAAAAATTACCTTTTTTAATTAGAATATAATTAACTATTCTACTACTTCATTATTTTTTTTTGAATAGGTAATAATAGTCAATCTTCTTGAATTCACTATTATAGTTTCCAAATTAAATCTCATATTTCTCCCTTGTTGCCCCAAAATGTGTTCACAAGCTTGTGCTGTAGACACATTTCTCTCGTACATCTACTGCTACCTCTCTCAACAAAATCACAAAAATCACTATAATCAATACTTTGATTCAAACATTCCATAAACAGTACCACAGACAGCATAGCAATAAAATAAACATATATTTTCAGTTCATGATTTTGTCCCCCATGAGACAAAATGTGTAAGTTATACATATTATATGTATATACTTACTTATTACATATACATACATACACATTTAAGTTGTACCGTACGGTTTAATAGATTACATTCCTTATCTTTATCTTTGTTATACCTTGGTTATAACCTTCCTATTCCATATAATTATTATGAATTATCATTTCTGCTGATATTTCCTTTTCTTTTTTTTTTTTTTTAGATTTCTATCAAAATTCCAGGCAGACACACAGATGCAAAGAAAGAACATAACACAAGAAAAGTTCTTCTCAGCTGTAACACGTAAAAAACCATAAAATCTCAGTAAAGAAAATGAATGACTTTTTTAACCCATTTTCCATCAAGAGCACCTGAATTAGGTGCAGAATTTTGGAGTCTTTACTGACACACAGAAGATGGTGTAATAGCCTAGTTATCTAACCTTTAAAATATCCAGTGGAAAATGCGACATTTAGCACCCCCCCACTCCTTGTTATTCTTCAGTTTACTTCAATGAAGAATCATAGAATCCTAGCATGTATTGGGTTGGAAGGGACCTCTAAAGTTCATCTAGTCCAACCCCCCTGCCATAAGCAGCGACATCTCTAACTAGGTCAGGTTGCTCAGAGCCCCATCAAGCCTGACCTTGAACGCCTCCAGGAATGAGGCTTCCACTACCTCTCTGGGCAACCTGTTCCAGTGTTTCACTACCCTCATATTAAAGAACTTTTTTCCTAATGTCCAACCTAAATCTACACTTTTCTAGCTTAAAAACATTACCCCTCGTCCTGTTGCTACAAACCCTTGTGAATAGTTCTTCCCCTGCCTTCTTACAGGCCCCTTTCAGGTGTTGGAAGATCACTATAAGGTCTTCCCGGAGCCTTCTCTTCTCCAGGTTGAACAACCCCTACTCTCTCAGCCTGTCCTCATAGGATAGGTGCTCCAGCCCCCTGACCATTTTTGTGGGCCTCCTCTGGACATGCTCCAACAGGTCCATGTCCTTCCTGTGTTCGGGGCTCCAGAGCTGGACACAGTAAAAGAAAAAACAGTAACAAGAACAAAAAGGAAAATCTTTTAAGGTATAAGGTAGACTGGCTCGAAGAGCTTTACATGAGTCTAAACTTAGTAGTAGAAATAGTTTACACAGCTGAATACATCAGTTTTGATCCTAAAAACTACTTTTTCATCTGAAGGAGCATACAATGAATTTCTCTTTCAAATATTATATTTCCAGTGATTTGTGACACAGAAGATAGAATGGCCTAATTAAATACTCTGGTCAGCAGCAAGTGACCTGGTACTGCCAGAACCATCAAAGGTGTAGCATTATGCTCAGATAGCTTCCCACAGGCTACTCATGAATCTAAATATGCCAGTGATGGTAGCAAACATCTAACATGTATTTGGTTATTGTCTCTCTAAAAGAACTATCTACCCTCAAAGCATTTGTTGGCTAAATTATATGAAAATCTAACAAACTAAAGATGAATAGCTGATTCTCAATTACATTCAAAACCAAGTTAACACATATCCACCACTGAATAAAGCCTGTCATATGCCACTGAAGAATAACTTCTTGCTTCTCTTTGATTTCCAGCAAAGTAAACCCTTTTTCTGTGCGTGATATTGCAGGAGGGAAATCTGGGTCATACATTCAGATACATTCATCAACTTTCTTTTCTTAAGTTTTATATGCTGCTACGAGGGAAATTTAGCAAACCTCCAAAGCACACAGATCAACCGATTACCACAGAGAACAAATGCACAGCATTCAGTGGTAAAAGCAGTAGCTTTCTACGGTATAAAAGGAGTATTTGATCAGAAGTCCTAAACAGAAACACAGAGCTGTAAGAATGAGGAGAAAATCCTTTTCAAATTCATTCCTGATTAATTGAAGCTGTTAAACAAATTGTTAAAACTTGGAATACAGACAGGACAAGAGTGTATTCAGCTACTGAATGGTTACAAAAATTATGCAGATCTAGAAAGGAAAAGGAAAATGACAAATTTATTTTAGTTCGATTTTTTTTTGTGCAGTCTAACTTGAGAAAAAAAAGCAGCATAAATAATACATTAGCAACTAATCTGAAAGTACCTATGTGCCTTCATTGCAACTCAATTATTTCTGAAGTTCTACATGATGGCTATACAGACAGGTGAATACAAGGAAAACGAACTGAATATGTAAGGAACATATAGACATTTCTCAATTTAGAATGTTCCACTGTTACTTTCTTGAAATAGGGAGTGCAAAATATAGTGGAATCAAATGCAATACCAGCTCATGCAAAACATTCACGTGTATGTTAGAGGAATTCCCTGCTAAACAAAACTGATTGCTGAACATGCAAATAAATTAGGCAGCATTGAGCTTGGCAAAAAGGATAAAAACAAAAAGTGTTGCAAGAAAACAGGAAGCTCTGGAAGTTAGATATTCACAGCTAGATATCCAAAGTCCATAAAATAATATAAACAGGAAAAACCTCTGCAGGTGCCCTTTTCACACTCCTGAGTAAGAAAAGTTGTCTGAGCTTGGGGGTCTTGATGATATGGGATAAGTTTTATTAGCAAGAACATCTGAAGAGATAGAGTCCTAAGATTACATACAAAAAAATACCAATAAAAAGGGGCAAGAATAAGGCAAGATGTATCGGTATTTTGCAAGGAGCTGTTAATGACCACTTGAAAACAAGGAAAAATGACAGAAATACACACTGAAAAATCAGTAGAGACAGCATTGTTCTGATACTGTACAGTATATCTGATATAAAAAATATTGATTACCTAAAAATCTTACCTGAGGAATAGTTACATTCAGGTTAATTGAAGCCTTTTAGCTGCATACAGAGTATCAGGAAAAGACAAGGGTTATTAAAGAAAGAAATTACTAATGTGACTCTCTGTTTGATTATTAGCAAGCAACTTGTTACGATATATAGAAAATATTTGTATTAGAATACAAGAAACATCTTTATTTAGAAAATCTGTTGATTAAAAAGTCAGAGCTAAACAAAGAAATTGACAGAAGCATTTAAACTTTTAAACTTTGAAGGATGAGAGATTTGTTAAAATGAGGCAGCTTCTCCTTTAAACTGTAAATCAACACTTTTATTAGATAATTAAAATATCCATCCTAATATTTGTCATGTTTTCTAACAAACTCTCTTCTGACATGTGCTAGTTCCACTGAATATTTTCTTAGGATGATAATCAAGGGCCGAAGTTAGATCATGGCTATTTGGTGTTTCTGCTTATTAGCTCATTCTAACTCATTCACATTCTGTGTAAGGTCAATCCTCTATCTTCCCATTGGCAAAAAAATGTCCAGATCTCAAGGAATGAATGCCTTTTAAATCAGTTTTTGGATGCCAGCTTAAAAATAATTTTGGCTTCTTAGTTGCACTGCTCAAATTCCCCCGTTACTGGCTTTCACATCAACATCTGTGATCAAAATTCCTGCTCAGACTTACAGCAGCAAGTTAACCTAGTCTGGAGACCAAAAAGTTTAAAATCAGTTCACCACCAAGGTTTAAAATAAATAGAAAATGGTAGAATGCTTCCACCCCCCCTCCCTTTTTTTTTAAAAAAGATTCAGAAATCATGTTGTGTCATTTACTGTAATACCTCAACAAAAAACAAGTTAATTGTTAATTTCCTTCAGTTTCCTTTTGCTTGGTTCACTTGCAGGTTCAGCTATATTAGTACTTGAAAACTGTACTATCCCTATTCCAAGTCTAATTCCTTACTTCTGTCTGATGCTAGAGTTGCTAGAAGGCAATATTCTAATACCTATCCACAGTCATATATAAGATGTCTGGAGTAGAAATCACACAGTATTTTTAACATTGGTATACGTAAAAAATGTGATTACTGCCCTGAGAAGTTTGAAGTAAAATTCAAATAAACAAGAAGCATATGAACAAGACAGGCAAAGATACTTCTGAGACCGTCTGTAGATGGTTAAGCAAGAAAATTAGGTTTTAAAGAGGGACTAAAAATAGATTATAACAATTATTATTGCTTAAATATGGCCTTTAACTGCTTCTACTGCCAAAAGATGCCATTTCTTTTAATTCATTTCTGTATCACTGTGTACTCCTGAATATATTTTTCCTTCCTTAGAAAAATATCTCACAATAATAAGGAGACCTTTTCACAGATCCTGCAAAGTTAATTGAAGCAAGGTAAGTACCAAAGTTAATTGAAGCAAAGAAAGCTCAGTACCAAGGTGAAGTCATCTTCACTTAGGGTTCATATTTAGTAGGCAGTCAACCTAACAACACTACTAAAGGGAATAAAATTTGGTGTGTCAGATTTAATGATATAGAAAGTAGAGAGATGGTATTAAAATGCAGTACAGGTACATGGTCTGAGAGAATTTATGAGCCCTAGGTTTTATTACTCATATTCACCTATATGATCAGATGCTGTATATTATAATGCAATATTCAGATGTTCAGAGCAAGGTTGTGACACTGCTGTGTAAACCTTGTAATGCAAAAGGATTTAGTCTCCATGAGGCAAGACTTCATACCCCATTGTTTTATACTGTTAAAGCTTTTATGAAACATAACATTTTATATTGAATGAAACCTAAAAAAACCAAGATCATGACTGCCTTTACAAACTGATTTGTTTTTTTCTTTTAACTATTCAGATTTTTCTGAAAATCTAAATCTGGCATAGTCAAATCACTCTGTATCCCTTTCCTAAATCACAAATTTGTGGGTTTTCTGTTCCTATTCTTAATCACATAGTTCTCTTTCCTCTCTGTTTCAAGTACGACACATTTGGTCACCTCTACTTTCCTCTCTCCATATTACAAATTAAGCTTTATTGATAGGTTTGATTTCTATAGATCCCTATCCCTTTTTTTCAAACCAAATCTCTGTACTTTAGGCTTAGCATACCGCATTTAACTGAAGAATAGTTAATGTGGACCATCTTGAAATTGCTGTGTTTTCAGAGTCTATAAAAAGCCCTTAACTTATTCTAGTTTTAATATTTTTAGATACTTGATTAAATAGTAAAGAAAGAACTGTCTGTTCTCAAATACTGAAATGATTAGTAAAAGCAAAGATGAGTAAAAGCATAGAATGCCCAATTTCATCTTCATTATACTACAGCATTTAGGACTGTACATTTTCTCTATAACAATGAGATAATCTATTTGCTACTAGAATGTTTGATATTTTGCAGAACAGTGAACAACATAAAGGACCAACAGCCCTTCAATGTAAGAAACTACTAAATAAATACAGCATAGATGAGGTGGGTTGACCCTGGCCAGATGTCCACCAAAGCCACTATCACTCCCGCTCCTCAACTGGACAGGGGAGAAGAAAAAAAAAAAAACCAAACCAAAAAAAACCCAGGCTTGTAGGGTTGAGATAAGGACAGGGAAATCACTCAACATTTACCGTCATGGGCAAAACAGACTCGACTTCAGGAAAATCTAATTTATTACTAATTAACTCAGAGAGGAGTAATGAGAAATAAACCCAAATCTTAAAGCACCTTCCCCCCACCCCTCCCTTCTTTTCCCAGGCTTAACTTTGTTCCCAATTTGTCTTCCTCTTCCTCCTCCTCCCGAGTGGCGCAGCGGGGGGAAAACAGGGAATGGGGGTTGGGGTCAGTTCATCACTCTGTTGTTCCTGCTGCTCCTTCCTGCTCAGGGGGAGACTCCTCACACACTTCCTCTGCTCCAATGTGGGGTCCCTCTCACAGGAGACAGTCCTCCATGACTTCTCCAGCATCAGTCCTTCCCATGGGCTACAGTTCTTCATGAACTGCTCCAGCGTGGGCCTCCTCCAAGATGTGCAGTCCTTCAAGAACCGCCTGCTCCAATGTGAGGGCCCCCCCACCATGGGGTCACCAGCAGCAAACCTCCTCCAGCGTGGGCTTCTCTCTCTCCATGGGCCACAGGTCCTGCCAGGAGCCTGCTCCGGTGCAGGCTTCCCACGGGGTCACAGCTTCCTTCAGGTATCCACCTACTCCGGCGTGGGGGCCCTCCACGGGGTGTAGGCAGTCATCTGCTCCACCGCCCATGGGCTGCAGGGGCACAGCCTGCCTCACCATGGTCTTCACCATGGGCCGCAGGGGAATCGCTGCTCCGGCGCCTGGAGCATCTCCTCCCCCTCCTTCTTCACTGACCTCGGTGTCTGCGGGATGTTTCTCTCACACATTCTCACCCCTCTCACTCGCTGCAATTACTGCTGCACAACAACTTTTTCACTCTCTTAAATACGTTATCACAGAGGCGAAAAACACTGTCGCTGATGGGCTCGGCCTTGGCCAGCGGCGGGTCCATCTCAAAGCCGGCTGGCATTGGCTATATCTGACATAGGGGAAACTTCTAGCAACTTCATACAGAAGCCACCCCTGTAACCCTCCTCTACCAAAAAGTTGCCACGGACATGCAAACCTGTTACAATAGTATATAAACCAGATTAACCATCATAGATTAATGACCAAAATGTAAATAGCAAATAATGAAAAAAAAATAACTAGAGAAGATAGGCTTTTAAACTGTTCTTAATAGAGGAAAAGTCATTAAGCACACATGTAAGTATCCTGTTTCTTTCATCTTTTATTTTTCCCAACCTCTGAATGTGATAGTGTTCTCCCCCTACGTTTTTTTTTTTTTTTGCTTTGATTTCCAAAATTAACATTTTCCTTCATCTGAAAAAGACAGCTTTCAAGAAACCCCAAACAAAGAAATTATGAAACATTATAACTATATGATATTAAAGCTTGAAAGGTATTCTCAGTAATGGGAGCTGTGTGAGTACTGAGGAACTATATAGAGACAGACACTAGCAACCGCTATATCCCACCATGGTAACAGGAATGAAAACTACTCTTCAAGGTAACGGTGACTTAAGAACTACAAGAGAACTCATTCTCACAGAACAGCATCTTGCTTTAGAGAATTTTTTTAATATGCATGTTTGAATTGCGGAATACAAGATCAATCATTTTTCTATTTCTGAAGTTACATAGTTTTCAGCCTTTTTTCAGGTGAATGACCATTGAGACACAATACATGAAACCTCTGATTTAACATCATACACTGTACATAAAATACAGTGTGGTCAATATCTACAATACTCGTTCCCAGGTTTGAATTTAACCTTTGAAAGAATCAAGCATTAGATACTGTACTAAAACCTAACTACTCTATAAATTTATTAGAATATATGTCTGTATTGTGATTATTAATTATTTATTATGAATTTATATTGTCTGAAAGTTTAACATTGTTATGACCAACATGGTTTCATAACTTTTATTCGTGATTAAGAGAATTTGTGTGCAACTAACATCTTGACATATACTTAGGCCAAATCTAAAGTGCAAAAGCATTAACTAATTAATTAATAATCAACTAATAAGTATTCACTGATTATTAAAATATCAATTTTCACATTGCAGCAAAGAAACAGAGCTGAGTAGCTACTTGGAAAATCCAAATATGCAAGCATGAGGCACTTTTCCTCCTTTTCATATATACCCTATTTTTACAAAGATACAGTAAACTTCGGTGTATTTAAAATACCCTAACCTCCCTTTCTATTTTCCTGTTCTGTCATATGTATACAAATCTCAGAGGGAAAATCAGCTGATGATCTGTGTCTCCAAGCTAGCATTCGACTACTCTCTTCCCTGTAGATCACTCGTCAGGAGCTATGCAGTGATAGAAGCACTCCTGCAGTGCACATCTGAAAATGTTCTTCAAACACTGACCAAAACACACAGTTTATAGGCAGCTTCTCAGTCCCAGTTGTGTGACCCAGAACCATGATAGAGGTGCACAGAGCAGCATTTACCCATAGTGTCCATTCCTTATTATTACAGCGTTTTTCTTCAGTTCTTAATATGATCACTCTGTTGCATTCCTTTCACAGGTAAAGCAGGTTTAGTTTATAGTAAAATATATCATCAGTAAAATATAGTATCTTGCTTTTAACTGGTAGTTTTTATGAGGAAGATTGACCTTACTAAAAAACCCACAAATGAAGACCCTAAGGCTGCTGAAATGAAATAAAAGTAGTTTCTCTGAAACAAGAGCAGAATTTATGTACTGAATTTCTGACATTTCTGATTAGAAACCAGCTTCACTAGCTTGGCAGAGATATGGTGTTCGAGACATCAAGGAACAGCAGGGAGAAACAAACTCCCAAAAAATTAAAAAAAGAAAACAACCCAGACTAAATTGGATAATAATAGATATGGAAAAAAATAGTGTGAAGACATAGGAAGTCAGAGGACAGAGAAGGCTAGAGCTGATTTAGCTCTGCGTGTGTGCTGTGCATACGGGTACTAAGAAGTCACATCTTCTTTTAGGATCCCTTGTGATTGATACCTCCTTTAGCTCTCTGCCAAGAAAGATCAGTTAAGACCAAGGCTAGCTTGAGGTACTTTCTCCTGGCATTTCAAACAGAAGCACTGTTGACCCTGCCTCCCAGCCCAGCCCACAAGGAGCAACGGCATTCTCCAGCGCGTCCCTGTTCCTCAGCTCTGGAGGTACCAAAAACTAATGCTTCACTTTGCCAGTGGGTGCAAAACTATGGCAAAGCTATTGCTACTGCAAAATGGTGTGTAATCGATCACATGGTTGTACACGCTGCTGTGACTACAAAGCTAACTCTAAATAAAAATGGTTTGGGCTCAAGGGAACAGAGTGCTTTCCCTCACAGCTGGTCTAAGTAAAGAACAAGAAGGCGGCATAATGGTGTAGGGGCACATGATCACCAAGAGACAGAAAATTCTGGCCATTACTTGATCATCCAAATGAGTAACAATCACCAGCAATCAGGCCTGTGGCATATGAATGTATGCATGAATGTTATGAAGAATTGTCTAGTACTAGGGAAAGGGTAGCAACTGTCAAGGGTTTTTTGGTTGTGTTTTTTGAAGTTTGAGAAGAAATAACACAGGAGAAGTCCTTTTTTCTAGTCAGTCAGCTCTGCATCAGGCAGAGTCTGCTAGCAGCAGAAGGCTGTGCTTTTCTTTTACTAAGTTCTTGTCTGGACTTGACCAAAAGAAAAAGAAAACTGAAAAAGCAAATTGGCAGAGAGCTGATAGAGTTATTAAAAAGATGAATTATTTCTTTAACAAGCCTAATATGTTCCCATCATCTATAAATTCTTACAGATAAGAATGTTTTGTTCTTCCTCACATATTCTAATAAGACTATGGCTTTGCCTGCTGTGAGACCAGTTCTAAGCTGACTGAAGCCCAGCTAAAATTATTTTTTTAAGATCACTGCTGTTCTTTGGCATACCCTTTGCTTAATGAAAATTACAGTCCTGTGAGAAACTGAAGGGGGACACTGAGCCACCAGTATATAGAAGGTATATCTATGAGAAGAGAGAGAGATCTAAAAACGTCTAGATTAAGATACTAAAATTATTCAGATTAGAGCAGAAACGTCTTCCACATCCTATACTACGTTTTTTCTTCTCAGTTGTAATAAAAAACGTTGTAAGAGGGAGGACAAAGAATGATGGAACCTTCCATGTTCCATTATCATATCAAATGTTTTATGTTGGCGACTGGCAATGTCACTTTATGAAGAACAGGTCCCGGAACTACCATTTTTTTCTTTATAATTACTGAGGAAATTAATGACACAGCATAGCTCTAAAATAGTGTGGTCTGTAGTAAACAAACACTAGAATCCTTACAGATTATGAGCACAGTAGATTCAAATAGTGCTTTTCTAAGTATCTGCCATTACAAAGGAAAATATTACCTGCGGGCATCAGGATGCATAATCTCTGGCCAGTGTCATTTAGCATTTCACGTACTCTAGGGCTGACTTCACCAGATGCAGACAGAAGTACTTCCCTTTAACAAGCATTCCCTAGGAGCATCTGTCAGGATTGAAAAAACAAGTGGTTATTCACTAAGATTTATTGTTAGTAGACATATAATACCCAATAGGAAATAATCACTTATGCAGTACACCAGCTGAGCATGGAATTTTAAGACAGGCTGCATAATTGACCAATAGCAATATCTGAAATAACACTGCTTAGGAAAAGATTAATTCATTCTCATGCAACAGGCCGTAATGCAGCCCTACAGGCATCAGGAAGGCATGTTATCTTATACCCAGTATTGCAGATCAAACTTAGTGGTATTATGGGATATTTCTGTTTTTTCTCTGAAGCACATAGTATTAACCTCTGCCAGAGGCAGAACATCAAACATTTATCTGCACGTATTTTCTTCATAATGAAGGACTAATTCAATTTTATAACAATAGGAGAGTCTAGCAATGAGTTAGAGATCAACCAGAGAACAGTGTACTGGAGGCTTCTGCATGTTACTGTAACAAAAGCAGCAGCCTGGCTCGGCTGGCTCCCTTAGTAGGATTAGAGTTCTGATGCTTACCAATGCATTAGCCTCGACAGACTTTGAATGATGCCTTATGTATTTATTTAAGCACAATTTTCAAGATCTGGACTCTCTTTCAAAGGGCTAAGAAGGCAGGTTGATTTAGTGACAGTGAAGGATATGAAGGTATTGTGTGATATTTCCATAATACCCCTATGGTTTGAAACCACATTCGCTGTGACTTTTCTGTTTGCATCTCCACATGTGACTAGTCTAGATAAGCAAAATTTGCTTCCTTTTTGGGGTGATAACAGTGTTAGACAACCCTGAAAGTTAAGCTACCAGACACTTTGCTTCCCATTCTAATACAGCACTGCTGCAAGACTTCATTATTTGAAAATGCTAAAACTTGACTAAGAGGACAAGTTTCAGTTACTAAAATAAAGTAATCTTTATCTAAGCCCTAGTGAATTAAAAAAAAAAAAAATCCTTCTTGAAAATAAAAATCAAGTATATAACGATTGAAAAACAAAGAAAACCTTCAAACTTGTATGCTAACTTAGGAGCAAGTTCATGCCTTCCTTCATCTTCTATCACCCCCAGGCTGTGACCTGACAATACATTCATCAGAACCAATAAATACAGAAGATTGTACTTGCAATGAAGCTGAACATGAAAGTGGAAGAAATTAGAATTTGCTTTAAGGACATCTACTTAATATTTTATAAGTTTTTAGGTAACTCTAAATGATACCACAGTTGCAATTTTGTATTCTTGCATTTTAATTTTATATCGAATTATTTTAATCCTCATTTGCTACAAAGTTTTATGACAAAATCAATATCTTCACAACGAATGAAAACTATTAATCCATTTAAAATTTTGTCAAAGCATGCAACTGTGCGGTTTTGTACACATTTTAATATCAGTATTACTAAGAACAGAAGACCTCTCAACTAATAAACTGAACTTTTAGAAGAGCAGATTTTTAAGAACTGCTGCACTGTGTTTAGAAGCATGTTCTCCAATAATCACGTCCATTTCTACTTTCAATAGTCCCTCTTGAAAAATCAGAGAAAAAAACAATGAAAAAATGTCCTTACAGGTGTGGTGGGTTGAACCTGGCTGGACACCAGGTGCCCACCAAAGCCACTCTATCACTCCACTTCCTCAGCTGGAGAGGGAAGAGAAAGATGCTATAACAAAAAGCTCGTGGGTCAAGATAAGGACAGGAAGAGATCATTCACCTGTTACTCAACTTGGCGAAATTAGTTTAATTTATTATCAATCAAATCAAAGTAAGACAATGAGAAATAAAACCAAATCTTAAAACACCTTCCCCCCACCCCTCCCTTCTTCCCAGGCTTGTCTTTACTCCTGATTTCTCTCACTCCTCCCCCTCAGCTGTGCAGGGGGACAGGGAATGGGGATTGTAGTCAGTTCATCACATCTTGTCTCTGCAGCTCCTTCCTCCTCAGAGGGAGGACTCCTCACACTCTTCCCCTGCTCTAACATGGGTCCCTCCCATGGGAAACAATCCTCTATGAACTTCTCCAGTATGGGTTCTTTCCACGGGCTACAGTTCTTTACAAACCTCTCCAGCGTGGGTCCCTCCCATGGGCACTCCAACTTCTTCAAATTTTTTTACTATCCCATGTCTATTTCTGCACTGTACTGGACACTGCTATAGACCACAGTGGTCTATAGAGCTTCCTCGGTGTTTTTACGAACTATAATCAAAATTTAAATATATGTTTCATAGTGACATTCTATGCATGATTCTCTAGTGCTGTGTCTGCAGCCTGGGTTTTGTCCAAAACCCTCAGTTGTATTAATCTAAAAAGTTGAGAGCTGCGTGTGACCACATTTCTATAAAAGGAAAAGGAAGGGAAAAAATCTCAGAAACGTTATTATTAAGGATTTGAAAAGAAACCTCATCCACTTTGTTTAGGTACTCATGGAAAATTACTTGCTGTTTTACAGTGTTTGAATGGTGATGGCTTGTGCAGTTGCTGCAGTGAAGTCAGAAACACTGAGATCCATCCTGCTTCCACTGCTGCTCTCATTCTTTGTGTTAATGTACGTGATTTTAGGCTGCCACAATTCAACAAGCAAACACTCCCAGCCAGGACCAGCTAACTAGCTGTAACACCCCCTGCGCTTCACCCACAGGCAAACACGCCAGGCAGATTTCTTTGCTCGTTCTTCTCTCAGTCTGACACATTCAAAAGGCGAACAGATCAGCTGATTTGATCCATATACAGTTACACTTTTCCTGAATATTTTTCAAACTGCAAATTGTATGTCTTGCAGGCTCCTACAAGCACAGCAAACCTTTCGGGAGTTCATCTATTGGTAAGATATACTTCCACATTTATAGGAAAGGATTTAACCATATTTCTGTGCTACAAGTAAGCATATCCTCAATAACTTTGCACAGTCAGAGACTCAGAAAAATCACCCTGTCTTTCTAAGACTTTTGGAGATGCCCTGGGGCTTTTTATAATCTTCAATAGGAAGACAGAAAAAGCGCTATGAAATTCAATTAACACTTCCAAATCTCCTATATCATTCCAAAAACATGCAGTACATATGTGCCTTTACAGAAAGTTACTTTTTTCCTCATATACTGGGAATGGTATCAGCTTCTTTAACTTGTTTGAAAGATGAACTTTAACACCTTCTGCTGTAAGGTCTGGGAATCCCAAGCTTACAAGTATATTGCAAAGGCAGCCCCTCAGCTCTTTTTTTTTTTTTTTCCCCTCTTTCTTAAAAAGTCTTCTACTTTATATTCTCAGTTTTCTGAAAGCAAATAATCTCAGGAACATAATGGCTGGAAACATATGAAAAGATGATCTTTAATATATTTCATGCATTTCTCCCATTTGTCACAATATAAGGAATCATGTTTAGAAAGAAAAAGATTTTATCAATGAAAGAAAAAGAGAAGTCTGAAGAGAGAAAAACCTGTACTTTTTTGATTGAACAGAACGACCAAACACTACAATAACTGCTCAAACTCTTAATGAGACTGCTTGTTCTGTTATTGCAATGTATTCAGAGAAGAAGGTAAATGCATTTACCTATGTTTAGAGGCTGTGGATACATTTCTTTCAGGTTCACTCCAGTTTACTTTAGCTGTGCAGCACAGTGCTGGCCAAAGTAATTGCCAGTCACTTCTTTATAAAGAATACATTCGGAGGAATACAGCTTTTTTTCACAAGTCTTGGCAGCAATCCAGCTCAGAATTAAAGGCATCTACTGATCTATTTTAAAAGCTGCTACTAAAACCAACTACCATACATTCAAATATCCACTCTCATGCACTTTTTTCAAGGTTTTTTCAGTTGTTTCCTCAAAAAATGAACCAATACTTACTGAGAATATATTTTCAGTATGGAAGCTGCTGTATTTTGAGAAATGTGGTATTTCTGAGTGGAATGAAAATTTTCTTGCCATTTTAATTTTCAAGTCATTTTTACACCCTGTAGTCTACAACTCCATCTGAAAACAAACAAATAATATTACGAGTGTAAAACTGTGGAATATGTGAAATTTTCATCCTCATTAATCCAATATTTGTGAATTCAAGTAGAGACAGATAACATTTTCCCAGCTATTTTTTTGTGGAATCTTCCTTTCAGACCACCAGGAAAAACAGGTTTCTCATTGTCTTGAACACTTAAGAAAAAGTCCCTATACCATCAATGTCCCACTTATGCTTTCAGAATACTTTAGTAATAAGGCTGCCTCTTTCCCCAGAAAAGGATAATATCCCTAAGTGTACCATTTACCTGTTTTTCCACTGTGAAAAACAAAAATCCAAACCTGAGCATTTTCTTGAACAAGGACCTCAACCTATTTCCTCTCTCTTTGATTTATTTTGCTTCCAGAAGGAAATTGCTGTTATTAGCTTCAGCTGCTTAATAAATTGCTTTCTTACCGATATGGGTAAACTTTCCAAATACAGGAGAACAATAAAGATATCAACGTCTGAACAATATGGATAACTTTGGTAAAGGAAGGGGGCGGGCTGGGATGGGCAGAAGTTGGGGGAAAAAAGGAATTAAAGCCTATTTCTAAACAACAGGTACAGATAGACACATCTTAAATTTTTCCATTTTCCTTTTCCCAAGACTCCACCAAGAAAAATTCTGCTCACATAAAAAGACCTGCCTGCATTTGAAAAAGATTTTTCTGCATGATCCTTAATATCAGCAGTATATTTCAATCCCTTCCACTTGAAAACTGCTATTGAAAAAGAATTAGCTTATAATAGGATTTTACTCCTCTAGGTCATAGAACAAGTGATTACTTTACTTATGACTTTAAGGTTATTTTGTGTAAGGGATATAAAAACTGACTTTCCACACTTTAGTGAAATGGTTAATTTTGTCACTATTTTTCCTTGTTGTTCTAACTTAGTTACAAAAATCAGTGAAAAAAGAGGTAATTATAATTAATAATAGTATGATGACCACCTAGACCAAGGAGCTTACTCAATTGGATGGTGTGAGATGAATAAAACAAAGATAGCAAAGAATGTGGACACTGCATTGGAATAATCATTGCAAGAAATTGATTTTGTTTCCTTAATATTATTCAATAATTTTCCTAATTTGTATTAATAGAAGTCGATATGCATGTACACAATGAATCAAAGACTATCTTTAGCAGATTTGGGTTTGTCATGCTGATCAGTATTGGATGTTTTGGGCCTCAGTACCTCTTTAGATTACTACTGCACGTTACAAACTGACTTCCACCAGTGCTAATACATCTCGAAGGGGTTAGATACATGTGTACACTTTTGAGTTGGTCAATACGTGAGTCTATACACTGTTTTCACAGACAAGGCTGAACTGCCTATACAGAAGCTTGGAAAAAGAGTATTCAGGGAAAAGTGTTATCTGAAATAAGTAACAGATGCTAATAGAAACTGTCTAATGCAATGAATGTCACTGAAGAATTAAATAATTTTCTCAACATTTTAGAAGTACATAATTGTATAAAAATAGAAAAATATAAATTAGTTGAAAAGACTGTATGAAAAATTTACGATCATATCTGGCATGTGAAATCCAAGAAAGGAGTAAAACTTCTCTGGATAGCTATAAAAGTGATACAGTATTCTTGAAACAATATAAAAGTCTTATGGAATATTTAAATCTGGAAAGTTATATTGCCTCAGTGTTAGAATTAGAATGCCCTGTAAACTGAATGTCTTCAAACTCCTTTAGAGAAAATGATGCTTCAGTTGAAATGGAACTATAAATACATGGAGACTTTTAGAAAAGGAAGTTTTCCATTCCAGGATCTGGTACTTTCACATACGGATCCCCCAAAGTAAATGGACAGAGATCACACACCATTCAGTTTTCAATTTCTGAAACCCTAAAGTAATCTTGATAATATTTATTTACTTAGCATTAAACTGAAATATATGTATCTCATTGTCCCAAAATGAATACAGCAATCCCAAGTCACTACGCAAACTGAATGCCTTTGTAAATTAGTGTACAAATAATGCACATTAGTTGAGAAGGATTATTATTAATCTGTATAGGGAAAATGTATCAAATGTTAGTAATATGTGTATGCAGTAATATCTAATGTACAGCAATGCTTAGACTGCAAGTAGCACTACCCTTCCAAATTCAGGTTCTCATACTCATCTGAATTTTCAACATTCATAATTTTATTTTTTCTTATAAATCACTGTTTTGTTTTAAAACACAGTGTTTGTTAAGTTTCTTCTTTTGAAGATCTCTGCTTCTTAGCATCTGCATGCAACAGAGAACAGAAAAAGTCTAGAAATGTCTGCATGAGGGCCTTTCAGGAGAGAACTATTTTTGTTGCTGATTACGTTTTTTATCTTTGCACATTAACGAATATTCTAAAAGTTATCTGGATTAAGTGCCATCAAAGTTAACAGCCTCTGTTTATAAGACTTTATCTTTTTCATTGTAAGAGGTTATTAGAATAATAAAATTGGTGCCTGGTGGGCTGAAAGCAGACTGCCATTTAACATATTTAATGACCATCTGGAGATTTTTTTTTTATTCAAAGTTTTATTTTGTCTTTTCTCTTAAGCACTTCTTACTTTTTTTAGAAAAAGAAAATATCATTTTTCATTTCCAGTTTGGAAGCACCATGAGGTACGAACACAAAGGCCTCGACTCTGCTCTGTTACCACTTTTTATCCCTTTGTGCTTTGGGCACTATTATCTGCTCTCACTACTATAATCCAGAAAACCAGCCATGACTCTTGCCAGAGGAAGGCAGCAGAGAGTGGACTCGGTGGCTGGAAGGTGTACCCTCATTCTACAAAAGGCAGAAAAGCGTTTAGTGCCATTCGCTCCCCCCTTAACTAGCTAAAGTAAACTCTGGGTGGGCTCAAGGTCAAATATTCAGAGAAACTAACATTTGGCAAATCAAAGAGGAAGGAAGCCAGGACTTACCCTGTTTGTCGAGAGTCCTGTCATCCTGGCAGGCTGCTAGCACTGGTGAACCTCTAGTGGAGCAGGTGGCTCAGGGACCTGCACACGACTTCCTTGGTGGCATCGCCTCCCTGAAGGTCATGCTCCTTCACATCCAAGGTAACCACCAGTCCCAGGGTGGGCCCATCAAGCACCTCCTACACGTAAGGGATGCACCCCCGCTTAAAGACTGTTATCGGCCATACGAAGCAAGGTTCTGGCAGCAGGGCTGCAGGGCAGCCTCTTGTGAGGTCAGGTCTGTCCTACCCCAGTCACAGCAGGTTCCAGCCAGCCTTGCCACAGGCAGCAGCTGAGCCCACCAGTGGAGAGGCAGCAGCTCAAGGGAAAGCATGGCTGGGGGAGGGCAAAGGCTGCCGGGGGGAAGGAAAGTGTGAGGAACGGCCTGGAACAGCAAGGTCGGGGGAAAGGAGGCACTCCAGGCCCAGAGCAGATTCCCCTGCTACCATCGAAAGATCATTCAATTCCAGTTTAAGTAGGAGGTAAACTTCTTTGTGCTAATTCTAAGGGGTTTTGTGTGTTTCAGATTCTTTCTGGCTATGATATATAAAGAACTTCTCGCATATTGCCTGGCTTCTATCGTCTCTGTTAACAGATTGCCTGCAATGAAAGTATTAGTTGTTACCAACATGATTATTTTCTTCTGAAGACAAACACAGATGGAGAGGAAGACCAATTTGGTCATCCCGCTGTATTTGTACTGGGTGACTGGCATCAATTTCAGAAAACATTGCTCTGTCCCTGTCCTTGCTGATTTTAATATTGTATTCATTAATAAAGAATTTGAACTAGATATCATCATGTATGTTATTCAGAAATCAATAATAGCCATATAATAATTAGTGCATATTTATTAATATGTTTGCAGAATTGTGCTATGCAGTTGCGAACTGTTAATTGAACAGCCTCTTAACATTTTAAAGTAGAAAAGACAATGTAATAATACACGGCTCTGTATAGGGGCAAAAAAAGTGAAGTAAGACTAGGAGGATCTTTTTTATCTATAGAGTTTTCAAAAAACCCCACCATTTCTCAATTCACTGTATAACAACAAAAAACTTCATGAGAAGAAAGTTTGGCAAACTCTCTTCGAGATATATCTCAGCATTTTAATTATTGTTTATTTGGTCTACTCTTTGTATGCCAAATTGTATTTTATGGACAATTAGGCTATTAGGAGAGCAGGCATCTTTCTGAGAACACATGCCAAGAAGCAATGTGTATCTGTTTATATTAATGGGTGGAAATTTAGCATCATTTCTATAGAGACATATTGCATTTTAGGCATGTACTAGATAGGGAGATAGAAACACCTCATAAGAAATTCTCTTAGGGGAAAAAAAATGAAAAAAAACCCCAACAACATATTCAGAGTAATGCAGGGCTAAAGTGACATCTAAATGACAGATTAGAATGTCCTACACAGTTTCTCAGGAATTTGAAAGAGAGCTAAAGCACAATTGACAACCAGCCACCACGTGAATAAAAGATTAAATGTATTTGTACAATTCCTTGTGCGGTGAGGAATGAAGTGTTCTTTGGAAGTGACAAAGCACTTTCATAATATTGCCAAGAATAACTCTGAAGTTAGCTCAACCAGCTAAGGATAAGTTCCTATAGCTTATCTGAACTGTCATATCCTTGCATCACCTTTGCTTCCATGAACAAATCTGTTGGACTTACCAACTAAATTATTTATAGTGTTCATTGTTATTGTTTATTATCTACAGAGACACATTTCAGGTCACATTTCAAATCTGAAATGCAAGGAGAAATGAGTCAGGTTCTTAAACATGAATGAAAGAATTGTTTGGGATAGTTTACAGATGGAATTTCTCTGTTTCTTCATGCTGAGAAGGACATCAGTAACTGAGCTTTTTTGGAGCCAATAAAATCTTACCTAATTCTAGTTTAACGTTATCTATTGCTGTCATGCAAATATTTGAATAATGTCTAAAGAAACACAGTTTACAAACTGAAAGGAAAGAATCCAAATATAATTTCTTCTTACTAATATCTATGCTTTTTACCTTTCCCCCGAAATTGTACTTTCTGCACTGCATTTAATGAAATTCAGAGCAGACCTCCAAACCTTCTTCCTAGCTGTGATAGCAGCAGTTCCAGTAGCATCTGGGCATCTTTGCCTCCACATGGTGGCCTTCAATGGGACATCTCAGGAAAATAAGTCTCTAGGAAGACAGGTAACTGTGGCTCCTGGTTCAAGTGCTCTTTCCTACAGAGATCAGCACAAGATCTCTAGTGTCAGAAAAGGTCATTGCGGAAGTGGAGAGACTGTCCTAGGCACTAAAAAAACCCAAAAAACCCACAAACCCACACCCTAGCAAAAGCATTACTAGCATACAAACCATCTGCCACTATATCAAATTTCAAACACTAAGACAAAGTTCAATAATCCAAAGTTATTGTTGTACTTATGGGGAAGATGTATACAGCAACAACTTATAAATAAGAATATTCTTCAATCTACACATATAGTGGGGGAAGAAAAAACAAACCCATGGGCTAAAAAGGTGAGAATTTCAAACAACAAGTAGGTTGGAAAAAAAAAGAGGTGCATAGTATATTAGATCTCTTAGGTCACCACAAAACATGTGATGCTGATTCACAGAAAACTGAATCTCCCATATTGAACTTTTTAACAGCATGCACAAGTCTCAGATCATAGCAGACCAGTGGAAAAGCTTGTAATTAGGCATAGGAAGAAACATCCTGCATGACAACTGCATCGCATGACTGACAGTTCCCTAAATCAGTTCTACCATGTGCAACTATACAAACATCTCACGTAAAACGGCAATTTTATTCTGCATTTTCCTTATAATAACTATTTGCACTAGACTACAACAGAAATATAGTAAGTGACAGTACAAGGAAACTACAGGTGATGGTTTAGTGCCTTGCAATTTCAAAAGCATTTCAGAGAATATATATATTTAGGAGGGAAAGTCAGAAACACTGAAAAGGCCATGAAAAAACACATTTAAATATACAGGAAAAATTTGCAGAAGTACTGTAATTCTTCATGATAATAAAAAAAAGAGACAACACAGACAGCAGAACTGTAGTAGAAAACTGAGACAGTTGAACTACATTTGTCTTAATTTGCTTCACTGCCCTATATGTAATACTTCACATGCACTGTCAGACATTTATTTTTCTGCTGTTTGACTATCATATTGCTAACCAATTTTCTTGTTAGTGTGAAAGATTATGTATTTAAAATTATTAGAAGTATTTCAGCTGATCCTCTTAATTCAACTGAATCGTAACTGAAAGAGCATAAAAGACACATCATTTTTATTCTAACAAATAAGAATGATATATTTGTACAGTCTTTCCATTATTGGAAAGTGACTGTAAGACTATATAAACGGTAGTTGTTGAACACTTAAAAGGTAAACAACTATCAGAATTTGAAAATATAAAAAAAGCCGTGCTAAATTTCAGAGTAAATATTGAAATTCGAGTATCATCACAACTTGGACACAAAGTTAAACGTAACCTGACATCCTTCTGCCCTGCAAAACACATTGACTGATCAGCCATACATTGTGTTGTGGCCAGCAAAGTAATCGCATGCAGTTTCAAGCACATAAAGATTTTCTGCACTGTCTGGGCTGCCTTTGAGAACTGCAAAGTGAGGATAACTTTCCACACCAGTTGGAAGTCATTTATATCCAGTAAGGCACTTGGCTACAAGATGATCAAGTTGAGTATCCTCAAAAGCAAGTCCTTGGGTTCTAGAGGACCTAATTGTGATTCACATATGGACTAAAGACAGTCTCTGAAAGGAAAAATAAGATTCAATTAGTGTAATTTATTTCACATTTTCATATTTCTGAGTCTTCAGCTTTCATTTCCATTATTTTTTTTTTTTAAAAATCGTGTCGTCTCTAAAGATAAATGCAAGCTGTATTTCAATCAGAATCTAGTATTCAGCATAATTTTTTCCCTCTCAAGATTTCTGCTCTTCCAAACTTTTATTCCTTGTTTGCTGGACTGACAACGAACCAAAAAATACTCCATGTTCCTCTTGAGTTATATGAGTGTGCCTTCATGATCTAGTCTCTTTCATTTCTTTCAATTTGCCTTACTCTTCTTCAGATAGGCCTTTCAGCTGAGCACCCTCTGTTATGTTCTTCAGCCATACTCCTACAAAGTATAATCTCCAACTACATCCTTTTTGCTTCTCCAACTGCCACCATTAACAAAATGGAATTTGTGGACAAACGAAGTATCCTCTGTCCCAGGCTTAAAAATTATTTCAACAGAAGTGAAATAACGTCTTTGGTATTCTTTAAAAATCCATGGAAATTATACTTGGAGCTGAAATCCTATGACCCCTTCAACTGCAGCTCAGTGTACAAATTCAAACTGAAGTAAACACATATTAAAAATTACAGAGTTTGCACTCGAACATATATTCCATGTTTCAGTCTATACAAAGTAACTGCAATAAGAACAAGTCTAATAATGAAAATTTTAACAACTGCCTTTGTAGTTTAAGTTGTAAACCATAGATGGAGAAGATGCCTGGATAGCAAGGTGAAAGCAAAGACACAACTGACATGACAACATGCAGTCAAAATCCACTATTCCATAACACAGCCTTGTTACACTCACTACAAATGATTGTCAAAAATTCACCAGGGTCATAACCATTAATTATTTTATTTAGCTGATAAGCAGGCAGCTTTCTAACTTAATTATATGTAACAGCACCCTTAGAATTCCTGTACTTGCATAAATGTTGACAACACTACATATTTGTATTTGGGCATTTTTGTTACTCAAGCGTCTTCAAAGCCTAAACGTTAATTACACTTACATAATTATTGTGCTGACAATTAATCTGAAATTCTGTGCTGAACACTGAATGTTTACTTTTTTATCCAAATTGACATATTTGGTTTATTCCCTCAGTCACAAACATACAGCCAGCCTTTCGTCAATCTGGACTAACTGCATTATGGTAATTAGAAAACAAAGTTTAATTTCTTCCCCTATGTACCCAAAGGAATCAAGAGGACATGGTTGCTAAGACACATTGCTGTAAAAGGAAAGAATTTCTACATACTCACACCCAGCAAATGCTGATTACGTACTGAAAACAAATTTCTGTTAACAAAAAGCAGTGAACTAAATTTTAATGATTAAAGATTATCGTGTAAAACTGGGAGAACTTTAATATGTCAGAATTTAATTTGTGATTAAATCCAGTATGCTTGGCCATTAAGCTTGGCAGCTAAGGTTGAAATGTGTGCTGCAGTAAAAGAAGTTAGGGACAAATACTCAAAATTGGCTATTATTTTCCTAATTATTTTTATCACCTCCTACTATTCTCTATAAGTAATAAAAGCTTGCAAAATGTACAGACTTTAATTGTTTTATTCCAATGTATATAGTACACACGAGAGCTTCCTTAGGTAAATATTTACTTGTTTGTAAATAGTTTAAATTTTGATGAACCTTACATATTTAATTCCCTTTTAAGTTAGTAAATAACATATAAAGCTTTCTTTAAAAAAGAGTTGTAAATTGAAAATATTTCCCATAGCATACGTCTGTAAATTACCCATAGTTACTACTTGATCAGACTGGAGAAATAATTGTTTTCTCCAAAATATTATACAGCCGGTTATGATTACATATATAGTCTTACATTAATTTCACATAAGTTATTGTAGATGCAAAATAAGAGTTGCAGGTTTACATTATTTATGGAGATCTAGATGAAAAAACCTTGTTCCTAGAAGAACCTTACCAAAGGTAACCAATATCTTAATGTAGGAAAAGGAAATTTCTAATTTGTCTTTTTTTCCAGTTTCAGCTGTGCGTTGGAGTAAATCCATAGGCTTTAGCCTAACTTCTCATATCTGGGGAGCTTCAAGTGCATACAGACTTTTCAAAGCATATTGCTGAACAAACTGAAATTTGACAAATGTCTGAAGGCAAGACAAGAAAACATTTCTCTTCCTATGCCAGTCCATGAATCATAGAATCATTCAGTTTGGAAAAGACCTTTGCGAACATCAAGTCCAACCATCAACCCAACTCTATCAAATACACTCCTAAATCGTATCTCCAAGCACCACATCTAAATGACCTTTAAACACATTAAGGGATGGTGACTCAACCACCTCCCTGGGCAGCCTATTCCAATGTCTGACAACCCTTTCAGGGAAAAAAATTTTTCCTAATGTCAAGCCTAAACCTACCTGGTGCAGCTTGAGACCATTCCCTCTTGTACTATCATTAATTACTTGTAAGAAGAGATCAGCACCTACCTCTCTACAATGTCCTCTCAGGTAGTTGTAGAGAGCAATAAGGCCTCCCCTCAGCCTCGTTTTCTTAAGACTAAATAGCCCCACTTCCCCCGGCTGCTCTCCATAAGACTTATTCTCTAGGCCTTTCACCAGCTTTGTTGCCCTTCTCTGCTCTGTCTCCAGCACCTCAATGTCTTTCTTGTATCAAGGTGCCCAAAACTGAACACAATACTCAAGGTGTGGCCTCACTAATGCTGAGTACAGGGGGATAATCACCTCCCTACTCCTGCTGGTCACACTATTCCTAATACAAGCCAGAATGCCAGATCCTTTTCTGCCTGGCAGCTTTCCAGCCACTCTTCCCCAAGCCTGTGGCATTGCATGGGGTTGTTGCGGCCTAAGTACAGAACCTGGCACTTTGCATTGTTGAAGCTCACACAGTTGGCCTTGGCCTGTTGATTCAGCCTGTCCAGATCCCTCTGTAGAGCCTCCCTATCCTCAAGCAGATCAATCGAAGAAGGAGTATATCCGAATAAATGTTAATACCTGCTATAACTTTTATTCTCCTGCTGCCTGCATACCAAGTATTGGTGGCTCCAGCTGGGAGTGGACATGCTGGGAAATAGTCTGTAGTGGCAAAAGTTTAGCCAGAGGTAGAGTTGTGGAGACAAGATTGCCAGTAGTCCATGGACACAAGAAAAACACTGTAACGGGTCTGCGTGGCAAGGTTTTGGCAGCAGGGGGGTTACAGGGGTGGCTTCTGTATGAAGTTGCTAAGTTTCCCCTATGTCGGATACAGCCAATGCCAGCCGGCTTTGAGATGGACCCACCGCTGGCCAAGGCCGAGCCAATCAGCGACAGCGTTTTTCGCCTCTATGATGACGTATTTAAGAGAGTGAAAAAGTTGTTGTGCAGCAGTAATTGCAGCGAGTGAGAGGAGTGAGAATGTGTGAGAGAAACATCCCGCAGACACCAAGGTCAGTGAAGAAGCGGGGCCCACGCTGGAGCAGTTCATGAAGGATTGAACCCATGGGAAGACTCACGCTGGAGAAGTCATGGAGGACTTTCTCCCATGAGGGGCCCCCACATTGGAGCAGGGGAAACGTGTGAGGAACCCTCCCCCTGAGGAGGAAGGAGCGGCAGAAAACAACAGTGTGATGAACTGACCCCAACCCCCAGTCCCTGTTTTCCCACCTGTGCTGCTGGGGGGGGAGGAGGGAGGAAAATTGGGATCAAAGTTATGCCCAGGAAAGAAGAGAGGGGTGGGGGGAAGGTTTTAAGATTTGATTTTATTTCTCATTACGCCTCTCTGAGTTAATTGGTAATAAATTATGTTTCCCTTCAGTTGAGTCTGTTTTGCCTGTGACGGTAAATGTTGAGTGATCTCCCTGTCCTTATCTCAACCCCCACAAGCCTGTTTTTGTTTTGGTTTTTTTTTTTTCCTCTCCTCTCTCCTGTCCAGTTAAGGAGGCGAAGTGATAGAGTGGCTTTGGTGGGCACCTGGCATTTTGGCCAGGGACAACCCACCACAAATACTAATATAGAAAGGTATAAAATTCTAAAGGAAACAAACCAAAACAAAAACAGGGAGGATAATCAGGTCAGCTGGGCATCACCAGGTCATCAGGATGATTTGACAATGTACTTGGAGCTGGTAGAAGATGGACCTAGAGCCAACACCAAGGTCTAACCTGGGTGCCACAGACTCCTATCCTCTGCTCCTGGAGAGGGTACACAAGTGCTTAGCTCCATAGCTCATTGCATCTTAGCAATTGTTTATGTGTGCTTGCCAATGAATTATTGCTTTATAGTTATAAGTCATGTATACATGTATATTTTGCTTGCAGGATATCTTTGTACCTGGTTAAAGAGGTTTGACCCAAAAGGGACACCATGACAGTCTTCTGTGAGGGGCACTTTGCATAGGCTGGTGGATGCAAATGCCTCCCACCCACCATGGTAAGCCCTGTGTAGTCACATAAGTCACAGACTCAGGCCTCAATGTGAACTTAATTTCTCCTTTTCTCTATTTCTGATTATATAGCTCATCATTTTTACTGTTGAGTGCGTGCAGTGTCCAGCAGTACTTATTAAAATTCCACATAACTTACATGCACTAGCAAATGAGCAATACGAAAGCAAAGTACTCAAAACTATACAAACAATTAGGTGTTACATTAATTATATCAGTAACTTGGAGAACATATGGCACTTGGCAAAAATCAAGAGCCAATGTTTTTAGTTTAATCGTATCTCTTAAATTTTATCCATTATTTCAAAATTAAATCTTTATTAATTTAATCATCAGCAAATAATTAACCTTTTATCATCTTCACATGTCTTTATATCTAGAGATGTTGCCTTTATAAAATTTGAGAGCATATATATTTTAATGGGATATAGGTTCCCAACTTCCTGTGGCTTTTCTGACAGTCTCAACCTAAAAGCATTTTGAGTGAATTTATTTTCTGTTCCACATGCTGAATACTAATACAATGACAACTGTGGCTGTAACAATACTTAAGTGTACAATTTTAAGTTTTTTTTTCCTTATTAGTCTTTATAACTTTTTGCCCCAAAAAGTTTAGTTCAAACTCTGTAGACATTAAAGTAAAATAATCCACTATACTTTGTACTGGAACAGTAGAATTAACTTCCAAAACTTCTATATAATTCTTGAAATTTCAATTCATGAAAGACTATATTATCCCTTCATGTTATATCAATGTACCTTAGTGCTATATTGGTTAAAAGGGATACCACTTCACAGTTTATGCCTTGTCAACTTCAAATACACCCACACCGTTTGACAAGACTAAATTGAACATTTAATTGTCATTTCAATGCTGCTGCTCTTTGAAAACATTATGGCTCTAAGCAGCAATCATAAATCACATTCTTTTGTTATTAAATCCTACCTGTGTATCAATCTAAAGAACTCCAGAGTTCTTCCTAAAAAAGAAGGAATGTAAGCAAAGTTTTGGCTTTGACACTCAAAGAAAACCTGAATTTAAGTCTGCTGAAAGGCTTCTTTCTAATACTGTGAATAGAACTCATAACTACCATAGCATAAACAAATGCCATAGCTTATAACTGCTAAACTAGTCAAGCTGAATTTGACTCGAGAATGCCTAAGTACTTAATCATGAAATTCTAAGTTACCCTGAACTTTGTTCATCATTTAATCAGCGGAAACAAGATATGTTAAAATACAACACTGCAAAGAGTGCACATTGTTTAAGAACTAAAGGCATTGCATTTATATGGCAAATATATTTAAATATGCTAAACATTTGAAATGTATGTTTAACATGTTTAAATATAAGCAATGCTTTAAAAATCAGTAGTTTTATTTAAAAAGGCCATACCATTACTGACCTGAAATTACCATTTTAATCTTTGCAAATTTGATTCCCTTCCCACCATCACATTAAATTTACAAAATGAGTGATCTCAATTTTTTGTAAGGAACCTTTATAAAATTCTTGTTGATTCTTGTACTTTGGGACAACCTTGTAACTTTGTTAGCTACTAACCAACTAGGTTGCACTTTTATCACTTTTTCACATTGTTTAACTTATTTGAACCTCTACCAAACCTGATCATATCAGAAACTGACAACCAAACAGTTCATGACTATTGGCATGCACAGTTTTTCTGTGGCAAATCTTTATTTTATTTTCAGTAATTCTTCTTCACTTTTCCCAATCTTATTTTTAAATAATAAAACTATTTACATCCTAGATACTGTTCCCTCTGCTCATTCTTCATAGAACAGCTGTCCTTCTAAAGGCAAGGTAACTTTGCTAAATAGTGTACCTTGCCCTACTTAAGATGACAAAACTAAGACCACCAAAATTTGTCTACCTGGAGATAGGCAGGAAGAGAGTAAAGTTAATGACTTGACTTCACAATTTAAGTTACAGAAAGGATTCTCCAAGAAAATATGTTACTTTTGAAGTAAGTTGTAATGTCAGACCTCCAGACTGAAACACTCTTTTCAGAAAGAAAAAACCACAAACATACAAACCAAACCTCTACCTCTCAACAGCACTGAAAATAAACATTATTGATAAAGGCAAAAACTCAGTAGAAAAATATAAGCAGTACAGACAGCAATGTCAACAACAATTACTTGTACAAATTGGTGAGCAAAAACTCTTTGAGAAGTACAAGTACCAGTTTATTATTGTCTTTGGATAATCAGAACAGTCTGGTAGTGATGCATATGTTTAACTTTAGACTCAGCAGTGAAGATTTAGTAATATCAATGTTGTCTAGGACCATATATTTAATTTTAAGAGAAAACTGAGAATAAGTAATATCTGTAATATACCTGTTTCTGGATTTTAACAAATAATTTTAGCAAACAAGTCACAATATTCCTGACTAAAAAAACATTACCAAGTGGATAAAATTATTAGCACTCTCATGGCAGATTTGAAGCCAGCTTCAGACTGGAAAGGGCCACTGTGAACTGTTCAGTTGGAGTCTTTTGTTTGTTTATTTGTTTTTTAATAAAGTCAGCTCTGAATAGTATCTTTTTTGACTCTTCCTCAGACTGAAGGCCACTGAGATAAAGAGGCACAACAGCAGGCCTACTGATGTTGGCAAACCTCAGGAAAGTGTTGGTGGTGACACAGATGACACTGACAGGCTGACACTGTGGATTAATTCACAATTAAAGTATTTCTGATATCCTGATCATCAAGTCAGACCATCTGGAATGAGCTATTTGTGCTTAAGGCATAGGGAGAAACATACATAGACACCAAAGGCAGGGACTGACTCTGATCTGGAAACAAAACTATCAAAAAGCTATCAGAAGAATAACACAGTCAGACCCACTTTCTATTTTATTGTGTTGGCTATTTTCTTTTTATAGTTGTTAATTTTTTTTTATTCCTCTAAAGTATGTCCACTCCATATGAAAAGCTGTAGCTTCTTTGAGAATTCTTTGCAACTATGAGCAAACATCATTTTCTTCCTTGTTTGGGAAAGCTACAATTTGTAAGCTCTAGCTAACAGACATATAAATGGGACCAAATGATAAAAAAAAATTATTCTTATTTGAAAGGCATAACTATACATTACCTGAAAAAACATATGTATTTCCTGGAGCTTGATGAAAATCCATAAATCCACAGCTTTTTGCAGACGTCAAATAGAACACTGAATTAATTGCTTTAAAACTACAGTTCAAACAGTGGTTCTATCAGGACATTCTCACTGAGTAACCATGCCACAGTGTGCTAGCCAGGAAGACGTTCTACAGTTTTTATAGAACGGCTTGCTTCATACTTGCAATCCTGCTTTTGAGTGCAAAATTTGTGGTAGCAAATACAGGCAGTGCTTGAACAAACTGTCTTTATTTTATAATTATTTTCTATTCTCTTTCTTATGCCTCAACCTGTCCCAGTTTTGATGTCATCTATTTTCATGTTTTCAGTAAATCAGACAAGCTTAAAAGCTTACAGGACAGGATACCATCTATAAAGCAGCCACAAGTTAGCATATCTACAGGTGGTAGAGGTTGAAGGGGAGATACACATGCCAAAGGCAGAGTTTTTAGTGCTCTGTTATTAGGCTGAGAAAGTATAAATTTATTTATAAGTAAATCGTTGAAACAAAGCACTTAACGTGTTGGCTTATATTGGAAGTCACTGATGCCCTTGGGCCGATGGAATTTAACAGAACTCTTGATTTTCTTCCCTCTTCTGACTCAATGCATATTTTATGCAATGTATTTTTGGCTGCTTAGGCTCTTTTTTGGAGTTGTTCATTTTCCAGGATAAATACTGATGGTAGCATTTCACTTCTGCATATGAAATAAAAGGCTTCAGTGCTATGAATTTCAGAGTTAATTAACAGTGAGTAAGTCTGAAAATTAAAGTGAATTTCATGGTGACAACTCTGTGGAAAGCAATAAGATCCAGGGGTGGGTCATGGACCCGACTTGTGACTGACCAAACATAAGTCTTTAAATGATGTGACTATGCTGATGTTCAGTGATAACAAAATACACAGTGAGATACTGTGAAAAACAAAACAAGTATTTCCATAGGTGTTTAAGCATCTCCTAGATCATACTTTTAACTGGCAGAAACAAGGACAAAATAAACAACTTCCACTAACTGAAACTGAATGATTGTAAAATGACAAAATTCTCTTCTTCTTTGAAATAAAAAAGGGAAACATTATTTTATGAGATTGCGCTTCAAAAAGACCATCCAAACCTTTTTCTGAGGCCACTTATTTTTAAGCAATGATGCCTTGCCTTTTCAGGAGTTTAAACTTACTTGGTAGTGGAGACTAGTGATATTTTCAAACAAACCAATAAACCACAGACCTTTTAGAACAAAGGAAGAAGCTTTTAGCCTTTTGTGCCTGCTGGGAAACCAAAACAAAAACTTCCACAAGGGAAAACTGACTACAAATACAGATCTGAACTTGTTATAAAATAAACTATCAGGTTTAAATTTTTAATAGAATAGTCTGCAAAAAACTTTTTGTTTCTTACAAGGAAATTAGGCAATGAGTAGTAGACTAGAAAATAAATCTAGGTTTCCACGTGACAATACCTTTACTTTAAATCTGAATGGAAATTAAAAAATTAAAGTTCTCTTAGCTCATTTTTCCTTCATCATGATTAAAGTACAGTACTTTCTTTAATGTTTAAACATTTATCTGCCTCCCTACAGTGTTATTTCACCATTTTGCAAAATACAGTGTTTCTAAAATACATTAAATTTTAAAGGTGACTTCAGAATTGAATGTTTTTTAAGCACACTGTTGTCAGTACTAACAATCGTTTAAAAGATCTAGTAAAATGGGAAAACTTAAAAAGAATTACACGTACAAAACAAGAAAAGGTGTCTGTTTCCATTCAAAAGCAAGTTTACACAGAAAGCAAATAGAATTATTTAATTTCTCTAGATTTAATAGCAGTGCATAGAAAAGTCACAAAAGCATTAACATGGACATGTTTTTGAAGAAAGGTGTTTTATACATAGCCAGAGAGATACGTGAAATTTCTTTTGACCTAAAAGGAAAAAGGAAAAATCAAAGACAATGAATATGTTGAAAGTTTACAACCAGATTTAAAGATATTACCTATTCAGCAAGCAGTGACAACATAATCAGGAAAAATATATTTGTTTTTGACAACTATTTTATTTATGATTTAGTAACTTTTATTACCACCTGCAGTTCTCTCTTTCTGAATGTGTTACATACCTTTCCCATTTGTCGAAATTAATATTTTGAAACATACTGCCAGGCTAAAATATATTAATATTTTTCTTATGATTTCACATTCAACTATTCTTTAAGTTTGAAACTAATTACTTAATTGCCAAGTGAGCCAAGAATAAATACCAGTTTCAAAACAGCTAGTAGAGGTTGCTAAAGGAAAACTGTTGAACAGAGTGTAAGACACTGAATTAACTACCTGTTCTTTGACTGAGAGATAAAGCAGCATGCAGAGAAGTTAAACTGTTGGGTTTTTTCCCTGCATAAAAACTTAACATTAATGTCTTTGGGTATTTTCTTCTGAGTGTTTTCTAAGGGTTTATATCTATTTCCTTTTGTTATTATTTAGTTTAGGAAGATTATTGATAATCTCAAGGCATTTTTTTTTTTCAGTTAGAAAGCATTAGAAATCTAAGATAATTATTTCACTTTTCCCACCTTCTAGCTGTGTTTAACTGGACTTTTAATTTTATCTTCATAAGCAGAACCACGACTGAAGCCAAGCTTATGTAATGACTTATCTGTCACAGCCACAAGAACAGCACTGGAGAGTGCAAGTAACTTTATGTAAAACCTTGTGCTTTCAGACTGAAGGGGGTTTTTAAATTAATTTCTTATGGCAGCAAAGATCTACATGTATTTACTTTCTTATCAAGCATAGAAAGTAGAACTGAAACTTGTTCGTCTAAAAAGTAATCTGTGCTGCATTGAAATAAATTAACATTAAACACATTCTTCTCTCATCTTCGTCTCTTGATGGCTGTTTGCTTGCAATGACTGGATGCAGAGGGGAGTAGGTTTTGTAATTATTATGCAGGAAGGGTCATCTCAAATTTGTGGAGAGAAATTCTTCTTAGGGCTATGGGAGATTTCATTCAGTACAGCAAGAGTTCTGCTGTGGTTTTAAAATGTGCATCAGGAGAGTGGCTGTAGTGGACAAAAGGTCTTTGTGGTAACTTGTGTTTATGAGATGCCAGTAGTAGTTGGATCTTTGATTTTCTGTTCTAGATAGCTCTACTAGCACAACAAAACTTGACTCTTATATACATAGAGTTGTGTAAAATAAAGTCTTAATTTGTATTTCCACTTAATATTAAAAAAGTTGCAAGCCTATACCAAGCATTATTATATATATTTATAGAAGAGGCCTGTTACTCCAACTGAACATCTGCTTTCCAAATAAATATTTTAAAAATTTGAATTTTAAATGTCTTGAACTTGGTGTGTCTGCAACAGAAGTAGTTTCTGCAGCAATGTATGAAGTTAACGGCCACTCTCCCAACCACCCTTCATACACTCTTTTTCCTTCATTTTTTTCTTATAAACAAATTTTGGGATTTTGGTGCCACATCCCATCACCCAGTAGGTGGGATACGACGACACAGATGAACTTCCCGAAACCCCATGTGCCTTACTTCTGAGGAGCCCTATGATAACCCAAAAGCAATCATCCCTATATTAAAAATCCACTCATATTTTCACATGAATTAACTGCTTTATTAATCCTCATACATTTTTGATGCACGCTTTTTAAACTGCATGTCAGGCTCATTCCTTCTTTTTTAATGTCTTTTCTATTAAAAAAGGGATACTGGATGTATCTTTTTTAGATTTCATAAGAGCTAGTCCCTATTTCAATTCACAGATATTGATGGGCAAAGGCATTTGTAGCTACCTCCATGTAGGTACTGTACTGCAGAAACTCAAATTAAATCTTTACTATAAAACCACTTAAATGCTCATTATCACCAGTAAGCATGAAAAGGCTATGCGTCAAAACTTACTAGATGCCCTCTTAGAAAAGTAGTCGTCTCTTAGACCCTAAACACATGCCAGAATTATAGCACTGTTTATTAAACAGAGGAGAATTGATGGAAAATTATCACATTAGATTACTGTAATTATTTTAAGGGGAAGTTTTAGTATCCAACTGTAATATTTTAAGCTTAGTGCTGTCTGCTGCTGGGTAACGAATAACAGCATTTTACTGGTTACCCAAATACAGTGCATTTCAGATCTTTTTGGAAGTTCTCTCATGACTGATTTAAAGAGGAATTTTTTTGTTTTAGCTGTAGCATATACTATACTTCCTTCTATCTGCACTGTAGAAAGTATTCAGCCATGACCTGTCAGTGTAGTCACAGACTGATTACAAATTGCAATTTAAATGATTAAAGGAAAATAAAACATAAGTTCTAATTAAAGAACAGACAATAATAAGTTTTTTCTTCCTCTTATTTATACTTTTTATTTTTCTAGGAACAGCTGAACATTCTAAAACAGGTGCCACTGTCAGACTTCAGCCAATAGCATTATGCAGAATCCTAAAAAGGAAGTTATGTGAGCAGAGAATATGGGAATAATTTCCTCAAGCCAATTACTTTCATTGTTTTCTTCCTCTATGAAGCATATGGACCTAAGAATTATTGCAGGACACATAACTGATAGAATCCTGTACTACATTCTATAGAGTCATGAATTAATGGCAAATCACTGATCTTTGGATTTCTTATTCTTCTATTTTTATTTTAAGAAGCTTATGGATTTATTTGTATACCTGGTAACCTGATGAGATATAAAAAGTGCAGACATAAAAAGCACACAATTCTAAAGTGATCTTCTGTACACTAGATTTAGACAAGCCCATGGAATCACAGTGCACTGTACCTTGTATTTTCTGCAAATACATTTTTAGAGAGATTTAAAGCCATTTTCATTTTGGTTTAATATGATTATTTCAAATTTTACCTCTGAAATGTTTTCTTGAGCCCAGCCTTTCATATTTTTCCCAGCAATTCCTTTTCTGATCTGCTGCACATTTATATCCATGTCTGTAAATCAAGCAGGCACCATGATAATAATTTCCTATTTCTTAGTATTCATGTTCAGATTTTATTCTATTTAACTCATTTTCATACCTCTGTCAAAAGTGATCTAGTTAGTGATTTCTTTGCCCCATTTCTTTTGTCTTTCATAAAAGGAATTTTGCTATTACCTGGGGAAGAAGAGGTTTCCCAAAGTTCCTCTCCAGCTCTGAGGTCTACTTCATTGCTACCTTGGTCCTGCTGCAATACAGTGTTTGAACTTATTTTTGCACATCAAAGGAGTGGAGAGGAGAAGACTCATTGTAGCTACATGTTACAAAGTTTAAGTCGAGGCTGTCGTTTCTTTGGACATGTTCTTTCTGTATAATTTTTTAAAAGACATAGAAGAATGCATTAATGCTCAGCCCTAAAGGAGCAGTTGTGCAGGACAGTACTCCATTCGCTAACAAGACTACAAAACATGGCCAACTTAAATTGCGAATGGAAATGTTGTTTTTCTACCTGAAGGTGAATTTTGGGTTACAGATTCCTTCTCAATGCAGAGCTGGGTTTCTAGGCTTGAAGACAAAGATGTTTAGTACTTGCACAGAGCATTGGAGTTGCCAAAAGCTCAGAATAAAGCATACATTGAAACCCAGAAAATGTTATTTTATGCAACTATGACACCTTACATTTACACCTATACATGAGTATTGGAGAAGGAGCAAAATAGCAGTCAAAATAAATGGATAATTAACCCAAATAAAATCTACATGTCATCACTTCCTAGGCAGAGAATATAAAGCAATAAATATTTATTTTCATGAGAAAGCCTGCATTTCAAAAATAATTTGACCACATTATGAAGTTTAAGGAAAGAAGGAAGAAATACGCTCATAAAGGACTTTTGCTCGAGAACAAATTTGCATGTAGTTCCAGAACTACATGAGCAGAAAAAAAAAAAGGTATTCACAGAAGAAAAAAAAAAAAAATCAATTTCACAGACCAAATTAAAGAGGCTGGTGTGGTAATGGTGTTACTACAGCATTTGGATTACATTTGTATTTTTAAACATGGAATTCCAGCATGAAATTTCAACTTCAAATAATCTGTAATTAAAGAGAATTATATAGTCACGTATTTCAAAACATATTTAAGTATCTTTAAATTAGTTGTATTATAATTTTGTATAGTTTCTGGATGTAATAAGGATACTATCAGACATTATAAACTAAACATCTTTCAAAAATACCATTATAATCTTGTGTCCTGCATTCAAAATCTATTCTTGTTTCAGAGTACTATACCAATAATGAGTCAGTGCTTTCAAGTACTAAAGGTCTTACTGTTTTTATTGTTGTGGAATTATCATGTCTCCCAGGTAAGAAATCATTTTGGTAAAACCTACCTACACAACTACAGAAAGGGTCCATTACTTTTTCCATAGAAGTCCCAGAAGTTACAAAGAGTGTATTTCCTTATGGACAGTTTCATTTTGGAGAGACTAGAAAACAGTATGGACTTCAAAGCTGTCTTCTCTTTTCCTGCCTTGAGAACCAAATTGGAGAAAAAAAAAAAAACAAAAAACCAACCCAAAAACCCCAAGAAAAACCAATAAAAAAATAACACTCCAAACCACCAAAAACTTAAAACCTATACTTCCTTATACAATCCTTTCCTAAATAACTTTTTTTTATAAACAACTAAAATGTTAGTCTGTAAACAGATGTAAAGAGTAGGTGTGAATCATCATTCTCAGTACTAGTCAACATCAGAACAGGGATTAAAAAATGAATGGTTCAATCTACATTATAATTTTTAAATTATGAGACCATGCATATTACAGCTCTGAATAAAAAAGATTCATTAAGGAGAACAGCAAATAGGATTTTATGATTTAAAAGAATCAAGGTAATTTTTGTTTTCACCAAAAATTTTTCTGAAACACTGCAAGCATCGAGCGGCATATCAACCGTCTTGATATCTCTAGTTGTTCTTCTCAAACCACCAGCCCTCCACCTAAAGAAAAATAAAAGCCCCCAGCACCTCAGTAAACATTAGGAAAGAATAAAGAAAGAAGACATGCTGTTCTGTATCCCAACTCATTAGCAGCTAATGAAGCAGAGAATAACAGCAGTCCAGAAGGAAATAGTATATGATTCAGTTGAAAAAGGGCAGCAAATGAAGACAGATAATGGGTGTAATGAGCCAACAGAGGAATTTTCAGGTTGCACCTCCAAATTCAAAGGTAACACCAGATGTTTTTTCCCCATTTTGTCACATAATGAAAGACACAGAGAAAAATAACTACAACTATGCTTTGTCATAATAAATCTTCAGAATTATTCTGGACAAGAATGAATAAAGATCACTGGCACAACACTTGAAGTAATATTTTCTTCAGAGAATGAGCTAATAGATTGACATTCTCTTCTATGGAAGCTAATAGGAAGCATGTACAAGGTCATTATTTGGGTAACAGACCATCTAAAGTAACTTGAAAAACTTCTATTGATATGAATTATAGGTTTTATGAAATAGCTCACTGTAACCATTACCAATACCAGTATTAGAGTTGCAAGATGAATTTCAGAAGTATATTTTAATCTTAAGTGTTTTTAAAGATTAAACGTTCTCAAACTGTACCTCCTTAGCTACACAGAAAAGGACATGAGAAGTCTAAATAAGTGGCAGGACAGCTCTGAATGTGCCAAAATATCATCTTGGCATAAAAACAAAGCCGAGGCCTCCCTCTTTAATTAATCCTTTAGTCCGTGACCAGCAATTTTGAGCTGCAAATAAAATACAACAAATTAATTCTCAAAAATGTTCCTACATCTAAACTTTTTTCATTTGTTTGTTATTAAAGTTTAGGCATTGGAACTTTGTTCAGAAAACAAAGTGGTTTGTGTAAACATTTAATTGTAGGTTTGTTGTATATTAGATACCATAAGGCTTTAATGCTGCCACTAGCACTATCCGTTATTAAAAATGATATTTACATAAAAATAAACTTAAGGCTTTTAGTATTTATTTAAAAGGCAGCGGACATTCCAGCTACTCTTCCTTTGCAGATTTGTAGAAATAGTGGGAATAAGCAAAAAAAAAAAAAAAAAAAAAAAAAAAGAGTCTCCTGTTTACTGTATCCAAGCCATTGCAAAAGACCTCTTTGGACATTTGGACATTCAGACACACCACTCACCCACCCCGCAGTTCTTTCTTCAACATACGGAATTTACATAAAATATATAGAGTTTCCTCTTCCCAATCCCATGTCTGTATAACAAAACCTGCATTTTCATACACTAATGCTGATGATCATACTGATAATTTTTAGAAATTATTCTAAACATCTTCACGCATCTAACCTCTGCTAAGTCTTTGGTAGATGAAATACTAACATTACTACAACATTTACTTAGTCAAGACAAAACTATCTAGCTTACTCCCAGGTTTTAGAGAGGCATATTTTGAAAAATAATTATAAACTACTTTATCATCTTCTATCAAATTAATGACCTTCACTATAATGACCATACACTCTAGTAGTATAGAAAGAACATGCTTTTTCTCTTTTTAACATTTTTTCCTTTCTTTCTTTCTTGTTCTCACACTTAACAAGTAAGATTGTTTTAAAAAGAAGACACTGCAGATAAACAGTTTGAAGGGCCTCACTACTCATGAAATTTTCTTTAATTCATCCTTAACAAGTGAAGGCGTCACTGGGGACCGCCACATGTAACTGACATGCAATATGACAGCTTCAAAGGATCAGTCACCTCAGCAGCTGTCACAGGTGATCTTGTGACCAGCAGTGTGGCAATGCCATGCAAACAGGGGTTGCTCCATAGTACAACGTAGACAGGGACACAAATAAAACCAACAGAAAAATCCCAAATCCATCAGTACTAGCTTACCCCAGCCCTACTCCACACACCCTGGACACCAGCAGGGGAGCAGTGTCATGCCTGCAGATGTACTAACACCATTTACATTGTTAACCCCTACGGATCTCTCTCGTGCTCTAGCTCTCCAAGACACACTGTTTCTAGCATAAGAAAGGTGGATCCTTGTCTTCTCTTTCTTGCTTCATCACTTGAAGTAATTTCAAAGGGATATTTTGCCAACAGCCTCAGAAACCCTGTTACAGCCACAGCAGGGACAGGAGATCACTCTCCTACCTAGATGTGATCTCCTAATATGTTTGGGTTAGAAGTAGAAAAAACAAGTTAATTGGCCAAACCTGTCGTGCTCTGCTTTCTACCATTACTTTTCTGTTGATCATCTTTCCACTGTGCTTTCAAAAATAGTCTTTCCAGCTAGAAAGTTTGATGGGAAGGTGGAACTTTTGACAGTCCAAACAGTAATTATTTAAAGTTTCTTTCCTTATATTTAATTCAGTTGTAATATTCCCAGTTTACATATTAGTCGTTTCTGCATCTGGTAGTTCCCATTCAGATATTTTGAAGAAGCTGACTGTGCTACATACACTTTGGTATTTACCATGGAACACTAAGTTTAATGAATCATAAAAAATTACTCACAAAATAAACATTGTCTAGAGAGGAACCGAAAGTACACAGCAAATATATAGAACTGAGAATACTAGTATTTTGCTTACAACAGGACGTCAACAAGATTTTACATTATTTTCTCTGTAGACTAATAATGATATAACCAAAACCAACCTGAGAGTATTTGAAGACTATCCCTTTTGCTTGTTTCCTTAATCTTGTAAACCGATATTTGGAAAACTATAAATATGCCTTCCCTGCAGGCAGAGGAATCCAGAAAGGCAGCAGTGCAAACCATCTCCGCCAATGTGCATTACACATTGGATGTCGCCATCAGAAGAGTTGCAGAATAATATTGTTATAGAAATAGATGATACTACCTAGAATAGATATTTTATAGTTGGGTAACACCTGTCATTCCTGAGATAACCTCTATGCAAATGACAGGTTGAAAAGTACGTAGGGAAAACACACCTTGATTTCAACAAATATTTCAAGAGTATTTAAGAGAATGGAACTGCTTCAATGAATATAGGTACTTCAAAATAAGTTAGTTGTTTCATGTGTTAAGTGAATCATCAGGAGAAAGTTTCAGTAAGGCTTAATTTTATTCCTTGCCATGTTTTTCTCCCTCCCTCCCCTGAATAAAGACTAAATATCAGCTTCTCCCTCATCCTACGTGCTATTTTCTTAGAAACATCAATTACTCTTTCTGCAAGAGTAGAAAGAGCTGGCAAAATATTCCTGCTAAATTTTCAAGTGGGATTTTTCCATATTTGAGCCAGACATGCTATATGTGACATACTACAGCTGGCAAGTGATAGGATTTTCAGATTTAAAAACTGTCCGTCTGTTCACTACTTTAAGTATAACTTAGACAAAATTAATTATATGCCTTTCTCCCTTTACATCGTAACTTTTCTCTAATATTCCAAGGTAGTTCCAAGGTAGTAGCCTCAAGACCACTCTCAGTGTAAAAATTCCGAATTGTGCGTTCGATCGCAAGTGCAACATAAACCTTAAAGGCAGCAATATAATTATTGCCATAAGCTCATCTTTATGTCAGCTTAGCACTTGCTAGGGAACAACTTAAGAGTTATTTTTAGGCTTTTAAACAGGGGCACATCTGGCATGGGGTGTTCATTAATGAAGTGTGTTAAAACTGGTAAGACATTGCTGATATTAACAGAGGAAAACGCTGATATTTTGGAACATTTGGTCTGGTATTTTTATGTGCTGCTTTGACTGTTAAGTGTTAATAATCATGAATCAAAACCTGGCAGAATGTTCTTTTTGTAACACCAGCCATAACATTACAATCTTTCAAGGTGTTGACATAAATTTCTGTCTTCAAATCAAGTAGATTCAAGCATTTGGACATACTTCTAGAATTGATATTTGATGCATAAAATGTATTCGGTATTATGTACTCTCACAGAGATAGCCTGGAAAAAATTAATTGCTAGACAAGCAATTTTTAAAAAGTGATGGATCATATCAATGATGAGATGCTTTCCATAATAATAATAGTCTAAAATATGCAGCATGTTGTAGACAAAATACAGCTTCAGCAAATATCCTTTGTTTTAAATTATCTGGAAAAAATTTATGTACCTAGTAATTTTGATCACTCTAACCTGGAAGAAGTCTTGTGTATAATACACTCCCAGAGAAAGTCTTTGAAGATGCATAATCCACCAGAATGTGCCCCAGCCTGTACTTTGTTTCTGATTACTGCTTTGTAGTAAGAGTGAGTGTTTTCTGTATGAGAACTCAGGAAAAAAAAAAATCAAAATAAGTGAAATAAGTGCAATAAATAAGCAAAAATTCAGTAGCATAAAGAATGATGGATTTATGGGAAAATAAATGTATGCTGGACAATTAGATACTGGGAAGTAAAAGAGGCTTTTTGAAACTATACTGCTAATTTAGTTCTTCATATTTTCTATTCCATATTTTCTGTCTAGCTTGAATAGCATGGAAGTGAGTGACCACAAAGAGCACTCTTCTCTCACTATTCATAACTTGTTGGACTAAAAAAAAAAAAAGTTTCCTCCACAAATTTACATGACGTGCAGTCAGAAAATGTTACATTTTAGCATAGGAACATGATGAAACTTGCCACTCTGGTGTATACATCTTTACCTCCTGATCTTGTGAGACACCTACCATTCATAAGCAACAACACATTATTTGCTCTGACAGAAAGTGGACAAAATTAAACACAGAGTATGGCCTAGAACTTATAAAAAAGTGTATAAAATTATGTAAACATCTGAACACTCAATATCACCCAGAAAACAGAACGTAAAGGGTCACAGTCTAGCACCCTAGACAAAATTGGGAAGATAATACATACATCATTGCTGACAGATGGAAGGGTTACAGGACTTTCCATCACAGGAGACATTTAAAAGCAAGTTAAATACTCTATTCATTACTTAACTGTTTGGACTACAGCATGAAGATACTTACAAACCAACAAGACCTATTTCAGTTGTGCTACAAATATTCTAGCTGTACATGAGAAAGAAATAACAGAAGCCTTATTTTGATGCACTTAACTTGAAGAGAAATAAAGAAAAAGAAAATTGAACTCTGTGGTAAGTGCAACCACAATTAGAATCTTCCCTTGGATATATATCTATTCAAAAAATAATGCTGGAAACAATTTATACATAACGTTTGTTTTCCATGCAGGGAAATCACTCAGCTATGAAGGTGTTGAAATAACGTTCTCCCAGTAAACAGCAGTAAGTTCAAAGTATGAAATAGTTCAACATAGAAACCTAAGCATTTAACAACACAAGTTTAAATAGCAGCAATCTTGCTGCCTTTTGCAAAGGTAATGCACTCAAGTACAATGTCAGGCCAGAAGTATCTAAAACACATCTGGTCAAAGAAATGCATAGTCTGTATGAGATTGAATCACCACTCATTTCACACTAAATATATATGCTAACCTCATCCACAGATCATGTCTTTAATACTACAAAGAGTAGTGGTTTATTGTGACAAACATTTACGTACTTTGAAGAGGAAAAGTATTTACTGAATATATGTTGAGAGGAAGAAGGTATGAGACACCAGAACAGCAGAAGTGATCTTTTTAATTTGCTAAGGTCCACCAGAGGATGTTCCTTGAAATTCCTTAGTAACAGAAGAAAGTTATTTCAGGTCCCTGGAGGAAATTGGTTGATTGATTTGCATGACATTTAGTGTCATATTCATGCTGAGAAATACACATTTATTTGGAAGGGAATATTTTATTAGAGTAAAGGGTATAAGGTAATTCTCAATTTAGAGATTTCTTTTACAGAGAGAAGTCCAAATCCTGCTGATACTCAGGCAAAATATATGTAGCAAGATCTGTGTTTTGGCTAACAGCAGCCAAGATATTGGCTGTGCCTGATACTTCCGCATCCAGTCTTGAAGTTTTCCAACTGGAACTGATGCTGTCTCGTGCTTGGCTGTAGTGTGGATGCCATGCTCTCAAGACAGACTGGAAAAAAAGAAATAAAACTTCATGCCAATAGCAGGCGAGGTTCACATCCATGAAGAGACTGTCCTACAAAGCAAAATGGAGCAAAATCCTCACTAGCAAAACCAGGAGGATCAGTTTAATCATGTCAACAGTGGCCCAGGCACAGAATCCAGGTCAGGTCCACAAGAAAATGGTCTATCTGAGTATTACCAACTACAGGACCAAGACAGCCAAGACAAAAGTTTGTGGCATATGCCAGAATATAGCTTAAAACTATGCTTGCAATAAATAGACCTCAAGACAGTCTAGATCTCACTGCCGTACAATCACAAGAGCAGAAAGGCTACACACAATGTCATGCTTGAAACATCAAGAATTTAATTAATATTTTCTTTCTTAAGAATCTGAGAGTCTTCTTGTCAGTAAAGCCACTTTTAAATTGTTATTTTTTAATGTCTGTTTTTGAGCTTTTGGTGAACTGTTGAGTACCTGGCCTTTTTCAAAACTTAGCCACCCTCTTCAAGTTCCCAAACAGAAAAGAAGCACTGTTTTAGGAATTAGTCAGATACTTAAAAGATTGAACATGTGAAAAAACCTAAATGCAAGTTTTGTTGCAGTGCAGTCTGTAACACTGGGAGAGCTTGTTCAAGACAGTTTGCTGGCTGATGTACGGTTTGATGATAAAGTACATCTGTCTAATGCTTATCTACCACTGACAGAGGAGTTTCAGCCCTGTTCTTGAATTCTCTTCCCTTGTGTAGGAACTGAAAATTAACTGACTCTGTAGCGAACTGGTTAAAGACAGTAAACTGCAAGAAACCACTTGTGCCACTAAGGACTTCCGATCCCATGGCTTTGTCACAGCAAGTCCCAATACAGCCTGCAAAACATGCATCCAATACCTTGCATATGCAACTGAAATTGCTAGAATCGAAGAAGCTCTGTTTAGAGAGTGGATCAAAGACACCTTGTACTTGTGGACTCCTTATTAGTTTCCTGAGGTTATGCACAAGCCAGAGTGACTAAATACAGTTTCCAGGAAAATAATTTTTAGGAACTCCCTACAGCTGGTCAAGTAAATCGACATTGTTGTGAGTTCAAAGGCTACCAATATAAATTTATCTACACTTCTTCCCCGCCTCCTGAAAACAAAACAGTTAAAAAAAAATAAAAATTAAAGACATCTTTCTGACTTCACGCTAAGATTTTTAGCTATTCACTCTACCCATAGAGATAAAGCTGATCTTGTAAATAACTAATCTATAATTCAAAGCCAGAAATCAAGACTAATTTTATGAAATTTCTTTCCCTCAAAAAATTTGAAAGAATGTTTGCATTGCTGTGTATTGGAAATGACCTCTTCTCAGAAGTAGTTTCTTCCCCCATGGAAAGAATTTTGCTTTTTCAAACAAGCTCAGACCAGTAGCATTGTCTTTAGAAACCTTATATTTTCTTTCACAAGCTTCCACATGCTCTAGCTGGAACTGCTTTTGCATGTATAATCTTATAAAAACAATGATGGTAACAGCGTATATAATTCAAACAATTAAGCTACTGCAACGGGGGAGTGTAATGTTTCTGTGTGTTAAATCATATTTGCAGTTTGGGTACTGTCCTGCATAATATATTTGAATGGTACAATGTTTTGTCTTCCATAAATAGCAGCTTTTACTTTCTTTGTGATTCTATATCAGCTCTGCACTAGGATAAACAACACACCATAAAAGAGCAGAAGGCACAGTTAAGATAGAATCATTATGCAAATAGGTTATGGCATGCTTTATATGAGAACAGCTTCCCTAAAGAAACCTAATGGGATGACTGACCTATAAAGCATTTAATTTGTTGTTAGCATTTCATTTAATTGTCTTTCTGTTCCTCTAGGAATAAAACTTTTAATTGTAAAAACTTCTAAATGACATAATGGTTGATTTCTCTTTCTGTAACTAACAGGTTCCTCTAGCAGTAAAAATAGCTTGCTGTAATTTCCAACAGTACAATTTCAATTCTGGTGAAAAGCTTAAGGTGTTAGACTTCAGCTGACAAAACTCTATTAAAAGAATGTTATTCTAGAAATGTTAATGAGAAGCATGTTGAAGACTATATATCTTGATATACAGGTATACAACAGCTGATCAATTTTTCTCACTTTTGACCTTTGAGTGGTAGACTCAGGATCCATAGTCCTAGGAGAACTGATTGTTGCATGAAGGTTATATACTATAGGGTATAAACACAGTATGTAAATAAATCTTCATTTTCTTTGACCAAGTACTAAAGGATTTAAAATCACTACAAAAAAATCCAACGGCATCTAGTATTAATTATCAAGTCTAAGTAAAGGGGCTATATAAATAATGTATTATGGAATGTATTGGTTATTTCAATAAAAGCCTTCAGATGTGTACACAAAGGTAAATGAATTTTTCTCATAGAGGCAAATTTAAAATGTTATGCCTCCAAAGGCAGGCCTGGAAGCGCCTTCTAGGATACAATAAAGTAAGAAGTGATTACTGTTGGAAATCTGGTTTTAAAGTTTGGGGGTTTTTTATATGAATAATGGGATGGCTGATAATTTGAGTTTAAATTGTTGTACTTCTGAGTGAAAAATTCTAGGACTTCTTTCAGAGAAATGAGGAAGGAAATATTTTTTAACCAACATATCAGTATTTGAGGTATCTAAGTGAAATCAATCCAGCTGCAGAGCCTCCCTGTGCTTCCCAACAAATGCTGTGGTTCATTATTCTGCATGAAGCTCCTCAACATCTTCAAAGGACTTTCTTTCATGTAATGCATTTACCTAAATTTGTTCTAGCACCTGGATATACTATATACCATGTGATGACCTAACCCTGTACCTTTGAGTATTATTTTTAGGCCAGATGAGCATACAAAGTAGAACCACATAAGGAGAAGAGACATCCATCACAGTCAACTTATCCTGGCACAGCTAGGCTTTCTGCTTTTAGCCTATTATTTGACCATATTTAAATATCAGATGGCAGATCTGAGAACACCTCTTTGCACCTATTTGTCTAGAGTTGAGAACTGCTGTGTAAATCTTTACGTCAATACGGAGATTCATATCTCACTGGGAAGAGGTTCTTACAAATCTTGGATAAGTGTCCCAAGAAGTGACATATAGGATGTACTATTTTTTTCTGAGTTTATTGTGAATGCTTGAACTAAATTGTATTACTGTAAATCTGAACAGAAACTGAATCTAATTATAGTCTTTATGGTGCTGTTGCCATATCAGAAAAACAACTGCTTTCACATCTAAACCTTCCTCTTTTACTCTGCTGTGTTAGGTATGTACCTCCATGTTCCATATGGGGAGGGATGCTGACAGGGGATTCAACTTGAAAAGGAGTTAGCACAGTCTGTCTGCATTCACACTTAGATCTGAGAAGTATTTGTATGTCCAAGAAGAAAGTTTTGGCCAGTGGAATTCCTTAGGCATCAATACTAGCTCCAAATAGTAGTTGATATCCTTATGAATGAGCTGGATGACAGGAGCAAATGCAGTCTCACCAGGGTTGCAGGTGATACTAAAAAGGGAGAAAGATACCTCAACAGGATGGAAGATCTGGCCAGCAAGAATTCACGGAGGTCCAATAAAGATAAACGTGAAGTCCTACACCTGAGATGGAATAATCACAAATAACAGTACAGGCTGAGGAGTCACCCTGCTGAAAATGACCTGGGAGCCCTGACGAACAGCAGCTGAGGATAAACCAGAAATATGCCCTGGGAGCCAAGACTGTCAAGAGCATCTTGGGCTACATCAGCACAAGGACAGCCACAAAGACCAGAGGATGTGATCATTCACTTCTCAGGACATGCCGGGAATACTTTGTAAGGTTTTGATCCCTCGATTTCAAAGAAAACACAAAAATGGATGAGGTACAGCAGAGAGCCACCAAGATGATCAGACAGTGGAAGAACTTGACATCTGAAGGAAGGATGAAAGAATGTTTTGTTCATCCAAGAGAAGAGAAGACTCAGGGGAAAAAAAAAATCACAAACTTCCAGTACCTAAAATGCGATTATAGAAACGATGGAGGTACTCTCTTCACAAGTATCCATTCTGACAGCACAAGAGGCAATGGGCTTAAGTTGCTTCAGGGGAAATATTGGTCTGGAAGTAAGAAAACTATTCACTGCAAGAAAAAACAAAACACATTGGAATAAGTTACAGAAAAGTGGTGGAATCTACCTCACTGGAAATATTCTAGCCTCAGCTTGACAGGGATAACCTTTCAACAGAAGGTTGGACCAGATGGTCTCCAGAGATGCCTTCCAACCCAGATTTTTCTATGATTCTAAAAAAAGTCTGGTATCCTGCTGTGACATTTCTTCCCACCTATCCTTTTTTAAAACTTAAAGTCTTGTCTGAAATTTATACTTAATTTCACAACCATTTATCATGTTAATAAATTTGTTATGAAAAGAAAGCTCATTACTACAAGTTGAGCAAGTGAAAACACTTCACTTAGTAAAATATGTTTATAGGCTGCTGCTAAGGTATGACAAAGACAAGGACTGCTAACCAGCTATGGATTTGTGATGGATATATTTTGGTTCTTGCTCCAGAGAATATTAAATCTAAACATAAATATAAACAGAGAGCAACATATTTAAAGAAGTCAGAGCAAAAGATTCCAACTCTAATCTCAAGCAAGAAAAAAAAAAACACCAAGATTTTTATAAAGACTCTTCCGAATTCTAAAGTATTGAAATAAAACTGAAAGACACATTTTCAGTGGAAATAGACATACACGTGATCCTTCGAGAAAGAAAGCTTTTAGTATTCTGTTGGCATTCTCCAGGAAGCTGCAGCACTCATGCATTTTCATTTAGATTCTTCCATCTTAACCTTTCTTCATGTCATTGCACCCTTAAGCAAAAGTGTATAATGTATATTATTTTATCCATTAATCTCCTATTTCTAATGTTACTATACCTCAAAATGATTCACTGTGGATAATTCTGAAATATTTTGTCCAGCATAATACCATGCTCAACAAGCAATCAAATAAAAAGTGAAAAAGCCTATACCCCAGAAATATTTATCATCCCACTATTTTCTAAATATATGGATAATTTAAAACAAACACACACGTATTTTTTTAATTCTACAAACCCTATCCACATTCTGGAATTAATATACAGTTCTGAAAGCCAGATTAACACACAAACGTTGCTGTTTCTAAACTAACTTACAAAACTAGTTTAAGAAAGATAAGCTAACTTGAATTAAAAGGAAGTGACATTGAACTGATGTTGCCAAGAAATTTGGAATTCCCAAAAATGGGTAGAAAGGACAGTAAAATAGCTTGGAGATTATACCAAAAACAATAGAAGGCCTCAAAATATAATAGATGCAACTGGAAATTCTTGTAACACTTCTGGATTCTAAGTGCTGAGGCCAGAGTGATTCCTGTAGTCATTTTGACGGAAGTAATTAATTGGAAAAGGAATTGGGTGAAAGGCGGCAACAGGTAGGATTTGTAACATGGCTGAAAAATGAAAGAATAAAAATGCATTGTTTCTTTTTATACTACTTTCAGAATGTAACACTTGAGTTAATTTTACCTAAAATTGTAGTTTCACTACAGTGATATGAAATGTGGTGTTCAGGAGAGTTAATGTTTAATTGCAAACCTGCCAGATTTCACTTCCGGCACTGTGAACACAATGGCTTAGTAAGCACTGAAGGGTAACCATTACTGATGTCACATCACATTAAAATGATATATTTCTAGTTTTTACAGTCACAGAAAGGGAAAAGATTAGCTGACTAAGCAAATAATGGAGAAGGTAGAAGAGATGTTTACAAAAATGCTGTTGTATCCAGTAGGAATGTGCTGAATCGATGCTACCCAAACAGCTTTAAGGTTACCGAAGATAGCTTGGCTTTCTAAATTGTTTATATTATAAAACCTTACACAATTCACAGTGGGATGAGTGGAAATTCATACTTGTTTAACTCCCCTAATTCAGAAGTTTTTCTTCAGAAAAAAAACCTAAACACAGTTCTGCACAGATTAATGCTCCTAAACTGTTTTATATTCAACTCCCTTAGTAAAGCATCTGTTAAGTTTATCCATATCGTACGCATGTTAGGCAGAGAGCCTTAGGGTTTTTAACTATAATAAACCCAAAGTTGATTTTCCAAACCTATTGCTACTATGGCAGTTTTCCATTTCACAACAACTTCCTCTTAGATTTATGTCCTGTAACATGTATTTGCCCTCTACTAATCAAGGATGTTTGGATATCTCTCAGATTCCTTTCCCCATGATCATATTCTCTACTCTCCCTTCAGATAAGCCTATTTCAACTGTCTCTGATATCTATAATATTGCAGAAAAAAAAAAGTCCCAATTTTGCCAGAAAAAATTAGCACAATCTTAATTTCACTTTCACAGCTTTAAATAAGTGATAGTTTTCAAGTTAGTATCACTTTTTTTTTTGAGTAAGGGAAAAGACAGTGACACTGAGAACTAAGCCTTTTCCCAGGTGACTGAATTAACTTAATTTATTTCTTGCTACTCAGAATTATCCACTGAATTATTTCCATAGCTCAATATTTTAGTCTGTATATTATTTGTTAAAAGGCAAGCAGAAAGAATATTTTCTAACACAACAGGACCTTGCACTATGTATGTCAACAGCATCCAAAATACATGGCATTTGTTTTCATTTGTAAAGAAAGAGATCCCTTGTGTAGTAGCTGTAAAAGCTCCTTCATCAAGGCATCTGTCTCAGAAGCTGATTTAAGACAGCATAATGAACTCATGAGGAACTCCAGATTGTATAAAAATCAAACCCAACCTCCAAATTATAAACACATTTTCTTAGATTTATCCTTCAAGAACAACACACAACTTTCCTGTTGAAAAGAACAAAGTATGCTAATTGACAAATCTCACTCACTGTTCCTAACACATAACTAGAACAGACTACTACATATCAGGATGAACAATGTAGAATAAAAACAAAATAAAAGTTTTGTCATGTTTGAATGTCCAATATTAAATTTCCAATTTTTTTTTCTTCGGGATGTTCTACAAATACTTAGTCACTGCTAACATTTCAAAAAACGTAAATGAAGTAACTCTACAATCAAAACAGACTGGTCATGTCTCTCCATACTATAGTGGTTTTAAAATTTGACCTCTTAAATGGTTATAAACTGTATGCAACCATCAGTCCATTGGATCATTTTTTACAACTTCCTCTAAGCAGTGCACTCTCATAAATAGCTTGTAAACCTGCCATACATCCACTGTGTTTTTTATGTAATTACAGAAGCACAGTTTTGTCTATGTTTATCCTGTACCAGGGGCTAAACTACAGCAGGTATTCTACCACCCAAAGACCACTTCCCAGCTGAGAAGGGGAATTGGGAAAGGAGAGGAGATCCAAAGGTTGAAGCAAGGACAAATTTAATGAAACAGTAAAACAAATAAAACACCCAAAGTTATACTCAGCCTAGACTGTCTAGCCCTCAGGAGGAACCCAAGCAAGAACTTCAGCCAGAACTCCCCTTTCCTCAGCAGACCTTTCCCCTTTATACTGACCATGACATTACAGGATGGGTTACACCTGAGCTAACTCAGGTCAGCTGCTCTGGCTGACTTGAAATTGCTGATAGCCTGCCTGGCACAGCTGGGCTGCGGTTCTGTCCCAGGCAAACCAGGACAGGTTTCAGTCATAATTAGAAATATATGGAAAGTAAAAATTTATAAAGGGAAAGAATTGCAGCATCAGTCCAGGAGGTCTTACTTAAATTTGCAGGCTTCAGCAGATGTTTAGGCTGTAATCTTTCAGAGATGTATAGTTGGTGTCTTATGAAAGAATTACTCTTTGATCAAGCAGACTTGAGACATGAATATGGGAAGAGGTATCACTGTCACAAAAATCTACAAAATAATCACCATGAAGTGCTGCCATTATTAGAATAGATCCTCCCTTCTTTCTTATTATTATTACTGATTATTCCATTTTGAAGTGAAGGGACAGACATTCTCCATAGTCTGAGTACTCACCTGCAAGAGGACGCAGACACATTGTGAAAACATGTCTGTGTCTTAAATCATGCAGAGGATGGATAAAGACAACAGTAATGGCAAACAAAAAGTTTAGAATAACATGGTCAGAATAACCAGTTTAAAATAAAGAGACAAATGACTTGGCAGGAATTTACACTTAATTTTGCTAGTAAAGCACAGTATGAAATTAAGTTGAAAACTCAGTCTTTAGAATGAATATTATTAGAATCTGCTTATAATAGGCTAAATTCTAGGGTTAAATTTTTGTGATTCTAAAGAAGATTCAGCTCTTACTCTGAGCTGTAACCAATATGCATAGCACTGTTAAGGGCCTATAAAATGAATCACAAAATTTGTTTTCTTTATTAAAAGTATGTAAAATGAAATGTTAACTTTCAGCCTTTTTCATATTAACTGAGTATATGGAAGAATAATCAAAAAGGATATAAGAACTCAAACTTCCTTGCCATATTTTGCTTTTAAGAACAGAAAAAGAATAATAAAGGGGAAAACATTAAAAACCCCAAATATTACTTTAATAGCCTGAAGATGAAAGGTTTAACAGATTTCCCTTTTTTTTCCAAGCGCAGTTTAGCATTTAGAGGAAAGTAACAACTTTTTTATAACTCAGGCTGAAATTTTGTACCCTATGAATGCAGTTAATAATATAAATTAATAACCTGAAATATAAGCGAAACATTTTGAAATTCAGTCATGTCTGAGCTGCAAATGAATTCACAAGACTAACTTTTGAGTTCTATTCAAGTATTCCCACATTTCAACGAACAAAAAGGAGCACACCCTTTTTAGCAAGTTTTTCAAAGGCTGTATTTATAAATATGGTGGGGTTTTCCATACACTATTCTATAGAAAGGTTACAGGTCTGTATATTTTGGCATTGCAGTTATTTGATGTGATGTGTTCTTTTTTGTTGATGTTATAACACAGCACATTCACGTCCTCCTTTAGTTGTATAAAAACGTTGATTTGAACTGTGGTCACTGTACAGATTAATCATATTTCATCACTGCAGTACCATAAATTTCTATTACATCTGACTTTTAACATCTTCATACTTGGCAAGACAATACAGCAAAACCTGTAAAGACAGTCATCTACCTCTCCCCTCATTCAGCATGTCATCTAAACCAGAATGCAGAGGAAAGCTTTTTTAAACTTGCCACTGATGACTGCTCTGCAGGAGAGGGTGAACAGTAACAATATCTACGTAGTTTAATCAGACGTCACCAACCAATTGCAGTAGCCTGTAAGACAGACTGCAATGATCAATATACAAATGGTGCATGAAGGACTGTGCTCCATCTCCAGGAATTAGCACTTCCTGTCTCATTCTTAGTGACACAGAGTTTAATATGGTAAAGCTACACAGAAAAGCCACATGATACTTGACAAAGAAAACAAGAAAGAATGCTAGAAGTTAAAGCAAACTTCTCAATGTGACCTCTTCTGCCCTTTCTGCGGGATTGGACATTCTGATCACTTATATGCCACTACCTAAAACCATAAAAGCTATATTGGGATAAGGCTAGAAGGGTGAAATATTAGCTGAGAAAATGACAATGTTCTTTGTTGGTGATTTATTCTAGCTTCAGTTAATGTGTTTTCTTAAGCTTTTGGATAGTGTCATCTTCATTCTAAATTGTTAAGTTTCAGACATGCAGCTATAGTATTAAAAATTCCTTTTGATAGAATTAGACTATCATTACCAGGTAATGAGAAGAACATTACTGACTTTGTGAGGAATTATGTCTTCCAGGATTTTCATCTAAATTAAACTTTGGTCTGACTTAAAAGAATAAATTGTCTCTGAAGTCTACTGTTTCCTTGGTGATATTTTTTTATTCTTGTGCCATAATGCAAGTAGAAGAAACATTTGAAACTTTTGTAAGATTACTTTCCAATACTTTAAAATATGAAGATCACACAAAAATTGAATGATGCCAAATGAATGGAGTAGAGAGCACGCAATTATGACTAAAGTGGGATTAAATAAGTAAAGGTCAAGTGCAAGCATGACATGACAGAGCAGGGAAAAATGGAAAGATTTTATTGTGCTTCTTTTCATAACTCATACATGCAAGTTCTGTAAGTCACAGATAATTCATATAGCTCATATATAAGCATTGTGCAATAGAGAGTGCTATGAAGTTCCATAGAGAACCAATTGACTGTTTTTTAAATGACGTAGTTTACTAATAAACACACATACATGGAAGAAAGGTAGAAACACTTTTTAAAATTAGATTTTAAAGTTATTTCTGCTTGAGAAAATACCACTCCAGCTTCCTTGGGTCCATATACCTTCTCAGTGATTCATATTTCCTTCTTTCTTTCTTTTTTCCATACTATTTATAATATTTATATTTTTATATTATATATATTTTGATCTATTTATTTGAAAATATATATATATATATGATCTTAGAGGTCTTTTCCAACCTAACGATTATATGTATACACACACAAGTGGAAGGGCAAATGGGAATACTATAGCACAAGTTTGGGGAGTCCAACACCGGTATTTACTAATTTGACTTTTTTCTTCAAAGGCAACTACTTTCATTAACTGGAATTTGTAATAAATAAACAAACTATAGAGTCACTATCTTGTAAAAAAAACATATACCAAAGGACTACCTGAAGATCAGAATAAATTACTTGACATTAAGAAATCTAATTCAAAGAAATTCTTCATCTACCTAGTGCCTGTTTGAAGTGGACAAAAATTATAGGGAAATCTAATAATTTTCTAGAGACATGAGGGAAAAATAAAATCAAGAATTTCGTCCAGAATAAGCTTTGTTATACAAAAATCCTGATGTGAGTAGAGCAGTGGGGAGCTTTCAAAGCAGTTTGATCTGAAAAACACCAATACCTTTAAAGACCAACCTCATTTCAATATTTATACTGACTGATATCAATGACAACAGAATCTCTTTGAAGAGAAGCTCCTGGGTTTACCTTTGAGAATGCTTATCACTGCACAGGGTTGCCTCCTTTGTATCTTGAGAAATTTCCAGAAGCAGAAATCTTGAAAACACATATTTATTCTAGGGCAGTGTATTGCTGTTTTTTCAAGACAATTTGTCAGGTTAGTGTCACAGTTTTGTAACTGAAGAGTCACTATGATCAGAGCCAGCTCAGTCTTTAAGGGTCCATATACAGAATTACTCCTCACAGGGCAGGTGATTCTCTATCACATTGACATTATTTTATGATGATGTGTTACAATTTCAATCAGAAAAGGTCAGAGCTGGCACTAAAAGAACAGTGATTTATTATTCAGAGGAAGATTGCATTGCAACCCATAAAGCATTCAGTACCACCATTAAGACAAAAACTACAGTCAGAATAGTAGCAATACTACAGTCCAAGGGTATTTAACTGCTGCCCCAGCAGGAAGTATAATAATAATCCCATTTATTTAGCAATTTAAAAGCTACAGTTCTGTGCCTTTTTATTCCCTCCTAATTCAAGTCATAAATAATAATTTGATTCATAATGGTCAAAGCCACTGTCCAATCTTGACTTTTTTTCCTGTAGCCCAGTACTCTTTCAAATATTAATGAAATATCCATTAAAGTTTTTTTTGTTAGAACTGAGACATAGAAAATTAGCTAAACATATGTGACTATTATACTGCAAATATGATCAGTTACATCCTATTTTTTACATTTTATGTGGGCATTTTAAGAAATCTGAGAAGCCTTGATAAACCAACCTTTCACAGAATAGCTCAATCAATCTTCTAAGAAAAGCATTCATTTGTCTGGAAGCATATACACTTAATTAGGAGTCTAATTTTGGTTCAAATCCTGTGAAACTGCGTGACTGTCCAAAGTAGTGGAATAACCAAGACCCAAGGTGTAGTCACAGTGACTACAATAGCAGCAGGAGATATACATCATTGATCTGTGTTAACGAGGAAAGTGCATCTGGAGACAGTGGCCTGTTGGCTTCTGTGAGGACTCAAGGTCATTATCTAGTCAGAACATGAATTTCTTTCAGAAGAATTCTTACATTATTAGTGGAAATGAGGAAAATAAAAAAATCTTAATTGTTGGAATTTATGCTTAATTTTATCCACAGTTGAACATTTACTTGGACTTTGCATGCATCACAACAGGAAAAATTGTTGCAGCTGGACTAAAATGTGTGCCTTGCCTTGTTCTTGAATGGATCTACAGAACATTATTTTCAAATCTAGTTTGAAGAACAATAGGAAATAATAGCGAAAAAGAGTACTGCTAATATAAATGAAGGTTCTTTGATTGTCTTTACCTCATCACCCTAAAGGATCTCCCTAAATGTCAGGGACTGTTTGCTACTTTTCAGCTTATTTTGCCAGTGCAATGAATACTTCATTTAAATGTTATTGAGTTTGCCAAATACTTTGCCAAGTTCTAACCAGCAGTTTCCCACTCAAAAAGTGTACCTTAATAATACCTTTTATTCCTGTGTATAAGTTACTTTAAAAACTTTTTACAGTAGACATGGAATTTTCCTTTTAATCTCTTGAAAGTCTTCAGTTAATGTAACCTATTATTTCACATCATGCATTGAAATATTAACTTAATTCTTATCAGCTTCATTAGGGCAGAAATATTTTTTAAAAAAAACAGTCAATCCTAAATGGGAAAATCAAGCATGAGAAAACTTCAATTTCTTCAAAATTCCATTTGGGGACAGAAAAGCCAGAGTTGTTTTATTTTATTTATTCTTGAGGAGTGGGAAAGCAAACAAGCAAGGCAGGATTTCTCTGCAGTTATCTGGAGCCTGGAAAACTTGAGACCACAGAAGAAGTCAAGCTAAGGTCTCAGGCTTTAAAAGACTAAAAGACTTCTGTAGAACACAGAGGTCTGAATATAGATGAGACAGCTTGAAGTAAACCAAGCCTCTATGGAGTTATTACGTTGTTACAAGGTTTCAGTACCAGAAACTCATTTAATCATAATTTCCACTGTGGAAAACTGAGTTACAGGTGCTCCTTGTCCTTCAGATTTAATTTTTTATTATTATTATAAATAATAGCTTCCAAATAGTCTTGTGGAAAATCACCACAGGTTAAGGCACAACAAGCTGATAAGTACTGACTGAATATGCTAATAAACATCTTTGTTAAGTAAGGTCAGAAAGTGCATCTGTAGCAGAATCAGGAATAGAATAGTTATATGTCAACCTGAACTGTAAGATCATTGGCATTTTTTCTCATACTGGAGATTATTACTTTTTATTATTTAACCAAATTTCAGTTTCTACAATTAATCACTGGGTTTTTTCTTCCTTTAAAGAGAAATTTTGAAGTTTCTTTGAAAGGAATAAAGGCCTTTGGTGAGCTCTGAAGTCTGCAGTGAAGCAGACAAGTTAAGGATATTGCAGAGCACAAAAGGTTTTGCTCTGCTGAATACAGTTTGCAAGCAGAAGCTATACTATTTGGGAACTCCATAGCAGTTGGAAAAAATGCACGAATGTAATAAATTTGAGTCCTTTAAATAATGTGTGACCTAATATACTGCTTTAAAATATTAAAATTTCAAATTATGAAAGATTCCTCTTATACCTGATGTATGAGGATGTTTCAGCAATTTCCATTATATCTATAATGATAGCTGTTTCGGAATTGCTGATCCTGACAACTTTACTGAATTGACTGTAAAGTGGAGAAAATGTACCCCAAAAACCAGCTGGCTACATCAGGGAAAATCCACAAAATTGTTGAAAGATACTAAAATAGATGCTAAAAGCTTACTTTTATGATTAAGATATGTATGCCAAAATATATGTTACTCATTACATGTTGTAAAGACAAGGTAAGTAGGTTGTGAATTCACATCTTACATTACAATAAAGTATTTATGGTTAAGCTGCCTTATTTCTGGCATGGTAACTTCAAAATCCATCAAGCTTTATACTTATGCCCAAGGCAGAGAGATCAGAGGAAAAAAAACCCCAACTGTGTTCTGTATTTAAGAAATAAGACCCTCTAAAAGCAATACTTGTTAAAATATGTGTATTCAAATAAAAAAAAAAAGTTTATAAATGTTAGAGTGGTAAAGACAAAACATTCATCTAATCAACAGAATGTATGAAGCACACCACAAATCTCCCGAACAGCTGTTCTTTTACCGAAAAAATAATCTGTAAAAATGTCTGAATTTGTTTCGAGTGCTTTGACCACCTAGAAGTTTTGTGACTGTTAGAGCTATATGTTTATGTTAGAGCAGAACAGATTTAACAGACTGTTCTGAGGACAAAAAGGCATGGATCTCTCAAACCTGCTATTAACCTGTCTGTCCTTGGATAACCTCATTATTCTCATTGAAATTAGGCTCAAAACATAACTGATTTGGGGGACATATTTGGAATATCTTATTTATGAATGCGTATGTCAGCTTTGTCAAACTAAGTACTAATTTATTTTCATGTGCTTTTTATTTTTATGGCTTCTATTCATTAGCCAAATTGTCCTCTGTAAGGCGTAATATGGCCTGATTTTGGGGCAGCACCATTATCCCTATTCCATTCTAGCTTCAAGAAAGAGCACTCTCCAAATATTATGTCCATCTTACCTTTTCGATGTTTGCTACCTTCTAGATAATTTGGGGTTTTTTAAACAAATATTGAAGAGACATTTCCACTTTCTGTAAATTGTAGCTTCCTTGTTCTTATTGCAGTTCAGATGGATTTTGAAGCTTTGACTTCAGATTCCAAAGCTCCTTCACATTAAGTCCCTTGGCACACCAGTTTTGTTGACTTCACTAATTAGTTTCTGTAATTTCTCAGTCTGCTCCTTTAGAATTACAAACCTTAGTAACCAACCTGTTGTTGTGTATCCTTCTATTTAATTGAAAATGTATCAATTCATGCTCATTTATTCCAAGGTTACTCTCTTTGACCAGCTAATAGTATACCCTCCTGTTGGTTCACTGACTACCCAGAGTGAAGGAATCTAATGACTAACGCATCCAACAGTACGAAGTTTCTGTCATTACTGGCAGCACTTGCTCCAGTCGATATGTGCAAATGTAATGCCTACCATAATGACATAGATCTTGGTAGAATTCCTCTCTCCATAACATTAACTATCTCTGCATCTATTTAAATCTATCCATGGAAACTGGAGCAGAACAAAACCCTGACTTAGAGAATGTTTTCTCACAATCTTTCCCAAAGTGATTTTCTGATTTTTAACTCTATCATTCTGTGTTTCTTCTAAAACATGCTACACCGGTGTGCCATTGCCTCTTTCTCTTTGTTTTGAATCCAACTTTTTGAAAAGCAAGTAGTCTTCAATTTCAGTTTCTCTGTTCTAGTCATGATGGCTCTTAAACGTTATTTCTATTATTTCCCAAATGATTTTTTTAAACCAAGATGACTTGACATTAAAAAACCCCCAACAAAACCCCCTTCAGTCAGATATTTCTGCACAGTAATATTAACACATATTCTGGAAATTAATTCAGTGAAATCTGAACTCTGTCTGTATCTACAACAGCTAGTACAGCATTCAGACTGTGTTGTTGCATAAGTGTCTGTCATGCTAGTAATAGTGCCAAAAAATGTTTACATTGGAACCCACATTCAAAGGACTTGTACAAGTGTCCTGTCATGAGAGAAACAGGACAAATGCTTTACGAAGTAGAATTTTCAGATGCTCCATATATATGTGCATACATACGAGAAACTTGAAAAGGTATAATTTAAATGCATTTATCTCTGTTTTGTACGGTCCATTAACAAAATGGAAAACAAACCCTCCAAACTGCCAAACCACTGAGTGTGTTTTTTAAAGCCTCATTTTAACTGTAATACTAGTTATCTCTGTTTCAAAACTCCACCTTCTACTCAATGTATTTTATTTTTTTAAAGTTTCTTATATAAAAGTCTTTGTTATTCCTCACATCATTTTCTCCGCATTAGTATTCAACTTACATTTGTGCTATTTTTCTAGTCTTTTGAATGAACATGTTAATTCTTCCTTCTAATTAAAATCTCATATTAAATTTTATACATTGATGGCCTATAAGAAAGCTGATTTGATGACGTTATTTAAAGCACGTTAACAGGTTAATTCATATTACCATAATCTATGTTACATTTGTTTCCTGCTGGAGTTTTGAACTCTGCAACTGACAAAATATTGAAAAAAAAAATTGCAAAGAATTATTAACTGGCATCTTGGTTTAGTTCTGTACCAAGATTTTTATATCTTGGACCTCAGTGCTGGCTCCAGGATAGGTTACCATCAAGAGATTTTACTATCACAATTCAAAATATGTAAGTTTCAGTCTATTTTATCCTTTTGCACTTTAATATTGAACCAGAGACTTCATGTAATTGATCTATAAATACCTTAGAAAAAACACTCAATTAAGTTGTAACCAATTTAAGATTTTCTTTTTAACAAATTAAAAAACCCACCCTACACAACCTCTTTAACCTATAAATCTTTCCCATATTCTTAATTTGAGGAGCTGCTTCTTTCTTTTTAATCAGAAATGAAGTGTTTTCAAATACACAGTTTGGTAGCAGAACCTGATAATGAAACTGCCTTCACTAATTCTAGTATACAACTATATCGATTCTGAAACAGAGTAAAGGACTGTGTGCAGAACATCAAGGGGGCATTCCTGAGAACCTGAAGCAAACCATAAAGATATAGAGAATTGGGATACAGAGATTCAGGGTGATCATTATGGCAAGACAGGAGTTGTTATAGAGAGGAATTAGAAACAAATACAATGTATGAATTATTGTCGCAGCCTTGGAAGAAGACAGAGATGGAAACCATAGAGAAAGAATTATCATAACGAGCTTTGGTCAAAATGGGTAAGCACTTACTTGGGATTATGACTGCACAAAGACACTGGGGAGATGGACTTGACATTGATTGCTCTGTTTCTTTTCAAGTTGAAATGAATTCTCAAACACTTGCTGAGATTCAGTTCCCATCCAATGACAAGCATGATATTGTAATTAATTTCATTTTAATGGTTCTTCCAAAGGAACAAACAAACAAAAAATCACTTTTTCAAAAGGAAACATAGCCCTTATAAGCAGCACTCCAGAAGGTCAGCTGTCTGTTTATTTACTGTATCAGAAGATCTATTCAGCCCTTCACAAAAATGAAAACATATCTTCCATTATCAAAGCCATTTCATTTTCAATCCTCAAGTTTAAGGACATGTCATCCCACATGACAGCAGCAGAATTTTTCATTAATTTCTCCATGTTTTGTATTGTGGATTTTACTTAATTACAGTCTACAGCACATAACAAATAAGTAAATTAATGTTTAAAACATGCCATGGGCGGCAGAAGTAGTCAGAAAAATGGAATTTAGAAACTCAGAGTGCGGTTACCTTCAACTAAGTTAACTTTAGTGGCTTTATCAAGCCAAAATCTGTTACACAGTCCAATGAATCATATGTTTGAACTTAATAAGCAAGTAGTAAATATATGAAGTTCACTATACCTGGGTAAATTCATGGCAGCACACGTCCAAAATCTGCCTCTTATTATGCTGAAAACATACATATTTGAACAATGAAAACGAAAATTTTTGGAAGTCAAGTATTTGTCACTATGACAGAACTGTTTTCAAATCCTAAAGATATCATATGGTTTATAGAGATTTTTATAGACTTTTTTTTTTTTGTATAAAAAATGGCACAGAATGGATAAGAAAGGTTATTAAATTTTTTTCTAGTTTACTTCCACAAGTTCCTTGAGTTTTGGATTGGCAGAATAATCATCCATAGCTACCTTCAAGCTCAAAAATACTTACAGAAGTACAGATTTTACCTGAAAAGCTGATGAAACCAATCATTTCAAAGTAGAATGTAATTTTGCCCTTAAGTTATGCAACAGCGGTGTTCTCTACTACTACTTTTATTTAAATCTTCCAGAATTTTAGCATCTTAAGACCAGAGCTTTGCAGAAGACTGCTGTCTCCACATCTTTTCACAACAAAATATTACTCTCTAAAAACACAGCATGATCTGTCCTCATAGTCATTCCAAATACCATATGGAAAACCAAAGCCCATTCCATACATCTGATAAACTATCTGTATGCTGGGACTGCCCTTCCGGTTTTCAATCATGTTCTCCAGCTTCCAGTCTGATACTTCTCCCTTCTATTTTCTCCTTTTCCCCACTTTTAACTGAATGACTTTAGCAGGGTTTCAACAAGGTTGTTCAGCCTAATTCAATCCCAGCTTATTATAAAAAAAAATTAAATGCATATGTGACAAGAAAGAGAGCAATAAAAGAGTTGCAGAGAATTTGAGAAATCTATGTCATTGATACATTCGACTTTACAAGCTTAAAAGCCTCCAGCATTCTGTAACTTGCTTGTGCATAGCGTCTATGAAAACAGAAAATGAGAATAGTATGGATACTTTCACAGAATATTTATACCAGAAAACAAGTCTAAAGACACAAACCTTTGCTAGAAGCAAAAAAGCTGATGTGGATTACCTTTGACTTCTCTTTCACTTCATTGACAATACATGATAACATACGGTTTTGACAGGAAAATAAAAAGAATTACAAAATGGTAACTGAAGACATGTTCCAACTTTAGATCCCAATTATAGCCCACATTGCTTAAAGCTAGGAAATGTGCAAACATCTAACACAAGTGAAGAAGAGGAATCTAATGAAAAAGACAACATGTCATGAGAAAAATGAAGCAGAAGTAGCTAATTAAATCTATACAACTGTAATGCAGAGGAATTAAGAGGGGCAGAATTTAATGATAAACTTGTAGCATTCTCACGCTGCAAGAAGTCTTAAAATTAAACAGCCTGCAAAACACAAGATATATGTAGGGTTTGGATTTTGTGTAGCTAGCATCACATTTTTTTCCTCAGCTGTAACCTACTATGCCATCCAACCTACACACCGAAGTTTGCACTGGACAGGTTTGCCTCTTCGCTGCAGGGTTTTGATAAAAAGCTGTGTAGTACACATTGTGAAATACTTTTTTCTTTGGAAGATAAAGCTTCATCCACCATCATTATTAACACGACCCAAGCATAAGTATATTTAAAAGACAATGTTCATTTCACTTACTATGAAGGCTCATTCTATAATTAAAATAATCTGCAAAACATCCTACTTGACAGTAAGGTATTCACTACCGATCTACAATCTAGCTATAGAATAAAGCAGCTTCTACAGCAGAATGACCTTGACACCAGGAAATTAGGGACCTGGCATGGATACTGTTAATTTTTGGCATGTGGAGTGTAACCACAATGAAGTACGAAGCAGTAAGACTCTTCCAAATTTCACAGGTAGCATGCACTACAAAAGGGCAATCAAAGGGCCGTGCTCAGGTCCCTCTGAATGGGAGGATCCACATCTCCATGCAGAATGGGAACACAGGCTCTATCTGGCACAGACACCTGTGCAGGACAAAAGGAGGAGCTCTCACCTCTGCACACTCTACTGGACAATGTTACTGTAACCCAGGAAGCAAAATCCATCAAGGGAGACTGAGTTAGCACGTCACCAGTCACCATGTCACCCCGGATGCTCTAGGAGTCCTATTTGTTCATGAGTGATTATTATGTACATCTATTTGTTCCTTCTCCATAATTTTGCAAATCTATATGGAACTGAAAATCTTCTAGATTTTACAGACTTCCTGTTAACTTTTTGAAAATTTTCTGTGAAGAATAAGAAAAGCAATAAAGCGTTGCACTAGTATATTGCTTGGAAGGACATTCTTCATACGGAAGATTTTCTGCAAGTTGCTAAGGTTTTTAAAATAGGCTGTAACATGCTCTCCTTTCAGCATTTCCACAACAGTTACTTAAGCTGATAATTTAATCATGTTAGTGATTACGCAACTCCACTGCAATCAGACTTAATCAGAGCAGCTTTGTGTATTCAACACAAATGACAAACCCCTATAATCTAAGCCTTTGTAGATACGCTGTATCTGCTTTCCCACCATTACAGACAAATATTTTTACATGAAGAAATCTCTTTGTAATAAACTGGGTTTTAGCTGAAGTGAAAAAGCCATACGTGACTTCCAGGCTTAACTGACCAGGCAGATATGACCTTCTCCCTTTCTTCCTTCCAAAGTATTTCTCTGTGATGAAACAAAATATTGAGCAGAATACAAAAATAGTCTTTTCTGTAATTAATTTTTGTGCAACTCATTGAACTTTAAAAACCATCACAGATTAAACTTCTCCCCGCCCCACACCCAGATGACAATATGTCTGTATTTACAATGTAGATTTAACTCCTAAAATATCATTAAGTCTTCTCTAAATCTTCTTTTCTTCAAACACTGATTTCCTTCAAGAGAGATTTAGAGTTCACACTGAAAAATGCTATGAGAAGGCTTGGAATATCTCAAACTACTTTTTTTTTTTTATTTATTTTTTTTAATTTTTTTTATATCCATAAAACAGTCATCTACAGTATATAGGTATTTTAAACAACAGTTTTGGCAAAATCCTGTATCTCAGTGTAATCAAAATATTGCAAAATCTTTCAAAGCTATTTTCTTGTGGGCCATTTAAACACATCACTGGTTTCTTTGGTTTTGAAGCGCAGAACATTCCTTAATATCAGACTCCACCATTGTCAAATTGTCTATCTTACACAGTTATTACCTTTCAGAAACAAAGTAAATCCCAAGTCTCATTGCACTATATGACATAGAAAAACTTATTGTGAAAAAAAGAAATCTGTTTTAGGAGCATACGAATCACAATATGTGTGTTTGCACAGCAAGTTGGTAATATTTAATACACAGAACAATAGAGAATTTCATAGTTTAAAAAAGTCTCACATTTGGACATCTGAAAAACAATTGAAACTAACTGCAATTTTTCAAATTACTAATTTATAAGCAGTCAACTTCCACTCTGGCATAGAGGCGGGGAAAAAAAAGAACAGATTTTGAATTAATAATTTAGAAATTTTAAGACACTACTTAGTAAATGTAAGTGTAATGACTTAAATTTCTTGCCTCTTTCTGCAAACTCTTTCATGCTTTTTTGACAATTTGTCATCAACAGTGCCTTTTTTTTAAAACTTCCTATAGAGAAAGCGTTAATAATGAGAACAATGAACCACTTTTATACCCAATATCAAGGAGTTTCTCACAGTGAAACTGAATAAGTTGTTCCTCTTAATCTGAGTTGTTAGATGCTATTTTTGTAAGAACAGATGCTTTAGTTGTTTCCCAGCAATCACTTTCTCTGATCTAAATTGCTTAGTTCTCGCTACTGATCATGATTATTACAGAATTTGTCAAGTATTTTTCATTTCAGTCTCTGAAAATGTCAAAATAGTCCTTAAAGCATCCCCCATTTTTATCGTAGGTTTCTTCCTACGCTAACTTTGCACTGTATTTGGTTTGCCTGGTATCCCTGAGCATGCTTTAAACACACAAGAGAAGTCCGTTCCAAAACTGATAGAGCAGTGATAAAACTCTCAAATATCTGTGAAGTGCATTTTCACAGCAGAAAATAATTCGGGTTTATATTACCAGTGTATTTTAATTGAAATTTACCAGCAGCACTTTTAAAAGTATGAAGAGCTAATTTAAGAGAATATATAGGGACTCACAATAGTTTCCAGCAGTATATATACATTAGGATTCCATGTATTAGTGTAGCAAAAGTTGTCTTAAAAATAGAAATAGATCATAATCATTTGCTCAGTCCTGTTGTATGTTTCCTGCAGTAAACTAAGTAAATGCAGCCATCCTTTTGTTTTCCCATTCTCTTATACAGCAGCAAGACACGTAACATCATTAATCCAACCTCGTCCTGATGAAGGATTGTGTTTACCATAGCTTCTTTCATCCAAAGTACTTTCATGTCAGTTGAGACTGGAAATTTCCTGTCAAGCCAACTTCATCGTAAATCCCTTACTTCTAGAACTTTTCCTGTACATCTCAAGAGATTATACAAAAATATGCAAGTTAAAATTCCTGTCAGTTCTGCAAATTTTACTATTCTACTTTTTATTGATGAGACTGAATTAAAAAGACAGTGATAAAATAAGGATAACATTTTCCAAAGTTTATAGGCAGCCAACTGAAAGGGCCCAAGGGCCACGTAGAAACTTGAGTGGGCCAAAATCATAATTTCCCTGGATAGATATGGTCAAAATGTTCAAAACAAGGTGCTTAAGGCACACAGATCGCCACACATAACAAAATACTGCCTTGTTTATAGGAGTTACATGTGCAATAACTCCTTATATTACTTCACAGCAATGCTCAGTAAGTTTCCCTTTGTTTAAAACATCTTACCAAAGATAGGAAAATGTAGTAATAGGTATCTTCCAAGTAAAATAATTATATCAAGCAATCCACATGGTCAACTTCCCCAGCTTTAATAAAAATATAATACAACTAAAACTACTCTCTAGTTTTATTTCCAGAAGATAAAATTGAAAAATGTTTTTTGTACACTAAGAAAATCATAGCTTTTAACAATGTGGTCCAGCATAATTTCCAATGAATGACAAACACTTGTTTTAGCTACACAGCCATTTCTCACGTTAGCTTCTGAAGAAACAGTTTTTATTTTCTGGATTTCAAGTGTTATGCAATACATTTTCCTTCTCTAACATGGTAACTTGCAGAATGCAATGAAATGTGGGATTACAAATACCAATGTTTCCTCATACATTGAAAGAAGAGACTCCATTCCTACAAAACTGATTTAATATTTTCTAAGTTTTATTTACCAAATACCTCAAAAACTTTGATGTGTAAACAAAACATAACAGAGAAGCATTTTATGTAGGTTGGTTCTTAAATTTACCAGGAAACAAAGTTTCCCTTATTAGTGCCACATTTTATTCCAAATTGGAAAACCATAAACAATGCAACAAAACCAAAATAGAGCAGATCAGACTTACCTCTTCTTCTTGGTGTATGGTCTAGCTGTATTGCTACATGAATTTTCTGATCCTTGCACTGCATATTGCCTAGGAACTACTCAGAAAATGAAACTACCATTAAAATTTTTGTTAAATTTTAAGTAATTAAATTTAAAGCCAAATCCAAAAGCTGAAATATTAGAAACGTGTTGAAATCAGTTATCACCCTCAGTAAAAACAGGGGTCTCATGTTCTACTGATCGATATGAAAATTTCCGGAATGGAGTCATTAGTATTAGAGAAACAGAAGATACCAAGGTCTTTCATAAACATAAGTTAATTTTGTCATATATGAATTTCTAATTTATGTATTTTTGTTTTTAGAAAAGCATCCCTAATGGATGAAATAAGATTATTTTATTTCCACACAGCTTCGTAAAAAAATCTAAAAATATAGAGATTGTCTCTTTGTGTTTGCTTCTCTGGTAGAGGCTTATTAGACCTTACTGAATGCATATTGGTGAGTAAGTAGGAGAGTTTAGAAAATCAGAGTGCATGGCAGTGACAGTCGGCACTGCACTTACCAGAATAGCAGGGCACTTAACCAGAATGTGGGGTCCTCTGTTCATTTTGACGGACCACCTCTATATGACACTGCTTTCCAAACACAAGTTATCTCTACCTGCCATTCAGATGTGGTAGGTACTTTAAAGTCTTCTGGCAGTCAGTTAAGCACTGTGTGTTTATGCTTCAACTCAATTAAAGTATAATTCAACTCAAGGAATTTCCAGAAAATGGCCTAATATTTTAAGCAAGTATCAAAAAGTATCAAAATTCCTGTTTGTTCAAGGAATAAATATTGGTACTGATGGTCTATGAATCTAAAGGCTGGAGTTCACTATTCAAATTAGCTTTTAATAATAATTTAGAAGAAACAAACATCTTAAGATGGATTTTTTGACATAAACAATGCTGAGATACTATAGAAATATATCAAACATTCAGCAGAATCTGCAGTTCGTTTGTGTCTTTTTAGACAGTAGCCTCAGACCTTTGACATATTAGATAGGTTTGGAAATAAAAGTAAACATTCAGATAAGACAAAGAATAACACCGACAACCAAAACAGCCCAACTCAAACATGAGACTGATATTCTTGACTTGAACAGAGAAGAGTACAGCACAGAAGGAGACAAGCAGTATATTTTTCTTTTATCCATTGCTTTCAACAGTCAATTCCTTTGTCTGACTTTGTAACTCTGTATGGTGACATCTGTAAATGAGAAAAATCATAGAGCTCGAAGGGACTTTCAAAGGTCATCTTGTTCCTTCCCTGTACATCAGCTCTAACTATGTTACAGATGTTTGTCTAACCTTTTCCTAGGAGTTGACAGAAATGGTCAGCAAACTATACCAATGCTTCAGCATCTTTATCACTAACAAACTTTTCTTCATATCAAATCTGAACCTCTCTTACTGTAATTAAGCCCCATTATTCTTTACCTATGAAGGACAAACATGGGAAATAGCCTATTTCTTTTCTCTTAGAAAAAAATACCCAACTTTACTTTTTCCATTTGAAGACTCTTATCACATTGCTGCTTCGTTTTATTCTATTTAGCCTGAATAATCACAGCTCCTTTAATCTTTCCTTCTGTTGTGTCTCCTACCATTCTTGCTATTTTCTTTTGACTCTCCCAAATGACTCTTGGAGTATGAAATCTGGACAAAGACCTCTGGCTGAGCCCTTATGACAGCTGAATGCAAGAAAAAGGTTGCTTCATGCATCCAGCAAAACACAAATTCATATTCTTATGTGCCACAGTATAGGTTGCCTTGCTGGTAATAACATGTCATAATTGTTAGGGTTTGCAAGTCATAAGTAGTCCTCAGACTCCCACCCAAAGAACTGCTATCTAGACAATTACTGTCCCAGCGGACGACCTACCCCTTTTAACAGATTACAGCAAGTTCATTTTGAATTACAACCCTAATTTACTTGTAGTTTCTTCCAGCATTATGTCATTCACAAAACAAGTATATATACTCCCCTCTCTGTCTTCCAGTCATCTATGACGATATTGAATAACAGGGAACAAGGTGAACCCATTTAGTTTACACTTCCAGGCTCAGGGGGGATCATATGAATGTGTTTAAACACCTACTGAGGCTAGTAAAGATGATGGAACCAGACCCTTCCCAGTGGTATTCGGTGACAGGACAAGAGGCAATGGGCACAAAATGAAACACAGGACACTATGCATAAGAAAAAGGCGGAGGGCTTGTTTTGCTTTTTTTTTTTTTTTTTTTTTTTACTGTGAGAGTAGCAAAACATGGCAATGGGTTGCCCAGAGAGCTTGTGGAGTTGCCAACCCTGAAGATCTACAAAACCTGAACAACCTGCTCTAGGTGACTGCTTTTTGAGCAGGGGTGTTGGACTAGAAGACCTCCGGGGTATTCAACTACTCTGTATTTCTTTTTTTGAGTTCACAGCTGGTTGATCAGCTGATCATTTTTATTAGCCTCTGAAATTGTGTCTCTCTTTCCATAAAATAATGCATTATAAGTACTTTTATTAATAATAAAAAATTTATCAGGACCAATTTTGTTTAACTGGAGTATAGTCAAAGATACTGCAATTAAAGACAACTGCTAAAATGTCAATTGTTTGACAACCGGTAATATTTATAATTAATGTTCTATTCCGATATTAGGTATGACCCAGATAGAAAACCAAAACCAAACCCAAAAGCCTCTTGTAACTAGCTGAGCAGTACAAAATTAACTTTCATTACTAAGCAGCTTGTTAATTTTTCTGAATAAAAAAAAAATAAATTGGATGCCCCCTCCCTGGCAGTGTTCAAGGCCAGGCTGGATGGGGCTAGAAGCAATCTGGTCTAGTGGAAGGTGTCCCTGCCCATGGCAGGGGGGTTGGAACTAGATGATCTTTAAGGTCCCTTCCAACCCAAACCATTCTCTGATTCTATGATTTTATATTCCTCTAATCTTATTGACAGTTGGAGTTGTTGCAATTTATTCTTTAATAAGACATACTTAGTTATCTTTTCAATGTGTTTGGAAAAAGACTGAAGAAAAATTTTCAGTAGATGAAAAATAAACAATTAACCGTTACAATGACCACACTTCACTGAATTTTGAGCAACAGCCTTTAGATTAATGAAAAGGTGTAAACTAAGTTAACATTTGAGAATACTGACAGGCACTACCATGCTCTAGCTGGCAAGTCAGGGGAAGCAAATGTTGCCTGATATTCAGCATGTCCTGTTCCAGGCACCCAGTATGAAAGAGATGTCCCAAACTGAAAAGTCCAGCAAAGCACTATGTGAGGGGTTCAACTCAGGGACCTATGGTGAGGTGAGACTGTGGACATTAATTTGGCTTGTTTATTCCAGGCTGAGAAGGCTAAGCCTCGGGGATCCACCAGCAACCAGCCACCTCACAGAGAGCCTTAGAGAAGGCAGAAAGAGACACTGGCCAGAGACACACAATGAAAGGCAAGAAGTGATGGTCACAGGTCTCTCCAATGGACAGTTGGACTAGATAGAAGGGAAAAGCTAAGCATCAGACCACTGGCCTTGAGCATCTGCATGCATTATCACTTCTTGCACTTTTCCAAAATTTGCCTGGAGAAAGCCATAAGCAATCCAAATTTACTTCTAAAATTTTACTAATAAAAATTGAATAGGCATACCTTTAGTTAAATTAATCTTAGTGTTTAGCCTTGGTTTGAGAAGTAGGCTGAAATGAGTGGCCTCTACAGGCCATCCCAACCTAATTTATTTTCCAATTCCAGCTACATGATGCTATACAATCAGATATTTGTAAAATATTGAAATCTGTGCTGTTTTTGAGAATCCTCTTTGAATCTCAGTGATTTTATAGTTCACTTCCTATTTTGAAGCATTTGCTTTGAAATTAATACACATTTTACATTCTTTTTAGGACACATTCTTCCATATCACATCTTACCAGTGCCATTATATTTAAATATAGCATAGTATTATTGTTCCAAAACTTTTTTTAAAAAAAGTCATGCATACTTCTTTAAGATTTCTCCTCCTGTATTCATTTATTCTTGATAAAATGAGCAAGAACCATAATTTCAGGTCTTTTTATTTTACTTTTCAAGGTATAATGCATCATTTAAAAAGGAAATATAGCTCTAAAAGTTGCTGTTAAGGACCATAAAGCAGAGAAATAATATGTAGTTCCTTTGCAAGGTTTTTATCTCAACAGCATTACTAACTGTGACATTTATCCTGCTTAACCTCACCAAATGTACCCTAGGGAAATGTCAACAGAGTCTTATGGTTTTAATACAAATGAATTATCAAAGAGTTTGAATAATGTAATCATCTTAATGTATTCAGTTTTTATAATGAACATCTGTTATGGGGATAGAGAAGCAAAGTGACTGGTTCATGTAACAATTACATAAACAATTAAATGTAAAAATTAATAAAACTAATTTTTACAATTTTAACTAGAGTAACAACCTGAAGTAAATGTCATTGAAACACTCTTTATATGCCTTATTTCTGTGGGATACAATATTTCTTTGATGGAATTCAGATATGCTTTCTAGATGCTTGTTATGGGTATAATCCTGTTTACAAAGACAGCTTGTTCCCTGGATAGATATCTTCTCCCTTGAGTGATGCATATTTATTTGTGTTCTTAAAGTTCCTGCCAAATCTCTTACTTTATATGTCTTTGCCAATAATCCTTTTGCAGTGTATTTTCTGTCAACTTCATTTATTAAGAGGGTTGTTTTCAAACATCCTGTTAGCATACATTACAGTAATTCTACTCTCATGGGAATTCTCTACTTATCTCTAATTATTGAGATGGTCTAACAAATGCGTCTGATATTTACTGCTACTATATTTTATTCTGGCATTATACTTTATGACCTGAATATAAATTTTGGAAAATTTACATGAATGATACATGATTTGCAGTCTGTACTCTTTTGAACTACATTTTATGAGTAATTCCAAGAAATCATGAAAATTTTTTTGAGAAAATCATGACATCATTTACGATTCAGAAAATAAATATCCTCAGTCTTATCCAAGTTCCTGAATGACATTTCACTCAATCTCCATGCTCTGAACCTTGTTCATACACTGTAACCAGTTTGTTCTTTTGCTCCTGAAATTTGAATGTACTTTAGGCACATTTGTCAGCTTGTCATCACACATCCATGTAGACAGGACATTTTAGGTCTTGAGAATGCAAATCTGGTATATTGAAATTATACTCTTAGACATCCCTTGCCAGGTTGGTTCAATGCTTGATTCATCTGCATTTGTCTGATGCCGTTTGCTTGACAGCTACTATTTGCTATTCACAATTTGTTAGATAGTGATAATGCAAGCTGCATTCAGAGTAATATTACAATGGAAGTGAAAGTTATGACATGATTAAAGGTTGTAATTACTTTTAGGTTAACCACAGCAACATAGTGACAGAGAGAAGTCTTGACTCCACCACAACCACAACTTAACTGGAGTTTAACATATGATATTTTTTACTGCTATTATAACATTTAGCTTTTAGATTTCTCACTGAAATCCACATCTTCAAAGTAAATGACTGTGTGTGGTTGTCATGTCTAGAGGGGTTATATACCTCAGAATGGTATTCACAGCTTCTGGAGCATTGACTAGGAAAAAAGTAAAATAATTGTATCTGAATTTTGAAGGAAGACAGGTCTGTACTCTTGAGGCTTAAATACTAAGCTCAGGTCTTCAAGGAGTTCTCTGCCTTCTGTCAGGATTCAGAATGTATAACCTGCACTAGAGTAATTGCCCATCTTTTTTATTTAGAAAGAAGTAGTAGAGTAATATACCTTAAAAATCTAGATGTGATAATGGTATTTTCTCTTTTGATATAGAAATGTTGAAGTAAAAATATGTTAGATACAGTAGGCAGGTTCAAATCTGATTTAAGTGCACATTTCTAGTGGTTCTAGAGAGTACTTTATATCCTCCTAAAAATCTTCTTATTGAAAGATGATACAAGGAAGTGAAGATTTCAAAATCACAATTAGGCAGAGTATAATTATTTCTGAAAATCAGTGGAGAAGGCCCTTGGAAATAAGGAATCCTGGCTCTACTGGTTGCTCATCCTTCAATAGCCAAGGGAATAACTGTGTCTCATACATGACAAGTCTGAAACCTGGGCACACAGGCAAGTTTTCTCACAGGGAAAATCAGTCATTTCAGTCAAGAGCTAATGTAGAAGTTGCTGCTGTCAAAATCACAAGTGCATATGCATAATTTTCATTCTTGTATTCATATGCATCATTACCAAGAAACATGTAGAGCAAACAAAACAGATGCCTGTGACTCTGAACATAACTTATTCAGTTTACTGTTTGTTGAGTTTGATTACCTAGTTGAGGATGCCCTCACCTTTCTGGCTGATGATGGTTTTCCTTTCACTTCACTGTCTGGTTACCACAATGAACCCTGAATTTTACTGTACTCCATGCCCTTTTACCTACCGCACTCTTTGTTCTCAATCCTTTTGAAACCACTGAAACATCTAAACCCTTTCAGCCTGACCTGTTTCCCTAGGGAAAAATAGTAACATGCTTTCCTCAGGAACTTCTGTGCAATTTTCTGCCTATAATTTTTTTTTTTTTCCTCTATACCTAGATTATACTGAATTCTTTTAGGAATGGTGACACTATGGTGACCCAGAGATCTGTATTTCAGGTGATGCAGGGGACGGGGGACTCTAGGTCTCAGAGTCTAAGCATAGCTGATCATTCCTTTTGGGTAGCAGGGACTTGGAATAACTAGGTAGAAGATCTCTCCTAGGGCAAGATGTGAAATAGAGGCTAAGCTGTGACATAGTAGTAGCAAACTTGTGTATGAAAAGAGACCAGGATTTAGATCAATTTTCCTGGAGCACTTGGAAGCACAAGCTGATTGTTGTCTCCACATTTAGGCAGAAATTGGAAGGATTACACTTCATGACATAAAATGCCTACATTCTGCCCCAGTTAAATGTCTTTTGTGAACTAAGCCTTGGTCTTTTAAAATTAATTATCTTTAATTACTAGGTTCACTCTTCTGTTCTCTGAAAATTGCCACTTCATTTGCTTTGTTCTAATATTTGCTTACCTTCCCAGTTAAACATGATTTTTCATAAAGAAATTCTCAGTTGTACAGCAGAGCATTTCTAGCTAATTTCCGTAATACCCAAAGGATGCACGTAATCTGGACTTTGAGAAATGAGTATTAATTTCTTTTTTTCCTGTATATTGCCTCCTTTGATCTTAGTTAATTTTACAAGGTCAGTTCTAAGCATAACTTCACAAAATTTCAGATACCTCTTCTAATTTAATTTTCTGTGTCCTTCAGCATCAACACTCACAGGTAAATGAGAACCCAGCTTTTTTTTCTGTGCATTACTTTCCACTTCCTGAAGATTTCACTGCTATGTTCCCTGGAATTTCATTTTGCATGCCAGAATCCAAAATTCCTTTGACATAAAACTTGCCTTTGCATGGCTCCTTGAGTTACTCATTTTCATTAATATTCCAACTATATGAACCAGCACATTAGATTTCAGTAATGCATAGAAAATCACAATTGGTGTCACCCACTTTCTCCTGCAGTCTATTTCTGTTTGTTTCTTCTCTTTCCGTACATCCATTTTCATACATTAACATAGAGTCTCCATTTTTCTTCTAATCTGATTTCTGCCTCAGATAATACATTTCTGAATAAACTGAAATTGCCAGGCATGTTTTAGCTCAGGTGTCACTCGAACTCTGCTCCGCTTCATCATCCCCTCTCCCCCAAAACAGGTCTTGAAGGCATTACGGTTCACGCAGACCATGAAATAGCCTGCTATTTGGAAGGGATTTGTTGCTGAAAGTGATGACTATTTGTCCAGGTCAGTTTTGTGTGCATTTTTGCTTTGCCTTTCAGTGATCGCTTTAAAAGCACAAGGGAAAGGATCTCCCAGATCTTGACAATGACAATCTTGAATAATGGCAGAAAAGTCATCTATCTGTGATAATGAGTTTGTAACTTTAATTGACATTCAAATCCTGTTTAAACATTGGCCTATTGAACTGTAAGTCTCTATTTAATTGAGTATAATGCTAAAATAGAAAAGGTATTTTAATTTTAGATGTGGCCACTAAAAAAAAACCCCTAAATTAGTGATAAAATCTGAAATCTCAGGGAAATTAGAACCAAGTTTTTCTCACTCAGTAAAACTGATTATACAAGGGCTAGTCTTTTCGAGGATCTGATTACCTAGATATGATTTTTCAGTATTGTATTTTGCATATTTGCATATTTCTTGCTACTTTTTTTTTTTCCCTTTCTTGAAAGCAGAGTTGAATTTACTTTCCAAAATCATCTAAGAGAGTGAAATGATTTCTCAAAAATGTTAAGAGGCAAATGATTTGCTTTAATGTTGCCAATGTTAAGAAAGGAGGGAAAGTTTGAGCACAGTCTTTTCATCCTTCTTCCAAAGTAGAGCTAATAATGAAGATTTGGCAGGAGAAACAACTTTATCTTTGCAAAAGGTTTCCCTTACAGACCTATATTTTTTTACTTACAGAGCCATCCGAAGTTCATCCCTTAATATTTTAAAGAAGTTTTTCCTATAAAAATATTTACCATTCTCCAAATTATTCAGTTTGATACAAAGATACTCCTGGATTCTGTACGCACTCTTCCTCAGATATAAGGTGTCTTAGAAAAGCATATACATATACATATAAAACTCTGTAAACACACAGAACATCACAGAATGCATGAACAACTGTCCAATAAATTGTATGGGAAGTGTTCTTTGAAATACTGTACAATTTTTGCTACAGTGTTAGATAAAAGAAGATAGAACATTTTTTAAAACCCTACTCTATGAAATCGTGAATAAAGGTGTTTCATTTTCATATTAGAAAATTAATCAGTTACTAAAGGTTCTACGGACATTTGAATTATTTTGACCAACACAACTTTTAAGAATACAGGTGTTTTACTCTGTCTTTCACAGAAAGTTGTACTTAATTCCAAGTCCTTCTCTTTGTTTTGCCTTAGTATTTCCTAATATACATGTGACACAGCATAGAAATTTGTCTAACAGCTAAAATTGCTCTGTCCCCCACTTATATCTTATTTCATACTCTTGCCTGGTACACCTCACAATCCTGTTAGTCATAGCAGCAGGTCTGGATGCAGAATAGCAGACTCTGCTTGATCTAGGAAGTTCTTTGAGTTTTTTTCTTTTTTTCTTCTTCTTCTCCACAGACTTCGGATTTTAAAAAATTACAGCACATTTGTTCATAGGTGGGTAATTCTACTCAGTCATTCTGTTTACCAAAGTCATTGTGCACCAGTTTGTGTCCTGACTTCTCATACACTTGTCTTATAACTGGAAAGGTTAAAACAGAAATTAGCCTTTGGGATCTGTTTTTTTCTTTTAAAATGGGAATCCGTCAGAAAGAACTGATATGATTTTCGAGTTTGGCATTTCAGAGATTTGTAAGTGACTTGTATGAAATTCAGTCACTTAACTCTTTAATGACTCACTTTTGGTGGAAAATCTACTAAAAACTGGAGGATACAGCACTCCAACTCTCCCATAAAACTGGAAAATCTTGCGAAGTATTATCATATTTTTGTGCTTATAGTGTCTGTCACACCCACACAAAAAAACCCCAACAAAACTCCACACTTTTAATCCAGCAACACTGTGACTATAAGTAGCCCATCAGAAGGGATCAGGTAAAGCCCTTCATACTAACACCAAGAGAAGTGTCTTGCTGAAAAAAGAATTAGTCACAGCTTCTATCAAGAAATTGATTTACGACACAGAAACAAACACACAAAACTTCCATGCATTTCAGAGCTACTTTTTAAGATGAAAATTGAACACTGGGAACTCATAACAAAAGAACACCATGTCTCAAACCAAGCTTTTTTCTGACTAATATTAAAATAAGGCACAATTAAATGTTCATATGTATTAGGTTAGAGAATATATAACTCATACATTCCATTCTCAATACCACATGCTCTTTTCTTCTGCAAGGCTACAATTTGTGAGTAAAGAGGAAAAAAATTCTTCTCAATTGCTGATAAACAGATAATTAGAAGCAAACTAGGCTTGAAATTAGATTATATACTTTTACAAGAGGCTGTCTACCTAAAGAATTACAAACTAATTGCAAGGGAAAAAGGTAGGTTTTAATTTGTTGAAGCACAGGATGAGACAAACTTTCAGAGACTAAGCTTGAAATGAGAGCCTTTTGTAGTACAAAAACATGATGAGACAGCCTTTCACAGCATTTCAAGCTTTTCCATAATGTATTGTCATTTTAGCCAAAAGAACCTGTCATATATGTTAATTTTCACACAGGTTTGAATAAGAACCTCAAACAGATCAAAACAAACTTTCACGTTGCTTTGTGGTTTGTAAATATATTTAGAAATTACTTTGTATCATAAACAATAGCACTCTAAACACTTCAAAAAGAAAGCTGTTAAGTTATGTTACCTAACTAAAGCAATGTTATTTACTGAGAATAGTTTACAACACTTACAGTGGATAGAAACATTTATGTAAACAGCAAAATACTGGAATGACTTCGTAAAGCATACTTGTACAACAACCACTACATTGATTAAAGTTACTGCTGAATTTTCTATTTCATTGCTTTTAGTTCTCTTAATGTACTGAAAAAAAAGGTTGAATTATCTTAGCCCAGGGAACAGGTGACTTGTTAAAATATTTGAAAATATATAAGCAACAGACTGCACAAACCTAATAATCTTCTCTGATGAATAACCTAGGGGAAAAAACCAAACCCAAATCTTCCTGATGCTGTAAGTCATTATCCTCAGAACAGTCACCACTTTGAAGCTGCACATTGCAGTTAAATGTGTGGGCAAATGTTGGCAATGCAATGTATCACTAAAACATGTACACGGAACATCAAATTAACAGCTTATTGCATCAATCACATCTAAGGAAGACAAAGCCAAGGATGGCACCCAAGGGAGGTAGTGCCAAATAAAAATGTTACATATATGCAAGAAGATTCAGATTAAGAAAAAGTAATTTATATATCTACCTGATCAGTAAAGAATAGTGGATTTTCCATTGACTGTTTCATTTTCCATGCTGTCTAGCTCCTGCTTTAACAAACCACTGTTTGGCCAGTCTGTTCTCAAGGCTTTGATCTAGTTAACAGGAGACTAATCTCCAAAGATGCTACAACCACAAACTCACTAATTGGTGGAGCAATTTAGGAGCTAGATTGGAAAAGTTGGACTTTTTATATAATGACATATGGAAAATGAAAATGAGAAATACTTTTTTCTCTGAAACATTTTCATTTTTTTAGGACAAATGTGAGCGTGTCATGTTGACAGAAACATACAATGTAACTCATTTAGGGTATGTGCAAGAGCACAAAGTGCTTTTCTTTATTAAAAATTTTATAGAAGCTGATTTTTTTTCCATTATGACCAGATCCAAATCCTTATTTCATTTCATGACAAATGTTGGAGGAATTTGCACTCTTAGATTCCCCTAAATGCTGCATGTTGAAAGATACTGTGCTAGCCATATAATCTTTATCACTGCTATACAGGGAGGTTTTATTCATTTTAAATCATACAGATCCCAAAACAATAATCCAAAAGGCAGACTTAACTGAGTTCCCTTGGAAGCACACCGCTCAGATTATTTTTTCTAAATCTCTAAGGCCATTAACAGAAACCTGATAAATGAGAAATAGTACTGAATAAAAAGAATGTTACTGCAAAGCTATAATTTCGTTTTATAGAATTTTTCTAATATTTTACGTTTTTAATAGCACCAAGATTAACTGAGTCATACTTCATTATATTACTTTGCTTCAAATATTTGACCTCTTTTGATTTCATTAACGGAAAGTATTCTTCTCTTCTGCAAATGTTATTATCATAGTTATTTTATAATACTTTTCCTAGCTTTTATGGTTCAACAATGCATACATAAACTATCTAAATAATTACCAGTTCTACTTTTGTCATTTTGGATACTGGTGAGCGTTGCTGGGTATTCAAAAAAAAAATCACATTTACAAATCAATAACTACCTTTATAGTAGAGGTATACATTCATCAAAGAAAAATCACGTATTCTTAATTATTCTTGGTTCAGCAGTTCTGTGAGTATGCACACAGACAACAAATATGTTAAACTAATGAAAACCAAATCTAAATAAACACCTCCTTTCGAGTTCTTGTATAATCTTTCCTATGCAAAACAAATATCTACCAGGAGCAGCTCCAAAAATCTCCCATTAATTTCCTTTATCAGTGTAACTCCATTTTGAATAATCATTTGTAAGCAATGCTCCCTATTCCTAGGAGATTTCAAACTACATAACAAGGTTCCAGCTATAATTTAGTAATTCTTTCTTTTACTAGGTGGCACAGGGAAAAGTTTATTCTCTGATTTTCTCTTCCACCTCTAACAAAAGATGGTGGCAGATAACGACAGCCATAGGCTTGCAAGGATGAAGGTGGCTGCTGAAGCTGGTCTGTGTTCACCTAGTGTGAATCAGACAGTTTACAGAAACAAGCCCATTAATGGCTGAAGAAAATTTTCCATTTTTTTTCAATGGAGGGCACTATTGCTTCCTCTCCTCAACTTATTTAGCCCAGTCTCATTTAATTTGAATTTGACCTTTGAAAGAGGTATTTCCATCCTTGTCTATTTGCAGATCTTTTTATTAGAAAAATAAACATTTTTGCTATCTCATATATTAATAGATTTATTTTTCCTAAAATTTGCTCTGTGTTTAAGGTCTTTCTAATATTTAAAACAAAAATATAAACATAGCTTATCTTAAAAATAAAATTGCTTGGTCAAATATGGATATACAAAATACTTGTACATTGCTTTTCTACCACAGCGCTAGTAATCAAGAACTGGATAGCATTTAATTAGCTTGTCAAGTCTAACTACAAGCTCTTACATATACTTTTTTCTTCAAAAGAACTATATCAAAATTTTATAATCTGCCTCTTCCCAGTCTGAACCTTCCTACTGAAAAAAAATGAATTTATTCCTTCTGGAAATGTGAATCATGTCCTAAATCCCATGCCATATAAATAATACCTCCTGGACAGAGACAGATCAAACATAAAAAGTCTAAGCCTTAATCCTCGTCCCCAGACAATGCAAGCAACTGTAGAAAGCAAATATACGATGTCTCTGAAAAAGACTAGTTCTGCTCCAAAGTCAGAAACACACAAACATCATTGAATACTATTGTTGCTTCCATTCCAGTTTACCCTTCCTTTTACAAAATGATACTTGTGGTGTCTGACAATGATGCATTTGTAACAGCGCTACAAGCTATTTATAAAGATAATTACCTTTAAGCTGCTGAACTAAACTGGGAAAATGCTATTTTTATGTTCTTCATTTATTACTTGAGAATGCACACAAATGCATGCATGTACACATACTTTTCATGACTTACCATCTTTTTTTCAAGTAAAAATTGCTGCAGATGTTCTGAACAGCAGAGCGCTGAACTTTCAGGTAATTTTAGCAGCTTAAAAGCTTTATTAAAACTTCATTAATAAAAGTAGCAATAGTTCCTGTCTAACACCATACTGCAAATGAAGAATATTACTGTTCAGAGGTGTATTAATCATGTGCAGGGTCCTTAAAAATGCATAATGCAGTTGTTTGCTTGAGAATCATTCCTGGTATGCCAGTGCTCCATTCCATATCACATTCTTCAGTAAGACAATAAATAATCCTTACCTAAAGAGCAATTACAGATCCCTAATTTCAACTCTCTCATTTCCCTTAATTAGAGAAAATACCAAGGGCAGAACATATAGGGAAACCCCAACTGCCATTAATGGTAAATGAGGTTTGTATAAGTAATGTATTTGAAACTTAAATCTGTCCACCTGCACTGCATATATCTGCTACATAATTACTTTGTATGTTTTTATAGATGCCATATATACTCCTATTTCTCCATAGCTGAAATGTCTTTTCCTCTTTCAGGACCACAAACAAAGTTGACAAACACCCATCAAGCAGTTCCTGCACTTCTACTTTCCTAAGAAGAAAAGCTCATCCAAACATCATGTGTTGAAAGCTGCTGTCCAGACCACAGGACCCTTGCACACTGTGTCCAGCTCTGTCCCTGCAGGTGCACCCTGATTTTCTCCCAGAGGAAATGTACACACAGGCATGTTCTGAAAATACGACAGAAAAATATAGGACGTACTCCCAGGTCCTCAGTTCAGCCACGTTCCTTGCAAACCATACAATCACTTTTTACCTTGCCTACAAAGTTTGATTTTGCTTAGAAAGAATTTTTATATGCTAATTTTATACATAATAGTTTTCAGAATACAATAAGACGTACGGGAAAAGCAGCTTAACAAATGTCATAAATGCAAATTATTATCACAAACAATGTCACAGAGTTTTGTATCTTATAACGTTGTCTTCACTATTGTTAGCTGTTAACGTGTCTGTGAATACATAAATTCTAAACTGTAGTTTAAATTTTTACATTTTCCTTATTAAAGATTATTAACAGTAAATGACCCTATGTCATAATATAACATTATCTAGGACTTTCTTTCAAGTAATTTGTTGGACAGACTAAAGAAAGTCTAGTTACTAACAACAAATTGTCTTTTTTTCCCATATCTTTTAAAAGGCTTTGTAATTTTCAGAGAAAATCTGCAGTCCTACTCTTACATCTTAACTTTTCTTATTGTAGAACAACAAAGGATGGGAGGATAAATTTTCAAAAGATTCTTCTTGTAGTAATTTCTTACCATACACTGTAGGTGGTAATTCAGAGTGTCTAGACTAGAAATGAGATGTTATCTCAGGGACTCTAATAAAAACTACCTGTACAGGCTTGCCTGAGTTTGAAAATATTTTTTAAAAGGTAGAAATTAATTCTCCTTAATATGCTGCTGTCTTTAACTCTCTTACATTTCTTTGGGGCAATTATGGACACACTTTCTCCAGCAGAAAGAACTGCTGCCTGTCCTCCACCTACCTCCTCTCCATTTAAGAAAATTATAAAAAGAGTGGGTATTAAAAAGTAAAATTCTGCCACTGGGCAAAAGACTTAAAAGATGAATTCACTAATCATGCCTAGAATTCACAGATACGAAAAATATAACTTTTCAGTTGACCTCAAAAAGATTAATCCTTCTCATGGAGTTAGACAATAATCTTTTAAGTTGTTTATTCTCTTCTTCATTATCGGTATGTTTATTAAAACATAAAAGTGAAATGATCTCTGGATGTTCTGCAGGCAGCCTTTTGCAGGTAAATTTGTTGTCTGTCTGAACTGTGTATGTTATTTGTCCATTTTTAACATACATCTTTCCCCTAACATCTTAAGCATTAAAGCAGATTACATATCAGAACAGGTGATCACCATCTTAGCTCAAACACAGACGTGAACTAGTAGAACACAACATGAACACTGTGGTTCTGGGCAGGGCAGGGGGGGAACTGAAAAATAGGAACATTGCAAAGTGTCAAAAAATTTATTTCAATGAGTGTGTAGAGATGCAACTAGGAAATAAAGAGTAAAAGACTAAAGGCAAACTGGCCAGTCATCTGCTGCAAAAATTTTCCTACACTTCCCTTTATAAAATTTAGTATAAAGAAAAAATTGTAACAATGTAAAAGAGTGTCCCAGATTTTTCATAGCCTGTGTTTTGGCACTGTTTTTCTGGTACGTAATTTTTCTACCTGTAATGTTATAAATCAGTCATGCTAGAGGGAAAAATAAAAAACAAACAAAAAAAAATCCTGATAATATCATAACATAATTGCTTACTCAGAAAATAAGATCTGATTTTGGTAGAAGCTCTGAATACCAAGCTGCTCTGAGAGCTCTGACTTTGGACTACTGTTACAATCAGCAATGTAAACTGCAAACATGAAATAAGGCTTCTTACAAGGACGCGTATCTAAAAACTTATGATAATATTTACAAAATCGGCAATTTTTAATAAAGTTTGGAATATGAGATATTGTCTCTTATTTCCGAAGGTCTTGTTTTGTGTTATGATAGGCAATTATACAGCTGGCGTATTTCAAAGTCATGGTTGATGACGTTTCTGTGTAATGTTGTCACAATATTCAACTATGCAAACAAGCACACAGCAGCGGCAACAATCTTTTTCTAACTTCAGCTCTCTAATAGATTTATAATGTATCCCATGGAATTTCACTTCCATAAGATTCACTGCCATGTTTAGATTTCTTATCTGTACTAAACAGCTGCCTCCTGTCTTAAAGTAGCTATCAAGAATGTATTACATATGTCCTTCCCCATACACTTAAAATTTCCTTCTCAAAAACGTACCTAACTGATAGGTAGCAGGGATAAATTTGAAAAACAAGTTTAAGTAGTGATTGAAAACACCAGCTCAGCCTACATATATAAAATATTTGTATTGCGCAACTTTTCTAACATATTAAAAAATATACTTTCTAATTAAATGACCCTGTCAAGCTGAAATATAAATCCACATCATACTTTCTGAATTGTTGATTCTGTGCACTTAAATATAAGGGAAATGGTCCCCATTGGCCTTCAGAGTTAAGTGGCAAAAAACTAAACCCTGAATATTTATTTAACTGCAAAGTTCAAAGTCAGTAAGCTTTTTTTAATACCGCTTATATATGTTACATTGTTTATATAGATATTTTTATTTTTAATTTATCTTTGTTATGTATATTATTTGAGAAAATACATTCTTAGAACAAGTAGATATTGGATATCATCTTGCATGCAATATATAAAGAAAATGTTACGTTTACTCCACATAAGCATCAGTCCCATTGCTGTACACAAATGCTCAAGAAGGAGCTTCCTCACACAGCTCAGTGGAACACACAGCTCCTTTGTTTTCTGTGGTTACAAACACCACATTTCCTGAGAGAGACCCTTATGAAACTGTGCTTGTGATCTCACTTAGTTTAAGAGCCGGCTATTTACTCAAACCTTCTTCTAGCCACTTCTTTATGGCAGGTCATTCTCTTCTATTTTCATCAGGTTGGTTTTTTTTGGTTTACTTAAGGCCTTTTGAAACAGATTTTGGCAAAATCCTTTTGGAAATGGAAGCAATTTAGAGAAAACAGGTCACCTTTATTTTCATGCTTGTTGACACCTTCAAACAACTCCAAGCAGCTGCCAAGGCAGCACCTCACTTTATAAAAGCCATGTCACTCTTTCCGAGTAAACTGTACTTGTTAAGGTATTGATTACATCCTTCATGATATTCTCTAAATACATGCTTACATAGTTGTAGCTGTCTATTCCTCTACTTCTTTCTAAAGGTTGTTTGTTTGGGTTTTTTTCTTTTTTCTTTTTTTTTTTTTCCCCCTGCAAATGTGCAACCTTCCAGACTTTCAAGGGCTAAGGAAGAGGGGCTTACAAACATTTCCCCAGTCTCTTCTACAGCGAACACCAACACAAATAACTCATTTATCTGCTTTTCAGTTTTAATTTAATTAGAGGTCTTATGAAATAAATTTCTAATAAAAAATTTCCATTCACTACTCTGATTTTTTTCAATACTTAGGTGATACTGTTTGAAATAAATAAAAATTAATTTAATTTAATCCATTCTAATGGATTTATATCTGTATGGATGGTAGAATTATCAGGTTTTAGTCATGTAGTACTTGCCTTCTCTTTATTCACCAATGAGCAGAATTTTTTCATATGAAAACAGTATTTATTACCACTCAACTAATCATCAGTAATGTTGCTTTTACTGATATATATTCCAAGTTAGATTTTTAAGAGAAAAAATTAAGGTTAAATTCAAACAGACAGTTAGCCACTCAGAATAAAATTCTGCTAAGCCACTTGAATTCAAGATATTCTATAATATTAATTTCTCTCCATTGTTGTTCACAGGATGATTTAAAAGAACTAAAAAACAAAGCCTCTGAACCATGTTGTAAAAATTGCCTATATAACTTCAATCTCATACCACAATGACTGTCTTGAGAATTAGCTCTTAAGAAACCCAGGCAAACTTCTGTCAAAAAGGAAAAAAAATACCAGGATGGAGAAATTCCTCCAAGTTGTTGAGGTTTTTGTTGTTGTTTTGTTTTTTTAATTTACAATCTAAAACAGTTCAATTTCTAATCATATGGAGAAGAGGAAGTTGTGAGCTTGAGTTCTTAGTATAGTTTGAAAAGGTACGAAAATCAATTTCTGCTTTTAAAAAAAATCCAGGTCAATCATGTGCAGTACTGTTCTTCCTACTTCTTTGATGCTTCCTATGTCTCCTTCTCCATTAAAAAAGCATTACTAGAGGGAGTCTCATCACTACTGTTCATATCTATCTGGATAATCCTCTCATTAGAGGGTTTCTAAGGTTTACACTGTATGGAATAAATTTTCAAACCTACTTCAGTTAAAGAATGAGCAAGTTCCATGGGAAAATAGATCCGTTTCTGCTCTTTAGATCCCCAGCCCTGAGATGTAGCTAATTTTGAAGCTTCTTCATCTCTCCTGAAGCAAAATTATGCATCAGGATTACACCAGTGGGCTTGGTGTACAGTTCAGCATATGATAGATAATATCCTTTTTGCGATTACAACATTCTCGTACAGCACAGGACTCACAATATCTAGTGATCTGCTTTGGTTTTCTGTGGTAGTATTTTATAACTGAAATAGCATTTAATTTCAAGGCAATTAGTCAACAGCAGTACAACTTTTTTTCTGAATAGTGCTCACTGCTACAGCTATACTCAAATTATAAATAAACAAAAAATCCTTTGTATTTACATCAGCAAGATACAAATATTAATTCCACTATCCTTTTACATAAAAAAACCCTCTTGCATATTCAATTAATTCTATTAAAGAATAAAACAACTATAACCCATCCAAGTTACAAGCTTCTTTCATTAGTATTATTTGCCTAAAGAATGACAGCAAAGCACATTGGGATGTTGAAAGCTGATCGTTAAGATATGCATAAACAGTGGTCGGTATTCCATGCTACATATTCACATTGCAGAAAAAGATTCAGTGTCCCATATTTAATTTTTTATGACTCTACTGACTGTTCATAGCTAGATTCTTACCTCAGTAATATTAAGAAGAACGAAGCTTCAATTTCTATAATTTCGTTATTGAACTTTAATATAGGCTATGAGAAATTTCAACAACTATTGTATATTTTATTTTAATGCTGGCTTTATCCATGACTTTAAATAGAATGTGAGACTTCCCTTTTATCTTTCAAACTTTTCCAGCTATGCCGTCAGTCTCTAAAATCTGCTACTATAACTAATATGATCAGAAAAACTTTTTTGTCCAAACCAAATCAGTTGATTCTATGATTATCTACATAGTCAAAGTTCCCAAGAGTGTTTCAGTAATTAATTATCAGGAAACATGCTAAAAGGGTAATAGATACGTGATATTAATAATTTTTCCTCTAAGGTACCTGTTCAATTTTATTTGTTGTCATGGCTTAACTGCAGCCAGCAACTAGGCACCATGCAGCCACTCACTCACTCCTCCTCCCCACAGTGGGATGGGGAGGAGAATTGAAAAAAAAAGTAAAACTCATTGAGATAAGAACAGTTTAATAACTAAAATAATAAAAAAAAATAATAGTAATAGTAATGAAAACGAGTATAGCAAAATGAGAGAGAAATAAAACCCAAGGAAAGACAAGTGATGCCCAATGCAATTGCTCACTACCCTCTGACTGATGCCCAGATTGTCCCTGAGCAACAATCCACACACCCCAGCCAACTCCTCACAAACATATGACATCATATGGTATGGAATACCCCTTTGGCTCATTTGGGTCAGCTCTCCTTACTGTGTCCCCTCCCAGCTCCTTGTGCACTCCCAGCCTCCACTGTCAGGGCAGTATGGAAGCTGAAAAGTCCTTGATTTAGTATAAACATAGCTTAGCAACAGTGTGTTATCAATGTTATTCTCATCCTAAATCTGCAACACAGCAGCATACCAGCTACTAGGAAGAAAACTAACTTTATGCTAGCTGAAACCAAGACAGTTATCAAAGATGAGAAAAAGGTGCTTTGTTTTTGTTTCTTCCCTCGTGTCAGATAAAACATCTTAATTGCATGTCTCATCTTTCCTGACCATTAATACAGAAATTGTTTTTAATGCCTTTCGAAAATAAAGCACCAAACCAACCGACCATTTCAGAAATATACCCAGCATTAATTCTGCAAAATATACAGGACAGTATACCTCCTGAAGACTCTGTAGAATTATTTATTTGAAACTGATGTTAATACCAGAAAACACCTCTGCTGTCCTGTGCTAACCACACTTAAGGCACTGAAAGATGACCTTTACCATATTCTCTGAATATGAGGAAGTGTTTGATACCAATTTCTATCAGAAGTAAAGCAACCAGACAAAAATCTGAGTGGAATTATTGAATTTGTAAAAGGACCACTAAAGATAAAGTTCTCCAGAATACAAACAAGAAGTTAAGAGTGAGTTAAGAATTTTTAAAAATACTTTACAAAATGTCAGTACCAGCTAAAATATAGTTGAAGTTTTGACAGTAGTCACTCTGAAGGGACAGCAGGCTTTGATGGTTTTGAATACAGAATAAATATCTGGGAAAAAAAAAGGAATGCAAAGATATCCACTGAATATAACATACATATTTTGATTAGAGAACTCTAAGAAATAGAAGATGTTAATCATAATATTATTAGGCTTGAATTACAAGGTAGCCTCTGTAGGATTATTTGCAGACGGTGAACAGTTAGTGTAATACACACAGCTAGATGCTTAGTCAAGAGATTTGCCAGCAGTTCTTCCACAAGACCAACTGTGCCAAGACAGCAGACATGCACGAACTGAGTAGCAGGACTCACTGGTGTGAGTTAGTAACCCAGGCTGGTTCAGTGTAGCCTGGTTCAAATCCTAACAGCTTTCAGCATAGGTCAAGTTATGCTATCACCTATTTTGAATTCCTGAAAACTTTCCAAAGATGATTTCACAGAGAACAAAGAGAATCCAAGTTGTTGATAGCTCCCATATCTTGGCAGTGACCTACCTGTCCCTGATTCACAACAAGGCACTTTAGCAAGCGTGCAGGTCTGTATACCTCCAAGGGACAGGCACTCTCCAAATTAAGGTCAGTGAGGCTCCATCTACACAGATAAATTTTGCAAAGGGCCGTGTTACATAAGGCTGAGATAATTTTGAAATCAAAGACTGACTGAAACAGAAATTCTGTCAGATTTCTGTCTCAGAACAAGAGCATCATGAAAGCTTCCCCCACTTTTCACAGACTAAAATGAGATTGAGCCCACAGACTAAGACCACAAACCAGCTGTCATCCCTACTCTGAGTGCAAGATGTAGCTATGCTTTCATACATACAGTGCTTTCATACACACAGTAATGCGCTCATTGGCAGTATAGACACTAAACTGATACACCGTTCTGGAAAGTGTCATTCATATACAGACAAATCAAAGCAAAAAAAATAGTGTCCTTTCAAATAACTGGTATAGGAAGTAGAATACAATATCTTTGCACTGGGACAGTAATTGCAAGGCATGGTGATAGTATAGTATATTTAGATTTGTCTTTGTATTTTCGTGCCCCCTTCGCCTGCCTCTTCTTTTTGAATTTTCTGTTTCCTTGTCCAGCAATTTTGCTGCAACTGCTCTTGCTTTTCTCTTCTCAGAGTATGTACCACCATTTACTTATTAATCTTTAGTTTCCTGAATGTAAGCCTTAAAAAATGTGAAATTAATGCAAAACAAAACCAGAGGTGAATAAGCAATGTAATGTTATTTTTTATTTCTCTTAACATCTCTGAATTCGGTCACTACCTCCTTTGTTTTAATATCACTGCTTTTAAGATCTCTTTAAAACCACAACCAGAGATACAGAGAAGAAATATGCAATGTAGAAAATGCAATGTAGAAAACAGAAGCATGACTCCCTCAGGCAGAATATTAAATATTTCTTTTTTTTTTTTTTTGAGAAATATCATTTATTCACAGACATAGCCACTTAAACAGATATTTCTCAACAGCAGCTTTTACCCTTCCTTGAAAATGAAAGCCACATACTCTGTTTTCAAAGCTGTCATATAACGTTTCAGTAAAGCCAAAGGAAATTTGGGTATTTAAGAAGCTCTTTCAGGCAGGGAGTGTAAGGCACTAAGACTGAGTTACTAAGTGTCTCCTGTTTGGGTGACAATCTTCTCATAACAAACTGCCCTGGAAGACAACTTGGAGTTTCAAATAGAATTCGCAGTATCTCTCTGACAAAATGTTGCTGAGTGGAGGGGTGAAGGACAAGATAAACCTTCCTTTCGCTCCTTAACTAGGAAAAATTCCTCAGATGGGCAAAGACTCTAGCACAACAGTTTAAATACTGGTTTTGGCCAGATTGACAGTACAAAGCACAGCACAGTAAAGAAGGCATTACGCTTATTTTTGGTGTAGGCAAATCTAACAAAATTAGAAACCACAAAGTGAAGCCAATCTTGGTGAAACCTATGAAGGTTCCAGATGTTGACCTTCTTTCTTCTACATGTCCCATGGAAGTTGACTAACCTTCCTGTAATAATTCACTTAGGGATACCAAATGAAGCTGTGCAGCTGATGGTTCTGGTGTCAGGACAGGGGAATAAAAGCCATTTTAACATCAACCATTGAACTTGAAATGTTCAGTGGGAGATGTTCAGTGAGGCAGTATGGAGAGAAAGCCAGACAGAATAAGGGAGTCTGGCCTCTGAAACATTCAGGATGGAGTCATCAGACACTAACTAATAAGTCAAGCCTTCAGGAAGACAGAAGTGGGAAAGAGAAGCATTTAGGGAAACTGAGGAAACAATATGCAGAACTATAGTGATTTTTGTATTCATCACCTTACGCTAAAAAATATTCAGAAACATTTTCAAGCAAAGAATTCATAAATTAAAGCGCCAGTGTCGTCTTTAACAGATATAAATGGTGGGTGATTATTTAAACTTGGCAAATAAAAGCTGAATGCCTAATTATCAACTCATTTCAAAATGTATGCTTTTGCAATAAAAGTTGGCTAGGGATCAGTTTGCATCCCTTGAAGAACTGCCTTGAATCAGTAGTCTGAGGTTGAATAAACCATTATTCTGTTAACTTTCAGACCTTCAACATATTGAAGAGAGAGACAGTGCAGAGTTTGGAAGGCTTCCCAGAAGGTTTCTGAAATTTAACTATCAATACACAGTTAAAGTAGTAAAATTTGAATTAAAAAGAAACTGGGGTTTTGCAGATTCAACAGAAGGGGCTGCTCCAAACGTGCACATTTACATGTGATCAAATCGGTCCACTTTCCTAAAAGAGAAAAGTGAGAGGTCTATGTTTAGTAGAAAAAGAGTAAGATTCTTATGAATAGAAACCAAATAAATGTGTACATTCATTTTCCATTGACATACCGAAATTACGTGAAGAAAATTGACCTTTATCTTCCTGTGAATCTATCCCACAAGATCCCCAAATCCTGTTAGCAAGCAAGATTTGGAAGACCAGAAGGGAAGATCATAGTATTTGCAAGATTTTCTATTGGAATCAGTAGAAAATGGTATGATTTGATGGGAAAAAAAAGTAAGAAACAATGTATCAGCAAATATTGCCATTTACATGAGCACATGGTCTCTTCCATAATCTGAAGTCAAACTATTTACTATCTTCAAGGAATTTCACAGTATCATTCAGTAACTAATTACACTTCTCTAAGGATTTCAGTGATTCCAATTCTGCTTTGTAAGAAATACAATTTCAGATGCCTATTACTTTTTAATAGATATTTTCCTATCATCACTACTCATTGCAATTTGGGATTAATTTTAAATGTAAACTTAGCTGAATTTCCAAGAAACATACTGTTTGGTCACACAGCAGTTATAAACCTCTAATCTCTCATTAGGTTCGGGGTTTTTTTTAACCTGTAATTAAGTTTTGTTGTTGTCATTTTAAAACATTTCATGTATTGATTCCTTTAAGTTATACTAAGTCTTCTTTATAATAATATGAATTTTATAACTAAACCTAGAACAGGACATGATACTGTAGTGAAAGTGAAAGTCAGGGAAAATAAATTCAAATTTTAAAAAGATTAACTATGAAGTTATATGAAGTTAATATGCATAACTAAGTATGTAAAGTAAAAGGGGTACATCACTATTAGCATGGTAATTCCTCTTTTTCTGTAAGTTTGGTAGCCCTAGTCAGCAATTAGGACTGAAACGAATGTGTGATACATATATTCTTTTTGAAAACGCAAGGACTAAAGAAGAGTTTCTGATTCCTAATATTTTTACTCTATCCTTTTGCCTGACAGGCTTCCTTAAAGGACTAGCCCACTGTTAACATCAAAGTTAATCAATTTCTGCTCACCATTGCACAGTTCTTTTAAGTATTATATCTGCCATCTTTATGTTAGGGTCAGGATCAAGAAAATTGGAACATCTGTGAGTATTCCTGTATTAGGACCTCCTGAGACCTCAGGATAATAAAGACAAGTTTTGCCATTTTACTGTTCTGTGAAATTCAGACTAGTCTACTAGAAAACTTCAAGAAATAGTAGAATGCTATTTTAAGGGTTTACTGCATCCCTGTGAGATAAAGATGTTTCTGAAAGAATTAAGAAGCATGAACTGCACACTTTAAAAAAAGTTAATAAAATAAAATAAAAAACTCTCCAGTCAAATAATATGTATTTAATAAAATCCTAAGCACTGCAGACAACTAAAATAGAGCATTTCTTTTATTTATGATGAATACATGGAATTTGGAAACTGTTTAGAATGTAATGACTTCTGATATTAAAGCCTGTTCAAGTAACCTCTGAGCTGAGGTTGCACAGAGTTTCTGATATACGTTTATCTTTGACAGATATAATCTCCAGGTCTTATTATCATCTTAGAGTTCCTTAAAGTTCTTGGAAAAAAGTCAGAAAGGTAAGCTTTCATGAAGGGACTAAATCCATCTGGGGTTTCTTGACTCTGAATCTGCTAAGATCAAAGTTTCCTCCATTCCATTTTCAGTCCTAGCCAGCTACAACACCTAGACTGAAAGGTGATACGCCATTGAATCAATATGTTCCTTCGTGAGCGTAACTGAAATCACATCATTTAAATTTTTAAAATATATTAAATAGGGAGATAACCGAAGATTATTTTCTAAAGCACATCAGATATGTAATAAAAGGATTCAATTCTACTACCCTTAAAATCTACATGCAACAAAAGAGCTAATTTCATTTTATTTGTAGCTCAAGATTCTCTATTTATCTGTGTTCCTCTGGTGGTTTTTGTTTTTCCCACCCCACCCCAAACATCCACAGCCCTGGCAGGATCATAAATACCCAAAGGCATAAGATTGCATACTTTCATACAGTGTCCTGCTGATGCGCACATTTCTCAGAAGTCAGAATAACTGGCTCTAGCTTTCCAACATCAAAACCCAGACAGAGCTTTATTACTGATCCATTCAATTTTTGAAGCATTTAACAGAGCATTCAGGTTCTTACAACTTTAATTCATAATAACATTTTCACATAATATGATCTATGCTTCAGTTCAAGAAAACAATAATTTAAAAAAACATTAAGAGATTTTAAAAAAAAGTTACTGTTATTTTGTCTGTTACAGTCAAATGAAATTAAGTATACAGACAGGGTTTTTATGATATGACAGCGACTAAATGAAACCTTTAACCAGGAACAGAAACAAAGCCCTAAGGCATCCTGATGCTAATAATTATTTTTATTGAAAATAGTAGTCAATGGGTAAGCTAGGTGCTTGAAAGTATCTGTAAAGATTTGTTCGTTAAACATATATTTACGTTGTACTCTTTTTGTTTCTGCATCATTCAATGCCAACTCTTACACATCCTAATAATCATATTATATAGGATACAAGAATAGGAAAGTCCTGCAGAAGGAGGTCTTGTTTCTAAAGCGTGCGCGTGTCTGTTGCACATACACATACCACAAGACCACAGGAAGCAAACTGTTCAGTGCAATCTGCTTGCTTACATAAAAACTGTAAAATTAAGGTAGTGGTAGGTATTGGATAACCCACCCTGCTAACAACTACCAGATGACACTCCACTGACCCAGCCAAGATAGCATGGCACCCAAGAGGTTAACAACTCTCTGTACAAGCCATAGAAGACTGGTCCTGACCTATGAAAAGAGAAGGTGTAATCCTTTGGTCCAGAGTGGTCTTAATCCATAGAAAAAATTATATATAAATACCCACAATGCACAGTGATGCTTGGGAAAGAGAGAAGACACCACTTCAGTTGTGGCGTCCCACGTAGAAGAGCTCTCAAGCCTGGTCTTTGCCACCTCCACCGCCAAGACGAAGAACCACCAATGACTATAGCTAACAAGACAGCATCATATTTGTGTGGTATTATAAATCTAATGCTCAATTACTATGTTTGATTAATGCTTGAATCTTAATTGTTAACAGATGGATTGCCTGAAATTTGAGCATAAAGGATCATTTGATTTGAGGTTTGCCTGGTGTCTTATTCTCTCAGAATATTTCCATCATAGTGGTACCAACTTTCCTGCAAACCAGTGTTTGCCCTGCCCTTCCATTTATTTTATTTTATTTTTTTTAAAGTAGTAGCTTCTTCATTCAATAGCAGCGTTTACATACTGCGGGGTTTTAGATACATATTGCAGGAAGTAAACATACCATTCAATCTATTAAAGAGAAAAAGATCAATTTAATGAGGCAAGACCTGAAGGCCAAAAGAGGCATTTCGGTTTTAATCCACTGTTGCATTGTCATAGGTATTATATACTCCACAGAGCAAAAATTTGTTTCAAAGGATTATTTTCAATGCTGCAGTAGCACTGAAGTTCAAGTTTAATGTTCCATCATGTTAGAGGATACACAGGCACATAATCAGATACTATTTATGCCATAATCCAAAAAAAAAAAAAACAATTTAATTCCTAGAAAGTTAATTTGACCTCTACATATTCTGAAACACTAATTGTATTTCACCTATTAATAATATTAATGATAAACTAATAATTTTATTAAATCTTTGTAGAAAGATGACAGCTTTTAACCAGATTCTATAAACAATCTGTTTAAGTTTTCCTCTTATCTCTAACTATTTATATTTAATCTAACCAATTTTATTACGGACAGGTGACAAGTATTCCTTCAAGCCATTCCTGTTGTCGAGTGTGGCTGAGTTGGAACAGTTTATGCACTCTTGGCATGTTCACTTCTCTCCTGAGACGCACAGTAAAGCAACATTACTACATTTGTTTCACTGATGAGAACACATTTTCCTCTTTATCTTTGCCATCTACTGCATTACTGGTAAGTGAAATAAGCAATAGAAGAGATCTGTCAGAACTTAGATACCTCAATTTTTGAATGAGTTTGAATTTACACATGTAAAAGGACATCAGTAATTTTCTCACATTTTCCTAATCTTCCCTGATGGATTCAGGCCATGCTTTTCATTTACTCCAGATGCGATAACCAAACTGTCAACTATGTTTCAGCTTTTCCTTTAATCTTTCCCTGGAGCCAATAATAAAAGATTAGTAATTGACAGTGGTTGCCAGGCTAAGGGTAATGCTTATTTTAAACACACGAAGCAAGAGCTGTATTCTTTGAAGGGATAATTTGCAGGAGGCCAGAAAATTGGATTACTTTGTTATCTGTTGTGTAAATGACAAAGATATTCAGTGTCCTTAAAATGTCAAGGCAAGTTTAATTAAAAATTTACTACCTAATTCGAAGGTGGGAGAAGAGAACGAAAGAGAGGAAATGGAGTAATGTTTACAGGTAATTTAGAAACTTTATCAGGAAGCATATAATGTTAATAAAAGTTAATTTTTGAACCATACAGACTTTTTTGAAAAGGAAAAAGTATCCATTCTAGTCAGAAGCTGAACATATGCAAGGCATCATCAACTAGACATTAATTACCTATATTTTAAAAGTCTAGAGATGGAAGTGAGAGAAGGTCTCAAGAAAACATTTAGAAAAATGAGCTGCCTTAGAAAGAAATTCTCCAACCACATCCATAGTTCACTAAAGTTGTCTGCAAAGAGATGGATTTCACTTTAACTGTGAAGTCTCTTAATTACAAAGCATATTACTACACCAAGTAACATAGTACTTTTCCTAGATTAGATGCAGAGCACATTTTTGTTTCCCTTGTAAAGTGAGGGAAATCACTTGGAGAACATTAATACTTTGGGACAGACTCTGTTTCAGGCAGTACAGCTGAGCTCAACTCCGCTACTGCATGTAGACACTCATTAGGTAATCAGATTGGATACAGGAAATTTGAATCGAAATACTAGTGCAAAACTTCTTTGGTGTGGCTCTTGCTGAGAAAAGCTGTGGCAGAATTGTTGTTATTGACAGCAAACAACATAACACCGATTCTGCTGAGATAAAGTACACAGTTTGAATAAGGTCAACAAATTTTTGGAAGTAAAAGTACATTAAAATTTTATTTTTTAAACAAATGTTGACGTGTCTCACTAAAGGAATTATCTATCTTTAAGCCTTTATCATACGTCTCAACGTTTGTTTTTTTTTCTGTTTATTAATCTGGCTTCTTTCAGTTATGTAGATCTTTCTCACAAATCAGATATATGTATATATAACTGTGTAGATATCTAAGGCACAAGCTACCCTTATAGCTGATGCTCATGCCTACTGACAGCAGGAACAGAAATAACACCGTAATCTTCATACACATCACAGGTGGGTGCAACATCAATGTGGCGTGGGTGCAATACCACGTCTTGCCACCTGGGAGCACACCAGTAATCTGAGGACTTTCCTTGTCGCTATCCTTTCGAGAAAAATTTGGATCTGTAAATAATTTGTCACCTAATAATAATGTCTAGCACCTTATCTTAGTCACATACTGTTTTTCTTATAACAAAGGAAATTTTTACTGCAAAATACGTTAAGAAAGCAGAATACAATCCAATACTGAGATTTTTCATAGATAGGATAGATGGCAAGCACCATGGTAAAAATCAAAATGAGCAAGAAAACCGGAAAAGCAAAACAGATAAAGATGGCTTTCAATTTTCCAACCTATTTAATTAATAAATATTGTATCTTTCATGGAAATGTGCTGCAGTGCCATGGAGCTGCTTCAGTACCAAAGAACTTCATCTAAATCTTCACAGTTTGGCTTATGCCTTTTCTGCAATGTAAAGTGACATGCAGAGTTTAAAAATTAGCTTTAAACACACTTTGCTTATGAAATATTATACTGCCATTAGCTTACAACACATTGCATGTTATGACTGACTTAAAGCCATGTGTATAAGGGAGATGACTCAGTATGTTACAGGAAAAAAAATAAATCTCTGGCTATATTAGTTTATTCTTTGAAGTTTTACAATCATTTCTCATTTCATTCTCAAAAACTGAAAGCCCAGTCCTGCACAAAATGAATCACTGGACAACGAGGAATTTGAGTACCATTTGAAATAGTCAGTCTCAGTATGGAAGTAGTATTTGTAGAAACACGTAGTTGAGTTAGATGGATATGTGTGTTCTGTGATCTCTTTCACAGAGGTCACTTTCGCTATGAACAGACAGAACTGTGGTTTAAATAAAAGTGCGTGAAGGGAAATGGACTGTTAGAATTTAGGAGAAAGATGGAAAACATTGCAGTTCAGTATGTGTCTATCTTTAAGCACACTCACTTTCAGAAACGTGTTTGACATTTGAGTTATAAAAGCTCCCTTTGTTTTGTATCTAATCTAGAATAATATTTCCTGTAATCAAATGTCCAGGCAAATGGATAGAAAAATGGAATGGTATCTTCCTATAACTATTTTATTTATGCAGTTAAGTACAGATTCTTTCTGAAAAATTACATTGTTAAATCAATAAAAGCACCAGGTTCAATCAACACGAAGACTGGACCTCAAGAATACATATAGATTGACGAGCTAGATTTGACTAAAAGCCTGAATTAAATAACTATCTGCTTCATTATTTGTGAAAGAATCTAAAGGTCACCATAACTCAATACTGGGATAAATTTTCCCAGGGCAGGTAAGTGAAACAATAAAATGCTTTTTATGGTTACAAATTAGCAGATAATTTGAATATTTGAACATTTAAAAGTGGATGAAGTGGCAAGCAGGATGATTTATAGGATGGATTTTTTAAAACTAGAGAAGGAAACACAAGGACATTTTCATAGTAATTCAGAGTCTATAAATCAATGAATTTCTTTATAATCAATAACATACATCAGACAAATAAATACTAGAATCCTTCTAACCAGATATGTTAATCTCTAAATTAAATGGAAAATATTGACAATACAAGTCTCTAAAGAACTGAATTTTCCCATTGGAGTTTAGCTATTTGTTTACACATTTTATTAAGTATTGTCTCAAGAATCTGAGATATTTTCTGATTTCATTGGTGATGAAGAAGAGAGAGGGGGAAAAAAAAGGTTAGAATAGAATGTTTTAAAACAACTTCTATTCACATAAGTGAGGTGGGTTTTTTTAACTGTATTTTATTCTTTTTATAGAGATATTACTAATATTTCAGAAAAAAAAATTAAATTCCTGAAAAAGGTACCTAGACTAAGCAAGAGATGCTGAATCTCTTATGATGCTTTCTCCAAAAAAGAGAATACAGAGAGTGAATCACAGGTGCCTCCATAATGTAGTGATATCTATTTATTAACACGTCTTAGATGGGATACACTTGTGGGAAAGGAGTTGATCACAGTGAGAGGCTGCATAAAATTTTTGTTATATGATGACTTCTTCAGAAGTGGCATCTAAACCACTTTTATACATTAAAATGACAAAAGATGCAGAAGACGTAAATAAGAAAAAGGGATGCTCGATAGGGTACACTTGGGAAAGGCTATTCTGTATTTGCAGTTGACTTGAAAATATGAGAGAAAGACTGCAGCCTATTTTTACTGCAGAGAATTGGCAACAAGATAAAGCTTTTAAGGCAAAAACATTACCTTCTCTGTTATGACAAAATGTCACCGTTCGGATTTTTTTTTTTATAAGATAAATGTCATTTAGGAGCATTGACAGGGGATTCCCAAACGCATTTTCCTCATCCATAATTTCATATGTCTTTTACTACTTGTATAAGACTCTGGGTCTGGACAGCCCATGGGCATGAGCAGCAAAGCTGGGAAAGAGTCTGAGTGTAACAGGTGAAATTATTTTAAGGAGCAGAGGATGATATTGGGTTTCAATGAGTGACTCGGTGATCGACAAAGAATTCATGTATCTCACAGAAAAATCTGGCTTGGCAGGGCCAAGGGACACTAAGAAGGTTTCCCTACAGTATGAAACCATGTCAAAATGAAGAGGATGCTCCCAAGGTAACCAGTGACACACAGAAAACAAAGTGAGAGACCCTCTTTCTCTTGTAAGCTTCTGGCCCAAACCATTTTCACTGAAAGAAAAAGTGAAACATCAGAAGCCCTGACAAACCCATGAGTCAACAGGAATGAACAAAGCAGAGCTTATTTACTTCATACTTCAGAAAAAGAAAAAAAAGCAACACCAAAATTAAATATTACAAGAAAAAGTAATGAGAATGTTTTCATTGAGATTTGTAAATAGAAGTTAGTTCTAAACACTCAGTAGAAGTCTGTTAAAACTCCATTCATGCTTCAGTTGGCTAAAATTCACATATCTAATGAAAGCAACAGTAAATCTGGACTGCAGAAAGTACAGTTCCACTTAGCCATGACAAGGAGAAAAGCAGTCTATGTGCTAAGATCTGTTAAATACCAGATTCATTTTAACTGTCCAGCAAATGACTCACTGAAAAAAGGCAGTAAAGGATAAAATTAAGTCTTGGCAGACTGAATTAATTCACATCCTTTTCCTTTTCAAATACCTATGGAAAAATTCTTTTCCTTCTCTAAAATATAAAGAACTGCAATAGTTATCAACAGCTAAAACAGTGCATAGAATATCTTTGAAAGGTTGGGGTTTTTAGGGGTAAATTCTACTTCAGAAAATTTACTGTTTAGACACTAACCTGAAGAAATGCCAAAAAGAGAAAAAAAACCTTTAGTAATATAGTTCATAATTACATAAGTACACTCACAACATTGTCTTCTCTGAGTTCCCTTTTATACAAGAATCTTGATATCCCTTGAAAATAACCAATTCATTACATGAATCTTCATCAAAACCATCTTGTAAACCATCGTTACAAAGAAGGTTAGCAATAGAGAGCAGAATTTTTGCAACAAGATATGAATTTTTTCTAAGAACGCTTACAAGGAAATGCCACCAGCACTGTACAAAAAATATACACATATTTACCTTAACAAGCTCTTTGTGATGAAGAGACCTTTTGAATTGCCCACTGATATCATTCCATAGACCAGCAAAACCTATTAAAATGCCTTTAGCAACTTTTTTTCCAAAATATCTATTACCATGTCACTCTCAGACAGGAATTTACTGATTTCATTGCAGTATAATAAACTGGGGAGGTAAGTCTTGCTCTCAAACACAATTTATCACTTACGGGGCGAGTTCAATTTGTGTTGAACTAAAAATTTAAAATCAACCAAGGGGGCACTGGTTGGAGAGTAATTTTCTTGAAGATTAACTTAGCAAAGCATACATAGATACTGGTTCATCTTAATGTTCCATCCATAATTTTAGCCTATAAAGCTGGAGAGTTAGGAATTTCCTGCCATTCAAAACCTAGACATTAAAACAAAAGAAATAGTACAGATAGAATAATTTATCTCAATAAAATATGCATGTATATTGATTAGCAAAAATTATGGTTATACTATATAGATTATCTTCTTATGAAGCAGCAGAAATTTCCTTATGATGTTGCTAATGGGTCTTTTCTATAGTGAACTGCTAACTGATATGGAATAGGAAGGGTTTGGGCAGCGAGCAAACAATCTTCAAATAGTTTTCATTCTTTCCCTGGATATAAAACTTTTCACATAGCTCTAGTATTGCATATCTTTGAGCTAAAAATCTAAAAATCTAATCTAACAGAAGTTGTTGACTTCCTTATTTTCTCTGTTTTCCTTGATTTTGTGAAGGTAGAAAAGAAGGTTAACGATTCACTTTTGGTGTTCAGGAGATGTTGCTACAATTGCAATTTGTTTCTTCTAGCAAGCACATGGAACAAAGTACAGTATTTTGTAAATCATGCTGAAAATACTAGAGTTCAGATTATAGACTGACATATGCTGAGCATTCATGCATGAAAAAATCCAAATAAATAATGAGGATCATCTAAGTGAGTTAGTTTTGCAATGATGGTTTGTTTGTTTGTTTTAATTTACAGGTGACAGAACTGAACCAATCAATTCTGTTAGAATTGATGATGATATTGACAGGCTAACCTTTGGTATTAATCTAAAGCACTGAGCCTTCCAGACAAGTGAAGAAGAAATGATATAGCTATTTCCTTCAAGTTATACAAATAGCATATATCCAAAGATTATCCCTTCTTCCCAGTCAATGTTGCTACATGCTTTTAAGCACAAGGAGCAGAGAAGAGGAATAGAAAAAAAAAACAAACCAGAGAAATATTTATGCTGAGGTAAGAAATGCTTCACAGCTCATATACTGAATTTCATGTACTTTGCAAGTATTAATATATTAATATAATAAACATAACTGATTCTTGAAAAATCTTGGTTGTTAGGTTTTGCATAATAATAGTAACCCAGTAACACTTAATTTCATTGGTCCTCTAATGAATCAAATTTCCAGACTTTCCAATATATCCTAGATTTTTTTATAGGCATATTAACCTAGACAAAGGCATTAGATTAACTTTTATTAAATACGTTTCTACATGTACTAATGTATCTGTAAATTTATGTAAGGGAAAATTAAGAATACAGAGTTTTGTGTTTTTCAACTACCACAAACAAGGAACACGTGCACATCTATTACAATTGTTGTTACAGCCAAACAATTCTGATTTCAATGAAACTAAGAGAATGGTAAAACATAGATTTCCCTCTGCGATACTAAGCACTGGCTCTTCTGATATAGTTCATCTTACTGCAATACCAGTTAACATATTTCTTCAGTAGAACTGTATTGAGCCCAGTCATAGCACTGTATAACATTTCATTTATTCTAAAATAATATATTATTATCAGATACAATTTTTGAACAAAGAAAGATAGGTTTGAATAATGTCAATGACTTGATATGAAGCAACTGTGTTTTGAAACCTGCACTTTTGTCTTTTCCCTCCCCCCTTCAAATCTAAATATCACACATACAGGAGCATGAAGAGCTGTTTGATTTTCATGCTAGCTCAGGGGTAGCTCTTTAGGCAAGCAGTAAAAGGCAAAGTTATAAGGAATGATTTATTTGAATCAAATGCAAATATTGAACAATGGAAATTATTTTTAAGGACCAAGATCAGCGAGACACTCAATAGTTTAAAAGACTGTGCATGACACTGCGTAAGTACAGAACGCATAGATCTTCAAATCATATCTAAATGTTTTGTGCTATATGCCAAACTGTGTTGCTGTAATTTACTAAATTCTGTGCATTTAAAGATCACTGGTAATACCAATGTATACGATCAGTACACATGCCACTGCATTTGTTTTTTCTTCAACAGCTATGAATAGTATTTACAAGTACTGAAGTACTATTCAAATATTTCTATCAATACTAACCCAGCTGCTATGTCTAACTGCTTCTATTGCATCTCACCTTTCAAATTCCTTTTGTAAAAAATTATCCAAGATCACATTCTTTAAAAACATCAGCTTAAATCTGATGACTACTTCACTTCAGTTCTTTAAGTTGTTACTTAAAGTAACGACCACTTTAAATTGGTACTGTTCATCAGAAGGTGCTTTTATCTACAGCAGTAATTCACTTGGCATGTAGCAGGGGCAGATGAGACAGACTGAAATGAATGGAGAACATTGTAGAACCCTCCAACTGAAGAACTTATATAATAGTATTGCCCCTTTCCACTCCCATCCACTGCTCCCTAAGGACATACTGAATTTGAGGATGCTCATAAGGGATCTATTAAAAGCATTTTTTAAGGTTATATCATAAAACAGGCTAATAGTACAGGACTTAAGAGAAATTATTACTTTAGAGACTGCTCAATTAGTATTCAGTTCCTCTTGATGGAGGACAAGGAAGTGTTTGTGGTTTGTGCTTCAGAATATCCAGACGAAAGTATCTGCGGTTCCAGTTTGATTACAAACACATGAAACCATGTTGCTTCTTTCTTGAAAAGATTCTCTCTGTGAGAGTTTATACAGAATTTGCAACTTGACAGTAATTAAGATGAGCCTAAAAAAGGTGTCTTTGAGAGGGCATGATGACAAGACAGTCAAGAGGATAATGACAACGAATGTTGGCATCTTTCACTTTGATAGAAGGCATATTATTTCTGTTCAAAGACAGTACCTTCATAGTCACAATGATAAAATGCAGGTAACAGCTACAGACAAACTTAACAATGGTCAAACATCTCAAGAAACCGCTTTGCAAGATTAAATGGATGATAACTGTATTTATGCAATTGACCCTATTGATATTCCCCAGTAAAGCTGATTTTTATTATTATTATTATTCACTGAATTTGCTTCATCTTGAAGTTTATTTTTCTTCTGCCAAAGTAATCTTATCTTGAATCAACTATTTTTTTGCTGTCTTATCAAACTTTTGCAATAATTTTAAACATGAATATGCATGTGTGTTATTTATCTACATCAAATGTTTTACATGCTTTCATCAGTAATTCTTGCAAGTTTTTCAAGGTTCTTTGTCAGAATGGAAACACTTTTATATGGCAAACTCTTTACAAAACTAATGTCTCTAGAGTAATGAAGTTTTGAGGATGAAAGATTAAATCCCTGAAGGTTTACAGTCTTGAAAGTATTTTTCACACAAATATTCCTCTTTTCTTCATTGCAATTATTAGGACTGCACATCATTTAAGAAAAACACTCTGCTAAACTTTCTAACCAGACATAATACTCATTTGGTTTCACAATATATTCCTATGCTACTAATATTTAAGTTCTGTGTTCTTCTATGAAATAAAAGGATAAGTTGAAATCACTTCACTCATGGCACACCCAAACAAACGTGCATGTAACCTTGAATGAATTATTGTATGGCCTATATTTATGAAATACAAAATTGATATCTAAAAGGTACAAACTAGAAAGAAAAAGAGATTTCCTAGTTAAACCAAGGAAATTTAACTCTGTTGAGTGAGATATGAGTAAATTGTATATTGATTAACATTACTAATTTACAGAAACTTCAATGGGTGACCTGCGGGGAGAAGAGGGAGTGCTCTATAACGCATTGGTAGAACCAAAATTCACTGCTTACAGGGATTTGATTACGATTACAAAGTTATAAGAGGACAAAAACACGTCTTTCCCCACCCATGTTGAAATTTATATGGGGGCATGGCGGAGGCCAAATGGAAAACTTTCTGAGATAGGACTCTTAACAGAATTTTGTATGGAAATCTGGCGGCTTCATTTTTACGTTTTTGCGTTAGTGTGTCTTGGTTTGAAAGACAGGTGTCTGCTGAGGAAGGCAGGAGCCTCCCTTGAAATGGAAAGTGCAACCCCCTTCCCTCCAAATTATTATAATTTTGAAATTAACGGGCCTTCAGGCAAAGATATGGGGAATAGGAATAACAGATCTTTACTAATATATATATATATATATATATATAACACAAGGCAGGGAAAAAACAAACAACCCACTGGTTTACACTGAAAGAGTCAGAAATACAACCTGACACCCAGTTAGGGTGGCAGTAGCAGTCCGATAAGATGCTGGCTGCAGTCCTCCTGAAGTGATGGACGTAGTTCTGTGGAAGCAGCGATCAGGTAAAAGAGTCTGGTCTTCCTCCGAAGGTCCAGTGGTAAGTAGATAGCTCTTGTCCTCTGGAACTCCAGTGGGGGGAAAAACTCCTCTGGGAATCCAGTGGAAGAAGGCTGCTAGGGTGTTCTAGATCTCAGTTTTTATTTGGCATGGACTGCTTGGCTCCTTCCCCCCGGGCGGAGCATCTCACAATGGGATGGGGAGTCGTGAGGCAGTTCCTTGATGGGCCATTAACAGGAGATAGCCCAGGAGCGAGTTATCGATGGGTCAGGCGATAAGGCGTTGTTGTGCCCATTAACAGAAGATAGTCCCGAGGGGGGAGGCAGGGAGCACCGCCCCACCTGGTCTCAACAGCTCCTGAAGACGGTAATAGAATACTTTTTTTTCCTTTTGGCACATTTTACACTGTAACCTAGGACATAGTGCCCTTTCTATCATGCTTATTATTAATGCATGCTATATAAAGCAAGATAAGCTTCAGCTGATTTCACCAATACAAACTATCTCTGTTTTCCAGAGGTAACTTTTCCACTGCACCCTGGGAAATTTACTGAATCTCACAAACACAATCCTGAGAATTATCCCCTTTGACAAAAGACTGCTCAGACCTTATTATTATGGCCACTAATCAGTAAAATAAAGTGATTTTTAATCACAGCAGATAATTGCATATATTTTTATCTTAGATTAATTTTTTAAGAAAGTGCATCTTCCCTAAATAAAGGCTGCAAACTGAAAATGTTGATTTTGCTTTCAGCTTAACTTCAACTAAATAAGAAAAGAAAGAATTCTGTCCAAAAACTGGCTGGAAATGGAAATTGGTAAACAGTTCCAAGCCATAAGGATTTTAATAATGTTAAAAACTTCATATCACAAGTAGCAGGGCTAAAAACAACAGCCAAAAACTTCATAACAAGCACAATTTATGAATGTATTTCTATGATCTGGTTGCCTCCAATTGCAGGGAACTGAGCTCTGTGACCCAGCAACTCCCATTGCACCCTCTGTCCTTTATTAACTTGTATTTAATTGGATATATCTTTTTAAAAAGAAGCTGAGCATCAAAAAACTGAAAGTGGAGTAATACAAAAGGACCAAAGGAAAATTAAAAAAAAGTAATGAAAATCTATGTAGTTTATGGGTGTCTAGGGAAATCACATCTCTAGTTCTCTATAGGTTAAAAATATAACAATTTCATTTTAAATAGCTTTTGTGCAATTCCAGATAACTTCAGGTGGTACAAAAAAAAGCAAATTTTGCATTTTTCTATGATTCAGCCTCACAAATTATGCCTCTTGATGCAATATGGGCAGGATAATTATACAGAACACACATGTGCAAAAGGTAATTCTGAGATCTTTAATAAGTAGCTAACCTTTCCAGAGGAATTAGCGAACTAAGTCTGCACTGAACCCTTACTGAAACAGCTACAAATACACCTAAAGGAGCATACATGTAAGATGTTGATGCGCGGGCTGTTTTTATATGTGGATGAAATCCATGCTATGATGAGTTTAAGGCCTCTACATAAATTTCTGACGCATTTCAATCTAATTGGCTCCTCTCATTAATGAGAAATGTCTAAAGTACTGTCCTGGGATAGTATTTCACTGCAGAATCTCAGCACACAATGCTATCTTTCTGCTTTATGTAGCAGCATGTTGTCATGATTCTCCTATATGTTTTACCAATAGCCAACTATCGTCCCACCTCGTTAGCCTATACACGGATTACTAGGCGAGTATATGTGTACAAATATGTATACACACACACACATATATAGGAGGTTAGTATACCAATCTATAGTACAGATCAGGGATTGATAACCATACCCTTGCTCAGCCACCACAAACTTTGACAGTATGTCATGGGCATGAAGCTTGTGGTCATAGGCATTGTGCAGGTATTAACCCAGGTCCCTTTTCTGCTTCTTGTTGTCCAGTCAATATCATATAAACCCACCTTCTCAAAATCTCTGTTGTTGTTTGCACTGTCCCTTTCAGCATTTATCTCAAGAAATAAATGTACAACACAGAAGGTATGGAAAGAATGTGAACAGATGAACAATAACAGAAACAGTTAAGGAACCATAACATCATTTTGAGCTTGAAAAGGTCCTCAAAACCCCCACTAAACAAAACCAATCTCCTCCATTCCCTGAGATGCTGTGCAGTGCCTTGAGGTTGTTTGAGCAATAAACAGACCCAGGGTTGGGAGAAGCAATAGTACAGTAACAATAAATTTTAATGCAGTTGTCAGAATTGTCAATGAATAGATTCACTTATATTTTCATTTATTTAGCTTGGCACTACAGAATTCCTACTCTCTACTGTATTTTCACTGTGGTTTACTTTAAAAACTTGAAACCAGTATCAGGAAGTTATCCTCCCTGTAACAGTCAGCTTATTACTCTTGAGACATTTATTTGCTAAATAAATATTTTTTGGGTTAATAAAAATATTACTTGCTTTATTCGCAGCAGATTTTGAATTGAAATTGCATAGCTATAGAATATCCAAAGTCCAACAAGCCACACAGACTTTACAATTGGAAAATGGAAAAAAAAAAAGTAGATAAAACCTTTCACCTAAAAAAAAAAAAATCTCTGTAGGACTAAATCACATGCAGGAGACAAGTGTACCTAAGATGGCGTCACAAGCTCACAATCGTTCCCTCAATAATATTACCTGGTATAATACAGCAGCTTAGAGATTGTTTTCATGGAGATGGGAACTGACAGACTTGACCTGGAGGACCCAACGTTTTTCTGTGCCCTGTGAAACATAACGTACCCACTCAGGAGACATTCCCTTCACCCACGCATGCTCTTTCCCCAGTCATAAACCACTAATATCTTTTACAAAGTCATTCTTTTTTTCTTTCTATTTTTTTTTAAACACCACACTCAAAAGCACTCGGGAACACTGTACAGTGTTTCGTAAGCATAAGAAATGGAGAAACAGGAATAAGATTTTGACCACCTGACAGCTTACACAGGGAGAAAGAGGTGGTGACAGCTCCAGCTGTTCATATCTTAAGTGCCCCTTATTTCTTAAACGATTGCCAATTCACAATGGCAATGGAAAAATGTGGAAGTGAAGTCATTCTACAGCTATACCATTAACGAAAATTATTACCTTGGTATTTTACACTACTGGATTTATCCTAATTGAGAAAGTAAAAAATTAATTACATCGTTTCAGCTTCTGGTTAATGCTTTTATTTTTTCCACTATAACTTTATTTTCCCTCCTGCCTTTGATTTTCATGTCCTGTAGATTAAAAATTGAAGACAGTGAATAACATAATAATCACTAAATAATCTTTTCTGTAGAAAGAAATATTTTAAATAAGGAAAAGTACAATCCCATTTTTTAAGTTTCTTCAGGATGAGACTAAAATTCTGAAGGCCCTGGATTACCAGGCTCCTGTCTTCAGGCTTTAAAGGGGTGTCCAAAAACTAAGTCAAGTGCCTGTCTTCTGCACACTATTAAGACCACCTATCACTGGTCAATTTTCTTACTTTAGATTTCAGTTGCAATCTCTTTCCTACAGTTTCCAGCCCGTGCATCCCTTTCACTGGGCTGCCTCACAGGTTAGCTCAGAAGTTAACCCACTTTATTCCAAGGTATAGAGACTTTCTCTTAACTGGATCCAAATATTTAATGTATTGAGACTGTAATTCCAGAAAATACCATCTGTCACCAAATCTCAGTCTTAAAGACAGACAGAATTCATGTTTACAGACATTACAAACTAAGCAGCTAACTAGTCTTGAATAACGCTGTTTTCTACATCCTTTGCCTTTTGAAACTATAGTCTGGACCCCTGCCCACATGGTCAAAAATCTTGCTCCTCTAAATTGCTCATGTCACGTATTTTTCAGTGAACTATAGCTATATGAAATATATCAGGAAAGTGTTACTTTTTATTTCACATTCGTTCTTAATTTTATGCTGAGAATCTGATGAGATATAGATATGTATTCAGAATTTCTACAATATGACCTTTCATGAATTTGATTTACTAAACCCTCAGATGCAATAGTTCCCATTTGCATGCTTTGTTTTATATGGATGACATTTTCCCTCTAACATTAACCTGCCATTTCATTGTCTCCCAGCTACCTTCAATATGTTTCATAGATAGAACAATTTTGACTTGTCACAAAATCAAAATTGGCCCACAAAAATTTAGCTGTGATAAAGAAAAATCAGTTTTGTTCTTTTTTGCTCTTGTGAGAGCAGAATTTTACATTAAGTCTCCTGTCACCTTTTTCATAGAAACATAGATTGCTCTTCTCCTAGGCCACGTATTTTACATGAGTCTAAAGGTCCTTTCATGTGGTATGGCATGTCATCTGTACTCATTAAAGTATTATTTATAGAACTAAATCTAAAAAAATAAACCATGAAAATTCTTTGACACTATTCCATTGACTAAAACCCATGAACCAGTTAAGAAACTAAGCTCTATGAAATCACTGACGTGCTTTCCTTTGTAATTATCAAATATGGTTATTGCTGTATACTTTGGATGTTCATCTGATCTACATGAGGCACACAAAGAATTGAGGATTTAGTAAGACAAAACATATGAAATTATTGCAGGGATGGGGAATTGTTTCATATTCCTTCTTATAGCATAAACTTTTTACTTGTCCAGGAGAACCAATGCAAAACCGAAGGCTATATCAGAGGTGACAATTCATTTTGCATCATCACCAACAAGAATGCTGAGACATTGCAGAGCAAAAATGATGGCTAGCAGGTCATCCAACAGGTCTTAGTGCGGTTCTTATGTCTCAGAAGACAAAGTGCTGCAAGCTAGTACCCAGTCACAGTCTGCCTTCAGTGCACAGGACATGTAAGATCAACAGGCAATCTCTGGCATTAGGACGAAGGAATTTCTCAGTGGGAATAAGCCAGTTTTCTATCACCATGAACTTCTGATTTCTAGCTTTTTGATTCTATTGATATAGCTAAGATAGGTGCAAATCTCTTTTTCAGTATTTGATTCCTTCAGTGAATCAGTAATATCTGCTGTGGGTTGTGCTGCTTCATCATTTTACAAAATGTACGCACAAATATACTATTATTTTTCTCCAAAAATAAAAGTAATCAATATTATTGAAACACACGTGTTAGTAGCACCTATTAAGAAACACAAGTTGTTACTTTGGTTTAATAGTTGTCGTCTTTAAAATAAGGATGCACGATGTTACAAAAACATGTAAAAAATAACGAAATTCATGAGAACAGCTTACTCAGTATAATTAAAGTATTTTTGTAAAATATATAGTGTGACTTTTTAATAAGCTATTCAGTGCACTACCAACCTTTAAAACTAAAATACTGTGCATCTTAATACATCTTGACTCCTCTGCTCTGAAAACCAGTACAAAACACGCACTTCCCAGCACACTAACTACCTAGCTGAATGACTCCCTACAGCTCATCATTCTTTCTGTTAACTCAGTTGACAAACTTTTATAAAATGTTATCATGAAAAGGCCAGAAGAAAAAAGTCCCAAACTATGGCTTATCCACATCCCATACTATCACATATCATGATAAATAATTATGATTAATAGTCATAATTCTTATTCTAACAATATTGGAGTTATAAAGAAAGCAACAGATTAATGAAAAGATATACTATCCTTATAAGAAAAGAAAATTAATTCTTTAAAAAGTAAATCATATATATGTATACAGTATAAAGAATATGGATCTTGCAATCCAGACCCTTATTTTCAATGAAAAGAATGAAGCATAGATGAGAAAAAGTAGTTTTAAAGTTCTCCTGAAATATCTCCAGATTACTATTTTGGACAGATGGGACAAAAAATAATTTCATTTGGAGTCAAAGGAAGACTTCTTCCCCAGTACATTCCTGTCTCAGATTGCTGTATTGCCCAGGTGAACTGCAAGTTACCCTGAGCCTTCCCCTATGAGTTTGAAGTTCTCACTGCTGATTCACTGACAATACACATCTCAGAGAAGTTGTTTTGTCACACTTACTAAAAACATTAATAATAGCAGTGAACTATGTCATCTCAGAAATATATACAATGCAAAGTTTCACTTCTTAAGGACTCTGATGCAGTTGATATTTTGCATAATAATGAAATACATGAAGAAATATTTTTATGCATTGAAAATACAGGACTTCACTACAGGGGTTTTGGTTGTGGGTTTTTTTTTTGGTTGCTTTTTTGGTTTTTTGGGTTTTGTTTGTTTGTTTGTTTTTTTTTAAAGATCAGTTTTCAAGTCCCAGAAGTACAATACACCAAACTAAGAAAAGGCAGTCTTACCCACGTACTTGCGAGGAGAAAAAAATTTGGCACGGGAAGCCCCTTCCCCTCCCTGATCCTACTATTTATCAACCACAAAAAACTCCGACAACAAAAAGATGTGATGGAGACGCGTGCAGTTCAATTCATACCTAAACAATAGCAGAGGATTTTATACCTTTTTTGCTGTTGTATTTGAAAAGTTTGTCTTTTCATGTGGATGACAATCTACTTTCCTGCTGAACTTGTATCTTGGTGTCCTTATGTGTTCATCATTAGTTTTCAAAAGCAAGTGCTAAATTTACATCTATGTGAAACACCTAGCTGTTGTACAAAGATAATTGCTTTTCAGATCCACAGAGAAACAGATTCTGAGCTCAAATTCATAAAGGTAGGAAACAAAATGACTATAAAATAACAAATAACAAATGAGATAAATCCCACTACTTTCCTACCCCAAATAATACAACACCAATGCTGGCAACTCTCCCTAAACAGTCATCATGCCGCCAACCACAATGATGAGAAGGACATTCCAGGCCTACCAGCACTACTGCTTGCCACCATCCACCAGCAGAGAACTAGATTTTAGATATATATTTGCTCAGCATTGTTGCTGATAATATACACGAATTCGCATTCATCACCACAGAAATGTCAGCCTAGGGAAGAGCGTGGACGCCTAGGAGTGTCAGGGTATCTATCAAAACAAGGCACTGTGACAGCTGTGCTGGAAAAATGCAGCTATGTAAAAAAAACAAAACAAAACAAAACAAAACACAAAGACATTGCAATATTCACAGTAAAAATGATAGGACTGAATATGAAGAGAGTGTGTCCAGATCAGTTGGCTTAGAGAGAGATACTGGAAAGAGTAAGAAGGAAATAACATAGTAAACTAAAAGAATTCTGGCTGGTCTTCAAGTAGTAAATGCCAGATGTTTTATACCTGGAAAAAAAAATACATATTGAAGGTCAGAAAAGGCCATATAAATATATATATATATATATTTCAAGATGAAAATGAAACACTACAAAACATGTAAAGTGACTGATACTGACGTTTGTAGTTACATCAGCATTCCTCTAGACATTATGGTTAAAAAATGTGGTTTTATTTTTCTGGTTTTTTTTTGGAGGGAGGGGAGTTTGGTTTAGGGTTTTGTTTGGGTGTTCCTAGGAGAGTGTTTCAGCTTTTTTTTACTAAATGTGTGCTTTATAAAACTCTTCCTGACAAAGACAGATCTAGTTCACAACAATTGTTGTAACATTACCCAGGAAAGGTTCGTGCAGGGCTGAGCAGCACTGCATGATTTAGAGTATTTCACCCAGCTAATAAGTTTCCTGTGAGTAGCAGCAAACTTCACAGGGAAATATCCACCTAACATCAGCCTCAGTGAAGTTCATCACTGTACGCACTCCACACCTCAAACTGAATGTGACCTGGGGACAAGTGACGTCCGTGTCATCCCCTTACAGCCAGATGGCTGCAGCCAGTGCTCAGCTGCTCCTCAGCACCTGCTCCTTCACCCCAGAGCAGGGGGACCTCTGACAGCAGAGCATCCAGCCGTGTTTCTGGACTCTTCAGTTTAAATAAATCCCTCTTGTCAACACCAATCTCTATAAAGCCACGTCATGTCTTAGGGAATATGAAAGGTACATGGGACTGTGAGTAGAAATCTTTGCCATCAGGGCCGTTTTCAAACCAGAAGTATATGATTTTTCCCATTTCCCTCTCTGCTTTTTGCACCAGTGCCTTTGATCAGGGTGACCAATTGCTGCAGGCACACTTGCTGTTTGGTGGGTCTTTTTTATTTCCCAGACGGCGTAGTATTGCTCATGTAGTTTTGCAAAATAATAGTATACATTTTTTTGCTCCCTCAAAGCTCCAGAAAAAGACTTGTAAAAAACAAAGTTCAGATTTTCTGAGGATGAATTTTCACTGCTTGAACTCCTGTCATGCTTCACACACACTCCATGTGAACCCTTCCCTGTCAAAGCCCCTGATCTCTCACCCTTCCCCACACTTTCCCACCTCTTATGGTCCTCAGGACCAGCGGAGATCCCACTGCTGCCCTCTGTGATCATGAAACAGTTTCAGACTGTCCACTAGTGTTTAGCATTGAAACATGACAGAAAAAGTGCCAGTTGTTCAAAGGTTATGCAATTCATGTGAAAATATTTGGAAGATTTCATATTTGGGGGCAGGGGGGAGGACGGTTAGAATTGCTTGATCAGCAAAACTTTAATTTCCCTACAATAGCTGATACAGCTGAATTAGGGCGATTATCCTTATTCACAGATCATTCTAGCAGCTTACAAAGTGATTAAACCACTGCTTGCTCATTTATTATTTCTGTATTCCCATTTACTTTTACTGAAATCCTAAAAAAAATACGGCCAATATAGCTGGTTTATTTCGCATAATAATCTAGATTGATTTTACCACCATAATACTTAAACACATTTTATTTCCCGAGGCATTAAGCATAGTTTACAGTTAGCTGCAACAGAGTGCTTAGCATCAAAAATGCTGGGCTTTTAGCTGAGACAAAAGGATTGTAGGTTTTTTTGTATATTTTTTTATTTTATATTTGCTCCCCTTCCCACTCTAGTTCAGCTTATAACTACACAGGAAATGCAACAATAACCAAAAGATTTTAATCTATTCAATTTTATGCATTTATGTCTAGAATTCAGTAAAAATGTAATGATACTGATCTACTTCCACAGAGACTTGGATTTAGAATAGGCCAGTTCATTAAAGCTCCCCTGGAGAAGTCATATCAGCCAATTGATTTATTCCATTTTTTTACTGTCTGCCACGGTGGTGCAGGAACTCTACAACTACTTAGAAACATGATTTTGGCAAAGATGGATATACACACATACACACTATTACAACCTAAACTGCAATAGGCAGAGGCCTTTATTACCTTAAAAGTGATCTAGAGAGACAATAGCTGGGCAACTTGCGATAAAGTCACACCATCGTCTCAAAGACATTCTGGGTCAGCATTGTGCTAAGAAGTAGCGCAATGTATCATGCTTGCACTTCTGATGGCACACGTAGGGTTTAAGCAGCTAAAATGCTGAACTGCAATTCAGGAGGGTTCTGCTTCTTATATAGATAATTCAAAGCTACGTTCTCCATGATAAGACTTGGCATTCACAACAAGTACAAAAGAGAATGAGTTTTATCATTGTGAATTCTGAAGCCAAAATTCAAAGGATTATTCTTAAAATTTATTCTGAATTCTGAACATGAGTGCTGCTCAGTTTACAAGAGCAGACGCTAGTTTTGTGGAAGGACTCACCACCAGATATAGAGAACTGATAAAAGACATTTCCATGTTATTTCCTAGTAATTACACAATAGCTAGGTTCCTTACTGTCAGACAAATTGTTTACGTGAATTTTAAAATGTACGGCTTTGGGCTTCATTTCTACAGTAACAAAGACGTCAATGTAATAACTGTTACATTGAGCTTATCTACACAGAGCTTTTAACATGATCTATGCGCTGAAACACCTTCTAGAGGTGCCATAGTTCCTTAAAAGGAAGGAAATCAGCAGAATTGTAGTATTCTTTTGTTTTGTAAAAGAATTTTCAGAATTTTTACTAAGAATTTCCTAAATAATTATTATACATTAAAGACGTATAAGTGTCCATGGGACACTCATGTGGATTTAATAAGTTTTTTTCTCCCCTGTTATTTTTTTTTCTAATGGACTATGAAATGTCCAACAAAGTTTTTACTACATTTATGATAAAACATGGAAGGCCAAGTATTTAAACGTAATCCTTTACAATGGATTATTTAAAATTGTTTTTGAAGTCTACATAAATATAGAGGTAATATTAATTAGGAAGTGTAACCCATATTATATTAAAATCAGTGATAATCAGCTTTAACTTGGTAGAAATGTGGAAGGTAGCTAGGTTATTGGGTAAAAAGAGAAAAAAAAATATTTTTGTCTGATCCAGAACTGCTTACAAAAACAAAATTTCTTTTCACACAGATGCTTACAAAGCATTTTGAAAGGCATTCAAAAGCCAGACTGCTATTCCTCCTTCAATTATATTGTTAGGGCAGTACTAATATTAAGTTTGTTATGCCAATGTACAATCAAATTTACCTCAGGCATCAAAGATATTCTTGTAGTTTTAGCTAAAGTAGTACCTATCCGACATGCATGGTCTTCAAGATTTTGGCATTCTGCTGACAGACATTAACAACCCTTTTGTCACTCATGTACCCTTTGTTATAGGAAAAAAAAAAAAAAAAGTCAGCTATTTTAAGTACTTTAGTTTTAGCAATTCTTATCTTTTTCACAAAACTTTTAAACAAACTATATCTGTAGAATAAAAATTAAAGAAATCCTAACTAGTCTGTAATTGCAAAAATACTAAACTTTTTTTAAGATTTCTACAAACACCAGAGGTAGATATTATTCTTTAAATGACCTACTGAAGTTTTAAAGCTAAATCATTTATAAACTAATACAGCTAAATTCAATTTATATTCATCTTTGAAGTTTGCTTCTTTATTCAAGATCTGAAGGAAGACTTCACCTGAAAGCTTGCTCCATTTTTTTTTTTTTTTAATCCAAAAGCCTTTGTTCTTTTTTCCAAATAAAATTGTTTATAAGGAAAGATTATCCAAAGAAAAGAAAGAATACCCTCTGCCCGGAAATTTTAGGCTCTGAAGGATTTTTCTGTTAATGTAACAGCCATAAAATTATAACCTATGGAAGCCAGCGTAAGAACATAGGAATAGCCTTCCTGGACCAGACCAAGGCTTTATGTCACTCTCTGTCTAATAGGCAGCCACAGAGTGGCATTTAGGAAAGACAAAAAACATACCAAACATGTACGACTCTTCCTTGGATTGAATGGATTTGGCTATTTAGTATCCTCCAATGGATTTTTTTTAAGAGCTTGTCCGGTAGCTGCCATCTTGCATATTATTTGACCAAATTTAATATCTGACCTGCCTCCCTTGACATCCTCACCCCAAAGAGCAGCAGACAGGCAGCTGTCATTACAAGAGGTATAAGAGCTGTATGTATTACTCATAGTTACAATAAAATAGTCTATTATCTAAAGAGCACTGGAAAAGACAAGTGAGGACTTTGTCAGAAGTATTAACTTAATTTCAAACTGCATTTTATGTCAAACTGAGGCCAGGGTTTAATAATGACTCTTTATGTAGTGTCCAGCCTTTAACTTCTGTATGCTGAAGGGACAGATGAATTTTGCTTGTAAAAGCTTTAGCTACAGAAAAATATAAGAAGTAAAGTCATAGGAAATATATGTATTAACGGCTAGTCCGCATTTCAAAATCTAGGGAGTGTAAAGGTGACCTTAAACACATATTAATTTTTCTATCCCTATTGTTTCTTCTCATTCTCTCCCTATTGCAAAGCAATTTTTTCACGGTTACTTCTTTCAGATGACAATACCGTTAAACTGCAGTTTTTCCAAATGCCAATACTGAGCTAATTTGCTTATGAATTTTGGCAGAATTGTCTGGATGTACAAGACGTTTCCGGGAGTGGTAATCAATTGAGGAATAGATATAAATAAAAACTAGCTTAACGGGGAGAGCAGTTATGTGCTTATACTATGGGTTAGCAACTATTTCCCTAATGAGAGTGATTTCTAGACTGTAGGTATTTACATCTCAGGCACAGAAAAATGAAAAGTATAAAATAAAAAACTCAACAGAAGACTAAAAACAAGAGCCTCTGAATACTGCAAGTTGATGTGGAACGTTGCATAATTTCAAGTTTTGTATTTGCTTTGACTTACTCCTACTCATTCTATTCCATCCATTTTGACTGATACTGCTAGTAAACCTTCAAACAGATACATTTCCCAAACCAAAACAGGTATGGCTTCAAATCTTCACCAAGCACATAGTTTGAATATGAGGTTTAAAATGTGGAAATAAATTCATGCATCTTATAACCAATAACTTAATCTAAACAAGACCATAATCTTATATCACTCTAACATCTGAGCACTCTCCTTGAGACAATTCACTCAAAAATTCACAGACTGGTGGGGGTTGGAAGGGACCTCTGGGGATCATTTCATCCAATCACCCCTGCTAAAGCAGGTTCACCTAGAGCAGGTCACACAGGATTGTGTCCGGGTGGGTTTTGAGTATGTCCACAGAAGGATACTCCACAACCTCTCTGGGCAGCCTGTTCCGGTGCTCCGTCACCCTCACAGCAAAGAAGTTTTTCCTCATGTTAAGCTCCAGTTTGTGTTCATTGACCCTTGTCCTGTCGCTGGGCACCACTGAGAAGAGCCTGGCCCCATCCTCTTGACACCCAACCTTTAGATACGTATAAGCGTTTATAAGGTCTTCTCTTCTCCAGGCTAAACAGACCCAGGTCTCTCAACCTTCCCTCATAAGAGAGATGCTCCAGTCCCAGCAGTATCCAGCATTGTAATTCAATATTCTGAATGGTGGTGAAGTTTCATTCTCATTTATTCAGAATATATACAAAAATATTCAGTTTAACTGGAAATACGTGTTTTAAGAATGCCTACTGATTCAGTCCCCTTCATTGCAACAATTATTTTATTGCCTCAAAACATGCTTTGCCAGAAAAAGCTCAAACCTTTCAAAGAGTTATTTCCTCAATTCAGTAGCTAACACCCTTCCATGTTAACATTGTGAATGATCATAGTGCACTTTAATGTAAAATAGAATATGTAACATAAGCCTCCATTTATGTACAGTTTATTTTAAGAAGCAGAAACACTCACATATAACCCATATGTCTAGAAAAGTAACACACATTAGTTGAACAGTTACAGTTATATGCTTGTTATACAAGCTGGCCTGCCTCATCCCTAACTTGCAAGAAAAGCTATTATCTAATTCAGAATTCTATAATTCTTATAATAATATCTTTAGCAAGAGAATGCCCCCAATGACCCAAAGACAAACTTCTAGAATACTGATCCTCTGAGGAAAAAAGATCCAGATTCCTGTGTAAACTGTGTTCATAATCCAAAACAATTTGTACATTCTTATTGAACAAGAACTCTTAATAATACTTCCTCCTCTACAGGAAAGTAAATAAACAAAGTCATCTCAAAGAGGTCTTGATTCCCCTGGTATTATCTTTTATAGGTAGAATGATACTGCTCAGCAAACATGTCCTGTAAGATATGCTGCCTCTATAAAACCTGTATAATCCTTTCTAGGTTGAATTGCCCCGGTGAAGAAGTGTTGGAGAATGACCTCAAGCAACTGTGCCCCTGGGATCTGTCATCATTTGACTACAACCTAATAAAATTGCAGTCTAAGGCAAATTTTCATTAATTTTATGGCACCTGGAAGACTAATATAATACATTTAACTTTTAAGTTTATACCTATGCTTGCTGAGCTAAATCTTTAATTGTAGCCCAAATCAGCCAAGCACTTAAACAGATGCTTTGTTTTTGAGTACTTAATTCTACTGACTTTGATGGGTCTGTGCAAGTGCTTAACATATCAGGTATCTGTTTCGTTGTTTTGCACGATTTACATTGACAGTGCATAGTGCTTTGAAGATCCTTCCTTTCCTAGGAGTGTTTTTTTCTGTGGTGTTTGGTTGGTTGGTCTGTTTTGGGTTGGTTTTTGTGTTTCGTTTTGGTTTTTTTAAGAAGGAAAATAAACTAATGCAAAAATACCATAAATGTAAGACTAAAAATAACAACACCTTTCTTAATTTCTAAAATTATAATTGATGTTGTGAAGTTGCTGGGTACTTTCTCCTTGTACTTTCCAGTTGATGAAACCTAGACCTTTCATTGTAATCAGCTTTTAATTAAGCCAATGAGTTTTTCGTATTACCCTAATGCCTGTAACAATTGTTATGATTCTATTACTTTCTTTGTTAAACACATTCATAGTTTTAAATGACAAGAAGTCAAGCTAGCAATTTGTAAAGATGTGTGAATAAGGAAATCACTCTATTCATATGCTCATAATGAACAGAGAGATAACTAATTATGCTTTGTATTCTCTCACCCTCCAACAAGAGGAAAGAAAAGCAAAGTAGGTGGCCTGGATAATTTCCTGCAACCCTCCCTTTGTTCTTAAGCCTTTTTAGCAGTATCTACTGAGGAATGCAAAGGAAGAAAAATCATCCAAACCAAGCTTTGAACACACTGCTTTTGTGACACAGCTTCCAAGAAAAAGGAAAAGCAAAAGCTCATTCATTAGAACAAAACGCCAGAAAAAAGTCAATGCATAACTGCACACACTACTGCAGTTGTTCTGTACCACATCAAACCACTATGACTCCATTGAATATACTACTGCTAAAATATGTGCAAATCTAAGTTGTTCCAGGCTTATATTATAGCTTATGTCAGTCTCTCCAGCTATGCTAAGAATGTAAATAAAAACAATTTAGGACACTTTACTGTTCAAGAAACTCATTGTCTGTTAAACACTGGGGAAGCAAAGGGCAGAGGTGCTCCTGAGACTTGCTACTTCGATTTTAAAGACTTCATAAACACACCTGACAAAGGACATGAGGGAGGGAAGAGAGCCTTACTGACATTGGTGCTGTCTTCCTTCCTTTTGCAGGTTTCAGAGCAAGTTGCATATCCATAATCACAGAAAGGGTTCAGCTACTCCACTAGCCTTGCGTGGTCTCTCCCCATCTAATGAGCAGGGGATCCCTCAAACACCACTAAACATAGATAGCTAGAGCAGTGGGGGGGGGGGGGGGGGGGGGCGCGCAAATCACTTTTTAGTAGACAGGTTATCAAATAAATGGTGCTTATTTAAATAGATTTTATAACTGCACATTGCTAATCAATCAAATTCCTTGATTTTTTCCCCACCATGTATAGATAAACCATAATGCTCAAACATTGCTTCTAATTATGTATAAAATTCTGAACAGCAGATACATGAACATATATTCATGCCAATTTGCTCGCTTTACATGCTGTTCGTCTTCCAAGTTCTGTCAAAATTTCTATTTAAACTTGAAGAAATTTTCAAAGATAATCCTACATTAAATAGATAAGATTAAAAGTCAGGATATAAGCAAAACAAAAAAAGAGCAACACATTAGAACTGAGACTCCTTACTGCACCCAGATTTCCTAGAACTGAATATGAATCAGCGATCTACTCTCTATAATTTTACATCACCCAGCTTTCCTACCTGCTGCCTCCCCTTACCTCAAGTTATTTATTCTAACTATTTCAGTTTGCTCTTGCAAAACAGGTAATTTGTTAGAGGGTTTTGGAAATTTGACCGTATATCATATTAAGAATATCTCAGGCCCAGCATAGCTTTTCTTGCTGGCATTTCTTTCCAGTTATAGCATCTGACATTCAGAATTGTCAGGTACCTTCAATTACCATTCAAAATGAAAATTTGTGGTTTATGTTTGTCCTTATTCCATAATTATATGCTTTGTGAGAATTTTATTACAATGGGTTAAATACTAAAAAGAAATTGTCAGTTCACAATGTTATGGGACTGACAATGCCTGCAAAATGTAACCGTAAGCTTTATGTCAGTCTATCAGCTAAGGGAGGCAGCATAAACTTTCTATCACATCATAGATTTTGAAATATTTTTCTTTGTTTTCTTTGGCATTTTTTAACTTACTTTAAAAGACATTTATAGAGCACAAACCAAACTCACTCTACCACCTTCAAAATGCAAAAATATTTATCATGTCACTTCATTAACATGATTCATCGTATATGAACGGACCTGACACATCTCAATGAGGCATATCACAAAACAGACACTGGCCCAGAGCCAGTTCGAAATTTCAGAGAATCTTGGGTGTAAAATTGATTCAAATACAAAATACTGTTTGTGGTAAAACACTATCAAAATCTTGATGACTAAGATTTGTTTTCTTTTCAGGAAATTATACAGGGAACACACCAACAAACCTATGGTAGTAAAATATGGAATAAGTTGGGATTTTTGTATGTTTGAGAACTTGATAAATTTGGCAGTACTTTTAGATAGCTTCATTTTTTATGATGCCAGGAGATTCGAGCAGTTTGGTTTTCATTTGTTTCATTTCTGGCTCAGTATCCTGGAATTAACTCGAGTTTTTTTGAAACCTTAAAACATAGTAGTTTCAACCTTCCTTTTGCTGTAAACCTATTTTACATCCCTTCTCAAATCTGTAATTCAAAACCTCTTTATTCCATCTGTACCAATAGCAGACTTTTAAATGGCAAACAATTTCCAATACACTTCCAGCAAAATTTTCAATGTTCTGTGTGTAGACTTCAAAGGCCATTTCAAAATTTTAAAGATACGATCTAGATTTATTTGCAACAAGGATGTTGATACATGCAGCTAATGTTAATACATGGAGGTAAGAAATACTTACCAGAAAAGCGTTTATCTAAATGCTTTTATTTAGAGGGACAAAGTGGGCATACTCATCGCAAGACTTCTGTGATGTAGCTAGCTCTTCTATAGCTGCACACACTTGTTGTGTGCAGGAGCACTGAATTAAATCTCCTTGATAGGTTTTTACCAACAGAGAGTATGCACATGGGGGAAGGGAGAGTCTAGAAAGGCTGGTGTCATTGTGACTCATGATTATAGTATGAAATTATGTATTTCACACTAACAAGTCTAAAATTAAATCACAAGTCAGTTGCCTGAGTCTCCTAATGAAACAAGAACATACACATTTGCCCTGCCTTTAAAGTGTAATTCCCATATGCACATGTACATCTATATGCAATAGTTGGATGAAATCCCAATTTATACATAGAATATTTCTTTGTTTCTCACTATCCTAATTGGCAATAAATTAATTTTCCCCATGTTGAGTCTGTTTTGCCTGTGATTGGCAAGTGATCTCTCTTTTTTCTTACCCATGAGCTTTTTTTCCATCTTATTTTTTTCCTCCTGTCCTATCGAGCAGGGTGAACGAGCGATCAGCCTGGTGGGCGTCCAGCAGCCAGCCAACGTTAACACACGACAAGCAGACATCAGCTTTATTTAACCTGCAGTCTTCTGATGTCCACAAAATATGAAGATAAAGGAGACAGAAAAATCTTATAAAGACGAAAACAGTTATCCCCATGGATTTGGTTCATTAGCATTTTCTCTCACCTGAGAGCTAAGATTTGTACCCAAACGTTCTACTGGAAAGATAAAAGTTCAATTTGTTTTCAGTGATATCTCCTCTCAAATAAAATCTGTGATGATTTTAACCACAACTGTCATATTTATGCAGCTGTAATACTAAATGAGCAATGCAAACACACAAAATACTTAAATGTCTTTAAAACATATAAGATTCAAAGGAATGGCTAATTAAAGCATCTTATTAAACTACTACAGCTTTGTATGTACAGCTTGGAACAGAAACTGCTCTTCTCTGCAACTACACAGTACTTGCACCCACGTTCTATATCGGCCTTAGTAGTACTTTGTGCTCTGAAATGATAAAACTTGTTTTCATATATTAACACTTCTTTGGTTTTTAATAAATACTTCGCCTCAGTATAAAGCATTGGTGCAAAGATCACTTAAACTTTAAAATTAAGAAAAGGAGTTCTGTGGTATTGCTAATGCCTTGTGCACAGACTGATTTCCTTTTATTTGGCTTGAACCAGATGCTTGCTGGTTTCATTTAACATCCCTAATTCTTTTCACCTTTTTCTAGGCACCCATAAGATTATAAATTTCAATTTTATACCCACATTCATCTCCTTGTTCTAGGATGAAAACTAGGTTTGCTAGTGGTTGTTGCACCTCAAACAACTAATCCAAGAAGTTCAAGCAGGTTTTAACCATGAATTTAGCTAGCAGCATGAAGAAAAGAAAGTATGCTTTGGCTATGGTTTCCCCTGTGCTGCATAATTTTCCCATATTTCTTTCTCTGTTCTACAGGGAGAAGTTCAAGGAAATTTACTGCTGATATTGGGATAGCTAACCCTTTATATTTACTTAGAACAAAATAAACAATCTTTTCTTATTTGCAAATATTTTAGCTTCTCTTAAGTTTTACCCATGCAAGCAATTTTTCTGCTTTTCAAGTGATGTATTTGACCTTAGCAAAACCAACCAAAAATAGCAATAAAAAATACACTATATGTGGTAAAGTCCCAGAGATATTAAACCTCAATATGGTTATTAAAACTATTGTGTTTTTCATTATGCAGAAATATTAGCCTCTTCTTACTCTAACATATTTGGGGGATGGACATTCTCTGGCAGACTATTAGCACTCTGCTTTGGCAAGTGCTGTATGTTTTCTGTGGTTATGTCTGAAACATCCATTGAGTGTTCATAGTATGAGGTAGCCACAAGCACAGATTGTATTGATACATTTTATTTACTTTCCTTAGAGGTCTTGGAAAAGACAACAGTGTCCCAGTAGACACTTGAAGACAGCATAATCATTCAAAACACCGGTGACATACTCTGATTAAACATTTCATCCCTGAAATCAATTCCAGAATCCAAAAAAGTCACCACTGTGAGCCTCATCAACAAGTAAACACATAGTTGGGATGTTCTCTTTCTATCAGTCTTAATGCCAGAACAATGGCTTGCTTTCAGTGGCGATTTTAAGTGCCACTATAACATTATTAACCAGTTTAATTCACTGAATTCATAGCTGAGCAGTTTTAGCATCCTCTCCTTAAATTACTTCTAATGATGATTTTCCTGAGCTGCCTGGGAAAGATTAACAGTAGTGCTACTAAGGTATATTTGATCAGTGGGTAGTCCTCATACGTGCGAGTGTTCAAAGATTAAGAAATAGCAAATCACAGGCATGCTTAAGTTAAACATTTGAATAACTTCACTGACCAATATTGGGATTACTTTTCCGCTTGCAGTTATGTTGTTCATATGCTTTGCCAAGTTTGGACCATAGCCTTCACAAACTTGTCGGTTTTGTTTGTCTAAGTATTTATACAGTTGTCCTTACTGCAATATCTGAATATCTTCACATAAAGTAATTTTTCCCCATAACTACCTTATCAACTTAGAAGACAGATATATATTGACACTATTTATACTGTGCATTATCCACAATCTACATTGATTAGACCTAATATCTTCTCACAGTATTGTGTAAAACTTTGTAGAAATGCTGAGCTGGCTTCTGCAGTAGAGCTGCCACCTTTTTAAATGAGAGCTGTCCCAAAATGTAGCCTTGGAGAGGCTGACACCGTGTTGGATCCGACCATCCCACACTCCCGAGTGGTGATACAGCAACAGGCTGAGCTGCGGGCTAAATCCCATATACAGCCAATTTCCAAATTGCATACAGAGGTGAAATTGTGGTCATAAAATTGTGGTCAAAACCACAAATGTGTAGAGTTTCAAACGTGTCTAACCTGTCTACAGAAATATACTCTAAATTTATAGCACGTTTATCTAATGTCTATCACTTTAAAATACAAGCTGGCCCTTGGATTTAGTTAAAGTAGCAGTTATTAAATGCTGCCCACCCAGCAAAGACAGGAAAGTTTCCAGGCGAGCAGGCTACCACCTGAAAAGGGAAGGGCTCAGCTGGGAGCTCAGGGTGTACTCACTGGGTGTGACAGCTAAAGAAAGGCAAAACCTCTTCTGCCTGTCTGAGTTGCCTCTGCAGACACAGAAAATCTGAGTTTTTATCTCTTTGTCGTTATTGCTGTGTTGTAAAATAAATTAAAATATTTATACCACATTAAGATAGACTCGTTTCCGATAACTGATCTGAATGCAAAATAGGCATATCAGGGCTGAAGATAGTTTATAAAAATCAACTAAGATAGTTTATAAAAACAGTTTATGAAAACCTCGTTTTGAGTGAAATGTTGCTGTCCACTAATAGATATTCAAGATGAAATCCTGCAGGAAACAAGATGTGAGATTTTTGTCATTATATACAGAGATCGAAAGTGAAATGATCAGACTGAGTTTAGTGCTCAATGTGTTCCCTTGCAGGGGAGCAGAGAACAGAATTAAAAGGGATTAAGAGCCAGCAGCAAGCTAAGAAACTTCTGCCTATTTATTACTTCTATGATGGAAGCCCTCTTACCTGCTCTGGACATAATTAAATTTCTGGTACCCTGGTATCCTAGAGTTACCAATATAAATATCTTTTCTCTCATTGTTGAGGCCACTGTCTTGTGATCCACATCGAAGTCTATAGCTCTATGCTGCATCTCATTCATCTTCATGTTTCAATTCAGTAGTTTCCTACTGAGCAATTGTTAAGTGCATATCTAAACCTATAAGCAATCTATTTGCTACTCTATCCCTTTTATATCAGGACATCTCTCAATTTTTAAACTTATAGCTCTACAAAAGTCAGAGTTAGATTCCCATGCTAACATACAAGGATTTTTCTAACAGTCCCATCACATTCCTTTGTAGCAATCGTTTTTGGCAAATGTACATGTAAAAACTGATCACAACTATTTACCCTAATATACTTGCCAATTATCTTTTTTTCTGCTTCATAATAAACAATGAAAGGATGTGTCCTCATCTGTATCTATTCAGCCTCTTAATTTCTGTGGAACATCCTTCACTGAATGGGAAATTTGTAATAGCTGTATAGAACAGTATCTTCACCAAGAATAACATACATTCAAGTTCTCAGTTTTCTTCTTTTTTTTTTAAAAATACTTTTCCCTATCTAAGAACTTCTGAGCAGACTGTAAAATCCCAGTAAAAGCAGCAATTCCACAAATTCATCTCTCCAGAATACCTGTAGACTATAAGCAGTAGTTCATAAGCCAGCCAACTATAAACACTAAAACTCAGAAATGAATTTGTCCAGCCTTGTAATACAGCTGATAAAAAAGTTCAGTTTAACAGAAGTTTGTTGGTCTAGAACTAGAACTCAGGTTCTGAAGCATCCATGGACCCAGCTTCAATAGTGCAGAGTTTACTACATTTCTGAAACTTTGTAAGCATTTCATAGACAAATGAAATACTGCCTATATTTTCAAACGTAATATTTTTTTCTTGTTGCTACTATTCTACTACTCTAGCTATAACCAAAGCAGAACTATTTCAATTTACCTTATTGATAATTTAGCTAGTTTATATCTCAGCTTCCTAGTATCTATATTTACATCCAGCGTCCTGGTTCAGCAAGTTAAATAACAAAAGGTAAATATATTATATATCTGCATATGTGTTTAAGATGCATCTGTACTGTCAGTAGCATATACCCACAAGAAACATCACCACCAAGTTTAGTCATCATTGGACATACTCTGCTCATATTATCTCTCTTGCATTACAGGAATCCAACACTACCAAAGAAGTATTTCCATTTCTTGATGGATTTCTAGTATCCCAAGAGAACTTTCCATTTCAATCCATCATTACTGGAACACAGACCATATTTCTTACATTCCAAATGCAAACATTTCACTGGAATACATCTTAGTAACATTATATGTGTCACAAATAAAAGTCCTGAGACCACAGCTAAAGGATAATTAACATGGAAAACCATGTAGGAGGTGACATTTCGGTATGGAACTTTTTCTTTGGCTAAAGGAGAATAAAACCAGAATATTTTTGAAACTTCTGCAACAGATTTCACAGTTTGAATAGTGCCTCCAACCTTGAATACAATTTGCAACATCCTGTAGATTTTAGAAACCACATTTTATTTTTGTATTTGTATAGCTTACATGTAGAGAGTTTATCAGTTACTATGGTGTGAGAATGCTCAATATAACAGGCAATAAGAAGTGTCTCTGTCAGGCACTGTCCTACAAATAGTCCATGAGAGGAAGGAAAAGTACTACTATCCAAAGCACCTATTTCCCCCTCCTTCAAGCTATTTAAGCTCAGTAAGGGATTGGTTGAAATTATCACGGGATGAACAACTGACCACTAAAACAAGAAGGCATTTTTGATTTTGTACTTTTTTTTTTTTTTATATTACATTAGTTTTAGCACTTATCTCCCTTTTTAGTACATTCAATTATAATGGACCAATGTGTAGTAAAATAAAATTTGAGCAAAAAGGACCAGCACTTCTAGAAACAAGAGGTACGGTTCTATGAGTGAGTACTCTTCTTCTATGGTATTTTTGCTATTGACACTGTTTTTATTAGACAACAGAGTCTGGAGAACTGTTAAATCAGCAAATTATAAATAGCATCAAATTACTGGGCAGTTGTCAGCAGGCACTGGAATACTCTGAAAAGACCTCAGGTTTTTTTCCCACCTCCCTACCTACATAAGTAGAGATCAGAGAATGTTTCACAATGTTTGTTCCTTGATGCCTGTTTCTGTTCTGCACACACTGTCTCATCCTCACTGTCTGAGTAGGTACATACAGAAACCATCATTTTTGATTCGTAAGGACAATATATATGATCAGAATGCAATAAATCTCTGCTCATCTAACTCATGGGAAGAAACAATTTCTAAAAGTGTTACTTTTATAGGTAGATACTTAGGCTGCGAAAATCGACTATGTTGTAAGCAATTCAGGCTATGCTAGCAGCAATTAGCAAATATAACTCTTATCTGCTAACAGCACTACTTTTTCCTTCCAGCCTGTCATCAGCTGTATCAATCTCTACCATGGTTTGTGATTTCCAAGGATGAAGTCACAGCATTAAGTGAAAAGTATTTCACTTAATGTATTCTACAGCATAAGTGGAAAGTATTTCCTCTTTTGTTGAGATAACAGCAACAACATCAATTTTTCATTAATGGCAAGACAATTTCACAACTTAAAATTATACTTAAGTCCAACTAAGTTGGTTGTAAGTTGACCATTTAAAAAACATTTATTGGAATACCAAATATACCATCCAAAAATCAGTCATTTTCAAGGTAATTGTTCATTAAATCATAGATGTGAAGAGACAAGATTTCGGTACTAAGCAAACAAGTTGTGAAGCATTCTCATTCTTTCATAAAAGAAGAATTTCATCATTGTAAGCACCTGTCCTTTACCACTTCTCTCATACTTGCTTGTAGTTTAGTGCTGGCTGCTACAGCTGCCAAAATGTTTATGTTAGTCTGGAAGGTAGTACTTGATTTAAAATTGAGGCTGCATCAGCTTCTAAGTAATGTTGAAAACTGGGACAGATGTACTTACTACAGTACTAGTCAGAGAAGCACTGTTATTACAGTAATAGTCACTGAACAAATATTTTTATAATTAAATTTCAATCAAGCCATTAGTATTACACTTCCTATGGATTTCCACAGGTTAATGAATCAACACCCTGGAAACGACATATGATAACATATTTACTTGTCAGTATACAGGCTAAATCAGTTATCTTTAACCAGCTCTGTTTTATGGCAATCACAATATTAACCTATTTCTTTAGTGGCTTCTCCCAGCGTTAGCCTATGACAACGTGCATCTTTCATGCCTGATGACTCATTACAGAAATGTCACAGAATATGTGGAAAGACTATGTTTACAAAAAGCCACACTGACGGGATTGTGAATCATAACTGTTTTCTTGGAAGTACTTCAGAAGAAAATGTAGTGTTAGATTTAAAGATCAACTTAATTTGATTATTTTCTGTAATAACCACTTTCTCGTAAGCTTAGTTAGATATATGGTTAAGATGAAACAGTGCAACTTGATGAGCAATAGCTTAAGTATAATAAACACAGATTCTCTGTCTCCTGGGAAAGTATTGTAATTTTTGCAGTATGAAGCATCTCTTAAGGCAGGTAGTGAAATAGTCTTCACCAACGTCACAATTTTATTTTGAGGTTTGTTCTGAAAAGGTTTCCGTCTAAAAAAGGTGTTTCTAATAACTGAAATGAATCAAAATGTTCTTTCACAATGCACTATATTTCCATCATAGTCAAAAGAAATCCTTCCTAGACCTATAGCTGAATTGAAGAACAGCTAGGAGATTCAAATTCCCAAATTTGTAATGCAGAAACAAAGTAACAAATGAATTTATTTCACCACTTTTCTTGCCTTCATTCCCACAATTTTCAATGTCTGATATATTGTGTACAGGAGAGTTGAACTAAATTCACAAGCACATTTCTGTTAAGGATCTCCTCTTGCTAAAGGGCAGTTATAAGCCGTAAAGCTATCATTTCTCCTACGAAAATGAAAGTAGCTCACTCTCTAAATGAAAAAAATTTAAGCCCAAATCCTTAGAATTCACTGCTAATGTTATGAATGAAAGCAGTATGTCTATGCCCAGGGAAGCGATAACTTGTAATACAAATCTGCTCACCTCTTTGGCCATGTTTAGCAGATCTGTGCTGTTTCACAATAGACAGGTTTGTCAAGAAGACACAACACATAATGGGTAAATTTATTATCAGACAAACAGATGAGTGTCCTTATACAGCTTAAAGTCTAGCTGTATCCTTTAATTCCTCCATATTACATTTGGAAGAGAGTTGAGAAGTAGGATTTTTACTCTATTTAACGTAATTAAAAGAATGCATCAAATATATCAGACACTTCCTGCTAAAATATCCTGTGTACTTTTCCTACACACAGTTTCAACATTAAGTATACACTTACTTCAAGGGTACTTGCAAACTGTTTTGGTTTTTTTTTTTTTTTTTTTGAAACCAGAAGATCTAACATAGTGTCTATCACACAGAATAATGATTGCTCAGAGGCACTGTGGACACGGTAGATAAAAACTGAGTTTAGAATAAGCAGAAGAGGGCAGCATTTTACCATGTTTTAAAGTCTACAGGCTTGGCTTCCTGAAGTTGAGACATTATAACGGGCATGTTTTCTTGAATGCTAATATTGTTCAAAGATGACCTACATTCGTTAAAAATTTCCTTTTCGTTAACAGACAATATATCACCTTGCTAGTTCGGCATTTAAAAAAAAAATTCCTCTGTAAGCTAATTGCTTATAACAGCTGATAACATTTGCAAAAGCAAAGTAACTTACCTTTGTGCATCCACCCACAGCTTCCATTTTACTTCGGTAAAAATGAAATTCCTAAATGGAAGCAGCAGTAGTAATGCCTGAGCTCAAAAAAAGAGCCCAAACAAAGCACCAGGTCCGAATGTTCCAAAGTTTTATCACACAGCTCACAGCTCCTTCTAATATTTAAGCAATTGTTTAAAATTACAAATGGAGAGCATATTAAGACCATACATGACAAGTATAATATTCAAGCATTTTGGTGCAATGCAACCTATATGACCCTTCCACGTTCTTAACAAACATACAGTTATGTGTTCATGAATATCATATAGGGAACGCATATCTACGAATGTTTGTTTCATACAGCATGAAATGTACAGGTGTTTAGACAAACTTTGTTAGCCACTGAGATTAGCAAGTAGAATGAGATTTTTGTCAACTAGGAACAGAATCTCAATTAATAGATTAATGATAATATCGGAAGTATTTTTCTAAAGAAAAACACTGACTAATCTTTGTAGTGCTTTTAAGAATGCATCCAATTTTCTGTACTATCTGGCTATATTCCTCACAAACCCTGAACTGCCCATAAACTCATTATCTTTGAATTTTAATTTCGGACGCAAATGGTTGTGCTCCCTTATGAGAACATTTGTTACACTTTTTTTGCAAAATTATCTCATCTAATTTTATTGGCTCAATCCACACGCCCATGGCTGTCTTACTACATGAAGCCAATTAGGAAACGAATATTTTCAAAAGCAGTATTAGTAAATGAATTGATAATAAAAATTACATTTGAAGGAAATCAGAACAATAATTTTATGTTTATAAGTATTTCTAAAAAAGCAGAACATTAACGTCTTATATGCAGAAGAATTTTACTAAGTTTATAAAAGTGCTGTTTGTTTAAAAACATGAACAATGACAAAACTTATGAATCTGCACAAATGACCTCCCATATGTCACAGGATATAACTTCTACATAATCCGTGATAGGTTGTGTAATGAGGTTTTATACTGAAATTTCTAGAAGTGCAGTTGAGACAGCTTCTTACAAGAATTGTTTAAAACAACTGAATTAAAATTGAACAATTCAAACATTCTTAAAACACAGGTACGTATTTTATACGTATTTTATTTTATATTTTTTTTAATTTAATAGAATTTTTTTATTTAATGAAAACAATGTCACAATGTCACAGAATGCCGCAGAGTATTTCAACATCGTTATAGAAATCATGATGAGTATTTTAACAGATTAAAATAGGAGTGTTCTTGACTTCGGATGCTGTTCATATAGACTTTTGGCCTTTGCATTCAGTTTTGCCCAGCAGAAAGCAATAAGAAAAAATAAATAGTGAACTGATACTGTGCTTTGTTATTCTGGAGCAAGGCTGGCCATATGATACCACTGGAAGTCTTAGTTCCAGTTACTATTCTTCTTAGCATCTGAACATGTAAGTCAAAAGAAAGTCAGAAACTAAAAACTGGGCTATCCTTCAGCAAGAAAATTAATTTCACTGTTAATATTCAGTTTAATACAGATTAAACAAAATAAAAAATGCACTTCAAACATAGCTTATGCAAATAAAAACTATTGCTATATGATCATCAAAATGCTGTTGTCATCTTCTTCCAACCATTCAGCTGAGGAAGGGCTCAGAGGCTAGGTGAGACGAAAACAGTTTCTGTTACTGTCTATCATGTATTCAGATAGTCCAAAATAAATTTCTGACTTGATGTTTGAAGCCTTTGCATATGTGCTTGTGCCAACAATACATTGCTGCCTCCTGTTTTTAAGGAAGAATATTGTGTATTTTTACCTTACCCATTGGGTTAGGTGAAAATACAGCAAACTATTTGTGGGGAGAAAGTCAAATACAACTATGAGGGGGAAAAACATTCTGTATCTTTGACATTCAAATCTGTAGCTTAGTCTTAAGTAAGAATCATATCACTATCAGCTTCACATCATGTTAATGAACAGAGTGTAAGAGAAGAACTAACATTATGTCTATGAGGAATGTTTCCCATTCGTGTTAACTTCATGTTTACTTATTCTCCACACCTATGTAATTGTTTTCTCCGCCTGATCATTGGGTTTGGTTTTCTTTAAATTCATTGTATTAAAAATGCTTAATTGATTTTTTTTTTTTGTCCACAGAAATAATTTGATATTTAAATATAACAGCGATATAAAACCATTATAGAGACATATCTTCAGACTGTTCTTTTAGCAACATTAATGCTTTGTCAGCTCTCTGTCATAACATTTAAGTACATTCCACTCCTTATTGGCATCAGATGAGAAAAGATATACATCAGCCCATGATGTATTTCATATGCCATCTGCAGAGCAATGCATAATGCAGCATGCCCTAACCTGTATTTTCCCTAGCTGGTAAATCAGGCGGCTTTGAGTCACAATGTGTAGTCTCACGGTTCAGCCAGCTCTGAAGTGATAGAGAAGTGATAGTAAGCAACTGAGGTAACAATGCCCACTTGCCAGGCACCTTCTTGAGAACTAACTTGGGCAGGACTAGCCTTGTTCCTCTGTCCCCACAGGGAAAACTTGCTGAGAACTGAAGATTTGGGTCCACGCTTTACCATGAAAGTCAGGGACCAACATCTTCTGGTTTGCTTGTTTTCCTGTTTGTGCTTCCCCCATCCAAACAAGTGATTTTCCCCCTATTTTTTCAGCATATTCTCAGTTTCTTTATATTTCTTTTTCAAAGCTAAATGCAGAGCCTGCAGTCTCTTCTGCCCTTCCATACCTAAACAGTTCCCATTTATGTTCATTGTGGTCATACAAAAAGTACTTTGAATCAAGAAAAGTCTTGTAGTGTCAGCTGAGAAAATCTCCATATAGATGGACCACACAGAGACACCTATGGGGGGGTGGGCAGGGGGAGGGAGTCACACACAATCAAAATCCACCCATGGCAACAGAGGCAACGCTCAATTATGCACTTTCAGCAGAGAACAGCATGGCCCTGCTGGTGACCACCCTGTAAGAGCTTGCCTTGGGCTCTTTTTGCAGTCCTCATATTTATGCTATTTTAAGGTAATTGCAATGTATTATTTATCTTGTTTGAAACTTTTCTAAAATTTACTTAACCAAGCCACCCAGTACGAATCACTTTTCCTTCTTCCAACATTCATCTTTAATGTATTTCTCCCCTAATCAAATAATCACTAAGGACACAAATCTTTCAAGTAGAATAACCTCATTTGTTTGAATAACAAACAAATTAAATACAATTGGAATATGCGGTAACATTTAAAGAATGTAAATTATAAACCTTTATTTCCCTACCCCAAAAAAAAAAATAAAAAAAAAAATTGAGGACTCGATTCTTGATGGAACAAACCTGTTCAGTATAGAATTTTTTCTTAGCATTTAAGCCATGCATTTACACTCACTAAGGGATAATCGATTAATTGCTTCAAGAAGCAAAATTTAAAAGTAATGAAGATGTGACATTTTTTTTCCCGAGTTCTGTGTAATTCTTAGAGAGAAACAACCACCAGATATTTCAATTACAGTAAAATATGGTATTAATAGCTACTTTGTAATTGGAAAACATTGATCTCTACGGAAAGGTGGTCTTGCAAGATAGCAAATTTATCTTAAAATTCCATACTTGAGATCAAGCAAGGTAGAAACAGGTGGTTTCCACAATGAACTACCTTATTATCTGTTATTCATTTATTCTATGCCAAAACGCTTACATCTATCACTTGTTTAGTTTGTGGTATCCTTGCACATTATAAATTTCTGCTAACAATACAATTTTCTCCTGTTTCACTTCAGAAGATAGCTGCGTGCTGCTTTTTTTGTGTGTAAAACAGATGTACATAATATGAGCAAGACACTAGACCTGTTCATCATATGATTATACTTAAATATGTCCCAGAGCTTTAAGGAATATTAAATAGTCTGGGTTGTTGTCAATATACTAAGAGAGTTTGATAATTCCTTTCCATTCATTTCCAGTCACTGAACCATTTTAAACACTCAACAGCCAGAGGACTCATTATCACAGTACTTAATAGCCTCGCTAACACTATGTGAAGACTAGGTTTTGACCTTTCCAATGCCATTTGAGGGACATTCCCAGATGAAGGACTCTATAAATGGTTCCGTTGAGATGAAACAGGAAAATATTGTTTCCTTTGGATCTGTGGGCAAGGCTGAAACTGGAAACTAAAGGATCAGAGAGGGCTGTACCAAGAGTTTCCCAGGACCTGCATAGCTAATAACCATCACATGATTCTGTACTGAAAATTTGCTGGTTCTTGTTTTCCACTTGGCATTCAAAATTCAGTATATGCTAAAAGCCTATTTATTGCTTTTTTGCCTGTTCAGGGGTTTGGGGGTTTTTGTTGTTGCTGCTGCTGTTTTAAATTTATTTTATATTTTAGTTTAGTTCCAAGTTGATTGCATAATGTTCATAAATTTGTCACAGCTTAATGACTGTGATTATAATAGGGGCACGTTTTAGTTTTTAATACTCCTCTTGCTAAAGGCAGCATATGTACTTTTTTCCCCCCACATTTTATTTCTTTTGTGTCTGACATTCTGGTAGCTACTACAGAATTTAAAAAGTAAAATATTAAGCATGGATTGAGGATAAATAGTGGCTTAAATAAAAATACAGGAAAGAAAACAGCATCTTCAGATGATTATAAATTCCAGCAGGTTTAAAAATAATGAGACAACTGGTAATTACATCTGCTATAAGCTCTTGGTTTGAGTCGAAAGCCTGTTGAACACGGCCCTCTGGCTCTAGAATGGAGTGAGATGCACAGCCACCCCAGGGAAGTCTAAAAGCACATAATTTACACGTTTAGTTTTGCTTTTGTTTTTGCCTTTTTTAAATCACTTGTTTTGTCCAAAGAATGAGATGAGCTAAGTCTGGAACACAAGAATTACCACAAAACTTGGAGGATAAGAAACAGATTTAAACAGCTTAAAATCACTTTATATTGCCTCATTCCACTGTTAAAAGGACTCCCCACAAAGCATGAGACTGAGAAAATAATACAGCATTAACATATAGTAGAAAAGGAGTCTAATGGTTGATAAGATGTCATCTCATGTGCAAAATATTCTTGACCATACATGGTGTTCCAATTTCCTTTTTACAAAGCCACAGTATTCATTAGGACTTGAATTTTGCCATTTTCAAGGACTTTGCCTGACAACTACAAAAATGCCAAATTTGCTTTGCAGGATATACAAGAACAATGTCAAGTAGACCATGCACTGTCTTTGGATGAGTTTTATTTCACAGAGTTAACAAGAGACTTTGAAACCAGCATGGCAAAAAAATGTTCTTTTCCTACCAATTTTGCATGGTAGGAAATTGTAGTCAGATGGCTTTTTACTGTACTATCAGTTTTTAAATCTTTAATGAAATTACCCTTACAAGCATCCTGTAAAACTGTGAAGTGTTATCTATTCCATTTGAGTAACTGAGGTACTAAAAACTAAATGACTTGGAGAAAAACTGGTGAAAAAAAGGCTTGAGCTGAAATTTCTCAAGCCCTAGTCTAGTGGCTTATTCACCACGCTTTCTCTGGGAAATGTGATTAAATAAAAAAAATCAATAAAGATTTAGGTTTGCCAGATAAAACACAAAAGCTTGAAAGTCCGCTGACAAGAATTCAGGGCATGAGGCCAAGTTTTTTCAGACTACTTTGAGTGGATCAGTTAATAGCATGAAAACAACATAATAAGGAGAAAATTAGACATCTGCTTCAGGTGTAGCCATGAGGTACATCCCCAAGGACTTCACTTTTACTTCCGCAGTGCTAAGTGCACATGATGAATTTCTGACCCCATTAACATGAATGGTGAAACTCCCTTCACATCAGACTAGCTACAGATTCACCCATACTCAAGCAGAGGTAGTGCAGAACGCCTAACATCAAATTCACATCTCACTCCCTAGGAGTCTGTCTTAGTCACTAATTTTAAAAGCTGCAAAGAGACAAGTTTGAATACTAAAAATCTGGGCTCCACAGAAGCGTCTAATGCAGTGTTTAAAAAAGCAGGGAGTGGCACCATTTTGATGAAATAGCAAATTAACTAAACATACAGTTTTAGGAATAATCATCTTTTAAAGATTAATTCAATTTTGCTCAAAACATTTTTTTTTTTAATATATATACCTATATATACTATTAGAAGCCTCTACACGTTTTGTTCACAAGTTTAATTTTCATTTTAAACCACACTGACATTAAGAAATAACTTGCTTTAAAAAACTACGGTCCTGAAAATTAAGCGCAAACTCTTTTGTTTCAAATAAATATTTCATGTTACTGCAAAAAAAAATTTCTGGTTTGTGTTTCATTGTTAGCCTTCCTTAGCTCATCAAACCAAAAAGATCAATTATCTGACTAGCTTTATACCAAAAGATCAAACAAGAGACAACATGTATAGTTTGTGAACCCAGAAAATTAGTAGCAGCAGCCATGACTAGTAGCATCTGCCATTTTAAATAGGAAACAAGGTCAATAAACTTTCAGAACTGAGCTGAAAAAAAAAAAAATGCTTTCTCACTGAGGAAAGATGCATCAGACCTACTGCTGTCTAGAGAAACAGTAGAATATTATTTTTAAATTACAGCAGAAAAAAATTTAGTGTAGCTAATTTAACTTTCTTCTCTTCTCACATGCAAGCACCATGGATCAAAGGATTAGCTACATGTTTTATGAGAAAATGTACAGACCTTTAACAATACTTGCTGATGATTTATTTAATGAAAATACCCTGTAACTACAGTTCTATTATTGACACAAGTATTTTGCTCCTTTCTAGCTCTTACAATGATCCCCTTTTCTCTTTTTGATAGATAAGTCTGGTGTCTTCTAGGCCAGCATAACAACCTAATAACGCTTCAGAACTAATATCTACAGTCTATGAAGACCTCTGCCTAAATGTCTGTAGACTAGGTATATTTTACTTATCAGTGGTAAATAAAAATTTCATAATTATCATTGGATTTTTGTGACAGCATAGTTTTTTGTGTCTGTTTTTGTTTTTAAACAGACAAGGCATGGTGAAGTACTATAATTCTGCATAAAGACCACTCAATCTGTGATTAGTTTGAATGTAATCAATCCTAATTTACAGCTGGCCATACATGTTTCCCCTTCAGCCTAGTAATTATGGATCAATTTTCAAGAACAACTAATTGTTTATTTTTTAATGTACCTTTACATATATATGTACATTGCAAAGCAGTGTACTGGTAAGGAAAGAACAAGTCTATGGGAGACATTTCTATTAGAAAAAAGATGACAGTTACCCTTGAATGGAATTCCCTGCAGTATAAAAAGAGTATTAGGAACAGCTTAATGTAAGAGCTGTGTAATGATTAAAGGTAAGATCTGAAAGAGCATCAGAATTTGCTGTCCTATAACCGTCTCTAGTAATTCCTATATCCAGGTAATATTACAAATGACTTGCAGAGAACAAGCCAAGATTGATTGCTCATCATGTCTTCAGATAGAAGAATAAGAGTTGGCAAAGATACTAGTAGATGGCAAATTCAGAACAGACAAAACCCACACGATGTATAGTTCAGCTGTGGACTGCCTTGTCACAAAACACAATGGACACGAAACATTAACCTCTTTGGTCTCTAACTTGACATCTGTGAATGGGAGGGAAATCCACTGAGGCTTACTGTATAAACCAAAACTACCTCTGGCTCAGGAAGTCTCTGCTACACAAATTCTTACATGTCCCTTGACATCCACTTTTGGCCACTGTCAGAAACAAGAGAATTAAATGGCCTTTAGACTGATCTAATGCCGTCACTTTTTTGCCTTTGATAGGCTCAGGCCACACTTTTATATTAGGGAACTAATAGTATACACGAACTCATGGCAACCCTGTGAAAGTGTCTATCTCCTGAAATTATTTCCAACCTTTGCTTCAGGAAGACAATGATTGTCAGATAAGGTAAAAAAAATTACAATCTTTATATGATCAAAAAAGATACCTAAACAGCTGTATTAAAGACAACTATGTAACAACAGTGTATGTGGAAATACAAGTATAGCCCCTATATTTTGAAAACAGAAATTCATCAAATATAAGTTCCTAGGAAGACAGAGACAGGAAAAAACCCAAGGTTCCTAGCAATAGCAGTAGTAATTGAAAGCATGCTGCTGTTATATTTCCTCAGTCAGATATATCATCTAATATGTTACTGATTAGGCTAAACACAGGTTAATCAAAAAAGGTGCCCTAATCTGAAATCAGGCTCTGTGTGGCAGCCTGACACATTGCAGCTATATGTCTGTGCTTGCTTGGTTATTAGTAGTGCCACCAGCAGAACAACACTACGTTTAGATTTTTAATACCCTGTTGCTACGGCTGACTTTAAAAAAGCACAATATATCAGCCAAGGCACATTTTAACCTTCTGTAACAGCTAACTATTTTAGACCAAGCCAAACAATGAACTGCAATCTTTTGGCCTTGGTTTGGATTTTGGCCAAGGATAGGTTCATTTAAATCACTGTGCAGTTATCCAACTAAAACAATGGTTTACACACCACTCTGATTTATGTACTCCCTGAGTTTTTCAGTGGTGCTGAAACCTCTGAAATTTTCACATACTTGGAATGCTAAACTGCACTTATTAACTTACTTTTTCTTAATCACCTTTTGAGGACTTTTAGAAGTAGTCTATTGACTGCAAATTTGAAAAACATCACGGTATAAGACTGCATGTGGGATCAGGCTATGGCCCATGCATTTTTCCAAAATGTGGATTCACTAGAGAAAAGTTTCTAGGGAGAGAGATACAGGTATGAAAGAATCCAGATGCATAAAGCATTATTTAAGCATTTTGCTGCTATGTGCAGTTAGATATATTACCATTTACTTCTGATGTCGTGGCAATATCTGGCATCACTGGTATGACAATTACAGTGCCATTCTAAAGGCATTAGAACAAGAAGTATTTCAAAGGTTAAAAAAAAAGGACTAAGATGACAAATACACTCAACGCTTAGTTTAACAAACCTGTGAACTACTACCACATATTTCTGTGGCAGATACTGTAGTGGCACGTGTTTGTCCTTGCTTTACCTACACCAGGATGACGCTGCTTCTAAAAGTTAACTGACCTTGGAGTAAAGGTGCAGATATTTTGTTATGTCTGCTGCTGCTTATTAACAGGCAGAGTCCTGACACCTACTTTCACCACAATTATAACCATAAGACAAACCTCATTTTCTGCCTCATATCACATTTACAACTTAAATTCCATAGCTTTTGCCACATTTGGAAAGGGTGACATACTGCTTGGCTCAAAGTGGCAATGTGCAAGCATATATCCAGTTTTCTATTTTAAAGAAAAACAATATGACATTTGGTCAGACTTGTACAATAAGCAGAAGCTTACGAACAACAGCTCGGTATGCTACATTTCATTCAGGTGCTGTATTTATAGGAAAATAGCAGGACAAATACAACTATCAATCTGCTGGCATATAATTCACGTTTTAAAGTTATTTATTAAAAAAGGGTAAACATTTGATTTCCCATTCAACATGAAGTCCTAAGAACATTTTACTTAAAATGCTAAAGCAGACCTCTGTAAAAACTTGATTTAGAATTAACCTTGAAGACAAAACTAGCACTACTTTATAAAACTGCTATGTTCTTTTTCTGACCAAGGCAATTGTGTTTTCCAGCTAAATAAAGTGAACTTCAACATCATAGATGTGTGTCATCAGCATGATGTTTTTAATAACAAATAAAGGAAAGATTTATGAATGGCCAGCCATTGTTGACAATTCACTTTTCTTTATTGATTTAGCTTTCAAGCAAAATTGCCCAAACAAGATCTTTGTTGTTATTTCTAATATATTTTATACAGTTGCACTGAAAACTGTGTCTAACCCATAAAAAAGTTTACAGATAAGTAAAGTTATCTTTAAAAGTAAATCAGTAAATTTGATACGCTGTTTCAGGGGATTCAGTTTTCAACTGATACAATACTGAGTTTTGCATTTGCTATACTCAAATCCCCTGTATTTTTCCCAAGAGATTTACAATATTTCTCTATAAACTGTGTTAGTCCAGAAGATAGTTTCACCTTTTCAGTGGAATGTAAACCATACCTTTCCATAATAGTTCTCCTTTATGCAGGAAAAAATTATTTTTAAAATCTGGCCAGGCCTTCAAACCAATGACTTACTCATGAATAATTTTAAATCACCAAGCACACAAATCCCACTAAATCCCACTGAAGAACATAATAAGCAATTCTCATAACTTTTTCCTGCCTTCATTTAGACAAAAGGTACTATCAAGAAAGTTTTTTGTAAACTGTAGCTTTGTATTTTTTGTTTGTTTGTTTTGCTTCAGGTGAGAAAAAACACGAGAGACAAAGGAAAAAAAGGTTCCTACCTCTTAAACATCTAAGTAACTTATACAATGATACCTGCAATATATAGGACATATCAAGTCTGAAATCATTCTCTGTGTGTGTATATATATATATATATACACACACACACACAACTCAGAGGGCAAGAACACATTAGTGTAAAATATATTCCGGGCAGACATTCAGAAATACTGAACACACGACATCAACAATTAAGAAATATTACCTCTGAGACCAGTCTAAAAAATACTAAAAAACTTTCAAGATGCCATGAAATTTCCTAGATATTTCAAAGGTGCTTTATCAGGGAAACAAAACCTTAGTGTAAAAATATTCTGATGCATTATTTTCCTGTACATAAAAATAAGTAATTAAAATCAGTAACGACATGTTTTGTTTTTCCAGTCTGTGCCTGGACAGCACTTTTTAATATTAAACCATAGCTTCAAAGCTGAAACAAAAAGTTGAGAAGTTAGAAACGCTTTTTTCAAGCAGTCCATAAAAGATTGCACCTTAAAATTTTAAATGCAAATTTTTCATAGAAGTTTATTGATTGTCCCCAGGTTTAAGCATCATGATTTAATGTTTTTGCAACAGTGCTATAAATGTAAATTTATCACAGTTATTTTATTGCCTATCTCAGTTAAGTTTAACAGCTTATTTTATGAGGTTTTGGATGAAAGTGGAAAAATTACATATTAGAATGCATGGCATACAATGTAATTATACAAACTGTTATTTTAATATTTCTTGAACATTGTATGCCATCATTTACGCTTTCATTACAAGCACTATCTGGTTCGCTATCTCTAGAAATTGAGTTTCAAATGTTTGTTCATCTCAAATCATTTGGGGTGGAGAGGGGGTGGAAGGGAGGGACTAATGAACATAAAAGTTACGCAATCATCTATGGTCATCTAAAAGCTCTTTATAGAATGTGTGTATTTTATCATTTTATGTGTTTCTGGATCAATAAATGTTTTTAATATACTCAAATTTCACTAAAGGATACATTTGAATAAAGTGAAAACTACATAATACAAATAAGGAATACTGTATGCTCACACTTGAAGGATCTTTATACTTTAAACATATGAGGTAAGTAGCTCTCAACAGTTTAAGCGTTGCTTAAGCATGCATTTAAAGTATGAAAAAATGGAGATATCTGAAGAAATGACAAATATATCCACCCAATATTCATACCTTGCCTATACTCAGTCAAAACTAGAGAAAGTCAAGTAACTATTTACACCACTTTTTTTCAACTTTGCATCTTTTTATGGTAAAGCTGGTTCAACAATTCATAGATATGAACTCAAGTTAAAATGTTAATTTTCTTTGTGTTTGCTATTTTCTTAATTATTAAATAATTTTTAGAAAAAAAAAAAAAAAAGACTGAAAACAAAAAATGTACTAGATATTTCCTTTTATGAAAAAAACAGCAATAAGCCCAAACTGAATATCTGCATTTGTGGTCTTAAGATGAAATGGTATAGACTTTCACAGACTTCACAGTTCTTTATGAGGCAGGCCAATCTCAAAGAGACAGAAAACAGAAACACATAGCCCAATTCTAACAAATTTGCCCACTCCTTTGACTCAAGCAGAATCAAGAACATTCTCCCTTTATGCTCACACATACATACAGGATAATCAGCCCCATATAAATACCTAACCTTTCGCATGTTGTCTCACTCTAGTGATAATATAAACTACAAATTACGTTATCAGCTGACTTGCTGAATTCAATGTGTAACTGACATTCTGAATTTAATGTGCAATTCTAGTCACTGATATACAGATTAACACATTAATATTAAACAGATCTGCAGTAATTAGTACCAATTAATGTAAAGGATAATTTACAAAGCATATCATTCAATATACAAGGCAATATGTGCCAAACAGTATTATGCTAATTCGATAGCCCCTATTTTAAAAGTTTTAACTGCGGTTGGGCAATCTGACTGTTTAGGGGCTAAGATCGCTTGAAATACTATGACTTTCAAAGCCAGGCAGGTGCAACTACAGTTCAGTTATAGATCTAATTCCATTTTTACTGTATTAGCAAAACAGAAGCTTTATATAGAAGACAAAAGACTACGAAGAGAAATATTTATTGAAAGTTTCAAGTTTAAAACTTTTTCTATTACAGCTTTCAAGCCTGTAGAAATTTTTAAACTGAGATTTGTAGTAAATATTTTTGCTCCAGTAGTCTTTGATCTTATGTTATTTCAATAGGAATTACTACAGAGCCCCAAGTGCTTTGGGTTGACTCAGAATATACTCAACAGTAGTTGCTGCCAGTCTTTGCAGAGCAGGTTTTGTTCTTGTTGCAATACAAATATTACTAAATACACTTATGTCCCCCACATCTTATTAATATCAGCCAAATATTTGTAAGGTTACATATAACTGTTTTATGTGATTCCTTAAATCGCTAATTATGGCTGCAGTTTATTCATAAACTAGAATATAACTGTATAACTGAAGAACGATTAAAACCTAAGGTTAATGTTCCAAAATCGAAGGTTTGCTGTAACATCCAAGAATGATTAGGCCCAACTGTAGAGAACACATACAGAAAATAATAGTAGTGGGTGATGTAATTTATGACTCACCTAGGGTGTAACTGTTCTTGATTGTCAACATTTGTGTGGACATTAAACAGGGCAAAAGTAGAAAGAGAACTTAGTGAATGAAACTGAACAGTCACGACATATACAAATAACTGCATTTGTGCACTAGGAAGAATTTTTCTAACACAGTGACCTTCTAAAGTTGTCAACAGAGAGTGAAGACTGCATTCTTACAAAAGTGTCAACAAAACTTTTTTGTCCTTTTCCTCCCCATGAAGGTAATGGTCATTGTGGTTCAGGTATTAAGACAGCTAGCAGTGTGTTAATTTCAGGAGATTTTATAATTCCCTCATCAAGAAAGTACTGAACACGCAAAATTTTCTTTTCTGGAGGCTTCCTATGACTGCCAAGCACCAGACATCTATTCTGAAAACAGACATTTCCAGGTCTATCAGCATCTTACACCACCATCGTATTTCTCCATGTCACCTTTACCCATGCGAAATACTAAAGCAGAATCACAGCACCCCCTCCAGCAGACTGACAGAATATGTAATGGAAAAGTATGACTCGGGTCAACTTTGCTGCTTATGTCCTGGCCGATTGTTGAACACAGAAGTGAACTGCTGGACAAAGACAGGCAGGTATGGATGTTTACATACGCATTAAAGCCAGGGGTTAAAATCCTCGAGAAAACATTCCTTCAAAAAAAGTGTGGCAGTTGTTATTACCACTTGAATTGGAGGAATGTCAATTTTGTGATTTGTTCTCAGCCAACTGCTACTTAGTGTAGCACTTTACTGCTCTTGCCTGGACTATTTACATGGGTTTTGCACACATGAACAATGAAATGGGGAGGAAAAAATACAGTGCTTTTTTTTTGTTGTCATTTCTCAGTATGAAAAATATAGCTGTTCACTTTAAGCTTGAAAATAAACAGCAAGGACTACAATACTTGGAATAACTGCTGGACAATTCCCTGCCTTATATTGCTGTGACGCACAAAACTGTTCCCTGGAGTGAATTAAACTTGTCCATTGTACTGTCCCCAAGAACACAGTTAAGATTATTCACACTAATAACATCACACTATATTGCTTGATAACAGAGACTGTATTACATGCCTGAGAACTTCAAACTCAAATTTTAAATGAAAATATTATGATTCACTTATTTTCAAAAAGGTGGAGCTTAGTTTCTGGAGAATCTTATCTCAGTATTTTTATCTATGCTTGAAATATTGCCTATATGCTGGAAAAAAGATAAGCTAGTCCTTATGACATAAAACAGTGTGAAATAGCAGATGGATGATATATGAGGAAAAAAAGCAAGACCATACAACCTGAAAGGTTTGTCTTAATTAATAAAGGGGAAGCAAGGGTAGTACAGATTATTTTAAATTAGATAATTATTTCTTTTCCTTCCCTATCTTTTACTTAGTTGATTCTGGTTAGATATTATAGTTCTTAGATGAGATTAGATAAAATACTTCTTTATTATCATTCTATCTAATGCTATTGCTCTACCTTACTGTGAACTAAACCCACTAATCCTTCTGATCCTTCACTCGACGATTTTGATCCCATTCAGGATTTGGTTCAATATTGGAAGTCTTCTAGGTTTGAAATTGTCAGGATTATGGAGGCATTCTTAAAAGTAAGCAAAGCCAGTGAAAATGTTTGGAAATGAACCATTGTGTTTTATAAAGAAACATCAAGAATAATTTTACAGGAAAGGTAAAAAGAACACAGCTAATTTTAAATATTTGTATTAGTCAGAAGATAAGAAGAAGGAAGACTGGAAAAAATATCATGAGAGACTGGCTACTTGAGCTAAATACCAGCTTTTTTTGTTTTCTACAGTGGAATTCTATTTATTAAACTTTGAAAGCTAAGCTTGCTATAGTGCAATGCTGTATTGCGTGGCCCTGAGCAACTGCTGGGTTTACTGTATTGTTTGCAGAGCCCTTGTAATTATATACCTACGTGTTATCATTAACACACCACACTGCCACATTTAGAATTAAGTTTACTCGGTAAAAACCAAAAGAAAGCTCATTGCCACAGGGCTTGGGGGAGCAGGGGGTGAGAAACACTCTAGGAATATATTTCTGAAGGCAAGGTCTTATCAGTCCAGAACTGCTATCTTTCTCCAAGTGAGCCTAAGAAGGTCATAACGAATAGAAATTAAATGATCACAACCTGCTCAACAATACACAATCACCTATCTGCAATCAGTTCAGAAGCTTCAGCTCAAAAAGAGAAAGACTGAGTGTGGTAGGAGTATAAAAGAAAGACTATTTGGTGCTATTAGACTTCTAGCACACACACAAAAAGTCTTAATATTTTTATAAGAGCAATAATCATAAAAAGAACAAGTAGTTTTGGCTGAATTCATTCAGGTAGAAGCATCTGTAATATGTACAAACTCATAAAAGATATGTGCTTAAATGAAAGTCACAAAACGCTGACAGTAACTTAGAAATATATCAGTGCTACAGACAATAAAGTGTTTTATTTGTTTGGTCATGATTTACTGGGTGAGTGCTTTATGCTTTGTTAGAAAGGAGATGTCCCGGTTGCATACAGCTTTATCCTAGTAGCTGCACTAAGTCTGAAACACGTTGACTTAAGAACAACAGAGTATGTCCAACAAGCGGAATCTTCTGGAGTAGAGGGTACTGCAAGAAGATAGAGACCGAGTGCAAGTGAACTTGTATAGAACCTATGGGGTTGTGTGCATATACGTATGCATCTAAGAACCCAGGCTAGCTCCTGGGAGGAGCTCCTAAGCTACTGAATAAAAACAAAGCAATGAGAAAGTATAGAAATAAAACATGTCTGTTAAACCTGAAATTTTACCCTTATATCAATACAGCTCTAAACAGTAGCACACATTAGCAATTCTTATCTTCGTAGCCTGTATTTGGCTATATATAAAATACCAGCCAGCATTACCTCCATATTTAATCTGAGCCACTAGGAAATTAAATAAATGTGAGTCTGAAGATAGCACTAAATTTAATTAAAATGACCTTTATAATTATTTCCACATTTCATACAATTCCATGAGAAAAAAGTATTTTCTCTCCCTTTAAATAATCATCTTTGCAACTTTCAGGACCTTCAAAAAGTTACAGGCATGAGGCTGTTTCTTAAAGCAAAACAAACAAACAAAACCCACAAAACCAAAACACCCCAACAAAAAACCTGAAGTTACAATACAGTTTTAGACCAAAATTGTGCTTAAAGATTCCTGCTTGCAACCATAATACCTGAAAAATTCTGTGATTAAAAGCTGAAATCAGTTTCCTGGTTACAAATCTCTGTGTGAAGTCTCATAACTGCTTGCTTTAATCAGGAGAAAAGAATTTGCCCATTGATTTCAAAAATGGGAATCTGTTTACTCCTACAAGTTTGAGCCTGCAGCAAAAAGCAGCATTAAAAAGCATGCCAGTTAAATAGTGTCCTATAATTTTGCTCTTGGAGCCACGACAGTATCGATAAAAGTTTTTTCTTTCCTCCTCCTCACCTTAAAAAGGTTAAACTGATCCCAGTTTCCAGTATTTTAGTCACATTAAACCTGACTCATAGCCATTTATGCATTTAATCTGGTACCTTTATGCATACCAAAATAAAGATTTGTCTCTTACGTGGCAAATTCCCAGTTAAGAGACCTGTTTATACACTAATCTTATGAGAAATTCCACCTTTTGTTCATGTTTCCCCTACCAAACCCAAGTTATGAGAGGACCCACACACTACTTTAAAGAAAGCAGAGGATTTTCTACATGAATCAAAGAATGTTTCTGAAATGTGCATCTTCATTTCTTTATGATGTTCTACACAATATTCAAGGTTTTCTGACATACAATCCTCAATCCAATCAACTGTAAACTATTGAGTATCATAATCTCTTTGTTGCAGTGATGACCATTAGAAAAGAAAAATTACAGGAGAGAAGATGTAAAACATGGAAGTATGTATCTGGGGGTTGGACTAGTTGACCTTTAAAGGTCCCTTCCAACACAAATCATTCTATGACAGTGTTTTGTGTTTTTTTTTTTTTTTCCTTTACAACACCACAAATCCAGGGGGTGAGTTTGATAGCTCACACTGATGTGGTGCCAGAGGGACCTTGACGGACTGGAATGTCATGAAGTTCAACAAAAGAAAATGCAAAGCGAGGAGGAATAACCCCATGCACCAACACAGGCTGTGGCTGCCTGGTGGACAGTGACTTTGCACAGAAGGACCTGGGGGTTGTGGTGGACACCAAGTTGCTGTGAGCCAGGAGTGTGCCCTGCCATACAAGGCAGCAAACAGCACCATGGGCTGTGGTAGGCAGAGCACTGCTGGCAGGTGGGGAGAGGTGATCCCACCCCTCTGCTCAGCACTGGTGAGACATGTCAGAAACGTTACGTCCAATGCTGGGCTCCCCAGTAAGAGAGACACGGGCAAACTGGACCAAGTCCAGCAAAGTGATACAAAGCTGATTAAGGACTGTGTGGCTTTTATCACTATGTATAGACACACGATGGGTGAAGTAAATAAGAAAGCTAGACTCAGTGGTGCCCAGTGACAGGACAGGAGGCAATGGGCAAACTGAAGCACTGGAAATGCAATCTAAATAAGAAACAGCTATTTATTTATTTATTTATTTATTTTACTGTGAGGGCAGTCAAACTCTGAAATAGGTTGCCGAGAGAGGTTGTGGAGTCTATCCTCCAAGATATTTAAAAGATGATTGGACTCAAGTCTGGGCAACCTGCTCCAGCTGACCCTCCTTGAGCGGGTGTGGTTGGACTGGGCAATCCCCAGAGGCTTCTGCCAACCTCAGCCATTCTGTGCAAAGATTCAAAACTGTAGTGGCATTTCAAGATGAGACAAAGGATCTGTAGACGCTGAAGTGGATATCAGTGCATTTGGTACTGTGGCTAGACAGCTTCCTTTCTCCAGTTTTACTTAAAGCTCTTATATTAATATGGTTTCCAGCGGGCACAGAAGAATTCATGGAAGGTCTGAGCTAAGACATTACAACAGGGATTTTACTGTTGTGGGATCACTCACAATCTAACCTAGCAAGAATTCAGAAAAGAGAAAAAGCCAACGTTCAACATCACCTGAAAATCCAGAACTACATGTTTTTCTGTACCATGAGGTCGTTATTAACCTAGTTCAACTAAAAGACACCTTTGATGCTTTTTGAGTACATGGATGAATCCATGAAAATCTTAAGTTGTAGAGAATATCAGAATTTGTCTTCAAAAATCATGGTAATGTTTCCAATTTGATCAAAAATCACTGATATCGTGGATACAACTTTTGTTCAGATTATTGTTGAGAATAATCTAGGTTGTTTCTAGTTTTAATTCTCTAACTATTTGGAAGTTTTTATATTCCTGTTAGAATCAGAGAATCAGTTAAATTTATAATTAGCAGTCTTATGATTTTACAGTAAACATGAAATTTCATTTTCTTTTGATTAAATTTGTTTACTTTCCCCTGCAGATGTCCAATTAATAAGTACAACTGCCTGTCACAACTGAGTGGTAATTTCTTTAGTATAATTTATTTTCATTATCTGTAATTAATTAAATAGAACAAATAATATAAGGAGATTTAGGCAGGGCAATTATGAGGTTTTTTTCGTTGCTGAGCTAAACTTCATTTTGAGTGTAGGGCTTTAACACTGAACAACGTTCACAGTTGGAAGTTTTCATAAATAAGAAAAGTTATATCAAATTATCGATAAAATTTGTAACAATTCCAATAAAAATACTGAAGACTGAACAAGTGCATAGAACAAAGGGCTACACAACACATTACTAACATTCTGAATTTGTTTTTAGACTAAAATTTAAAGATCATAAAACTCTATGAAAAGAGATATAGGTCTATAAAGTAATCTAAAAGGTAACTTGTACATCTTGTCATTATTATACCTAATCTGTTCTTAAAAATACACCGACAGCAAACCCACAACTTCTCTAAGTAACTTATTCTAACACTCATCATCTCTGAGGTATAAGAACTTTCATAATCACTATTCTAAAAGTCTGTAAATACAAATTAATCCTACTCTTGAACATCATGAAGCATACTTTATTTTCCCTGTTTATTAAAATACTTAAATATTCCGGAAGATTTATCAGTCTACTCCTGTCTTGTGTTTTCTGCACTAAATAAACCCAGTTATTCAAACCTCTACTTACAGGGCTGTGGACTAATGTCTGTTAAAGATACAGCTGAGCATGATATTCATTCTTGATGTGCTCAGTTTATGACTCACTGACTCCAACATCCTTCCATACACTTAGCATTGCCTACTCAATATTCCTTCATGTTGTAGTTGTGTTTTTCATTTCTCCTTGACAAATGTGGTACTTCACACTTTTATTTACTGAATGTTATCTGTGTGATTCGTATCATTTCTCCAATTTATGAAGGTTAATTTAAGTTGTAACCTTGTCCTCCAAATTGTTTGCAGGCCCTTCCAGGTCATTGTCATCCACAGATTTGGGAAGTTTATTTTTTCCTTCCATCATGCAAGGTTAAAAGTATGAAAGAACTGAATCCAGATCAACTCCCTCAGGCTCTATATGGGAGTAAATGTGGAAATTTAGAGAAAAGTAATTTCAAATGAATGATTTTGTTTTATTTTATAACATGCAAGCATGTAGCACCAAAAATACTACTTAAAATAGCAAAATATTTAATTTCAGAAGTATTTCAACAACATTGGCATTCCAAATTTTTTTCCTTACAAAATCAGGTTTGGGAAAAAAACGTAATTGTACATAGTATTTTAAATTTGAAAGCTAAACTTCCTGATTAAAAGGGGATATTAACAACTTTAGAGTATTGTATTTATTTTACAGCTAATTCACTAAACCTCAAAATTAGTTGTACAAAAAGATGAACTTGAAACTTTTTCAGTGTTTTTCTTGTTTTACACTGTAACCTTGCTGGTGTTCTGCTTTTGTTTTGTAAGCAGAAAGTAGAAACATCTATTTAGTTACAGTGTATTGATTTTTAGAAATCAAATTGCAGAGGGTATACATAATGGGCCTGAAAGGGTCTCAAACTGGTAATATAAGAATCAATAAATATTCAAGAGAACTGAGTATAAAGCAAATCAGGGAAAATGACAGGTATACGCAGTATTCATTTCACTGTTCAGAAAAGATCTTTTCTTATTGGAAACTATAAAGCTAAATGAGAAACTGCTGAGCACTGATGTTACTGGGCAAACTTCCCGGAACTCCTTATTCCACTCCCCTCAAGCTTTTCCTTTACATAGGTTTATGGTCTCTCTCTAGACAGAAATGAGAAAGATTTTAGGCCGTAAGTGGGGAAGAACAAATGAAAATTAAAACTAATTGCTTGGGAGCAAAATTTTTTTCCCAGTTGCAAGCAACGAAGGAATCGCTGTCGCGAGTGAATGACTTCTGGATTGCTTAACTGATAAATAATTAATACCAATAATTTAGAGCATTTCTAGAGCACAATGCAAGCAGAAAACATATACTAGATAATCTAGCATGTATACATTGTAGCAATGCTATGCATCAGATTATTTACATGTATTTTGCAGACAGTTCATTATATACTAGAAATAACATTGCCACCAGCAATTTTCTTAGAGTTTCACTACGTGATTGTATTTCCTTAAAGAAGTTTTCCCATGTTCCTGACTAGCCACACTAAGATTCATCATGCTACCAAACAAGGAATGAAATTTCTTCTAAGGAATTTTTAAAAGTATCATTTCCACATATCAAAAGATTTTTCAAAAAATAATTTAAAAACTATCTCTTACACGGCTGTTAGTTATCTTACGTCATCTTTTATATCAAGCAACACTATTCCCAATCCTTAACAGAAGCTGATACGCAAAGCACATTGGGAAAAAAAAAAAAACAAAACCAACCAAACAAACAAAAAGGAAATATCAGAGGATGGAAGAGGTATGTAAATTATTTTTAAAATAATCTAATTTGCTGATTTGGAGATGCTGGTTTGTAGCATTTTTCTCCTAGCACATGCACTTTTGAAATGTGGAACACAATGCCCCTGATTTCCTAACCCTCATCTTCAGGGGTTGGTTTTAGTTATAAAAAGTTATAAACATGTTTAGATGAGTTATCTGTGGCCTTCTAAGCACAGGAGTTCCTTTTTATAAATGGAGCTTTCAGAAATGGATTTTTTTCATTCGGTGGAAGTCTTTATAATCCTGTGTAGATTTTTCCCTTAATCTTGTTCTCTATTTTCCTTGCTTTGTAATGAGCTTTTTCACTGACTGAGGAGGTTCTTTCCATCAGTATCACTCTTTAGTTATCTCAGTTTAGAGCAAAAAAAACACAGGTATTGAGAGCATGCTGCTCTCATTATACTGCTGTTTTCTTATTGTAGCTTCTAACATCAATGAAAGTTTGCTTGCTTTCTTGGGAATGCAATGCAAAAGCAGTAAGCCTTCAATACTACTCTTTTTGTTTAAAAACAAGAAAACAAAACAAAAATCTTCCGTACATCCACGCGCAGGTAACCTTCGAAGCTGATGAAATTCTGCTGCTACTGCAAATGGCACCACACAAAATGAAGCATTAGAGACTAATAGCAAGCCATAAGGAGAAGGAAAAATAAAGAAGGAACCATTTTACCAAAATTACAGTACAGAGACTTGACTTTGCGTTGTCCATCCAGGATTTTATTTATTTTATGACAATTCTTCGGTATTTTTCACTATAACACCTGAGGAGACACCTAAAAATGTGTATCTCATATGCACTTAGTTTAATACTATTAGTTAGTAACAAAAATGAAAGGATGTTTAAACAAACTCTGCTATGTCTGCATTCACCTTTCCTACTAAAAGGTACAGAAAATATTAACATACAATTGGGAAAAGTAGTCCATCCCCCCGCCCCACCCCACCAAGTGTCACTCAGTAGCCCGCATTTATTACACAAAGTTCAACTCTAGTAATTTTTATTTATTTTTACTTTTATGAATTATACCCAGGCCATTAAAATAAAACCAAAACACACATGTGCAGTCCTTTGAGGAAGTACAATAGCATTGACTTTTCAGAATTATTTACGTTGATTTTAATATTATTATATTGAAATAGAAATAAATGGAGGCATTTTTCATAACATTTACTTGGTAGAACATTATAACTGCAGTATTAGGGCATGATAATCCAAAATTTGGACAATATTAATCAGACCTATCTTGTAAAATAAAGCAAAATATGTAAAAGTGAAGAGTGCACAGCAGTCAGAACACGAAATAAATTACTTGAAAGAATTCTATAAAACTCATGAGAGCTGAAGGTGCTAAAATTTGGGAATTTCATTGATGAACAAAAAATTGTTATGTAAGGACATATATTCACATTAATACAACATTGATTCACCACTAATGACATTATTGTGGAGAAAATAAAGATTTTAAAAGAGATTATTTGAGCTATCAATATTACCAAATTTCCTATTGTTCCCACTGCAACTGACAACAGCTTCAAACAGAACAGTGGTGAGCCCTAAAACTTAAACATCCTCTAATTATCCTCTCTAATGTCTGAAACAAATCCTAAGGTCATGCTCAAATGCCCTTATGATCCCAACACTTGGCATCATGTAAAACTCTCTATCCTGGTCAACAGACAGCCTAAGACAGTTTCAGCTTGCATTAATGCAAGAATAATGCAAGTTCCTACAGTCCTCCCCCAATGGTCACAATCTTTTCATTTCATAACTGTGCGAACTGAATAACACCCAAACCCAAAATTTTCCACCTTTCGTTAACTATAGCTTACAGATAACTAATCAGTTTAACTCTTGATGCCTAAACAGTCTATCTTGCAGCAATCTCTTGAGTGCAAGTTTCATTTTGTGTGTTCATGCATATCTCCGAAACGTACGTGACTATAGCACATATTTCTCCTTAAATATATTGCTTAAATGCATTGCTTTCAAGGAACTTTAACGCATTCCTCAAAATTATTAATTTCATTATGCTGTTGACATAGTCAAGATTTGCAAATGCCTTTCATTCCCAGCAAGATCAAATAACTGATGATACATTTGAGTCATATTAGTACTTCAGTAACACTTCTACCCACATCTGACAAATCTGGACAGCTAGAATGCTTCTGTAAATAACTCCAATATACAAGGATTTACCAAGATACTTTTTTTCCCAAAAATCTTTCAGTAAAAACCAAAGTATATATTAATAAATTATTTAAATTCAGAGTGAAAGATTTGAGGTGAGCTTGGTTTGCCTTTTGCTAACTGATCATCAGAATGCTATAACAACATGTAATGAAAAGGCAAAAATATTTTATTTATTCAAAAATAGCACTGACTTGGACTCAGTACATTAAAAATGTTCAAGACTATTTTTGAAATCTGGTTCATCAGCAGAATTAGCAAACCAAGTATGCTTTACAGGCTTAAAGGATGTTCAAACGCCAAACCATCAGCTATCACCCTTGCAAAACTCACAAGGCTGTATCTCTTAGAAGATTTCTGGTAGTTAACTAAGCTACAGCTACATGCAACAGGACAGATGTTCAACATTGTTCAAATACTCCCTGTACCCAGGGCAAGAGCAGTGTACACAAAACTCAGGCACTACTAACTGTTTGAGTTGTGTAACAGTTAGTTTCTCATGCCCTCAGAAAGAAGCCAATTTCAGAAGTCTTTATGGCAAAGCAACCAAGAAATCCATTACAACTCTAGCAAGTTCTTAATCTAAATGAAATTGAGGCAACCACCTTGAAGTATCAGGCTTTTTGTGCGAAAAAGAAAAAACAAACAAACAAACAAACAATAACAAACTTACCCCAACCGAACCACATCAAACTATCACAACATAAATCAAACCAACTACATACACAATGATGCCACAGGCTCCAAAAACCTGAACAACACTTAAATATTCCAAATAAAGAAGCTTCCCTTCATATGTTCAATTTCATTGCTTCAGTCAGCTTTTCAGTTTTCATTATTGGTTCTCACAGTCAGAATGAGAATTACAGAAACAGAAGACTATAACAGGCATATTGGAAAGAGGGTAAAATAGTGAGTTCATGAGGATTTAAGCAAAAATGTTTTATTCCACGAGATTTTAGTTCCTTTGAACTTTATATTTCTGGGTTAATACAACTTGTAATTTATAAGTATGAACCAACCCCCCACTCATAAGCATTAGAGTGGCAACTGGGAGCAGGTGTTGGACAATCACCACTTGGGAGCTGAGCAGAAAGGATAACCCAGAGCAGTGACTAGGTTTCAAGGATTAACTATGCTACCTACTTTGAAAACTTGAGACCTTTCTTTTCTTGGGGTCAGTCCTTTTGCCCTGTGCCTGCTCTGATTGGTGTTGGAAATGCTACTTATGTTTCTTTTCCATGGGTAAAAATAGTTTGTGTGTTACCTTTTTGTCCTTCAAGTGTATTCACTTTCCTATCCCACAGGAAAAATAAAGATACACATTTTCAAACCTGGTTTGAGAAATGAACTCTTTAAGATTGTGTAGTTCTATGAGTGAAAAAGATGATAGATTTTTATTACCTCTTTTCACGTTAAATCCACATTAAAATTCCAAATGGAGACAAATTATTCTGGCTTCATATGTCCTGCAAGCTGTACTTGTAACAAACTCAGGCCAGTTTTAACCTGTTACATACCTGAGGCTATGCATTCTGTTGATGTTTCCTTTGTGTTTATTATGATCAATTAATCATATCTCCTAATACAAAATAATCAAAATGTTTACTCAAACATATGTGCCGCTGAATTGATTAAAAAAAATAAGAACAACACTTGTTAAGTAGATCTCAAATATAACACAACTGTCTGAGCAACTGGTATTGTCCAGTCCCCAGTTACTACAGGATGGCAAACAATATGTGCATCTATTTCTAATGCATCAGCTGAACATATGTCTGTCAGAGAAAGATGGAAATACAACGAGACTAGGATAATTTAAATAAACAGCTGTCACATTATGCAAGATTGCCTTTGGTGAGCTTTGATTTGTGTGTGTACAAAAAAGAAAAAGCAGAATTATAGAACTAAACAGAATTACAAAACTAAAACTTCGTCAAGTAGGAAAGTGAGCACTTGTCTCCCATTTTTCTGTAATCCACAAACTCCAAGCCACAACTAAAGAAAAACTTATTCATCTGTGTTACTTATTCCTTCATTATACTGCTTGCTGTCAAAGATTTCACTACACTACCCTAGGCCTATTAAGATTCATACAGAATGAATCTGTGAACTGTGTTTGTGCTTTCAAGAGAGGAAAGAAAGGCTTAATATCATCCTCTTTTTTTTAAGGTGAAACATACTTAAAGTCAATGAATTTCACATTACTTACATAGGTCTTTCTTGGGGGAACACAGTTTCCTTTCCGTATTTTGCAATTTAGAACGTATATGTGGTTGTATAACAGACACGAATTAGATTCACTTTCATTTTTTGTTCTTATTGAATGATTTCACTGAAGAATGGGGCTCAAAAACCTATTAAGTCAGAAAATTTCCATGCCAATAATGCATACTCTTTGAAGCTCAATTTGCCAGAATGAATAAGCAAAGTTAAACCCCAAGATTTCAAACCCTTCAAGGTCTCAAAGCACAGGAGAGATTCTTTCATTTTAAGTGTACATGTAAGCCATGATGTGAACATAAATGTCAGATCCTGAAAAATGGCTATCACTAACATAAAAAGAAACAAGAGGCAACCCCATAGGGAAGTACTACATAGGGATTTTCTCCACTTTGGAATGGAGATGAGAACACGCATAAGATTCCAAACTATCTGACTTTGAAATCTTTTCCTGGATCTAAACCCTCAGATCAACATCTTCTTTCGGCGTTATGTATAGTTGAGGCAGAAACTAGTCTTTAGAGGACTTTGGTATACACAATTTTTTGTTCCATTTTCAGTAACACTGGATAATGACATATTGAAGTGTCACAAAACCTCTGGAAATCTTCATAAAATTCAGGATCTTTTAAGTAAAACAGAAAGAATAGCAGCATAGGAACACATGGCTAAGGAACAGTTTGAATCAGAAATAAGGCCACTGAAAAATGTCAGGAATATTATTTATCACCAAGAAAAGATGGACTAAATGGAGAGAAAATGGAGGAAGAGGTTTATCAGTGATGATCTTTTAAGGACAGCTTTAGTTATCAATACTTACACAAATTTCAGGGAAAACACACTATTTTTAGGTCAGTGATGTCAAAAAATTCCTACTCCCCCTACTTTCAAACACCATGCTTTGTCTGAATTTTCATCACCTCTTTTTCTGTACACCCAGCTGAAGCCTGCGGGGAACATACTATGTGATCGCAAGGCCTACTTCATCTATATTCTTGATGAAGCAAAACACCAATTCTGGGTCTATATGTGATGTCTTAAAACCACTGAAAGGTTTTTAAGCAGCAACAACTTCAGAAGAATCATTTGAACATCTAAACAGCAACTAGCACTGCCCTGCATCATTTGTCTCAGTACCAGGAAAACAGGAGACTAGATCTAAGTAATCTCAGAAAGACAGAAAGATGTTTCCAGGAGATTTTATCCATTAAAGTAAAGCAGACCCAGATAATGAATATCGTCTATATTAATAAATGGAACCAGTAACTTATTTGCTGCAAGGACATAGTGGCACTGAAGTAATACAAAGGATCCTGTAACAGCGCGTTTAATTTACATTCCAAAGGGCTCCAGAGACATACTGAGACAAATTACAAAGCCACTACTCTTCACATTTCCCCAGGATTTCTTCCAAAATTGGAATGTTTTACCTTAGTTATAAATATTGACAGCATTATGATTTTTAAACCTGGAGAATTCACAGCAACGCTGCTTGCAAACTAGTGAAATACAACCTCATGCTGATAAAACTGACTTCTGTAAGGCAAGCCTTAACTTCAGATTCTGCAAGGATTTTTGTGGTGAACCATGAAAAACTATCAAAGTCTATTTTTTTTGCATCATTGGATTTACAGTCATATGTTTCATTAAGGAAGTTCTGCAAAGAGAGCTGTAAATAGGTAACAAAATACCATGGCTGTTTATCAAACCATACCTAGCAAAACCAGTGATATTACACAGAATGAAGAAGAATATTAATTCAGGAGAGGAAAAAAAAAATATTATAAGCTTCAGCTAAATTTGTATCATATAAAAGGAAGAGAAACTGTTTCACATAATCAGATTAAAGAAGCAATTAAAACTCTGAGGTAGAATGAAAACAGAATAAAATGTTCAGATGGATAATGAAGCATGCAAAAGGGTGTGATGATCCTCTAGAAAAACTACTATTTCTAACACATTTTCTGGAAGAAAAAAATGAGTATAAAGGCAGATTTCTATCAACATCATATGGTAATTTTAGGGTTATGAACATTGGAGTTAATCCATTTACATGAGAACTCCAATTTCTTTACACTGCATCTTTTGCTGGCAATAAACACAAAAAAACTCCACGTGATACAGACTTGGGATTTAATCGTGAAAGGCAAAGCAGGCATAATAAATAAATCAGAGTAGCAGTGTGAGTTAACTCAATAGATAGAGTGTTTAATAGGAAACCAGTAGTTTTTTTGGATTAAAGCTCATGTCTATACTAGACCTTAAGCAGTCAACCAACAAAATGGCATTTTCCCTAAGCAGCAGTAGAACATGACACATCCTGTCCTCTATGAATTCTTCGCACAGAAGTCTTAACAAGCCTAAACTATTAATCCATCACACTTCATAAAAACTTACTTGAACTCAGCAATAGAAAGTGCTATTGCAAAATGTGACCCTGTTTTTCTTCATCTGTACTTTATGGCACAGCCACCCTCAATAATTAGCGGCCTTAATGATCTGGCAAACTGATATCCAGAGAGCCTTTTAAAATTCAGTTTATTTCTGTTTATTTTGTGACTATCAGCAGATCAGATAGCAGCAGAATGGATCTGACAACTTCACAAACTTCTACAGCTCTGTTTACTGCTTGAGCAGTCAGTGATACATCTGTTAACCCACATGATTACTCTGGTATCATCAATACACTTGGGCTATGTTGAAAGGAACATGGACTGATCGTATCAAACAGAAAATTAAGGCATCATTTAAGCCAAAGCAACTACATAAAACCCAACACATAGAATTCTTAACCAAAACAATGGGGAGATACTGAGCTATATCTCTCCAAGTAATGACAGATATTGAGGTTATAGAACTGGCTCATGAATTTTAAGTTTGTGCTTCTGAAAAACAACACAGCTTAAAAACGTTACTCTTTAAAAGCTAAGTCAAATTCTCCTGTAGACCCACGAGTTTCCCCAAAATTAACAGAAAGTTATAAATGAAAAAATGTGTAACTGAAGTTGGTTGTTTGATGACAGGTAATAGTCTCATTGCAGATGAAGTTTATACTGCTGGTGGGGAAAAAAAATTGCTATAAACAGCTTCTACAAAGTTGTATAAAAATAGAATTGCTGTATTCTTTGAGCCCATGGTTAGATTTTTAATCCACTACCCAGATGCTTTAAGTTGTATTTAATTTGATTACCGGATAAACAAAGAAATATCCAGTATGATTTTATATTAAAGAGCTTGATTTCTAAATTTTTAATCAAAGTGATTTATATGAAAGATTACTGTTAGCTATAAAACAAAAAAAATACCCAGAAGTGCATTAAAATTTCTATGATTCTGTTAAGGCTTGGTAGAAAAGTAGGAAAGTATAATTGTACACAATATTAAGATGAAAACTGCATCCTTGACTTTGTTAGATTCCTACTATTAATATCTATGTTCAAGGTAATTCCTTGAATCTGATAATTACGTTTTCATCATATATATTTGAGCACACAAGGAAATGATGACATATGGACCATGAGGAGTAGGGAATAAGATTCATGAAAATTGTCTGAAAGTTATCTGGGTCAATTAAATATCCTCCATCTTGCTAGAAATACAGTTTGATGGATTCCCAGGAGCTTAACATCAGAATGCACGAGAGAGGATTCTGAAACTTCAGTCTGCCTGAAAGCTTGGAGTGAAATTGTCAGCTTGCAGAGAAATACAGAGCTGAAATTTGTAACCAAGCCCATCTGTGTGATATCCTTTACAAAGGAGATAATACACTGGCATTGCTCTGGAGCAAAAGCAAAATAAAAATTCATTAAGATATGTTTAAGCATCTCTTCTGAGTCAAGCTGAATATAGTCCAGTCTCACATGCTAGGATTAAACTGCAGAAGCAAGGAGTAATTGGTAGGTAGGTCTCAGACACACTCTGCTCCTCAAGATGGGCAATGGAAGCATACACTTTTAAGCCACCCTCACAGCTTCCAAAAGAAGGTATCTATGCTATACAAGGCTAAGTCTGAGCTGGACAGTGAATCTAACTGTTGTATCCTACAAAGGTCTTACAACCTTTTGATTGAAGGGATTTGTGTCTACTGTGTCTATATAAACAGAACATGGACACCAGCCTGTATTGTTAGTTTGGTTTGGGTTTTTTTCCCCGCCTTTCCCCCCACCCCAGACCTTTCTTTTCCCCAGTAAACCACAATCTGTGCAAATAATCAGTGTGCAAATAAGCTTTCTCTGGAAAACCATCATGATCTCCAAAACTCTTTTTCCTCACAATAAACATTCCTCATGGACAACATGTACAGTCAACCTAGTATCTTTATGTTACTTTCTTTAAGTACAGGCCTCTAAACCTGCACATATTCCCACCTATGATAGTGAAGGATTTCTATCATGTATTTTTAACAGGCAATAAAGAGTTTCTGTAACATACTTAAAAGAATACACGTTTCTCGATACTATAAACCAGATAGTTTTGTACTTCTAACTCAATGGCATGCAGTGAGGCAGAAAATAGCCAGTTCTTACAGATTACTAATAGGCTTCAACAAACTTAAGAGTGCATACCTTACCTAAACGCTTTCTTTTGGGTTTGTACAAGGACAACTATATATTCACAAGGCCATGTGGACATCGCCAAAAGCACCACTTTATTCTTCTGAGTCTCACTGATGAATCTACAGCTGAGGTTCTAAAGAACACAAGTTAATTAATTTTTTCTTAATTTTTTAATAGTATTTCACAGTTGTATATAGTTTTTTATAGAAAAGGGAATTAAAAGGCAGTTTACATTTATAAGCATTCAACTGTACTGTAAGTTAATCTATTGCCCTTTTTTCACATTTTCTTACAAAACTGGTGTTTGAAGTATTTGAAGGTCTCATTCATCTTCAAGACCTTCTTTATTTTCAGGCTATCCCCTGTGTCATTCTAGAAATATTGAACAGTTTATTGGCCAAGAAAGGAGGCTGCTCCTCTTTCCACTGCCTGTAGCAGGTCACATGCACAGCCCGTCTCAAAGCAGCTCCTCTTTACAAACCACAGCAACATTTCGCTGTGAGCAGGGAAACAGCCTCGCATGTACTGTGTCAGACACCTGCTCTAGCAGTCCACCAGCAAGAACCATCTAGGAGGTGGAGCCTTCACTCATCAGCAGTTTAGAAGTTTGTGACAAGTGTATTACACCATGTAAAACCATGGCCTTCCTTCCACTTAAGAATCTCCTTGTTAAAAAGCAAAACAACACATTGTATGAAAGGTTAAGGATAACCACTGAAATCACAGGAGTAGAAACAAAACTTAAAATAGTGATTGTGACCAGACTTCAAAGCCTAGGTGAAAACCAGTGAATAACTGAGGCATATTCATATGTCAATCTTTATACTCCAAGGAACTTCAGGGATATTTTATCTTGATACTAACGAGTTGATTCACTGTAGCAGACTCCTTTCCACACTGCGCTTTGTGTAGATCACTTACAGCACTGCAAAGAAGGTTGGTGGTTTTTTTAAATAAAAATTTTCATTTTGTAATGGTAGGAAACAGCAGTTCTCACCCCTACAGTTTTGGTGTTTCACAGCATTAATTCCTCTCCATCACGCAATAGCCCTGCACGATCAGCACAGCCCCGGACCAGCACGCTCCCCTGCCCCGTTGCTTTGGGAGACAGCTGGCAGGCACAGACTGACCGACAGCCCCATCCCCCTTCTGTGAATACATTCACTTGGGGGCAGCTCACCAGCAGTCAAGCTACAGCTTATATTGAAATGGAATTGTTAATATACCCTGCTTGGACATGTGACCTACAAAATATGTCCTCCATGCCTGTTTTTTTATATCCTACTCCTATAACCTATTTAGCAGAAGACCTATTATTTACGATTTCACAAAATGAGAGAATTCTCCAATTCCCTTATGATCTGTTTAACTCACCTGCATGCATATGTTCTATAGAATATGAATGAGCAGTGATTTAGTGTACTTACTGGAAGTTACCTCAAAAAGCCAAGAGATGTTTATTTTATTTTCCTTTCAATTTCATTATTTCATCCCCAATGTTGCTAAAGTAGCCACAAAATAAGCACAAAATAGACATAGAAATAAACCAAATAGAAGTAAACTACTAACGCCTGACCATAATTATCAACAATTTAATCAGTTTACCAACAAAAATTACCTTGTTGCTGCAAACCCCAAAATATTTCCTTAGCAGGCCCACACTGCTAAATAAACGTTGCATTCCCAAAAACTAAACCTCAATATTCTGATAGAAAGCCTTAACTTTTAAAGTACCTGTGTGTTGGAAAATTTTGGCAAACTTCTTACAAGGAAAATACTCTTTTCTTTCCAGAGATGAAATAGACAATTTTGCTAACTTAATAAAAGAAGTAAACCTATGCATTAAAGTTTTAAATTTTCAGTAATACGACCCTTTTGAATTCTGTCTCATTTTAACAGGGTTAGTACCTTTCTGTAAAACAACTCAGTATTACTCTACAGTCGAATTTAGTTTGTAAACTGTTAAAATTTTAATGGCTTCCTGTCTTCAGAGAAACAAAAGGTGCTGTGTTTAGGTTTTTTCTGATAATAAATTGACTATACAGATGAAAGCAAAAATACAAAAGCATTTAAACCCAGTTTTCAAATTAAATTGAGAAACAATTTCTTTTAACAGCTCCATAAAAGAAGGACATAGGTTGCATTTAAATATAAATAGGAGTACAGCAGCTAATGTAGGATTTTAATAAAGGGTAGGTGGATGTGCAGCTTTACTACTAAAAATAGTTTAAAACCAGAATTTACAACTCTGTTTCAATATAAGGTGTACTTAATTGTACAAGATTTATCATAATATGGAGCATACAGAAAAAAAGCAAAGTTTTCATCCCAGTTAGCTTTCAATTACAGATTTTGATTTCAAAAGGAGTTCTGCTTTAAGCAAAGAAATCTGTACATACGGAAAACTTCATGCAAAATATTAGAAACATAATTCAGCTACACATGGGGTAATCCTCACTTATTTCTAAATATTGATATACAATATGCCTGCAAACAGAAGGACCCTTGTGCAGAAGACATGGTACACTGGAGCTGTGCAATCATGAACTTGCTAGAAATCACACCTGTACAATTTCCAGCTGGGCTATACAGAGGTGTTCAGAACTACAAATCTTTGTCTCTATAATGCAGGCAATAATTCCTCTATGTGTCTTGTCCTTGCTCCCTCCTTATACTCATATAAAGCAAACCTGAAGCTCCATCTCTTGTGCATCTTAACGGAAGCTATTCTTCCTTACCACTGTCAATATTCCAAAAATACATTCACATGTAAAGGAATTATAAATTGAATGTGTATTTTTTATAGCTGACCTTCTTATATGGTATGATTACTCTATTAATAGAAATAACCTATTACTAAGCAATATTTGGGAGTAATATATATTAATTCCTTCTTCTGAGGAAGGAAAGAAACAAACAACGTAGTTATTAGTACTTTTAGATTGCTAGACAGCTGTCCCTTGACACTGTGCTCCTGGGACCAGAGAGATGGCCATTCACTAGAATCCAGAGCTTTATGCTTGTCTTGGACAGATAAATGAACACTACTGATACATTTCCTACGTGATTAAATAATCCTTGTTATAGCAGCAGTCCTCCCACCTTAGGTTTAGGCTGAAATGTTAAAGTAACTTGAGCTAGTTTGTACACCAGCATTGTAATATTAAATTCATTTTGAATCAAGTCTACAACCGAGTATCAATCAAATACAACATAAAAGGAGATTGCCCAAGAGTAGATGTTATGACAGCCCAGATGTATAATTACTAATGTATTTAGCAACACCCTGCAAACCTGTAATAAAGATCAATGGCTCACAGAATAATTTGGCATCTAAAGCACAGAACTCTGATTGTATTGTGTTTGTAAACATGTTTTAAGCTGTTGATAAAATAAGGTCTGTCAAGCAGAGGAAATTGAAGTCACTGTGCCAAAGATCCCTGAGATAGTTAGCATCAGAAAAGAAAATTATATGCCAACTTCTCAGAGCATTCCTGCCATTTCTGACATATGCAGCTGTACAAAACTGGCTTATGGGAGATCCCTGAACTAGTCAGGGTAGACAGTGCCATTCAAAACAAAAATCCCAGAGGTGAGGTTGCTTGTAGCAGCAGGATAATTCTAGATGTAGGAAAAAAAATATATTACTAAAAGCAATATTTATTATCTTGTCACGAGGCCACTGCAATAGTAAATTAGACATTTAGTTTACAGTTATGACCACAAGTCATTCATTTCAATTTGCTAGCAGTAGTTTCATTATTACATAGTACTGAAGACCTGTAGAAATCCCCATGTGAACCACATTTGAAATTACTTATCAGTGTGTATCCCTCTGCTGTTATCTCCTCTTGATGGCAAATTATCAACATCGGAAATATTTGGAAATCTTTCAGCAACGGGGAACCTTTTCATCCAGGCCCCAAGCCACAGCTATAGACAGCAATGTGACTGATCAATCCTAGGCAACAACTGTGGAAAGCTACCATCATTTACAGACAGCTTTTCCACGGAAAATACTTTTCCACAAAACCCAGGAGATACTGGATCTCTCCTAGCAAAATGTAAACAACAAAATGAAGCAGCAACATTGCAAAACTAGTTTCAAAAGGTCTAAATTCCACCTTCTCTGTGTTTCACTTTGTAAATAGAAGAGAAATTGATGTTCTAGTACTATCATTGCAATCCACAGAGTAAATTTAAAACTGTATTTCTAGATAAACAGAAAATAAAGTTGACAGAACACCACCATCATAAGGTGAAAATAGGGTAACAAGGTGTTTGAAAATTGGGAAAATCCTCATTCTTCTGAGAAGTCCTAATTATAAGTAAAATAACTATTTCCATCAATGGTTTACAGAGGGCGTCACAGGTACTATGTATTTATCTTGCAAATTACTGAAGCAATTAATCTACATTTTCTCCGACCAGATTATCACTAGATTTGTATATGCTGAAGGTTTGAACCACATGAACACACAAACAAGAACTTTAATATTTGTTAGACTGGAATAGTAACACTTTCATGGCAACAGTGGTCCACCTAGCTAAGTCACAGGGATTTTTTTTTGTATTATAAGAGCATATGTATTTACACTACTTGTTATGCAGGAAATTCAAGTAAAGGAGCAAATTGCCAGTCAGCAATGGAGCCTGAAGAGATGTGTCTACATTCACAGTGTTATTAATTCTCCAAGTTCAAAACTTTAACATTGTTAATCAACAATAATCGATGTCTTTCTGTCAATTTTTACTTTTTTTGAAATATTTTTTAAAATTAAGGGAAGGTAAACATGCTCCTTCTGGGGATGGAGTTTCGACACAAACCTGGGGTCATGATGACAAAAAACCCCCAAACATTCTTCACCCAGACATTACCATAAAAACAAACCTTTATTCAGCTAAAAAAATTATGCAAATTATAATTATTTTTTTTTTCACAAAGTAAGGAATGGAAATACAGTTAGACATTGCATACTCTCCTACACCATGGGAGAGTCCAGGTAGCCCTACAGATCAAAGTTATTTCAGTTGTACAGGTGATTTCCTGACAAAACCATATTTAGCTACCATTGCAGGCCTGTAATACCAGCCCTGCACCACGACGAGTTAACCCTGCATACCCCTGCAGCAGTAGCTGTAAGTCCCCCAAGACGTCATAGCAACTTTAGTGAGGTTATTTCTTACAGTAACAAGAGTAAGTAGACAAAGAGCAGCTGGTGTTGAGAACACTAGACACTAGACTTTGGGGAAGCCATGGTAAATCAAAGGTAACACTGCTTGTGCTATTTCACCTGGCCTAGGGACAACCTAGCCACCGGGCAGATTTGCTGAGAAAAAAAAAAAAAAAATCTTTTCTGTAAGGAGCATGTAGCTTAGCTACAAGTCCTATCCATTTAATTATGTGTGTCTATAGCCTTCATCGCAATACTATTTGAACACCTACGAAGTCTGCCAGGGGTGGAACATGCCTCTGGTGGAGCTGTCAGGATCAGAACAGAATGCTAAATTAACTTGGTTTTAAAACTGATAAGAGGAGAAAGGTACCTGAAGGTCTATTTTTTTTTTTCACTAATTCCCCTAGATCTTAAAAAACTCATTCTTTGGCATAATTCTCATTCTCTTTGACAGTAACTGACCCTGCAGCTGTTCCACCTTTTGAATTCATCAATCAGATTCCTTTGCTTCTCAATGGTTGCTAATCCTATCTCACACTTCAGTTCCCATACTGTCCAAATACCCCTGAATTTAAAAGCTTACAGATAGGTAATAAACCATCAGGTTCTGTAAGAGGTCAGCTCATTCTTTGCATATTAAAGGCCTTCAACTGGCATGGGGAAATGCTTGTCTTTCCATGCAAGGAAAGAGACACAAAACAAAAAACACCCCACATCCTCTTAGAGTGCAAACTAAGATACCTGTTAACTATTATTCAGTATAGAATCAAAGGGTACTGGGTTCTATGGCTAGAAATGACAAATTTGCCATGTAATCATTGATCCCAATTGAACCAAATTTTTAAACGTGTATTTTAATAAAACATAACACTTCTATACTGCACTTGTACAACTCTATCAGCTTTGAGTAACAGCCTTTTCTGTTTCGTGGGCTACCTACTTTTGTTGTTCACAGGCACTGAACATTTAACTTGCAAGAGACTAACAAAACCGCCTGTAGGTCTTGTAACAATTTAGGTGCTACCTGAGTACAAACCTAGGAGATCAAATTTAACTCTAAACTTCAGGTCTTCAGACAAGTCAACATAGAAAATGAAAACTAGAAGTTTGTCCTCTTATTGGCACTTGAAAGAAATTCCATGGTGCAGATAACCAGTCAGAATACTAGAGAGTAGACAAGGAGCAATATATCCTTCTACATCCTAATCTGATGACCATGCTGGAGGATGGGAGAAATGGACCACAGGGATGGGCCAGCCTCACGCGCTCTCTCCTAAATAGCATCTCATGCTGCCACTGTTAAGAGCAGCATGCTGGTGTGTACAAACCAATAATCTCATCAAGTAGAGCATTTCTTGCATCTTCCAATAAATCTGTACAATTACTTATGCCCCTGTCCCATACTGAAACAGTAAATATTGCATAGGAACAGTCACTATAGCTAAACGTTTCATTATTAAAAAATTGCCTTAAATTGAGATATTACTTGCTATAGAACAGTTCAAGAACTAGTACAACTTTGTCAACCCATTAACTAGAAAAGGTCTTTCAAAAGCATCTTCCACTTTTGCATTTGCAATTTCATGATCCTCCCCCTAAATGACAGGGCTAAACATCAGGGTTCTGATATTAGTTTGCATCTATACATACTTTTCTATGTATTAATATTTTCATCTCTGCTACCAAAGGTTAGATCTCCTACTGACAAAATCACCTTTTTTTTTTTTTACTGTGTTCAAATAAAAGCAAATTTGTACATAGAGAATAAAATAATTCATCCAAATAAAATCCAGTTTTTCTCACCAGCAAGTGATTTATGTTCTTCTATTGAGTCATAATAGCATTCTGCAGCTCTTTTTCTCTGGCTATGGGCAAAGAAAATAGACACATCTGACAATGCAGAACTTCTTTACTATGTGATACAAGCTTTACCTGTCCCTTTGGTAACATGGAAGTCTCCACTTTCCTTAAATGTTTTCCCTAAGCTCTTTATATTTCATTGTTTCTTCTGTTTCTTTCCACTGTTTTAAATTCCCTGTCTGATCTTAATTGACAGCACAGGTTACGGCAGTGGGAGGAGAGAGAAACACAGAACTATATTAAGAAAGGAAAGGGGAACATAACTTCAGGAAATAAAAACAGATACCATTTCTTGTTAATCCTGGCCAAATAGAGGTATCTTAGGAGAGGTAAACACAACCACAGTACTAAAATTATATAGAAGATATCACTTCTAACAGATCTAATAAAGCAAATGACCTGGAATTCAAATTAATACATCTATGAGAGTTAGCTATATGACTAGCCTATTAAGCATACGGATAGTTTATCCAGTTTTCAGTGTGTGAAAAATGAAAAATTGAATAAATAGTTTTTTCAGTATTTTTTTTTGTCGAATTTTAAATTCATTAGTCAATTGGCAATCAAGATTTTAGATTGCTTTAGGAAGAGGCAGCTGATAAGTATTTTAGAGAAACTGTAGTTATTTCCCATAAAACATCTTTTATACCAGAAATAAATTGCTTTTGTTGTTACTAACAGTATGTGTGGTAAATCACATTAAGACAATACGCCTTTGTATTAGAAATCATCGTCTTCCAAAAAAGACTAAAGTAATAAATCATCTTGCAAGAAATGCTATCATCCTTATAGGTATTAATTCAATATGACCACAAAAGACACTAATAAAGATTCTGCAGTCAAATCTACATCGGTACGTAGTCCAACAGGAGACGTATAGAACATAACAGTGATGAGGACGTTGCCCAATAGACAAATAAATCAAAGTGATATAGGCACATTCATAACAAAATTTTGAACATTGAATTATGACTAATAAAATCCCTGCCATGGACTGAATGTCCTTTATTAGTTGGAATGCACTAAGTCCATCCCAGAAGCACATCTCTTGTTTTAGTTGCATTCAGAAAACCCACAGTTCATGCACTCATACTGCTTTGCAACTTGAAGTAAAAGCCCAGTTAAGTGGGGAGAATCAGGAGAATCACTTCAAAGGACGCTCTTCAATCCCCTTGACAAGCTAACTTAGATGCAGCTACTTAGTCTATGAGACCAGACTAGATTTAACAGAAAATGCAGAAAAGCTCAGGTGTCATTTCCTTAACAGTCACTCCTGGGATCCAGTCCTCCTACGTAGCATCCGCAGGTGCCCAGAATGCTGGACGCAAATGTTCCCTGATAAGTGAACTTAAGTCTACTCTTTGCAGGAAGTGCAGAAAACCAACATCAGTTAGCATGTCTGTCAAAGAACTAACAGCTCCGGTAGAACACAGTGAAAGGAAACTATCGATTTTCTGAATGAATGCGCTTTTTATTTAAGCACAAATTTGCACATTGCAAATGTTATTCTAATGCTAACTGTCCTACACACTTCTCACAAATTCTCTCTTTACATCTCAGTTTCCCTATACACAAGGTGCTAGAAAAGATTATGCCAGTCAAGAGCTCTGAGGTGATGTAAGGCATTATTTTTATTGCAAATGATAGATGTTGAATTCTTGGTTTGAATCTGTGCACATGAAGAGAAGGGTAAGAATATAAAAATGCAGAGGAGTATCTAGTAGGATGCCAAAGTGCAGCTTCACAGGCAAACTACTGTCTTTCAGAGAAGAACTGTCAGAGACACATATAATAAGCGACAATTGTGTTCAAAGCTAATGCTAATATGGCTCAGTGGGAGACTAGTTTTAAATGTAGTATTTTCAAGTCCTTCTCTAAACTATCTTTCCTAGAGAATACTTCAAGGGAACTGGCATTATAATGAATTCATTAGGCCTGATTTTCAGAGCTACTAAGTGCACCTATGATCACAAATGCAATAGAAGGCACAAACAGATACTCAGGCTTATCCTATCTAGATAGACAGGTTGTATAAATACTCTATTTAAAGTACTCCCAGTCGACTAGAAAGTAAGCAAGACAAAGCAGCTTGAATTATGATGAAGATGGCAGGATGACAACACAATTCTTTATCTTCCTGAAGCAAGCTAGTTCAAAATTATATGAAAAAAAAAATCTGCTTATTCTTAAGGTACAAACACCTTTGCGTTGAACTACTATAAACACATATTACCAACAGATAATAAGAATAACACATAAAATAATGTGATTTAGTTATAATGAAAGGACAAATGATACAATTTATATTGTACATATATAATTGCACATACTTCTGAAGTGTTCTGATTTTTGGTGGAACATAAATTTTCTAGTGGAACTCAGAGAACCTGTCTACTGCTGTACTAGAACAAACAGGTAATTTAGAACAATTTGTTCATTTTTGGCACATCCATCCTGGTATTGCCTAGACAACATGCATATGAATTTAAAAATCTTATTGTCATAAAAGAGCTTCACCTGTATCTCTCAGTATAATATATTACATTGTTTTCTGTTACAGGTCACTCCTCCTTTCTCTCCTGTTGGCCATTTGGTAGCTGCAACCAAGAAAAGGCTTGTACAAAGAAAAATATCTGGTGCTTTGCACTGAATAAGATGACAATGCATCAGACTGAGATGGTAAAAGAGGGAGTTTCATAGCAGAGGAGCAGTAACTGAGAGCCCCCGGCCCCAAGTGCTCTGATTTTCCTTTAAGTGGGGTTTGATGAAACAGAAATCCTGCTCAGAGCTGTTCGTCACAGCTGGAGTAAACAATTGAACATGAGCCTCCTAGATGTTTAGTCAACAGGGAGCTGTCTGCCTAACATGCACTTTAGCTGAAAAACATGAGATCTCAGAGACCTAAATACATATCTATTCAGGATGTGGGACAGCAGGACGGTACGACATTTGATGAAGACAGCGTCCATAAAAGTTCATTATTTAAATGAAGACCTGTATTCCTTACATATTAATAACAGCTTTGTAAAATTATCTTTTTAGATTACACAGTTTCATCTATCAAGAATATGTATCTTTTAAAAAGATAATTTAGCAAGTTTTAAAAAGATAATTTAGAAATGTTTTCTAAATATGACAGATACAAGTGTCCCACCCCCCACCAAATTTCTGCTAAAGAAAAAGAACTAAAGAACAGGGAGACAGTCACAATTAGCCTTCTAATTAAAGGATAAGGATAAGCAAAAGGATAGGCTGCAAAGCAAGTTATTCCAAGTAGGATATTCCCTGTTGTTCCTCAGTATAAATAAGACTGTTTTCTTCTCAAATGTCACAGCATATTAAGTGCCAGGAGAGAATTATTTCAGCATATGATGAACAAAACAACACAGCCCCAAGGAACTAAGTCACTATGTGACAAAGCTGTCCATAAAGTGGATTGCAGTTTAAATTCCAGTTAATTCAGACTCAAGACTCCTACAGTATACAAATACTACTGCAGAGGCAAAAAACCCAAGACATTTAATACCTTTCTAATTTGTTTCAATACACTAACCATTGGTAAATGAAGGTTACAATAACTTTTTCAAATATCCCAAGAAATGTAAGAAAAATCCAAACTCTTCAAGCCTTCTCAATCCACCTTTGTAGTACAGAACTTTCTTTCTAAACACAGCCCCATAAATACAGGCAAAAGGAAAGCCAGCACTGCTAGTACTGCCCATCCTTATGTTTCTCTTTTCAAGACATTATCACAAAATAAAACTATTCCTATGACAAAACTGCAGCTAATTATCTCAATAGTCTTCCATCTTATTGGTACAGTGCTTCAAGATGTGAGGTCCATGTCAACAGAAGTCACAGACCTCATCTACTGACAAACTTTGTTAAACTGTACACATACCAGGATCCCACAGACTACAGCTTATAAACTTATCCACAAGTTTTGCAAAAAGGGATGGCATAAGATTAATTCCTGAATGGTTTGAAACTATCTTTAGCATTCTAATGTCCAATCTCACATTATTGTTGCACAGAAACTTATAACATCTGTTAGTTATATTTAACTTCTGTGTAAGAAGAAATTGCTGTTCCTTTCTGGAGGAATGAAAAGGCCATATAACTACTAAATGCCTAACTATAATGATTTCTATATGCCTATTGACCTAGAAACAACAAACTAAGCTTCACTTGACACGCCATGCTTTATTTATTTATTTAAGGATACAGTTGTGTCTTGCTATTCAAAACACAAAATATTTCCAGAATATATTTTAAGACTTACCAATCTCTTCCATGAACATGATTAATTATGAGATGGCTAAGTCCTCAAGTAGTCCAAGCAACAAAGAAAGTATACTTTTGAAGACAAATTATGAATAAATACCCCCTCTGTAATGTACAAAAATAGACCACAAGCACAGTTGTTTCTCTCACTGATCATTAATTCAGACCAAATTTAAGTACGAATGCTAATTAAAAATCTGTTGGTCTTCACTGCTTTATGACAAAAAAACCAGCCAATGGTTGCACTGAACTAATTTTACTGACAAACGCTTGGCATCACAGTCTGCTGAAACTTCAGATTTAGTGAAAATCTAACAGTATTTTGATCAATTCTGAAATATGCCCAAACACAATTTTGTAAAGCATCTGTTACACACTGGCTCTTCAAATGCTAAATATTTCAATGCATGTTCTTCTGTTGAGAAAGTTCAATTTATGATATTCAAAATTTTGCATGACAGCCTGAGAAATATGGAAGGCAGATGTGAAATTTATTCTGCTAGATTATCTTTAAAGCTAAGCTTTTCTTGAAAATGAACAAGCTTAGTTATCTTTTAAGTTTTACTTATCTGTGGTAAGAAAGTGGAAATTATTGGATATTCCATTAGTTATAATTATTTATACACTGAATATAAGTTATGAAGCTAATTGCACACTAATTTCACTGTTTCAGATCTCTGCTGTCAACTCCCAAGCAGAATTCTTAAGCAGCCTGTATCACGGTATTTGCACAGAAAAGTAACAGATGTGTTCTTACCTGCAGGCCTACATAAAGATGAAGGAGCTCATAGATCGCAAATGGCAAGTGGACACAACTCTTGCTGTTTAAGCTTTCTATAACAGTATGAATTTGCACAGACACTGTAGCAAATTTCATCACTACACACAAGAATTCTTAACAGAAGGCTAGGCTTTTACTTAGAGAATCTATAGCAACTTTTGAAGATTTAAGGATAGCACCAATCCATGACTTTCATATCACTTTAAACGTGCTTTGTTGAAGACAACATAAGAAAGTCTCCTGAGACTATGTAGTCTCATGTGCGATTATTATTCCGCAGCATATACTTGCCTAGATCCTACAGTATGCTGTATTATAAATCAGTATTAGTATTCTGCTGCCTGACAGCTCCTGAAAACTGTGACTGGATCTTAGGGGACAGTCTTCGTTGTAAATGATTTATTCCGAGTTACACTGCTTGCTTTTCTGTTCTCAGAAAGAGCCAGAATGGCTAGACCCTTGTGGTGTGTTGCTTGATTGGACTTAGATTATTTCAATCTCTTCGCTTTATGCCTATTATCTTTGTCAATACTCAAAAGGTAGTTTAAAAAAAGGTGCTTAAATAAATTTTTTAAAAAGTGTTTTCTTTACATATTAATAACACCTCTGTAAAATTATCTTTTTAGATGCTAAAGTTTCACCTATCAGGAATATACATCTTTTAAAGAAATTTTAAGAAAAAGAAATAATTCAGTAATTTCTTAAATTTTTTTCCCCATTCCTGGTTATATTGATAATATCCCAGTGTGCTGCCATCTGTGATGAACTAAGTAATTAGAAGTAATAAAACAAGTTTAGTTCTGTTCTTACTAAACTTACAAACAATTATACATCTCCTCTGGACCAACCCTTATAAAAATTCTTTTCTATTTGTTGGCTTGGTTTCTGGTTTTCTGTTCGGTTTTTCCTTTTTATTTTCAGTTGAGTTTGAGACACCGAGAACTTCTGATGGAAAGAGTTAAGTGCAGAACTGAGGTCAACTCTGAGCTTTTGACTCAGTTTCACTGCCATGTTAGCCTGGTTCTCAGCTTAGTATTTGATCCCAACCTCCCTTACAGTCACACTACCTACAAGATGACTCAGTATCCCTGGAAGAAGCAGGGAAAATTCCCAAACAGGAATCCTTTAGTCTTAGTCCCCTAATTTCTCCTACTGTTTATCCAACTTTGGATTCAAGGGGAGAAGACATAGTGCGCACACTGCCAGGCATCAGTCTGCACTGGAAAAAGGCTACTACCATCACAGCTGCCTACAAGCTAGAGGCAGGACCACCACTGGGTGTACATTGCTCCTCCAATCCATTTCACAACAGGACTTTGCTAACTGCTTCCACTTTCTACTGGATGCGTGGAAGAGAAGAGACATTTAAATGCAGAGTTCAATACCTTAGTTTGCTTCAAAGGTAGTTTGTTTCTTGCTAGGAGAGAGCAGACAGTAAGGCACTCTCAGGTGGTTGCTGAGTGAGGAAGTGCATTTGGTGCCGACTCCTTAACATGACTAGCTGCGTCCCAGACTGAACAGGCAGGTCTGTGGCCTTGAGTGGGTCTGGCCAAGTGTTGAGCCACATTTGTATGGTAGGACATAGTCTTAAAGCTTGCTAACTGACCAGCACTGCCCCATCAATGATTGCCACCAACATACTGAAGTTCCATCAGTGCACGTCCTGTAGGCAGTATAGATGCAGTTATGTTTGGTATCATTAAACTTCCATCAGGCTGAAAGAAAAATCTAAAATAACTGTCTCTACAACAGGCATTTTGAAAAGCTAGCACAGCAGTCCATAAACATGTTTCATATTAGTAAAACAAATTCACTTTTGCAGCCAAACGTGGCATTGGATATTGTTGCAAGATGGCCTTTACAAAGACAATAATAAATCACAAATACACTTAATAGGATAATACTACCATGAATGTGAAAAGAAATGAGCATCTGTAACCCACAGATTAAAAAATGCAGGATATTTAATACGAAACAATGTAATGTAATGACAACATGAGACAAGAAGATTACAAATTTCTTCAATTAGTCATACAGTCAAACCATGAATACAAATTTTCAGTATCAGGACTCTGATATATAAAGCATTTCAGAAAATAGGTCAAAATAAAGTGTATCAGGACTGCTCAAAAAATTACAGTAATGTGAAGATAACAGGTTTTTCTGTCTTTTTTTGTATACTATCAAGATGTTGAATTCTGACCATATTTATCAAGTAACTTCAGTATTTTTTACATTCCTTTTATTATTACACTGTTATGAGATTAATTCTTGTAAGACATCTATAAGGCTACCCCCCCCCCCCCCCCAACTTCCTCTTTTTGTTGGGGGGTGGAGAAAGAACAGGATATATCCTCTCATAAATCAGCTAGCATTACAAGATAGAAAGGACCTTCACGAGACTAATATTTTCTTCTTTTTTTTTTTTTTTAAAAAAAAAAAAAAAAGCACAGTCTGAGCCTCACCTTATATAAGAAAACACTCTCTTTACACATACTAATCCATTTCTTCAGGTCCTTTGTGTTTCTCCTGTGGTCGTTATTGTGCAATGGCCAAGTGTGGGAAGTCCCAAGGGTAAATATGCTTGATTTAGGAAACAGACTGTTTGTGTCCAGCTTTTTGTGTCATCTAATTGACTTTCAGCTGTGTGTCATGGCTGTACAGCTTACTTATAGGGACCACAAGTTTCCTGTGCTTTAAGTTACATAAACAAGCACAATTTTGTGAATCAAAAATTCAAACATTCTGAACAAAATTGTTCACTTGAATAAACAAAGAGAGGAAAAAAAAAAATAAAAAAAAATCAAAGTCCACAGGATTAAAGTCCAAAGTACCACACCACGAAAGCAACTCAATGAGTTTCCATGAATTAATGCATTGGATACTAGCTTTTAATTTGTCCTGCTCTTGTATTGAGGAGCTCAGAACGAACATTCTGAATGTAAAGTACATGCAAATGATTGATTCTAACTGTAAAGAATACCACTTGAAAAGAAACTTTAGCCCATGTTACCTATTCTCTATTAAACATTAAATCATCAACAATTAAAAAAAAAATATTCTGGCACCAGCAGTTTGAACTCCAGCTGATACTTAATGGACAATTGATTATTATAAGCACTTGCCTTTCAATCATAATGACTTGAAGATCTTTCCTGTACCAACAGAGCCAGCACCTGCCTGCTCACTCAGCAGCAGTATTGACACTTATGAAACAAAGAATTCTGTAAATTTTCACCCTCATTCTTCTCAGCAGTTGCTGTTAATGAAAATGATAATCCAAGACCTATGTTAAGTTACAATGGGGAACCAGACAATAGTAGAAATGTCAGTATTCAAGCTGTGTAAAATAGTTTTAATCTAATCCACCTGCAGATTATTATGCATTTCAGAAAATTAAAAAAAAAGGCAAAAAAAAAAAAAGCCTGTAGCTTAAAATTCGTGGTGTCTCAAAAGATTTAGCAGTGATCTTATAAGTATGCAACTGGGGACTTCACATGTAATGCTGTTAAATTTTATCCCAATACAACTTACATATATTCTGGATTGTCTTTGTATTTACTCTTCACAACTTCTTGTTTTTAGAAAACTTACTTTGTACATTTTTGTCTGACCCAACCCAAGGTAATAAAGAAAACATTGCATCTTAAAAAAAGTAACTTTCTTTCAGTCCAAGATACTGCCTTCTAACACAAGCCACTCTTGTCTACTGTATAATCATTCCTAATTTATATACACTTTGCTTTCTTCAGTTTAACAAACCATTTTTTACCCAAACCCCCAAGAGACGCATTTCTGAAGATCTGATAGATCAGATCTGTCCCACTATATTTGCTTAAAGGTATACTTTTTTATCAAAGAAAAATAATACCAACTGGACACATTAACTTCTTGTAAACCCATCAATTTTATCCTATTTCTAATTTATGCATTTGCATTATGGTTGTTTGTACTCAAATTTGATACAGGATTAGTAAATTCATACTTCAAATCTGTTTGGATTTGGGAGATATTTAGAATTTTGGGAGATAAATTTTCCAAGTCCCCTGGCTCCAGCATATGAAGTCCCTGACCAATGCTTCCTTCTGCATTACAGGTTTCTATGTCACACCAACTATCCATTTTGTCTGCGTATTCAAAACCACTACCCTTGCTGAAAATTGAAATTTTTCCTATTTAATCTTTTTACATGTAGTACTGTTTTCTCCAAATATCTCTAAGACAGCCTGATCATTTGCATATATCAAATGCATTGCTGGCTATTACCAAAAATAGGGCTCCTTTCAACACACTGAAGGCAACAGTTGCTGACAGAAATTAAGTAGCTGTTTAAATCTTCGTGGTATCTTCAGTATTTCGAAAGCCACAGTATGGTGGAGTATTTAGTTCCCCTTTTCCAATCTTCCCCCTACTCCCCCCCCCCCCCCCCCCCAATTCCTATATATGCCTGATTATAGGAGATGTTTCATACTCAGTCCTGATCAAAAGCCTTTGAAATAAATTCCCTTAATTTACCCTGTTTTTTCTCTAACTAGTTAGAAATATCTTTGGGAAGACAAACTATTTATAGATGTTATTCCTAATAAATCTCTGAAGTGCTGCTTTTCATCTTTAATTCTTGTAGTTCTCCAGCTGTAAAACAATTTTCTTTTTCTAAAATATTATAAAGCCTCAGAACTAAAAGTATAGAATAAAAGGCAGGTGCTACTCTTAATTCCCAGGCACCTTGCCCTGGAATGCCGTAGTTACAAGTTTCACACATAACATGATTCAGTGTGTGTTCCAGGAAGAAAATGGAAGTGACCTGAGGTAGATCAGAATTACTGATTCTCCAAAGGATTTTATCTACCCTCTCCTTTGAGAAAAGGTTTATTTTAGTAAAGACTGAAGCCCACTTGCAAGAATAAGAGCAGCTTTTTTTCCTTTAAAGGAACTCATCCCCCAGCTAAACAGTAATACAAATCCATCCTGACTGTTATGAATTGCTTCTCAGCATTGATTCACTGGCTGCTGACCATTTTATAAATTGGTCAGCTTAAATTCTGCAGACTGAGTTGTGAGGAAAAATATTCTTAACTGAAGATTAATACTGACATGTATTTCTGCCATAATAACAAAAACAGAGGAACACACTTAGTTTGTTATAAATTATCTCTAGATTATCCAAATTTGCATCATCTGATATTTCATCAGAAAACTTTGTACAATGGACTCAGTGTTTCTGAAGAACAGTATTTGTTCTTTTACTGAAACGTTGCCATCAGAAAGCATAGTTTGTTCCCATCCATAATTCAAAGCTCCCTTCAGAAAAGGCAGAAGCTGACTGTTCAAATATATTGAAACTATCATAGCCTGCAGCACCTGCTGCAATGCATTATTGATATTCAGTAGTGGCACTGATGCATTTCTATGAGCATATGCTTTCCTCTATATTGGAGAACTCTAAAAGGAAAGACATTTCCTGTGGACTTTTTTTCTGATACTTTCCCAAGATGGATACTTGAAAAGAGTGACCTCTGGACAACTGCAAGTTGAGGCTCAAATGTCTTGAGGAAGCCTCCACAGTTGTTTTTTTTATTACTATTATTTTATATATTTTTAAATGTATTTATTTTTTCACAACCCATCTTTTTGTTTGCTTCACAAGGGAAGGCAGACAGGGAGTCAGTAAGGCTGGCAGAGCTGTGCCCTCAGGGCCCTGGCAAAAGTCCTGTAATTCCACAGTTAGTATGTACTTATGGGATAGTTTCTATAAACTCTATCCAGACTCTCTGAGGTCTGGCCTAGCAGCTCCCATTTTTGATCATCAGTCAATTAAGTGTTTTCTTTTGGGACTACAAGGAGTTTTCCTTCTTGCTGAGTTAGAATAAGGCTCTCAAGATAAAGCTCAGTTCATTGCCAATTGAGAACTACCTACCCTGTTTGAAAAGAAGTTCAGGTTCCTGACAAAACAGGAAGTGTTTTATAACAACTGCAGTTGGGTCTCATTAAGACTCCATTCAAAGAAAGTTTGCTGGCAACCCTTAGTCCCTTAGGTTACATCACTCATATCAGCATTACAACAGCAAAGGGCACAAGCAGAAATGGAGAGGAATGAATCTACAGTATGTAATGTATTGTTGCAATTTTTAGATTCCAAATGAGTTAATTTTTAAAAGCTGACGGGTAATTATTTTGTGTTTTGGTTTTTTCTTCTTGACTGGAACAATGAATCACTAAATAAGTGAGAGCTTGAAGACATCATGCTGAGGAGAATTGTCTAGCATCAGTAAGCAGAGAAAAAAATTCTGATAGCAGCCTCATCAGTTACTACATAATTTAAGTGGAAGTCGGATAATCCTAAAGGGTTTTAGAGTCTCATCTAAACAGCGCCATTACTCATTCTCAAAACAGTTTATTGCAATTGAAGACTGCTTTTATGCTCTCAGATAAATTTAACAGGATCCCTGTAATTTTATTTTTATGTAAATATGTATGCCCCATATATAATAAAATAGTTCACTGCTGAGAGTTTAAAGAGTATAGACTTCTACAGCCCTTTTTGCATAGCACATGAGCCCTCAAACAAATCCTAGACCAATGGACTACTTTTAATTTGAACACATCTATTCCCCTCTCTCCTGCTTCCTAATCAACCAGTAATTACCATTTGCAAAATTCATACTCATAGTTTAAAAAACATTTTAAAAAGTATTTTAAGCAGCTTCTGTTTTAATCTTCTATACCACTAGACAATGAAATTTCTAAAGTCTGACCCTTGTCTTCCTAACCTTGTGCCTACATCTCCTATACCCACTGCTTGCTCTCACTAGGCTTTCCCTTCACCGAAACCCTAATGACTAATTTCATGCTTGAAGTGAAAGGCAAACTCCCTGGGTGAATGGCAGCAAGCACATCAGCTTTGAAAAGCTTACAGTACTCACTTTAAAAACCAGGGAAATAACTATTTTGGTTGAAGAAGTATGCTATACATTACTGCCAAAAGAAAGCTAGTGACAGGTTAAATACACTGTAATTTATTCAGAAAACCAGAATTTTAATAAGTCAATTGGAAAGTGTTCTGATTTATCCTTGATTATTCCAAAACTCAAGACAGTAACATCACAATTAAAATGCTTGAACATTCAGTGTCTAATGCACTGTTAGGCATCTCATGACACCTGTTTATGTTCTTAGCACATAAAAAAGAAATGGTAAAGACAAGTTTCTCTTCTTAAAATATTCCAAATCCCCCCAAGAATGGACACAGAACAATTATGAAGTACAGAAGTCTAATGACAGATAAAAATATACAGGGCTATAAAGATTGGAAGACTTACTAAATTCACTCTCCAACACTGTTACCAGCTTTGTGAATGGAAAGGAGGTACTGTTTTACTACCTGAGAAGGATCACATAACCTCAAGCTGAATTTTGTTTATAGTACGTGCATTCAGTCTTTCATGAAATATGTGCATCCTGTTTTTTTTTTTACTTCTGTGAAAAATTTCTGTTTTGAACTCACTACTATTCTTGACTTATAGAGACTTGCAAGAGAAGAGAAATTTTTGACTGCTGCAGAAAATAAGTGACAGATGATACTTATATAGGGCAGGTCAGATGCAATTGATCTAGTGCTAAATGTTTTAATGTTGTTACTACCTACCCCGCCATATTAAAACTACCAAAGACTTATGGTATATTCATGGTTGGGAAATTTCCCCACAGTTGTGTGCAAAGATACTATGTATGGTCCTTGTAAGAAGCTGAACCAAAACAGTCAGAAGTGTTACATCATGAAAAGATATTTTGATACAATGCCCAAATTACACCTACAACTAAAATGTGTATTACACAAAAAAACCTGGGTATGCATCATTAAACATCAGCATCGAATTTTATGCTCTCCACATCTCAAAAAAGAAAATCATAATCAAATGGATGTGCATTTGTCAGTTGTCCAATATCTCAAGAAAATCTTAAGCCACAGCTAAATTAAAGAATTGATGAAATCTTTTTGAAGACTATGTGTTGTAGAAGTGGATTATGAGACCGACGTACTACAAAGGCCTCCACAGCAGTTTGAGGTAGCTGAACCACAAACACATTGCTATCATAAAACAATTTTCAAAATGACAGTCTGTGCAGTTATTACATTTATAAGAATGTTTCTTAGAAAACATGAAGAACCACAACAAACACCAGCATGGCTAACAGCATTGCCTGTAGGGTGGGTGTTTATTTGCGCAACCACGTCAGCCTGCTGAAATAGTGAGTTCTGGGTAGAAGAGGGCTTTATGGGCTGCACTAACTCTCTCCCCTTGCTGATGCAGTCTTCCTACCAATGGCTACATTCACAAATCAGGAAGAACACACAAGCACCAGGAAAAACTCATGAAACATCTCAAATTTACAGAAGCTTTGAAGGCTGGTTTGGGAATTGTTTGTTTCTTTGTTGGTTAGTTGGGTTTTTTTTACGTGAAAATTTCTGTTCAACTAATAACCCTTATGATCTATGGTGGTGCCAAGTTTTTGATCAAATGAGCTTAAACACTTGTCTTGAACCAAATAAAGATCTGGTAGGTTAATTACATGAACTGAATCCCTTTATCTCCTGTCTGTTCTCTCATTCCCCTGAACTCTCACTTGTTTACATGTGAGAGATTACAAAAAGTAAGAAATCAGCAGCACCTATGAAGACCTAACAGATTAACTAGAGAGATTTCTAGTTAGATTTTTGCAAGTAAATATAAAACTTACTTCACATTGTCTTGACTTTCAAGTCACTTCTGTATAAAACTCAGTCCTGAAAAATAGTAAGAATAGATAACCTAATGGTCTTTTTTTTTTTTTTTTAAAAAAAAAAAAAAATAGGGAAGAAAGGTAATTTTAATTTATTGTTCATAAAGGTTTATTTCCAATAATTGAATTATTATTTATGTTTCACCAAAAATCCATACCAACTTAAAACTCAGACAAATCACCAGAGCCCTTCATTTATTAGCTTCGGATATAAAGCTAGTATAAAATGAAAACTCTGCAAGGCTGTCACTCATGAACATCTCAACTACTTGAAAATCAGATGTTGATACCTAACCTGCAGAATAGCTGCTAGCTTCAGTTTCCTCAGTACAAGTCAGTCTCAATATTCTTGATAACAAAGGTAAACATCATTAAACCTTTCCTGAATGCACTATTCTTTTAGCAGTGGGTTGTTTGTTTTTTTTCCCACACCTAGTTTTAACACACTAAAAGCCCATCACTTACTCAGCTTTACCTGGCATCATAGTTTATTCAATGATTTGTCTATAGATAACCCTATCCAAGACTGTCAAAACTAAAGCATAAAAATGTGACCCTGTTTTCCTAAGTAGGCAAAGTTTAACAGTTAATTTCAGCAGAGACATGAATTTGAAACCATGACATTAAATAAATCGTCTTTCCTGGCAATTCAAAATAAATTTTCTTAAATGTTGTAGTTTGAACTGCTAAGCAGAGCTGTAACCAATCAGTTACAATGGCTTCCAAAGGGTTCAAGGTTCAGCCACATACAAGAAGTTGCTGATTCTGAATTCAGACTTATTCTTGACCATGTAATTCAGGCACAGAGTACTGCATGAAGGAAGGACATAGGCACTTGGTCTCTGTTAACACTGGCTAACATAGGGAACGATCCCTGCTGGTTCTACCTACCTACTGGCAATATTCAGATATAAATTCAAAGGAAAATATCAGAGAAACTCTAGTGTTCTAAGCCCCTGACCATTCGACGCATTCCCTTTGGAGCTATGATACTAAACATCAGTTTAGTATGAAATTAAAGTAGGACGTCTTCTGAAATCAGGACTCTATCTACCCCAGAACACTCATATATAGAATATATGTGAAAGGCCAAACTCAGCATGAAACCACCACTTATTCATCACTTTATTACAAAAAAATATCTTACTGCAGTCAATCCCCATCTGAGAAGCACACATTTTTCTCTTCTTTAGCTGTGGCACAGGTTCAAAAATGGTATACCTGGTGGTGGATAGATCTTCTCCTCTGCTTTCATTTCCCTGGCTCTTACTTCCTCTCACCTACACCAAAGTTACATTGATTCTGGGACTATTCACAGCGACATGTTAAAACACAAATCTATTCATAGTCCTGGGCTGTAAGTGAGCTTTCTCATAATGAAGGAGGAATAAGTTCATCTCTTGTGAGCAGACTACATAAAATGTCACATCTATTATTCTAGTTCCCTCACTCAAAGATTTAAGAGAAATGAGTTATAGTTTGGAGTAAATGGAATTATAGGTGACTAGTGATTATAGGTTTATTTCTATTCAACCTATCAGCTTTCTGATTAGGATTCATCAGATCACTGGACTAAGAAATCTAATTATATATTATTCTCCTAAGCAGTTCATTTTTACAGAAAGTCATGATGTCTCAAGCAAATGAAATCGAATACATGCAAAAAGGATTCTGCCTGGCAGAGTTCTGTTTCATTTTTCATCATGTAGCAAAAAAAGTTTGCAATAAGCAGTTATGCTACAGTATCATGTGGCATTAAGACTCAGTGGTACACAGTCAAAATTCAACAGATACTAAGGTAAGTTCAGAGTAAGGATCTGTCCAAGGTAACATGATAAGGGGGTGTTCTAAACAAAGGTGAAAAGAGTTGTATACTAGTTCCTGACATAATCAGGAAATTCTCAAATGGTCATTTAATCCATTTAGTTCCTGCCATCACAGTGATGCCAAGCAAACTTCTTGGTGCCAGCAATCTGGTCAATGCCTACAAACCAGATGATTAGAATAAATCAGCAAAACAAAACATCTGTATAAAGCAGTCCTTCCAGAAACCGGTTATTACAAAACAAAATTAACTTTGCAAAATTTCTCCATTTATATTTTCTAGACCCATTCTTGTTCATAAGTATCCATAGAACCAAATTCACATCTACTTATTATTATGTATGCATTTCCTGCTTATTTCCATAAAACTGCTCATAATTTTTCATTAATGAATAGAACAGGAAAAAAGCAGAGTTAATTTGTCTTATAAGAGTTGCCAATATAAAATGAAGCAACCTCTCTACGTACATTAATCATTTGGCTCAGGGCATTATACCAAATGTTAGGAAAATATGCTTAATATGTTGGTGTTTTAGCTACTGCAAGTGTATCTCAATTCACAGTAGAATAAATAAGGAAACAGATTAAGTACTAAAATTACCTTTTTTCCCCCCCTTCATGATTCCATGCACCCCTTTTTTAAAAAACATATAGTTAGAGTTATATATGGGGTGTAATTTTGATCCGGTATTCAGATGTATTTATAAAGTGTCAGATTTTCTTTATTGTTTATACAGTTTAGGTAATTATTTCAGCAGCCTGTTTTCTTTCATTTTTCCAGTCAAATATCAGCTTTTGTAAGACTCTGAATTCTAAATGGAAAAAAAAAACCAATACAATATGTAACTGATCTCAGATGGATAGAAAGACAATATGGGAATTTACATCACAAGAGCAAGGAATATTTTTACTTGTCTTTTCCAAAACCAGATTTTTGAATGAGTAAGCTTCATTCAACTGCCTACTGTGAAACTCCCCAGCCATTTTCTCTAATTCCTTGCAATCCATTTTGTGCATAACGTTTAGAATACCATAATGGCAAACACAGAAACTCGTAAGGATGAAAAAAAAACCCCAAACCTGAGAGCGCAAAGTGCTTTCCATCCAGGTACTCCCACAAAACATGGATAGCATCAAAACAGCAAGACATGTATTTTAGGATTATGCAACAGACTTAGAGCAACAAGAACCTTTGTCTGAAAAATGGGAGTTTAAAAGTAACGTTGACACACTCATATACGAAAACATTTATGAAATATAGTATTTTATCAACTGCTGAAGTACTAATGAAAGACTGAAAACTAAAGTGTGGTTGGAAAAGTATGCTTTCTTAAGCATGGTGTAAACACAACTTCTCAATCAACCTAATTGTAACTCTCCACCTGTATGTTCTTTTAAACCTATGCAACGAGAGAAAACGAATGTTCTGATAGTTAAGGGAAAAAAAAAAAAAATCACCCACAGATACTGCTGGAATGCAAAAGGACATATACATATAGTTTGCTACCAGTTCTGTTTGTTAGTTTAAAAAAAAAAAAAAAAAAAAAAAAAAGGCAGATTGGGAGTATGAAGCTGCAAGTTTTCAAGTTTTTCACCACAGGAAACAGGTTCCTGCCAATAACATCACTGATGTTAATGAAAAAAATAACATGAGAGTTAGAGCTACTAACTGCCTTTTACCAGGACTTAAAAAGCCAAAGTTACATAAAAACTAAATTCTGAAATAGAAAGTATATTAAAAACTGTGAAAGCAGAAATGGTATTCTAAACACCAGAAATACACATTCAGAAGTATACAGACAACACATGAAAATTAGTTTTGCAGAATGCCTACTTGCTGCACACACACTCACAACAGAAAATATACCAGCCATAGCTGCTTTCACACGATTAAATAATTCTACCTACATCTCGTGAGTATTTTAGTTTGTATTCATTCTGTCTCTAACAGTAGCAAGCCAAAGCATACTCTTTTCCTGAATTAGGTCTTATTTATAGGGAAGAGAGAAATTGAGTATGAGACTTTCTCCTCTTACAAGATGGGAGCTGCTGGAGTGCCACTCAGGAGCAAACCCTACAACTGAAGCATGAAGCACCCAAGAAGTGCTGTGAGGGGGCAGGAAGCAGCTGTGCTTATTTAGAGTCAGCATAGCCACTGAAAACTGACTGTGAAACTAGAAGTATAAACTACCATATTTTAAGCATCTTCCATCTTGAGTATCTAATATGAATTGCTTTTGCTGTGAATTTACCCCTCTCCAAATAGGATTATATCTATTTCTTAATTACACCATTACTCAGCTTCACATATTCTCCAATATTTACTCAAGCTATGCAAAAACTCCCAAACTTATAGGGTTTTAAATTAGGTAACTAAAGCGTTTAGAGCAGCTAAAAGAATAGTCCAACAATGTCAGTGAAAAAAACTTAATTAACTGTTAACTCTTCCCTGAATGGCTGCAAAGATGAATGAGTACTTTCAGATGTCCCTGTTACTGACCATCCTCTGTCATCAGTAAGGAGCCCATCAAGCTATCAGCTAATTGAAGTACAGATTAAATATATTTCAGTCATTTTTATTACATATTTATACATATTACTAATCATGTGTAGGGTTATTTTTAACATTTTTTGCAGGATTATTTTAAAACTCATTAGTTTGGTGGCCAGATTCCAGCCCTGTGAGTTCTAAATGACACCAAGAATGAACTGTGAAAACTTTGAGAAGGGAAAGGGGTATCCAAGGGCCTTTTTAACTGGCTCTGGATCCAAGAAAGGAAAGAAAAAGAAATCACATTCCAGCACTGAACTGAAATTCTACAACGTTTTACATGACCAGGAGTTATTCTGGATTTGTCACTGATGGCTTTTTTAACTGTACATATCATAGAAGACATGTACATTTGGTTATCAGTGACTTTTAAAATACAACTTATTAAATCTGAAATTAATATCAAATCTTCCTTCAGTTACAGTCCCTCCACTCTCTCATTTCTCTAGTTTAAATTTATTATTGTTTCCTCACCTCTCTATCAAAACTGTTTTGCAGATGTGTTGGCTATAATGTGAGGAGCTATATACTATACTACAAAATGAAGCATGTATTTGGAAAGAGTTCCTATGCAAGTTCACAAAACATAGAAAAACCCAAATATTTTCTGTGATAAAAACATCTGTGCCAGAGCAATCTGCATATACAAATTAATCGCTGCCCTGCAGACCTCTACAACCTCTGCTATCTTCATTCTCCAGAAGTAACACTAGCAACACAAAAGAGCAATATCTATTTCATTTCAGATTCCTGCTTCAGCAGTAGGCTACATAGTCAACAGGTAGTCCTCAGGTTTCTCTCTGCTTTTCTTAAAAAATAACAATCATTAATAATTCATTTCATAAACCATATTTGGATGCCATCATGAATGATGTCACCTTCAGAAGCAAAAATGATGACTGACTTCCATTACATACTTGGTAAGTCCTCATTCTGTCTCAGTTTACACTTCTGATGAGCTGTCAAAACTTGTTTCCTGCCAGCTCCTTGTCAGAGCTCTGCTTGATGTCAGATATCAAACAACGCCCTTGAAGCTCACACAGCCGCCTTTTACTTCTGTGAGACTGTGCTCCCTCCACCTTCTCGAGGATGCAAGGAAAAGGGTGACACGTGGTTCTGAATCAAACAAAGCAAGTTAATCCATCAACTCATTTGTGAATAGTTTGTTTAAAAAGCAGTCCCAAATGATCATGTATTAAATAAATAAATCTGCAAACAGCAGGAATTTCTACTCTTTCTGTCCCTGAACTACTTTCCACAAACTTGCTAATCATCAGCAGCTTTGTTCTGATTATAAGTTATTGAATGTGATCATTTTGCATATAAATTCATCTCTACTTTTAAATTTAAATATACTTTAAATGGTATATTCAGTGAAGCAGACTCAAATGTTTGCCATCAGTACTGCTGATAAAAAATGCCTTTTAGAATAGCAGCCTCTGACATAGTTGTTTTCTAGAAAGTGAAAGTATGCTTTATAAAAAAGTATATTTTCCTCATGAAGTATATGAACTTCCTTACAATATTCCAACTAATTCCAGCCTCTCTTAAGTATGACCAAGATATACCATTAAAAAAAGAAATCCCAGCAGCACTATCTTATATTAAAGATGTCGAAGGGTAGATATTAATATTACAAACAAAAATAGCTTGTATCTATAAAACACTATTCTCAGTCCTATAACACGCCTGTAAGGCACACAGATCTGACTATGGAAGGCAAGGTCCCATACCAAAATGGGCTAGACACAATTCATGTATGTTCTGCAGAGTGCTGTGTCCACCGTTCTCAGAAACCCTGGAGCTCTTCCTGTCTTTACAGGCCGGGTTTCTTTTGTTCCAACTTCCCATATATAATTTGTAACTGCTTTATTTCTGCATTTACTTAAGCTTTACACGATATTGAGAATTTTATTCACTTGAACTCACAAAATAAAAATAATTCATATGTGGCCATTGCAGTATGCCTTCATTGTCACTTCTCATGTGTATTTTATGTTTCCTCAAATCTGTCTGTCTGAGGTATTCTTATGCTCTTCACTAACACCAAATCTGCTTTCTTTTGAAATAGAAGTATTTCTATGATGAAAAGCATTTATAAGAATCTAAGAAAGGGACACATTTCAAGTAAAAGCAATCACTAAAACACACTATTTTTTACAGTCTCCCGTTAATGCTACTTTTAATGAAGACTGAGAGAAGCTATAGAAGTTCTATTACATTAATACTAAGTGTATTTGGTGATTTTTTTTTAAAATCAAAATAATGAATCAGTTTCTACTACCATTGACTTACAAAAAAAATGCAAGTAAAAATGTTTCTCAAATTCACAGAATTAATTGAAAACAGACATCAGCTTTACACAGGTGAGTGAATACATCTTCAGAAAAGTTCTTAGGAATGAAATAAGAGTAGAGGTGTAGCTCCCCAAAATTTACAGCAACTCTTAAATTCAGTTATTAAAACTTTGTATGTTGTAGATTTGATCACTTTGGCTCCCCCTGCTCCACGGACCTACTGGTAACCAAAGAAAGGCAGTATACTGTTGTGTAGCTGTAGCAACCCCAAGGTCATGCTATACTTCCATCTATAGCAGCTTGTGACAGTTCCCATAGAACCACCCCAATACTGGCAAGAAAGAGAGAACAGTAGTTTGGAACAGAGGACCCAGAACAACTGTGTGAGCACACATCTTCCTGCAATGTGCAGCTGGAGAGCTCTGTAAGAGATAGGCTGCAAATAGGCTGCAATAGGAACTTCGATCTGTCCCTGAGACTCTAGTTCTCCTTTCATTTGCATCTACATAAAAGTGAAGGGACTTTGATGACTACAAAAAAGTTATGAGAGAGAGAAAGACTGTTTTAAGGAGCGAAGGAATTAAGCTCTTTGTGTTGGGACAAAGTCAGTCCTAATCCTAAGGCTCCTCTGTGCAGGGTTGATCTCTCAAGACATGGTAGAATATCCACTGATGGGGGAAAAAAAAAAAAAAAAAAAAAAAAAAAAAGATAAAAGAAAGTGCAAAAAGAAGACGAGAACTAGGAATCAATTCATTTAGGTATCTTTCTAAATTCTGCTGGCTGGAACAAAGGAGGCATTGTAAGAAACTTCATTCACAGAGGACCTCTTTATAAGACACTGCAGCAATGAAGCTACCCAAATATCTGGACAGTGTTATAGTATAACGGATTTGACAGCATAGAGTAGACTTGCAACTTTACTTCCAGTGAAGCTATACCAATTCAGGTTGGCTGAGAATCTAGCCCATTTTTACGAGACTTTCATTGAATCACTTCTAATACAGTGCAGATGTAGCAAATGTATCTCTGAAGAATTTCAGACCAGACTTTGGGTATAGAGAATTAGTTACATCTCATAATGACATTAATTCCAGATGTCTGAAAGAGATCAGAAGAAAAATAACATGTGGTGAGGGACTGAAAATACTGGATACTTTTACATATGCAGCAAGAAATACATCAAGTTTCAGAAAAGAGAACATTTCCTATGAAAGTTATAGTAACAAAATACACAAGATTTTAAAGAGAATATTTCTAGCATCAAGTTGTTCTACACATTCCTCTACTTGAGAGGCGATTATATAGTCTCCTCCTTCACAAATTAGATTAGAGAATGATATCACATATGGATCAAAATCCTAACAAAGAACCAGCATTCTCTAGTTTTAAAACACACAGAGGAACTGGTACCAAATCATCATTTAAAAGTCACCAATGCTTTACTCATTAAACTGAACAGAGATAAATTATTAAAAATTGCTGTCTTCCAAAAGCAAATACTTAGCATGCCACAGCATTATGTTTCTCCCCACTCTTTGCAAGACAATGATCTTGCTATTGCAATCCTGATTCTCACAGTTTCAGTTCTAAATCACAGAAATGCACCAGTTTTGTGCGATAGCTGCCAGTCATATAAGGCACATCTCATAAGGTCTTAAGTTACATCCTAGTCTTCCTTATGTTACAAGCACTGGCCTCCTGAACAAAGTCACTTTCATTTCAAAGAAACCTATATAACTGCCAATGAAGATGATTTTGACATATATCCTGAAGGATAAGGGATATGTCCTTATTTGTACACTACCGCTGGCGTTTTATAATACAAAAGAAACATGCACCTATATAAGATTACTTCCTGAAACATACAGAATACAACAGCACAAGGAGAGAAAATAGGCTTTCCACTTCAATGAGAGGAAATTACAGGCAAAACCAATACAACTACCTCCTGACCCAAATAACCAAGAAAAATAATTTTGTGCTTCTACGTTGCACTGCTAGGGTCATGTTCAGATAGTTGATCATCCTGCTTATTCAAGACAAGTGGCATTCAAAATAGATTCTGAAACGCAGTAGAAAACATAAAAACCCCCAAGAAGTCCAGTTAGAAGGTAACAAGTAAAATTCTCCTGGAATTTATTTATGGATAGATCCAAAGCACTAAAAGATAGGCTAAGGCAGGTTTTTCTATGGAATAGAATCCTATTAAATTAATAATTAAGGAGTCTTTGATTCTTCTCTGCCTACATTGTGCTAATAAGAATTGGTTCCACATACTAAAAACTTCATAAATACCATTTGTAACACTTCCTAGTTGCATTGTTTGATCTGATATAGCTTAGAAGTGCAGGAAAACCATGCTGGATACGCACTTAGAAATTCTATGGATAAGATTAGGAGAACTTTTTCACTGAGTGGGACTAATCAGGAGTCAAAGATAATATCATATGTAGCTTCTATATTGCTGATAGCTTTATTGTGAATTATCTCAACAAAATCTATGTGAGTTTTGTCCTTTTATTAATCTTATTTCTCGATGATGCCCCTGAGCTGCTTCTGTGTGGCTTTTGCTGGAGAGGTTTTGAAGTTTGAAAAGTTCTCCCAGGTTCTCCCAATATGAATTTTAAGCAAATAACCAGCTGACACATTTTAAGAGGCGACCTAATTTAAGATCCCTTGTGAACCATTAATTAATTCATCATGTTGATTTATTCCATCCATTGCCTGCTTTGTCTATTCCCATTACTTTCTAAGAAAATTAAAAATTCTTTTAATTATTAAAGACTAAAGAAGACTTATGAAGTCTTTAATTTTTTAAACTATTTTTCATGGATTACAAATACATCATACACAAGTGACTTCTCTATATTAGTTCCAATAATAAAATAATTCATGCCCCCAGTGTTCTAGAATAAACCACTCAAACACTGACTGAACATATCTTCTGTTACTAATTCACACCACTTTCACAAGATGTCAATTGTAGCTTGTTCCTCTGATACAAGTGAGAAAAGCAAGCTTATTCAATGGACCTGTGATGTTTTAAACAAGGTTCAGCATGTCGTAGAAAAAAATATATATTTCTGACTGTCTACTAACCATTGTACATTACTAATTCTTCAAGGAAACCACTTGATAAGCAACCTATATTTTTAAAACACAGTTAGTATCTGTCACTCATGTTTCAAAACTCAGAATGTTCCAAATTTCTTTCACGTGTACAGCAGGTTCTCTCAATGGAAGTGTAAGGGGGTCTAGTATTTCCCTGAGCTGCTTGGGAAAAGTTCCCATAAGTAAAGAAATTAATTCTTATGTTACCTGCTTCCCTAAAGGCAAAACAAAAGTAGAAAACCAGGGCTGAAACTGAAGAGGTCTTTTCCTACACCCACCAGTCTATATTATAGATGCTATTGCACCTGTATGAGAGATGCTACGGACAGCATTATATTTACATTAAGAGATTAAAAAAGCATACTAATTATGTGAATTAATTGCAATTCTCATTTGATGCTTTCCTTCAAACCGTCCAGTGTGTCTCAACCCCTGTTCTCCTCCCCCAGATAACTAGCTCTTACTGTTGAGAAAATTTTAATTTGGGAAATGAGTGAATTCTAAAGGCTCAGAATCAGAGAGGAAATGAAAGAAAATACTGTTTCCTATTTTAAAATCTCATCCTTTATTCACTTATATTTTTCTTGTGGCTTAACTTGGCGATTTTGCAAAGATTATATTTAACAGAAAAAGTTACAGTGTTGCAATGTAGAACAGTGTGAGAGAAGCAGAGACCAAAGACACCTGATACACCCTGCATAATCCTATAAAGCTGAGGTTTCTCAAATCTTCTACTGTACAGAGGCTGTAAAATACTCCAACATGCACAATTTCATGTATGTATGTGTATGAAGGACAGTGAGAAAAGTGAAGGAGTCAAATATGCTATGATATTCAAGTACACTAAGCCTTTGGAGAACGCCCCCATTAAACAGCCTCGATGTGCTCATGTGTTTGGCCCCTACATTACCCAGGTTATATTTTCTCCTGTGCTGTCCTGAGTGGAAGTTTCCACACTAAACTAATGCAGGTCATTGTGTTTTTCTGAATGACTCTATGCAGATAAGCAATGCAAAAACAGACACAGGCTGAATTTTTTCAACTTATTTCTGTACCCAGTTGTGAGAGTTCGAATCCCAATGCTAATAAGATTTAAATTTGATATAGTAGTTAGGTACAGCATAAAACAACCATTTTTTATGAAATTACTTTTTTTACTCGGTCAACATAATTTCTTGCTATATGGCATAAGTTGTAACATCTGACATAAATTTCAGAACAAGGGTGATATGTCACTTGTCATCCCTTTTTTCTTTTCTTCTTTTTCGTTTTTTTAAAAAAAAGCTTAATAGATTATATGATGGTCACCATTCACTGCTCAATTTGGCTTTCCTTTGCTGTTTCAAATTTGAATTTGGATACCTTTATTATGGAAGCCATAGCAGATCAAAAATTGAGGTACCATTATAAACAGCAAGCTCAGACTATCATGAAATTAGGCAGAGTTTCTAGCAAACTGGCTTGGGTTTTCAGAAGAAACCGTGCAATTAACTAAGTTTATTTTACTATAAAACAAAGTTCACACAAGTAGGTTACATCTGGTGCATCTACCAAGACTTCATTCCAAATTCTAAAGTTCTCTCTAGAAACCTACTTTTTTTAACCATTGCTCTTTGTTCCTACAGTTCTTGTGGCATTGAAACGCTGCAAGTTTACAAAACATTTGTAGCCTTAGATGTTTAGTAAGTTGTAGTTTTAACTAAAGTGCACTAGATACTGTTTTCAATTTTTGACGGTTTACTGTACTTTAAGGATGAAGGGAAAATAAAGTATTTTAATGAAGCAAACATAGCTCACTGAGTAAGTTAATTCCAGCAATAAGATGTTTATAAAAACACCCCTGGAAATGCTGGGTTCAGGGGTGGAGGTTTCTTTTGTTTTGGGGGTTTGTTTTTTTCCTGCTTTGGAGGGTTTGGGTTTTTGCATTTTCATCTTTTTTGCCGGAAATGACAAACACAAACTCTTTTTTCTTTTATATATACCCTGACACGTCTCTTTCCCTTCTCATACTTATCTATTTCCGCTCTGAGACGACAGGGTCCAGTGCAAGCTTAAACAATTAAGTATCAGCAGTGCTGAAACAGACTGAGCAGCAATAGGCTGAAGCCAAAACAGTCCTTGCCCACCATTACTGACAGTTGGAGTCAATGAGAAAGACATAAGACACACAAAGGATACTGCCTTTCACATTTCAGCTTTCTGCACCCAAATACAAGTCAGACATCAATGGAAGATGTAGTCTCTGCAGGTTTCTGAAGGGTAGCTCAAAGTCTGCTCTTTGCCATTTAAAATCAAGAGGCAAGAAACATAAAAAGACACTTGCAGTTTCATTTCAGCATTTCTTTAAAACAAAACTGCTAATTTAGTTCATTTTTATACTGCATTACTTGCCAGATCCCAGGTTGGAGGGAAAGCAAAGTCCTGAAGTCCAGTTTTCTCATTTCCAGAGTTCCTATTTGACAATACTCATGTCTGACTTCTGAAGAAATGAAAATGCACAGGTTTTGTCCATCAGTCCCTTCTTTTCTCCATAAACAAAGGATTGCAAAGACCCAACTTTCATCAGCTTTCAACAAGTTTTTTCTTCTGATGTTAACGTAAGATTAATGTCCGTGGTTTGAAAATAAATTTGGATTTCAGAATGACATTAATTTGTACATATAACCTCTCTAATTTTAAGTAACCAGCGTTGCTTAGTGTTGGTATGTTGAACTATTCCGCCACTTTTTGCAAAAACTGACAGCTGCTAAGAACAAACAACATTCACAACATACAGAACCAGGTGGACTGCTTATATATAGCAGACTTTTGTTTTAGATAGTTCATGGCCATCTCCTGGATTTCTGGTGATATTATGCAAGGGACATATAGTAGAATAAACGCATACGTGACCCAGAGCAGATCCAAGTTTCTAGTTTATCGATTTGTAACCATGTTCGCTTCAGAGCAAATCTAATTATTTGCTATGCCACAGTTGTGTTTTTTTTTCATTGTCGTATGCTGACACTCATCTGAACTTCAAAATTATACCCTCGTTTCTTAGGGAAAAGGAATAATGCTTCCTAGCCTTATTCAGTTATTCTTTAAATTAGAGTGGAAGTAAATCTTTGTAGCATGTAAAAGTATCTCTCTATTTTTATTTTATTATGCATATTAAAAATGAAAATATCATGATCTGCTCCAAGATTTTATCTGGAACATCTTCAACATTCTGCTCTTTGGTGGAATTAGTCCTAAAGCTTTCTGACGGCTTTAAGTTTGTTTTTCCCCTGTGTGCCATGTTGGCATGCTGCCATCATTTTCAGCGTCTTTTTTTTCAGCTTTGCTTTTTGTAGCAAAATGGAGAGATGTCAACATGCAAAAGCAAACTAACCATTTTTATCCAAAACTGCATTTTGAAGCACCCAAAAAATCATATCCCTAAACATAAATCAGTAGCCATAGTAATGTACATTAGTACAGCTTAGCTTCATTGGCTTCAAAACCATCCGCCAAGTAGTTGCAGGCTTCCACTTACAACCTTGCTTTTTCCTCTGCCAGACTGAGAACGAACCTCTCCCCAGAGGTTACTCATGTGCCCATGAGTAACATCCGAACAGCTCTCCACAGCACCCGCTCCAATTTTTCATCATTTCTCTTGAACTGGATTCTGAGAGCCTGACCAGCACTCAGTGAAGGAATACAGCGGGTTCCCTTGGTCTTATTTTCCTTTGGTTTATCACTATTTTGTGTATATTTACTTTGCCACTTGTGATACAAGCTATACTGAAACAAAGGAAGTACAGGAGTTCTTCACAGGCAGTCTATCTTTCAGTCACAAATGTTTGTAATAACTATCCAATGACACTAAAAAGTGGCAAAATGTCAATCCCAGTGGTAAATATTTTCCAGTTCAACTAGAGTCCGGCAGCAGCCGAGGGACAAAAGGATACATTTAGACTAAGAATACCTCCAATGTACTTCTGCAGCATAAACAGAAACAATTAAAAGCCATTTCTTCTTTGTTTTGCACAGCAATATGTAGTATGACATTATCTGATTAACCAGGAAAAGCTGCATCTGTAAACATGAAAACCAGAAGGCAGTACAAATATAAAGCTATGCTGAATATATTTAAGCTCTTTGAACTTGTAGAGATGTGATCTCATGTTGAATTTGATTATGTCCAAGCTTCTAGGGAAATGCTTAGCCATAGCTCAGCTGAAAAAAAGCCTGAAACAGGTTATACCTTTGTGTAAGATCTAATAATGAAGTCTTTTAAAATTCCTCCTGTCAATTCCAAACTCTGAAAGCAAACTAAGAAAATATAGTATATTGTCATGAGATATTTAAAAATAAATGTTATTTTCTTTTAAAACTCTTTTGTTTCTAAAAAAAAAACCACAACAAAACAAATAACAGTAAGCTATGAGTTTGCATACAGCTATAAACATAACTTTTTAAATGTTACAACAAACAAAATATATCTGGTAAGATACTGGAGCTCTGACAGCCAAACTAAGTTGAAATCAACTGTTCCTGAAGCACAAACTTTTTTGTTTACTACCACCTGTAAAATGCTTCCCTGATTTACTTAAGATTTATTTATTTGAGACCTAGAATGAGACAAGTCAGCAAACAATGGTAGCTGACTACAAAAGCTTCACCTACTGCAGTTTATACAAAAATACTGTTATTCTTTGCATCTTTCTGAAAATTAAACACTAGATTATTTTTTCTCTCTCATTGTAATTCCTCTCAATGAGAATTCAGAGAGTCAGGCTGAAAAGAGTAAAGGGCTTATATTGAACCACTCACATGGTAAGGATTATATCTGTTTCAGGACAATGGTGTTTTTATAGGTGGGAAGATTTCCCTTATTTTAGGATTGTCTCCAGCACTGCTTTATAGTGCAAAAGCAGCACTAAGTCGATAACTTCTATGCCTCCCATATAGCTGTAAGTTCATGCAAAGATTTGGGGACTGTTTCTATAATCACAGGAGGAGGTATATAGTTCCTTCCTAGATGTGAAAATACTTGCTTAAATACTTTCCCCTTCACAGGGATAATTTTGAACAGTCTAGCAGCATGAAATATTCACTGTCACAGCTGAAGCTGAATAGGTCATTGACACAAAACATTGATTTCCACATATTAATTTGTGTTGAGATTCTGCATTTATTTGTAAACTCCTCAAAGTCTAGGCCAATTGATTGCTCGACAATATGACTGATCCGAAAAGTTTCTTGAAACCTAGGTACCTCAGGAACTCGTTGCAGGTTGAAACAGTGTTAAGATCTTAGTATTTCCATTGTGCCTCCCCGCCCCGCCCCGCGCCTTCAAAATCAAAGCAACGTTGCCATTTTGTTGGCAGTCAGTCAAGAAGTGCTTCTTGGTTGTTTTTTTAAAAGAAAAACAACAATAAGTATTTTTAGCAGATCATTCCATACATCCAATTACTAATCTCAGTTTTTTCACAGGTGAGACTAAAATCCATACTTTTTCAGAATTTAGGCAACTGCTCTGAATGCCTACTAATGTCAGATAAAAATACATTGAAGTGCAATAATGGAACAAAATTCTCACTATTTTTCAGTATCTGGGAGAAAGAGACCGATTCATTGCAATTTATTCAAAATACCTGAAACTGCTAAAAAATAGCTAATGTCATTATGGAAAAAGCAAGATTTGCAGGCTTTTCACTGATCAAAAATTATTGCCTTTTATTTATTTTATAATTAACCTCCTAAGTAGCTTCAGTGAACGCACCCCAACTCTAGCATTCAGTTCCATTCCCACCTTTCACAAATCAGTCCTGACTTTTTTTAGTCTCTCATTGGAGAGCAGCTGCTGCATCTCCTTTAACGTTTTAACTGCTGTCATCCATATCTTGAGACACAGCAAACAGAACCACATACAGTGCTACAAACCTGGGAGTGCCAAGATTTTACACAGTGGTAAGGCAATGCTTTTTAGGCTCGAGTCATATGCCATGTTGTAGGGGAGCACACAATGGATTGGTACAAAAAGGAAGGGGAGTAAATAGAGTTTTATTCATTAAAGTTATCCCACTACAGCCATCCACTTGATGCCCTTTTGTAAGTAATTGCCACATATCAAGCACTGTGCAAAAAATGTGGATTTTAGTAGAGGTTACTAATAACGAGATGTTAGAACATAAATACTCCAATACAAAGGATAAAGAAGCTCTATTGCCATAGTCAAAATCATAGTTGCTCTTATAGTCAGCATTTAGGATGGACCAACATAGTGACAATCTCAGACAGAACATTACAAGATATTCAGAAGCTGAACAATGCTTTTTAGAGAACTTGGGTAAAACTAAGAAGTCACCTCTAACTCCTGCCTTCTCACAGAGACCAAACAGGAAAGAAACCTTGACAAAATCTGTAAAGAATTCTTCCTCATCTTTTAAGACTGCAGCACATCTTATATGAGTATTTCCTCCAGGCAGCACCTACAAATGCTTAGGTCTACCTACTTCAAAACTTTTGATCCCATGCAACTTCAAATACTGTATTAACCTTCCTTCACTTTCAATGGGGAGCACATCTCTGGAAGGCAGACAGCCAATGCATGTGCAGCAGCAAATTCTTGCAGCTAATTCATAAAATATGGAAGTACAATCATAAAATTTGTCCTCAGTATATTAAAAAGAGGTGCAAGATGCACAGAAATCTTCAGGGTTGGCTTTGGCTCCATACCTCTGCAAGTTACACATGCTTTTTTTAAGATCATGCTCATAAATTATGACTGACTGTTGCAGAGGTAAACATTTCCATAAATAAATAGGTAATATTTGATTTCAAATTAAAAAATCCAGGTAAATAACTCTGTGTTTCAGTCAATACCAATTTCTAAATATAAGGATACGCTTTTGGTAAACAAAAGGTAAGATGCTGAGATGTTCAAAACTTGGGCACTGTCTGGAAGACTGATGTGTGGAGAAAATAAGAATATGTTGTTCACATTGAAAAGCAGGGCTGGGGGAGCATGTGTATGGATGGGAGTTTTAAACTTGCTGTGCTTCCCCGTGTGTCCTTCTGCAGCTAATTGCAATGGATACTGCTTCACCTACACATGTACAGCAGAAATCTGAGAGTGCCAGTACACAAAACTCCAGTGAAACCCAGGGAGAACTGAAAAGGTTCTGCTTCTCTAAGGTTTTTAGCCTTCTACCTCATTATGGGAGAACATTGCTGACTCTTTGAAGATCTAACTGCAATTTAACAAGTAATTTTACAGTATCATAACGACACTGGTGCTGTATCATAATGAAAAATCTCTATCCATCCTGCTGCTCCAAACAATTCAAAGATCTAAAGCAGTATTTCTTTTGTCTGGATGTCATTGGTATCAGGGTCAAAAGTCCTTTTACTTTAGTGGGCTCAGAATTCATAAAATAAGGAGAGAGATATTCCTTCATATTTTCTGCTTTATTGTTAGGAAGTTAAAGTGTTGGGGAAGGTATTGTAGGAATCCCAAACATATTTCAGTAACTTTAGCTGTACATTCTGTAAACAAGTTCATTGGTAGAAAAAGGTTGAATTGTTTGATGTGCCTTGTGATAAAAAAATATTCTTGTAAATACCAGAAATATTTTTCTTCACTTGTCTTTAGGGTTCTGAATTTGTGTACAAGCACAGGCTTCTATATGAATAAAAATGCTTTGGAAGAGCGGAAAAGAAGCTCAAGCTACACCAATCAGTAGTAATTAGCATAGCAACTATGGACCTCAGGATGAAGCTTAAACAAGGAATTTTTAAAAATTAGGGTATATCTTGACCTCTGCTGAAATAATACTCACATGCATAAGTGCACGCACAAGATTCCTCAAGCTACATTAATACCACACCAGCTTGTCCTTATCAATATGAACTGGAATCTCCAGTAGCAGAGAACCTTCCACTTCTCTTGATTTCTCTGCAAGCTAAAGTATCAGCATCTCCAAAAACATATAAACCATTTCCTTTTTCCCAGCAGATGTTATTAGATGTACAGTTTTTCAAGAAGAAAAGCATATATCTATTTCACCATTCAATCTACCCTGGCTGTAATATATTAAGACAAGCAGATTAAGACTGCTTTGCAGAATCACTTTAAATGAGCTGTATCCTTCTGCTAAGCAAATATTTACGAAATTTGAAGACTCAAAGTTTATGGTCAACTCTACAGAGCTGGTAACTCATACAAGCTCAGCTATTCTGCAATGACGGAAATAATATAATATAAAATATTTGTTCATCATAGGAATTTTATATTTTATAGTTAATATTTTTCTAGCACAGCAATTCATTTTGCTGATTTAAAAAACTCTTATTGGTCTGGCAAAAGTTAAATAAAATACAGGATTAAGTATTTAAAATATGAGTTACTAAGACCTTAATTTGTATTAATGTCCTCTTCTTAAAGTTTTTGACAGAATTCCATTCATAATGAAATGTTCAGAGGTAATTATTTCTCTTTCTTCTGTGTGAATTATGAGAATTATTTATATACTCAATCTTAATATCATAGCTTCATTGCCTAATAGGAAAAATCCACAGGATATGAATCATTCTGAGAAAGAATTAAAATCTTTTCTTCTGTTTTAAATAAAAAAAGATGAAAAGATTTCTAATGACATAAAATCCACCCTGCTGCAGGCTTTGCTTGCAAATCTTGCTACGTAACTCAGAGCTACTCGTTCACACTTCTAGTCTCCTTGCCTGTAAAGCTATAAACTGCAATGCTATAATGATTAGTTAATGAAATAGTGGAGTGATAATGAGGCTATAAGAAATGTAAGTTAAATTATTAATTAAAAAAGGTAAAGAATCAGTAATGAAAGCAGCGAGTTACACAGCCCTTTTTGTAAAAGTATGGTCAAAAGATATAAACCTAGCAGCAGTTTAGCACCTAGACTTCAGCCTGCAGTCATGTTGTAATGAAACTCCTGACATTACAAATACATTCATTTGACAGTTGTTCTCACTCATAAAATAATGGGCCGTGCACAAAGCTTATTACAAATTGCAGATAAGCTGTAAAAGCCATAAAAATTTCTACTGACATTTATTACCAACGAGTAGCTTGAGGATGTTGATACATATTGATAACATTCTGCTTTGTGACATTTTGAAAGTTTACTCCTAATTCACTTGCAATATATGCAAAGATATTTTTTCTACCATACCTTCAAGTCATTAAGTCATTGCAATCCACCTGTATTTTTAATGGATTTTTACCTTTTTCATAAATATTCTTCCATATGTGTTGGATATGCTTATTCCCCAAAAGACAGTTTTTCTAGCAAGAAAAGGTAGGTTCTCATGAACATTCAAGTGAATTGTAACTGCAACAAGAATTTGTTTACAGATAGCTTATGTCATCAGCAATAAATTGTAGTGTTACTGTACAATATCCCTTGAGAGATGATTGTATGTTTGCCACTACATATGTCTCTATGTGTATATATACACACACACATATGCCAGACACCTTCACATGGAAGCAATTCTACCTGCACTGCCCGCAATTTCATCTATTGTTTAGAGGTACCAAAGAAAGGCTGTGTTTCATACGAGTGACTTTAGTAAAGACCTGATCCTAGTCCCCCTGTACTTTTGCTATTGTCTCAGCATAGGAGAACTCAACGATAAGGTCCTAGTACACACGTGTGCTTCAGCTGTGCTGAAGGCAAAGGCTGTAAACCATCCTTCTGTTCCTTTGCACCAGGGCTGGTAACTTTTAGTTTTTTTAAGCGTTTAGAACATTAAAGTTCTAAACTTTTCATTTTCAATTCATAACATTTTCAATTAGTCCAGCTGGGACTCAGCAGTGCTCCATCTTTCCCCATTCCACTGCCCAGGATATTCTCATTTAAGAAGTTTGTCTTTCTGAATTTTGGAACACTTGAAGCCTCTGGACACTGTACTTCTGTTCTTCTCTGAGCCTGGTAAAGTTTTAGGTACTAATCTTGTTTTAATACCTCTGTAGAAAACATTGAAATACCGGGCCTGTTTACCACAGAAGTTATTTTGTGCTAAGATCGACACACTGACATTCGTGATTTTTTGCAAATAATATCATGGCAAGTTCTGAACACACTTGACAAAGTATTACTAGAGCTAGAAATGTGTTTCATTGCTTCTGAACTTTCAAACAAGTGGACTGAACAAAAGTGTGTTTCTTTTAAATAGCATTAAGAATACCGAGGACAAGATTTTTTATGTAACATATGAAAATGCTGCATTTAGAATGGGTCTCATTGTACTAATCCAGTCATTGGTTTATTATCTACAATTCCTTTAGGAAATGTCACAAATCCACAGGATGTTCTTGAGCTTTAAATTTTGCATTTGGATCTTTGATTTAACAGATAAAAGACATAAACCTACATTTTCCCAGAAAATTCCAAAGTGACTACACATCTTTAAGAGACCAGAAATGTTATTCTAGTCAGCATATTGTATAAATTATGATCAATAATTTTTATTTCAAAGGGGCTTTTTTTTAGACATATAGACAAAAACATTTGGTCTCAGAATAATCACTGGGGTTCCACACTTCATTTCAGAAACCCACAACACATGCCTGGAATATGCATCATCTGTTTATTTTTAAACACAAACATAATGCCCCCAAAATGCATCATTTGAGCAGCAACTGCAGTGGTAGAGCTCTGTAAGATAAGACACTGGATAAACAGCTAATATATATTTAAAACTAATACTCCTGAGATAATAATGGTTTCGAATTAGAGACAAGGAAAACCAGAGTGTTACAATATGAAATATAATACATCTATAAGATTTTTTGTCACAGCTCTTTATTAAAACAGTGATTTTCTATCTGTTATTTACATGCCACATAATACTGGCATGTAACAAAAACTGAGGGAGAAGAGTTTGGTCTCAAAATAGCCAGCCTCATTACCTGCATCCTAGCCTTTCCAGAAAAATCAGTCGTGCACCACAGATCAAACTTGACCAAATGTGTTTGTACAACGTACTTTCTTGCAATAAATGTGTTAGCGACACTATAAAAAGTGTTGTGGGATGATGGACAGCTAAAAGCTGAATACTGACAAAGATTCAAAGGGAAGACAACCTTTCTGCACACAAGTCACTCAGCTCCATCAAATATGCATTAATTAGGATCTTTTAGCACTTAGCTCCACTGGGAGCCATCAAAAGCATTTGTTACTTACAATCCAAAAGAAAAAGGAAGTAAAACAGAGCATAGGTATAAAGAAATGGAAACAAAACCAGAGCAGTCTGCCCCAAATGAATTAGCCCTGGATCCAGAAAAGCAAGTTGCTATTTAGGACAACACTGAGAAGAAAAGCATTGCTTTGGACTCTGAATCTCTGGTTCTAATAGCTGCAATAGGTCTTGGGAATTATAAAAAGGCCAGACTAAAATAACTTAGAAAGTTAAATATAGATAAAAATTATATATTTCTTTTACTTTTGTTTTTAATCTGGTCATAGAAGTCCTGACGCCGAATATTGCCCAGCAATGCCTTTCCTTTGTGATAAAGCCAGCCTGGAGCTGGGGACTAGAACAGGTTAAACAACAAAAAACCCCTCCAGGATGTACTGTTTCAACAGAAAAAGCTGAACAAAAGAGAACCAGAAATACAAGTTACCGTGATAGAGGTAAACCTTTGTTACAGCACATTGCTAGGGGTTTCAAAGCAGCAATTTTCAGGCTACAGAAGGACATCCTCATGTTCTTTCAGGTACAGGTGTTGGAGAAAAAGCCTTTCTTCCACAGTAGAGAAATCCTCTGTGTTTCAGACACAGAAGTGTCATCCCCACTCCTCAGCCACAACCTAACACTGATCTGGGGAGATTGCTTACTCTTAATGTAACTGTACACTCACAGCTAGAGCCATTCCTGTTCCTTAATTACTTGTTTTCTCTTATTCTGAACACAGAAAATGGAATCACTGAGAATCAAGTCAGAAAAAGTATTCACATGCAGAAGACGCAATTCTAAACAAAGAATTACTTTGAAGAAAATCTCCCCTTTAGTTCAGATTTTATTTTCAGAATGTTACATCTTTTCAAGTTTTCTCCCTCTACTATCTGTAACTGACTCTAATTTACTTACACAAGTAAAAAATCTGATACAAATACCACTGTGGCTATTTGAATATTACGGGGAGAAGCTACCACCCCACCCCACCCCCATAATCCCAAGTTTAGCAAAGTATTTAGTCACTCTTGAAGTCTGACTAAAACTATTAAAAATCCAAGTGTTCTAGATTATCTTTACTTAGTAGAACAGATACACTGACTCAGGAGTAACCAACCCTCACATACTTTCAATAATCACATAATAACCAAAATCTAATCTTTATCAGTATAGCTGCTGTGAATTTTGAGTAGATTGAACTCAAACATGACTATTTGTTTTAAAGGAACTTCCTCAGGTTTTCTAGCACCGGTAGGAAAAACATACATGCTCTTAAACCCACCGGACAATATCCATGCTGTAGTCTCTAAAACCCCTGTGTTATATTCCGAGAGCTCTCTGATTTTTCTTTGCTGCAAAGAAATGGAGTGTTCAGAAAGAAGTAAGGTAGAGGAGTCCAACAAAGACTTATTGTTTCCATGAAGGGAGTCTCTCCCCACACTTCCCATAGGTCACAGAGGGATTAAATTATTTCTTGCTAAATGACAGGTTCATCTGTATGATAAGGAACAATAATCATAACCTAAGTTACTGGTTAACTGAGCTGGTTAACCATAGAGACATCCACGGCAAAAATGGCTATGCCATTTTAATACAATGCAAACTTTCAGCTCCTAGTTACTACCCTGCTATTGCAGTTATAACCACGAGGAAGAAAAAAAGTAATCAGAGAATGAAACACATTTTAAAGATACTTTCTTGTGTTACACCTCACTATGCTAGTTTCTCCATTCAAAAAGCAGGTGAACACCAAAATTATCCATTTTATTAATTTATTTTGTCAGGGTCATATGGCGAGAACTGGATCCAGATTCCATTGCCCAAATATTGTCCTCTCCCTCTCTTAGCTCTAATATTTTAGGTTTTATAGGCTCTGCACTTTTTTCCCCAAAAGCAGGACCCCCCCAAAAAAAAAAAAAAAAAAAGCCACCAGCTCTCTGAATCCACTGAGCCTTCCATTCACAGGAGCAAGTGATGTGGTCAGTGTTATTCCAGTTAATTGGGTGAGGATTAAAGAAATTTAATCCAAAATGTCCTGTAAAATTTTCACCAGTTCATTATTAGGATGAAAAAGCTTCTACATAACTCATCCTACATTTAAGGGTGAGGCAGAAGTAAAATTGGTGTCACAGCAAGTTACCCTACTAAAAGTTTAAGAGCAAAAGCTCATCATCAATAGTCACAGCCTCAGATACTAAGTTATATAGTATTTCATCAGACTTCTTAGTTCTAATAATTTAAATACCCTTCAGAATAGCTACATTTTTATTAAGATACCAGAATCTTCTCTTATTCTGGCAGAAAGACATGCCTTGGTCCATACCAATAAAAATTCTGCAGTACCCTACATTTTGTGTTAGACTAGACCTTCAGATGTTTTGTGGAGAAGATAAATCTAAAATGCATTTCAAGCACAAAACCCACTACACTTCTATATCAACATCAGTCTTACTCCCAAGACAGACTGTTTTGGGGAACACGTATACCTCAATGTTCTTCATTGCTCATTTGCCCTAGGGGAGCTAGCTTAGGTATCATCCTAAGAGATTGGCTTAGAGCTGCTGTTGGAGTTCATCAGTCAGGTGATTTCCACCAAGCAGGATGTGTGACCCAGTCATTATCAGGCTCAGTTTCCTGTTTTGCAGCCGAGTTCTCAATTCTGCTTCAAAAAGCTCAGTTTCACCAGCTAGTAGCTGAGTTTACCATTGATTTACACCAGTGGCAAGGTTTTACCTTTCATTTGATAACCAAGGTACAACACTGGAAATAGAGAAAGAATGAGAAAGGTAATTCTGACAGCCATAATTTCACTCAAAACTTCACCCACCATAGGAAATTTTGAACTTTCTCTTCATCTACCTTCCAAATATTTGAACTCCCCTAAGTTAATATTGAGACTCATTAAACCAGAGACAGTCTGAAGTGGATCATGTATCTATGCCTCCCACTTCTTTGCCCAATTATCTTTCTCACTCCTGTTCTTAAATTCATATAAATTACAGCAAATCAATGCTTTGTTTTTAAATAAAAGATACCCAAGATTATGTAAAAGCACGCACACACAAAAAAATTTACATCGTGTTTTGCATCATTTTTTCACACTATAGTATCTGAAATATGCAGTGAACATAAGTTTTACATTATTTCAATTAAAATCTGTCTCAAGCTGCGGGAACTGAGTGAGGACACTGACAAGATCAATATGATCAAACAAGTGAACCTTTATTTCCTTATACTCAGCGTGATTTATAGCCCCCCAACCACACCTGGCAAGCTCTGATTGGCTACATTGCAAGCAATAGTCTACCCTCTAACATGATTGGTTACATTGCAAGTTATGTCCATATATGTCCATATTTATTTCTTAAGAAATTAAAATTGCATCATTAATGGCGGCTGCATCCTGTCCTGCACCCAGAAGTTGTTTATGCTCTCTGCAGTTCCAGCACATCCCAACACAGGTGCTCTGAAAAGGCTGGATTGTTCACATGTCCATTGATTCGTAAATATCCTTCCACATCAAGCTACTGAGTTTAATGAAACTACTTGTTACTTTGAAATGTCAAACACCTTGCAGGACTTTCACAGCTCTTAGATCAGAGAAAAGCAATTGTCACATACTTTCTTAATTTTAAAAATTATTTTATTAAGTAAAAGATTTACGGAGACTTCCTTATCGTATAGTTCCTGATACCTTGAGATTACAATCCTATTTCAAATACCTATACAGTTATTTAAACACTTTTTATTTTATTGGGAGTGGATTTTTGAAGGTTACTGCTGTCACAAGAAAAAAAGCCTTCTTTCCATAGGCCAAATAGGAACTTATGCAATATCCTATATAGTAGCCTACCAATTGTTTCAGTTTGAAGTTTGGAAGGACTAGAGGTAGTTCATTCTTTGCTCCAGTGTGTTCTTGGGATGCTCCTGCATATTTTGCTAAAGCCGTATAAAATTGTCTGCATAAATTTTGTAATATTTACTACTGCCACTAAAGAGTAAGCTGAATCACCTAAGTAATTTTATAAATAAGTACAGAAAAAATTTAAAGTCGGAGACTAGCACTAATCCTTTGATTACAGAATTGTCTGTTTCAATAAGTTTTCAGTTTAAGGTCATTTAAAAAAAAAAAAATCCAAAACACAGACTACAAAAAACCCCACCCCATAACAGATAAAAGAAAATGGAACAAACCTGCCAATATTTGCAAACAGCCATAGACAGTACTGGCAGTGATGCTGCCTTGCTGTCAGGCCTCATAAATTAAGCAGTGCTATGCGTGGCAAGTAGCTGGATGGTAGTCCTCTGAGGAACACAGTTTTTAGAGGCAGTAGTAATGGAGATTAAGTAGCTCTTCTCTTTTCACTGACTCACTACTGAATCAATGCCCCAGCACTTGTAATAAGGTAACTAGGGGACACTATACAGATCACCAAGTGCTAAAATAGAATTGCTAGGGTCTAACTGCGTTAAGATAATTAAGCACACTTTGGTTTGATTTTTGCTTGTGTTTTCTTCCATATAATCATTACAATCCAGAACTAAAAAGTGCTACACAAATGTGGAATTTGGTAAGTGCTTGTTGACCTTCTCAGTCCTTGTTCCAACTGCCACCCACCCTGAAAACCACTGTAGGATTTGGGGTGGCCTGTAGTTCTTTCTCTTAAGATCATTTTATCATATACTCCATACACTCTACAGATTAAGTGTCCAAAGCAGTTGGTTCATAATAGTAACATATAGTTAGGAATTTTATCTCAGAATTTGAAATAATTAGAGCTGGAAAATCTTGTCTATATACGTACCTCAGTTGACAAATATTAAATTCCTCGTTTCCCTAGTTTTAACTTCAGGTCCATGTGAAATATATGAAGCAATAAAGCTTTCTGTAATTTAAATGTTAAGTTGATCATGGAAAGTGCATTGGTTACACTGTAATACTAATTTAAAAATTACATTGTTTAGTTTCTATCACAAGATAGAGGTGGGTTGAAAAAAAAAAATCAAAGCAGTTAAGGCCACCTTGTAGTGAAAACACATAGTCAGGTCCTTACCCTATTGCTTAAGTGAGTGTCAATTACAGTGAAACAAGCAAGCTGGGCCAAGCACTCATTCTTCTTTAGTTCAAATGTATAGAAAAAAAAGGGCCATTTTCAATGAATCTGGCTCAATGTAATTTTACCCACCTTTTTTTCACTTTGCATTTATTATCAAATGTACAGCTGATGTTTATCTTTTCTCCTTTTAGGATCATGGGTTATTCTGTTATGGCTTTTTTATCATTAACTCTGTTATTTCATCATATTATAAGATTCTTGTTTCCATTTATACTGATGCAAAGACTGGATAACCAGAGGAATTATGTAACTTTGCTAATAACAATTGTTTTTCCTTAACAGTACACCACTTCATAGCAAAGATTAACCTTTAAAGTGGAATCGGTATATTTTAGGTTCTGATTGGGACTCTGAATCAGAGCTTAAAACAACTCCAACAAAAAATAAAGGAGTTAAAATTTAAAAAAAAAAATCAAAACCTAACGTACCACACTCATGAACAAATTGGTAAAACCTGTATTTTTGCCTATAGTCCAGCAAAACAGAAAAAGTAGTGGCCACTTATGGTTGTTCTTAGTGGTCTAATGAGACATATAATTGTCCAAACAATTTTTATTTTCAGATGACAGCTGAAGAGCCAAGAACATTATTCATGGGCAAGTACCAGTGCACTACATTGTTGAGGGGAGTGGTGGTGGTGGTGGTGTTTGTTTTTTAAAGTAAACTCCACACATTACACTGGTTCTGTATATTTAATATATTTCAGGATACTTTGACCTTTCAGCACCTAATCAGGGGAATTTAAAAGAAATACAGTCAGTAGAAGCAGTAAGAGTGTTGCTACTTATCACGTGTAGTGGTGAACAACACTTTTTGAAGGTTTAGTCTTATTTTTATTCTGTGCAGAATATACAAAAAATCAAAATAAATTGCCTAGAGTCATATCAGTAGCACAAATTGTACGCCTCCTGTTGCCTAGACATCACAGTGGTTTCTACGTTAGTCTACTTAAGAATTTGAACACAATTCTGACTTTAACAAACCACACAATGGGATTATTGTCCCATCAGTCAGATGACAAGACTGAGTTCAACTTTTCCCTCCACATTATACTGCTCTCTAATGGTGGTTATGAGGACTTGTAAACTCTCCAAAGATGTGACCAGTTCACCACAACAAGTTCAAAGATGTTTCTGTTAGCTGTTTAGCATTCTATGCGATATATGTTACAACACTTGGATTTCAGAATTGCCATATCTAACACTATTACATTGATAGTGCAGAGACAGACTATTTTTAAAGCAGTATTGCATTCACTGTTTGGAATCAAATTTATTTAGAGAAAACCCTGACCAGAGGAAATTAGAATGGCTGGTTATAGAGCCACTACACAATACTTTTAACATCTCATCCTCATTGAAGAAAAGATGTAGTCATGTGGAATTAATGTACGGCATTAATAACAAAGTGGATTTGTAAGAGGAAAGATGCAGTAGAAAGGATCTCCATTCATTTCCTTTTATAATGTCTTCAGTTTGGAAGTGTGGTATTTTTTATTTCAGTGATAAATCTAGAAACACTTAAGCTATTACAAAGAATTACATTCTATTGATGAAATGCTGCAAAGCTGTTCTATTGCAGTCTAATGGGAAAAAGACACAGTGAATAATAAGAAATCATATGAAGACAAACATCTTAATTAGCTAGATTCTACTATAATTCTATTGTAAATTTCATAGCACTACTACAAACTATTTTATTTAACATAGGAGTTCAAAATACAGTCATCCAGTAAATATCTATTGCAATATTTTACAACGTACAAGCCTAATCCTATTCCCATTAAATTCTCATTAAATAAAGAAATGAGTATGCAAAGTCAGCTATAATTCCAAAATTATTCTCTCCACATTTTCTTCTGGGAGGCTACGATTATCCGGGAATCTGCCACACGTAGCTAAAGTTAACTACCATTCACTTCAACTCCCTCCTTCATTTTGCCCCATCCCTCCTTAACAATCATCAAGAAAAACCTGTGGAAGGAGGGAGTGTTCTAAGCAGCTGTTCTTACCGCACCTATTTGAGTAGTCAGTATCTCTGCAGGTGTCTCAGCCAACATCACTTTTATAGACTTGTTTTCATGCCTGGATTCTGTGAAAGTTTTCAGTATACAGAAATGTCCGTGATACTGAGCAGCTGGAAAGGGAGGAATAATAGTCCCTGTTACAGTAAGGAATTATAAAGGACATGGGAAGTTTACTTGTCCCCAACTTAAGAAGACAAGTGCCATGCAATTTTCAAACCTTTTTCAATTACAAGCAAACAAGTCAGCTTCATATAAAAATGGTGAAAATACTTTTTTTGGTGAAGGACCTTCAGGACTTTTTTATATTTCTTTATAGTGAGATTTTTAATTTTTCTTCCTCTGCTTTCTTTTATTACCATTCCAGCACTCCATTTTTTAGTAATTTTAATACACTTCCTTAGAACTGTCTCTATGTGAATTTGGTTTCAGTTTCCTTGATCAAATCCAGGAAAAAATTCTAGAGGACTTCAAATATATGTGTGTGTGATTTGTTACTTGCTTATTAAGTGTCTGCTGTCACTTTTCCTGTCGTGGAAGGGATCCCTATACTGAAGTTGCCCAAGTCTTAGTTGTCTGTCTTTCTAGCAGGGCTAACATCACATGGTATCCTACACAGAAAACTTTTAACTTCATTTTAATTCTAAGCTCATAAAAAGATTTAGGGACGTCAATAAGCTTTAAAGGCCTTAAACAATTGTGACATTCAAACCTCTCACAGGTTCCCCAAAGCTCTGAAAACCCTAATTCTGAATAGATGACTTTGTTGAATAGTTTGCAGTGCTAAATCCTGAGGTACCTAGAATTCTGCAGCACAGCATACACAGAAGCAACTTAGATTCAGAAAAAAATAAGCTTTGGGTTTTTTTTGTTTTGTTTGTTTGGGTTTTTTTAACAACTCTTGATGTAATTGCACTTTTTCATTTTGTCAGAATCCACAGATAAGCCATATTGCAATCCAGCTAGACAGAAAATTCTCATTCCCTGACATCAGGGCCACCTTCAACGCATATTCTCAACGCCCACATCTCACATGCATAACTGAAAATACTCTTCAGACAAATGCAATGTCCTTCAATGGATGATTGACGAGCTGAGGGTTGGTGGGAGTTTTGTTCGTGGTGGTGGTTTTGGCTCTTTTGCTTTTTATTTAAAGCTTCAATATTAAGTGTCTCCCAGATCAAAGCAACTTACCCATATACTATGCTAACGGTGAACTATGTTTTCCTCGTCTTTAAGGACTGTAAAACAGGCAAGGCTCGTTTACATACATTGCATTGGTTATAATTAGGACTGGATTACTCTTCTCCATGCTCTTACCAACACTTTTACAGGTACCAGATACTTTATCTTTCCATCGCCTGTACACTTGCATCTCAGTTGCATTCTTTCAAGCCTTATTTTGTACTTCCGTTTATGCCCCCATATTCTTTCTATACTGAATCTTTTCCATCAGCTTGACTCCCTGAAACAAATCAGCTGGCAGAAATAATACCTGACATTTACCATATTATTTTTTTTTACCCCACATCCAATATCATACAAGGAACAGAAGGGATAATCTCCACATAAGACTCTGTTTTACAGCTAAGCCAGTTCAATAGTTTGTTGATAAGTCTTCAATAGAAGCTGACTGATCTGCTAAGGAAAAGACTGAACAGTAAAACTATCACTGAGTCTGTCTGCCCCTTTTTCTCACCCTAAACAGTGCTAATCCACATTGTTATTTCAATTAAAATATTTGCAGGTATCTGCGAATCTGACTTAAATCCACTGATTATTTTTTAATTCATGCTAAGGCAGGAAAAAAAAGACTTTGGCTCTTGGATCTGGTGCTACGATCTGTGATCCCTAAGGGGACCAGAGACTGTTTCTAAATTGAAGACAGATTTTCTTTTGCTTTTTTGTGTGCCTGTTTCCCTCAAAGATTTCTTTGACCCCTTAAAAATACTATTTTTTAACCTCAGAATTTAAAGTCCTGTCAAAATAAAGTTAAACAACATTTATTTTCACACAGAAGCACTTCACAGTGTTTCAATACTTAAGCAAGCTTTATGAGTTTGATTCTCCACAGACTTCCAACTCATTGTCATTTCCAGGCGTGCAAGCTCAGCAAAAAACACTGAACTCCAACAGAGCACCCAAACCACTCAGGCTTATGGATGTTATAGTTAACCCGTTTACCTCAGTCGTTCAGAACTCTGCCTCTAACTTAAGAAGAAATGGTGCATCTTAAGCCTAATTATTTATTCTTTGGAATAAAGATACCGACACATTAAACACAAAGAGAATTATTCTCTTTATCTGTCAGTTATCTGTTTCTTTTCTACTTGTGAAGTATCTGCTAGTAAGATGCTATTGACCATTTCTCTGAATAGCCTAAGTTTAGAGAGAAATATTAGTTTCAGAAATAAAGCACATTATCTGTAGCTCATAACCCAGTTTCAAGCAGAAAGAGTGTGTACATGTGAGAAAAAACAAGTGCTCCTTTCAGGTCTGTCTCCTATTTCCATTTACACTAGTTATCATTTCAGGCAGAGGTCTACTCCTCTGAAGCATACTCTCCAGAAATCCGTATTTGCTTAGCATCAAGTTGCAGAGGGGATAATTTTAAATATTGAACTCCATTGACTATGGAAGTTAATTTTACCAACAGTTTGTGGTGGAGGCACACAAAAAAGTGTAAGTATACATTGTTGTTGTTGTTGTTCTTTGACAGACCAGAGCAGTCCTATAATATGCAAATAGTGTCCTAGTACAGGTAACATTTTAGACAAAATAAATATTTTAAGGGTCATTTATGTACAAGGAGAATTGAGACTTAATAAATGGTTGTGCCAGTCTTCTCTTTGGAAGAAAATATCTTGCTATACACTTAAGTATTGCAACTCTAAATAGCACCAGTAACACTGGGTTTCATATATACTTACGAAAAAACCATGGCATGAGATAGGTAGAAAATCCCTTTCATTGCCATCCTGACTCACATCAAAACTTCCTGTGAGAAAACTCTCAGGCTTTGTACCCCTGGCAGCATTTGGCGAATGTCATCTCTCCATTCTTTAAGAAATAGTTGGATACTAAGTTGCCACTGAATTGTGTATCTAGTTTTTGGTTTGGCCATGTTAAACCATAATACTTTGAGACAAACTTTGCATTAAAGGACAGGCAATAACTGCTTAATTATTTTCTGTAGCACAAAAAAAAAAACCCCGAACTATAACTAGATTTTGGCAGAAAAGTTGAGGTAATTACCATCAGGACAGCAATGACATACTTTTCATGGGTTCAGTCACTGCTACAATGGACAAAAAAAACCAAAGAGTCTGACCAGAGCCTGTGACCCATCATTCATATTGCAAGCACATCAGATAGCAAGGTAGTAGCAGCATTTCCTTGTTTGCATTTTGTCACTTTGTTTCTTTTCTAATGAATATTAAAAATATAGAAAGGGGTTCTAATATTCATCAAAATGTTTCAGTGTCTCGCAGTTCTTCCAGTTCTTGGATCAGCAGTATATTTGGCTACAGTTGAATTTATACCAAAGAGTATACTAAACAAAGAGGGAGTCTTCTCAAAAGGTGATTGCTCTTTTGAGCAAGCCAGACATGCACAGCCACAGCAGGCATTCTGGCAAGAGTACAAAGGAATTCTGATTAAAGAAATACGCATGGAGAGGACAAGCCTTATGTCCTTGTATCACCTCTCATGAAGTGCTTGGAAGGCCATATCAGATTATATGATGTTCGTAAAACATATTGTGTTCTGGTTTTAATCTCCACCACAGAAACTATAATATTTAATAATGTTTAGCTTCAGTAATATATTAATTCTCACTAAAAGTATCATATGTATACACACAACTTTGCAGTTGCATTTTGGAGCCATGACCCAGTAGCAGGAAAGCTATCCATTTGCATACACAATCTGCAGCCCAGTACCTATCCCTGGCTAGCATATCAGAACTGTAGACCTAAATCAAAGCGAAAAGTTCCTTTTGGCTAAGACAAGGAAGGAGTCTGTAACAAAAGTACTGCTGAGGGTGCCAGGTACAGATTCATGCTGCATCAGTTGTACTTAATAGATTCAGCACCCAGGGATTTGGTAAAGAATTCTGTTACTCATGTATAGAGACCTTTACTGCTATTTGGTTAAAAACAGTTCATATAACTTAGTTATACATGGTACAGTGATGCATCAAAGTTGAATTATTCACTTTATACTACTGGTTAGTATATAAAACATTCACAGCTGTCAGAGGAGAGCTTCCAGTAAACCCTATGGATCTTTAAGTGACCTCAAGCAAGCAAGAAAAAAGATGTAAGAAACCAAAATTAGTCTGCAATACTGCAGCACCGTCAAGCGTACACTGATGAAGACAGCTTTGATCTCTTACAACTGCAAGTCTGTCACCAAATTTGCACCTATGAAGGCAATCGTGTGTCAACGTGTACTCTGACAGAAACATGTGCAGTGTAGGGATGTCTGGAGAAACATATTTCTGTAAAAACTTCAACAGCTGTAATGTCGGGATGGCAACACATTCCAGAAAAAAATCTAGAGAGGCAAAGCACGTATTAGGAACGAGACACAGAAGACAAAATGGTACTTCTTTGTGATGGCAAGGGCAAAATCTTAAGACAGAATATCTGAGAAACAGTATGTAGCTGATAAGACATAACTAAACTAAACAGAGAATTCACTGCTGGAATAAAGACTGGATTAGAAAGAAGGAGGAATGAGCACCTGGTACAGACAGTATCTGTTTTCATTATTTTCAAATATTAAAAGACTGTCTTTATATATTGTCTATACAAAATTATATAATTTTCAATATTGTCTACATGGAGTAATTTTAACATTCATGGAGCCATTAAACACTGTTTTGATACTTTTGATAGGGTTGTTTTAGTCTCTAACATTATCTAGGCAGTGATGTACAGAAATCAATAACACAAAGTAGAGGTGTTAAACAGGAAATTGCTAGATCAAACAGAATATTTCATTACCTTTCCCAGATGCATGTTTTTATTTTGTTTTTAATCTACTCCACTAATGACCAAAAATATCAGAATCACAGTCTGTGGCTTGAATCTTAACATACAATTATCAAAGAGTGCTTTCTTGAATATCATTACTTTCCTGTACTTTGTAGGAATTTGCAGCCTGTCATGTCTGTACATTACGTATTTCACAATATGCAAGGTGAATCAGAGAAATAACATAAGGCAAAGAAATAAAAATGGAGTTTTCTTTTTCTTTAAGAGGATTTTGACATTCTCTATCCATCTCTGCAGTAGTCTTTCTGCTTTCAGAAGCCAAGAGAAATTGACTCCAAACCACTTTGAAATTTACCTGTAAACAGGCTCATGAGGAAAGTAAATATCTACAGTTTCTCTGCCCCAAAAATGAAAATCCAAAGCAAGGTAAACCTAATGACCTCTGGAAGCATGAGGTGGTGATAGGCAATGGAAGCCAAACCTCCAGTGACAACAGTTTAAAAATCACAACCCTCTTTAACCACAGGTATAGTTTTATGAAATTATATATTTCCACACCCAGAAATACACTGTGATACATGTACAATTAAGGGGAGATACATGTACAATTAAGGGGAGACGTGTTCAGAGACTTTGTAATTAGTTTTCACTGTCTTAAAAGCAGACACTAAAGAAAGAGCTCTTCGGCTAAATTTTCTGAGGTGGAGGGGGTAAGAGAAAAAAGACACTAGGCCTTCTAGGCTATTTTTTATTCTCTAGCTAGCTAGAAGTCAGTCTCAAATAAATTTTCTCCCTTGGAAAGTACCTATTATAATACAGAAACTACAGTTACTTTCAAATCACAGCAGTGTAGTACCCTTGGCTGTTGCATATTAACATTTCTCAGAAATTCTGTTGCACGTTTTAACTTTTCAGGGAGTTTAAATGTCTAAGCTAGATTATATGAATAATGTAAGATTGCTAAATTGTCCTCCTCTCTATACTGACTGGAAAGGAAATTTAAATGCATTGCACATCAGTGATTATCTGGAGACCATGGTCTGAATATACAACCATTTATCTGTTTAAGTTCTACTTTGGTTCATAAAGACATGAGAATGTCTGTCTTAGTTTGTTAGTACATGTAGAACTACATCCTAAGGAAATTCTGCCTTCACTTTTCACAACAAAAGCTGATTAAAAACTCAGTGAAACAGGGCATGGATATACAATACTGACCTTATTTCACTGCTACAAGTCTCAAATATTTACTTACAAAACAGAATATCCACACGTGCTCAAGTTAGTAGGACACACAAATAAAATAATTGAGCATAAATTCAACATACAGGTCATGATATACATTGTCTCTATGAAAGGAAGTGAAAAGGAGAGCAATTCAGAACTACCTAGAATCATCAGTACTAAGGGTGATAGAAATCAAAGCAATGTCATTGGGATGTTTGCTTTGCAGTTGGCATGTGACTATGCTATTCATCACGGAGGCAGTTACGATGTCCAACAGCATGTTATTTCAAAGAAGCATCAGAGAAGTGCCAGACAGAGCACCAGAGCAGGAACTGACAGATCTCTGCAACACAGGCCTGTAGTTCAAGATACCAAGCAGATGCACTTGTGATGTGTCATCAGATTCTCTTTTGCATTTACTTATTGTAGATCAAAGCATTGACACAGGGGATGAAAAATCACTGGCACTGTTCTATCACAGGGATTCTTTGATCAGGGGCTACATTTAAAAAAAAAATAAAAATCAATTTCTTTATTATGCCTCAGTGCACTTATTGGATCCAAAAGTCTCTAGATGCATGCTTTGTCAACTCCTGTAAGCAGTGTTGAATCCTCATTTGCACCTTGATTGGATTTTCTCTGGACATTGTCATGGACTCACTGACTATGAAAACAGTTTTGTTGTCATAATCTAAATTTGCATAGGTGGTAAATCTGGTGTCTGTGAAACTATAATATAGCATCATGAGACATGAATTCTTCAATATGCTTGAGCAGATCTGTACAAATTCAAGAGTTAGTATTCTTCTCACACCCTACCCTAAAATAGTCAAAGCTAGAATTTTCACAGAATATACTGCAAGGTAAGTTTTCCAGTGTTCAACACAGCTCATGTCTAAAAATGTGCTACACATTCTTCTAGAAATTCCAAGTTATTAAAAGATTCTGTTATGTTAACACATATGGCTTAAATTAGCCAAGCGAGATTAACAGCTGGAAATGCTGCCTGCTTTTCAAGAGACACAAATTCCTGCCTTGCACTTCAGCCAAGGTGATAGTGTTGAAAAATATTTTGATAGTGGACAGCCTCTTCTTACACAAGTTCAGTGAAGACTGTGCAGCTATCCAGACTCCTATAACTTTTTAAACAGGAACACACATTTTAATACTTCTCCCTCCTCGGACGTATCAAAATTTGACTGGACAAAACCCTGAGCAACCCAGTCTACATTGGCTCTATTCTGAGCAGAGGGTTGGATCAGACATCATCCAGAAATCCCTTCCCCTGGTCTGAGTCTATACCTCAGAGTTCTTGTTGATTCATCCTTAAATTTATACTTTTTATTATTACAGTATTTGCAAAAAGTTTGAAACTTGAATTCTGTTCCAGAAGCTATTTATTTGTACAACATCAAAAATAGGGATATAACAATTCAATTTCTCTTTTAATCACTATTAGCATTTTCCCACTCCCTGAGTCATAGCATTAAGATTTAGTGAGGTGTAATACTACTGGGGAAGTTTTTTTTGTGTGGTTTTGTTGTTTGTTTGTGGGGATTTTTTTTAACTTATTTGAGCAAAACACAATCTGTGATTCTTGATACTTCCCTTACGCTGGTTTTATTTTCAGTAAAAATGCCACCTGCTGTGCTAAATATAAAGGATGTTTTAACCGTGGAGTGCCTAGTCTTCTCAATGTTGGCAATTCGAGCAAGGCTTTTGAGCAAAATTTTTATCCACAATACACAAGAATCTCAAACCAAGGCGATATCATCCTCCTGTTTCTCTTTTATATTCAAACATCACAATTTTTCTATTATTATAACCACAATTGATTGAGAGTACTATACTAGTTTTAAAGCTAGTGGGGCACTAAGAAGTAACTGTGGCCTGTAGGCAACCTCGGAACTGGAAGACCACAATCTATAGCGCTCAGGAATCAAAGAGCAAAATTCCAGCATTCATCTGCTGCATAAGAAAACATTTACCCTGCAAGTAAAGAGAATCATGACTGAAACCGTTACAGCAGTGTAGGTCAGAAAAGCAGCTTCTGGCTAGATACCTTCACAGTACTTAGAAGCCTTTTACATCATGACAGGCTGCTGGTACAAGGACACAAAGCAAATTTGAGTGCTAAGCATATGGATGAAGCTGTGTAAAGAAAATTTTTATCACTCCCCCACCCCACCACCCACATAGATATCCAAAGGATCTAGCCTCCCAGATTATCTATTTAATTCCTGCATAAGTATCAAGCTCACAAATTATTTTAAGATCAGAGATATGTATATGGGGTCAAGGAAGGAGTTCAGAGAGACACTTATATTAGAATTTATGTATTTCATTTTACATCATTGTACAAACATTATGCCCAAAGCACAGTGCAGAAGAAAGTCAACAGCTTTCCTTAAACAACACTCTCCCCTTGATTTTCTCCCTTCAAACACACTGAATCACAGGCTTTCAGTATCCATGCAACCTTACTTGTAGGAGGTGCCACCAGTTCTATCTCTGTCCTTGGTCTCTCACCCTTTTAATTTATTTTTCCCAGATCTTCAACAAAGGAGAGTCATTTCATTTAGTGCTCAGATGTAGGTGGCTTAGAGCTTAACAAGTACAGAAATTCGTGATAGTGGTGTGATCTGCATGACTGATCAATAAGAGAACAAGCAAATCTTTATTAATAAACCCTAGTGCATCTCTGAAGTACTTCAAAACAGGATACAACTATATCATATAGATAATAACAGCACTATCCCACTCTGTCAGACATTTAACTGAATTCAAAAGTGAGTGACTTCAGCGTCATGTGTTCCATCAAGATTACGGCATTAATATCCTAATTTCAAGTGGCTTCAAACTTCCATTGCATTGCTATTGCATAGGAAATATTAATATACATAAACATTAGAATAGTTTTAAGTATATTTGCTTCTTATGTTAATAACCATCCAATATTTTAAACTGATTACTAGTAGACACTTTAAGGGAAGTTTCCTCCTGCTTCTCACTCTCTTCCCATCCTAACAACAATTCCATCACGGTTACTGTGCTTTTGTGTCACACTAGCTAAATCTGAAGCTTTTTTGGCTACAAGCATATACACCACCATTTGTTCAAATAACACATTCACAGCTTTCCTCCCTTTGGTTTCTATACTCCTACTGCCCTCCAACTCTTCTTTATGGTCATGATCAGGATTGTAATACCTAAGAGAAGAAATGCAGGAATCCTACTGTATTCAACTCCATACCACACATAAACTGTTGTCCTGACATTCTTGTAACATAAAAGCAGCAAACTAGATACAGGGTATAAACACTGTGTCATACAGGCAGAGGTGACAAGCCACTGTGGCCAGTACATTACCATAACAAAATATTTTACTCTTTTAGAACATTGAGTCTGTTTGAAGTACAGGAAAACAAAATTCAGGAACTTCAACAAGATCAAGTTTCTGATGATCTGTATCTCCATTTCTAGAATTTTATAAGACACCACAGAAAGTTCCTAGAAAGCAGGTAGGAGTTCCTAGACTAAAAGGGGGAATTCATGGAAAGCATTAAAGAAAAATACATAGGAGGATATCTCAAAAGCAGGTGTGGAATTTAAAAAAAAAAAATAGGTATTTCATTAAAGTATTTTAAAAAGCAAACAAAAATCATAGAAAGTGCTTGAAGAATTCCTAGGAAGCATCAGGAAATTGCCTTAGAAACCATATGCACCATACAAAGAATACAGGTTAAAAAAAAAAGTTTATAAGAAGCTCTTGAGAAATTCATACAAAGCAGGTGGAAAATCGCGTATGGGGCATTCCCGGAATGCCTATGGGAGGATTTCACACAAAGCTCTTGAGGACTTCCAAAAGAGAAGGAAGAAATCTTCCTCTCCAAGAAGATTAATTTTTCTCTCTTCTCAGATTGAGAAGACAAAGAATTCATAAGACCTTCTCTACCAAATAGATTACTCCAAAGAAATAGTAAACTCAAGGAAATATTAACCTTTTACATCACGGGTTGATTAAAAGCCCAGTTCGAAGAAGTGACTAATGGAAATTGACGAAAAGTGTCCCGTTTCCCTCAATATTGACTGGAGTCCAAATTCTAAAGTGACATGCATTTATAAAATCAGCAGACAAAAGGCCAAACATACATTCCACTTGTAACAGGCAAATAAAGTTAACGCGATCATCTGAATGTAAGTGTAACATTTACCAGAAATGGTAGCATTCATAGGTCATGTAATATGATGTTTAGAAAATGTAAGAGGATTTCAGACTACATCCAAATATTTAATATCAATTTTAATCCAGATGGCAAGCAACACAGAAAATGATAAAAATAAACTTAAACTGATGCTAAGGGTACAGGCACCCTTAGATGAGTGCCAGCTGTTCAGCTATTGCAGTTTTATGCTTCTTTGAAACACTCGTGCCTATGAAGCACAAGGACCACATGCTTTTTATTGCCAACTAGGTGCTGCAAAATTCTACAAAGATGTTTAACGTTTCATAATTTAAAAAAATAGAGATAAATACATAGAACACATGTATTTCACATCCAAGAGCAGTGTAGTGACAAATATCATTACTGATTTCATTCATTATTGTTTTCTGTTCTTTTCTGTTTCTAGTTCCATGTGTATTAAACCCCATCCGTGAACCAGACCTTTGTACATTAGCAGCACAAAAGGTTGAACTTCCTAAATAGGCTAAGCAGATTTTGTTCCTTTGTCAGGGCTAAAAAAAACCCCATGTAATCATTTATGAGAAAAAAGCAGCTCTAACGGGGGAAGCTATTAGGATGAATCACTGTTCATCCTAAAATAAATAATAATCAAGCGTTTCTGAAACTCAGCTGGGAAATACCCAAGTTCAAGTCCCTAACCTGAAGTAGGCAAGTCAAGAGACACATGAGATACTTGAGTGGAATGCAAGAATATTCACCACAAACAGCAATAAATTAAAGATACTTATCTTCCTGTCTTCAGCTACTGTTCAAAAAGTATTTATCTTCACCACTATCTGTGACTTTCAGAAGCATCACATTTTATTATTAGATTTACGGAAAAAAGATGCAATTCAGTGTATGCAATATAAATTAGACAGGAGTAATGAAAGGTTTCTTTCTACTCTCATAATTATTTATACTCTACCATTGATGAGGCTTGCATAGAGCACCAGAAAAATCTCTCTTTATTTACATATTGTCCAACCCTCCACAACAGTTTAAATATTCTTAAGATTATAGCCAGTATTCTTAAGTACTCTTGAGATTACATTTCATTTTTAACACTTATACTCCTGACAAGTTCTCAGGGGCATGAAGGAAGCCTTTATTAAGACTACATAAGAAATTTTAGGCTGACAAATTTTCAAGATTTTCTCTTGAATTGTCTTTATTTTTTTACATACTATCTACTCTTGGCGTTTACTCATAATTTACTCTTGGCATTTACTCATAATGCTGTCAATTAGAAGAAATCAATGATTATGTAAGCTTTTGTCTTATTGTAAGCTTGTAATGTGCATCATTATTTCACAACAGCTTACCTTGTGCTTATGTATGGAAAGCACAGTCCCAAAAGAAGTTTAATCATCTATCACTTAGATTTTTTCAGTGACAACAATTCCCCTCAACCCTTTTTTTTTTTTTTTTTTGGTGATCAAATAAGGTGATTGTCCAACTCTGTAAAAAGCAGAAGCATTTGGACTCATGAAACTTGGCAGAAGAACCTAACCTTACTTAGGTGGTACACTGCTGATGTTTCCTAAGACTCCTTCCTCTCTTTGAGGCACCATGTGGACAAAGGGGTAATGCAACTGCAGTTCATCTTTCTCCGCCGGTAGAGTGTTACAGCTATCCAACTTCAAAGTCTATTTTCAAAGAATTGGGGAGGTGCACTATTTATTTATTTCTATTTTACCCTAACTATATTTGGAGTTACCTTTTCTCTGGGTGGGTGAGATGGCATATTGATTGATCATTTCTGCTTAATTTCATACAACTAGACTATTTTAACAGAAAATTTGAGATCTTCTAGCTACAACAATTCTAATCTTAAGAAAGGAGGAATAAAACTAAGTTATATGACTATCAAGAGATATAAGTAGTGCAAGTTGAATTAGTTTGCTACAAATGATGGTATAAACTGAAATGCAAGAAAATTAAATATTTCATATTCTGACGGGTTATGTTTAGAAGCATATTTTCAATTTAGTAATATTAAACATGAGTAATGGCTTATCAGTCTGAAAACATCCTTTTCTGTAGCTCAGAGAAAGAACCAATGTGAAAATACTGATCACAACAGTGGTGGTGGCAAATAAAACATCAAATAACCCAGACAAGTGCAAGAAGAGAATAATAACGTTTCACAAAGTTGTCTATAATCACTACCACCAGAATTAACTTTTTTCATTTAGTTTCAAAATGCTCAGCAGCAACTTGTAACAACACCCTTTTCTGCAGGAATTGAAAGTTATCTTTCCTCATTTTGAAATGCTTTGTTTTATCTTCAGTGGGATAATTAATCAATTGTATTTTATAGATATTCGAAATGCATTTGGTAGGAATGGGGCTTTCTGAAGACCATTTTTTAGTTTATAGATTCTCATGACACACTAGCTACCATGCCATCTTGTTACAAAGCATATGTAAGTAGCACCCTATCTGCAATCAGTATGTCTTCATCTTACCTTTTATTCATTTCAGAACATATACGTCCCTAGGGAAGAGGCTCTCATAGACAAAAGTAATTTTTTAATTTCATCAGGCAAAGCAATCAGTGGATGAAGTGAAAATGGCACAGGTAATATTACTTTTTATCAAATACTCTAATATTATTCTTAATGAAATAATCCTTTCAAGAATAATTCAATCAATTTTGATACAAATATTACTACAGTTAGCCTGAAACAGAAAAAGTGTGTCATTAAGCTAGAAGTGTCAAATTTGTAGGTCAAAGAAAACTTATCAAGCAATATGTACATTATGGTAATCTGGAAGAAACCAGGAGTCCAGCATTAGCTGTATTTAATTCTATTTTTAAATGTTATGCTTTCTGAGAAAACCAATTGGGAAAAGAGGAATTATTGAAAAGACTCAGAAAAAGAAAAAAGATCCAGAAGAATATAGGTTTCACCTACATAAAGTAATGCAATCATTTTAAATGAGGGGAACAAAAGGAGATAATACCAATTTCCTTGAAATAAAATAATATAGCCTTGGAAAAACCCTACGTGTCAGAGTAAACACTCAAGACAGGGAAATTATGGATGACATTGGTCAACATGTGATAAACCTACAAGTTAATTTTAGTTACACACAGAGCTATAACATATGGGACGAGGATAGGAAGGGAAACTGGAATACTGGAATCAACATTAGGTAGGTGATCACTAGAAAACGTGCAAAAACTTGAAGTGACCCACAGAACTACAAAACGGTTAGCAGCGGAAAGGTACAGAATTAAAAGCTAATTGGCACAAAACGATTACTTTATCCGCGACAGTTCCAGGTGATAAAAGGCTAAGCATTTATCTAGACTTAAATGAAAAGCATTACTTGGGATAATGCAGCAATGCAAAGCCAGGAATAGCTATGAAATCAAATGCAGCTCTGTACTGAATTTAAGTCACTAGAAAACACTTTTCCATCAGAAGACCACTGGATTAGGTAATGACCTTTTGGGTATCCCATCTAGTCCACGGTGCTACATCTACAAGCCACTGAACCAAAGTCCTCGTATATCACAAATGTCAATAAGCAAAAAACTCCACATTTGCAGAAAATGTTGAACAAGTAGCCAAGGAAAAGTCTGTGACTAATGATGCAAGCAACTTAACCAGGTGCAATCACTGAAGTTCTGGTAAACAGAATTATAGTAAGCACATTGCACAGACCTGAAAGTAAGCAGTTTTTCCTGAAAGACTGAAATCAAACCTAAACCCTTGTTAGACTACTACTACACTGAAAATTAAGCCACAGTAATTCAAAGTTATGAGTGGTGAAGACACAAAAATCATAGGAAGAATTGGACTGACAGTAAAAAGAGAAAGCCTTGTCACAACTGAGGCATTGTTCTAAAGGCAATACTCATTCTCTAGGCTTCACTCCAAAGCTCTTGTCCACCTGGTTATGTGTGTAACAAACCAGTGTACTCTAGTAAATATTATCTTTCCTGAAACAGTGTGTGAAGTCAGGCCTTAACTAGAAACATAAGACTGTGCTACAGCTGACAAATTCAGCATGTATGTCTTCAGAACAGCACCCATAACTTATTTGGGAATTTTGAGAGTGTAAGAATAGGCTTGACAGTGTCAGAAGACTTATAATTAAAGTCTAATTAGACTCTTTAGTCTGACAGAAACAAAGAGCATGGAGGAAGAACATGAGGGGCAAGAGCACTCCTGGTGCTCTCTCTCAGTAAAGGTCCAGTGGCAAGCCTGGGTTGACTCACCCTGGGTAGAAGCAGACAGCAGACAAAAGCACTCTCAGATGATAGTTTGCCTGCCTCTACATTCCCTATTTCTACATGTAGGGCTGTTTTGAGGGAATTGGTCTTCTTGCAGGGAAAGCTGCATCACCAGAAGAAACAGAAATGTGTAGTATGAAACTTCCCAGCTGTTTCCTGAGGCACCTTATGCATTAATTAGAAGACAAAGAAGCTCATTTAGATAGCAGCTCTGTACATCCACTGCATTAGTACCCTTGAAATAGAGCATTTTCCTTCCTGGCTTTGGAATTGCTTTCTGTAGATCTGTAGTATATCTGTGTAACCGCAAGCCCCATTACCTTATACTCATCATGCTCTCTAAGCTCCTTGATTTTGGACCTTTTTAAATTCACTCTCCGTTTGGGGCTATTGCCATTATTCTTACTTGCAATTTCTAAGGTTTGTTGGTTTTGGTTTTTTGTTTTTTTTCTCCCGTTCTCTCTAAGCAGTTACATATCATGAACTGGAATTACACACAAAAAACACAAAGTCACAAATTCAAAGTGGTATCATAAGTATCTTCAGCCAGTGGTGCCTGGGACAGAGAGTCTCCTTCTGTTCTTCACTTATAGGGGAAGACAGAGCATCCCCACCAGACATCAGATATCTCAGCTTTGCAATTACTCTCTTCTGCTCTTCAGTTGCACCTTTTTGTAAATCTCTCTTCTAAGGTCAGTAGACAAACACAGTCATTTTATATATTATAGCTATTTATTTCTGGCAATAATACCTCCATCTTTATTCTTTTTAATTAAAGACACAGCAGAAAACATTGCCTTCCATTTCATGTCTTTCATATTTCATTTAAATATCTATACCTAATTTTAAAAGTATCTTCTTACTTTTTTCTATTTAGCATATAATTTTAATCATTTTCATGACTAACCAAGATTCTGAGATGGGGATTCCTTTTTTCTATTTAGCATATAATTTTAATAATTTTCATGACTAACCAAGATTCTGAGATGGGGATTAGAGACACTCAAATGCAAACACACAGGAAAAACAATGCAAAGCAAGATTTTATGCAGAGGTCTCGGCTCTTTAGCTTACTTGCTCCTTCACATTTGTGAGCATTTTATTGGCAGTTGTACCAGATATTTAACACCCATATACAAAATGTTTTAACAGGGACAGAAGTTACATAGACCAATCACAAAAAGAAGGAGTAACAGTAATAAAAATAATCAAAGCTCCAAAATTTATCAAACCACAGAATACAACTTCAGAAGGTCCCAAGCTAGCAAAATAATGTACTTTTCAGTTAATGTAGGAATTAAAACAAAAGGTATGTCTTTGTCTGATAGGGTTGGGTTTCCATTTATCCAAGCTTATATCAGTTTATAGCATTACAAAAAGCATTCAGATAACCAGCACTATCTCAGAAGTTATACAGTAGATCAAGAGACACAATCTCCAAATGACAGCACAATCAGAGTATTACAGAGGGAAATCATAATGAAAAGAAATTAATTTGAAAAGAAGTATTTTTAATTGAATAGTATAAAAAAGAAACAGATTTTTTTTTTTAAATTGTATTAAAGTTGTGACTTACTATGATATTTTGAACATAAAATGCCCAGGAGACTGGGGGAAAAGCCTGTTTCTAAAAAACAGCACCCAGAACTTGAAAATTACCTTCAACTGAAAGAACCTTCATTTTTAAAATTGTTCCCAGTATCAGGAGCTATCAGATGGGTTCAGAAGATCCCAACTCACATAACAATATGTCAGAAAGGAAGTTTACTTTTCGCTTTAAGTCACTGCAATAGCATTACAAGAATTGTTCACATTGTAATCTGCTTTGCTCTTGATTTCACTCAGATTTCCATATAAAGACATAGTGTTTGATATTAATTTTAAAGGTAGAAAAACATTTTGGGGAAGAACACATGTATACAGTAAACACAATTCTCCTAAAGACTGTTGACATTTTAACAAAACCTGAGATTGACCTAATCTGGTTATTATATATGAGTGCGTGATATATTAAGTTGTAGATTATAGTAAGAACATCAACAAAAACAATAGCAGTCAGGCTATTTAAGAACAACTGTTGCCAGCCCCATGTAGGTATACAGGGAGATATGCAGACTCAGGTACCCTGTACACACTCTATGCAGTAAAGCCTGAGCTATCTGTAATACCATGGCCAAGCTCTCATCCTTGCAGCACTGCTGGCAATAACTTAATATGGAAGCAATGCAGGCCAGATCCGCTCTGTCCCTATTCAACAAATGGTGTTGACATAACATGTTACGAGAATGTGGTTGCAAAGACATACCAAACGCCACTACTGAGCATGCTTCTTCAGCCATCTAGATCCTCTTTTGTTATATACATTTCTCCAACCTGTCAAATGTTTAATAAGAGACTGCATTCATACCTAGAAAAATCACTGTATTTGAACCTGCACCTAACACTTCCCAGAGATGGGATGCTCAGAGACTCAGAATTTTATCTAGAAGATGTTTTCCATAATTTGATGTGTCAAACTGAAAATATCACATTTCTTCCTCAAGTTCTTTACCTTGATAGATTTTTCCCTTCCTAACCTTAGCATGACTTCTGTAGATCAGGAACAACTCCTCTACAGCAAGCGAATCATACAATTAAAACCAGTGTTAAAAAGAGAACCAAGATTCAGTTTTTGGGGTTTTTTTGTTGGGGTTTTGTTGGTTGGTTCTTTTTTTAAGCAAGTCTGGAAATATTCTAGGAAAGTGCAAAATTGAATTAAGGAAAAGCTAGAACACAAAACAAATAAAAATTTAAAGTGAATACGACAACAATCTAAACTTGTAACACTTTCATCAATGCTATGTATGCACGTGAAATTACTTTGGTTTTAGATTAGAAATACTATCATCATCATCAGAGCATGTACAGAAAGAGAAAAAAATAGCTGTTCTGTAATGTCTGTATTATGCACTTTAGAATCACAGAATACTAAGTATGAAGCAGGTATGCTGATACCTAATTCTAATATAGATAATGGGAAAGTGATAAGGCTTAAAATTTCAGTATATATAAAACAATGAAAACCTCTAAGGGTACATATTAGTGTTATGGAGCTGCAGTCTTATTTTTTAACCATTTGGTTTGTAGGTAAACATTCCTGTTGCAAGTGCAGAAGAAAAGTCTTCTCATGCTGTACTGAGGAGCAGGAAAGGACAAGCAACTTTCAGCAGTCTAACTCACTGCAGCATGCCATTGCTGGTGTGGAAAGAGACAGCTCATCCCGTTCTAGATCTTCAAACACATATATGTATAGTACTCATTTTTATTATTTTTGAGGATCAATAAATTTATGTTACAAAGTAGGAATTGTATTTCATTAGAAAAGTGTTAGTGGGTATGTATTTGCAAAAACCTTACTAACAAGAAAACTTGACAAAGACTGTAGTAATAACAAGCAGACATTCAGAATCAAACTCTATTCCTGGATAGCTTCAGTTAATTTCTGGCAACTTCAATAGGAACTGTATGTGCATGCACAGTTGCTTACAGTTTCCATATGTTTGGCAACTCTTATGAACAGAAGCCACAGCTTCCTCTCAGTACTCAGCTTCTCAAGCTTGTCATCACTTAAAATGATCATTTCTGAGACACTGGGGAAGTTATACAGCTTTCATATAGCATTGTGGGTAGAGTCATACTGTGAATTTTGTACTTATTTAGATTCTGAAAAATTTTACAGTCCACTTGAATTTCAAAATGGTTCTTAGACTTGCTTCTGCACAGACTGGCCATACCTGTCATAAGCCAGTGAGTTATAGCAGAGCACAGTAGGTCCTATGCATAAAAATCTCAGTTATAAAAATTTTCTGCTGTGCATGTGTTTGGTTTTACGACCTAGAAATTCGTAGATACAAAACTTTATGTTACAAAACAGTATTTATTTTTAATATTATTTATATTATAACTCCCACCTATTGTATTATTTTTCTTCCCCCAACTCACCTACAAACTAGGATTTTTTTCCCCACATAAAATTCTAAGGTTCTCTCTCTGCGACGCCTGTTCCTACCGGTCATCATTTTAATGATATATAATAGTAACCTGTCTTGAGAGAAGGGTCTCTATTGATACATAGCAGTATAATAGGTTCTTACAGCACACAGATGACATGTTACCACTATACATCATCAGAGCAGCAGTCAGCAAGACGGGGAGTTCAGGGGATACACATGACCAGAGTACAACCATAAATAAAAAGGAAATAGAACCAAAATCCAGTTCTGGTGATTCTGTCTGTCTGTAGCTGAAGGTAGGTTTAAACCACACCAGAGCCAGAGGTTTAAACATCACGTGAATTCTGGTAAAGGCCTAAGTGACAGAGCTTTGGTGATAAGAAGTACCCAACAACCAAAATATTTCCTTTTAAATAGCACCAATAATTTTATTCTCTTCCGCTCTTATTATGGAAGCAACTTCTAAACACTAGCACACACACATATTTTCAAGTGCAAAAACTCTGATAAAGTGCTCAAATTATGTGCAAGAAGGTAAACAGAAAGCTATTAGTCATTTTATCTTACAACGTAAGCCAGAGCAAGCAGGGAAATTAGCATGGTACAGATTGAAAACAAAAAATGGACTTGTTTCATACTACACATGAGAAGCCATAGACTGCTGCAGAGATCCAGGATATACTGCTTGCAGAAGGAAATAGATTAATTCTAGAGAGTATGAAAGAAAGGTTTTAACTGATTGTTTCAAGTTTTAATAGTAGTAAGCATATGTAAATTTCTGCAGGATCATAGCAAAGATAAAAATGATAACTATTTCTGGAAGAAAGAAATGTGAAAGATGTACTATTTATATATAAATGTATTTATATACACATAAACTTGTATATGCTATATATACACATATTCAGGCAGAGATTTATACAAACAGGTGACATTCTTCTATCTGAAGTGACACAGTCTTGCTATAAACCCTAAGATTAACACTAAATTGTTTTAATCAATAGGAAATATTTCTATTAACAGTATCTGGCTTTAACCTTTATGCGCCTCTACATTTCAAAATAGAGAGGCAAATACCTTAATTACTTTCAAACACAGAAATCAAAAGCTCATCATTTCACTGAAGTAAAAAAGCATTATTTAGACACCTCTTGGAAGAGAATATATGATTTTCCTTTTGATTAAGAGCTATTAGTTTTTTTTTTTTACACGCTACACAACTCTATACAGCAAAAGTCATTCTGGTTACTACTTCATGTAGTGTGAGGTTCCTTTTACTAAAGGCAGGTCTCAAATTATTTACAAGCTTAAGCCTGTCTACCTTAAACATTGATAACATGGACTTTGCTTTTTCAAGTGACTTTCCAATGAGTCAAATGTAAACAATTCAAGAATAATCACATTCTGCTTCCAGACTGATATTCAAAGTTCTGAGCTAATCAAATATTCAAGTTATGTTGTCAATATTAACAATTTCTTCAGCACTACAATTCTTGGAGACTGCACAAATCTTGGAGAAGCAAAAACACAGGCTAGGTGGAGAACAGATTGAGAGCAACCCTGAGGAGAAGGACTCTGGGGTGTTGGTTGACAAGAAGCTCAAATGACCCGGCAATGTGCATTTGCAGCCCAGAAGGCCAACAGTACCCTGGGCTGCATCAAAAGAAGTGTGGCCAGCAGGTTGAGGGAGGTGATTCTCCCCATCTACTCTGATCTAGTGAGACCCCACCTGCAGTGCTGCATCCAGCTCTGGGGCCCCAGAAGGACATGGACCTGCTCAAGTAGGTCCAGAGGAGGGCCACAAGGAGGGCTGGAGCACCTCCCCTATGAGGGCAGGCTGAGAGAACTGGGGTTGTTCAGCCTGGAGAAGAGAAGGCTCCAGGAAGACCTTATAGCGGCTTTCCCATACTTAAGGGGGCCTACAGGAAAGCTGGAGAAGGACTTTTTACAAGGGCATGTAGTAATTGGATGAGGGGTAATGGCTTTAAACTGGAAAAGGGTAGATTTAGAGGAGATATTAGGAAGAAGTTCTTCACTGTGAGGGTGGTGAGACACTGGAACAGGTTGCCCAGAGAAGCAGTGCTCAAGGCCAGGCTGGATGGGGTTTAGAGCAACCTAGTCTAGTGGAAGGTGTCCCTGCCCATTGCAGGGGGTTGGAACTAGGTGATCTTTAAGGTCCCTTAAAACCCAAACCATCCTGTGATTCTATCATTGTCCTGTTTACAATTAAAACACAAAACAGGCTACTTGGCAATTATATATATACTCACACACTTTTACATTGTTTCCTTATAATATCAAACATTTATCAAACATGCATTCACATTTTCTTTTCCTGTAAGAGTTATTTGAAGCTGCTCATTTTTAAGCATCTTAATATCTGATGAAAGTCCCTTGAAAAAATATTGCCAAAATGGCATCAACTACTCGAATTCTGACTTCTGCAGGCACATACAACAAACACTCACGAAATGTTTGTCAGTGAATTCATGTGATTAAAAATCCATGTTTATTGCACGAGAGTTAGTCACAAATCTGAATCAAGATTTATTCCCCCTGCCCACCCCACATCCAGCCAAGTGTCCTAAATACTCAAAAATAATCAGTCCTTCACTATTTGCATAAGCTGTTAAAGCATGTAAGTGTGTCACAGTTTAGCCAGATTAATGTAACTTGCTACCGTACTTTCAAAATCAAACTATGAACCCCACTAAATTATGGCTGAAATATTTTTCAAGCTGCTTTTACAGGTTTACATCTTCTCTCTGCTGTCTTCTGAATGACTAATAGTCTTTATTATTTCTGCATCATGATAGCATAGTAAATTAATTATGGAAAATGGGGTTGTGGCATGAAATTCTGCTGTGTAACCAGTTGCTTTGTCCTCCTGCCTTTTGCTTGGCTAGCATGAATAAGATGAAGGGGATGGAATTTTTTTTTTTAAAAAAGATTTTTTGCTACAAATGTATTTTCAACTCATTATTAAACTTTTCTGGCATTATCATGTTGTTGTTAATTTTTTAATCTAGTATTTCATGTAAACATTAAAGGCAAAATCTGACATGATATAAAAAGTTAATAACTATTTTTAAGAAGAAATAACCAAACAGTATTTTTTTTCCTTTTGGGGGCCAGGAGTAGTGGAGAAAATCAGCAAATCTGCAAGACAGTTCAAATTGACCCAATTCTGTGATTGTCAGAGTAAATTTTTTTGCCAAGCCATTCTTACTACTAATGATAATGATCTCTTAATGTGATTTTATGCCCCAGTTGCATAATGAAATTGTGTTGATATGACTCCACTTAGATAGATCTCAATTCAGAAGAAAATTTTAAGGACTTAAAAGTGGTCTCTTTTTCAAAGAAAATCATCATTCACCATTCCCTCTGAAGTTAAAGACCTGCAAGTAACTTAGCCAGATATTTAGATACCTTTCTTCAATAAGAAGCGATAATTTTAGCTTTATCACGTCAATGCTTTCCACCATCTTCATAAGCTTGCACTAGATAAATCATTATGATGAAAATTTGAGATATCATTTCAAATTAAAAACTACTTATCAGTGAAGATCAACAGCTAGCTACTAGAATATTTCATTTCGTGCTCATTTCTTGAAAGCATTTGATTTCGGTACAGCAAAAGTACAGGATATTGTCTTTTATGTATGATATTTTTTCTTCTAGTTAATTTTTCCTTTGCATCTCTTCATTATCACTCTCCTTAAAGGATAATTCTGCTCATAAGCTGTTTTATTCTTACTTCTATAACTTATGATATATATACTTTACATAAGCTTATCTGAATACATTTGCTCTTTAAAGATAACTTAAGAGTGAAAGTGCACTATTTCAAAGGTGGTGTAACTTAATCTTGTAACTTCACTTGATTTAGATTTGTTTCATCATTCAGATCTATTAGCCGAAGATACTGATATTTTAAAGATAAATTTTAAGGACTACTGTCAGGACAGATTCCATGTAGTCTGTCCATGATACACTGAATTCAGTTGTGCTCTTTGATGGTGTACATGACCAGAACCAACCCACACTGACAGAGTTGCATAGCTGATTAATCCAATCCACATTGCAAGCCACAGAAATATGGATGAATTTATTTACTTTTAATCATTTCATTGATCTGAAAATACAAAATCCTCTAAAAATTCAAAAGGTCAGATACACCTAAATACTGAATTTTGCAGTTGACAACAAAGTTGACAGCTTTGTGAAACACAGTTCATCAGACTGCTTCTTGACTATAAGACGACCTTATTCTTCATGGTTTTATTTCACAAATGTACACAGCCTCACAAGAGGTGGTTCTGATACTTTTTGAAGGTTTCAAAGGTGTATTTATGTAGCAGTTACTAAGCACTATGTCTTCATACATTCAAGTTAGCATGTTTCTCCTCTAAGGTTATTGCAGCCAGGCAGTTTCAGTATGCCTCCTCTCCAAGCTGCACTGAAATCACTGACTGGAGCAAGTAATTCTGATTCAAGTTATTTTTCCTTTCCTTTCTTTATCTAAGTAACATGAGCAAATGGTCTTCCTTATTTGACCTACACTAGAGGTGGGTGCAAACTATTAAATATCTAATTTATTAATACATTATTATTATTATTATATTATTATTGAGCAACAGTATTTCCCCTAACAAGTTGGCTCCATTCACAATCTAGATTTGCATGTCATCAGTACTTGAAAGAAAATTATGTTATCAAAAACTAGATGTCTCGAAAGGGCAACATATTTGAGGTTAGAATAAGTTCCACTGATTGACAAATTTTTATCTTCAATTAAGTGAAATTTCACACACACACTGTTTTTAACTTCTTACTAAAATCTGAAGATGTCTATTTGTGTGTCAACATTATTCCTGTTCTCTCTCCTCCACATAATGACACTTTATTCCTGTATAGCCATAATTTTTACTTTCTCAAACAGTAACTGGAAACACAATTTTTTCAGGTCCAAAAGGAAGAATTCTGTGAAATGACAAACAAAAGTTTCTAAACATATACAAGTAAATTTCTTTTCCAAAATCATCTTAGAAGTCCTACTTGAACATTGATGTACATTTTAATATATTCTAATGAATGTAAATTGAGATATAACAAATACAAATAAAGTATAAATCTGGAAATAGGTCTTTTCAATTCAGCAAGTTTATGTTTTTCACTAATTATTTTCTGTCTGCATAAACACTTCATACTTCTCTGCTACTCCTAATAAAGGGAAAAACCAAAGTCTGTCTTTGAACCATGATGACAGAGAAGTCATGTGCATACAATCAAAATCTAATTTTTCCATCCACCTTGGACACAACCTGCTGGGTAAACACGTTTCTTCTGACAGTACCAAGCACTAAAACTAGTAGTTTTTCAACATAAGTTAAACATTTTTAAAGCACTATTATAAAATATGTAGTTTATTTTGTTGTATGGGTTTGTTTTGTCAGGATTTTATTTATTTATTTTTTTTTTTAAATACATACAATTCCAGGAAAATATTTCTTTCAGAAAAAGACATAACAGCATCATTTCCAAAAGTTAATACTGAAATTAAACAGAAGAAAACCTTTTAAATCCTGAATAGAATCTGACAGCCCCCAAAAATGATCAGTTATGCGTGCCATACTTCATTTATACCTTGTATGGTGTTACTCCTTAAGGAGTCCACTTTCAAAGGCAATTCAAGCTCTTTGTATCCCACAACAGGCCAACAGATAAACTAACACAGACACATCTACCTTACCTGAACCAAGAGGCAGGATACAGTAGCTTCAGCTTATAGTCACAGAAATTTTGCCACATGGGTTTTGAACAAGAACTGGCTTCCATCCAGCTGGCTCTCCAGACAAACCCTAAGGATCAGAGGAAGGAAAAAAAAAAAAAAAAAAAAAATTTAAAAATCAGGCTGCTAAAGCTATCCAGCAGCCTTTGATATAAGACGCTGTAATTTTGACACCCCAAAAATGTCCATAATTTTAGATAGACTACAACACAGAGAGATACATTTTTTTTTTATTTGATTACTTAAAATACTGAAGTAAGGTTACAGGCCCCCTTGTAAACGTAGCTCTACTGACAATATAAAATATTGCAACATGTTCCATGAGAAAATTCAACTGAAAGTTTATGGAAACTAGTTAAATCAGCTGAAGCTGCAGAACTGAACTTCGCAGGAAGATTTCAATGAACAGAAGAAATCAGTTTGTATAAAGTAGTGAAGGAATCAGAAAAGCCTTAGAGACAGCACTAGTGAAAGGAACAGAGAAAGTAGCAAGCAGTATCAAAACTAAAAAGGAAAATGCAAACTCTTAAAAGTAGGTATAAATAACAATATTTGTGCAAAAGCAAGCCCCTGGATAAAAGTTAGAGGTTGAAGAAATAAAAGGTACAAATAGATTTACAAAGCCGTTTTGAAGGAGTTGTACGCACTATCTATGAATACCTTAGAAGACATGAAAATGAGACTAGGACAGTTATAAAGCTGCTTCTTGTATAAGTCTTTATTTTCCCAATAGAACTATTCACAGACTTTCTTGTGGAGATTTTTACATAAAGAGCAGAACCAACACTAATTTTATCAGACACATTATGAACTAAGAAAGGGAAAAGAGAAAATTCAGAAAAAAACTTAAACAATAAAACAAGGTCATAGCATTTTAAAGAAGATGTAATTATTAGATGAGCCTGGAATTTCAGCAGACCAAGCAGGATTTAAGTCTTTCTACACTGTTTTGAAAACAAGCACTACCACTTACATCACACTAACAGAACTTAACTTGTTAACTCTTCTCTTTTTTTCTTTATGAACGACCCTACATTCCAGAAACTTCAAGGGAATTTTAAGCTTTTTCGAAATCTTGAAGAAACTTGCTGAAAAGGCCAGTATAAATTAGCCAAATGATCTTTCAGATTTGTCAAGAAATTATAGTTGTTCTTCCACTTTTTCCTTCTTTTCAGGTCTCTTGCAGTTTCAGAAAGCTAGGTTTCCTGAAATGTTCAGCTCAAAGTAATTAGCTATTTACTCCACTTTCCAGAGGATTTGGCCATTGGTGAATTGAATTTTTCTAATTAACATACTGATTTTTTCTTCTGTTTAATATCTGTTTTATGACTGCTGTGAAACAGTCAAATCATTTCAAACAGTAATAAAGTAACAGCAACCATGACAGTGATACTCTATGGAGGAACTTTGTACCGCTACCATGTGGTAAGCGTATTTTTTTCCCCCCGATGCATTAGACTTAATAACAAAAAAAGAGTCAGGCAAAGCAATAAAATCAGAGTAGCACTTTAAGTTCTGTATATACAATACAGCTCAGCTGATGTAGAGTTAGCAATAGAAAATTAGCAAAGACTTGATATGTTTCTGGAATTGAGTAGAAAGAAGAATCCTCTGTATTATCCCCACTACATCACAACTACCATTATTAGTGGAGAAGCGGAGCTGTTGCTTATCACTTCCTATACACATTAAATTATAAGCCCTATCTCTAATGAGAGACTGTTATCAGCCAAGTATTATTTTCTATTGATGAATAAAATCTTTTGCCTTGTAAAAGTAAAAACAAAATACACTTTATCAATCCATGAAACACACACATAAAAATCGCATAAACCAATTTATTTTAAAATCAATTAAAATAAAAAGACCTTTTGTTAAAATATTTGTTTTTACAGAAGTTCTTTAGAAAGCATTTAAGCATTTAGATAGAGAATCAAGATGAACAGTATACATTTGAAAACAATTGCTCAGCTCACTGGTTTTCTGACTATGAATCTGATTTTAGCTGATGTACTAGCTATAGTTTGACAAAACCTGTTGCAAGCTGACCTGACACCAAGAGGAGCCTTCAGTCATGACAGACTCATCTTTATGGACCATTACTGCTCATGTCGCAGCACAAACCAGGCAGAATCACAAAAAAAAATCTGGTTGTAAACTTGCTTGCCTAATTTGTTCCTCCACCAGTATCAAAGCTAAAGAACTGTTCTCATCTAATCCCCAAATTGTCTGCAATATTAGCTGCCACCCAAATATTGAGATTGTGCAGCTGCACCCAAGAATACTGCGATAAGTTGAAAACTTAAAAATCACATGATGAAGATATTTTTCCCGATTTCCCTAAAAGCTGATACAGCTTCAGTGTGAAGAAACAAGTTTATTTTCCCAAAGGGAAAAATAGACATTTAATCCCTCATTTCCGCTCATTATCTTTGGGGAAACCCAAAAGGACAATTGAGCCGACTATTCACAGCACTCCAGTGTTAAATTAAAAATACGCTCTACAGTTACGAAAAATGGTGTTTATGGTCTACCAGTTTATCTTTGATTCATACCACTATGACCACATTCCAAGCCTAACAAATCACTTCTACCTACAAACACCACCAAGCATATTTTCCCACAGGGGACAGCACTTTAGCGTTAAACACTCAACCTCTAAAGTTGACAGATAGCATTTATACTGCACGTTGTTATCCTACAAGAAACTCTTTTGCTCTTTTACTACCACCTGTCTAAAGAAAAGTAAAATATATTAAAATACCTGTTTTCACAAGCAAGGTTCCTGTTACACTTCTCCCTCCAGTTCAACCAGTATCAAGGCTGGCAGTTGCTTCCTGCACAGGTGCTACCAACCAGGAAAGGAAAAAGAGCAGGACTTAGGCCGAGATATATGTGGTCATCATGGAAACTGTGCCAGCTGATTGCAATTGCACCTGAGAAGGACTTCTTTGAGTACAACTCTTTTCTGGTACTTCAATGCTTTAAAATATCTTTTACTGTATTTATTCCTTTTTCTAATGTCATAAAAAGATACAGCTGTCAGAATAAATACAGTACATCCTCTACACTTCTGGTGAATTTCAAACCTGTTAAACACTGGGGCAAACTTTCTGATGATCTGAATTGGTACTAACTGGAGAAAGCTGACATCCCACAGCTGTGCAGAGTCCCATCTACTGTGGATCTAGTGCCCTGCTGCCTAGGTTTTGTGGGTCATGTTTAGTGTGAAAAAAGCACTTGCTTTTAAATTGAAACATAAATCTGCAGGTAAGAGTTTGACTCTGCAACGGAGAAAATAAAATTTACAAAGTACTTTCAAGGCGGGGGGGTATCAAAAACTGTCTTATTTTATATACTTGAAGATAAATCAACAACTATAATGACATGCCTACGATAGCATAGAGTTTCAAACGTCCATTTCGGCTGGAAGTAGGCCTCAGGAAACAATCCCTCAATGTCATGTAGAATTCCTGTGCAAGAAATATAAAACAATTCTTATTACATCAAGAAAAAGAAGCTGTTGGAATAAAATCAGGTCTATCTATACTGCTCTTTCGACAGATCATTATTATACCTCTTTGCTTGTAATGCTATGAATACAGACTCCTCACTACGGTGTGCGAATATTTATCTTTCTATATGTATATGGATAGAATGAAATTACTGGAGATAAAGAGTAAATGAACAACATGAGTTTGGAATTACGGTGAAGTTTGTAATCAATTCATATATATGTTTTGATCATTATGACTGAAGTGCAGCCTTACGATATGGTATCCTTGATGATAGTTTTACAGCACTTAGCTGGTGTTTTTAATGCACTCAGACGATTCTCTCCATTGACAGCTAGCAGAAAAGGAAAAAAATTCCTAAAGCTCCATGTCAGCCATAGTGGAAAGTGATGAAAACCAGTATTAAGTTACAAGAAACATGATAGTTTGAGTTTACTAGCACTGCTACTACTACTGGCATAAAAGTGTGGCCTTTTCACAGGCATCTGTGTGATGTGAAAGGCATGTGTGAATACCCTGCTTTGTGTGCAGAAGTCTGACTTCCCAGCTGTTCTGCACTTTACGTGTCAGTTTTATCCATGTTTCATTGTGTAACGAATGAAAAAGTTCTTTACTGAGGAGGTCAGCACAGACTGGAGCAGAAAGGTCCTGGGGTCCCATAGTATAACGCAAACTTTAATCTTCGCAACCAGCCTATCTTTCAAAACACACCTGCAGGCCTCACATCCTTCCAGCTCACCTTTAGCTACAAAAGCCTTTTCTCGCCATGTGTCTCTGGAGTAGCCCTTTTGCTTGTATTAATTTTTAAGAAGCCACAACACAAAAGGGACAGTAGTTGAGATTGTATCTAAAAGAACCACGCTTCTCCCCTCCGACTTTGCAAACAAGATCCATCTCTTCTCAGAGAAATGGAGACATTGTCAAAGATTTGGCCCAGAAAAGCTGGTACATGGTGACTGCCTCTGTGAGGAGAGGTCAGGGTGCCCGGTGCCGGCCACAGCCAGCTCCAGCCGGCTCTGCCAGGGCCCCTCTGCATGCGGGCCACAGCTGGGCCCATCCACAAAGCTGGTGGCATCTCTGGGAAAATGTATTTGAGGAAGGGTGAAAGGCTGCCTGGCAGTGAGGTGTGAGGGACGGGGAACTGCAACGCTGGGGGGAAGGAGGGGGAGGAGGTGCTCTCACTGTGCAGACATGACAATCAGCTCCAGAAGGCTCTGGGAGCCAGTAGCACCATCGTGAGCCAGTCCGCCTCCACCCTCAGCCCCCTCACCCGCGCTGAGGCTGAGGAACACAAGCCTTCCCGGTTGTTCAGCAATTATACTATTCCCAGAGGTGGGTTTTTTCCTTTTTTTTTTTTTTCTTTAAGGACAGCCAAAAATTCGACAAAACAGAATGAAAATGAAGGAATTTTGTACTTAGATTAAGTTAAAATTCAGAGCTTTAAATATTCGCAGAGAAAGATTATATAGTTCAAGTATGACTCACTCAAATGTCATGTAAATGTTCACTTTACTTATAAGGCACTATTCTTACTCTAGCCTTGAACTCAACCTGAGTATTTCACAGGAAAATCTAGTCCTGGAGCACAGCATGATTACCTTGGTAATAGCATTGTCATATTTCCATTTCCTGTGCTTCATGAATGGGAGATATGACAGCCTAAAAGATGAGAAAATGGATGGTTTGAAACCTGAGAAAGTCTTTGGTTTAGACATAGATTTTGACAGAAGGTTCAAAGTACATTTCATGTTGTTGGAATGGTTCATTTGATAAGAATATCCCTCGGTCATAGAAAAAGACCAACACATAGAATACTTTCTCTCATCCTCCCTAGCTTATCTCTTCATCCTCATTTCAGCATATGGCAAGGTATGTTTGTTTCATGGCTGGGATACTCACTGAACTGTAATGACATCAAATGCGTATAGCAGCAAACGTCTGTCAGAAATTAGCTTACGTATATTCTTAATAGCTGAGCTAATATTTTCTGTGTGATTGTGGCAAAGCTGTTGAGCCAGTCAAATCTGTCAGTCCGCTCCTAATCTTTCCTGACACTACGCTTAGAAATTTAATGAGACAATACCAAATTTAACAAATGACAGCTCTGTTGCTTGCTTTCCTTTGTTGCAAAGAAAATTGTCTTTTTCTGAATCCATTTTGCTTAAAATGTCAGGTGTTTAAGCTGCTGTGACCAGCCATTTTTTCTCCACTAAGTGCTGGGAAAGGTACAAGAGTGCACTCATTACACCACACACTATGAATTAAAAATGTTAACTAAATGGGGGTGTGGGGTGGAGAAACAAAAAGATATGTCACTGGGGGGAAAAAGTGTGTTTATCTTCATTAGAAACACTTAAATAACACTGGCTCAAGAAAAAACAAAAAAAAGCCTCAGTGAGCTGGAGGTCTCCAGGGTATTAGTCTCTGTGTACTGGAGTGATGGAGTTTATGACAGAGCAGTACAGACTGTTAGCCGTGCTTGTTTTAAAGCAGCTCTAGACTTCACTGGCCTGCGGTACTGTCACTGCAGAGAGCTTGCTGCCGTGCTCTCTCAGCTGTTCCCTGGCCACACTAAAGTTCTATGATCCACAATAAAAAACACTTTTTGTTTTCATGTCAAAGGCTTTTATCCAACTACATTAAGCAGCCACTTACCTCATGAATGTAGAAATGGAAACAGAATTTATGACTTCCCTGGAAAACTTTCCTGGTTTTTTGTATGTAGTTCATCAAACCTTGGGAGGCTGTTTTCTCCCTCATGAACCCATACTTGAATTCACAGGTAGCTTGACTGACTTAGTCAAGTGTTCACTTGAAAAGCTTTTGCCATTTCTGGTTTTGGGGTGAGGTTTTTTTCCTTTTTTAACTAGAATTTCTGTTCCTTTTGCTTCTCCAGAAGTTTGTGGTTAGCAAGGTAGTGAGACTCCACTAATAAAGAAGTATGGTGGGTTCAGCTTACTTCCATGCAGTGGGCATGCTCTGCCCTTGGCTGCCAGCAGGCCCTCCTCCTCCACAGCTCCTCTGCAAACCTCAAGCTACAGCATGGCACTACAATACCTAGGAGACAGAGATACTGCCCAGAACATACTCAGTGTGATTACAAGCCTCCTCTTTACTCAGCTTTCACAATTTAGCTATTTGCAACAAAATTTTTTAAAAATATTACAAGACCTGTAGTATAAAATGTTAAGGTTTAACCTCTCAGGGCCTGTCCATTAGTGTTGTCCTCTACCCCTCATTCTCCAGCATTCATGAGGCCCTGCTCAGGGGAAGTCCATCTGTCATGTTCAAGGGTGGTCTGCTTTATTTCAGTACCTCAGATAAGAAAAACTTTGCTAGAAACAAGATACAGACCTTGACAGCAGAATTTAGAAAACTCATCCTTACAAGCACATATCTCTTTACTTAAACCTAAGTTGTCTGTGGCACATCAGAATCCCAGAACCATGTTGTTCATAAAAATACTATTTTCTCATATCTAAATAAAAACCATTTAAATATCAACAGACTGAGAAATAAAAAGATACCAGTTTCATGTATGCAGGTCTTTGATGACAGCTTGAATCAAATAACCTCAGGAAGGAATTAAAAATTTATGTTTGTACACAAATTTATCAGTTTCATAAAAATGAGAAATAAGCATTTATACAGTTCCTAACTGCTGGGAAATCTCTCGTGCATACATACATATGTAAGAATATATTGTCTTTAAGATTTCAAATTATAGTTTTCTCTGTTAATTACCTTAGGAGTTATGTAAATGACCATTAATACCTTTCTGCTATTTCAACTCTTCTGTCCAAAACTCAAATCTTTATGGACAATAAGAAACATGTGAAAAGAATCAAACATGTCTAATAAAAGTTATGCCTGTAGCTACATTGAATAGTTAAATGAAAATACAGATTTCTAAAAATACAGTCATTTTCCATATACTAATGCACACAGGGACTCTTAAATGTATTAGAGCTTCAGTCTGCAAAGCTCTTAACCACATATAAAAACACATATGTACTAGTTTTCTAGTTTAAGTAATTGCATTGAAATCATTAGATATACCTCCTGTGACAGCTGTGGTGCAACACAGAGATATCAAAACTAACAAAAATGAATTAATTTGGTAGCTGGAAACAAACCAGCAGTGAGAGCACACAGCTCAACACAGGTTAGTTTTCTTTTCTGAGAAACTACAGTCATTTAGAGATCGCTCGTGTCTCCCTATGGGGTAATGGGATCTGCAGATTGAAGGCACCAGCTGTCTTCAAGTTCCAAGTAAGTACAATTCAGCTAAACATGTATCCAGTCTCGATTACTAGTAATATCCACAAATGACTGCAAAAAAGGAATGATAAATTTTAACCGAAGGTGCCAGAGCTTCTGAACATGTCCAGTGTTTACAGAACAATAATTCTGAAGCACCGAGAAAACTATTATCAACTTTGGAAAGAAGTGCAGTATAACTAATAATACCAGGAAACACAGTAGATAATATATACTTTCTCAGAAATAAATACTCCACAGTTAGAACACAAACGTGTTAAAAATAATTATTCCTATCAGCAGAATAGGAAAAGAAAGATGATAAGATAAAGATTGGTGGGGGGAAGAAACCCCTCTTGCAGATAATGACATTGCAAGCAGATTCACAGCAACGTATTAAAGTTTCCTCTTTCATCCGAGCTTCAGTTGCAAGTCAGAGCAGATGCACAGACGAATGCAGTACCATACCCTCACTGTCACATACATGACAACTAGACAGGTTAATAGTAGCACATAAGCTGTCCCAGACACTACTGAACCCACGCATCCAAAGGTTTACTGGGCAGACAGCCGTGTGGTTTTGAGCAGTATGGGCTGTCTTTGTTCTAACACTGATAAAATAAAGGAAGCAAGCTTCAAACTAGAGTAATTTGAATTTTTTTGCGAAAGATGACTACTTGATGGATATTTCATTTGACTTTGTCTGCATTTTAAATCGAAAGCAGCAATGACGTTCTTTACTCTTTCTTGTAAAATAGTTTCCATAATTCTTAATATATTCCTTGGTCTGCAATAACATTGGGAGTCATTCACCTTTCAGCAGTTAATCACGATGCTTTCTCAGAGATTTCTGAGGAAATCACTGAGAAAGTTCCCATTTCCAAAGACTGTGCCTACCAGGGAGCAGTAGGAGGGCCACCCCATGAGGACAGGGATCTGGGAGCCAAGGGGCTGGCAGGATCATGGCCTCGCCAAGGGGACAAGCCCACTGCCCCCAGTGAGCCCATCCCATTCCAGAAGTCCCAGGCCTGAGTACAGCTCATGCACCAAAGAGGCTCCTCAACTTTAGAAAACAAATGATGAAGTTTAATCCTAATTCTCTATGGGTCTGCAACAATAGAGAAAGTTAACTGCAATCTCTGCACTGTAGAGTGTGAGTGGATTCTTTTTGTGAAATACAAGCACTTTGTTAATTATTATTTTTACATAGATAACTTTATTTGTAACTTGCCTAGCAAAACTCTAAGGAACTGGACCATCTGGAGACCGAAGTTAAAATTGCATTCCAGAGTTAAAATGCGCTGGGAGTTTGTTCCAGATGGGTAGCATAAAATCAAACTGCTGTAGGAAACATTGCCAGAAAACAGGTCACTTGACACACACACAACCTTTGCAATAAATGTTTATACAAATTATCATTTTCAATATTGCATTTTAATTGCATAAAGACCTTTGAGTGTGAAGCACAACAATGGGCTCGGTCTTCTGCTATCAGAAAGCCAAAAGACAAAGAAAGGAGTTAGTGAGAAGACAACCAACTTAGGTTAATTTTGCTGTTTTATCCTTTCTGAAAGGGACCTGAATATGTTTTTGAAGTCTCATTTCTCCTTATTAAATATTGCTTTAAAATATTTGTAAATATGTATTTACAGAAACAAGCCTGAACAAGTTGAAGTAAATAATTGGAGTGGTAGCAAAATATGTCCTGTGATTTCCTCTGTTGTTATGCTATGTCCTATAAAAGCCAAATGATGCACTCTTTCATAGTCGTAACTCAATTTCATCTTTTTAAAGACATTTTCTTTTATGGAACTGAGAGAAACACTCTGAAAATGAACATAGCATACCATTACAGCATATGTATGGGAAGCGCAAAAAGTGCCAGGCTGAAGGCTACAGTGTTTCTCAGAACACACAGAGTAAAGTTTTGTCCCTCATTTATTCCCTGAGGAGTTGACCTAATAGTCAAATATGATGCTGAACATCTGCAGCTTCTGTAGGAGACTGGTGCTGGTTTACTTTGATGAAGCTGGTAAAAGGTGATCTCAGGAAGTGGCCCAGGGGGACTTGGAAGTCTCATAATTTAAATTTGTTTATATTAATAATTTCCACCATGATAATTTGAATTAGGAAAAAGAATATGAACAGAAATTGTCAAACTCAGGAAAAGGATCTCTTACTCATTGTTTGTCATTGTTGGACACATTTTATTTGCTTCCTAATGTTGTAAATGTTTAATTAAAAATCTAGATTAAAAGATTTATTCCCTTTATTTATGCATTGCATCTTTCAGTACGGAGGTAGACAATCAAGTTTCTAGGTAACTTCTTATTTGGCTTCTAGCTGAAATGAGAATTAAAGACATTTAATACTATATAGGCACAATGAGGAAATCACATAATAAAAAGCATAGCTTATTAGGAGCTTGGGTTTGTGATGTTAACATGTAAAATACGTACAACGAAAGCTTCTCAGTTACCAGTGTCCTCATTAATGCACTAAGATCTATAGCATATAACCTCTGGGAAGGGTTCGCTTTGGTTATAATAGTAACATTAGGTCATACAAGCAGCGCTTGGTATAGAAGGTAAATATCTATTTAAATGATGGAAAATAAAACTGAGAACACCATTCTGAAAATTACTGGGAATTCTAAAGTGCATCTGTTGAGAAACTGAGAATCCTATTTTCTTCAGCCACTGAAGCTGACTGCCTCTAAAACATCTGATTATTTCCAGATGTAAAAAACTCTGAATGTTGGTTATTGTACCTGTAGCCTAAAGGAAGAAGAAACAAAACCTTTCTTGTCCACTTTCAGTACTTCAAAACATTTTCTAAAATAATGGCAAAATTATATACATGGACATTGTTGAATACACAATAAACGAAGGTCTGGGTATGCTGACCATTATATTTCCATTATATTCTCAGGGTTTTTGAATTTTCCTTTCCTTGTTTCGATTTGTATGACACACTATCATAAATATTGTATAAAACTGATAGTGCTAGATATTTTCTGAATGTCTGAAATGAAATTTTTCAGAAAGAACATAGATAGTTCCAAGGAAATATCTACTAAATTTCTAATACATTTAGCCTACTTCAATTTACAGCAGATGTTTAAATATATCTATGATAAAAACATTCAGAGAACTTGTTAGTTTAGTGCTAGTTCAAGTTAAATCGAACTTGGAAAAGGTGCAAAGTACATACTCCTCAGTTCTCAAGTCCACATTCTGACCAAAGCAGAAAAGTCAGTTTCTCCACGGCCTTTCTCTTGTTAAACTTCCTAATTGTCAAAATAAAGTAAAAGTAGATGTAAAATGACTAATTATACACTGACTGTAATGTAACCACACAACTGACAATGTCTTCACTGGTGCTAGGTTGCTACGCTGACAGCATCTGCTTCCGACAAGAAACTGTGCCATATGTCAAGGGAAGATAATGACTTACAGAACAGTTCCGTATAACTCTTCTTTCCTGTCTTCACAAGCTATAATCCACATGAAGGAGTTCCAGAAATAAAACTCATCTGCAAGGCTTCATTATAAATAACTCTTTTATAACATATGCTTTGCTGGAGCACACAAATCCCCTGACTTCTGTGAGCAGCTCAGTGAATGGCTGAGCTGTATATGACTTTCAGAAGCAATTTCTATGATTGCTAGCCTGTATCATAATCATACAGCAGAACCACTCGGGTCTGAAACAATTTCCCATCTATTACCTCTGCATTGTAGCTATCCTACATCACAGGGTGTCACAGTAATATACAGAATTGCATGGCGTGAGGATGAGAATATGCTTAATCAACCTATCTTCTTTTCTTACACAAAACATTTAGTTTCAAATAATCAAGACAAATAGAGCTAAAATTGTCTAAGAAGGTAAATAATGTCTAAATACACTCTTGTCTACCCCATGGCCCTTTTCTGTCACACTTTTTCAGGCAAAGCTTTTTTCCTTTTACCATTAGAAAAAACAACACCGCTTTCTAGTTCTACTTGAACATATTTGTGCTCTTAATAGGTGTTATTTTTATAGGAATGTTTGTCTTGCAACTCTTACAAGAACAGAAAAATAGTATTTTGTTTTCTTTACATTTTTTTTTCCCTTAAAATTGTTGTATTCATTACAAAAGCCTTCAACATAAAACTGAAGAGATGTAATGTAAAATAATTAGTAAAAGAAAATAGTAAGTTATTAAAGTAGAAACAAATGAGCCCCAAATACTCCACTAAGAGCCATGAATGATTTTAAGATCAGTATTTGTCATTGTTGCAAACAGCATTTGTATTCATGTTAATTTTTAATTTTCACTTTTAAGTTTATATTAAATGTGTAGTGAGACAAAAACAGTCTAGTTTTACACTTTGTCATCAAGAAATTAGGAAGATTTTCTCCTGCTGTAGAACATCTTGTATTTATCACATACTTGGATATACCTACTGGTGAAGAGACAAGTTTCTTATGTTATTCTGCATTTCTCCTATTGCAAAATAGATACTACAGTTAATAGACAACAATGTCCATAAGCTATAAAGCTGAACATATAATGGGAACAATCTCCGGTGTCACCAAATTCAGGATCCTTTTGTGTTGTTCAATACTTTGTATTTGAGGTACGGCTGCTGCACCTCAAATAATATATTTCCTAATGTTATTGAACTCTCTTAGTACCACTTGAGGGTTTCATGGACCGCTGATGCTATGACGATGGGATTATTCACTTTTGATGACTAGAAATCTTATTCTCATTGAACACTGAAATATGAACATTCTTCATGATTAATCACAAGGACTTTAAGTTTTAAAGTAGCTTAATATGTAAAAAGTTTGAAACACCAGGTAAACAACTTGAAAATATCTTGATATATGAATAACAAGAAACATCAGAGGAATTTCTCAGTGCCCACGCTTATAGCTTTCATTTAGAAAGCAGTGTGCTAAACGTTATTCAAAGCAAGTTTTTGGTGGATTTTAAGGAACACCATCTTCCTCAATGGAACTTAACTCCATGATATTTTGTACATTATAGCTAAGATTTCCTGGGATATGTAGAGTTACCCTGGCATTGGGATATTTCACATTTCTAATTTCACATTGCCATCCTTCAGCAATTATTTTACCTATTAATTTTCATCTTTCCTTCTTTTCATACAGGATTATTTCTAACTGATGGTTCTGACATATTTCTGTTATGCATCAGATTTTAATAATGATGAACAGCCAAAGGAGAAGAAAATCACTTAACAAAGGATTCAAAATGTGTGCTGCATTCACTTTGTGAATGAACTTCATGCACACAGTGCTCTAAAGTAGATAAACATCTGATCCAACATCATTGAATCATTATATTTTGGTAGAGTATTTGTTGCTTCTTTACCACCCCTGAGTTCCATCACACTATGGAGTTTTACAGAGGGATCACAAAAAAAAATCTCCATAATTTTCTCAAAAGTCAATTGAAGGAAGAGAAATGGAGTTACGAGAGGTATCAGGCTGCTTCTTTTGCATTATTTACTTACATTCTTAACTATGGCACAACAGTTATCAAACTGGATGGGGAGAATTTGATTTTGTTCATCACCCTAGAAGAAGCTTCCTGAAGAAAGGTTGTCTATAATGTCTCTGCATGTAACTTGCTTGTTTTCTAACCTTTAGCCACTTTTCAATGTTTCACGTTTTTTTCTATTTCATTATTTCATACCCCTGATGTTAACCATTGATATAAAACACTGATAAATGCCTAAAGGGGAAAAAAAGAGCCCAACAACTTTGTGTATTATTTTAAATGTCTTGGCTAGGATAATATCACCTTCAAAGGATTTAGTGTATTTAAAGCATGATCTCCATGTTTAAAAGTGCACACTGTTGATCAAGCTGTGCCTTTCCAAGGATTCCTCAACTGATGTCTTAAAATGGCTTCTGTAATTTCTTCTGTGACTGATGGCAAACTGACTGAACTGAACCCATATCTGCGTGCATTTGCTTGGTATAGTAATTAAACGAACATACTGTAGTTCTGTTGCAAAATAACTCCCAGCAAGAAAGCCTTCTGCATGTTTTCCATCAGAAGCCTCATTTGTGTGACTAATTATCTTCAGAAACTCTGCTAAAAATTGAGACTGTAAAGGATAATACTTTTTTAAAAATGATCTGAAATACTGTTTAATATTTCTTCTTGATTACAGAAACAGAGATAATGCTTTAGCTATATTGGTTAACCTGATAATATCTGTGAGTTTGGGGTTTATCCTACATTAAGTATTGTTTTCCATTTGTTTGATTTTTGCTTTGTATCTATATTTGAAAACAACTTCCACACTACAGTCCCACAGTAAGTCAAAGTGCACCTAGTCAATCAACCTATCACTAAAGAGTGATTCAATGGGACACTCCTTCAGATGATTTCTATCAGAAACCAAATGCTCAGTACTAAATATCTTTTAAAGAGTGGAAATGATTCTGTGAATAAATTTTTGGGGCATATGGGAATTTTCCAGTAAAGTAGACCTATGGCATATCCCTGTGCTTCCCACTACCCAAACTACAGGGCTGAACATCTATCTGATATAGAAAGCTATCACAAAGGAGAGATATAATAGAGGCCCTCATATTTGCTAGGGGAGACATGCTTTTGAGACTTGGTCAATGTATGAATATGATCAGAATCTGCATAGATGGTTGGATAAAAAAAACCAAAAAACAACAACAATCTTTTTTTGTACATGTTATACTTTGGACTACATCCAGGGCTTCTCTGGTATGTCTGATAGTTGTATCCCTCTGGTGAGGGAGATAAATTTGGTTAAATATATCTCTTTGTCTACTCTACAGAATAAGGGTATTTAAATAAGGGATAGAGAGGGCTCAGAGACTATGCCTGTGAAACAGCCTTCGTGATCTGAAAATAAGTATTCTTTTCTTAAATCTCACTGGACCATCTACTCCAAGGTGAATACTCCAGTAGAATCTTATTTGTAAAATTTATGAGCGGGTAGGACTACTTAAACCCAAGAACAGCCAGCCAGTCCAATAATAATTAGCCAAAGGTATAAGGAAATATCACTGCAAACTGTAGAACAGAAGCCATGTATTGTTTAGCAATGGTAAATATGGTGCTGGATACCACAGATTTTGATTAGAGGAAATTCCAACTTTAAATACCAGTATATATTAAGGCTGCATTTAAAATAAGACTCAAGGACAGAAAGAGGAAGAGGACCTGAAAAGCAGCCTGATTTTTGATACATTTGGCTGACTGATCCTTGAATTGCTGCAATATCAATTAATGCAAAAGGTGCATTGATTATCAATTGTTTTCTCATCACTGGGCAGATGCAAGCTTCCTCTCTGGGTTGTCCACTGGCCAAGGAGTAAGAATTCCCACTATGTCTTTTTGCACTGGAATGGTAACTAACCTAATCTGTTCTTCTCCCCTCATCCCCCCACAGTCCTGTTAACTTACCTTAATGAAACTCTCAGCAATGTTATTTTCTTTGTGATTTATGACACTAAAACAAAGGTTTGTGGAGAGAACGTGGATGGATATACAGGCAAACCCTTGAATACCCAAGGGTTGGTGACAGCCCAAAGAGAATATACTTACATACTCTATGTACGAAGAAGACAACAGTGCAAGACTAAAATTATGAGAACTGAAATACATCCTTCTGAGTGTGTGCAAGACAAGCATGAACTGAGCACTGTCATATTAGAAAGAAATACAAGCAAAGACATGCACATAATCATTCTCTACTTTTTCTTCTTTCTGTCTTTCCTGCTTCTTCTTTGTCTCTCCGAATGCGCAACGTCAAATATGTGTATGTTTGATCACTTTTGTTCTCCAGCTCCATAACAGCCTGAACACTATATATGAGCGTTTAAATATTCCACTTTAGTAGTTGGGTCCAAATCTGAATACAGGCTTGGACCTCTGCTGCTTAAAGCTATTTGCACTCAGATCAAATTGTGACCCCCAGAAATTGAAGTATTTATGTTGAAAATAACCTGAATAAAATATTTATAAGGCTAATGTTACAAACTAGAAAAATTATGATATAAATATGATTACACTGTATAAATCAGATAAAATCTACGCAATCTGTGTTTCTTTAAAGAAACACAAAATGATTTTGTTTCTGAAGTACACATAAAAAGAATTTCAATAACATTGTGTTTTCAGACTTTATTGTTAAGGGATACAAGGAAAGCTTTTCCCTGGTTGTAATATTTTCTTTATAAAAGCATTATTTTAGATAAAGTAAACTTGACTCATTTAAAGTCCCCACAAGGGACAGATACATTTTGAACAATATTTTGAATGGTTTTGCTTACTTAGAGGAATGATATCCCAGTTTTTTAGATCCCAGTGTGGCTTTATTTTCTGGACAACTCAATTATCCTCTCGTCCTCTGACCTTATATGATATTGTTTTTCCCTTCTCTTCACCATACCATTCTGCGAGAAAGCTCTATAAAAATTTGATACAAATCTAGATCACATACAATATCTGCAACTTGGTCAACTTCACAAGGCATAAAAATAACAATTTCTTTTCCCTTATTCCTTAGTTCTTATTTTTGTACAGTGTTATCTATGTGCTACAAATTCCCCTACAGTGAACCAACAACAACAAAAAAATCCATTATATCCACATCAAATATAAGATAAAATCAGTTTCCTGGGTCAGCTTGTGTTTTTTCTTATAATGGATCAATTAAAATGCAGATGGCCAAGGAGAAAGAATATTTCTTCTCTTACATTGTACACGTCCACAGTGATGGTGAGATGATTCAGACATTGTAAAGTGTGCCTCGCTTTTGCTCAGGAAGCTTTGAGGGCTTCCCTTCCGTAACTTTCAATGAGTGGAAGAATTTTGTAAGTCTGCAAGAATTATAGATGCTAATATGTCTGCGAGTAGATAGTTGCTAAGTTAGAGACATCCATGGCATGAATTGGTTAGATTTGAATACACTACTATTATTGTATCAGGGGAAAAATCTAATGGCCTGCCTTGATTTAGATTATAAAGAAGTCAAATTTTTATGATGACTCCTTCTTATTTGCCTATTACAATATTTGGACAGCATGTGATCATTTAAGCCAACACTAAATTAACACTGTGAGTAAACAAGGAAGAACTAAAATACAAAACATGACCAAGGTCTCTGCCAGAGCTACCATGCATCTGAAGTTGGGTCTGAATTCTTCCAGTTTATGTATGTTATTGCTGGTAGATATATCTATACTTCTCTTCTAGGCCAACATTTTCTTTAGCAAACATTCCGTATATTTTAGGGCTCAGTTATACATTCTGAAGTTGAGGTTACTTATAACTACAGATCATTGAAACTCCTATGGAGATAACTCTACATTCATTGTGTTTAATTTCAGATCTTCATAAAACATAAAATTACTCAAAGTTCAGCGGGTTTTGTTTTTCTAACTTTTGCATAAAATGGCTTTGTGCCATATATGTGCATGTATAAATATGTATAATACATATTCACATGTATGCATGGAAACAATTATACAGATTCAATATGACATCAGAATGTGAGATGCATCTTTAGCATCTTCACAATTACTAGGTTTTTTCATGTTTAGTATGTAAACTTTTCTAATTTTAAAAGCACGCTGATTACAGCTAAACCTCTATATCAATGTTTTAATGGAGAATCAATCGTGTTTGAATGAGGAAAAAAAAAAAAAAAAACCAACAAAAAATGCCTGCGGATCAACTCTCACTTGGCAGTTGAAAAAGTGGGACTGTCTATCCATTGCTTTTGTTTGTTCTCTATTTTCTGCAGTGAATCTGGCAGACAAGTCCTGAGAGGGCAGAGAAATGTATTAGATCCTGTTCAGTCTTTCCCCACCACCCCCTCCTCTTCAGAAAGTCATATGGGAATATTAAAGGCACAAAATCTAGCAGGAAGTAACCAACTGTACTACACCAAGGACACAATTTATCCCTCTCCATGCCCATGTTTGTAAGAGGAGCCTGATCACACGCAGACGTTCAAGAATGAACAGAAATCCTATTCCTCTTTGCAGCTGAACTGAGAAACAAGTGGACTAGTCAGCCTGTAGTTCAGGATCTGTGTTAGCATTCTCTTCAGCACTGGTGACCCAAGTTATAGTCGAAGCTTTACTCTGGGGCTAAGCATTAAGTTAGTGAGTAACAGATACCTTCCTATTTTTAAGTATTGTTTTGCGCTGGAAGGTGCTGGTTCGTTGTGGACCCAGTAAGAAAGGCACCCATATTCTGTACTGCTATTTATTAGAGCTAACACTGTAAGAAGCAAATAACATAATCTTAAGCCTCTCTAGATGCCGGGAGCCCTGAGCAGTGCAGCATTGAGCAGGACTGACCCATGTGCAACACGCCATGCAGACCCCCACCAGAGCAGATTCTCCCCTTTCAGCATTCCCAGCTATTACAAGACACTGACAAGGAAATAACTCTATTTATCATCTCTACAGTCAAACAGCAATGAAAACTTCTTGTTGCACTGTTAGCTGAGGGCAAGCCCACGCAGGCAGTGCAATGGCCAGTACTGAGCAGGAGCTGCTCCACTGCTGGGAGCTGCTGTGTTTGCCCTGCGGCCGAGGGTCTTGTGCCACTCCACACTGGCCTGAGGGCTGTGCTGGAGGTGCAGCACAACCCAGAATGGGCCTGGCCTGCATGGGGAGCTGTAGTGTGGATCGCTAACTCGTCCACATACAATAGACTTCTGGCCAGGATCACCGCATGTATCCATATTTTTTTAATCAGCTTACAACACAGCTATCTCTTGCTATATAGGTGTTGTAAATGGTTCTCTTATGTATATGCTTCTTGCAGAAAAAACATGATTCTAGAAAATAGCCCCTTGTATACGATTAGTATCCTCTTCCCCTACATAGAACGTAATTGTGCAGCCTGGACACTGCATTTATCTGCAGGCTTTTCATTCAGAATCATAGAACAGTTTCGGTTGGAAGAGACCTTCAAGATCATAGAGTCCAACCTTTGTCCTAGCTCTGTCAACACCACTAAACCATACCCCTATGTACAACATCTACCTGTCTCTCAAACACCTCCAGGGATGGTGACTCCACCACCTCCCTGGGCAGCCTGTTCCAATGCCTGACAACCGTCTCAGTAAAGAAATTCTTCCTAATATCCAGCCCGAACCTCCCCTGGTGCAGCTTAAGGCCATTTCCCCTTGTTCTATCGCTTGTTACCAGAGAGAACAGACTGACCCCCACCTCGCTACAACCTCCTTTCAGGCAGTTATAGAAAGCGATAAGGTCTCCCCTCAGCCTCCTCTTCTCCACACTAAACAACCCCAGTTCCCTCAGCCGCTCCTCATAAGACCTGTTCTCCAGACCCTTCACCAGCTTCGTTGCCCTTGTCTGGACACACTCCAGCACCTCAATGTCTTTCTTGGAGTGAGCGGCCCAAAACTGGACACAGTACTCGAGGTGCGGCCTCAGCAAAGCCAAGTACAGGGCAATGATGATCATCTCCCTACTGCTGTTGACAACACTATTGCTGATACAGGCCAGGATGCCATTGGCCTTCTTGGCCACCTGAGCACACTGCTGGCTCATGTTCAGCCAGCTGTCAACCAACACTCCCAGGTCCCTCTCTGCCTGGCAGGTCTCCAGCCACTCCTCCCCACGCCTGTAGCGCTGCTGGGGGTTGTTGTGGCTGAAGTGCAGTACCTGGCACTTGGCTTTATCGAAACTCATGGAATTGGCCTTGGCCCTGGCCCAGTGATCCAGCCTAGCTAGATCCCTCTGTAGATCTTCCCTACCCTCAAGCAGTGCAACCTCCCAAGGCTTTTGCTAGAACTTCTGAATCTGAAGCCTTTGCTCAATCCTTGGGTGGAACTGATCAGGCACGGTATGATGGAACACAATGCTATGAACAGAGAGGAGAGATACACAGAGATTTCTCCAGAAAACCAAAAGCCAAGTATGTTTTTTAGTGATCCCAGACACAGCTGTAAACAAAGCTAATTACAGGATTATACTACACTACAGCTAAGAGGTCAACACTTGAAGAATTTCAAGACAGTCCTAACGAGATAGCCTTCTCCATAACCTTGTCTTGGTGGTTTTACCACTAGAAGAGGGAACTTACCCTTCACAAAGACCTGACAAGGAAGATGCAGCAGGGCTGGATACAAGATGCAGCAGGGCTGGATACAAGTGACAGTACTGGACCTATTGTGAACACATCAGTATTTTCAGCAGATCCTTCACATGTCAGGAGGAAGATGACAACTACCTCAAGGCACTGACAGTCTAAATTAGATACACAATGCAGCTGAAAAATTCAATGTATTAGGTAAACCAAGGAAGGTCAAAACTCAGTATGGTAAGGATAAGTTATCTTTCTTGGCTGGTAGACTTCATGGAAGAAATAAGTTTATGTATGGGCTGCCTCCTCTAATTCTGAATTCTCAGAGCTTATGAATGATTATCTGTTAACAGCCTGCAGGGATTTGGTAAAACAGCTACAGCATAAAACTGAAAAATAATTGAAATAAAGTACTACCTGCCACTACCCTTGTTTATTCTGTGCATCTGATATTAACATTCTGATGTCTTATGCTCATAATACATAATAAGAAATGAAAATGTCATAAAATCAATACTTTCTAACAGCAGAGGGAAATGTCACAAATTATCCCATTCTCATTATAGTTTTCAGGCAGTAATTTCACAAGCCTCCAAGGGATTAGGAAAGCTGAATATATTTTTGCTCTACCCTCAGATGTCAGTTTTATTGTACACGATCTAGGCACTGAAGGTTCTCTGCTCAGGAAGAAGTTAGAAATCAATTGTTTTGCCAATGAGATTCTTTTGGAAGGCTGTTAGCTGCCTTTGTAAGTGTGAAACCACCAAATTCTGTAACCCTGCTTAAATTGCTTTGGAATACAAAATTACACTCTAACCCCTTATGTGGTAAAGAAGCGTGCTGTATGCACTACAGAATGTAGAGCTATGTTGCTAATGAACAAAATTTTCCCGTTCTGAAAAGATATGAATTAATTATATATAGCAGATCTCCTAACTCTTTGATTTTTTTTTTTTTTTTTTTTTTTTTTTTCTAAAAACTAGGGATTAGTGTTTGATTGACCCTGCCTAGATAAGAATGAGCCTGGAAGAACTGGTCTGTCATAATCTCAATGATGGTATTTGCAAATCTAGTACCACTGCTGTGGTAGTGGATACTCCAGCTAAATTAAAGTGAAGCTCAGATCTGTGGTGTCATCTGTGCATAAATTTTACCAAGTTGATTCACTTGCTGTTTTACTACTGATCCTAATCCTCTGATCAACCATGCTGTTAGCTTGTATTCAAACTGCTTTGAAGACAATCAGGCACAAAATACAGTGAATTCCAGGGTCTGCTGTCACAGCCAATGTGGAAGGCCAAGCCCACCTGCATCACTTGGCTTGACAACAAGGACTTATTTCTTGTAGTACATAATAAAAACAGATGCAGCCACTCATTTCAAATGAGCCAGAACCCCAGGATATCACATTAAGAAATCTTAGGAAAGAAATTCTGTGGGAGTCAAATAGATGCTATGGGACACTACGGACATCAATGATTCTTTCACCCAGAAAGGTGAATGGTACTAATTCAAAACAAAACAAAAACCCACAAACACCACCAAAAAAATCCCAGGCTTTGGGGATAGTTACAATTATGGCTATACATAAAACATAAACTGTCATTGCGGTGGTTTGGAAAAGAATAATACCTTTTGGCTAAACCCCAAGAAATAACAAGTGAAATGCAAGTGCTTCATCAGGAAATGTCTCCAGTTTTGATAGAGTGTAAAGTGGCTATTTTTGCCAAATACAAATATTATCCCAGATTCCTCATCAAAATATAATCTACTGTGAAACAGTTAGAACTAAAAGAATATAACTCATACAAATATGAAAAGACTGTGATTTTTAGTGGCATCTCTTTCCCAACAAAATTTTAACCAAAGAATTTAGTACTTATTAGATTGTAGCACTATGGAAGTTCAGATGGTTGCCTAGTGTTAAAATAATTTGGATGGGATCAAAGATTCTCTGTAAGGGAAGGGCTCAATAGGTTGCCACGGATAATTCACACAGTTCATCTGAGACCTCTAAATAGCTCTGAAGCTCAATAAAGCGTGTTATTTCTTTGAAAAGCGCAGTTCCCAAACAAAGGTTATATTAATAAAATATACATTAGATTATATTTTTTTTTTTTAAATAATGTTGAAGTACATTGGAAGTTGAAGCCAAATTCAATACTAAGTCCTTGCTGTACATTATATGGTTACTCTCCACTTGTTACAAAGACAATGTCTAAACTGTCAGGGCAGGAAGCATGTCTCACTCCCCAGGGCTAGCTGTGTGCGTCAGGCATACTCCTTTTTAGGATAAAACCCTAACTGTACTATTCCTCTGCCCTATCAGCTGTCTATGGAAAGGAAGAAACACTATGTATCCTTAAGCTAGTAATCCAAAATGAATAATCAGAGCATACCTGGATATGTCTCTGCTCAAAAGTTTAACTGGAAAAGCAGCAAAGGACAACTAATAAAATAATGTTCCACTGTATTTAATACGCTCTTTTGCTAGCACAGAATATTGAAGATCAAAATTCTAATCTCAGTCCACCCACTCTGAGGCACTTAGATGAAAAGATGAACATAGTTAATATCCTGGACCTTTGCCAGTAAGATAAAGACTAAAATCTCTCAGTGGGCTGAAAGAGCTGCCCCCCACCCCTCAAATAAGAAATAGGTTTTTTCATTAACAAATCTGAAAAACATATTTATCAACCATTTCTGACACCATGCACTTAGAATGCACAAATGAGAAACATATTAACTAAGCATAGATAACTATAATAGTGATCAGAATGGCTCACAAGCCAAATATCATATGAAAAGGGACAGCTGTTATTATAAATTTAGTATTTATGTTTTTCTAGTTAAAAATGACACCTTATTTTCAAACAAAATTAACTCACCAGCTGAGGAAAAAAAAAAAAAATCTTTGATTTTATTTACTTTAGAGGAAACACTGTAGGAAAAAACCCTCCTTTCTTTTCAAGTTTACATTTTTCTTTTTTTATTGGTTCCAGATCTCTCTCTTTTGTTTTTATTTCCACATGAGTTCTCCTCAGGCATGTGTGTTTGCAAGGATTTATGTGCCACTATATATAAAAAAGGTCAGAAAATACTCTAATAAAGGAAACCTATTTTTTTTCTCTGGAAGATGACTCTGTAAGTTATTGAAATCAGTCCAGGAAGGCACCTCACTTTCATTTCTCTCCAAGACTTTCCATGGAGATACCTACTAGTATGTATTTCATCTATCGCAACCTTTACGAGCAATGAAAGGCCTTTTTGCACAAAGGAGAAAAGGATAGAAACAATCACCTCTCTCATTATGGATATCTCCCTTACATGCAGGTGAGTGAAATCTAGGCCACAAAACAATTTTGCCATTGGCTTTAATTTCACATGGTGTGCCTGACCACCATTTAAGCTGCTTGAAAAGCCAATCTTGTTGATGTGATTAGAAGGATATGGCACATAACAGAGCTGGCCTGCATTACAGGGACATTTATACAACATAAATTCCTTATGAGTGTGGCAGAGCTACCTCAGGGCAACTCTGCTGCATCCTTCAGGAGGGATGGATTTTTTAAAAAATATTTTTATTTTTTTCTTTAATCTCAGCTTTTGAGTTGGTTGGTGGTATTTTTTTTTCTCAGGCACTTGGCAGCACATCAACTCCAGAAATCATACCATTTCCATGACCTTTAGATTCTAAACTAAATGAAGTTTGGATTTCCTGGTTTCCTCATTTCTCTGTATTAAGTTTCTTTCCCTTCTTCTGATTGTATTAGTGCTGTTAGAGTTTTCCTTTCACACTATAACCCCAGGATTTATCAAATCAAATGCTGTTTGGAGGGTTTGGGATTTGAGACGTGAACCTTGTTGTTGATGTCCTGAAAGTATTCCAGCTGAATGCTGAGTTATTAATCCTCAGCAATCATTTAAATCTTAACGATGTCAAGCAGTTAATGAACAAAAAGGTATAGCACAGCATTTGAATAGATGCACACAGTAACAGTAAGTAAACCTGATTTCCTCAAAGTAGAAATACTTGATGGCACAATTATATCTCAAAAGTAACTTTGAATATGCTTATGTCTTTTGGTTTTTTTGAGCTTGCTTTTAAATATGACTTCTGCTACATATTAAAAATACATAACTAGTATGTTTATTTTCAACATGACCAGCACCTGTAGAACATGGACTGACTGGCTGTGCAATTACATCAATGTTGTGCATTGACCTTGAATTTTGAGAGGGCCAGCTGCCAGCAAAAGAAATCTTTAATTTCATTGACTCATTAAATTAAACTCATTTTTAAGAAAAATAATCATGGGTGAATCACCATATGTTCTTGAATTGTAGGAGACTGAGGAGATTTTTAAATAATCACAGTTCAGAGCTGTTCTTTTGAATTAGAATGTGTTCAACATTTCCATTTAAAGCTCCATTTACAATCCAGTTGAACTTAAAGTTTTGAAACAGCAGGCAAAACCAGGTAAAGATATGAATGATGCTGGGAGTTGTACACTCTCTGCCAATAGATATAAGTAGTAATTTTAGTCATTTTATTTTGACGTCATTTAGAAGTCAGTAGATGAAAATACAAAATGATTAAGGTAAATCCATATTAAAAACTTATGGGATTGCAGAAATAATTGATTATTTTTTTTTTTTTTTACTTTTATACTGACTACATTTTCATATTGTGCCCTGAATTAAATGTAATGTAAGTTTTAGATTTGTTGAATATGATTCAGTGATTCAAGATGGAAAGGAGATGAGCCACAGAATCTGCTGCAAGAGAGAAACAAAATCTTGGTAGGAAGAAAATCTAGACTAATAGGGACACCATCTGTTCTCTTACAGTTGTTCTTACATTCATCACTAAACAAATTGTGGCTACTAAAATACAGATGCACCAATCACATCATGCAGAACATGGAGAAATGGGTAAACTTTGACCCAAAGAAGAATGTTTCTCTGTGCCAAATCAGTCCTTTTTCTACTCTACGCATCCTCCTGTGAATTTTCTAGAAACACACAAAGAGACCCATCATATTTAAGGATGCTCTAATATTATTTATTCATTTCTGTCAAAGTAAATTTAGGTAATGGTGGTAAAACTCAGCCTACAGTTTAACGAAATTTACTGAAAATTAGATAATAAGAAATTGAAAACTTTCCTTCAAAGTAGACTTGTGAGGTAGAGAGTTATACAGACAGACATTCAGAAACTTCAGAGTTGTCATCTGCCTTTACTATCTACCTAAATTATTCTTTTGCATTAATTCATATCATAACCAACTATATCGTACCAACTGCTAGGATCCCATCCATCATAAGGAATTCAATCCTTTTGGGAGTGTTAGAGATCCTTATTATGACTTCTAACTTTAAATCTTCCTTTTTTCCCCTCCAAAGATGACTTAATTGGTAATCCACGATTACCAATTTCAGGTTTTCCTGAAAGCTAGCCACAGTGCTTTTTTAAAGGAATACCAAATAGGTAACTTCTTAGATGTTAAACTTACTATTACTATTATGTCTTAAGGAAAACCTAAATCCAGATCCTACATGCATCCCAAATCAGAATGGTCTCTGATCAAAATCTGCCTCCAAACTTTATTTTCTGGGACTGTTTCTGCTTGTATTCTAAGACATTTCATTGTATACCTCATGAGAAATAACAGCAAGATCTATATGTCACTTCCCAAAGAAAAACTCTTGAAGACCTTTTTGTAAGGCAGTGCCTTACTAACAGACATCTGTGTTAATCAGTGCTGAACTTTAGAAGAACTGATTTGTTTTGTTTAATACAAACCCCTGTGGTTTGGGAAGGCTCAGCTTTTACAGACTTAGTTTGCACACCCTCTGTTTCTTTGAAGTAATCTGTAAGACTGCCCATTGATCTCTTGCTTTTTGTTGTGATCACTAGAAGTCTTCCAGAGTGCAGTGCAAGTCATATTGCTGACTGATTTCTGCATGAATCAAAGCTGCGATGAGCTTGTCTGTGAGAAGAGAACAGGTGATAAAGAGAATATCATGTTGCATTAGAAGGTAAGAATATACGTCAACTTCAAAGATTAAGCCAAGATCATTATGTGAGCTTCTTTTGTTAAATAAATGATGTTTAGAAGAACAGAAATGGGAAGCAGAATTTAAAAGTAGGTACTATAAAAATATGGTAAATTGTTTCAAAACCATAGTATATAAATCTGCATATTATTTATTTCTTTAAAAACTCAAACTGTGTAACTGTGATATTTTGGAGAAGTATATCACACCTTCTAGCTTGAATTGATTTGTGCAGATTAATGGTCTTAGCCACAGCTTCTTTGATCCACCTTTATCCTCAGCCAGGAACATCTTTGGCTCCTTTTTTCTCAGAAGCTATAAACCAGCTAAACCGACTGGCTATACTGCTGTATGGATTTTTTAATTTTTTTTTAAAAAAAGGAAAAATTGCTTATGCAGATGTTTGAAAAGTAGCATACCATTTTAAGTTGATTTATCAAAAGTTGCCTCTCCTTCATTGTGTTGGAAAGATTCTGGCACAGTGAGCAACTACAGAAAACAAAATGAAAGTATCTATGCATAGAGATGGAGGGGGCAGGTGACAGCCACCATAGCAGAAGACGACTGATGAGGCACCAGACTTCAAGAGATACAATATTTGAAGCACATAACAGACAAGAATTTCTGTAAAAGAGCTTGAAGCATTGCACAAGGTTCATGGAGTTGGAAACAATTTTTATTGTGCTATTTTAAAAGCCTGCTTACATTCTGGAAGACTTTTAAAACTGTGGCCTTACTATCCAGCCTTCTGCTCTCTGCTCTGTCTTTTCATTAAAAGTTACTTTCTCTTATATTGATGGTAAAAGTATTGGTTATACTTTTCTAATTTTATTTTTGCTGTGCTAACATTTACAGAGGGAGAAAGAGAAGAATAGGCTGAATCCTTTTTTTGTCATTGCATCAACAGCATATACTAATTTTCACATGCAAAGCAAACCACAGGTAAGAGCGGTAGGAATGGTAAGCAGGGATGCCAGCAAGTGTGTCAGACGAAGGCCACAGCATGCAGAGCTATGCGATCAATAGACACTGGCATGACACACTTTTTGGCTGGTATCACAAAAGGTCCAGAGGTAGCAGTCGTGGCTTCAAAAAAGAAAAGACACACAAAGGAATACCCTACCCCTGCCACACTGTGATCTGCTCTTATTAAAAGTAGTATAAGCAAGACCTGTCTCACTTGCGCAGTGACAGTCATCTGCAAATTTCAGAATTAATTCCAATTTAGGTTCAGTGAGGTGACATCTATAAACGCTTCTGGTTTAAGTGAGAACTGCACAATCAAATATCAAGAAACAGTCAGTACAGACTATGTATGTTATGTTGAAGCTTAATATAGACATGCTTTAAACAGGAGGGAGCATACACTTTGGTACATATGTTCAGTTTGTAAAATACTGCACTGGCCATTAAGAATTGCACCACACTATTTTCTCTGTGTATAACCCCACATGTTGTTCTAGTAATTGCACAGCACAGGTGTGGTACACTCTACACTATGCCTTGGAGTAAGCATTGGCATCTGTCTTCAGCTTCACGGCTGCCTGATTTATGATGCTATCAATCTCTGATGTACTTATCCACATACATATATATATCTAAATATGTATAAAATTACAATAAACCTATACAACTCAGTTTAGCTATCCTGGAGGGGCTGCTTTGGCTTTTGTTTGTTTGGTTGGTTACGTCTGTCTGTCTGTTCGTTTAAGGACATTCCTTGCAACTTTGATTCTAACAAAGATGAAATGAAGGCCTGGACACTAAACAGGTTGAATGGTTGAGACAGCATGTCTCAATAGTATTTAAATTCAGAGTGTTGGGGTATAAACCACATTCAGGAGATGGAAAGAGAACTCCTGGCAATGGAACCAGAAGTCAGAAGAAAATATACCACTCTGTCCATTAAATAATCATGTTAGATCTACAGTAGGACACACAAGTCATGATGATCCAATCTGTTTTCCAAAGATAATACATTCAAATGTCTAATATATTCAAAATGTATTTTTTCTTTTAGTTTGATCCAATTCTGATGAAACGGTAACTGAATCCTTACCATCTTCCAGTTTTCCCATGGGCTAAGCTCTCTCCTTTTTTCTGGGTGAAGTGTCCCAGATATCCATAGTATGTCCAAATTCCTTTTTCTGGCACTGACTGGCTAAAACGTGATTGTTGAGAAACCTTCAAATATGATAATTATTTAACTATTTATTTTGAGGGCAATCTTTGTAGCAGGGCTTGTTGTGATAGGACAAGGGGTAACGGTTTTAAATTAAAGGAGGGTAGATTTAGACTAGATATAAGGAAGAAATTTTTTACAATGAGGGTGGACACTGGAACAGGCTGCCTAGGGGGGGTGGTAGAAGCCCCATCTCTGGGAACATTCAAGGTTGGGTTGGATGGGGCTCTAAGCAACCTGATCCAGCTAAACATGTCCCTGCTCACTGCAGGGGGGTTGGGCTAGATGGCCTTTAAAGCTTCCTTTCCAACCCAAACTATATTTTGATTCTATGACAAGACAAGCTCTGACTGTGCTGATAGCACTTCTTGTCATGGCACAATGCTGCTTCACCCACATTCATTAACCTGGACACAGACTGATGAGGTTTTCCAGTTCTAAAAAAAATGTAGTCAGTGGTAGCTTTGGGATCCCAGTACTTCATATAGAAATAATAACCACCAGCTTTGACCTCTATAGAGACACTGATTTTTTTCTGAGATGGAACAAAGCAGCTGCCTCAAAACCTGAGAGCAGTTCAAAATAGAAATAAGAAGAAACATCCTGTGATTGTGGACAGAAAATCCTAAATGCTATTCAACACATCAGAAAGAGAGGAAAAAGAAATCAAAAAGACTAAGTTCATTCATTGCTGGCAAAATTTATTAATTACAGCTCCAAGCTGATAGTGCTATCTGTAGGAATTACAATAATTCCTTAGAACCGACAGCAGGGATAGGCAAACAAAAGATGTTGGGAATTTGTAAGAGTAGCTTGTTTTAAGAAAAATACTCCCATTTTTCATATCCATTTATGTTGTAACCAGTGAATTCAGACAAAAATATATTTATAAACAGTACAAAAGTATTCTGCAAATGTCAAAGTTCAGGTCAAAGATTGAACATAAGGAAGGTCAGCATGTCTACACAGTTCTTTTAACAAAGCTTATTAACTAATAACAAGCATAACTAAACAAGAATACATATAGTATGTGCACATTGCTGTACATACAAACACACAGGTAAAAAATAGAAATATTAAATAATAGATTAAAACACCACTTGGGCACTGAAATGTTTGGTCTTTATTTTGGTCTTTATTTAGGTTAAGAGAAAGCTTGTTGTATGCATTCATTTCTAAAAGGAAATATAAAAAATTATATTTTAATAAAATATATATTTATTTTTAATATAATAAAAATTTTTAAAATTTTTTAGAAAATTCCAACAGTAATAAGAACTCCAGGATACTGTAGATAGAGCTGTGAAAACTACAATATGGGAAAAGGGAAGGCAGGGATACAATTCACTTAACCATACTGACAACAATAAAATTATTTTTTTCTGCTGAGTCTTGTATAAGCTAGAAGGATGACAGTCTCCCCAATTAATTTCGTCCTTCTATTACATTTCTTTCCCTGACAGAAGGTCCAGAGCTATCATTCCAGCTGATCGACTGCTTGATGTTCTGCATCAGAACTTGTAGCAGCCATTAGCATTACGGAGGCCCTCAAATAACTTTGGTCGATCCATGTAAAACATGACCAAATACTAATTACTGCATTTAGCCTGCCTAAAATGTACAAAGCTTACAAAAAAGGTTGCATTTTACTAGTATTATTGATGTGCTCTTTTAGAGTTCACAAAGGCTAATGCAGTGATTTTAAAAACAGATTGAATTCTTGTACACAATACCACATCATTTTAAAGGTCCCAGCTTTACCTTATTGGAAAATGGATTCACCTAAAATATAGACCTAAAATATGCCCTCAATCACTTTAAAATTAGTTTAAAAAGCATCTTGAAAAGGAGGTTATAACATACCAGATTTTATATTAGCAAAAAACCAAACTAAAGCCCAGAAGTACAACAAAAAAATCAAAACAGGAATCCACAAGCCTGTAGACAGATAAGGCTCAGTAGAGCAAAGCTTAATCTGAAAAAAGTATGTTTACCCTGACAGTCTCTTTCTTCCCTTGCTATTATTCCTGCTTTCTTCTATTTTTCTATTATTTTAGAAATTCTATCTTCCCCAGTTTTGTCAGAAAAATCACTCAAATATCAAAGCTGTATTTCTATGCCAGCATATTGTTGTCTAGTTTTATTTGGTACCTATCCATACGACAGCTTGTTTGTGTTTCATCATTATTAAAAATGTAATGGAAGTTGTAAATAACTTTTTTAATTAGGATAATGGATTGTTGCTAAAATTAGGTATAACATTTCATTGTATTTGATAGTCAAACATCTCTAAAACTTAGCACCATCGTGCACTGACGTTGGCAACTGGAAAAAGGGGAATCACATCTCAGCTTTGTATTAATTATCTTCTGTTTAATGCCATCTGATCTCTGGGACAATTTTTAATTGTTTCCTATTTTATTTGGAGATAGGTACAGCTAATTAGTAGTATAATTTTAGCCTGATTTCTTTTCAATATTTGCTAAAAAATTCCAGGGAAAACACATTAAAAAAAAAGTTATTTAAAACCAGTCAGTTTCTGTTAGCTAGCATATCCTGAGTGCCTGTTCCAAATTATTAAGAACTTGATATCTGATGGATGTGGCTGAATCTAACTAAAGGTTAAGGGAATAGACTAAATGTAAACCACTGTTTTATGCAACAGACTGTATGGCAGAAGGATTTTTTATCTCTGGTGCAAGATATGTAACGGCAAGTTGTCTGAATTTTTCTTGAATTGAGGAAAACAGCGGAAGGTGAAGCAGCTGGAAAAATTCTGTATGCTGGCATACTCCTAGATACCACCCACTGCAGCAAGCCAAATTCATTCTGGTATGCTACCCTTGAACAATATACATAACAACTGTAATACTGAAAAATCCATAATATGTAACAAAGGCAACAGAACTACATGTGAAACGTTAATCTACATGTGCTATGGATTTAACAAAGTTGAAACAGACTGACAGTTTGTAAAGAGTATTTCTTTCTGTTTGTGAAATATTCACAGAAATCGTGACAATTTTAAAACAACTCATCCTTACACAAAATTATTCAATAAAATTGTTAGGCTTATTCTGTTTTGTGAGCTTGACTGAGTAGATAATGTAGGTTGTAAAAGAACCAAGCTGAATTCCTTGTTCCTCCTGAAACTCCCTATGTGGAAAAAAAAAAAAAAAAGGCTACACATGATCTTAAAGCATTTAAAGTGTGATTCCAGTACCTAAAGGGGGCCTACAGGAAAGCTGGAGAGTGACTTTTTACAAGGGAGTGCAGTGATAAGACAGGCTTTAAACTGAAAGAGAGTAGATTTAGATTAGATATTAGGAAGAAATTCTTCACTGTGAGAGCGGTGAGACAGTGGAACAGGTTGGGGCTTGGAGCAATCCAGTCTAGTGAAAGGTGTCCCTGCCCATGGCAAGGGGGCTGGAACTAGGTGATCTTTAAGGGTCCCTTACAACTCAAACCATTCAATGATTTTATGATGACTTAGGTTGCTTTTAGGTATTTTAACTGTAACCCTTAAAACCATGGTCAGCAGCACATTAGCTCTCTAGATATCTCAAGATCATAAGTAATTTTCCTAGGAAATTACAGTTCCACTCCCACAGATAACTAAATATATCTCAGCCTTGTAAGCACTTAGCTTCTCAGTTTTTGCCAGATCCTTTCAAGACACAGTCAACTTGGTATTGTTGTCCCTAACCCAGTGAAAGGCCAAATGCCAATGTGTGCACTAGTGCTACATTTTTTGGGTCCAACTTTGCTGAAAACAGTGACTGTCTTCCAGCTGAGTTGGAGTTGGAACTGAATCTCAATTCTCACTTCTGCTTGGGGGAAGTCAAACTTGCATCTTTTAACAAAAAAAAAAAATGAAAGTGTGAAAGGTTTGCTCATTATACCTGCTCTCACACACATAATTTCCTCCTGAGTTGAAAAATACTTTTGCATCCAGAGAGAAGCAAGAAAATACTGTTGCCATAAATAAAGCGTATAGCATTTGCAGAGATGATAAAGGTAGCTGATGAGTGTTCTTATCTCAGACTGAAGGGGAAGCAGAAAGGGAATAGACTGTGCTAAGACGTAGTCTAAGATTCTCTGTTCCATACATAACTTTGAAAATATTGAAAAACTCAAGCACAAATTCATAGTATCCTGCACACATTTCAAGGGAAGGGTAAGGGGATAAATTTGATGTGCAGGCAGAAATTAGAAACACACCCTTGTGAGCAACCCATGAGACTTCTGAAATACAGAATTCCATTAACTGTGGTAGACCATAAAGCCTTGCCCTTGAAAATTCACAGCAGACTTGCATAAGGAGTTTATTAAAAATTAGTCCACAGTCTAATAGCTAAGAGATATCATTAGGTAAACCGAGTTTCCGCACTTTTCAAAAGCCAAAGAAAAGAAAATCACTCCTCATAAACAATTCAGCAAGAAGATTCAGAAGATTTTCCTGTTGCCTCAAGCTACCAACCAACCAACACCAAAAACTCTACGATGTTAACACATCTCTCAATTCTGGTGTTTGCCTTTAGAAAACAAAAGATAAGATGCATGTATATTTTTCAGAAGCTGAATCCTGTTATTGTTTTTAAGGTCACATACTGAACACAGGAAATTGAAAACCTTGTGGAGGAAAAGTAGTGTTGCAAATGTGTTGATACCTACGGAGGTTTTTGCAGATTTTTTAATTTCTGAATTGAGTTGACTTTCTCCTAACACTTTACTCCTGAAAACATAACTTTTTTCTTTAGAGTTCTTACTGTTTGAATTGTTTGATATTTTATAAACCATACTTAGATTTGTCCATCTGATGTTCAAATTCAAATAGAGAAAACATAGCTTTGAGCTATATAATGCCTCTGATACAAAATACCTTCATTTCTAAAATTAGATGAGAATTAGGATTATAATTTTCTTCAAAGTTCATTGCAAGCCAAGGAATATTTTAGTCTTTTTTGACTTACCCTTATTGTTTCACTGCTTTTTTTCCTTTACTACTTCAAAAGTTACCCTCTGCTTTGATAAGACTTCAGTTTTCTGCAAAAAGGATTTGCAAAATCATTTACATTTATCAAATCTGCTCACTGATTATAACCATGGATTTTCCCAAAAAAGTAATGGCTGTTTGGATATTTTTGGTAGTCATATTTCAGCCATATTTTTTGAACTAACAAAGACAAACTCATGACTCTAATGTATTTGAACATGTATTAGTTACCAAAGACAGAAGAACACACAGTTGCTAAAGCAAAACAAATTAGACAAATAAACATCAATAAATTAACACCTTTAACTTTCAACGGAGTGCTTGGTTTTTCTTTTACTTCTATAAATGTAAAATAATGTCTCTATAGAATGGGATATAATCTTTTCATCTTGGGAACAGGCCTGGAGAGTGATGATCTGATATCCTTTTCCAACATCTAAAGAGACTGTAGACAACTGAGCAAATCCTATATGCCTTTCAAACAATAACGAAAAATTACTAAACCTAGTTAAATGTCCATTTCTTGCCCCTCTCCATAGTTCTGTACAAGGAGTTCAAATAAACAAAAGGGTTATTTATAATGGATGGTATCAAGTTTTGATCAATACTTATGTAAAATTTAGCATCTGATTTAAAACACTTTGATACAAAGCAAAAAAGGTGAATAATACATTAAGTTCCTCCTCCATGAGTGCTGCTTCACACCATTTAAGATGTAAAGGATGTTCATTTAAAACATAACCCACAACTATTGCAAAATTAGCCTTAAGGAGTTCCTGTAGTTAGAAACCAGCTGCCCCAGAAGCACAGTTAAAAGGAATAATTAGAATCTCACACCATACTACCTTCCTGAAGGAAAATTGTCAATGCTCTTCAACGATAAACCTTTGACAGGAGTGGTTTTAGATGTATAGTATGGGGATAGGCACTACTGAGCGCAGTAAGCATGACATTCTTCAGTTTTTCGAATTATTAATGAGCTGCAGGACTCAGTCTTTTATTGAATTAATTATAATTAATCAAATTTGCCTGACTACAGAGAAAGGCAGCCAATAGCTGGATAGGCACGGTTGTTTATCACTTCAAGGTGCTGATTAGTGGATTTGCTAGACCTTCAGGACATTCATCTTACCCAATCGTAGCAAATTAACCATTAGATGTCTATTTTCAGGTACTTGTAGGTCTCTTCTGTAGTTACTGAAGAGACACAAATATCTCTGGAAGCTACTTTTTTCCCTCTGCACTAGATTTTTAATTTAGGATCCTTTGGCATGCTTATCTTCTGGATCTTCTAGATATTGAGAGGGAGCTTAGACAACTGTCTCAAACTACAGTTTAGATGGTTTCTATTAAGACAACGTAACTCCTGGAGAGTGCTGGAGATCCGCTGTGGAACAAACTGGATTTGTGGAGCTATTTTAAGTACAGGCTTTTCTAACACTTGAATTTTAAAAATAAACTGCATTCTGTGTAATCCCACCATATTCATACAATGTTAATTGTATAATTCCAGTTATTCTTTTCACAGTCCTTTATAAATATCAATCATTTGAAATCCATAGGAAGTAAAAATAAAACAAATGAAACAATTAATAAGGGACATAGTCTTAAGTTAGACGCTGTGTTTGACATATCTACTCAAGCAATCACAGAGACTGTCAGAAAAATATATCCTGTAACTGGTTTTCAGGTTAGACAGAATAAGTCCATTTTATCCTTTCAATATAATGCTATTTCTTCCAGTAATGATAGCTGTGGCAATTTTGATCTTCCATTCTGTTATTGAAAGAGGATTAAGATATTTCTAATGTCATAAAAGTACTCTTTGGGAAAGAGTGATGGTTATTAAAAAAGTGCTTTAAAATTAGATGATTCAGAGGTGTCAGGATTCACACCTAACAGACAAGTTTAGCAGGTAAGGACTGAGTGACACAGAGCTACTACTGGTCTAGACGTCTCTTGAAATTGAAGCAATTTTCTTTGAGGACAGGAAAAAAAATAATTATAGAAGTAAAATACCAAAGAATATTGACCTTCAACTCTCCGTCAGGTTTGGTTGACTGGATGAATATAGTCTAGGCAAGGTTTAACAACATCTTACAATGCATCTTTTTACCACAGGGAAGCCAGTGAAGGGAGAGTGGTTACTTCACTATTTTACCAAACGTTGTAATCAAAGACAGTTGTTTACTTTTTTTTTTATGGAAATGGAGTGGGTTTTGGAGGAGGGCTATTGACCTATCACTTACAACACTGCTTTATAAAAAGAAAGCTACCAGATTTCAAACAATATCATGTAGGAAGAAAGTACTGAAGAGCTTTCCTCCACAGGTACTCTGGGGCAAAGATAGAGTAAAAGTAACTTAGAGACATGTTAATTCTGTTTCTTTCCAGAAAGCTAGTTCTATTCTAGAGCTTTCAAACACAGTATAGTAGGTCCTATTCTTTTCTACATAGCAGAATAAAGATATATACTACCTCAGCAAGATGAAAGCTAGTTTAGCAAACAGAGAAGCAGTTTGTTGAACAAATGTGAACACACACCATTATCTCTCCTAGAATAAAAGTAATGCAGAGAGGAAAAAAAAAAAAAGAGTAACCAGTTTGTGATATATAAGGACAATTTTCCATAAATTCTTCGCTAGTCTTCACTTTCAGAAGACTACAACCTTACATCATGAACCCATTCTTTCTACCTGTGCTTTATTCTTGCATTCTGTCCTGTGAGCCAGTTAATACCTGGGATCAGAGAATTGCTCCCTCTCCCACTCTCCTTCCCCAGTTCACATTTCCTCAGACCTGTTCTGTATGTTTTAGCATTGCTCTGCATGTTCAGGAGAGGTGCCAATCTGCTTGTCGTCAAACCTCAAAGCTAAAGTACACCCTCAAGCAAAGAATGGCAAATCCATGATCTTTCTGTTCTCCAAGCTATTTCATCTCATTTCCATGAAAGCACTTTGAGGTTGTTTGAATCTCTGCTCCTTTGCTACTCCAACACTGTTTTTCTTCATTTTCTCTTAGATAATTGTTGGAATTACTCCTAATAATAACTTTTAAAGTATCACATTCGTTTACTTGAACACTAGTATAACAACACTGGAACGTGTGACTCTACATCACAACTCTCCTATTACCGCCCACAAACAAGACTAGCCTGTGAGGTGTTTATTGTACCGGCACTTCTCATGTGTGAAGTGGGAAGACCATTTTTTCAGCATGAAGCTAATATTTTATTTATTTTTTTTTCTTTAAAAGTTAAATATCTACTTCTAGTTCCAGGAGGCTGAGATCCTTTCTTGCAGTCAGTTTCTTCATTACAATGGGTTCCAGTTCTGGAAGTTTGGTTTGGGGTGGGTTTTTTTTTTTGGTTGGTTGCATTTTTTTGGGGTGTTTTAACAGTCTTTTTTCTAATTCTTAGCTACACTTTTACAATACAGGGTGTGGGGCATTTACAATTCTGATTGACTCTCTGCATGCAAGTGTGTGTGTATATATATGAAGTGCTTCCCATTTTCATGTTTACAATTTGTTCCTCATAGATTTAGTGTGTTAAAACAAAAGCTGTTTGGTCTTCCTGAAATTTGATATCAGTACTATGAACTAAAAACTACGTTGCTTGATTACTTCAAACCCTAAATAAATGCTATTTGTATGGCATGTCGAGGTAGGTCTGACAGAGCCACCATTCAGTTTTCACTAATATAAATCACTGCTTGAAAGACTGCTGAGAAATTTAATTGTGTTCTGAAGCCTGGGAGGTGCATCTTGTAAAGGTGAGAATGACAAGGTTCTTGTCAACACATGTAGAAAACACGTTTTGAAGAAAGTACTTCAGCTAAGTCCGGAACGTAAAGCTATTGCGTTTTGCAAGGTTCAGAAGCTAAATAAGACAGAAGCATTCTTGTCATGTCTCCTTCCTAAGCTGAAAGTCAATAGCAGACAGACAGATGCGTGTGAACAGTTTAGCTTGGTGTGCTAAATGAAGAATCATATGGCCATTATCGGATGCTAGTTTGCTTTTCATAAGCTCAATTGCATAGGTGAATGAAAGGAGAGTTTCATGGTGTCTCAAGGACAGTGTTTGTGATACATATCACAGAATCACAGGCTGGCAGGGCTTGGAATGGACCTCTGGAGATCATCTAGTCCAACCTCCCTGCTAGAGCAGGTTGCACAGGATTGCGTCCAGGCGTTTTTTTAATATCTCCAGGGGAGGAGACTCCACAACATCCCTGGGTAGCCTGTTCCAGTGCTCTGCCACCCTCACAGTAAAGAAGTTTTTCCTCATGTTGAGGCAGAACTTCCTGTGCTCCAGCTTGTGCCCATTGCCCCTTGTTCTGTCACTGGGCATCACTGATAAGAGCCTGGCCCCATTCTCTCGATGTCCACCCTTTAGATATTTATAAGTTGATAAGGTTCCCTCTCAGTCTTCTCTTCTCCAGGCTAAAGAGCCCCAGGTCTCTCAGCCTTTCCTTGTAGGAGAGATGCTCCAGTCCCCTAATCATCTGAGCAGCCCTCCGCTGGACTCTCTCCTGTAGTTCCCTGTAACTCTTGAACTGGGGGTGCCCAGAACTGGATGAAGTACTTCAGGCGTGGCCTCAACAGGGCAGAGTAGAGGGGGAGAATAACCTCCCTCGGCCTGCTGGCCACACTCTTCTTAATGCACTCCAGGATACCATTGGCCTTTTTGGACACCAGGGCACATTGCTGGCTCATGGTTACCTTTCTGTCCACCAGAACTCCCAGGTCCTTCTCCGCAGTGCTGCTCTCCAGCAGGTCGATCCCCAGCCTTTACTGATGCATGGGGTTATTGTTACCCAAGTGCAGGACCCTACACTTGACCTTAGTGAACCTCATTAGGTTCCTCTCTGCCCAGCTCTCTAGCCTGTCCAGGTCAATGTTCAACTACTTTTGGTTGAGCCTTCAAGCTTCCAGTGAGGTATGATTCTCTTTGATCTCGGTGTCTTGAACAAGGACTCAGGACTGGAATCTTCAGTAATATTGGTATTATTAAGCTATTATATCTGGAGGATCTCTCTATTCTGCCTCAAAACAGCATCAGTGTGATTAATACAGTGCCCCATGACAGAGTTTACATTTATAATAACTTAGGTTACTGGAACACAGGAAGTTCTATCTAAACATGAGGAAAACTTTGGGGGTGACCAGGAACTGGAACAGGCTGCCCAGAGAGGTTGTAGAGTCTCCTTCTCTGGAGATATTCCAAACCTGCATGGACACGGTGGGCTAGATGATCTCCAGAGGTCCCTTCAACTTCTACCAGTCTGTGATTCTGTGTAATTGCCTTTACTTTTTTTTTTTTTTTAAAAAAAAAAGGACAGCTGGTTATACACAAGTTGTTAATCATAGAAGAACATCCAAAACTTCATAGCATTTTCTGTTTTATGAGTAAAGAATAATAAAATATCAACAGTCACAGTATAAATATGTGCATAAAGATGTTTTATCTTTTTTATACAGTAAGGCTTCATTCATTATCTCTCCACAAACTTTTTTGATTATACAGTCTTTGACCAATGCATTTTTCTATCAATACAGCATCATATTTGCATGCAGAAATGTTTGTATGTGAGTATATGTTACAGAAGGAAAATCTCTTAGCCTTTCTCAAATACAGCTTTCTAATAATTTGTATAAACAACAGAGTGGCTATAGGATTTTAGTGCTATAAACAAATGGGAATTTTTACTCAAGGCTTCTGGATATGCACAGATCATAGAGCGGTTTGCCTCTGCTTCTTACAAGGATCAGCTGTTTCCTGGTTTTTGCTAATTATCAGCTGCAGGATCTGTCTGAACTATAGTCCAGTTCAGCAAATCTGAAATGACCTAACCTCCACTGCATTGTCAGTATAAACAAATGCACAGCTTACCAAAGTGTTAATCAGACAAGTGCACATACACATTTGAAGACACAAGCAATGCAAATACATTGACAAACTGCAGAATGCTGCAAGTGTGCTTCACTTTCTGTCTAGGTTCACAGACAAAAACGCTAATCTCACTCCCCAAAGCACAGATTCCCTTCAATTCACTAGAAGGAGCTAACTCAAATTTAATAAACACTTAGCTACCAGAGCACTAGGTTCAGTGTAAGTTCTATGCAGCTGCAGCCTGCAATATTTATAGCTTATATTCCATTTTTTCAACATTTGTCTATCTGCTATTTGAGAAGATGTTTGTATTTACAAAGAAAATGGTGCTATCTGTGTTGAAGACATACTCAACACATAAAACAATAAATTTCCCAAGCTGCTACTAGAAATACGGCTGATAGAAAAACAAGTACATTCTGGAAATCTAAAGAGGCAAATTTTAACAGAACTATTCAAGAAGTAAAATGAGTTACTAGAACTATACTTTTACACAGATAATCTTTTCTTAGAGCAAAACGAAATAGTAGGATACCAAGACAAATAGTGGTATGTAGGATTAGATTACGGATAATTTGTTTCTTTAAAAACATAGTCATGTTTTTAAATAATAGACATGGCACAGATATATTGAAAACTGAATTCGTGCTAGCAGTTTCTCACTTGTAAAATTTTAGAAATTATACACCGAAATTTGTAAAGCTAACTTGGACTTTCAAAACAGCAGAGATGATTCAGTAGGAATTTTTGCTCAGAAAAACAAAAAGGTCAAGATTTACCCTCTCCCAGCCTTCCTTTGCTATAAATTTGCTCTGTAAACACTTTCTGGTAATGATGGAATCAACATAAGATTGGAACTATAATCAAAACACTTATATAAAAATACCTAAAGAAAAGAATTGTTCAAGACCCATTAGCAGTAGCCCATCAAATTCTTTTGTTTTACCCAGTGAACTGATCCAAACCAACTAAACAGATGGGTGTGAGAGTCCGAGGGCAATTAAACACAGAATAATTTTGATGGTTTCACAATTTCAGAAACACCTGTGCTGATTATTGCAATGCATTGTGAATATTCACTGAGTACCAGAGACTGCTCCACAGTCCTCAGGGGCTCTCATTTCGACTTGTGATGTGGTGTCCTAAAGGCTGTTTTGTACACTAGTGTGCTAATTATGGAAGAAAAACTCATAGGCAATAGTGAGGTGGAGGCAAACAAGGAGGAAAGGATTACTCTGTTTTCATGAAAACAGCTTGAGAAAGAAAGAGATTTAGCCTCTTATTTTCTTTACACCAAGCTTCTACGAAATGTACCTGGGGAGGAAGACCTCACAGGAGAGGGGGAATTTCAAAAAACCCCACCCCACAACAGTGGTGTGAGGACTTGCTTGAAAAGGAAGATTACATGGTTAAAACAAGGTACTAGATTTGAGGCCGACTTTCCTTTTCTCCCTACAAACAGAAAGTAACATATCACAACCTTACACACAGATAGAGGAGATATTCAGCTCTAGAGAGACTAATTGTGATTAGGCAAAATATTTAGATAAAATTAAATTTGCAGAAGTAGCCAAGCTTTTCTCTGTTTTACCAAACTCAAAAGTTGTCCAGTTTCTGACCAAAGTTCCTCTCCACACAAAAAATACAGGCGGTGTTGACAAGGGCTCTGTAGTTTGACAGAAATAGATTTTGACAGATACAAAGCCCTGACTTCGCTTTCTCCACACTAGTTTCTCTCCTCCTTAGTATTCAAGTTCTTTGTGTATTTTGTTAATCATAGCTCCTCGTTACACATTGCTTCCTTTTACCCTTCCAGCCAGACTTTCTTAAGTCAGCAGATGTCCTCAACACTTCTTCCTGCCCAATTGTCCCTGCAATTTGATCATATGCAGACTCACAAGGCATTGATCCCACATGTTTAATGCTAGACAATAAATTCAGTCTGATTAATTCCTTTTACTCCTCCTCCACCTAAATCAATCTACATCACTCCAGAGCTCCGTTTCTCTCACAAGTAAAATTTTGCCCATTTCTTTCTTCCAGCTAAATTCGCATTTACTACTTGTTTCCTATTTTTCAAATAACAACATGAAATGTGAAATTGGCTAATAAATAGTATTTGAACTTAAGCTAAATAGGATGGAATACCTTGTACAAACAGTTGTTTTCTGCATTTTTTGGATGAGTTTGATTTGAACTATTTTGTCACTGCAGTAATGAGAATTTCTGAAAAATCAAATATTTCACTTCATAAGACAGTGGTAAAAGTGGGCTTAATGATTTTGTCACATCTCCATGTATAATGTATGACAAACCATACTCTCTATATTTAATATAGATTACATTTTTAAAGGAGTTCCAGAGCATTTACAGAATTGTAGCTTCTTATTCATCACAGTAAGTTCATTTGTAAACCGCCTTTCACTAAGCAGTGTTTGTTAATCAGTACAAATGAACATGGCAGCATCATATGTTAAATACTTTTAAAAAGAGAGTATTTTCAAAACAGTATTTGATTTAGTAAGAGGGTGGGCTTAATGAATCAGTCAGGACATTTACGGTATAATCGGAATACCAAGCAAAAGGAAGTAGGAACTAAAATGTAAAAGAAATGGTGAAAGAAAAGTTTCATAGAAGGATGTTTTATAAGATGTGAACATCAACTACTTTAGCCTGACTACATCTGGTATAGCCATTTAGATGGGGTTAGGGCTTTGCCCCACAGATTCCCACAAAAGTGCTTCCACAACTATTGTTCTTGAGAGTTAAACTTTTAAGTATACTGTTAATAATGTAAGAGCCTGGCAAACAATGGAAGTTTTTAATGCCTTGTAAGAAATCTAAAGAGCAATAATAAATAAAGATATAGGCACATATATTCTGAGTGTTACCAGTACCTAGCCAAAGAAACAGCTCCTATATTTGGGTCTTTCAAGTTACTTGCTTGTATAAAATAGTCTGCTATTATCAATACCTTATCTCCACTCAGGTGAAGCTAGGTAGTCAAGTGACAGCAGGTGCAGATCATGCAGTACTCACAGAAGCAGCTATTATTACATGAAAGAGGCCTGATTTGGATGTCTTAGAAACAGTAGCAAATGAAGAATAAGAAAATGCCTGTCAACTCAGCAGGAAGCTCCATGCAACTCTCTGTAGAAGGTAAAATAGCAGTCAGTGCCTGAGCAATGAAATTTCCTTCACAGCAGGCCAGAGCAAACTTCCATGGACAAATCAGCACATCAGCAAAAGGCCTTTCAAGGACTGCTTGTGCTGTGGGACCATTTATAATCTTTTTCTCTGCTCTCCTCTTGCAGGGAAGAGTTCTGGCTGGAGGACAAATCAAATGAAAGCAAAAGGCTTCAGAGAGTTCTCTGTTCCCTCCAAAATCTGTTCTGCTATGCATTTTCTTTGTTCTTTCATTCATCCTGCTCCCTTTCTCCCCTCAAGGGAGGGGCAACAAGCTGCAAGAACAGATGTTTCTAATTTCATTAGACACTTCATACTGATACACAGGGCTTTACTTCCTAGTTAAGCAATGACAAGGCTCACTGTATCTCATAGGAGTAGCATGATTCTCAAGAGGTGCTAATATATGTATTTAACAGTGCAAAATTGATTTTCTTATGTCTATAGTAAAACATAAATAGCATTTTTATTCACTTAGAAAAATCAGTGCCAAAGATTACTTAGTAAGAATATGTAACTAAGATATCTAATAATTCTTTTAAAAAAAACCCCTAGAATCTAAACTTGTATGGAATGTATGTGCGAAACCCTCATACAGTGTGAAACATCCTTCTCCAAACAAATGCCCAGAATTGCTCTTTTTTTTAAAAAAAAAAAAAAAAAAAAAAAATTTTCTAAAAATGTTAAGTATAGAATAAGTTCAATTCATAGATCCCATTTTTTCCCATTAATTATCTTTCTTCACCTGCTTCTTTATCACTCTTGACCCCAGTTAGGGAAATTTTTTAAAACTTGTTAATCCAGAAAAAGACACAAAACAAAACATATATCCTAACCTACTAAGAGCACCCAACTGGAAATTTTCTGGTTTAAAAGCAAATTCAAAAATTAACTGTTTTCCTCCAGGACTTAGTCTATCCTATGCTGTGACAGAATTGCATAAACACAGGAGGATTCTGATCCTGGGTATTTAGCCCTGAGAGAGAACAGTCACCCAGATTTCAAATGTCCTCTTAAACAAACATGGCTTGATAAAATCATGGTCTTAAAAGCTGGGGAAATGCTCATTTTCTTTAAATCAGGCTTTCTGCAGCAGGATATGCTTTTGTCAATTTCAAATAGGAAAAAGAGCTCATTGTCCAGATCAGAATAAGTACCTGAAAAAGGAGCAATGAAAACTTACTCACCCATACTGTAGCTGCAGGATGCATTTCCCTTGCATTCTCCCAGCATAAGGGTTATATAGATTTGAGCAGGTGTTTGTAGTTGGGTTGGAGAAACTCAGCTGACATAAGTATTATTGTTGTGTTGTAGAACTAGTGTAATTGCAATCACTATGAGATTGTATGAGTCTGTTCCCAGAAATTGCAGTCTAATAATTTTTGTGATTAACACAGTAATTTCCAATCAAGAAGCATAAAAGTAATAATACGCTGGCTATCCTGTGACACAGCTAAACTGTAAAATAAAATCCTGCATGGAGCTATTTCAAACATAGTATTTTTGTTACAAAGATCATTAGTATCTCCTGAACGTGACAAAGCTCCTACAATGTCTAAAAGCATAGCAGTGTGTTTGATAAGATGTACATATACAGAGTAAAATGTGAGATATACAAACTCTAATGAGTCCTTTAGGAACGACTCCAGAGATCATTTTTGCTGTGAGGAATATGATCATTAAAATAAAAGAGAATAGGAATGTATGATTTGGAAATGCTGGAGGGATAGGGTAGGAGAGGAGAACCCACTTACCGTTTCTGCAAAGAGTAGCAGTGTGACCAAAGTCAGGAACAAGAGATGGTGAGATAGAATAACGAAACCACCTTCAATAATAAAAGATTGATCCAAAAACTTCGCTAAACAATCAAGCCTCCTGGGCTAACTTAAATACTAGAGCAGCTATGAATGAAGGTTATTAGAGGACCAATCTAAAGTTTTGTTATAATATTTTTTTAATCTAAGCTTGTCTAGCTCTAAGAATGAATTCAGATGGTAAAATTTATTTTTACTTCTTTGACAATATATCCAAGGGAAAAAGATGAATATTCTAAAACCAAAATTTTAAAAATTAAAAAGCCTTGCTAACCATCTAAGAATTGCTGTAAGTAGGGATCTCAGAAGCTGCAGTGAGCTTTTTACTCTAAAGTGAAAGATTTAGTTTTAGGGTTGGTATTGTCAAGTACAAGATCTGAGGGTAAAATCTCTTATGGGAGAAATAATCTGGATCCCTTCTGACAAGAAACAAACAGCATAGAGACAGAACATGGTATCAACTGTCCCAAACAGATGACAATTTTATTCACTGTATATTTCTGTAATTAATTTAATTCTACCAAAAAAATGCAGGTTTTGAACCATTTGTCTGAACAGACACGTTAATAAAAACCACTATAAAGAATATAATAAAGCCTTTCTGAAAATCACAAAAAACCATCATAGATTTATCTTGCATTTACTACTTTTTGTATGTCAGAGCAAAGCAATGGAGTACACTCTGTGGAAAAAAAAATGGTGTGAATAAAACATCTTGAATACGAGAAAAGGCCATTCAGCCTAAAGAGGATTGGCCTTCATAACACACGTTCCCCTAGGATGGTGTCTAATTGCTTCCTGAATGACTGCAACATTTGTTCCAACACCTTTACTCACCACACCATTCAAACTATGCATTATAGCCAGAGTGAACGAGCATGCTTTACATGTTCTGAAAGTGTCTTTCTTTACCTTCCATTTATACCCTCATCCCCATAATTTTCATTGTTGTTACAGTGGTAAAGGGTGTTGATTTTACAGACACTACTCAGGATTTACTAAACTTCAATTGTCTTTTTAGCATCTTTTTATTTTCTATCCAGCTCTATCGTAAGTCCATATTGTCATTATTTTTCCCTCTAAATTTTACTCATCAACTTGAATAACTAAACAAACTGCTGTATTCCTCAGTCATGTTGTGCCTTAACTCACCGTCAGCCCTCCACAGGTGCTGCTGGAATAATAAAGCATAATAATCCCACTGTCCGAGATTGTAATAAAAGATTAGGGATTATATTTAACATACTCTTGACTGAGTGCCCCTAGGATCATAACATTGAAATGCTGTTAAATCACAAGTTTGTAGCTGGTATATTACTACAGGAAAAAAAGCTGGTACATTTTCCCACCTTCATGGCATAAATTACTTTCGTCTCTATAAGCACATACTTGTTCAGCTTCTTACTTTATAATAACTAATTTGTAAAGCTAAGTGTAAAATGGTCATAACATTACACATACACAGAAGGGAGATGCATAAAATTACTTTCCCCTATCTCCTTCAGTTGGGAATTTCACACTAATCTACTGCTAGCCAATACCCTTCCACAGACTGCATTTGTAGTAAAGTGAATCTTATGTTTCCAGTACTGCAATAAATTGGTTTTGTCCAAACCATTTTCTGTATCTTCAAACTGTCCCTAAACATCCCAAAGAAGTACATCCTTGGATTTCCTTTAAAATGAAAAAAAAAAAAAAAAAAAGGTCTGAGTAACATTTTGAGCTAAAAAAGTACTGAATTTTAATCTAAACAGGTGTTTTTTGAATTATAAAACTGTGAAAGAAAACTCAGCAATGTAATTAAATCCAAATTATCCAATTTCATGCCTATTAATACTATGAAGTCAAATTGTTTCTTAATCTACTTTGAAGGGTTGTTTTGATATTCAAATTGCCACTCCAGAAAAAATGTGGGTGTTTAGTAAGATATCAAGTGGACTTCTGCTGAGCTACCAGAATTCACAGTCATCTAGTTATTGTGAATGTAGAGCCTTACAATACCCAGCATTTTGTACAGAGCTTAGATTTCTGAAAATATTTTTCAGCTGATGATAGGAAATTTTTATGAAAATAATAAACAAACATTTAGAACATATATATAGAAAGAATTTTTTTAAAATATAGCCTAATGATTAAAGGCAAGATGCATATACTTATTTGACAACAGAAAACTTCGTGCTATCTGTACAGCTTTTGGAAGTCAGACACTTTTATAATAGCAATACTCACTGGAGTAACTTACAAATAGCAGTGGGTAAATAGACTGCAGAAGTACTGAATGCAAGTTTGGTCATACTTTTAAATGTAAATTTTAGTTTAAAAAAATGGCTTGAAAGTAACTGGATAAAATTTGCTACTAGCGAAGGTCAGAAAGAAGACTTTATGGTCTTTGGCCATATTACATTAAATTATCTACTATTAAATATAATGCAATCACAAACATACAAGGTACTAAAGGATGGTCTTAAGTAAGTGGGAACTCTGACCCCCTTTTAAGCTCAGTTATCCTTTAAATTGTTTAGTTTCAAGCATTTTGAAAATTCTATGTAATAAACAAATTGCTTTATACCTGCAATGCAGAATACTGATAATGATTTGGTGATAGCTTTATGTAAGTATCTCAATATAAGAACACATTTTTTTCTGTGCAGGAAATTCCAGATGTGTAACAAAACCCTGGCAGATCAGTTTTAATTAAAATCTGCCTTTTTTTTTTTTTTTTTTTTTCCTAAAGGGGAACATGTTTTTCAGTGGTAAAATAGTCAGCTACAAATTAAGATACTGCAAGAGCGAGATCCATCATCTTGGTAAACAAAACATTACATGTAGCCAAGACAAACTTCTGAGTTATTTGCAGTTTGGGCTAAGTGCAACATCCCTTATCTGAAGGTGATATCTAACACTTTCATTAAAGAATCCAGTCAACTCAGCAGAATCTAAAAGCTAAGCCAAAAATCTAGGTTCTCAACTGGGGTATGTATTAGGAAAGCAAGTATCTTTGCCTAAATAATTTGACTTTGTGTCCTTCATTTTTCAAGCCCAGAAGGTTATCCAAATTCTATTTATCTTAAGAATCTCCATCTAGATAAGTAAAATATAAATTTCTTGTGTTGTCACTTCATAATCACACCAAAATTGTTAGTAGTGGAGAACCACAAGTTTGGAGCAAATGAGCAGCTAGGAAAAATAAAAATGTATTGCTTTCTAACCAAAGTTAGAGTTATGGGGTTAAAAAGGAGATCATGAAACACGGAAAGAGCCACACAGTGAGAAAAAACCAGTTGCACGGTAAGTTTACAAAATAGTCTGAAAGTCATACTGCCACTTCTCATATTTCATTCCTAAATTTATATGTTGTTCATTTATACTTAACCTGGAATAGATCCACTTCTGCCATTCAAGCGAAGTGCACCTTTTGACCATCATGAGATGTGACTGAGTGCAGAAGGCAGACTAATAATGTCAAGCCATACCTTTTCTCCTTCCCAGCTCTGTGAATAACATAACATCTACAGCAACAATCTTATATATAGAAGGAAATCTGAGCACATGGTCCTGATGCTGCTTCTTACAACAGTTTTTCTGATGTGTGAATTCTCAGAGGACAACCTACTAACTTAGGATTTATAACTCTACATGAATTTACACCTACATTTAAATTAATCATGATCCATATTCTTAGAAACTACTTTGTCTGATAGCCAGAAAAAAGCCATCCTGATAATAGCCACTCAGTAGCACAAGTGCTGTCACAGGAGACACTCATATGGGTAGTTAATGAATTAGAGTGACAGAGGGGCGTACCACTGTTGTCAGGGTAGACTTAATATCTCCATAATTGTTACTGCATTCCCCTGGCAAAGTAAGCCACCATCATTGATAGATTTTATAGCATTTGGACTATTTATCTCCTCCTGTGAGTTACAGAGAGAGCCCAGCCACAGTATACATTAAACTAGATTAACATTTACCTCTGTATTGTCATTCTGATTTTTGACTAAAACAGAGTATAAAATCCTGTCCCTGTGATTCTTAATATCTTAATAATAATATCTTGATATCTTAATAAGATACTTCATAGGTTTTGGAAATTGCCCAGGTGCCATTGAATTAAATGGAAGCTATGCACTTGCACACATTTCCACAGGGGCACTTAGGAACCTCTATAAGATATGTTTTGATCGGAAAAAGAGATGCCCAAATGCCTTATACAGCTCAGTTGTAGGCATCTTTCATATTTCTAGGCTGCTAACTACATCAAACCAATCTGTTAAATGTACTGGTCCATAAACAATACTCACACCCTAGATGACGTGTATTATTTCTAATCTTGTAACTCTGTAAAGTGTATTGGGAGGAGAAGGACCTTCAACATAACCTTGACTGAACACAGTGTTTGTACATTATATGCAAACCCCAACTGGAGAAGTGAGGGTGAAGGCTATTGAACACCGAATCTTTCTAGCGAATCATAATGACAGAAACACCTCTCCTGATTCATTCTGAAAGCAGTGTGCAGCATTCTCCACATTTCATCTTTCTTACCTATATGGGAAGGTTTAATGGTTTTACATGACCTATGTTTCAACAAAGAAGAAGCTTCTGAGAAATAAACAAGTGAAGATCTACAGCATATTGTCTTGTACAAGATAAATTTCATTGAGCTTAGCAGAATTACAGCACTGCAGACACCAAGGGAATATATTCAAATGTACTGCAGGTTGTGTTATAAAAGCTGGATTTAAAATTCTTCAGTGATGAAACTGTTCCTACTTAGTGAATAGCAACTGCTCTAAATTTATCCCTATTGATTAAATTTACTCTTGCTTCACAAAAAATAGCTTTTAATTTAGAACATCACTATAATATCTCAATTGAAACAGTTGCAAGATGAAAGCAACCACATGATGTCAGCAAATATCATCACCTCCCTAAATCACGCTGAAATTAGTTTTCCAGAAACTAAAACATTATCTCTCCATCACTTCCTCTGGTCACTCTTGATATGCTCTGATCTATGTTTCCAAAGCCAAGTCTACTTTCAGTTTTGTCATCTTAGAGATACAGAGCCCACCTAGTCCACTTTTTACCTTTTCCATTTTCAACACCCTGTTCTTCTTTTAAGGTAAAAAAGAGTGCACAAGATGAATTGTGCCCATCATAAATAATGAAAAGAATTATTCAGAATACAATCATAGAACACACTGCAGGTAAATGATGGATATTTCTCCACACCCTCTGAGCTGGAATAGGTCTAACATGCTACAGAGCCTGAGCAAGGGCTTCTGAATTTGAGCTAACACAGTCAGACACTCAGCATGCAGGAATTGTTTGCATCTCCAGTCTAAACTGTTGGATGAAACAGCTAGTAAAATGATCCTAAGAGCAGATATATTTTATTTTTAGTTGTTTTAGCAACAACAACTCAGACAGAAAAGTGCATCAGAAGTAGAAATTATTTTGACTGTACAATAACGAAAAGCTAACAGGTAGTTGCTTCTATATTCAAACATAGCTTATACTTTTGATGGCTTTAAAAATATATTTTTGACTTATTACATCTGTCACGTTTAAATAGGACTGCTCACCTGAGTAAAACAAACAGGATTTGGCTACTTGTTTCTTAAGCCCTCGGTACGGTTTTGCAGCAAGACAAGACTCCACTGTGTAAAGCTGAGATATTTCATGAAGAACTGCATTATCCTATTTTATAGTTACATTCACATGCTTTTGTTTACACTTAATATAGCACTTTGAAATTAAGAATGTTGATTATTCCTTTTTCGCATTCAGATGCCCTTATGTTTTATTTTGCAGTATCTTGGGTGAGTTGATGCATATATTCTAAGTGTGTTTCTATCTTATATAAAATGAAATAAATAAACAACTAGAATTGCAGAATTCTCTTTTTATTGCTTTGTGCTTTTATTTATTGGTATTTTGTTGTGTATAATTCTGTATATCTGACACCAAATTGTACTCGATGGCTCTTTGAGGCTTTACCTGTTAGCTTTTTTCCCTCCAGTTTTTCTATACTTTTTTAAGAGTTCATTTTCTAAAACAATAACTCCCACTTGCTGAATTTAATAGTTTTCGAGAAACATAAAATCATGTCCCAGTTACCCTTTTTCAACAATACACAGTGTTATTTTCCTATCATCTGCTATAAAACAGTGAGAGATAACACATAAATAACTATATTAACACTAAACATGTTCATTAAGTGCCTCATTTTGAAAATGTGTTACAGCTGGCCACTTATACTTGGCTGGAAATCAAATAATACAGGACAAGCAGTAAATAAATAGCTGACTGATATGATTTGCAGATAAATAATTCGAGCCTAATCTACGGACTACTTAAATGAATGAGATGAGTAAGGCAAGGTCCTTGCTCACAGAACTCAACCCCAGTGGAATCAAAGCTTCATTCCTGGAGCATAAGTCAGGTACATAGTGCAGAGTATTATAAATGTTATGGAAAACGGTACAATCGGTACAGAGTTGGATGGTCAAAACATTGGAATAGCAGCATTTTTAGTATGTACTGTGATATGTGGCAAATCCGTATTATGTAATGCTGGTTGTCACTTTTCTTCTAGCTGAATTTTCTACCTTAAGTCAAGTGCTGACAAAAACTTACTCATTTTAGTCATCCACTGTCACTTGAGCTGTTGGAGCAGCAACTTGACACTCCATATTGTGGCAATTTGTAACTTATTTATCTAAGACTTCATAGCTCAGTGTATTATTTCTGTTTTAAAACTAAGATGTCTTTGTAATGGTTTTCCAGTTTGAGAGACTTACAGTAGAACATTTAAAGAAGAGAATGAATTCCAGTGAGACAGATGGAAGAAAAAGTTACCTAAGGCTACCAAGCCTGTGATTGGAGTATTTAGTTTGCTAATTTCTGATTTTCTTTGCAGTTACAATACAGTCAATAGTGAATACTGTCAATATAGTTCTTACGTCATTATTTGAACCAGTTATTTTTCTAAACCCAGCCTACATCTTGTCTAATCATGCAATGAAATCAGTGTTATGTTGTTACTCCTGTTTTTCAGATTAGAGTGCTGCAGATCTTTCTTGGCCTATTATTAGTTATTAGTCAATTTAAATAATTTATTAATTCTTTGTTTTTTCAGAAGGCAGCATAGTTCCAGTATAGCAGTGGAGCTTAAACTCTGAACCTACACAATTTGATCCAGGATATTTCTTAGAGTTTGGCCTTTATGCACTATATGCTTTTATCTAATTGATGTTTCCATGCATCTAGATTTATTTGTAACTTTCATGTGTCGGGTAATTAGCAAGTTGGGGGCCTCATTTTTATTCATCTTACTCTAATTTTAGTATGATTTACTTCACTGGCATCAATGGTGTTTCTTCCTCACGTATCAATATTAGACCCTGTATTATTAATACACATATAAATATTGCAAGGATTAGTTAATGCATCCAGGACTTGTTTCAGATCTGTGCTTCTCATTCACGTGAGAGAAAAATCACTCCCAAAATGTTTTCAGCATCTCTATTTGGGTTTAGAGCTTTAAGGTTAAATGTCTTTGTTGTGTTTGGGAGTTTATTTCTCTCACTAACATGATCAGTTGGTATTAAAACCAAACAAACCAAACCAAAAAACCTCCTCAAAACTGTGTTTCTTAATGGGATAAATTCACAAAAACAATTTGTTTCATTTAGATCATGTTATTAGATCACTGGAGATATCAAAGCATCTAAATCAATTTCGTAAGCAATTCCACATCATACCCTCATTCAAATGTTAGTGCTCTACTAAATTAACAATCTGCAAGTACAAAGCTGAGGGGTAGATACAAGTAACATACAAATGCTTCTGTAGTATGCTGCACTATCAATTTGCGTCTCCAGGGGTATGGCATTTTGTTTTCTGATTGAATTTATTTACTGTATCTTTTTAGATATATAATCAGATAACTGCAGGTCAGATCTGCTGGTTAGAATAGATAGCTTTATCAATGTTTTGTATAGAAATTCTACCCTAAAAATAACAGCATATAATAGACTTTTAATCTCTGTTGTAATGTTTGTACACACTTATCTTTCTTTTCTTTCATACTCCTAATTAGTTGCAGTTATCTTATATTCAGAAAGTAGACAAGTGATAATTATAAGAATTCATAGCCTGATTCTAATCTACATTTGTCAGTTTTACACCAGGGTATATCCCTGACTTTCCCAGCATTAATTCAGATGACTAAAATCAGGCTCTTACTGCTTAATGTACATCACTACCTTTACTCCCACTTTCAAAATTTACAGATATTTATTTGAACTAGTGTAATGAGTCTGCCTGAGATGCGGCCCTCACCGTGCTGTCCAGTGGTAGCTAGATAACACAGCAGTGTTTTGACTACTGCTGAGCAGGGCTCACACAGCATCAAGGCTCTTTCCCCAACATTTCCCTAGTAGGCTGGGGGTGGGTAAAAACTTGGGAGGGGCTATAGCCAGGACAGCTGGCCCAAACTGACCACATGACGTCTGCTCAGCAATATAAGCTGGGGAAATAGGAAGAAAGGGGGGACATTTGTTTCGCGTTTGTCATCCGGAGCAACTGCTACACGTACCGAAGCTCTACTTCCCAGAAAGCTGCTGAACATCGCCTGCTGATGGGAAGTACAGAATAAGATATTTTGTTTTTCTTTTGCTTCCGTGCACGGCTTTTGCTTCGTTAAACTGTCTTTATCTTACTCATGGGCCTGTTGTTGTATTTTCTCTCCCCTGTCCATCTGAGGAGGTGAGAGTGATACAGTGGCTTCGGTGGGCACTTGGCATCTGGCCAGGGCCAAACCACCACAACTAGACAGATGTGAAATCATCTGCTCTGTTTTAGAGTACCTTCATTGTTCACTAGTTCATTCAACATTAGTTACACTGAACATAATTAATGAGCTTTCAGTGTGTTCAGGAGAAGATCCCCTCTGTTATGTCTGTTCCAGTAAATTATCCAGTGCCAGGAAATGTTCTCCGGCCTTGAGGTCAAATGGCACGGCCTGTTCGTAAAAGTCTTTCCCCCTACCACTCCTTTATGTGCGATCACATTCAGACTGCTTTTTGGGAATGACTTCTGGCCTGTGCTAATCCCCTAAATTGTACACAGGATTTTTTTTGAGAGTGTCAGTGGGTACAGGTCACTAGAGCATGCTATTAGTTCAATAGTAAGCTGAACCTGTCATGGCACAGGTTAGTTTATCAACATAGATATAAGCTTCAAACTAAAAAATTAGGTGCAATAACTCAATGGGACTGGAGTCAGAGAAAGATGTCAAAAATAGTCCCTAGTCCACATAAACGAAATTACACTGAATTAATTCTAATCCAGCCCTACAGATGATACAATTATTTGCATCTTCCAGAAAATTAAGGACTTCTTTTTTTATTTCTTCCTTCTCATCCCCACACTTGTCCCTGAACTGATGACTGTGCAGCTAATCTGTCTTTGGCCCCTTCTGAATAAACTTCTGTAAAGTAACAGTCAAAAATAGATTCTAAGTCACTTCTTTCTCCACAGGGAACCTTGTCATGAAGACCCATGGAGGATATCAAACAGTTCCTTGGTTTGAAAAGGTCCCGTCTCTTTTCCTATCAATTTGGGGCTATGCAGATATTCTTCAAGGCCTATGTCATGTCCTTTTTGGTGAGAGAGAGGCAAAGGAAGATGATAAGCCAGTCACATGGCTCTGTTTCTAAGATCCATGTTTATACTTGCCAAATTCCATCCTGGATTGAGCTTTCCAACTCTACATTCTTGCCCTGTACTCTTTTTGACACCACTTTGCCTTCTGTGTGGAAGATTGAAACCTCCTCCTTGGTTTGAAAAAAAAAAAAAAGAAAAAAAAGAAATACGGTTCCCATTTTCCTCTTACCAGCACTGATTTAGCATGTCATGAGGATTATTTTTTCTCACCTTTGGAGGAAGGCTGAATGACCAGAGATTAAGAAAAAGTCATTAATTCTTAAAGGCCAATCACCCTCTAGCAATTCCATCATTTATTGCCCTTTCTTACTTCTCTCTGCCCTCTCTTTTGTGCTGCTTCCTCTCTTGCTTTTACACCTCCCTTCCTGTTCATTGGTGGGTTGTTTTCCTTAAAAAAGAAACAATGCTCATACGAAAGCTCTCTGGCTTCTGTAAAACACAAAGCTATATTTCATGCCGAATAAAATAATAGAAACTATATTATGTAACAGAGCCCTTTAAGTACCTACAGGAAATTGAATTTTGTAGCAGTGCTGTCAGTGGAAATGGGGCTGCTCTTTTGTCATGTTTGAACTACAGCAAGGAAGTTAGCAGCCTAGAGCTTGACACCTATTTAAACATAAGTCATCAGCTTTTCTTTTAGGAACTGCATCATCTCATTTTGTGTCCCTAACTAGGTCGCAGGTTAGTCACAGCTCCCATGGCAAGTCCATCATTGCTCGTTAAATGTGTCATGTGAAGGGGTGCACAAAAGGCTGCTTGCCCCTGACAGTGAGTGGCCCACTCTGACATGGAGAAATGTTGGTAATGCAGTAGCCAGTGCCAGCCATCTCTGTACTGTGCCACCCCAACAACATTTACTCTAGTGTAATAATGCCATTGATTGGCTTAAGAGTCACATGTACGCTGAGCAAGAAGGACATACTTATGCTTTTTCTGCTTTCCTTGGCCTGTCAGTGCCGGCATTAACCCAGGATTGGCATCCTCTGGATTTAGATAAATCAGGAAAGCCTCTTTCACTAACTTTCTTCCTCCTTCTCTCCACACTGAAGATTACAGGATCAAAAGCTTGTGTTCCTCTAAAACATTATCCCAAGAAAAGCTGAAGTGTCACAGGCCAACAGGCAGACTAGAACTTGGGGGTTCAGATTGGTGTTCACATTATCAGTTTTATCAATATTTTGAAAGGCTCCACAGGGTCATTCATACTGGGATTAAGCACTACAACACATCTGATCTTTTTTGAAAGACAATTTTCTCCTTTGTTTAGCCCTTTCACAGTCAACACAAACTCACGTGCACCTGGGCTTGTGGAGTTTTTCCACAGACGGATGTTGATCAGCTTCCCAAGGGTTTGTGTCCCAGATTTGTGCTATGATCCAATGGTATCACCTACTGTAGGAACTGGTTATGCTATTCACCGAGAGGGCAAGGGAATAGTTTTTTTGTGTTCTGAGCAAATATTACCTACTGATCAGATGAAAATCCTATTCTATTTGCCCTATGGACCACTATGACAACTCACATACCTGGGAGCAAGTCAAAACCATTTCTAGGTCAATTATGTATTTTATGCTTTCCGAGATGAAAAAATGTTCCAAATCCCTTCCTGCTCTAATGAAGTACACACAACCAGGCAATTACAACACTTGGTTAAACAATCCACAAAAGGCAGTTTTTATTCTTAAGCAAGTCTTAATACTGGAAGCATATACTGAAGGAAATGAGATATTTTAACAGAACTCAATTTAATAATTTCCCCTGATCATTTAATATCAGACAGTTTAAGCGTGCTAACTAAATGGATATATATTTTTATTTTAAGATCTCATAATGATTACTGCTCAGTGATGTATGCTTTATTGTCAGTTTAAAAACTTTATATTGATATTAAAATTCTATCGATAAAGTTTTAATCAATCACTCCTAACTCATATTTAGCATTCTAAATGCTTCCCAAGAACTTTTTAGACATTAAATAAGTTTCTGCAACATAAAGAAGTATTTAGTAGCAAAATATTTAGTGTTTTTAACTCCTGTTACCCGCTAACCATTAAAAGGTTAAGGATTCAGACCTTCTAATAGCTACAATATTCAACTCATCCTCCATTTTCATAATAAGGCATTCCTTCTGTATCAGCTAATAGACAATGTACATGTAAATCTATCATAACTGAAAAATACTTCATTTGTTCAACATGCCAAGTGAACAAGAAGAGTTATAATTATATAATTGTTACTGTTCAAACTATTAAAACTGTTGTATCAAGGTACTTCTTTTTTCCTCAACAATAAGATACACTGAAATATTGATACCTAGGTTACTTATCAGTGTATTAGATTTCACTAAAACTTTTCTTCTGTTATTAAAGAGTAAATTCTGAAACAGGAAGGACTATTAATTATGCATTCATTTTATATCAGAATATGCATTCAACACTATTTTTTTTGGTGGAAAAGCAAAAACTGGCAGACAAATAACTCATAAATGACACTAATGAGCACTGGGAGATGGAGTGGAAAGGCTTTAAATGTGTCCCATTATTTAGTATGATAATTAAGAGCACAGCTCTACCATGGCATTTTATTACAGAAATAGATAAGATCCCATCTTATTGCAAGCAGGTGTTGTAATGAAGCAAAACGAGATCATTTTTATGAGGTTCTTCTGGTCCAAAAAAGATTGCAAATTTATTTTATGCTACCTTAATTTAAAAAGTAAGAATGCAGATCTTTGAAAGCAAACGGGACAGCAAAATACAATGTGTAAAACCCCTTCCAATGCTGTTGATTCAGGTTATCCCCAGAGAAAAAAAGAAAAGAACATTTGTTTTTTCACACCTTATAAATACAGTTTAGTTTTACACAAATAAAGTTTGGTTTAAACAACACTTGCCAAATAGAACTCACTGTACACAAATGGCATCACAGTTTAATATAAACTTCATACCAGATTATTTACAGCAAAATAGGACTTCTGCTATTTCTATTTATTATGAAGTCTTAATCTTCCATAAATATTGCCACTAAACTTTTGTAACATATCTGTAATGATTTTATGCTTTTTTCATTAGCATTTAATTTCAAGTGCTGCAAAATACAGATAACCCCACATGGTAATCTACAAAAGATCCAGCATTAAATTGAGTGACGCAATATTTACAATGGTATAATTGCAAGAAAATTCTGGGCTAATGTTCACTGATTATAAACTTCAAGAGTATATACAGGAGTTGCAGGGAAGAAAAGGATAGCATCTGATACCTAGGCCACAAGCTGTGATTCTTTTATATATCGTCATAGAAAAACATTACAGTGAAACTGAGAAGCTGGATTTTTGGAGGGTGGGTCTTTCAATTTTAAGATGAAGATAAAAAGACACTTAAGGTTAAAATACAGGAATACAGACGTGAAAAACTGCAAGTTCTGTCCTTCAAATACAATATCTGGGAGAAAGTTATCCATTAAAATGAAAGCATGTCTGTAAAATTTGGACATCTTACTATATCCTGTCAAAGTCTAACAGCTAGAAGCAGATGGTAAGATTTTGACTATATTACCTACTTTTTTTTAGTTGGAAAAAAACCCCGACAAGATGGCCACTTCAAAGGCAAGAATAAATCTCATAAAAAATAGAAGGATTATGCAGATGAAAAAACATGGATGGAAAATAGCATATGAGACATACTCTCTAAAAAATAGATTACAGAGACTTCCACTGGAGCAGTGACCTGGTGGTGTATGCATTTGAACAACAGGCTGGAGTGTCCCATCCCCTTGGTCCAGTGCTGGCACAGTCTTAGCCTGAGAACAGCAGACTTCGGTTTTCACATTGTGGGATTTGGCTCCTAATATTGACTGGGAACATAGTATTGGTGAGATCACACATTTCAGTTTTGAAACCACCTTCCAGATATTCTGTGTAAATGTATCACCTGTGTATTCCAGTTATCTGTGGGTACAACTTGGAAATTTCTTTTCTTAAAGAGACAGTGAAAAATAAAAAGCCGTTGCACAAATATTTACGCGGAGACAGGAGTGCAATAGCATGCTTTTGAAAGCAAAGTGATTTTGTTCTAATCTTGAACAAACATTTATATAATGATATTATAGGGCTTGCCTATTTGTGCACTTAATTAAAGCTTGATTTCAGATATAAAAACATAAAAAGCATTCACAGTCCAAACAAATCTTCACAGCTTCTCAAATTATATCTACATGTGAAAACAAGAACAACTGTATTCAATCATACTATGTTTTCACTGCAATCAGAGGACAAGTCTGTGTGATATAACTTTCTACATGTGTCCAGAAAATTCTCTAAATTTTTCTAAAAATAAGGGGTATTTTTGCGTGCTGTACAGATGCCAGACCTTATCATTCCCAGGTAGCCACGATCATCCCCTAGAATACACTAAAGTTTTGATGTCATTCTCAGTAGCTTTGCAAAAATAAACATGTCTCAGCTGACAGACACTAAACAATGTTCATAAGCTTTAAGCCAACAGTTTTGGCTAGAATTAGACAGAAATACAAGCAGTAGAATCCGATTCAAGTTCTGTGGAGGGAAAGCACTTTCGACCTTGATGGTGGGAAGAGTTTTACAAATCCTTTTGAGAAAGCAGCCCCTGCACTTGTTATGAGTTTGTAGTTTTTGTAGTTTTCACTCCCACAACTGTATTCTCTAGGGTCAGTAACTGTAGATGGACAGTGACAAAGAGTGCGTAGGGTACCATTAACAGCTAATAACTATAAAAATTCTTGGATATCATCAAACCCCAGAAAACTTTCTGAACCTGGAAGCACAAATTCATAGGCTCGCGATAGTTTCCTTTTTTTTCCTATATTCTTTTATTCACTGGAATCTGAGATTCGTTACACTTAAAATCTGAGGAAGGTAGGTGGTGAGATGAAAAAAGGAGTGAGATACAGAACGAAAGAAGTGTGGAAATTGAAATTTAAAGCATAGCTAATGTCATTTGGCTGATTTTGCCGCAAACCTACCGGGGAAAGAAAAAAAGAATAAAGTTCTGCAGTATGTAAGAAACAGCTTCTTGAGATGGTCTTGATTTTCTACCACTCTGAATGGTGAATGCTATATATTTGAAAAAGCCTGAAATTAAGCATCTTTATATGTAGATTAAAGAAAAAGTGATGAAGCAGCGTGATAACCCACAACTTCTTTTACTTCTTGTAGTTAGGGGAATCTGTATCTCTGCTACAAAGGACACAGAGATGGGGGAAAACTCTAGTGGATCTACTAACATTTAACACTTATCCTTTCCTCTTGCATTTCAAACAAATATTATGGTGTCATATTTGCTCACTTCTTTCACTCACTGTGAATTTTTGTTTCCAATTATCAGCTTAGTTTTTACTAACACTTTAAAATTTTGAATGTATGTTGTCCTGAACTGGGCTGAAAAGTCTCACTGGTTTTGTTAAGAAAAAAAGTTTCAGTAATTTTGAAATTTTACATTTTACGCCTCTTTACAGACTTAACTTCTTGAAGTAAGTTTAACGTAACAGATGCTAGTCTAGGAGACACCGTAATAGAAGGATTTTAAACTTAGTTAATTTTTTCCACAAACCTTCTGTACCAGGCGCAGACCTCCGGGTGCCGGCAGAGGGGCTGCAGGGCAGCCCGTCTCAGGGCGGCCGGGGGCTGCCCAGCCCCGGTCACAGCCGGTTCCGGCCGGCCCTGCCGCAGGCGGCAGCTGAGCCCGCCGGTGGAGCGGCGGTGCCTCAGGGGAGGGCACGGCTGGGGCAGGGCAAAGGCTGCCGGGGGGAGGGACGGCCCGGAACAGCAAGGCCGGGGCGAAGGAGGGGGAGGAGGCGCTGCAGGCCCGGAGCAGGGATTCCCCTGCTGCTACTGAGAGGCTGCAGAGGAGCTGGTATTCCCATGCACCCATGGAGTCTGTTTTGCCTGTGATTCCCTTTATCTTAACCCGTGAGCTTTTGATTTTTCCATTTCTCCCATTGTCTTGTTCAGGAGGGAGACAAAGAGCAGCTGGGTGAGTATCTGTCAGCTGCCCAAGGCCAACCCACCACACCTTGCTTTTCATGACTGCCCTGGCAAACTGTTTCATCTTGATAAATTAATCTTTTTTTAAAACCATAACCTTATTTTTTCCATCAATAGTTTCCAATAAGCTCTTGTTTTCAGCTGTTTACAGTGCCTGCAGATCCTCACGCCATAAGAAGAAGGAGACCAAAGGTCGTAATTCTGCTTTGTTACTCACTACGGAAAAAGAAATATCTCCTATTTAAAGTGTTGGGTTGTTTGGGTTTTTTTCAACATATTGCTTCTGCTGCACAAACAGGTGCTGGGAAAATACATGTTCTAACACCACTTAGTCTTTGGAGAACCTTGTGCACATAACTGTTATTATAATATAAATTTAGGATGCCATGCCATTTAGAAGCTTGAAAATGTAACAACTGAGGAGAAATTCCTTTATTTATTTGCATTTAATGTTTTGCTTTACATTTTATTGCACACTGTCTTCTCTCTGTATCCATTAAACCTGTTATGAAACAGAAAATACCGATTGTTGTCTGTAGGGAACAGTATAAAATTTTACATTTAATAAATTACTTCATACCCTGTATGGTCATTCATTCTTAAAATAATAGTTAGCAATAATGACTTTATACTAATAAATATCTAATGATGGCCTGAATTAGAGAAGTATCCAAATTATCCAGCTTTAGTAGCACAGTAAGTTAGCTGGAATGCCTTAACTATTTAAAGCATTGTCTTGGTTTGAAAAGACAGGTGTCTGTGGAGGAAGGCAGGAGCCTCCCTTGAAATGGAGAGTGCAACCCCCTTCCCTCCAAACTATTATAATTTTGAAATTAACGGGCCTTCAGGCAAAGATATGGGGAATAGGAATAACAGTTCTTTACTAATATATATATATATATATATATATATAACACAAGGCAGGGAAAAACAAACAACCCACTGGTTTACACTGACAGAGTCAGGAATACAACCTGACACCCTGTTAGGGTGGCAGTAGCAGTCCGATAAGATGCTGGCTGCAGTCCTCCTGAAGTGATGGGTGTAGTTCTGTGGAAGCAGCGATCAGGTAAAAGAGTCTGGTCTTCCTCCGAAGGTCCAGTGGTCGGCAGGTAGCTCTCGTCCTCTGGAACTCCAGTGGGGGGAAAAGCTCCTCTGGGAATCCAGTGGAAGAAAGGCTGCTAGGGTGTTCAAAATCTCCGTTTTTATTTGGCATGGACTGCTTGGCTCCTTCCCCCCGGGCGGAGCATCTCACAATGGGATGGGGAGTCGTGAGGCAGTTCCTTGATGGGCCATTAACAGGAGATAGTCCAGGAGCGAGTTACCGATGGGTCAGGCGATAAGGCGTTGTTGTGCCCAGTAACAGGAGATAGTCCAGAGGGGGGAGGCAGGGAGCACCGCCCCACCTGGTCTCAACAGCTCCTGAAGATGGTAATAGAATATATTTTTTTTTCTTTTGGCACATTTTACACTGTAACCCAGGACAAGCATCAAAACATGATACAGAAATGACTGATGGTTTCTGCAGTCCTTCCTTTTTTATGCATACTCCTTGCAGTTACACAAGTATCCTGAATTTTCTAACCTTTCTGTAGGAAGAATATTAGGGTTCTCAATTAGCCAGATGTGAATTACTGAGAATTATGTGTTAGATAAATTGCACATAATTTGTTTAGTTGCCAAAGTGTTTAACCTTTATTTTCTTGTTGATAGTTTGTATTCCAGTTCTTCTGTAATGTCAAAATACACTAAAGTGGCAACTGAAGGCAGAATGTGTGTGATTCAAAATACTGAAATGTTAAAAAGATATTGCAAATATAAATATGCACATTGCACACAAGGAACACAAAGATGAAGACAATCACAGTTCACTTGTACTGCAGTATATATTACTTACCTATTTTTTAAAATAAAAACACATACCACAGAACACTGAGGAAATCAAACAGCCAAAATTGGCTCCCACTGGCTGCTCACAGTTACTTAATATTAAGGCCTTATCCATTAGCAGGTTTCTCTCAGCTGTGGCTCATTTCAAACTTCTTTTTCTCCACATCCTCCTTCCATATCAATGACATTACTCCAGCTGATTTATGCACTGAGGAGACACACTTCATCAGGTTAGATTAATTCACTAACTCCTGGCTGCTATTATAGGCAGATTCTGGCTCTGTGCATATCAGCCAGCCAGCCAAGGTTAGCATCTGACATGACAGAGATTAAATTCCTGTACTTTAGCACACATTTTATTTGATGGTCAGGAGTAGAGAAAAAGCATAGACCGAGTCATAAAACCCTAGATCCTAAACTCGCATAATCAAATCAGTATTTTTTTGTTTTAAATTTAGCGAGAATAACAGTTCTAGCCTTTATGAATAGGGAGAAAGGGAATAAAGGGAGTAAAAATGAATTCTCATGTTACCTTTGAAATCTACAACTACAATGAAGTAATACAGCTTTCGGGAGCCTGTGGGTTCATAAGAATGTACTATTGCATTAACCAGATGTAACGAACCAATAACCTGATATGATACTACAAAAACGTAAACCTTTTGTTCACAACTATCAGTAGTGCTTTTCCAGATTGCACAGTTCTGTAAAAATAGAGTTATCTTTTCTTAAAGTAAACCTGATTTCAACATTGAGTCCTCAATAGGGTAATGAAAAGTTACAATAAAGACTTGTAAAGACATTAGCATTATTGTGTAATCACCATATCTCATGGAAGTTTCACTTTTAAATGACTCCTTACTCTAGAAGGTCTTTAAGAACCCTTTCAAGCTTCTTAATGAAAACAATCTACCACTGATACGAATAACTGATTCAGTAACTCTACTGATGCCTTTAGTAGAGGTATAACATCTGTTAACCAGTCTCTAAAGGCATTTCAGAAGTCTTCCCCAACTATCGTAGTGGAAACATCCTTTCAGCAGACAAAAGACAGGGCACTTTTATGATCAATATTAGCATCTGTTTATCCAATATTAGAAGACAACACCTGATCAGTTTCTGCTTCTAGATGGAATTATGAAATCTTGCTCATTTATATGCTCAAGTTAGTTTTTACATTGATTTTGCATTAATTTTCTCTATAGTTGGCATAATTCTTGATGTACAAAAATGGAAAATAATATGTTCTGTAATGTTCTATTTCAGCTGCTCATGATTATGTTTGTAGAATATATTTGAGTGCTACCAATGGGTTAAAAAAATGTTAATGACAGAACAAGCAGGAATATGCTTTAAATCATTGAATTTCATTCTTTGCCCTCCTTGTCACAAGGGTGACAGTCTGGAAATGTTTTAGGCAAATTCATATTTTATTCCAACACTAACAGAACCTGCTGACATAGTTCAGTATTTCTAACAGCTTTGAACTCTGTTCTTATATTTAGATTTCAGTATCTTTGAGGTTAATGGATTTCCAAAATAAAATGCTAACATTGAAATTTGATCTAATTCAGTCTGAGGTTATTAATTCTCCAATGAATTCCTCCATCCATAGTGATATTCAAGACCAACGCTGCTCTATACAAATAAGGGCCACATCACACCAGTCGCAGGCTGCCATCCCAGGTGATTCGCATTTCACACACATCATGTTATAAATGGCAGCTGGGAAGAAATGATGGGTAAAGAGCAATGTGGAAGTGGTCTTTTCTCTTAAAGAGACCTACCAAAACCTGGAGAAGCTACCTAACCTGCTGAAAAACCTAGTAGTGTTTCTCTTCCTCATGGCATGGCAAATAAAAGGATATTTTTGCTTTTGTTTTGTTTTTAAATGTTGTCTTGGGATCCTTACGCAGCTGTAGACCTCTCCTTTTTTCTCTCTAAATATCAGGGAATTAATCCCATCTATGTATTCTTCTCTTTCTAGATGATGCTAGCTGTCGTGGCATTTTTTAGCTCTTAGAAACTCTTCCTTCATATTTGTGGATTTTTTTTTTTAATGTACCAGACACAGTGGGGTTTGCATCTTAAAAGAATCAGTTACTGGAAAGCTCCCAGTTCTTATGAACACATCTTTTGTGAAGATAACAGCAACACATCTGTGTCCATGCTGACTTTATATTGCAGAGCATGCACTTCTCGTGAAACTAGTTACTAGTGCAAAGGCTGAAGATGAGTTACCTGCCTGTGTGTACCCACTCAAACTTGTTTTGGTGTTGCCTTTTTCTATGTAAGATCAATGTGCACATTCTCAATGCTAAACAGTGACAAAAAACCTAAGATTTCTTTCCATTAAAGTCTTTCAGAGACAAAAGCAAATCCTTCATTTGTAGACTTTCAGTTTATCTATTGATACCAGAATATGCATGTGCTATTTGAATGTTACTTCATCTGGGTTAGTTGCCTTGATCACTATGCCTATAAAAAGTACTTTAGATTTGTTCTGGAAATGCATTCTGACACAGGAAAAAAACCCACATTTTATTACGTCTTTGGAATTTTAGCACAGTGGCTGTTTACTACAAATTTAATAAATTGCCTGATTTTTTTTCTTTAGTTTCCAAACATCTCTGACATTATCTCACAAGTCAACAGTTAAAAGTCTACACCAAATCTCCCCACTTCTGTTTCATTCTGTGTTATTCCCATGTGCGTATATTTTATAGTTCCTTTTCCCACTTTGTCCTAATGATTCTCATTTTCACTATTTCACAGGGGGGTCCTTTCCCCTACTATCTTTAGGAAATCTATTAAGTATTATACAACTAGTTTCTTTGTGATTGCCATGATTATGTGCAAAGCTAATTTTAAAATTTGTCTATGTTTCTTTAATATACAGTATTGTTTGAGTCTTTTCCAACATATTCAGTATTTCTCCATATTGACAGGAGTAGGAAGGGATTTGCTTGCAACTGGTATTTTTCCCTCTATAGACCTCACAGCACTCCATGCCTTCTTAGTCTCAATTAGCAAGCACAGTTTCACTATCATCCCTTTCAATTAACCATTAAAAACTGAATATGAGCAAGAAAATAGAAATCTTTGCAACATCTACTAGTCAGACCATAATGTTTTACTCTGTGCTCCATTTTTTTTTTCTTGGCCATCACTCAGCACCGTAGGAAAAAGATATGTATTTCATTTCAGATTTTAATATATTTTGTAGAAACCAGGGCTTGAAAGCAAGCTAACAAGCATAACAGGGTCACTCTATATGAGAAATAACTACCCTAACTTAGGTGAATTTAGCCACAACTAAAAGCAAGTGAAGGATGCTTAAGAAGAAGATATAGCTAAAATTATTTTTAAATACTTCATTTTTTGTGATTTGAGTAAGAGTGTTTGGAAGATGGAGTTTTCTATGATATTCTACTGGGAATAGTCTCATGCAAAGCTGCCTAGTGCTTTGTGAAGTATATAAATAGGGTGACAAGTTACAGCTAAATTTAAGAGAGAAAATGTCAACTTAAGCTTAGTGCTTTAAGTCTGGTTACTTACAAGATTCTTATGTGATGCATCTACAGCTGAGATCAATAGAAATTGAAAGTTCCCTCATTATAGAAAAGAAATTGCTCTTGCTGTATCATTTTTCATTAAAATCTCCCAAAACTGGAGCGTGTATCCTTCCCAACTGTTTTGCCAGAAAATTCATGACACTCCAGTTGAGCTATGATTATTGTTATTTTTTGTGCACAAGGACTTGTGTTGAAAATAAAAAGAAGTTAACACTCTCCTGTGACTGTTTTTCCATAGGTCTGTTCAGTATTTAATAGTTATAATTATATGAAAAAATAAGATCATTTGAGATTATTCTTAAAATTGCAGATGATTCAACCTGCGGTTTTACACGAACAGTGTCAATATATCAGGGAAGTACCATGTACAAGAAAGTTACATTATACATGGATTTTTAACAGACAAGCCCATGAAAACAGAAACGCTGCAGTACCTGAGTCTGAAGTGCTGATCACTTCTCCCATTTCTAACAGACTGATAGATGTTGACACTGGGTCAACTTATATTTTTATATGTGCTAAAGAAGAGGGTTATAAGTGTGCTTGGAGCACTACATACAAACATTTTTATAAAATGTCTATAAATATAAAGTGTTTATCAGTTTTTACTGCTTGAGAGCACAAGATTCTTTTTGGGATTTGCTAAATTAATTTTCTCACCTTCTCTATTCCTGAAATAAACTGCTCTTTACACCTACAACACACTCTTCACTTTTCTTAAATATTTTCACACACTGCCTATGCTTGCTGTCTTTGTCTCCTAGCCTGTGAGTCAAGCCCTTTTCTCACTATTCAGGCACTGAGATGACTGCTGCATCATATGACAATGCCCTCCTCTTCATTACTGGTATTTCACCAAGTTGGATGCATCACCAACCTTTGTAGTCCCCCACTTAATTGGCCTTGCTTCCAACATTTCTTGCTATTAGGACTCAGAACCTACCTGATTTCCCTGTTTATATTACCATAAATGCCTATCAGCTCTAACCTGCTTGCCTTGTAGTCTGTCAACATAAACTGCAATCAGCAGCAGTCTGCTTGTACCCGTGGCATCTCATTGATAGCACGGACCACAAGAACTCAGCCAGAGAGAGATCATTCAGAGAAAACAGTGATAATGGCACTTTGTGCTTGATTAACATAAATTGTTTCAAGATTTCAAAGTAATATTTACCCATAAAATTCTGATCCCTCAAGCTGCTTCCTGATGACTGAACTCAGATCCTTATAGTGCCAGTTTGTCTAGATTCCTCTGTATTATGGGCTTGATGATTGGCAACAGAAGGTTTGATGCCTGAAGAAACAGAAGTGATGAGACTTTACTGCACTGCAAGCTTAAAAATTGGGAAGTACTATTAAACAAAACAGACCAACTTATTTCTCCATTTATCAACATTAGGACAAAAATTGAATTCAAATCCAACTGGCTGTTTGTTTTTTTAATTTGTTACAAATATAAGAACTTCACAACTGGTTTACAGATAGCTACTAGCTGTATTGGCTCATTCTTATCTCCTACCTTTCTCTCACAGTATTCAGCTATTTATATGTGGTATAGTGTTACTTGGTTAACCAAGTCTTTAGCAAATAAGTATTAGATAGTGTAATATCCTTCACTTGTGTGAAGCCTTAGTTGAAAAAAAAAAAAAAAAAGGCTTAATAAAATAAGTCAGGAAGCAGACACTGAAGTAGGAAAAGAAGACATAAAGAAGTGAAAACTTCTTAAACTAAATTTTGCTGCCAAAACCAGCATAAAATGTAACTAGATTCTGAATGGATTTCACCTATGGCTTGGCCCAGATTCTAGATCAGTGCTGTGAAGAGCAACACTTAAACCAGCCTAATTAATATCTCTTTCTCATAAATTTTTTCCACATAATTTAATCAAGCAGTATCTATATCTTCCTCTAGAAAACAGAAGTGTCACAATTGTTTGTCATATTCTTTGCTCTATTCCTTTTTGTAATGAATAGGGCAAGGCTCAGAAAAGTGAATTGTTATATTAAAAATTTTTTGCAATTCCTGAAATGTTCTCCAAAACTTTTATCTCATTTTTTTTCTGCAGATCTCCGTGACGTGTCTTGGTCAACTCTATCCACTGTGAATACAGTCTAGCTACTCTTATCTTTTAACCCCTTCCACCCCTTCAGGTAAGATTCTTCTTAAACCATGAGAGCTGCAGAACATGGGGCCACTCTTTGTCCAGAAAAAAAAAGGCATATTTGTGCATGTCCTTAAATACCAGTTCTCCAAGGTTTCTCTAAGATTTTGGAGAAGAGAGGTAAGAACCCAAGAAGTAAAATGGGCAGAACATTTGTGGCCTGGCATAATAATAAGGAAATATTCTTCTTCTATCTTGTTCTCTTCTTTTTTCCTAGGATTTGATTTTTGTTTGTTTGATCTTGGCATTTAGTGAGTATTTTCACAGATTGGTGAATTGTAAGTATAAAAAAACTCTTCATTGTATATGTAAAGTTAGAATACCTTTTTCTCACTAGGCATTTATCAACATTTAATTTTATCTCTCATTTTCTTGATCTGTTGGTTTGCTTACATTTCTTGATAAAAAAATTCCCATTTGGCCAATTGAAGATCTTAAACACTGTGTGTCACTGACCTATTTAAATGGGTGGCAATCTTCCAAATTACTTTTAGATAAACCAAAAAATATAAATTTCATGTTAAAGAAAGCAAAAGAACATTCGTCAGCCAGTTATGTGCTTCATATCCACTGAATCTGAACTTTACGTTCTGTAGCACAAAGTTGTGCAACACTACAGTTGGCCATTGCCTTTACATTCACAAAATCATCAAAAAACTTTTGTTTTCTCATGAGTCACACCTTTATTCCAAGTGATGTTCAGAACAGGGATCCAATACAGGCTCTCTCCATGGAAACTTGTAGCCAGTTCCTCCACAAACTGAAAATTTACTTACTGTTTAACTTCCAAGTATGTTTTTTCCTCCATGTGAAAAAATTCCCTCTGTGTCACAGCAGCTTAGCATCTTTAATACCTATTGCTCAAATAACTTGTGGAAATCCAAGAAAGGTGAATCAATGGCATCTCCCTTTTCTGTATATGTCTTGACACCTGCAACAGCATAAAAACACTTTGCCCACTCTTTTTGACTTACCTTGGCCAAAATTTGTTACTGAATCTAGTGACAAACTTCGTCATTGCGTGTGGCCTAATGAGTGAATTTGAAAAAAAAAAATAAAAAAAATCAATAACCTTTTTTCATTTCAGCTTTTTTTTGGCCTCTATTTGACAGCAATAAACTCGTAAAGTGCTCTCTATATGGAGTCATCTGTAGATGCCATACATCTATGTTTTATTTGTCCTCTGGCTTTTGACACTCTGCTCAGCACATTATAAAAACTACATGAGCAAAAAGAAAGAAGGTAAAAGAAGGTGGGATTTTTTAATTGGTTTTTTTTTTTTTTTATCAAAGCTTTCTGATCTTTTTCCTCTATAAACATCTGTTTTGAAATTTCTGCTCACTTTACTTGTCTGTGTTAGCAAAATGTCTGTTAGCACATTTACTTCAGCAGAAAACATACAGAACTTGTTTCCTTCCAGTAGCTAACAAATCAGTTGACATATTAGGCAATAAAGAAATGCAATGTTTTTTCAAGATCATACAATAACCTTTCCAACTGAATACTCGAGCACCTTGCAGAGTTCTAATCTGTTACTCTTTATAATGGCAATTGCCAAATCTGTTAGCAATAGTTATATGGTTACAGTGACATCGTGCCCTTTAAAACAGAGTACTGAAGTGGTAAACAATAATAACCAAGTTGTAAATTACCTTTTTATTCCATCTGAATAACTGGGTTTTGGCAGTAGAATTTTAAAAGTACATTAAAACTAAACAGCTTTATCCAGTAAAAATATCTGAAATTTAAAAATGAATTCTTAATTCAAAACCAAATCCTACAAAAAATGTTAAAGTATTTAATGCAAATGGAATAATGAGATGGAAATAGAAAATAAAGTAGGTATACAGACATGTGGGTGGGCAAAAGCACCCACCCCTATTTTCCATAAACAAGCCCTCAAAACCCTGACAACCTGATGCAAGCCACGGTGAATCACTGGCATTCAGCATCTCAGATTCTATCCAAGACCTGAATAATCTCCCAGTTTTACAAGTTTCCTAGTTTTTATTATGAGCTTTCTTTGTTGTTTTGGTTTTGGTTTGTTTTTTTTTTTGAATCTGTACTAGTAATGAAAATTTAGTATATGAAGTCTGAAACTGAAACCTTAATATAAAATTTCACTGAGTTTAATGCTGTGTTTCTTTCTTGGCACTGGCTAGCTAATTCCAAAAGTAAGGTTCACATCCTGGATGAGCACAGAACCACATTTTAGATATTCTGTGTAAATGTATCACCTATGTGTTTCATTTATGCACAGACACAACTTTGAAATTTCTTTTCTTAAAAAGACAGCAGAACCTAAAAAGTCATTGCACAAAAATCTTTGGGAAGACAAGAGTGCAACAAAGTACATTCAAAAGTAGACAAACTTATTTTGTTCTAATTTTAAACAAAAATGTAGGTAGCTGAAAACAGCTTGAATAAACAGGGCTTCAGACAATCATACATAAAATCAGTATGAATTAGTACCTTAAACATTCTTTGATGAGTAAAAAATAGAAATTATTTTTATTTCTTAATTCTGCCTTTTTTAGGCTCTATCATTATGTGTAGAGTGATTCATGAAAGAATTTTATCATCTTACGTTTCAAAAGTTTTTCTAATACTGAATTTTAGACAGAAAATATTTTAAAAAAATTCAGAATGCAAAACAAATTCATGTAAACATATTTCTCAAATTATCTTTGAAATTATGTTTCAGTCTTTGTTATTTAGTGACATAAACTATTGTTGGTCAAAATATTAGCTTGAATTTCAAAGGGAAGTTTCTATTCAAATCAGAACAACATAAAAATTTTAAAGCAAACCGAATTTTTCAAACTATTTCTGAGTTTCAATACTCACCTTATTAAATCTCATGTTAAGAGTTCGATTTCAGTAAATCTATTTTCTTATAATTAAAAGCAGTAGCTTTAATGGAAACTAATTTGAATTTCTAAAAATAACTGTTTCCATGGAATGACTATCAATCAATCAATCCCTTTGAGATAAGAGCCCTACTTTGTCCTGACAGCATTACTGGTTTTATGGTATCCTCAGCTGACTGATTTTGTTTCCTGCAGAAATGGACTTTCTTAAAGAGCTGCTGACCAATTATGGAAAGATCTCTTAAAACCAGTATGTTTGGTATATTGGCATGTTCAAAACATACCATGTTCAAATAGTGGTTTTCACTTGCACTGGATTTTATACACAAGCATATTTTCATGATGGCATAAAAGCCCTGACAGAATGCTCTGTCCCAAATTATTAAGGATACCTTTGCATCTTCTGTTTTGAAAGATCACAGTTTAATTTCTAAAAAGAATCTTAAAATGAAGCCTTTATAGATAAAGTTTGAATATAATATTCAAACAAAAGCTGACTCTACCGATTGTAAAAGATGACTTACTTAATTTGCCTTTCCTGTTACATGTTCTTGTGGAATAGAAGAAAGTTGTACTCATTTTACTTAGATAGCAATTATTAATTTCCACATTAAGTACCTACAGGTCACAGCTGGCCAATCTGATGATGAGAGCATTGGAAGAGTTAGCCAAGCAATCCTCAGAAAGAACTTAACCAGGTATAAAAATCTTGCAGGATGTACTGTGTATTTTAGATAACCACCCTCACTTCACAGGTAAGTGAAAAGGGTATTTGCCAGGGGTTCAGCTGTTCAGTTATAACTGCAGGCCTGCTGTTCGTCATATCTATGCTGTAAATGGAGTATATCTTATCAATAATTAGATCTGAAAAATTAATGGAAATAAAAGGAGAATAAAATAAAAAAAGGAGGGGATCTTCCTTTCAGATGTTTTTTGAAGCTGGATATTAATTACCTGCTAGAGGCAAGTGACATTCATATTACTGTCTTCATTTTACAGTTTAAACTTCGGTAGAGTGGAGAGTTTGACCCTGTCTGAAGCAAAAGGGATTGACCCGAGTAATTTGATATTTTAGAGCAGGATTTGTACAGAGCGATGTCTAAGGCAAATCAAAATAGTGATTTCATACACAAATGGACTGAGAAAAGCTTAGGAAAGGGTCATAGACAAAGCTATAACACTTGGGATTTCACTTCATAGATGGTTGCTGATTTAGGTGAATGTCTGACTGCAAGGATCCAGCCCAGGTGTCCATAAGTGTGCAGCAGATGGCCAGGATAGGGACAGCAGTGTCACCACTGAAGGAGAAGCCATACCTCAACTCAATTTCAAAATGGAGTTGCATAGTGATAACAATGATTTCCTGCAACTTTCTAAAGCTTTTTATTGTTAAAAGGCTTCTCAAAATTACATAAAGAATCCTCATAATGTAAGATTCTCCCACTAGAAGACATTAGATGTGCTTAATTGTGTGTCAGATACATGCCTGTATCAGAGGCAACTCTGCAAAGTGATGGTGAAAATCAGAAATCTGCTCTGCCATCTGTATGGAGTGAATGAGAGATGGTAGTTTTGCTCTGGGAGTTTTCAGTCTTAAATTCAACTTCTGGACATGGATTTTGATGAATCTAAATAAATTTAGATTGAATTTCCTACAAGTAAAAAAAGTTCATCTAATCACAATGGAGAATAATCAGGTACAGATAGAAATGGAATGCTTTACATTGACAGGGTCACAGAATGGTAGGGGTTGGAAGTGACCTCTGGCCTCTCATCCAACCCTCCCTGCTAAAGCAGGTTCGCCTAAAGCAGATTGCCCAGGTCCATTGTCCATGCAGGTTTGGAATATCTCCAGAAAAGGAGACTCTACAACCTCTCTGGGCAGCCTGTTCCAGTGTTCAGTCACCCTCAGAGTAAACTTCTTCCTCATGTTGAGGCGGAACATCCTGTGCTCCAGTTTATGCCCGTTGCCCCTTGTCCTGTTCCTGGGCACCACTGAGAAGAGCCTGGCCCCATCCTCTTGACACCTGCCCTTTAGATATTTATAAGTGTTCATAAGATCCCCTCTCAGTCTTCTCCAGGCTGAAGAGCCCCAGGTCTCTCAGCCGTCCCTCATAAGAGAGGTGTTCCAGTGCCCTAATCATCTTCCTAACCCTCTGCTGGACTCTCTCCAGTAGTTTAACACTGGAATCCCAACAGTTATTAAAGTTTTTTAGTACTGGAGTCAGTCCACTCCATCCTTTTATAATCATATAGTAACTAGTATTGGTACAGACAAGACTATTATGTTTCAAATGTACAATATTTATTCTAATCAACAGCAGCAGCCACACATTATTAAAGTGTTCTAGAGTTAAACTGAATTAATTTGCTTAAAGCATCTTTTCCAAACAAAATATGGTGAAAATGAATATTTGGCTTTGGGCTTTGTGTTTGGAAGACTGCCAGAGACAGTCAAAAGGATTGCAGAATTTTCCATTTCATTTCCTTACCTCTAAACAGTATTTAAAGCCAACGTCAAAAATAAGGCATGAGGTTTTGAGGGAAAGTAATTTACTTTTATTTATTAATAATGTTAAATCAAGGGCATACCTATTATTTAGGGTTTTCAATAGTCTTTAGGGTCATTAAATAGCTTAATTACAAGACAAGATTGCCGAGGACATTCTTGACTAGGAACAGGCATGTTCGGCATGAGAAAAAGGTTGTGACTTTATGACATGTAGTAGCTCAAATGGAATAAACAACAGAACACAGCCCAAGTGAAAGCAGCTCTTGGAGCCTGACTACTGGCTAGCTAGATGCCACAAAAGTACAAAACCACAGGGGCCATCTTCAAGATCCCACCATAAGTATCTGAAAATCTTTGGAAAGACTGACTGGATCAGGCCTCCAATGTACAGTGCTTAATTTTTGTACAGAAAGAAATTCTTGCTGAGAAATTTTCATCTGATTTGGACCAAATTGCCTCTTGTCACTCAAAGGTCAAATACTTCATTATATTCCACATTTCTCCTTTGATCCTGTTCTTAAGAACATACCTTCCCCCACAGACTACTGCTCCACAGCTTTTCTGTTTTCTGCATATAGAGTGAACTAGATGCTCCAGAGATATCAGTCGCAAACAACTCACAAAATCTACACAGATTAAAAGCCAAATGAAGGCCATAAATAATGCATATACCACTAAGTGCTATCTACCCTATTCTTGGATGTGTGTATCTTGTAAGATCTGATTCTGCATTTCGCATACAAATGTATATTAGCCAGTTTTACAGGACAAATTGGGATGTATTCGTGATGGCATCTCTAAGAGCATTATCAAACTCAGACTTGTTATAATGAGATTCATTTTGAGAAAAAGGAAAAGAACAAAAGAAAAATCTGGTTCCTTGCAGTTGTATTTATTAGAATCATTTCTGTTCCTAAGTGATGACTAAACACTTCATGCAGTTACTATACATAATACTAGCAAGATAATAATAATAAAAAATTTAGTCACATTACATAACACATAGTTTTGGTTCTATAATAGTCAGGTAGTATCAGTTATTACGTATTAAATCTGGATAAATTTTAATGTAATAAAAATATTACCTATTACTGTCACGTATAAACTTTGGTTCATTCTGACTCTCTGCTGCAAGTTAAAAGATGTCAGCTTTTTGTTTTAATGAAAAAAAGCTTCAGAAATAGTTTGATATCTGATGTTACAGTCAACATTTGTTAAAGGACAGAGAATCCAAAAGTTTTATTTCTAAAGCAAGCAAGTTTACTCAAAGATCAAAACAAAGAGTGACTTCTTGGTGTCGGTCACCTTAATTCTTATCTGTCAGGAGAACTATCTTCTCACTATCTCTCAGTGTCTTTTCCTAAAGAAACAGTAAACAAAATGGCAGAGAAAGCAAAGGGAAATTTGTCTTCATTTTATGTGCACTGTATACTGGTGGCTTGGCGATATCCTAAAAGATATTCCCAGCAGACAACATTCAACAGTCTGCAGAGGGCTTTGCTTAGTTCACTTCTACTTGTTTAATTCTCATGTGTGTGCAAAATAACTAGTGTACAGTGTAGCTCTGTTGAATGCTTCTTTTCTAAATGGAGAGAATAAAGGAAAGGAAATCTATTGATGCTGAAGACAAAAGATTGGGCATGAGACACAAAAGTCTGAAAAGTAAAAATCTTATCCTTCACAAAGGTAGTTTACATGGTACTTGATGGGCTTCTGTTGGCTGAGGCCAAGGAAGGGTCAATGTTAATTTAGCTTTTATGGGATTAGTTTAGTTGACAGGATCTGTGTATGATTTCAGAATGGAGCAGAGAAATGTCAAGTTCCCTGCTTTAAACACACAGAGTTAGGTAAGGTAAGGTAGAGAGCTAGAGGACTCTTTAGGAAGAAGAAGATGAGAGTCTAAGTAAATGTGTTTCATATTTCCATCATTCCCTTCTCTGAATTTTCAACACCATTTTTTTGTTCGTTTGTTTTTTTCAAGTATTCAGGACCCAGTAGTCAGTGTCAAATACAGAGCCAAATAGTCATACTAAAAATCAGACAAAAGATCTCTCCTGGTTTACAGGGAAGGGTTGTTTCTTCTGTAATAATAAATCGTTTACCTGCAGGGAAAATTTCCTCATATAGTCAAAGCAGTTGACTGAAGAGCACTAGTAAATATGCATTTCTCACAGGGAAGATCTTGGATGCCTTTTCCCTGTCCTCTTACTGGTAATAGTAAGAACTCCATGTACTTCAACAAAGCTGAAATGAGACTATTTCAAGGAGATAATTAGCTGCCCTGTATTACATTTGAGAGATCATTAGAGACCTTTAATATCCTCAAGAACAAAAATACAATAGATTCTCTCTAAGGAAAAATGACGTGGTTCCCAAATACATATTGTAGGGGTAGAATATCTAATCCACTTTTCTGCAGCCATTACAAGGTGGATGCATACAATATGGAGCTTTGAACTGCAAACTCAGGGAGTTTTCATGATCCAGCTGACTTGTGTGCCATTAACCACTGTAAGATAAGTACAGCTTCCAGACCATTTACCCACTTGAGATTTAAATAAAATGTGAGTTATAAGCAAACACCAGAGCAAAACTGAACTTATTCTATAAGAGAAGAAAATTAGGGTGTCTTGGAGATGTAGCTCTTCTCAGTGAACAACTGAAAATATACAGTTACACAGTATTATTTATTGGGTGCATAGAATCTTTTACTATAAGATAAAAGGCTGTGTAAGAAATACAGATAGCTAGATTTAGCAACTCACTGGACTCTCATTTTTCAGAGTCCAAAATTTCTTGGTAAAAACACTGCTTTTCTTGCTGGCATCTTCTTAAGTAAGGTAGCCAAAAAGGGGGGGGGGGGGGGGGGGTGTGCAGTTATTAAATGGAGAAACTCTACCCTCTATAAAGGTTGAAAGGAATCAATGGAATAACCCAAGAAACTATCAAGGAAGAGGAGAGACAAAGGGAAAGTTGTCCTGTAGGAATTCATTTCAGACTGTGGTAAAAGTAGAATTGTACAGAAGAGGATCTGTTCTATTCTTTGAGGATGATATATACACAATGGTATATGTATGCCTTCATTTTCACCTGCTTCTGAAATAGATTGTTTTACTTACATGAAACATCAGTAAAGGAACATCAGGCTGGTAAATTTATTATGCAAGAGTATTTAATTGTTCTAAAGAAAATTACTGTTGACTCTAAATGACTTCTTTCAGTTTTCATTGAACGCATAAGTGGAATCAAGATATTTGATTACAAAGTAAAATATTAATTTAGCCACTACCTGTCCATGCAGAAAAAGTAGCTGGAATTTGATTTACCTCTTTGGATGACGTAGTCTAGCAGGTTCAAAACCAGAGTAAGTTTAGGAATTTAAAGTGGGAAAAGGTGACATTATAATAAGCAATGCTGAATCCCACCTACATGTTTGTAGAGCTTGACTTGTTTATGACCCGGAGATGAAAACTGGTGATGTTTCCAACTTGTAATGAATGATCAAACAAGTTTGTAAGAGGTTTGCAGGGGGGTGGGGGTGTGAGAAGGGAAAAGAGAGAGAGAGATTAAGGAGCTCTTCATTCCCACTTGTTTTCTTAGATTCTATCATCAGTCTGACAGATTTAGGAAGGAGAAGTATTATTTTTATGAAAAACTCTCATAACTGCTGATGAAGCTGGAAGTCTGAATATCAATACTGACCTCTGTGACAAAGGAAAAGGGAGTGTTTGGTGCAGTTTCACATCAGAATTTTAGCATGGCTCTGTAATTTCAAAGGGTGCCTATGTCTTATTATGATAGACAATGTTAAGTAACACCAAACACAGATATATGTAACTATTAGATAGTTGTCTGGTTGAGAAAGATATTCAGAACATTACTTTATATGCCACTGAAAAATAAAGGCAAGATTAAACATTTTAATGAAATCCTAATTCTCTGTTATAGCATAAATGTTTTGACAAAACCCTAGATCTCTGCTATAGCAGGTAATATCCTGACATGGTTATCTGATCCTAGGCATGATATGATACTATAAGGTGGATCCTAAATCCTACACTTCAAGCAATGAGATCCCTGTCAATATAGCAGTAAATAAAATGTGTTGAAATAGAAGCAAAATGTTGGCAGTTTTACAATGGGAGCTTTAGCACACGCACAGGACAAACATGGGCAACAGCTCACTGGGGCAACACCCTGGTATTACTAGTGACGGATACAGAAAGTGACAGACGAGGGGGCAAGAAGAAGTAGTCAGATTACTGAACCTACTTGTATTCAATAAGGGAAGAAGTGCATTGAGGCCCTTCTAAACAAGCAGTAAAAACTCTGAAAGTGGAATCAATACAATACAAATATGTTGCAAATCCACTGTAGCACAAAGTGCTGAGATCCACTTCACCTGACCAGTAGCTAGTTCAGACTGTCTATTAGTTTTCTTTTTTTTTTTTTTTTTTTTTTTTTTAAAGATTACTTCAATATTCTGACCGTGGAACACAAAGTTAGGACATCTGGAAGAAAGAAACAGAAATGAACAAGAATGTAGTTGAAGAAAGTCGTAAATCTGCTGCTTGTTTTATTCTCTTCTGTTTCAGCAAAGGTGGTGGCGAGAGGGAATTGAAACGATGATATCTGAGGGGAATGTGGAGGTACACCATGGAAGGACTTGAAATGAAACTGAGTCCTTGTTACTGACAGCCGCTTTGCATGGGCACATGCTGAGGAATGAATTGGTTCTCAGAAATAAGTTTTTAGAAAATAAAAAAACAATAGGGATAATACTGAGTAAAGTAAGGCCAGAAATCAAAATGTGTTTTGGGCATATGTTGGAAGAGCTATGCAGCGTAAAAGGAAAAATAAGATGCCCATTTAAACATCAAATACAGGTATCTAGCATCTGATTCTCTCTCTCCAGTTCATTCTTTCACTTTTGGGACAAACAGGTATTTGTTTACCTTCACCTTTCTCCTTGGAATTACTGAGTCATAGGAATCAATGCAACAAAACTTTATAAGGTAATGACAATCTATGAATTAAGAACAAAAAGCTACCTTATAAGTGACAAAGAAGAAAATGACCTTTTTGAAAAAAGTCAGCAACCTTCTACTTAAGTGTCTTCTTCTGGGGAAAATACCATGCTCTCTCCTTGTAATTCTTTACCACGGCAACTGTATTTCTAAAATTCAAAAATTTCGTATGTGAAACAATGATAAAACACTGCATGGTAATGATTAGCAGGGATGAAAATAGATTTTCTGTCATCTGTTGTTTTCTTCCGTTTGCAACTCCATTGAACCCTCCAATATTTGTTTCAAGACCGAAAAGGTTCAAGAGTGCTAGGAAAAAGAAATTACACAATCTTAGAGCATTAAGTTTCCTATTATATCACTGTTACATGAATTTCAAACATACATGATCACATATTGATATTTTCAAAGAACTCCCTGCCACACGAACACCAGACTAATGTAAAATATGTGTTACTTTTATCTCCCACTCCTATTTTGCACTACTGAAAAACTGCAAAACCCGTGACATTTACTCTCTCTCATTACAATTGGAACTTCAATTCCTTCCTTTCAATTCTCTCCAAATTTCTCTAATATACTTTATTCAGAAAAAATCTTCCTTCTAAGGTCTTCAATCAACAGCTTTCCAGAGCATGATGTTTCCCCAGCCTTGTCATCACAGGTAACTTATAAGAGCTGATTCAGTCCTTACCAAAACTTTCTGTAAAAAGAAGCTTTGTACTGCTGATCTCTAAATGCTTATAGCTTTTTGCCTTCTAGCTCTAAGCTAAGAAAAGAGTGGGAAAAACCCAACAAAGAAGCATTTTACTCTCTCCTATTTCAATAAGGTATTCTTAGCTTACATGCCTAGAGTCCCTTTAATGCCCTCTTTTCCCTCCTTATTTGATTTGTCAGCTTAATCCTTTCAGTGGTGTAGAGAAGTCATTTCCTTGTTTATTCCAGGATAATCTCAAAAACTCTAGAAGGTAACATTTTCCCTGATCCTAAATTACTAATAATGGATCAAGTACAACTAAAGTAAACAGCTCTGGTTTAGTGGCCATTGCAGGTCACGGTACACACTGTTCAACAGATGCCATTATAAAGGTTAAAGCTGACAGGCTTCATCCCTTCCCCTCCCCACCTCTCCCTCAAATGCTCGTTACAAATACTTCCTGGAAAAGTGAATTTGGATATGGATCTTCTCACATCACTGGCAATAAAGCCCTTTGTAGTTGTGTTGACATCATGAGACAATTATTGCAAAACATCAGAAAATAAGTTTTGGAAAAACCATATGAATTATGAAAAAAAAGATCAAAATAAATTTTGATAATGTTTCGGGGACTGAGCTTACGTGGTTGCTGACAGTAACAGAAGACCAAATTGTAAAGCTGCCAAGGACATTTCTAGTGCTGTATTAATGCAGAATCAATAAGGGTTGTAAGCCCATTTTTCTTATCTGGGCTGACTAACAATGAAGAAAATCATGTGATCAGCTGTGAAACTGAACACAAAAAAGGGTCAAAGTAAGAGACTGGCATTTTTATAATGACATACCACCAATGACTGTAACTAGAAAGAAGATACCAAAGTTTCCCTTTGGAATATTAAAAAAAACCAAACAGGAGTCTTTGAGCATTGTTTTAAAAAGCAAAGATGTATTTCTTTTTACCCGAGCCTCCTTTCTTTGCAAGAACGTTGTCATATACAGAATTGTAGACCTAAATGAACCATTTACAGTTTTGATGATTTAAACCTCTATTTTTGTTTTACCGATTGTCTGCAAAAGTTTTTTGATTTAATTTACATGTTGTTCATTATTATCTAGTGAATAATACTGATGTGTTATTTTAACTGGAAAATTAAAGTTTTGACACTAGTCTGGGAAACATCTCAACGAAAAGACTGCACTCACATTAGAAATATGCCTTGATTGGCTCCATGAAAACTGGTAGAAAAGAGTAAGAAAAATGTCTAGAAGTCAAAAGAAACACTATTAGTTATTATTTGAGCAATGTTCTTAAGTTTTTCTAAATTACTTTTTATCTTAGCTGCTCTGTTACGCTTGAAAGGATTGTTTTTCATGGCATGACTAACACCACACCATTTTAATTACATCTGCAAAAACTATGGAGTTGTAGAGGTTGTGAAATATGTTTTATTCTTTTGGAGTACATGCAAATTCAAAGCCTGTCCTTTCCCTCTCAGCTTCATAATCTTCACTAGTAGTTTATGACTTCTAAACACTGAAGATAATCCCCTGTCCCTAGAGATGGATCTGATACCACAGATCCATTGCAAGAAGACTCCCACCGATCTACACAGCCTTCATTCATAAAACCATAGCTGGTACATTTCACCAGGAGTACGCACCTGTCCATAAATCTGACGTAAAACCCGTGGCGCTAAGGATAGCACAGAACTGGCTCCCAGTGAAGAACTGTAGGAGAATCCTAAGGTTACTTCCCAACTCTCCCAAGTGTGATAACACAGTGCACTTCCAGCACAGTAGATAGACCTGCTCACCCATTTGTTTTAAGAAACACTTTAAGCTAACGATGTATTTCAGCTGTTTAAAGCCTAATAAAAATACAGCACAAGTCATTTATTATCCATCACTTCCATATAAGTAATTCTCATTAAAAGTCAAATTTAAGATACTCTGCAAAAGAATTCTTTCAGATTTGACAGTCTTTTTATTTTAAAATACAAATTACATATTCAGAGACATTCAATGCTGAATACCTTGGATCAAAGGCAATACTGCAATGGAAGTAAAATTCAGTGATTAGAAAAACCCCAACAGAAAATCAAGTCCAGCTGTCAATACTTTTCAATAGCAATTTGCATCAAGCCACTTTAAACTCCTCTCATAATTCTTCAAGCACCCTGTTATAAGTCAGATCAAAATGTATTCGAGTCAAGCCTTTGTTTTTCTTATGACATTTGATGTGTGTCTGTTGGATGAATTTCAAAAATTATTACATATAGTACTCTACAATTGTGAGACTACGAAGCAGGAGAACATTGTAGAATACACTAAAAGTACTAATTCCCAGGTGGGTCATCTCCTTAGCCATAAATTTACTTCCTTGGTAGAATAGGAAACATTTTGTTGGAAAGTAGTATTAAATGAGAATGAACTCAATCAGCCAGCAGATCATTTCTTATGACTTTTACCAGACTATAAATTTGTCTGTAAACTGATTTGGATTCTGGGGTGGTGAGCAGAAAAAAGTTTTCCAGTGCCAGACCACACTGCAGGGTTCATCCGATTTCCCAAACCACTTTAGAGGGGAGGCTTTGACAAGAGATCGTGAGCACTAAGAGAATGTCTTATGGTTTTGACTGAGTAGTTCTTCCATCCAGAATTCCCTTTGTGTGATGATTTTTAAATGGAACCAGGGAGAATCTGCAGAAACCAAGAGAGAACTGTTTTGTAATTAAGTAAAAATATACTGTGGTGGGGAAAAAAACCAAAACCCCAACCAATCAAATTGGCTCACTACAAACCATAGAGGTCAGCTTGAATTACATCTATGGACGGAGCTGCATTGGGGAATGATATCAGGTGATGTTTCTAGCACAGCTCCAGATAGAAGTTGCACATCCACAGCAGATTTGCACCTGTAATGCAACAAAGAAAGTGAGTGATGATTTTGTGTATTTATCTGAGCTATCTCTATGGTACCATCAAGGTATGGTTTGAGGAGGAGCATATTTTTAAATAATGAGGGTGTATTTTGTGTAAAGAAGAGTCTTTCATTCTATCCCTATGCCAGTAGTCATTGCAGTAAAAGTATATCCTAAAATATTCTTTGCATCTCTGTAGGTTTTTTTAAATAAGAGGATTCTTTAGCATGAGGCAATATATCTTTTGGAAATGAAGTCAGCTTTAGATATTAGATAGTGGGGCCTGATGGGACAAGTTTCATCATTTCAGAGTACTATTTATTTCTTCTGAAAAATGATGCCACCAGGTACTGCACCTGCTCCTTGCATTTTGATAAACTGTTTAGCATCGCATGCGTAGGCAGAAATATTACTATTTCTGTTAGTAGGAAAATGGGAGGAGGTAAGCAAGATGTTCAATTAACAGCGTCTTCTATGCAAAATATCAGTATCTTCAAAATGCAGTGCATTTGTATTAAAAATACATATTTAAGCAGATGATCTTTCTGGGCTTCAATTCAAAAAGCTTCTTCAAATAAATCAGGAACTATTTCTGCTAATGTATTTTAAGACAAAAGAGATGTAAAGTTACCCCTACTGGTGCATTGAAATTCATTTTCATTTCTGTTTTGGCAAAAGACTACTCTCCTTCTGGTAGGAGATCAAGCTTGGTAGGTGAAGATAGCTTATTTTGCATGCGCATCTGTGCGGAGAGCCAAGCAGTTCTTTGGTTCAGGTGGATAAATTGCCAGCTTTCATATATGACAGATAGTTTAATGCATAGTGAAACAACTGCTGTGGCTATTCATTGCTGCTAAATGTAACAGCAAGAACTGTCTATAACATAAAAGCAGTAAAGAAATATACCATAGTGTGGGCAGATGTCCGTAGTGCATTAAAAAGAAATCTGTCTCCTCTTAGATTTAAGCAAACAACTGTATTCATATGATTTACTGTAATTAACTGATTCTTAGCAAGCTCTGTGTTAATAATGCTCATACAGTAACAGATGCATATGTAGTCTTTCTCATGCTTTAAAAGTCCATTTAACTTTTGAATGAAGGAAAGAGCACTTAGAGGAGCAGTCACTGATGACAGACTATTGTTAAAAAGCCATCATATATTCAGATCCATCTGGTGCTATCCTGGGAGCAATGTGTTACAATCTAATAAAATTACTGCAGAGGTAGGGAAACCAGCAAAGACAATTTAAAAAGAATAGCCATTTCTTTTAGGTATATGAGAATTACATTGTTTTATGTCATGCAAAACACTTCTTTAAAATATCATTTTGGCAAAATGATCTTAATTTCAAAATGCTTCAGTCATTCAGTTTCATATCAATAATTGTTTCAATTTTCCATAAATAATTATTACATAAAAATATCTTTTACACAATACTTAGACATTTCTGAAAAGTGAAAATAAGCCTGAAATGTTTTCACATTTCTGAAGTGTAAGCCAATAATAAAAATGATATAAATATGGAGTTAGTCATATTATTAGGACAATGAATACATTAAAAATATTCTGACTGGTTTTAATTATTTATTCATCCTATCATCTGTTAAATACTGCATAATTTTTAATACTTCCTTAGCCCCTTCAACTGCAGCATTAAATAGAATCACATTAGCTACAAGTCTGTTTTGTTTTGCTGTCTTTTTTATGCTGTTGACAGACAGGAGCATGAGTTCCAACAGTTCCTATAAACGACTTCAAAAATGTTTTTCTAGCTCCAAGTTTTCCCATGCATAAGTGCTTATTCTTCTTGGTAAAGAGAAGCAATCATGGAGCAAACATACAGCAAAATGTGAATCTAGCCACATAAAGCTTTGTTTTCATTGTGTTTGTTCGAATGATTTATATTTAATTGATGAATCTCAGTGTTTATGTCTGAATGACTTTTGGTTCCCCAGTGTCTCAATCAGCACAGTGCAGACACACAAGCCGCAGGTGGGCTTCCTCACACGGTTATGCTGATGTAGCTTCCCTCTTCATCTTAAATGACCACCTGAGCTGAATGTGATAGATATTTTTATCTGGGAGTTTATGCAGTCTTTGGCCTTTTCTGAGGCAGAATGTCAGTTTCCTCCGTATGCACCACATACAATTCACAAAGAGGAAAAGTTCGAAGTGTAATTCTTATTTATTTAGTTTCTTTTTTTTTTTTTTTTTTTTTTTTGGCACTGATTAAAGAGAGGTTCATACCCAAGTTCTAAGAAAATGAAACTCTAAACATGAAATATGTAATATAAAAGGGAAAGGGCACGGATGTTAGCTGCTGAGGCATATGGTTAGTAAAAAAAGATAAGAGTGCATTAACACATTTTATCTGTAACTACTCTTTTTACAGAATACACAAGGGCATTTGTTTTAGTTACTGAGACACATATGGCTGGTAAAAAAACCCCACAACATAAATGCATTAACACATTTTGTATGCAATTTAACTCTTTTAAAAAATGGTCTTATACCAGAAAACATGGTATCTTTCCTTTATTCTTTTAAGAGCAGTGCTCAGAGGGAAAGGAGATTCATTAATATACACATTAGCATTAACGGGCAGAGAACGCAATCATTACTGTCATGGCTCAGGTGTTTTGTGAATGCAACTGTAGGATCAAATCATATCATGCTAATGTAAATTGCAATGAAGCTCTCTACCAGATTTTCCTATTATTTGGGTGTTAAACCTGTTTTGTCACAGATCTGTGAAGGACACTGACAATAGTAAACTAATCTTCATTATCCCCATCTTCCCTTTTTTTTTTTTTTTTTCCCAATCAATAATCAAGCTGTCATAGTCTATTTTCTGCAGGTTACCCTTTCTGGTTCTGGTATAGTGGATAGCTACTTTACAAATCAGAGGTGTAAAAAAAAGGCATTTGACAGAGGTATTAACTACTTGGGATTTTCTGGTAGAGCCACAGGTAATGATTCGACAGTGACTCCAAAAAAGAGGGATGAAAATATTACATCCTTATTAGTTTACAAATAAAATAACATTCTGTAGACAGAATGATAAAAAAAATGCGCTTAACTGACTTCAGAGTGAAATATCACAATTATGTGCTTAGAAGTGTATTGAGTATTTCTGGGTTAGCATACTTTGTTTCTGAACTTGATTTTACTTGCTATTTAACTAAATGCTATTTAATGCAATCATAAATTAATAAATGGAACCACTATTCATGATTATAAGTATGTATGTTCTGCAATAAATCATGGAGAAAAAAAATAATTTAAAAAGACCCACAGAAACTGACACCAGTATTTGGAGTCAATGATACTGTATTTATATTGTAATCCGATAAAAACTAAATTTAGAGCCACACAGCTTCTATTTAGGAAGGCAGACTTTCCCTGCAAAGCAAGCTTATCCTCCAGCACGGTCCCCAAGCATGCTGTTTCTTTCCATATTTCAGCTGGTTCAACTAGAGAATGCCCTAACAAGGAAGCTTCCTCTGCAGCCTGATCAGGTCTGGTGAGGCTTCTCTGGCACCAGATTGAACCACTGTGCAATTGCACAACAGTGGTTAGATCAGCTCTTCAGTCCGATGCTACTATTTTTAGTATGTTAGCTTTCTAGTGGATAGGTGAGCTGAACCAGCTTCCCTTGCAGTCACACATTTGTTCGATCCAATACAGAAGCTGGGATCTTTCTTGACAGAAAAGGTCTGTTCTATGACTAAAATTTCTTTTCCAGTCGTATGATTTTTCATTCTCAGTCCAAAATTCCAGACACTCTTGGTGGTAGTTCCAATCAGAACTGGTACTAAACTTGCTTCCAGTGTTTAAAAAAAAAAAATCTTAGTTAAATTTCACTTGGTATAGTGTGAAAACTCATATCAAAGTGCCTGAGCACCCTTGAAGTTTAAATGACTTCATTTACACATCCTGTTCTGACAGAATTATATATTATCATTCTGTCCCATGGGGAGAAAGCAGATCACAATTTTGTCACTTGCATATATAAAATTAGCATACCAAAGGTTTACTCACAATGTGAAAACAGTCTTCTGTGTTCTTAGACCCTTCTGTTGAATGCAAAGTGTCGTAATAAATGGTTACCTGTACCCAATCATTTACATGGTAATGAATCCATAGTTTAAAATTCTTGAGGTACAATACCACGTGCTGTCTTGAGTGACTACATTGGCATACATTAAAAAAATGTTACCAAACCTGAATATTCAGATTCCCTTTAGTGTCAAAGAAAAATTCAGACTTGGATAGAATGACAGAGTTGCTGGAATTCAGTAGTAGTAATTTTTCATGACTACTATTTGGAGATCTCAACTGGAAGAAGTCTGTACTGAGATGAACCAAAATTTAATGTGTCTCAGAAAGGCTTAAAGAATCATCATTTTTCAGATTTTTTTTTGACAGGAAGTATCCAAACAGGCTGAAAGACTGCTTCTGTATAACTCCCGTCAGAGGTGATAAAAAAACCCAAAACATTAGAGTGGCCTTTTCAAGTCAGACCGTTTTATCTTCTATCATATGTCTTGCGGGGATCAACAGCAGATAAGATCATAATGATAAGAGAAGCATACACGACATTCCACACATGTACTTTCCAACTTTCAGCCCTATCTGGTTCTAGAACTGCCTACAATGGCAGCAATTTCTACGTATTCAGTAAATTTCCCTTTCCTCCCCTTGCACACTTAGAGGCTTTCCTTGTAGAACTTTCTTCATTTAGAAATTAAAAATAATTTCTCTAAGCAATTTTCCTAAACTACATTCAACTTTGTATCATAATGGTTCAGAATGAACCCAAATGGGATTGACACTTTCATTTGTAATCCTACTGGGTTTTTACTCTTTTTTGTTCTAATGATGCCATCATCTTTCCTTTTCCAAACAAAGTAACACTCCATAGGAATGTGTTTTAGGATTTGTTTTATGAAAGCTTGGAAGCAAAATTTCACAGAAAGTTTGGTCACCCATATTCTTGAAGGCTTGAACACCAGCATAGTGTAAAGTGAGAAAGGGTGCTTAAACTGAGAACCATTTCTCCTGCAAAATTCAGTTGCCAGAGGTAATTTTGTTTTCCAAAATAAGTTGATGTAGCCTCAAGTTGTCTGCACCTGAGATTTGCTCTTAGAATCTTACATATACACCTGAGAGTCATTGTGTCGCATCAACCACACACCCGACAAGTCCCTGTCTGGTTCTGATCTTTGGGTTATTTCTCCCCACAACAGCAGCCTGACTTGCCCTGGGATAACAGTAATAATTTCATTTGCCCCTGTTCCTCAGAAAATATTATCAGAGGGGAGATCAGTGGAGTTGATCTCAGTCCTTTACATTGAATATTTCTCCAAACAATTAAGTACTCTCTAGGCCAGAAATACACAACTAAAGTGACCCAATAGCCCAACAGTTATGGCATTCCCCTGTAGAGGAATAGGTACAAATTCCATTCCCTGTTCTATTGAATACTTCATGAAATATATAAAACATTCAGTGTGGTAAGGACAGAAGTGTCTAGTTTTTTAATCCCAGTGAGGCTGAGTTGAGGTAAGACCTGATCTGCTCAAGTCTGTGGAGACTAAAATACTTCCTAGCATGCACAGAAGCAAAACTTCATATAAGAAATCCTAGAGAGCCAATGAAATTATCAATATTAATAAGGATTATACAAGGGAGACCTGTGTATTTGGTAGCGTAGAATTAAGGCCATCAAAAACTTGATAGACATCCCAGCATCAATGATTGGCAATCTTCTCTGACAACTGTCAACCTGGAGAACTACATCAAGTCAATGCTATGAGAAAAAATGTTTGCACACTGCCCAGGCAGGAAAGAAAACAAATGTTAACACGAAAGTGCTGCAGGAGATGAGAAAAGTGGGAAGCATTCTTTTGAAAACACAATGTTAAGAAATAGTAAGAGGACTAACTCTATAACACAAAACACTTGATATCAGCCTTTGTGAGCTTTCAAGTAACAGTTACATTAATAGAGGTAACACAGTAAAGAAAAAAAAATGCATCAGAACTCTTGCCATCAAACAGATCTTGAGTCGGCTAACAAATGGTCTGCATTTATTATCTCGGAGAAAGTCTAGAGAAATTTCAAGTTCAGATACAGTTCTATTTACCAACCTTGTCTGTTGGGGGAATTTCTTGATCTTAGAATAGCTTTCCTTTCAACCGACCATCACTGCAATAAAGCTCCAGCACACTGAATATATGCTTTCTCCAAGAAATTTTTCACACACTAATCGTTACGGATGATTCTCTTAGCTCCTGCTGGACAGACTGTGTTGATATTTAAATGATACAAATGTTGCAAAACCAAAAGACTGAAGACTTTACAATCAGATATGATGTTTTATATTATTGAAGGTTAGATATATGCATGAAAGTGATTCTTCACTTTTATTGCTCTTATCAATAAATTCATGACCAGCTGGACCAAAAAAGTACCTTCATAATTCAAGAAATATATTGGTGAATTTTCAGTGTTGTTTTTCTTAAACTTTTAGCCTGCCTTCTTCAGAAAGAATGGTGCATTATCTGTTAGTCTATCAGCACATCCTAACAATTTCTGAATATATTGACATATTTTAGGCAGATATGTCAGAGAAGTAAGTCTCTTTAAAGACACTAAAGTGCTAAATGTTTCTTGAAAATTTGAGCCTGCGTAGAGAAAAACAGGCACATTGAAGGCAAATTCCTTTCAAATCAGGAAAAGGCTGTAATGTATACTCAGCAGTAATGTGTGCTGCTTTATCTGCTCTCTTACTAATGGTCATGTGTAATTGGCTGCCCAGTTAACGGAGACACAGCTTGGAACCAGCTGGACTACATACCACCTCGTGTAGTCAGTGCATGTGGAGCAAAATTTATCAAAGGAATAAGAGCATGGGAAAAGCTGAATGCCTCTCTGCTGAAGAGAGGGAGTAGAGAGCATAAGCCACAATTCATAATTAACCAACTTTCACTATTTCCTATTCATTTCTTATTATTTCATTATTTTCGTCATGTTTTTTTTTTCCCCACCAGTAACTGGTAGCACAGATATTAAAAAAGTGAAGAAACATTTTAAGCTAAACTGACCTTATACTAATTAAAATAATGTTTTTATTAATGCACAGACTTAGAGGGGTAAACCCTGTATTTTAAAAGTATAAAGTATTGGAGAAAAGTCTGCAAAACAGTCATAAAGATAACTTCAATAGTAACAATACCTTTAAGGAGCATACAGCACTCTACCTGTAGGTGAAATTTCCATTTGAATGAGAGTGGTTTAGAGTATATTCTTAACAATGAAGTACAGTACTATGTAGCTTATTTCACAACAGTGATTCCCAAATTAAAAGGCCATATGAGAACTTGCAGAAGTCATCTTTGATTATTTGTTATGACACTTGCGGTAAACTGTATCTTGGAAGTATTAGGTTCTCACAGCATAACTTACGTTATCTCTCACTGAAGTATAACTATTAGAGATAAGTGCTCTTTCTTTTTGTATCTGGAAGTTACTCACTGACAGACTGACTCATTTTTCTTGCAAGCAGTACTGGGTTCCTACTGTTCTTGGTAATGTTTTCAAATACTTCTGTTAAAAATTCCCTAGTTACAACTTCATACTTTCCCAAGTTTTGCATTTGCCTAGTGTTATCTTAAGATCTCAACAAACAAGAGTGTCAGATTCTCTTAATTGGGAAGGCTGATGTGTTTGCTTTATGTTTAATTGTTACTCAAGTCAAATAATATCCTAAGGAAAGATCTGAGACATTTCTTTTGAAGTAGCACATCCTCTGCTTGCCTTAGTTTTCTTGAGTTAAACTCTGCACTCCAAGAAAGCTAGAATGATACAGGATAGTGTTATCCATGCTTTTTCCTGTGTTTATTGAACTTTTGAGGAATTAGCATTTCATTAAACTCCTTGAGTAATCAGCATTTTCCTTACATCCATAGGGTAGATGAAGTTATGCATATTATCTAGATCTTTTTCTCCTCCTATTATTCTTTCATAGAGGCACTGGTGTGGTACATAGATGTATCTTTTGAGGTTTTAGTTAAAAGTTGGAACTGGATCATCTTACTATCCATGAAATAAGAGAATGTGTTCATTTGGGGAAAAATAATTTTAAAAATCAACTAAAACTTAGTTTCCATGAAAACAGTCTTCACAACTTCAGGCTTTGGCATTTTATCGGTGAATGACATTCTTATATGTGAAATGAAAACCAATTCTCAAAAAGTACATGCATTGAATTAAAATGATCTATCAAATGAACTGCCTGCTTCCCTAGCAGGACATGAAATAGGAATTTGTCTTTGGACACAGAGATTCTGAGCCTGACCGTCTTATCTGGCAGTTATTCTTGCTATGGTAAAGTCAAGTTTAATTGTTTTCGTTCCGAGATATAGAATGAATCCATCTGTCAAAATATGTTGCTGAGAGTGTGAAAACATATGAAAATACATAAATGAGAACGGAGAGGCAAAGTAATACAATCTAACCCTGAAATAGTGGCAAGTTAACTGTGGTGACATCAATCCTAACACCATCATGGAGCAGTTCATCTTGAGGGCGCTCACGTGGCATGTGCAGGACAAGTAGGGAATCAGGCCCGGCCAGCACAGGTTCATGAAGTCCTGCTTAACCAACCTGATGGCCTTCTGTGACCAGGTGACCTGGCTAGTCAATGAGGGGAAGGCTGTGGATGTCATCTACCTGGACTTTAGTAAAGCCTTTGACACAGTCTCCCACAGCATTCTCCTAAGAAAGCTAGCAGCTCATGGCCTAGACAGGAGTACACTAAGCTGGGTTAAAAACTGGCTGGACAGTCGAGCACAGAGAGTGGTGGTGAATGGAGTTCAATCCAGCCGGTGACAAGTGGTGTCCCCTAGGGCTCAGTATTGGGGCTGGTCTTGTTTAATATCTTTATCAATGGTCTGGATGAGGGGATCAAGTGCTCTGTCAGTGAGTTTGCAGATGAGACTAAATTGAGTGGGAGTGTTGATCTGCTCAAGGGTAGGAAGGCTCTGCAGAGGGACCTGGACAGGCTGGATCGATAGGCTGAGGCCAATGCTATGAGGCTTAAGAAGTCCAAGTGCCAGGTCCTGCACTTTGGTCACAACAACTCCATGCAGCACTACAGGCTTGGGGATGAGTGGCTGGAAAGCCACTTTCCCGGCAGAAAAGGACCTGGGGGTACTGGCTGACAGATGGCTGAACATGAGCCAGCAGTGTGCCCAGGTGGCCAAGAAAGCCAACAGCATCCTGGCTTGTAGCAGAAACCAGCAGGAGCAGGGAAGTGATCGTGTCCCTATACTCAGCACTGGTGAGGCCACACCTTGAATACTGTGTGCAGTTTTGGGCCCCTCACAACAAGAAAGACACTGAGTTGCTGGAGTGTGTCCAGAGAAGGGTGATGAAGCTGGTGCAGGGTCTGGAGAACAGGTCTTATGAGGAGCGGCTGAGAGAACTGGGGTTGTTTAGTCTGGAGAAGAGGAGGCTGAGGGGAGACCTTATCGCTCTCTACAACTGCCTGAAAGGAGGTTGTAGGGAGGTGGGGGTCGGTCTCTTCTCGCAAGTAACAGGTGATAGGACAAGAGAAAATGGCCTCATGTTGCACGAGGGGAAGTTTAGTTTGGACATTAGGAAAAATTTCTTTACTGAAAGAGTAGTTCAAACATTGGAACAGAGCTGCCCAGGGCAGTGGTGGAGTCACCATCCTTGGAGGTGTTCAAAAAGCTTGTAGATATGGCACTTCAGGACATGGTTTAGTGGGCACGGTGCTGTTAGGTCAACGGTTGGAGTTTATGATCTCAAAGGTCTATTCCAATGTAATGATTCTATAATTTCCTCACAAATGTGTTACTCTGCACCCTGCAATACAAGACTTACACCATCTTTGCCAGCTCAGAGAGATCATTTTTCTCTTCTGAAGACAGAAAAGAAGCAAAAGGTTGGTCTGGTAGTGACAATGTTGCCCAGACTTTCAGAAGGATGAGATTCATGTACTGGAAAAGTAATTTAACATTTTTTTTAAATGTCATTGATTTCTGTGTTTCTTTACCTACAAGTTGTGCCTAAACTTTTTCTGCATGTTTTGTGCTGTAAGAACCATCTAATAATGCATCTTTGGAAACTGCGTAACATGAGAGAGCTCAGATGCCAGGAAGAGCTGCTACAATAAAATAAATTATAAGTAATCATTTTCCTTTGCCTTTAATCAGAAAAGTTTGGTTCTGTATTAAATATGCATCCAAATATAAAATCTATTCTCAATTACAGATCAAATCTTAGAAGAGGTTATTAATATGCATATGATATTGTTATAGTAATATTTTAGGGTATAAATAATAGAAAAGCAATAATTCAGTGTATGCTGAAATTATGAAAGTACTTTGTAAAATCCTATTGAAAGGCACTACAAGGTTTCTACAGCTATCTTTCTACCTCTACATAGCATGCTCGTCACCTTGACAGTCACAAGTCAATAGGTCACCTACAGCATTTCTCTTGGTGTAGAATATTGCCAGTTAGTTTAATTGTGCTTTATTCTGTCTACATACATTGAAAGCTGTAGCATTTTTGCCTCTTTCTGGAGAAGCTTATTTCAGAGTTGAAGCAGCTCTGCAGCTGGCATATACAGCTCTTTGGCCTCCAGTCCAGGTGTGAGAACTGTGAGCTACACCACTCCTTTACCTCCCTGGAAAGGATTTTAGGAGGAGGAAGAGCTGTATTAGCTTCTTCAGAGAAAACAAGACAACAGTAAGTACACAGTAGTAGGTTCTCTGGTTCCCCCCCTCCATATCTTCACATTCTTTATTATTCTCCAAGCTGCACCCATGGAATGGGGCACTGAACTGTACTCATTTCTTATTAGACTTCCCATCTACAATTTCTCGAATAGAATAATAGCAGTATCATAAAGAATTAACCTCTTTAGCTGAAAAATTCTGCAGTAAGGTTTAGTGGACTTACTAGACATTTTTTGGAAGATATTCAGTAAAATACCTGTGTTGAAAATTAATTGACTTAGATATCATGTAACTGCGGAAACAGTGGCATAGATAAAATTATAACTGATCCAAAACATCTGAAGTTTGGGGGGTTTGTTTTGTTTTAAATAATCATATTTATACACACACCTTCAATATATGCAATTCAAAATAAAAAGCAGTGCAGCAACAAATATAAAGCGCTAACATGTTTCTGGTGATCTAGAACAGGCAGCAAGTACAGCCCACACCATAAGTACCCAAATTCTACTTAGTTTTTATTATCCTCTGGCCGCTCTGGGAAGTGTAACAAGCAGGCAATACTAGAACTACAACTAAACTAATCTCAATGCTTGAATGAAGTCGCTTTTCAAAATAACCCAGTCCCGGGAAGGCTACTCAGCTGATCCTTTGCACAAAAAAAGGGTAAACCTGATAAGAGTTTACGTCAGCTCTAGCATATTACACATGTGAACATAGGAGTTGTTTTGAATGTATACATAATAATGAATTTAGAATGCAACTTTAAAAAAGTTTATCTTTCCCTGAATGTGCCAGGGCTTTCTACCTCCCTAGATCACAGGCATGTATCTGCTTTGTGTTTAGCCTAAGTAAGGAAACAAATTACCAGTATGCTGTCTGTGCCACTTACTATACAGAGAAATTTCAACACTACATAAAGAGCAGATAAACATTACTTAGGAGAAAGGCAGTCCAGATTCTGATTTAGCAACAGCATCAGTACTTAACAGGGTCAAGATTACATAAAAAAAAAATAAAATACAGTCTTAAAGAATTTTTTACCTTAATGCAGGCAATCAGTGGGTAACAACCAAGTAACTAATAGATGAGATATTTGTACAGTAAATATACCCAAAAAAAGAGGCAAATATGGCCTGTAAGTAATGGTTAAATGTAGAGCTTTTACCTATCCTGGCAAAGATAGGTAAAAGAAGTTTTTGAAGAAGGTGTTTCAAGAGTTTTCAACACAGCATTCCATTTTACAACCTTCCAGCAAGATACTACAGTTAAAAGGTGAATTTTACTACAGTGCTTTGTCTAATGCTTTTGGGCAAAATGAGGTACTGTCAAAGACCAAGGACAATATTCTCCTAGATGCGAATAAGTTATCACTTGTCAGGATAATTTGTTATTTGCTATTTATGGCAAAGAAGTAGCCAGAAAAGAGTTCTGAGCTGCCCCAGGCCAATGGGCAGTTAAAAAAAAAAAAAAAAAAAAAAAAATCCTTGCTTACTGGGTGATTAAAGCAGTGCCCTTTTGTGCTGTTCAGAAGCATACTAAATTGTTTCCAGGAAAGGGAAAAAGTATAGAAGTTCAACAATTTTATAAGCGCATTTTTTGGTAGCAGTCAACATTAAGGCTAATCAGTACTTAGTTATTTCAATCTCTTCACATAAACCTGAAAACAAAGGGGGGGTTTTTACCTTCTATTAAACACTGGTAAAGGCTTTATCCAAAAAAGACAAATCCAAAACAATTGAGTTTACAAACTGTTACACGTGTGATAATGAAAATGAAAGAATAGAAATGGCTTCTTGCTCATTCAAATCAAATAACACTGTTTTGATGGTCATGCCAGAAGACCCAAACCACAGACCAAATACCAAAATCCCAGTATCTATTTGTGTTGCTTCATGACTCATCCAAATGTAAAACTTCTTCATTGTAGGAACCAATTTGGTGGAAAAATTGTTTTTCTGACAGTTTCATATCCCTAGCCCTGATGCCACTGTAATTTGAGTTGTAATTGCCATGTTTTGATTTGCTTAAGCTGAGAGGAAAGTCCCTCTGCAACACTGCCACCTTAACCCTGAAATGCTACGCGGTGGTGATGCAGCCCCTCAGACCAGTGTCTAAAAGGTCTCCTGGCACAGCTATTTTTTCCTTTGGCTACTGAAGGAATCTAAAGGACTGGCTTAGACAAGACACCCAAGGTTTAAGCAACTCAACTTTCATAAAATGATTCCTCCCCTGAAGACTTTCAGTTACTGTTTTCTGAAGTGGCTTCCTGGCATAAAATCTCACCAATGGTTGGTATTGGGCCAGAGACTTTTGTATTCTCTGCAGCTCAATAATCTAATACCATAATTGTAAAAACATGTGGATAGAAGTTTTTTCTTGATTTCACTTCTATTGTTAAGATAAACCATAACATTCCTCTAACCTTCTGACTTCTTTAAGCCCATCTACAAATATTGAAGTATCAGTCAAGGTGGGGAGGGGAGGTGTTGAGGGTTTTTTTTGGTTGGTTTTTGGTTTTTTTGTGTTTTAAGTAACAGTAGGTCAAATGTAGGTTCAAACTGGAAAGAAATAATTCCAGTTTCTCTTCCACTGAATGTTTCCCAGTGTTTAGTTTCTGAATTAATAAAGGTGAATGCTGAAAAAATAGTGTAACTTTGTAGCTGTAGGAAACTTTAAATGTTGTTCTTATCTAAAGTTCATGTACACAAGACAGACCTTGTTCTATTTTCCCCTTCCTCAGGAAATTCAGATAGTGTTTCCTTATCCCTGCTCCTGCACATGATTTTCATTTTTCTAAAAAAATAATTGAGCTATCACTTATACATATCCATAATTTACTATCTCTGTTCTTATATTAGAAAACTGTATAGTTTAATAATAGCTATGACAAGAACATGTATTTTATAACTAATTGCAAACGTGTATTTTCCACAGCAGACTAGAAACCAATTTATCTCTGAATATTTACACATAACGTTATCCCTCTTATTTCTTCCCAATGAGCACAAGTTCGAATTCATTAAAGAAATTACAGTTTATGTCCTCTTAAAAATTGAGAAGAAACGTATCCAAATTATGGTGCATTTTTTTTCTTTTCACCATTCTAGTCTATCATGTTCTGGTGTGGTTATTTATGAGATTGCTTAGATTTGATCTGTTCCTGCTATCCTGACGGTAAATTTACATAGAACTTACATAGGACTTCTCTTATTGTTTCTTCAGCTGCCCTGTTAAAATTTACACCTTGATAATTTTCTTCTATGGTCTAAACCTCTCTGATTTAGATGCTTTTCTGTTTCTTCTGATTGCAAGGTGGTGATGTGGTTCCTGTGTCATTATCAACGATTTGATACCTTGTCTTATTTTCCCTAAAATTCTGGTGTAGCCAGGTCTCTGAAGGAAAAGGTATGGGGGAAGCATTTTTATTATCCCCTACAAATAACAAACATCTATTTATGTAACTCACAGTGGTCTATGGATAACGTTTCATAAGAAGCATACCACACAGTGTTTCTGCAAGTACTATTGCTCTCTTTTCTCGTATTCATCTCATGTTTAGTCAAATTCAGATGAGGGCTGGCTAGGCTAAACTCCTTTTCTAGGTGTGGTACAATGGACATAATAAATAGGTTTGCCTTTTTTTTAGTGATTAAAAATAGCCATAGGAATATCTTCAAGAAGTCAAACAATTCTTTTTTATTTTCCCCTCCTTATAACATGAAAATAATTATCCAGCTTTTTATCAACACTGTTTTTGGATTGAGATGCAGACTGGAAACTTTTGCTTCAGAGTTCATACTGCTTCTGAATTATAAGCAGTTACAGTAGATATTCTGAGCCAGTCCTGGCAGTAGTGGCAGAGAAAATACTGCAGTATTAGATTTCTGTAGCAATCAATGGGAAAGCACTGGCAGAACCAACCCTAAGGTAGTTTTCTTACCTAGCATAATAATTAAAACTATATTCTTAGACCACTAACAGGACAATGCTTTCTGGAACTATAAAATAACTGCAATCAGTACACTTAATTTACCCTGTCCCATTTCCCCAAAGAATTTTTCATGTTGTTTTTGCTCCATCTTTTGTTCTCATTAAGTGTTGTCCTGACCTTTCAGTCTGTAAAAAAATCAACAAAAGGCATTTCCTTTTTTATTAAAAGATTGATTGCGAGAGACCTGTGACCACAATGAAAAGAAAAGGAGAAATAATCTATGCTCAAAACACATCAGGTTTGTTAGACAGACAATGACATTTAGCCCAATAGTAATAGCAGTACATAGCTGGTTTTCAGACCCAAAGCAAAATAAGCTGAAGGAATATTAAATAAATAAATGATGCTATAAGTCAAAAAGAAATACACTCTCTCCACTGTGAGCGAAAGTTTTCAATAATTCTATTTAGACATGAACATACAGCTGGAAGAAGCTACTGAAATAAAGATTATAGGTAGATATTATAGTCCTACTTGAGAAGGTAAGCAAAAATGTTTCAATATATAGAACTATGGACACCAATGTACCTAATGCTGAATATCTTTTCAAAGCAACAGCACCTTTCATCTAGAGGCACACAACTCTTTACAAGGGTTTATGGCAACCTCATCTGGTGGAATGTTAGCTGATCAAAGAAGTAGATACCAAAACTTTTTCCTGCCTAGGATTCTGAATATAATATAGATGAACAAGTATAATTTAGAAAGAATCATGATTTGAAACATCATAAATTTACCACTGTCCCCAACTGACAAAGTTATGCTTTTTTGATCTTTTAAATATTTGTTACCTACAAATGATCCATTAGAAACCTGCTTTGACATTGAATTTTGTGATACGCTCTTGTCCTGTTACTTCAACTGATTTACCCACTATTTATGAAACCTATCTGAAAACCACCAAGCCAATTTAATTATTATAATAGGTTATGACCAGCAGCTGTTGAGGGTCAGAGCACTTGAATAGCATAGTATTCAGCCATGGTTCTATTTTATAATGTTATACTTTTATTTCTGAATGTCTAAGATATGATACACTTGTCTCTAATCATAAATAAAATGAAAAGAAAGGAAGTGGTCCATAATGTAACTATCCTTGCTTTAATTCTTCTCATTAATCTACCTTATTAGTTGTGGCATGCACTTGTTCTACCCAGTGAAGGTTTAATAGCCCTGTTTCTTTCACCATCACCCATACACAAGCCTGTCGATCAATGACAATTATTACTTAATGAACATGTAATGATGGGGAAGTCCAGGGAGAAGGGAACAAATAAATCACTCGTTATAGTCTTGATTGGAAGCTAGCACTGTCTCTGGTCACAGTGATATGTTGTGCAGGTTTGTTTAGCCAACATCTTCAGGAGTAATCAGCATGATCAGGTGCTTCAAAGTGCTGGAAATCTTCAATGACTTAAAGTATATTCAGCTTCGAAAGGAGAAGCACAAAAAAGTGTTTTCACTTTAATTGAAAACTCTCTGAGTAGTTCTTTTAAAAAAGCTCACAGAGCTGTTTGTCTCTTCCTGTTTTTTCTAAACTTTTTTTTTTTTCTCCTTCTTAAATATGAGCGAAGTTGCATTCTCATTCCAGTTTAAGTAATAAAAGCCTTTCCAGAAGCTTTAATGTACAATCCACAGTGACTAAGTGTTATTTTAACAGTGCTCGATGTTCACGAAACATTGCACAGCCTAAGGAACTAGAGAACTATATTCATAAACCAAAGACAGCAAGGAGTCATGGTGAGGTATGTCAGATCAATATCGTGCCAGTACAACAGCTTATACATTTTATGAAAATGATGCAGGCATTTGCTTTTGTGATCCTAATTCTGTCTCATTAAGCTCTGAAGTGAAATACTCAAATATGTTGTAACCTAGTAGCAATCACCAAAAGCTCTTAGCCTGGCTTCCACATCAATTTCTCATTTTTCTGTTAATTAGACAACTCTACCAAAATTAAAATGATGTGAGAAAGAAATAAATATCTAACTGGCAATTTGTGGGAAAGCCAGATCAAATATTTCTGGGAACAAAACCATAAATTAGGTATGTGCAGAAGCATATCGAGGTAAATTGTACAGATTCCCCTCCTCCCTTTTTTTTGTACTTTGAAATAATATACACCAAATGTCCTGTTTCTTAAACTGATGTTTTGGCTTTTTCAAATAACAGAGTTACAACAACAAGGCGATTTAAATTATTTAGAACTTCAAAATCAAAATAGGATGTCATCATAAGATGTTGTCATTTCCATGGAGTGGAAATGAGCTATCACCATTGGAAAAAGTCCAAATGAATTTTTAATTTAAATGTTTTCAAGAAATAATGCTTTCTAGCATAAACATCTATAGTTTAGCAAAACGTTTCTTTCTAAGGCAAGTTTGTTCCACAAGACAATTTCTGCACCGTTCTCTGAATTCTTCATGTTAACAATCCTTGATTTGCATAAGGGTGCTCAGTTTTATTTAACATACCATTTAGCAACTTTCTAAAAATAATTCAGCAAACAGTATAAAGCTTATAGAAACTCCCTGTGCAAATTTAAACAAGACAAATCCAGTAAAAAAGGCAGGAAAAGGGCTACTTCCTCACATAAGGAAGGCTTGTTTTCTGTGTTACGTGTTCATTTATTTACTTTCAACCTTGAAAGAAATGTTCTCTTAAATTTTGTATAAATATTTTGACTGTCCAAGATTTCCTTCTAATCCAATGTACCGTTTATCAAGCATAAAGGACTGTTAGACATTTGAATAACAGGTTATCTGTAAAGCACTGAAAAAAACCACTTTGTGTTTTCAAACATATCATTAAAGAAGCAGCTTCTCTGGAGGAAAAAAAAAAAAAACAAACACCCCCCCCCCCCCCCCCCAAATCCCCACAGATTTCAAAAGCTTTTCTGCCTTTAAAAAATAAGAATGTGGAATAAAAGAAAAAGGAAAGAAAAATAACTGTTTCAAGTCAAAGCAGGTAACTGTTCAAGGGCAATGCTATGTTGGAAAAGAATTTAAATACTTAATTGTAGTTCCTATCAACAGAAAAACTCATGATCGTTCTTATCTCCTAAAATAGCTTGTCAAACATGAAAAAGCCTTATTGCTGAAACAGGCTGTATCTGGGCAAGAATCATAAGCAGAAACATACTTTAATTACCATTTTCAGTATCTTCAACGAAAAGTTAATTTTAATGAGAACAATTACTGGTGTTTTATTTATTCCTTTCTGTCTCACATGGGTTTGGGTTTTGTTTGTTATTTTGGGTCAGGCAGGTAAAGATAGGCAAACTAATCTCAAAAACTATCGGAAGAACATAAAACAGTTTAAAAGTTGAGGTATTCCCTTTCTGAATGTAATTTCCAGCTCGTACTGAGAAATGCAAAGAAAGCCATTTTAATTCAGTATTACACAGCCAGAAATTTTTAATGACGGCATGGGCATTTCATAACAAACATGCTGGCTTCATATGCTATAATTGTCAATGGAAAAAGGTAGATTCCTTAAAAGTCTTTTCAGTTACGGTATTGACTGTGTCATCTTTGAAGACACCTAACTTGGACTTAGCTAACAACAAAATTTAAACTGAGTTTGACAGATGGTATTTACCATCCTTTTTTTTTTTTTTAAAAAAAAAAAAGAAAATACCTGCGAGCACAAGTATATGGCTCTCACTCATGCTACCATAGAGAAGCAAGGAAAGCATTCCAACTCTAACTTAGTCACTGAGGTTGTGAAGGAGTTCTTGGGTCAGTGCCAACTGTAAATACTGGTATAAAGAACAAAAACCAAATATTTATCAATTAAGAACAAGATGCCATATTTCTATTTCAAACAAAACCACTGAGTATCTTGATTACCTTTTCCTTTCTAAGCAAGTAAAAACAAAACAAAAACCTTACAATCAGTTGGGTCAAAGGAAGGTGGCTAAATGCTCACAGTCTGATGCAGAAACGTTCAAGAGTGATAGACTTGACAGCACTAGGTTGATGGTTGGACTTGATGATCTTAAATGTCTTTTCCATCCTAAACGATTCTATGATTCTGTGATTCTAATGAGACTTCTGACTAACAGAAATAATATCAGTTATTGGAACTTGGAAGGAAATACTGAGAAGTATATGTAATATAAAACATAATCCTGCTGTCAGATCTCATGGCCGATTCAGACTTGATAGCCTGGCTTTGTCTAAATACCGAAGAAGCCTAGTGACATTAATCAATGTATTTCTGAGGGTCAGTAAGTGCATGGTGCTGAGAATCTAGTTGTTTAAGACATAAGTACAGCATTAAAAGTCTGTGTTTCTTCTGTTTCTTTGAAGTTTGAAACCAGTGGTGCTGTGGAAAGCCAGAAGAACGAGGTAGTACCCCTCGGTGAAACTTGCTTTTGCCTTGTCAGATTTTGGTACTTTTTACTGTTCACAAGTAGTGGGTTGTTGTTTTTTTTTCTGCAAATCCCCAGATGGTCTTAGTGGAATTATTGTCAGAGTCCTCCTCAGCTGCACATTAGCAGGGTGATCAGAAAGACTGCACTTTAGTAAAACCAGATTCTTCTTCATTTTTAAAAAAGATCTTCTAAGACTATATCTCTGTTTTCTGTGACACCTCTTATTTTTTTAAATATCTAATGCTATTATGCTGAGATGAAGAACAAATTTGATGGTGGGCCACAAGAAAATTAAATTAACACACCTTAATACCTTTCAAAGGCAGTCTCAGAGGAACAAAAATTGCCAAATGAGTGAAGTGTCTTATATTAAACATATAGATCTTTGATAGCTTTTAAAGAAATGTATCCAGGTATTATAAATACCATTTATTGTATTTATTCCCATTTATATTTTCCACCGTTGTTTTTTTTCCCTTACTTAAGTATGTTTGAGATTATGTAAATGTGTCATATCGTTTGTTATACATACATCTTTTGAGGCTTTCCTGGGTTTACAAAAGAAAGACAGTAAACAAAAGAAATTAAATCTTTAAATAGTCAAGGACAAAGAAAATAGGTTGTGTTTTACCAAAACTGTCTCAAATCAAGGCAGGGAACTAAAAATGCCAGCCAGTTACATATTCCACATGGTGCTCTACTATATAAATTCTTACCACTGCTATGTTCCTTTCCTATTGGATGTAGAAGTATTAGCTGTAATTTGTCACTGTGGTATGCCAAGGAAGGAAGGTTTGCTCTTAAAATGCCACTTGGAGAGTAAACAGCAGCCTGCAGAGCAGGATTTGTTTATATCACTTTTGGTACGATGAATAACACACTTAGAAAGATATATTGAATACGAAACATGGAAGTGTAAAAGTTGTGACTTGTGTTAAATATTCACTGCCATTTCTGCCAGCACAAGTATATGAAGTTCATGTATTTCAAGCAAAGCAAATATAGGTCGTTACTATATATCTCAAGTAAAGCCTTTTGGACATAACTTGTTGTGTTCTCTTTTTTCGTCAGTTTCCACTCATCTAATATTTCTGTCCAGTACCAAAGTGTCACCACATCTCATCTAAGAGCTGGCTGCATTTCAACACTAAGAGAAGGGATTCCTGCTATATGCATATGTATGTATATACATGTGTATAGATGCACCCACACTGCAAGGTCTGAGGTGCTATAGAGTGCTGAAGGAGAAAATTCTGCATGGATGATTCTGCACAGTCTGCTCTGCACCCCCACAAAAAAACCCCACCAAAACACTGAGTGTTAGGCTGCCTGTAAAACATGAAAATGAGAATTGTCAACACAGAAAACATTTTCCCTCTAAGAAAGCAAGAAATCACACAATGTATCTTCTAGTGCATTGCACAGATACCCTGGACTGTGACTGGAGACATTTCTGGAAGCACCAGAGTAGAAGTTCCTCTAATGATGCAGTAAAACTACAGCTGTACCACACTATAGTCAACAATTACTGGCATCTAAGGCTACAGGAGAATTTACTGTAGATTCATATATATGTAAGGAAAAGTAATTTAATCCATGGAAACATAATAGCTTCACTGACCTTTACACACTGCTTCCCCCACCTTCACAGGCCATTGCAGGCCTACATGTCCACAAGCAGAACTGAGACCAGCTGTTCCCATACCCACCTTAACTGCATTTAAAGTGGCACAGAGTTTCTGGGCACACCCTCTGACCCAGGTTTCCTAATCATCATCATCATCATCATCATGCTCATCATCATCACACTCATCATCATCACCACAGAATGGTTTGAGTTGGAAGGGAGCTCAAAGATCATCTGGTTCCCCATGGCAGGGACACCTCCCACTAGACCAGGTTGCTCAAGGCTCCATCCAACCTGGGGGGAGGTGGCAGCCAGCTCTTCTTTCCTTGCAGCCAATGATACTGTGCTTCATGCCAAAAAAAAAAAAAATATCAGTGTGTTCAAGTCTGAAATTTGGCCCAGACTTGGGTCTTCTCCCAGAACAATGTTGGGATGCAGCTGAAACCTCTCATCAGAGGTTGGGAAGTGTTCCTGCATACGGAAGTTCAGATATAGCCTTTAATTTTTAAAGTTTTTCCTGCCTGTAGCACAGCTGTGTGATTGTCCCTAAAGTGTTCTTTAATGTAAGTTATCCATGGATACAAAGGATGCTAGCTTACAGAAGCAAAGCTTTTTCAAACCAATGTTGCCAATTCAGTTGTTTACATTTGCCGTAAGATTCAATCTGCAGCTCAAGGGCAGTAATTTGTACATTATACTAAGGTACTCAATTTACAAAGCTCATGGGACAATTATGTTGCTGATAGCAAAGAGCCAGATGAAGAAAAATGAAGGATACAATACAATAACAGAAAAAAGCATCTTAAACATTATCAAATGCATTGCATAATGTGTTACTCTATAAAACAACAGCTCTGACTTCTCCTTGATTGTTACCTCTGCTGAAGCAGACTGTAAGCAATTGCTGTCATACTCTGTGCACCTCTGCAACACGTAACAGTCCTTCCCTTCTAGGCTGGGAGGCTGCACAATACTTTTAAACTTACAAATTGCATTAAAATATCTGCAATACACTGAAATACTATTATTGGTAGGAAAATACCTAAAAACTACTATAACTAAGAGTTATTACTTTATCTAATGTCAATTGTATTTTATAGGGCTTTATAGTGGATGAAAAACAGATGCAGATTTTGTTTCAAACTGAGTCACGTGTCTACCTGCAAGAATTTTTTTTAGTGAGTCATTTGGCAAAGACTAATTGAGTTAATTTACATTATACAAGAGCACAAGAAACCAAATGCAATTTAATTTAAGATGTGTTGCTGTGTATATTGTAACTCAAACCATCTTCGACACTGATAATTCATTAATGGGATGTAAATGTTCAGATTTTAGGGCCATTGGTTAGAGCTCAACAAAGGAAACTGCAGCATGCAAACCCTAGGAGTAGCTAGTTTTGCAGCATTATTCTGCTAACACATTTTACATTAGATTGATTGTATGCCTGCCTTCTTCCAGGCAACAAATATAAACCCAGTCTCAAACCTACTGGAGTAAGCTTTAATAGAGAAAGGGCCTGTTGAATGTAAATGTATTTTGCAGGTTAAATTCTAAGGTCTAAGTGTACCACTGCTGTTCTCAGCCAAGTTTATTATTTTATTATACTTTCTATTGATTGCCATCATCAACCTATTGACTGGCTGTGTACAGTGCATGAAACAGTTCAGAAGAATCAATAAAGCTGTGGGTAAACTGTGGGGATCTTGGTGGGGAACAGGATGAATTGCCTAATGATGCCTACAAAAATACTTTTATTTTGTTTTCCACTTAGAAATAAATAAATAACAGAAGAAATGCAGATCTAGGTGCCTTCTGAAAACTTACTTATACCACATTAGAAAGCTATAGTTCACAATTCATCATTTCACAAAGCAAAATAAGCAGTTAAGAAATCTGTCTTGAAATACGCTGATGGTTCCATATAGCTTAAGCATCCTCGCCATAAGGGTTTCAGAGACCAGTGGGTGCTATGGTCAGGGAAGGGACCTCTTCCCAAAAGTACAGCTCATCTTGGAAACCATTCTGTGGACAACTTGCTCTCCTTTACCTGCATGGCTTTTTACATTGATGACTATGGACTACATGATCCAGTGTTGCAGACAGACTGGATATCACAGAAAGGCTGAGGTTGGAAAGGACATCTGGAGATTGGCTTGTCCAACCCAGTTGCCTGGGACCGGTTCCAGAGAGCCTTTTAACATCTCCAAAGATGAAGACTCCACAGCCTCTCTGAGCAACTTGTGCCAGTGCTTGGTCACCCTCACAGTGAAAAACTGTTTCCTGAACATCCAATGGAAGCTTCTCTGTTTCAGTTTGTGCCCATTGCCTCTTGTCCTGTTGCTGAAGACCACTGAAAGGAGCCTGGCTCCATCCTCTTTGCACCCTCCTTTCAGCCATTTATATACATTGACAAGATTTCCCCTGAACCTTCCATTGTCTATGCTCAGCTCTCTCAGCCTTTGCTCAGATGAGAGATACTCTAGTTCCATTATCATCTTTGTGGCCCTTCACTGGACTCTCTCGAGTACGTCCATGTCTCTCTTGTACTGGAGAGCCCAGAACTGGACACAGTACTGCATATGTGGCCTCACCAATGCTGAGCAGAGGGGAAGGATCACTTCCCTCAACCTGCTGGCAACAAATGTCATACTACTGTTAAAATGTGCAAAGTCAAAATTAGCTTATGAAACTAGTGGGTGTTCCAAGATCACTTTGTGACTATGAATTTATTCCATATTTACTTTCACATATTTTGCAATGTCTTGTTCTACTATGATCTTATCTTGAGCAGAGGTTTTACGCTCTAACATAATATAAAAGATAATTCAAAAAATGTATGTAAAACAATTTACAGTTTCTGTGTGTATACAATTATGCAGCCATCCTAAGCATATACTGCTAGATACTTCAATAATAGGAAAAAAAAAAAGAGCTAGGATAAGTAAATTGGAGAAATTAGAGGGGGTTTATGCTTATTCCAATAATACCCTCCTAAACTAGGAAAAAGATTAATGGAAACATTATTTTTCAAATATAAAGTCTAACATGAGTCTGTGTAGTATGAATAAGAATACATCCCATATTAATATTCCACAATGCTATAGCTCATCCCTATGACAAAAATTTTGATGTGAACAGAAATCAAATTAGATCAGTTATAACAGTGCTTTAATTAAGACAGGTCCTTTTTTTTTAACAGAAGACTAAATGTCTAAGCTTTAAGACTTCATTTTTTAAATATAAACCTGGCAAAATGATCTAATTATCAATTAGTTTTACAGTTTCTGGATTTATTCTACATAAATGCAATTTACCTAAATGCTCCCATATCAAACATTTAGCTTTTTTTTCCTTTCCTTGTTATGATGCAATATAAACATTTGAAGAATAATTCCTAAATCTCTTCTAATTGAATTCACACTGTGTAGAGATGTCCCACAGTGTGGCTCGGACTACTGATTCCTAAACCACAGACTGAGACCGTGTCCAGAGAGGATCAGGCTATAAATCACTCTGTTAGAAATCTATGATTCCTTCCAAAAGAGTTGGTCAGAGCCTGTGAGGGTGCTCTCAACCCCTCCAGTCTGGGCAAAAGAACTAGTTACACTGTAGCTCAAGCATGCAATCTGAATCCACTCTGGCAGGGGACCATGTAACGGTATTTTATAGCCTCAGACAAATTTATCCAAACGAAAGATTTAACAGTCTTCATGACCCGATACAGTGACCAAGTTTTGTTCTACCCACTACTCTCCCCAGGTCAAGTCAAGTCACACCCACTGATTTAATATAATACATCCAGCAACAGAGATCGTGTCCCATAAAGAGGAGACCATAATGTCAGGTAGCATGAAGAGCACTGATCAGCAGAACAGAGCCTTTCAAATGTAGTCTGAATGTTATTAAAATCAAATCAAAAAATGAGAAGCTTTTATTGTCATTCAACCTACAGTACTAGCTTAAAATAGAATCTAATTCTGGTTGGTATAAAATATTTTAACATTAAAAGTTCTATTAATACCATTCAATAATATATGCCTTTTTAAAATATTACAGATACGTCAATTTTTGATTAAGATTAAAACTTCTCTATGAGAAATTACTTCATTATGTCCTCTGATTAATATAACAGTCTATTTTTCATAAGTTTAAATAAATGAGAGTGTATCAAAGAGTCAAGTGTAACAAGGAAGACTATGCTCATAGAAGTCCATCAAACTTAAGGTGCAATTCCAGCAGTGTTGCTACTTCATTGCTGCAGCAATATAAAACTAATAGTGGCACAGATTCTTCCCTATGAAAACTTTGCTCTGCACCAGCAGAATGTCAAAATTTCCATTCACATTTTTAACACTACAGCTACATTTTTCATTTATTCTTAGAAGAAAATTGCCATACATCTCCACATTTACCATTTTGTGGTGTTCTTCATATTTTTGATTTAGCATTTATGAGCTTGCTTTTAGCTAGGAGTTTATTATTATCCATTCATAGGAAACCAACAAAATAGTAAATTATGTATTTGAAAGCCATGCTGGCTGACATTTTTAAAGTTCATTGGACTTTTTTTTTTTTTTTTTTTTTACGGAGTAGAAATTTGTTGTAAATACTCAAGCTCTGATAACTGATTCCCATTTAGATGTCATTGAGACGTAAGTGCAATGTACTTCCATTAATATTTCATTGTGTAAGTGTTCCTTGCTTTGACATTGCCATCTTGTAGTTATTTGTCCTACATCTAAAGAGCAATATGTAATCAGATAGGTAGATTGGACTTCATTATCTGTCACCGCACATTCTTAGCATAGAGAATGTTATTAACACATAATTGCTTCTGTTTTTTCCCTTATGGAAAGATGAAGAACAATACATAACAATATACAGACTCATTAAAGAACAAAAAAATAGTTGACAATAAGCGTAAAACTGTCAAATACATCAAGGTTCTGGATTCAAAACTTTCCACTGACTATAACCCATGTTTAACTTATAGATGAAGACAAGCTACATTTTAAATGTAACAGAATGTTTTGTGATTAATTTGTGATTGTATGTCAAAATACTAGGTTTTTATACCTAATGTACAACAGAAGATGCATGTTAACTAAATAGACACATGCCTTTTTCCAAAAGAAAAAAAAAAAAAGAAAAGTTGTTCTTGGCTTTGCTTTTTGAATGGATGTCACTGTAAAAAACAGAAAATAAGTGGCACTACCAGGTATTTCAGGTGAGATTACTTCAATATCTAATATAATGAACTGTATAAACTGTATGTTCCTAAATTGTTCAATAATTAGGAGCAGAACTTGTGGATGCAGATGTAGTGTTACATTTTTTCCCATTCTCCCTAAGATGAAGTTTGCTCTGTGTTGTATTAGGGTAAATTAAAGACATAATCCAGAGTCCATTCAGAAAGAAGAATCCCACTTTAAATAATTGAAATTGAAAGTAACTTAAGAACGTTTATCTGTAAAAATAGTTATCTTTATCTACCATTACAAACTTCATAGGTAAATAGAAAGAACCTCTCATACTTTGTCATATATAGGGCTGATATTGCTTATTAAAGTTCCCAGTTAACTAGCAATTTGGTAGCAGTTGAAGGAAATGTTGAAGTTAAGCAACTAGAAGAAAACACTGACACTGCACATCTTCCGTGATTCCCATTTCCATATGCAGGGTGATCTTTAGCTAATGTACCTGCTTCAGGAGCTGAGAAGGAGACCAGGTGAGTCTGCAGCAGCATTCTCCCCTTGTCAGCAACGCAGAGCACAGTAATCAGGGTTTCCAGGTGCAAACTGGGTCTGTATCATGCCATTCGTTTCCGTTCCTGCATCAACTCAGGTTGCTTGCTCTTTGAGGAGGAAGCAGATGACAGAAAGCAAGTTATATTGACAGTCTGACATGAGGAAATTTTAAATTTGCCGTACAAATCCTGAACTGTTCCTGTATGGCTTCCTTAAGCCTTCATAGAAGTATCTAGTCATTAAATATATTGTACTATATTTCCACTTTACAGTGTGCTATAGGTTTTTTTTTATCAGCAATACCTAACCACATTGTGGATGTTATTGAGGGAACAGCTGCAGAATTTGAATCCTGTGTGGGAAGGAGTTGGTGCTTCTGGCACAGGGGAAGAAATAAAAAGTGTTCAGGGCCTCTGGGAAGTTTCTGCTGAAAGAACAACACTAAAATGATTTCAGTTGTTACCATTAGGTTTCAGTCCCAAGCCCAAGCTTTGCTCCTCTGAAGTAATGCTCCACATTGTCTGCAGACTCCAGCTGCTTTCTCACTGAGGCTGTATTTGCTCTGTTCTGATTTTTCCACCCCCTAAGGATCTGTACTAGATACTGCACAGATAGCTGGTGAGGCGCTGGGCTGGATGGCCCTTGGTGCTTAATCAGATGTGGACAGGAAATACCACGTCAATTATCTTCATCTGTTCCTGTTACCTTAGCAGGTTTGTACATGCTGCGGCTCACATGATAAATGCCCCAAAATATACTTTTAGGGTAAAAATCAGTCTGTGACAAACAGAAAGGCAAAACCAGCGGTGAGCTGTGTTGGGGAAGCAAGTAGTAAATATAACAGAAAAAATTACTATATTTCATTGAAAGTAAATGGTGTTCAGCTGTAATCATCATGAAGGCTGATTTTACCTTTACCAACTTAAATCACAACCCACTCAATTGAAATGAATGACATGATCAATATTGAAGTAGAGTCAGCACGAATGAAATAATGATCATATCCACATTTTGAAACTGACGTTTGACTCTGCACGGAAATATACTATCTTAACTTTACTACCATACGTTGTGAAAAGAAATAAGCACCAGCAGTCAGAGTACGTAGTGTTTTGTCCTGTCACCAACAGCCAACGTGCACAATTACAGTCCAAATTGTGCCTAGAGAGTCGTGGGGATTGCATGCATATGTAATCACTATTTTCTGTAATGAGTGTGAATTTTCTTTTTTTTCTTTCTGGGAAGAGTGTGCTTCACTGTCATCTCTTTAATTTTATATTTAGTTATATTTGCTTATATTCTTGTATAAGATCTCTTCAAGAAAGAGGATACAAGGGTGAAAAAATAATTTCTCTTAAAGAGATTTTATAAAATAATATAAAGAAATATAAATATTATAAATAGTTAATATAAAAATAATTACATAAAATAATTATTTAAATTAAAGACTTTGAGCGATATTTCCAAGTACACTGATTTTATTACACCTCAGTTCTTCCTCTTCCTTTTTTTAAGATTCTTATTTTGATAAGAAAATGCCCCAGAAAGGACCAGAGATTCTCAGCTTTTTATCAGGTTATTTTCTGCACACAGCAGAAATGCCCATCTAGTGTTTCTCAATAGGTGCAGAGTACTGCGAACTGCTGATTGTGCAGCAGGTGTTGTGCTCCTCATTGGTACCATTCACTCTTTGGTCAAGCTCAGGACAGAAGAGGAGAAAGCAGATCCAAGGTACCACTTGTAACAATTTCTAACAGTAGTTTTCAGACGTTCTAGATAACTTTTTTTTTTTCTTTGGGAAGGGACGTAACCAATGAATGATTCAGCTGGAGCTGAGCCACCTTCATAATTACAAAACAAAACATCTCAAAACACTTGGCATTTCAGTGTAGCAAAATCCCAATTCTAGCATTCTGGTACAGTTCCTTGGAAATTGAATAGAATACTTCTGGGATCTGTTTATTAAATTTGTGCCACATAGACTCTGACCTTTCAAAACATAGAAAAGATCATGTGGCAAACCACTCCCAGGAGTGATTTTTATTTTGGCTCTGACCTGTCCCTCTGACCTTGGGAGAAATGCTTAATATATACATAGCAGAATAACCACATTTCTTTTATTCGTTGAAACAGGAGAAACAATAATTTTTGAATATTCATATAGTTCTCTTTAAATATATATGCAGAGCAGACTATTGCATGAGACTTTTATAATTCTTGATCATTTAACATATAGGTCAGTAGAAAACATCCATAATTTAGATCCAATTTCCATCTTTGCAAGCCCACAGAACACAATTTCTGACACTGACTTGTATTAAAAATGGTAGAAAATGAGATGCTCTTCTTCATTTATAGGGCAGCAATTATGCATGGACCTACTTCACTGGAATTCTACATTTATAACTTCTGCTTTCCTTATCTTTAAATGTATTGACTTTATCAAGTTATTACAAATGGACCTGACAGACTGCTATGGTTATGGCTATAGGGTTACTAGTGTAGCTTGTTTTGAATTCCTTGTAGTAGTTAAATTTTAATTATTGGAGTTGGAATTATCTTTCAAAAATCTCTCCCATATTTTTGGAAAGTCTGGGTTGATCTGCTTCCAGCAATGACAACAGGAAAGAATAACTGAGCTTTTTATTACTTCTTTCAGTACACATGCAAAGTTTTCCCTTGGCCCTTTCTTTGAAACAGAGTGGGAAATTTGACAGGATGAATTATAGTGCAATGAAAGAGATTCTTGAATTTGTCCTTATGAGAAGACATTCAAATTTGACATCATTATAAACCCCTGGAAATCACCATTTGTACAGAACTCCTTTGAAGTTTCCTGATACCATTTCAAGAACATTGTCTACACTGAGCATGGCCCAGAAAGCCAGATTTCAATCCCACTCCCAGGCCTGTGAATCATGCAAGGCAGAAGATAAACAGATACACACATATACTAAGGTAATCACGTATATAAATCTTGAGCTTCTTGCCATGATTTTAGAAAAGAGTATTAAAGAATAATTTCAACAGCAAAAAATAAGGCCAAGGAAGATTAACAAAGCATATGGGTTATTTCGATGTAAGAACTGAAAAGGAATTGTAAAATCACAAGATAGGGTCAAAAAAGACGATTTATTCCAGGTACCAGAAGCTACCAACAAACAAAATCTTGCACCACCAGTCAGATTTCAGTTGCTGCCACTTTATTTGGAAAGCATTGGCAATGAGAAGGACTGAGCTAGGTGCATACTGGAATTTAGAGACTGGGGGCTCAAACATTTCACTAGCAACAATCTGACGTATGTTTTAACTAGGTGATACAGATCAGACCCACCTTCCTTAATACAGATGGGTCCTTGACAATGAAAATCATGTTCCATTTGTAGAGGAGAGATGAAGGCAAGCATGGCCTGACTAGGTGTAGGTACAGTGAGTGGTTTTTGAATCCTGCAGTTAAGAGGCTCAGCCTGCTCAAGGCTGTATCACCCTTTGGGCTCTGTTCAAGGCACTGAATCCTGAAGTTACTTGAAGTTCTGTAGTCCTTAGTCCAAGCTTTGATCTTTCTGCTTCCTTTAGATGTTTGCCCCTTTCTACTTTTCAGGTGGCTAATTTGTTATTTTCATTTACTTTTCAAAGTAGGTACCTCGCTTTGGGTAATACAGAGTTTATCTTATGTGTTTGAAATAAAGCAGTTTTACAATTTCAGATAGATTTTCAAGAACACAAAGGTGACTAAGAAATAAATAACACTTAAATAGCTGAATATTCTGTATTTTTAGCTGATTCACTGTCAAATTAAATACAGGTCTTAAACAAAATTCTTGTATTAATTTGTCACTCTGAGAGGCAAAATTAGATCGGTACAGATTTTGAAATTTAAGAGCAGATCTAAGGCAACTCTCTTGGTATATCAGTAGTATAAAAAAAAGCCCAGCTCCTACTCTACCTTCTGGCTCACAATATCCATATCCACTGCTACACAGTTTGAAGAGTAAATCTTGCCCTGCTTTAATCCCAGAAATGGAAACTACTGATTTTTAATAGTTAAATGTGCCATAGGAAATGAACACAATAAGTCAGCTGCACTTTCCTTTGTATCAGCTTTTCAAGTCTGCATGTAGCACAGGCATGTCTGTTTTTTCATTGACTGCTACATTTTCTGCCATTTATAGCCATGTTAACAATAAGGTAATGGAAAAGGGAAAGTTGTTCTAATATGAGCAAAATTTTCTGCAGATATGTTTAATCCAGAGTGTCCACTGAAGACATGGAAAGTGAGTGTGAGAATGAATCAATACAACACATGCAGAAAATCATATCCTTTGTTTGTCCTGATAAGAAACCTCATGCCTCTGCTGGGGTGTACATGCACAGAATGCAAACACGAGAAAAGAAGTGGAGAGGAGCCATTCAAGGGTGAAGATCAGTAAAATTCATCTATTTTTATTGTGTCTGCTGCTTTGCCACCAGAATTTATGGAGGACTTTGAGTCACACCATCCATCATAGACAAATACTGAAAAGACAGAAGATGGAACTGTGCTGTTCTGGAAAAGCAAACATTCAAGCACATCACATGAATTCTTTTTGCACACAGCTATTTTTGATTTTCCTTCCTTCATTATAATGATAATAATCTGTAGCTCCTTATTCCCACGTTTTCAAAGCCTGATTTTTAAAGGCTCCTTAATGTGGCATTCTGTTACACAAATACAGACAGACTCACTCTTCTTTCATTGCATTTGATCCAGCCAAAGACTAATCATATGCATCCTAGAAGCCCATAAATAATCTTATTAATATATGTGAGTGTTCCTGTATACCTATCTGTACAGCTATGCCTTTACACTTTACAGGGTCATTGTTGACATCAGACATTGCTTAGCAATACTGTGAGAGTCCGATTTTATTTTTCCTTACTAAAACTGTCATACTGATAACCACACAGACTGCAGACTGAACCAAGCATGCACATCTGATTACTGAATTGCTTGTTGATAAGGAGTCATAATAGACATTTGTTTGATGGATAAAGCCAAATATATTTGTAAAATGCACACTGTGAGCACATTTCATTTGACTGTTTCCATCATACTCAGTGCCTTTCAGTTAGTGGATGCCTGAACAGACAAAGTAATGTTTGCTGGAGCTGATAGAAAAGATAGCTCTACCTAATATAAAATACTACGTCAACTAATATTAGTGAAAAGCAAACATCCAAGGCTCTTCCTCTTTCTGCAATCAGCTTGTTAGAAGCTGGAACTATAATGCCAACCCCCCCCCCCCTTCAAGGAGAGAATGAGAATAGGAGTGAGATCTCAGCCCCCTCAGCTGCTGATACTGCCTTTGCTACAATCTACATGTGGACTGACCAGTCCCATATAGCAGTTTGGTTAAGTTAAGCCTTGGCTCCAGCCCACTTACATGCAAGACTGAACAACAATGCTCTTCTGAGACGGAAAAAAAGTCCTACTTAATATTATGTTAATTGAAATTCCTAAGTGGTACTCATGGAAATACAGGCAAGTACATCCTTCAAAATTAAACTTGAAACAAACACAGTAATGTGGTCAAAGATGTGAGAAGAGTGGGGTTGAATAACAGCAGAAATAGATGTTGCTATGCCTTATTAGGAAGCACAACCCCGAAAGTACGATGCCAAAACCCCAGGTAAGATTGGTAATACAACCAGGTAAGTAATTTTATTTAACTGTCCTCTTTGTAAAAGGACCAAGCATGTAGCTAAAGATATTAGGGAACTATTGCTGAAGGTTAACTAACAAATAAAGACTAATGGGAGTAGATATTTGAAATGGTTTGTTATTAAAAAAAAAAAAAAAAAGACTGGAGAAATAATAATGGGGGAGCACACAGTTGCTCTTGGCCTTCCCATTCATAGATCTTATGCACATGTAATCAGTCAAGAAGAGACAAAGAGAAAATACTGCTTTTTAGCAAAGAAGTTCAGTATCTATGTTGATCAATGACCGTGGAAAATGACACAATGATAAAAAGGGCCATCTTCTCATATCACTAATACATACCATCATTGAGCAGCTCTGTTTTCGATGACTGGACTTTAAAGTGTAGCAAAGTAGGCACCACTTATTATGCTATCAGACTTTAAATCAAAATTGAAAGTTTTAAATCACTAACAGCTCTATGGAATAGTGTATACTGCTACGTGTTTCTTAAATGTAATTTCATAGCCTCAGTGCTCATGCACTGAGAAGCAAACAGATAAACTTTCAACTTCAAAGCTATTTATGTATGTAGGATAAAAATGACAAGAACAGCATATGCGTGGTTCATATAGCCCTCTTCACTTTCTCTGTTCCTCAGGAAGTATCCCATTAACAGCATTACTTTTTTTTTTTTTTTTTTTTTGGGGTGGGGGGGTGGGGGGGATATTTGTTCTTTTTACTTACATTAGGACTGTTTTCTACTGGTTTATTGCTCTTTCTGTAGTGTTCTCATTCTAGACTCTACCTTTACCACAAGAACATCAAAGGCCAAACAGCCCCATGAACATGCCCACACAGCTTCATGGTGCAAACTTGCACCTTTACAGGTCATAAATTGTCTTATTGGGGGAATATAAACAACCTTGGACTTTGAGCACTACACTACAAGTAGCCTTTAAATCAAGATATCATGTCAAATGATCTACATTTTTCTAAGACTTCTACCCTCTAGGCCATCAGATTTGCACTTTACTTTCTATTACTACTTTTTTATTAAGGAAACTTAAATCCTGTTGAGAAGAACTTATTTAGGTTGAGCTGTCACCTTTAGCTTCAGAACATTAAGTCTTGACAAATGCTTCTTTTGAAGTCTGACACCTGTTTCTTTGGCATTTCCCACTTTCAGGAACTCACTAGACTATAATAATACTCAGCACAGCAGAAGTAAAGAGAATGAATTAAAGCAGAAATGCTTTCAGACGTGAAAGAGCAGTACAAAAGAGCATCTTTTTGCTCAGGTTTCCTCAGTAGTTTAGATAGAACCTCAGGAGAGCTCATCTCGTAGCTGTATGTTTTTTTCTTTAATGGGAATCTAAAGCCCATGAAACAAACCAGATCAGCAGCACCAGAGACCAAATAATTCTATCTTAAAACAGATACAGATCAGCAGAACAAACCAGGTTTCTTTGCAGATACTTTCAGAAGTACAGGGAAACATCCTTATTATTAGTCCTTTTCTTAGGCCAAATACAAGGTGTCTGCTCTTTCTGTAACTGAAGTGCTTGAAGAGAATGTTTCTAACATACTCTGAGATGTGATTCTGTTAGATTTTCCTTTACCTTTGGCTTCATGAAGATTTTGATAGTAAATATCTTTAAATATTTATTTATCAGTTTGGGGGGTCTACATGTAGAAGGGAATCCATAACTCACTTAAATCATTGAAAACAACTGTCATGAACTCTCTCTAAGCTTAGAGTAGATCTACAGGACCAGATCCACAGTTCATTTACCTCTGCCATGTATTTACACACCATACCTATGTTGTTTCATTTTATTCCCTAGAGTTTCAGGTATGAATCTGCAACAGAGACTGAGGAATATTTTCATTAGGAAGTGGGTACTTGAGTTAATTCCTTTGAAAAATCCACCTCGTCTAGATATTTCAAAACCTGCTTTCAGTCTTACAAAATAGATTCTATACAGACAATATTTTTTTCTGTGACCAACAACAAATTCAGTCTCTTTTTGTGAAGGATTCACCATGATGGAATATATATTCAATCGCATCCCAAAACCTGTAAGAATCTTAAACAAAACCTGTTAGATTTATTTTATTGAAGAAAGGGATGTCAAAACACCTTTCAAAAGTAGATAACAGATAGCATTGCAACGCTCCTTGAATTCTTTACCAAAAATCTGCTAAAACGTATAAACAACTTTCAGAACAGCAGCAATTTTTCTAATCAAGCTGACCATCTTTCAGGACTGTGTTTTACAGCAATTTTAAACAATGCTTATACCTGCTGGGGATTTTGTTAGCAGGGCTGGCAGTATTATCTTTTTTAAGAGTGCTTGGCACATTCTTTATAACATTTTTAATCTTTTGCTAAATTTGCTAATCTTTAGCCAACCTGGCTGAAATATTCCACACAAGGCTTTTTGCCTTGGAATGAGATTTTGGTAAAGGTTTAGCTCCAACATTTCAGGCAATTCTGAAAATAACATTAAAGAGCAAATGAATTTGTGAAAACGATGTCAGGTACTCAATGCAAAGGTGAAGAACACAGCTCCCCAGCTGAGAAAACACAGAACTCACCAGCAAGAGCACGGGGGATGCAGTGCAGCAGCAGTTGCTCACACCCAGCAGCAGCCAACAGGACTGTTCACTGTCATAAGCTCCACAGCCTGTGCATTGCAGATCTTTTAATCAGACCAGTTGTGCAGAAGGAAAGAAGTCTTTTCCCTGTGTAACAGAAGCCATTGTGGCTGACAGAGGCCTGGACCATTCCCTTGGCCCATAGCCATGAGGCACCGACAGCAGCAGGGTTTCTGGTCTCCCAGAGTGCAGTACGCTGTGTGGTGGGATAGCTCTGTTGAGTCTATGTTCACACATGGGATCCCAAACAAATCACCTCTTAGCCTGTTGGTGGGTCTCTTGGTTGTTCCTAGCGGGCTGTACGGGACAAATTACCATCTGAAGACTCCCACTTTACCACTTTGAGTGTTAACTTTTCAGTCCCAAGTTCTCATGCGTATGTATTTACGCACACTGAGAGGTCACTGCTCTTATTTATGTGGGTAGATGTGAAATGGAATTTTTTGTGGTTGGCAGATGCATACATTATAAAAACTGAGTACATCAAAAAGGCTAACGATCAGAAAATTATACAAGCATATATATACACATATACACTCAGTATATATATTTATAAAGCAAGTTAAGCATCAAATTTAAACTATTAAGATATATGAAAACTTTATGTAAGTAAAATACATTATTAATTACGCTAGATTTAGGATACACTGAAAAAATTTCATCCCTTATAAACCAGTTATATCATTAATGTTTAGTGTTTTTTAAACTCAGTATTTTTCTACATTTAATAGACTAAACAAGGTGTTGCATGTTAAATGTGAAAATACGTGTGACAATAACTGTTTGGGCATGACTGCTGCAGCAATCATACCATGTTGATCAGTAGCTATGCAACTGACATCACAATTTTGCTCACATACATCATTTCAACCTAAGTGTTGCGTCAGTGAGGCTACTGCTTAGGGTAGCAACAGAACAATTCAAACCCCACCCTTTATTGCTGTATTTGTAGCAGGAAACAAGTTTTGAGCCCTTACAAACTAGCTTGTTAAATGTATTCAAACATATTTATTACCTTTTCAGACATACATTCCTAAAAATTGTGGCCCTCCTTTTAAAATTACTGTATAAATTTCCATCATGTGTCCCAGCCATGTGCATCACAGCTAAGCACTGCTGCAACTGTGGTGTTGCAGGTGGGGTTTCAAGGCTAATTTCATTATACAGCTGTGTGCTTCAACTTTCATTTAACATTGCCAGTTCTTAACTAGCGAGCTTAGTCTTACCTTGCTGGATAATTTAAAGAAAAGTACATCCCTTCTTAATTATCTGAATGATCTACAATGCATTTCATGCCTGAACAAATATAATTAAAACAATTGAAATCATACTAGCCATGCAGAAAATAATCAAACTACTGGCTTAGCTCTTGGTGAGAACTGGTCACTTTTCTAATTTTGCAATGAAAATGAAAACCCAGCAATGTTGTAAAGCATTAACACTAACATTGGTGTATTTACAGCCCAAATTACTATTCTGTTTTAAGCTATGCTTTTTGCTAGAAGACATGCCCAAAATTATTCTCAAAGCAACACACAATCATAACTGAGACATTTATCTTACTCCACACCTTATCAGAAGACTTTGTAATACAAAATTAATAATCAAACATTAATACTTTCTTGAGAAAAAAAATAATCAGAATTTTAAAAAATCCAGGAGCAAGCGAATAATCTCAAGCTTATGGTGGTATTCTGTAAAGGATAAAATAACAAAATGTGGATTGAAGAACTGCTATCTCTCTGGCCCAGTCAAGTATGTAAAACATCCTTTCGTCACCAGAAGGTTTTGGTACCTGCATACTTATTTCTTTTGATAATCATAAAGGTGTATATAAAGCATATCAAGATAGCTCCCAGAAATGTGGTTTTGAATCACTAGGGAGCATGATAGGCTGTGGAGGTAAAATGCATTTGATAAGGTCTGGAATCTATAAAAGCATTAAGAAGCTGCAGCCATAAAAATGCTTGAAGTGGAAAGGGAAGGACAGTGGGCACAGAGCCGAACGGCGCAGGAGCCAGAAGCAGGTCCTGGCACAGAAGTGAGACACTCTCTGTACATCTTGCCCTAGTGAGACATGAGCTTCAGACTCCTGTCTGAAGGCAGTGGGTGACTCGTCGCGCACATAAGCAGGCTTTGTGTTGGTGGCCGTGCTAGCCAGTGGCTCCCGGGCTGCCCAAAGGAGGTGCCGGTGCTCCGCGACCCCTGCCGTCTCCACTGTGGGCTGGCTCTGGGCTCAGGCTCTGCAGAGCTCCTGGGCCGCTGCAAGGAGCTGCTGTTTGCTGCACCAAGTAACTTCCCCAGTCACTCAGCGGGAGCAGGAGCTGCTGCTTTGTGGTAAGCAGCTGATTAGCTGTGTCGCGCTTTTGTGTGAAGCAGTAGCTTCCACTGAATTCCTACAGGGCGTTCGAAATACAGTCATTTGCCTAATGATTTGGCAATGACTTGGAACTGCTTCATCTGAAAGAGAAGAGGCATGGCGTATTGTGATCTATTGCCTCCCTCGGTGCTCGGGAAGTGTGGAGGCAGCAAGACAGCTGTCGGGGCCACCAGCGCTGGAGCTGGACCTTGGCGACCCTTGAAGATATGGGGGAGAGTGGGGGCACCCACAAGGGCTCAAGGCAAAGGCAAGGCATTGAAGAAGATGAAGTGGAAAGGAGAAAAAGACAATGCAGATGCTGGGAGATCAGAGATAACGGTGATAATGACTGCAAATAGCCATATCTGCTAGCATGGGAGTCGGCATGTATTTTAAAATACCTTCGGAGTTGACATTATCTGAGAGGGCTAATGGACAAGGCAGAAGAGGGACTCAAAGTGGTGGCAACACTTTTATCTCCTATGACAAATTTGTTTGAAGATTTTTATAAACAAACATGTCAATTATGATTTTTTTTTTTTTGTACCTGTACATTATTTTCCAGGAATTTAAGTCTATACAACTTCTAAATATGCTACTGTGCACATGTATTATTCATGTTTACAGTCATAACTATAATTATTTCAGTGTATATGAGTTGTACAACTAGCATTAACTTTGCAGAGGACATTCTGAACTGATAGAAAGGCTACTTACAAACACGAATAACAGCAATAAATCCACTTTGTATTATAGAAGATTTAAAATATTACACTGCTGCCAAAAAACTTTGTATTAGTAAATGTGGATTATGACAATATACGCAAAGGGAAAGAGAAATCTTAAAAAAAATGTATCATGTGAAACTATTTATGAAGTCTAAATGAATGTCATAAAAAAGAAGCCACAGAAGTGCTAATAAATCAAAAAATAGTTGAAAATCAGTATCATATTTTGCCTATCATGATCATTCTGCTGCACTCTTAGTTCTGTAGCAGTATTTGGATGACACATGACTAGAGCTGAGTACTTTGTAATGAATAATTTATTTCACCAATTTTGCCTCTTTTTTTCTGTGACATATCCATGAATAAACAGATCACGATTTTCTTTATTCATAATTCAAAGTTCTCTGACAGCCCCTCCTCAACCCACTTCCCCTTACAGTCTTTATATTGCTCACATGGATATTCCAGATTTTGAAGCTGGGATGGGTTAGAATTGGAGCTATGTAGTTTAGTTGTGCGTGGTCATACACCATTGTTTCTGTTCCCCAGTGGGACTCTTCTGAAGTAATTGGGTGTGAATGTTTATGGAGAATAAATTAAACTTTGCTTTTTGTGATCCTGAATGTAAAACCAACTCTGCATTGGCACCAATAAAATGCAGAAGAAACTCCACAGAAAGCTGACACACAAAAGGCATGAGCACAGCTGAAAGGAATACATTTAAAAATTCATATGAATATTCATAGGGATTTTTTTTCAGTATGTTCTCAAATTGAATGTTATGAAAAAAACCTTTTTCCTTAGTAGATTCAACTTTGGTCTGTTCACTTTAATGAGGCCATTGGGAACACTTCAGTGGTTGGAAGGAAGGACAAACTTGGGGCTCTTGTCATCTGGAGTTCAGCCAGTCTTTTTGTGGGCCCGAGCCTAAAGGCATCTCTTTTCTATACTGTAGTTGGGCTCCTCAATCAAAGCAAACGGTGAAAATTTTGGAAGGCTCAAGCTGCAAGATAAAGCAGGGCTGTTTCCTGGATAGGCTTATGGAGAGAAGGAGGGGTGCACCCTCCCTGGTGTAAACTAACACTAAGGAAGCGTTTTGCTGCTGTAGAATAATCAGTCACTTAATGTTTTGATGATAATTTTGTATTATGCGTGAAGCAGGTTTCTACGTGCCACATTGGGAGGCAGTGCAGAAATACATCATCACATTAGTCAAACGGAGGCACTGTGCATTCCCCATATGCCTTGCTATCTCTGCTCGGTAGGTGCTGAAGGGAAGAGAGGCAGCCCTAGATTTCTATTAACAGTTTAGATGGATTTCTAAGGGATTACAGGCTTAAAAAACATCAAAATCCATTCCAAGAGAGGTCTATACTACTAAATATAATATACTTTTAGCATAAAGTAAGTTTAAAGATAGACAAAGTAAAACAGCTGGGATAAAAATTTCAGTCAGAAGTTACGTTCCATAAGCAGAAGTAATGCTTAAGGCTGTTTTGCATTAGTACATTTGAAGCACATTGTTTCCTAATCTACTTCGAAGAAATGTTTAGGGATTTTATTAACATAAAACAAGATAGTGAGAGCAAATTTGATATCAATTAACATACTAATTAAATGTCACTTAGTAGTTTTAGCAATTACTTGATATTTAATTAACCGCTTGAATACCTTGGGAGATCCAGATTATTGTACATGTAATCAAAGGGCAATTCTTCTGCCCCTATGGGTATATGCTGCATGTCAAGACAATCTGTAGATAGCAACAAAAAATAACTTTATGCACTGTGACCCCAGGTATGCTGAGTTGCTGTGTAGCCAGGAATTAATTTACTAATTTGAATGCACTAAGTATCAGTTAAAAAGCTTAAACATACCTCAAGTGATTAGGGACCTACATAAACAGCATGAACAACTTACAAAATACCAATGATTTTAGTTCAAGCCACATTTTAAATTCATACTGCAAAACTGTCTTGGCATTTATGGAACTTGTATTCACCATCAGGTCCTTTTACTTTTAGCAAACACCTACAAGGATTGGAGAGCAAGGAAGCAAATATTTTTAGGAAAAAATTACTTAAGGAGAGGAAACACGTACCTGAAGTCTTCTGGACCATATTCACAAAGAGACACCAACTTTTGGACAAGAGAGATTTCCCGGTGGACCATTTCTGCACTGTTTTTAGGAAAAAACCTCTTAATCACTCACAAAACGGGCATGATCTCTGCCTGATGAATTGCCTTCTCCTACAGATAAGTCTCCTTCCTCCTACTTCTTTTGGAGCTGCATCTGTGTTGTTCACCTCATGCTGTCATATTGCACCGTGCTACTAATGACTACTATCGCAACTTGTACTAGTCTCATGACTACTACAGCTACAGTATTAGAGTCACTCTTTCTCATTTCTGCCACTTTTCTAAATAGACATTAACAACTCTTAACTCATTTTTGATCTCATGCTTGTAAACCCAGGAACCTTCCCAATGCTTTTGATTATCTTCTCAATTGCTGCATTATTTATGCTTCCATTTCTCCCTGTGTATGTCAATAAGGAGAAACTGGGCAAAGTAACCTTTCTGTTCCCTTTCTAGCTTTTTCCCATTTTCTGTACAAGAAAATAGAACTTCCCTCATCTTTAAAGAAAAATATAACCTTTGCTATATCTGTGGTTTTGGTTATTTTTTTACTTTTTGTCTCTGCCTCATTTCTATATTCATTAAAGCTTTTTATTTACAATGTCTCTTCAGATCTCGCCAATCAGACCCCCATCCCTCTCACTCCACAGCAACCAATCTAAGTCTCTAATGATATCTTTGAAGTAGAAACAGAGAATGAATGCTCCTTCCTCCTCCCTGTTCACCTACCAGCCACATTAAAACAGCTCGTGACATGCCATTTACTTAAACTCTTTTCCACGTTTCACTTTTGTGACTTTGCTCTCCCTTGGTTCTCCTGAAACACCTCTAGTTTACCCTTCAGAGGTTGTTTGTCAGTCTTCTATCATTTATGGGTGGGGACTGCAGGGATTTCTTTCAAATCCCTGTGGTGTCCTCTCTTGACATATCCCATAACAAGGAGACTGAAAAGTGCTTGAATACTTCAACCTTTAAAAAGATTTACTTACATTTTGAGTGTAGGAAGTCAGTTGATCTCATTCACAGTTTACAAAGGCTGTTCGTCTCTTAACTATAGTTTCTTAACCAGAGCAGATTTGAAGGAAGTAGAGAGGGTGGTTTGGCATTTTCTGAGCTGCATTTTTCCCCTGGAATATAAAAAGAAAATGAAAAAAAATCATCCCATTTTATGTTCAATGAGACCATATCAATGTCAATGAAATTCTGTTTCAAGGATTAAAAAAAAAAAATCAACCTGTATTCTTGGATTTAATTAAAAGTTCCACAGTAGTACAGCACAAGCTAGTCAAATGTTATGAGGTTTTAAATATAAATTACTTTATTTTTTTAATGTAGTCTTGTAATACACAGATAAAAATAATCTGTCAGCTCCAAAATATGGATTTTTGAACTTTATTGCATAAAATATTTAAATTTGCTTTGTTTTTACCCTGGTCTGAAATGGGAATGATTTTTCACCCTGCACAAAGGAACAGTGCTCTATTACATGTTAGGCGATGCACTGACCAGGAGGCTGAATTTTGCTTCCATGTGAAGCAGAAAGATTTACATGCTGAAAATATAAATATAACTCTGGTGCAACATGAAGAAGAGAATAAACTTCTTGTAGAGCAAAGGTATGAACTAATTGTGAAACTATATCCATTGCTAAGCTTGATTTGGTTTTATTTGTCTGATTTTCTCTCAATGAGATCCTGAGACCACTGCTGTAAGAGGAATGACAAAAGCACTAATGAACTGTCGTCTCAGAAGAATTTCACACAGATCAGCAAATACAAACCTAACCCAGCAGATAGCATCACACTAATAGACTGCTGGCAGAATGGTTGAGACCACCTCCTCTCAGAAGTATCCCATTCCTCTAGTTTAAGTCAAGGCCATTATCTGCTCTCCATTGTTGAACAGCAGATATTACAAGCTTAAAATATCCAGTAATATCCCAGTCTAATATTGCTATAATCTAGCATACAAATATTACTTATTTCAGTACAGAAGCTAACTGGGGAACATATTTTCCCACTATTAACAATGTTGGAAAATATAAACTAATACAGGAATCGGAAGCAAAAACATAAACAGAAGAAAACAATAGGTTACATGAATAAAATAAATACTTCCTTCCTATATAGCACTTTTTTTATCATTACATTTCAAACTCCTTTACAAAAACAAGATCCCTGTGAAAGTTGACAGGTTTTTTGCATTCTGTTGGCACATACACAGACACTGTAAGCATAGCCAATCTTCTGTGATACAAAGGCATAGCAAATGTTTCCATTAATATTTGCCCAGAACTTCTGGCCACTCATATCTTATCCCTATTTCATTGTGCACACATCATGTCACCAAAACCTTAACTCCTTCTTTATTCAGCATCTACAAACGTTTTTACATATCTTAAAAATATTGATTAAAATGACTGGATATTTACTTCATAAATTGTAAAAAGAAAGCTTTCACACTATTCAGGGACTTGTCTTTTTGCATGTACCAGATACCCTTCACCCTCAAACAATGTTTATAGATAATAAAATCATTCTAATAATTATTTACACAGATATCTCTCTATATTATTTAAACCTATGTTTACCAATATCCTTATACTTTAATAATATCCTGGGAAAGAAGAAAAAATACAACTCACATTAAAATTACCACAGGGGTTGAGGATTTGCATAGAAGAAAGGAAAACTAGTCTTTAATCAAAAAGGGCACAGTTACAAAAGGCATAATTTTGGATCAGAACATATCACAAGTTAGATATTTTTCTGTCCCAGCTGAGAGCAGTAATTGGAAAATCATGGTTTACACAAAAAATAATAATTTTCTTATGATCTGCCTTTCTTTCATGAAGCCTTGCATCTTCATCACTCAATTACAACCAGAGAGATTAGGGGACTCAATATATATTAGATTAAAGGTCACCTATTATTACAGAGAGGATTTAATTGCAATATTTACACAAATTCCGTACCAACCATAGGGTAGCATACTAAAAAGGGACAGGATATTCATTACTTACACTGTGGGAAAAAAATATACCTAAAACCAGAGCAAAACTCTTCTATAGCTTTTTTAAAAGAAAATTAGGAAATGGCGGTGGTTGAAAAATTGTTGATTAAATCTTGTTCCATTACAGAGAGTAAAAGTTGACTTGATTGCACTGCTGTAAAAACTTCCTAGGGGAAATTAAACTTGATAATCTCAAGGTGTTTCCCAGAAGACGCCATGCATTCGGTAATGTTCATTATAGTTTGCAGAATACCAGATAGAATTTGAAGTGAAGGCTCCTAAGGTTTAATCAATATAGACATTCTAAATTGTTCACAGTATAAAGCCCTGATTATGAAACAAAGATGCGGTTAACAGGGAAGCCACAGTACTTCAGGTGGATTTTTTTTGCCTGTGTAACTGAACTGGTTGGTTCATAGCTAAGGTAAATAGTGACCGCCAAATCTCCAAAACAATTTTTGTAACAGCATCATAGAGCGCTTCATTAAGCTCCTGGGACTTCTACAGCACTGCCTGTTTGCAGTGAGCAATTGTTAAAACCAGGTAGCGGATATTTTGGAGATTACTTGTTGCAAGATTTAAAACCTACACATTGCTGTTATAAATCATTAAAAGGCTCGCTATTACAAAATAGATTTTAAATGCTTCCTTTGGAAGATCATTAAGAGTATGAAGATTTCAATTTAGAAAAAAAAATAGCTGTCTGCTACCCATCTAAGTTTTAAAGCAAGACATAAAAGAATATTAAGCATAAACTGATATTGGTGGTTTTTATTGTGCGGTGTTATACTCACATGACAATCAGAAAAGGACAGAAATGACACATTAGCAGTTCAAAGCACAAAGAAAATTAATCTTCAATTTTGATTTAATGAGTTTGCAGCATCTGTGGCATCTTTAGATAAAAGAAGTTGCCAAATTGCTAATTGCGAAAATAATCCAGAGTAGCAGGTTTCAGTGCTAGTAAGGAAAAGCTGCCTAAGACCAAATGATTTCAGCTAAAGCCAAAGAGGATACTGACCCTCTCAAATCTTCAGTAGCTTGGACAAAGATCAAGGCGGTGGGAGGGGGGTGTGGGGGTGTGGTGGTGGTTAGGACTAAGAGAAGGACCTGGAAGTTCAAACAAAATGTAGCTGGAAACATTTTTTTTTGACTGAGCCAGGACTGGATTTATGGTTCTTCTCCATCTGGTGCTGGCTTGATGATGTCTATTCAGCACAAAAGAGAGATGATGCCCCCTGATTTTATATGGGTACATATGTCTTCCCGTTCCTTTGTTATACAAGGGATAATCAAGCTTGAAGATTCAAGCAGCTCAATCAGTAAGGGTCTATGAGATGGATGTAAAAGAAATTAAAATTTTGGAGAGCATTTTGGGAAAAAAAAAAATGTGTTTCAGGGCCATTAGCTCTTTGAGGTAACAGGGATCTGATGGGGACCCAGGCTCTGCAGGGTTCATTCTATTTCAAAAAATAATCACACTTCTCTGTTGTGCATCTGTTCCAGATTCTGGTCTTTCCCTGCCTCCTTAAGGGGGAGCTGGAAGGTTAATTTTTCATTGGTCTTCAGACCATGAGGAGAGTCTCCTCAGTCTTCCTAGAAATAAAAGGTGTCCCTCCCTACAACTTCTTTCTTTTTCACTCCCAGGTCTGTGGGAGAGCTTTTGTTGTAAGAAGAAATTATCTCCTCCAAGCAGCTTTTGTGACACTGATGTGTTGGCACAGGAAAACCTGAAAAGGAGCTGGACAACCAATGAAGAAAACGTGCACAGGATGTCAGTTTTGCCTTTTTAAATAGATTTATTTTTTATTAAAAGAACACAACTATCTGTCTTATCTCTCATGAATTTATGACAGAAGTGTGACCTGAAGCACCCATTAATTAGGTGGTAAAATAATTTGGAAATACATTTTTCCTGTCATAAAAAACAACACTTGTTTCGGTGCTTTTCCTGGATGTGTAAGGGTAATTAAATTAATTCCGTTTTATTGACTATATTACTGCTATTTTCCATAGGAGTGTTCTTCAATTTTTTTATTGTTATTTGGTAAAATATCTAGTGAAGAGGGTTTGATTTTCACAGGATTCCACGGGAAAAAGAAAAAAGAAAAGACTTAAAAGAAAATTATATTAAAATTTTATTGTATTGGATGAAGGTGATGTTAATAATTTCTCATACCTAGACCTTGCTTGTTCTTTTCCTGAGACTTTGGATGAGAAAATTATGACTTCCGTAATTAAAAAGTCTGAGGTTCTTCAGAAAAGAAAGTATAACATGTTCTGTTGAATCTTTCCTAGGGAGCACGGTTGAAACTGCAGGTCATTTTGTTCAAGAGAAAATATATTCTGCTGAGCTAAACTCAAGAATAAGAAAAGGAAAATTGCTAACTGAAATTCAAGATCAGCAGGTAATGCTAGTTATTGAACAGCGAAATAGATTGCTACTTCAGTGAAAAGAGGCCACAATTCATTTGGCAACTGGACTTCTTAGTCAGCACTTCTCATGAATGCTGACCAACAATTTAATTGCCACTAAAAGAAGACAGAACTTAAATTTACATGATGTGTACGTCAGAATCAATACAAAAAATTTCTATAAGAAAATATTAAGTCTTTGTTAATTAAAAAAAAAAAAATTTACTTTTAAGTTATGGTAAAACTGACAACAGAAGAAAAATTCAGAGTTACTATCAGCCTTTTCCTTAACTCATTTTCCACGCGCTGACTCCATAGCTCATTTGTAATTGTGACCTGATGTGACATCTTGATGGAATTTACTGTAAAACAGATTAAAATGATGTGGCAGCCTTATTTCTCTACTTTCCTGCTTTAGTTCTGTTGCCATTACATCTAAAATATTATTTAAACAGAGTCTTTTAGCACATGATCTTGTTTCTTAAATAGGTATGTCCAAACTGAGATTATAAACAGTGACAGGTTATTTAAAATACAAGTGCAGTGAATTATAAACATACGTTATGATGATTAGATTATACATGGTCTTAGAGACTTTACATATAAGTACTAAATCAGGCAATTACTCTTTTTAATCACTTTTAAGAATTGCTTGCTAACTTAAAGAACTTAAGTATCTTACTCAACTGGCATCTCATTGTGGATTCTGAAGCTAAAAAACCCCAATTATAAGATTATAGTTATGAAATTATTAAAATAAATTACAGAATTAACTTAAAATAAATTTTTGTTCAATTTCATTTTCAGATGAAGTTGTCAATATGATCAATGTAAAATAAAGTGGACAGTGCCAGAATTTAAAAACCACTGGAATCTGGAATCCCCATAACCTCTACCATTATGCACTGTAAGGGTTAGTTTAGGTAACATCTGATAATTTTTCTTGTCAAAATTTCAGAATGTTCTGCTGCAAAGTCTTATATCCAGTTAGAAGATCCAAGATTAAAACTTCAAAATTTACTTGGCCAGTTTTTAAACGGGAGCTGCAGAAACACTACAATACGCCTTTGACCAATTCATCCCAATGAATGTGAGGAGGTACTAGTGTTCTGCAAAGCTCAGTAGAGAAAGTATTATCAAGTGCGCCAATTGCTGAAGTCTGTTACAGGAAAACCAGACAATTCTGGGTTTTTTTTTAAGTCAAAAGAGTGAAACTATAAATATATTTAGGTAAACTCTTTATGCATTTATTATATAGATTGTATATACATAAATGCACCATATATAAAAATACTATTTATATAGAGAAGTATATAAATACACTTATATTTAATTATATGCAAATCTACTTAAATAAAAGTATATAAAAATATTATTTTACAGTTGCCTTGTAAGAGTTTTGCTACAAGAAACAACTTAACCATCACATCTTTGATTTATTCCCCATTTCTCTGCCAGAGCTGTGACTTGATTCTAAGTAAGAAGTTGACTTCCTTTTGATTGGTAGGTAGATGAATGAATAAATAATTCATATCAGGTTTCCTTCATGTTTGTGGGTAATGCTTGATCAGATTATAATGATTTGCTTGTATTCATTATATAGTGACCAAGAAATGCAAGTTCCTGTAGCCCTGTACAAAGGACTTGTTCCCTTGTGGTCGTGAATATTTTCAGAATTCCATTGCACTGAGTTTACACAGAATATTTTCCAATGACCATACGGCTCCTTGTAAAGAATGAACAATCAAGGTGGCCAAGGTTCCTCACTTCCTAGAAGGAAACTGATAATCCCGTCATTAAAGCTTGTAACATACTTTGAAGACTGTTTTCAATATAAAGCCTAAACAAAGTTAGCACCTTCATCTACAACTGTCCACTCGGAATCCAAGTTGGTCTTGGAAGCACATTGTAAATGTGTTAGGAATTAATCATCACTACCATGTTATGTAGGAAGCACTGTGACAGAGCACCTAGAGCTAAAAAAATGGGAGTGGGTGAGTGGCAAAGTTAGAAACTTGTCCTTGGTTGCAAACAGAGACAGTCAAGATTAGAATAAAGACATCCCAACCACAGCCTTGTCATCAGAGTGCTCTGAAAAAGTCTTACAAAAATGAAAATCTGAGTTAAGATCTGCTGATGATTTTCTACATTATCATCTTGTATGTTAGCAGTCCACAAATGCTTTCTGCCTTAAACACTAACATCTTAATTACTTCAAATGCAAGATCACGTGGGAATTCGTCTCCAAGAATAAACAGTACTTAAAGAATATGGAGAATTGAAATAATTGCTGAGAAAAATACGCTGAGATTTACATTGTCATCTTGAACTTTTAACTCCTCAGACATGTAGATTTAACAAACACATCCAATACTAAGTTCTAAATAAAATAAATAGTTTGCATAATTTATCTTCCTGCAGGGAAAGGTGAAGGAGATGAGTCAATGACAAGCACACTATACACACGTATTTCTGATAAAGACAGGAACATTCCCTGTTAGACTGCAGAGTTAAGTGGCAATGCTTTTAGAAATAGCATTGGTACAAGTGTCTGCAAAATTGGTAGTGTGCAAGAAAAATGAAACCCAAACCCATACTAAACTAAGTTTCTTAACATTATCCAAGGCGAGGAAATACAAAAAGCAAGCTTCTTACTTCAGTACCTAAACCAATATTGGGTCTGTTTACAAGCTGCCTGTAGAAGAGCATGGGGAGTAAGTACTCTGACACCAGCAGGCCTTTCCCATTTCAAAGGCACATAGAAGAAACAATGGGCAGGAGAGAATTCTTACATAAAAAAATAAGTATTATGTTAGGAATTTAAAATAAAATTTCTGCCTTGCCTGTCATTGTCTTTTTTCACCTGGGCTGATGTAAATTAACAGCATTTCATGGAGTTTCACTGGTGTGACAGTGATCAAAGCGAACTAACATCCAAACAAAACCAGTAAAGACACTTATACGTTCACCATTACTAGGGAAAAAGACTAAACGGTTTGGTATGAAAAAAAATAACGTTCTACATAGGTCCAGTGCTGCTCATTCTGCCACTTCAATGAAGTTCATAAATAACTTTAAATACTAGATCCACATGCTATAGGTATAGGGAAGGGAGTGAGGAATTGATTCAACTCAGAAAATTCTGATGCTATTGGCACATTTAAATCCATCTCTCTGTAAGTGTGGAACTTCGGGCACAAAATGACCATTGTGAATGATTTGCCTGAATTCAAGTCCATAGGATGCTACAGAACTGACTTTGACCAGATTAAAAATAACGCATTACTTATCACAAGAATCAGCATTCAGAGAAACTCAAAACAAAAATCCACATATTTTCTGTTTAAAAGATAAGAAAGAGACAATAAAAGCAAAAATCATCTGTTATTACAATGGTGAGAGACCAACAGTGGACATTCCCAGCAGTCTGTGCCAAGGCCTGCACTCTTTAACACATACATAAATGACAGCATATGGACAGCTGTTAACTATTTATTGCTTCTTGCACACAAGAACTAAGTCATCACATGAAGTCAAAAGCTAAGCTGAAACAAACAAAAAAGAAAGTGGTTCTCTGTATAACAGCTGACAATAAATCTTGACAAAGGATGTTGTGCAATACAGAAAATCTGTGTATCGAAGGCTGGACAATCTGTTGGAGAAGACCTCTGTTATACCAGATTATTTGGAGAATGTGCCATTACATCTGCTATGAATGTCTTGGGAAGCTACTATTGGAGAGGTGGCACAGGATTGGAATGAGCTTTGATGCAAATCAGTACAGCTGTGGTATAAATACGAGCAATACACATTACAATTAAAAAGTTAAGAAACCAAGAGATAAGATTTAGCTACATACAACAGTAAATGAAATAACCCGGGAACCATTTTCAGGCCCTTGGGCCAAATGACAGACACAGCTTGTTTCTGTTCAGCTAAATCCTTCCATTCCCAAAGCAGGGTATCCTGCCTGGCAGGGGGTGGTTCTTAGCCTATACTAATCCCCAAACTGTGCTCAAGCATCAAATGGGTTCTAGTCAAGTCATCCTGAGGAGAAAACATGCAGCAATTAACAATTTAACATAGGAACATGAGAGCTCACAGGCGTGTATGATGCAGCCATCACACCTAACAGTCCATCAGTATCAAAGGCATATACATGTTAGTGATACCAAGCTTTTGCCCTAGGCCTTGGATCCAGTATGGACCTTCATATATTAGAAGAGGGCTTTACATAGGAAGATGAAATTTCAAATACTTGTTATCCAAGTTAGAACCTCTCTAAAGGGGAAAACAACCCACATCATTCTGCTGTAGTGAGCATAAGTTAGGGCTTGCTAATTATTATGACTGACATATCATAATTCAATAACTTACTTTCTACATAAAATCAGCCCTTCACTATACAAAACCATCAGCGGGACTAACAAATGATTCCAAACTGTAAAAAGCTTCATTGCTGATCTAATTATGCTCTGCTTCTCACAGCTCTGGGAAGTGCAGAATAATCAGAGCACAGCATGCACCAGCTATGAATCCTCCCTTCCTCACAGCCAGCCCCTACACGGTCTGACAGACAGGGAGAGGATGCTGAGCAGCAGTGGTACATCAGCTCATCAGCCTTTTCTGAAAGGGGCCATGCTTTTAGGTAATTCTGTCTCCTTTATGCCCTTTGAGTAGTAGCATAAACCAAAGCAGCTATAGGTGCAACCCAGAAGGGTAGAAGATGACCAGAAGCTGAAATGATGTAACAGAACCAAGGGATAACAGGGGATATAGCTGGATGTGCCAGCTGGGGATATAGCTGGATGTGCCAGCTGTGCACTGTGGTAGACAGAAAAGAATGAAAACAGTTATGTGGAGGCCATAGGAAAGAAGTCAATCAGGCCATAAAAAGAAAGAACAGAGGCAGAATGCAGAGGAAGGGGGTCAGTAAGAGAGAGTGCATGTGACAAAGAAATAGAAAGAATTAGAGACAGAAGGAGGGGCACACAGATCATAAGGAGTGAAAAACAGAACTGAGAAAGTATCTCTGGGGTAGAGGAAAGGAAACTTGCACAGTCAAAAGACAATGAAGAAAAGAAAAATGAATGAGCAAAAATGAATGTGTAGAACAGAACTTATGCTTTTCCAGAAGAAGAAAGGGCAGAAAAAATGAAAGGGGAGAAAAAGCAAAGCAATTAATAAAAGGAATGAGACAGCAGGGATGAAGGGAGGGACATGAAAGGGATATAAAATGGCACAAGGCATACACATTGGAGGAAACGTGCTCTTTTATTTATTCATACCTCTATGTTATCCACCTAGCAAGCCCCCCATTGCTTCATAGATTTTTTTTGGGGGGAGGGGGGTGGGTGGGGAAGGGATGGGCTGGCAGCATGCCGTTGCTGGGGAATTTACTATAGCACTTTTTTCTTCCTGTACTGCTGGACATGTATTTATTGAAAATACCTGAGATAGTGGCTGGCACTTTTTCAGAAATGTCAATATCTGATTTGGAATAGAGAGAAATCTTTTTTTTTTTTTAAAAAAAAAAACAAACCTAAGGAAATTCAAAGAGGGGGATACAGATGAAGGAAGCGATTGGTGTCATTTGTCAGCAGTTACCAGCAGCCTGCATATATTCAGCTCCTATCTATCACCAAATACTTTTTCCTATTTGAAAGACATCTGAAACAGAAAAGAGCTACGCTTTATCTTTCCTGAATATAGCATTAACACTAGTAACACAGGGTTAATACTGCCTGATGAAATAAATACAAGTTCTCTAGAGGGAGTTGAAAAAACCCCACCCATTTAAAAAATAATCTAAACTAATTCTCATATCATTCAGATATTTTGTTGGAATTTTTAAGGTTTTCAAGAAACAAAAAAAGAAATATTTAACATTTTTACTTTCCTCTTTACCTGTGCCTTTCTATCACAATGATTTGCCAGAAAAGAGAGACAATTCTGTGAAAGCAAGGGCTATACATCAGAAAGTTTTGTATCTCATTGTTAATCATGACAACAATAGTAGTTATAACCCCATGGACGATTTTGATGAAAACAATAGTTGAAAAATGTTATTAGCTTGGCCAGCCATAGTTGCCTACTAGCATTCATTGATATAAAGTTTTGGATTAATTTTGATGACTATTTATACCTGTCCATTTATAGGGCAGTTTTAGAATGCCCAGAACAAGGCTGCCAGGTTGCTGTTTCATCCAGTATCGCATTCTGGGTTTTTATTTGATTTATTTTTCCTTCAGCAAGTATTTGTTCTTAATTCAGAAGCTTCTTGCTTCTGTGCTGGGAATAAAAATACAGAATTCGTTCTCCAATTAGCACACATTTTCAGCTGCAAAACTATCAAATCAATACCATATCCTCAGCAATCATTTTAGTTACAAAAGTGTGAAAATTTTCTTCCAAGAGCTCTCAATGCCCATTTTTTGGCTAATTAGCTGCCTGTCTGCCTTGTCCAAGTGGCAGAGTTTAATTCCAAAATGAAAGACTTGAAAAACCCAAGAAAGTTCTCCAAAAGCAAATGGCTTTCATTCAAACAAAAAATTTCTGTGCTGCCCTTTTTCTTATGCAAAAATTCTTATGCAAATAGAAATTCAATGACTAAGAACAATTTGGAAGACATTGCTCTGGTGATATTATGCTCTTTCATACTGTTTCTTCCCACGTGGTCTCCCCTGAACCACCTGTAATAAAAGCAATGAATAGCAGCAACTATATTAATATATAATTACTATGGTTATTTATAGTCACATAAACACACTGTTAAGGCACACCTGTCCCAGCAAACATTTTTACAGATTTTAATAGAACTTTTATTTGCTCCAACAGTTTATAAGGCATCTTGTTTTACTTCAATGAGAATGTACTATCTTTTTGTTATTTAATAGTCTTGATGTACTGGCTGGCTGTTATTTTCCTTCTACAAGTAGCACAACACAGGAAGAAAAGTGGTTAAGCCTTTTGCTGATGGTTTAATTAATCGGTGCTAATGTCGCATTTTGCTGTTTCCAGATCAGTTTGATTGAAATAAGGGTGCTAACCCTGCATTTTCGTACTGACTGTGCACTGGTTCAGGATAGATTGCACTAATTCATGTAAGGGAAATCCATTAGGGGTTACTGAATGCAGGGGCATGTGTAGAAACACAACTAACTAAGGGAATAGTAACCAAGCTGCAGTCTGGGAGAGTAATAGAGGGAACGGACACAGACGGATTGCACTCTGCCTGCTGAGAGCATATCAAAGAACTGGATTACAGATTGTGCTGTCTGGTCAAGAAGTTCCTGGGGCTTTTTAGATAACTTAGTGCACTACTGTGTGTTTTTGACAGAATGATCTCCTCTACAGTAATGAGCTATGCTTGGAAGGTAGCCTGTGCTTTTTTCAAGCATAAAATAAGCCAGTAGCTCTATTTCTCTAACTGTATTCTGTAAATTTTGCAGTGGTCTTCCTCAGCCTGAGACAACCAGTAATAATAGTTTGGGCCAGATTTACTGTGGCATTTAGGCATCCAGCTTGGCGATGGGTGATATTTTCATAACTGAATTACATGGATAATGCACTTAATTCTGAATAAACTCACCGGCATGAACGTGGGATTGATGATGATCCTGTCAGTATTTATCTGCATCTTAACATACCTTTGTAGATCTACTCTTTCATCTATACTTTACTAGAGGCAGAAAGTTCATTCCTCTGCAACTCATTTATGTTTTTAAAGAATGCAGTGATGCATCCAGCATAATCTGAGGAACACACATACTGAGTACTAGAGGATGCAAGAAATCTTCTTGTTCCGTAGCTAGTTGCCTGTCTCATTTTGGCATAGCATTATCTCTGGGCTAAAAAGTTTTTTGTAGCTCAGGTATCCCTTGCTTCTGCTGTCTTTGCTTCCTCAGGAATACACCAACAGCCAGGAACATGCACTAAAGCATGGGAAGATGAAGATCTCATAGCTAAATAATAGTCTTGGGAAAAAATATTATTGATTAACTCAAAAGATGTAGCTGCAACATTCTTGGCACTTGGAAGAAGTCTCCTTCCCCAAATGACAGAACTGCACAGAACATAGCAGTTAGGCTGTGTCAACTGAACTGCAGGCAAAACAGCATTTGGAGATGAAAACCAAATAGACATACAGCAGAAATATTTTAACCAAAATTTTTTTGTTTTTTGTTATAGAAATACGCTATTTCACCTACTTGGAAAGTGAACATGAATGTCTAGGGAACTTACAGCTGCAAGAATCTCTACCTATGCATATTATTTTATGATGGATTAAATTTGTGCATCATTAGACACTCCAGTTTCTATATTTGTTGGCAGTCACTATTCAACACATCAGGTCACTGCAGTCCATCATCATTATCACTATTAAGATTACATCACTGGGTAAGTAATTTTACCTTTCATTCCAAAGGCACCTGTAGGGACTTCTTGAAGTTCTGTATGCATATTTTACTTAAACAATGGCAGTTTGAAAAAAATGGTTAGAAACAGTAGAGCCACAATCAGCACTTTCTTAGATGTCTGAACCAGAGGGGCAGTTGCTTTTCTGTAGGAAGATGATTAATGAATTGTTGACAGTAATAAAGAAGCAGAGATCTTGGAGGTATTATTATGGATCACATATCACTTGAAACAGCAAGTCTGCCTCTGTAAAACATTTTATTTGTTATATTGTGCAAATCGATTGTAATTTGCTACTGGCTTCTTTTCAAATACATTTCTTCATTGCTGCCTTGGTAAATAATAAATCACACTAACTATTATTTCAAAATTGAGTGTTCCAATTTAGTTATGAATGGAGAAAGTAGAGATGCTTCAGGATATAAAATCTTCTAGCAGTTCACAGAAAAATAGCTTCTTAAGGGTAACCACATCAAAAATCATTAGAGACAGACTACGCCGTACTGGCATGCACGCCTTTGTGACTGAAGGCAGCCTAACAAAACACTGACAAGGTTACCCTAAATCAAATATTTGTTCTCCTGCCCTTTGCAAAAAAAAAAAACCAAAAAAAAACCCGCAAAGAATAGTTGCAGCAGTGAGGTATTAATACTACTATACAAGCACAAACAGTAAATCCAGTTTGTTAAATGTAACATCTTTTTGTCTCTGGATTTGTCTCCAGATAAATCACAAATATTTTTGAAGAACTAATATATTTGTTTCTTCCAGATTACCAATTTGCTTTGTATAAAAAAGCAGATCTGTTTCTTATGATCAGTATGGACAAGTCATGCTTTTAATATATGAAATAAACCTGAAGGAATAAAAATGATTCTACAAAGTTAAGAGATCTGGATGGGTCAAGTACATCTCTAAAATCTAATGGATAATCTGCATTACTCTGATCTATTAATTTTAATTTGCTTGATTGCCTGGGTTTTACATGATGTAATTTTAAGACTCAAAGGGCATTTACGCATCCAAAACATTCAGATATTGAGAATTTTCATATGGATTTCAAAAGAAAATATGTAATATTCTTTAAGTTTAGGTTTCTTTTTTGAGCTACTCATCCTTTTTTTCTTGGGTTTTTTGTTTGTTTGTTTTAAATACTTCCAAGTACCACAAATTTCTTAAGTAAAATCTTTTTGACAAATCCAACCCCAAAAATTTATAACTGTTGTACTTGGACTGCTATCTAGTGACTGTATTAACAAAATGTATTTAGCACGTCAATTCAAGATATGAGAAATAATTATGCTCAATGGAGGTTTAATTTACAGTTATTTACAGTAATGGGAACAAAACCCATAAATAATCTTCTAAATAATCTAAGAAAGACTTACTTGGAGTTGGAGAACCTCCATCAGAACTGATTACAGACCACGATTGCCAAACCATTAGTTTTAAAGGCATGGACTTTGCAGTGGGTAAATTTAGATAAACATTTGCTTTAGAGTTTCAGGAGTGTTACTGGACTCCTTCCTTCCATACATTCAGACTGCCTACTTGAAGGAATTCTGCAATTAGACATGTACATTAAAAAATGTACCTCCATAAAATAAGGAACAATCTAAGTCATACTACATGGCTGATCATCAATTTCACTTATTAACCAAATATGAATATATTCCTGGATTTTTTTCCCATATGTTCACCTTTACCTTTTCCCCATGAAAAGACAACTCGATAATGAGAACTTCCTATTAAACCTTCATATTCAGTTTAGAATTGTTCAAGAAGAAAATATGGAAAAAGCAGTTGGGGGAGGGGGGAAATAGAACTACAGGTCCATTTCATAATCGCTAGTCTGTGATCTGTTGTGCTCCTGACATACATTAAGAAGATCCCTTGGAGAATTCTGTCTCCATTCATTATATCCTGAAAGAGTTTGGTTTCATTGACCTTGGTCTCAGTACAGTGCCTTATGTCCCACTGATTTAAGGAGTTTTATATAATGAGTAGTTGGAAAGGGGTGAAATTAGCCCAGAGAGCCATAATATATAAAATGTTCTTTGCTCAACACTAATTAGTTTATTTGATTTTCATCTGGTAGGTCTTGTCTCCAAGGGACAGAGAATGATTTTGTTTTCACATGCCGTAACATCAGACTCTTAAGTTCTCTAGTTTCATATCCTTTTCTGGGGGTGGTAATTTTGTTTAAAAAAAATCTTACTTCAGCAAATAAAAATTAATTTTTGTCAGATTTAAAAAAAAAATGCTCTTTTTATTGGGACTTGAGGGAAATAGATTATGAATTAGACTTCTTGATGACTGAAGATTAATATTAGTCTGCTTCCAATCAACAACTTCAGCACTTGAATACTGAATACTTGAATACGGAGGCTCATTGACATAGCCTCCAAGACAACACACCAAAATAGATACAGCTGCTGAAGTGGAAGTTGCTTTTAGCCAATGAGTTTACTGCTTGTCAGATTTGTATGCATGTTTGAATGTGAGGGTAATGAAATAACATTATAGATTTCAGAACCAGGGCAGCCTTTATTCAGATAAGGTTATAAGCAAATTTGTTCTAGAATGAGTGTCTGCTGAAGTAATATAATCCATTCCCCACTTATGTTTGGGAGTTTAACTGTTTGCTGCAACATTTAAATGTACACAGAAATGCAGTCTGGGATCATACACAAAGAGCTTTGCATCTTGGGCAAATATTCAGTGCTAAGATCACAGGGGCCATATTCAGATCGTTTAGCTTGAGTCTATATAGACTTAACTCTTTATTCCCAGTGTTTCCTTTCAGCTATCTGTCTTTCACATCTTAAAGCCAGGCAGTACTAAACAAAATTAAGCAAAATTTAATTGTCACATCACTGTGAGACACAAAGGATACATCTCAAGATAAACAGCATACAACACTGAGGCCAGACTATGAGACCAATAAAATAGATCCACACTACACGTTTACAACTCAAAACCGAGCATTTCCAATGCAAAGTAGGTAAAACTTTCAAAATCACTTCACTGTGATGTGGATTTAAAATAGTTAAAATTACATTAAGTAATAAGTTATAGTTTTGAACCATATTCAGTCGCAAAACCCTCCAGAGGGTTAATGTCCATCCCACACTCTCATGCTAACACTCCTTATCTGGAGGAAATATTCCCACAGCAGGATTTAGGGGATATACTTTGTGAAAACTCTTTAGACCCATCAGTGGAAAGTCTAGAAATGCAGAAATGGCAACACATTGCTCCCAAACTTTACATCAAACTCCCTACAACCAGTATCACCATACTATTCAACACAAATGTAATAACAGCAGTTAAGTGGAGAGAGGTGGAGAAGAGCAATTCCCACCTACACCAGGGACAAACTGAGCAAGGAAGACAGGGACTATGGGCTTGAAAGAAATGGGATGGTAGCTAGCATTGTATCTGATGAAAATTCTCTAGTTGTGAATGTAAACTATAATGGTTCATTAAAATATTAAATATAAAAGTGACCTTCAGTTACTGTGGTTTGTAAGTTTAGCTTTTTGTTTTTGAATCAGGAAGAAAGAATTTTGAGCAATTCAAAAGGAATGGGCTGGCAGTAGACATTAAATGAAAATGAATAGCATGACTATGACAGAATTAAAAATACGTTTTGTAGAGCTACTGAAGATACTTATTCCATTACCATTTAATTCTTCTAAGGAAGTCTTTCAGCTTACTCTCAAAGGACTGAGCTTGTGACCAATACACTCAAGGCAAGGACCAGAACTGCCCTAAAGAGTATTTAAGTCACGGGATAATTTTTCTGAAGAACATGAGTAAATAGGCAAAGTGGAAGAGACACATTCTGGGAATAAGTATTTCCTCTAGTATATTAAATTATTCAGCATTAGGCTATTCAGCAGTAATTATACTACCCCTGGGCAAGGATGATTTAGTACTGCATACTGGTGAAAGCCACATAATTAAGAGAATGGGATCTGGCTACTATTTAACACACCTTTCCAAATGCTCATTTGATCCAGTTGGCAACAGCCACAATGGACTGTATATGATGGGAAGTTTAGCAATGTGTCTTGTATTACCTTATCTTGAGAGCTACAGCGTTTAGCACTCTACAGGCAGAAGGTCAAACTCTGTTCTCATTTAACTCTGTGTAAGCCAACCAGCTTAAGCAGAATTGCATGTGTCTAATTAAAAGCTGCATGTGGTCTGCTGGGCCACCCTCTGATGTTAATGTACATGTTCTAAAATCAGCTCTAATGCCTCATATGCTCGAATAGGAAAAAAAAAAATTGTTAAAACAGAAAGAAGAAATGTTTTGATATTTCAGATTACTTCCCTCCCCTGAAATGTGAAAGGTTCACGTGGTATTGAGTATTGCCCCCTTTTCTTTGTTGCTTACATTGCAGTATTCATAGGAATGGGGAAAAAGAACCTCTGCAATGTCACAAAGCCATTAAGACTCCTTTCTGACCCTATTTGTTACGGAATAGAAAATAAGGACATAACCAGACATGAATTTGTTCCAGAAGATTTAGAAAGTACCACAGTATAAACAACCAATTTAGTCATATCTGAGTTGTTGAGTTTATGTGTATCTCAGAATCTGTGCATAGTAAAACCCAGCAATTGGGACTTCTGCTTTGTCCCTCTGCTTCAGTCTGCTATGAGAGCACTTTATAAGAATGTAAGATTTGAAAGGCATCTAACACAAGGTGATATTCTAAAACATCATGCTTTGGTATCTTTCTTATTGCAGAAATTCTTTCTCGAAACCTTATATCCACACATGGAAGATTATCAGTAAACATCTGACAGATACAGAAAAATCTGGAATGCCTCCAGCATTTGAGTCTGGCTTTCTGCCTTGGTTATTTGGCTTGCTCTCTGACAGATCCCATGAATTGCTTTACAAGTAGTAGCAGTGGCAGTTTGGAAACAGCCTCCAGGGGAGGTCATGGGGGGATTGGCTTGGCTCTTCAATATCATTTGTCTTGCTTGAAATTAATTTTGAAGAAGCCGTTCAGCATTGTTTAAGAATAAGATTACGTATTCACAATAGCCATTTGTTTTCCTGCTTAGTGTAAAGTAACAGAGTATAACATTCAAATGCTAGAATTTATGTCACTCTGGGGAAACATGTTCTAACCAATTTGATTTTTTTAACATTTCTCAGCTACCTTGTTTGATACAGACATCACAAATAGTGAAAACCTATAGCACAGTAGAGTAAAAAAAAAAAAAAAAAAATCTGGGTTTAGGAACTTAAGAAAAAAAGTGAAAATAGATTTTCCTGGGGAAAAAAATAATAATAATAAAAAAAGATAGTACTTCAATGTCAAAGCCATGACTGTTAAATATTGGGAGCCTGGATCAGCTAGAAAATCTTCCACTCACATTCTGCTTTTCCAAATAACTATTTTTCACACAATCTGATTCAGGACAGAAACAAGAGCTTTGAAATATTCTGAAAAGAAATGAAAAAAGCTACACAGAAAAGGAAAGTGATGTTCTGTCCATACTACGGGGTGCTAGAACAGTTCTCAGCTCTCAGGCGATGCTCCAGTCACATCCCAGTTCCACGTCGCAGCAAGACCATTCCCTTCATAATCTGCTTCTCTCCTGCCCCTTCCCCATCCCACATTCTTATTCCTGTATGAAGGACACCAAGCAGAGGGACTCCTAAGAAGCCAGAGTGCACACAAGCCAAGTCCCCAAACTGGGCTAGCAATGGACCAGAACTGCAGGATGGGGCAGACTGTGCCTGTCTTTTGCTCTTTTGCTTTAAACACAACACTTAAACCACGATGATCAATAGGCAGATGGTGAGGGCACTTACCAAGACTGCAGGAAGCCCGGTAACAGCAACTTGTTCTGTCTGATTCTGATACTTGAACCAGAAAGGTATCATGACATAGAAGTGTCCAAAAAGCCATGCACCAGACCAGGATGTACTTTCACAACATATAGCAAGTTGAAAGCAGTCTCTGGTGTGAAGGCAAGGTAGATGAAAATGGAAAGGCAGACTGAACTTGATTTGGTCTCTACTTACCACTCAGGGATATGCTCAGAACAAACAGAAAAGCATCATATGTTGACCGAAAAAGTCAGAAGTCACTTATGGACAGTAGCCATATGCAGTGAACAATATAACAGAGACTTGATTTTCACTGATGAGACAAAAATCAAGCTCACATTTTAACTAGTTGAAAAGAAACTGTATAAGATACTGAAAAATCTTCCAAAATATACATCTGTCATCACAAACAGATTAGATTCTGCCTCTGGGTGACCAGTCATAGTTTCTTAATGATTTACTATACATACGAGAATTTCAGCATCAGTCCACCCACCCGGTCTCTACTTCTTCATAACATTTTGGTATTTTTCTGTTTCTAAGTTTGCACATACTTCTCAACAAGCATCTGTTAATTTGATAAGCTTCAGAACAAAAAAAAAAAAAAAAAAAAGGAGCTGCTTATAGTATTGAGAGCAATCACAAAGCTGAGATAAAGACACAATCTGAAATAGCAAAAAGCAAAAGTACTTGCAGCACAAGTGTCAGCGGTGGTTTTCCTGCTATAATGCATACTTTGATCTGTCTCTTTTCTCATTCTCATTTTTGTCTTAGAGGCTAATGATCCTTGTTGCTAAGTCACATTAGTGGAATGCTATGAAAGGGACAAGTTCCATTTGAACGAATGAGTCTATATTGGCACACACAATTTTCATCCACGTTCCAAGGAATTATTTTGATCTGCAAACTTAAATTAAAGCTCATTCCTGGTCTTTTAACAATGCATATTGCCCTGAGAGCTTATACTCTAAGTAACACTTAATGTCATTGCTCTTTCCTCTTTTGGAAAAAAATGGATGCTTGGAAATAATTCTAAAAGGTTTGAGAATGTACACTATACACAAAACTTCAGGCTATGCGATATGTAGTGACATTATGTATTCAAGTCCCAATATTTATAATCCATATCTGTGATTTATATGCTGGAATTTAATGACCTGTTACATACTTATCCTCAAAGACTAACACAATTTTGACTCAAAACTCCCAACAGCCTATGAGCATAGCAGTCTATAATATGATATCTTTTCTTGCACAAGTTGTATGGCAAATCTGAAATTTTTTTCACATCACTATGGTACAGCCTATTGCAATGGTTTCCACACTGGACTTGAGAGCACCTGCTGGAACAGAGCTGGGGCAGGAACAACTGAGAGGTGTTATTTCCTTTCACAATGACTCAAAGCTGCAGATTTAGTTGGTATAAAGCATCACTGTCACTGTCTCACAAGTATACAGGAAAATAAGGTAGCAGTTACAAGAAAAGAAGGTAGCAGGTACCATTTCTGCTTTGTGTGCAGCAGAACATGAATGTGGCTTCTGTGCTACCTCCTGAAAGAAGGAAGTGAAAATAGAAAGGGCAAAGTGACACCAAGAACTGGTCCTTTCGTGCTAAAGCCTACCCAGATGGAAGACTAGCAAATATACAGGTTAAAGATCAAAGGCAACAGTAGTACACTCAATCTCTACCAAGCATCATGGAAAAACTTCTCTGAGAAACTCACACTCCACAAGATCTCTGCTTTAATAGGTATCTACAGTTTCCTTTCAATCTACAAATCTCCATCACACTTTTATAATTTCTAATTGAACTTTTACACATTTGTTGTTTTTTTTTTTCTCTGAATAACAAGGAAAAATCTCAATTTATCCTACAAGAATGTCAAAGCTCCTGCCTTAAAATTAAATCCTATCCTATCTAAATGTGAACTAGAGTATTTCCTGAAATCTCAGTATGCACAGTCTAAATTTAGTGTTCACTCAGGAAAAAATAACTTTGTAATGTCTTTAAGCTATAACAATGACTACCAATTTTGAATACTATATGTTCTGTTTTTTACCAGTGAACTGTGTTTCGTTTACAAAAGAAACTGAAGACTGGTCTGTTAAGGAGAGAAAGGGAGGAAGAGATGTAAATACTAAAGATAGAAGAATAAAAATCTTTTGAAGGGGAATTGAGCGCTTGCCTACTGCTTAAGAAAAATGCAGTATAAAGCAGCTATTGATTTTTCATTCAACAGCACTGAATGTTTTATTGAAAAGCAGCAATGCTCAGTAATTTGAATTTTCAATTAAGGTAGCACGTTCCTTGGACACATTTACTACTGCACTCCAGTGACATTTATTTGACTTTTAAAATCTCTCTACTACTGTATTTGTGTTTATATAGATCAAACTACCAATACAGAAAGTGGTAGGATTATAACACTGCTGATTATAGACATGTTTGGAAGGCTCCATGGACAATCTAATGACTTTATTTCTAGGCAGGACAATGTGCAGTCAGACATGGCTGAACTAAATGTGGCTCTAAGAGCTAAATTAAGCAGTTCAGTATTTTAGCTTAGAAATATTTACATTTTCCTTGCCTCTATGGACAGTATATAGTTGCAGTGAAGTTAAACTAGGTTTAAATGTTTAAATTATATGTTTACATTTTAGAGGATTGAGTGGGGCTTTATTGAAATTCATACTTCTCAAACTGATCAGCTACTTACATGTATAAAAACTTCAACTGTAAGACAGGATGCAGTATTTCTGGACTATAAATAAAATGGCTCATATCGCATTCTCTTCTAGAGAAAAATGGCTGGCAACCCGATAGTTTTCATAGCCCCATGTAGAAGTGGGGTAGCTTGACCTCCATGTGGTCAACTGACAAGCTTTATGCTTCTAGAAATAGATTTAGTCTTTCCTAGTTATAGGCCCTTCCTTGTTCAAAAAAGCTATCAGCTACTTCTGCTAAGGGAAGAACTTGGGTAATCCTTGGGAATTTTACTGTCTGTGAGAGGCACAGCTTGGAGTCACTATTGTACCAGGTTGTGCACTCTGCTGTGTGACAAAGTGCTAGCAATTTATTTCATTTAAATTACAGTGTAGGTTGCACAAATTCCCACCAGTTTGTAATGCGTTGCACTTAAAATCTTGTTTCTTGCACTTAGAATCTAGATATGAGCAAAAGCAACGCACCTTATATGCAAAGACAAGAAATTACTGTTACTTTAACTGAAGTCTGAACACTTTAAAGATTTAGTTCCGTTGCAATGGTACTAGCACTTATATCTCAAAATGTATTAGGCTAAAACATCTTAGCAAATAGTTTAAAATCAATGCTTTTCTACAGTGCTGTGCCTATCCTTACCCATGTTTATTTCTTCTCACCCCTGGAACTACTTGAGGTCTCTTTTACATACTTGCTCACATGCTAATTCTTCACTGGTTTGCAGGTAAACGTTGCATTTAAAGGTACCATACATGGTGTATTTTCATGCATGTTAGACATCTGTTCTTTGGTTTTTTAGTTACCTACCCCTAAAACTGGTTTTATGTACATCCCAGGTTTGTTCCCTTCAACAATATTCATCCACTGGTGAGTTACTTATAGTTCTCAGGCCTTTGATATCATCCTGTGCCTGTAGATTCAAAACCCCTGCTGTTATCTCTTGTCTATACTCTTCCATGCTGCATTTTTGTTCCAGGGTCACAGGTAGCTCATTCTGCACAGAAAAACTACTTGATTTTCCTACCTACTGCTTACAGAAATATATATAACAACATATAAGGATGTATATATGCATATTTATATACACACATCAGACAATTGTACAAAAGCTAAAAAAACATTAAAATAGGAAGTAGCACCTGTTTGTCAGACAATTGTTACAGCTAAACAAGCTAACACAGAGCACACACAGGCCATACCAAGTCCAGACAAAGCCTGACAGGTCCTAAGGACTATACTGTTATCTTAACGCAAAGACTATGGCCTTTTGCAAGCAATAGCAACACCATATTTCCAGGGCATAATTTCACAGAAATGGTCCAAGAAAAAAAAATCAGTGAATTAACAGTGACTTCAATAGCTCTTAATTTGCTTCCGCTATCTTCCTGCTACTGTGCAGAAAATCAAATTTAAGCACTGAATTTAATACTTTCTGCATGTGCAGTGAGTAGTGTCCAGATATCACCAATCTTTTCTGCAACCCATATCTTTTTCCCCTACTTATATGTAATTTCTCTTGGGTTTTGTTGATAGGATTAAAGGGGGCATGAAGACAAGGATACTTGTCTATTAGTGAATCCAGAGAGGCCACTAAGGTTGTTTCACACAGAGGTTATTCTCTTGAGTTTTCTGGCTTTATCCTGGACAAATAATTTCTTCTAAACTTTCAAACATTAGGCATTTTCAAGTCAGACAGGCAAACGGGTTCTTGAAGGATAGGAAGAGCTCTCTAGTCCCTATACAAGGCTCTCAGCCGACCCGATATATCGTAGTACTTAAGGTGCCTTGTTTCTCTACATGACCCTTTAATAAGGATGGACAATACAGATGTACTTAGTGAAGTGCTCCCAGCCTTGTTATCATCTGACTGAGATTTCCTGTTAGAGCTAATGAGGTTCTGCTCCCACTTAATCTCTAAATACGGCACAGTTAACGCTTTTTAGTTTGCTTAATGACATGCTATTAATAAAGACATGACCTGAACAGCTACTTGCATTTATTGTCTTTTTTTTAGTCCATTTTTTACAATTATGCTGAGGCAATTTAATTTTTTTAGACCATAAACTATTGTTTTGTTTGACAAGTTGTATATAATCATCCTACATTCCCATGAAAGCACTCACCAAGGTCAATGCACAAGCTAGCAATTTATCTGAAACATTTATCATGATATCGAAATTGCTTTGCTACTTTTTCAAGCTATTATTATTATTGCCTTATTGACAGAGTAGTATGCTAACCCATACTAAAGAGGGGTTGAGTCCTCTGTAATTATGTAGGTTTTTTTCAAGCAGTTTCAAGTTATTGAAAGCATCGAACTATGATTAACAGTAACTTTGTTGAACAGTAACTATGTTGAACAGAACAATTCAATATCTTGTTTTTCCAATGAGAAATAGCCCTAAAAAAAAAGGTACAGCAACCTACACCTTTATCTAAACAAATTAAAAGTGGTGTAAGCAAAAGAATCAGAAGTTTTTGCTGGAGTTAATGAAACCATAATGTAATTCTCTGATCGTAATCATTACCAGACAATCTCGGTCCAAATGAGATTTTTTGTGTGTTTGTGTGTAAGACAGCAGAGAATTAACTTCTACATCATTATTTAAAATTGAAAACAAACAAGCAAACAAATGTTAATTACCTTTAATTTTAAGAACAAGAAACCTTGTTTGTGTGAGTGAAATAAGAATGCATTGAATTTTAATGGAATTTGAGTGTTTTATGTCTTTAGGCTTGATTTGTTTCTATCATTTTTCAAATATGGGTTATTGGTTTTGCTTCTAAATGACATGAAATTGCTCAAAGGCTATTGCAGTTCTCTGTCTACAAAGCTCTGTTTATAAATCTCTGTTACTTATTTTGAACCAGGTATTACAAAAGAGCAAAATACCTAAATTATGATGGCAAGGACGTTCTCTTTGGCTCCTCCTCTTACAGCTGACCTAACCTAATTAGCTCAGCCTCCTCTTACACATCATGTGCTTCAAGCCTCTGACCATCTTGCTGGCTTCTGCTTGATTCACTCCAGTATGCCGATGTCCCTCATTCTATAGGGGAGCCCACGAGTGCACACAGCACTCCAGAATGGGTCTTACCCCAGCCAAGCATAGGAAAAGAAACCTGTCCCTTGACCTTCTCTGGCACCGTTACTAATGGCAGTATACAGTTGGCCTCTGCTGCACACACTGCTGACTCTTGCTCAACTTGTCCACTAAGATCCCCAGGTCTGGTTTTCATCTTCAGCTTCTAGTCTGTACTGTTGCATGGGGTTATTCCATCCCTGAGGCAGAAGTTTGTGTTTGCCCTTGTTGCAATTTATGAGACTCTTGTCAATTCTTTTCTCCCTCTTATTATGGTCTTTCTGAATAGCAGTCCTGCCTTCCAGCATATAAACCACTCCCTCTAAGCAGATATCATCCACAAAGCTTCTGAGAGGGGACTCTGTCCCAACATCTATGCTCATGATAATGTTAAGCAGTACTGGCCCCAATATAAACTCCTAAGGGATACAACAAGTAACCAGCTGGCAGCTGGAGTTCACACGCCTGGTCACAACCTTTGAAGCCTAGTGGTCCAGTCAATTTTCCTCCCACCTTATCCATCAGAGAGTGAAGCAACTTTCAACAAATTTTTAGGCATTCCAAACCATTTTTCAACCTTCTTACAAAACAACCTAGCTGCCTTTGTTTTCTGCTCTCTTAAAAGCAAAAAGGAAACACAGCATTCAAACTCACCAACAGAAAACAAAGAGGAAAATAAAAATTAGTGGAATGGAACATCGTCAAGCTTTAGAAATCAAACTTAGGAATTATATGCATGCCTGTATGCTTACAAATGATATTCATTAGCACCTAATTGCAATTTAGTTCAGCTAATCAGATGATCAACCGCATTGTTTTTTATCAGCTGATTAACCCTAATATAAAGTACTATGAAAATTTACAAGATTGCAGTAGACAATTCAAGTTATTTTCAAGCACTTAGTTCTCTGGGGGAAAAAAAAGTAAAATATATGAGGACTAAATTTTGTTTGCCTGCTTAGGGAAAAAAAGTTTTCACTGAAAGAAGGAATAAAGATGGAATATGATAGCATGGTTTGGCCCACATAAATTTAAGTGTGAGTCTGGGACTGCAAAGAGCCTCATTAAGTTTCTGTCTTAAATAAATTTATATTTCAGAGATTTTAAATGGGATCCTACAAATGTATGATGTGAGCTATTTCAAAACAGAACTTGAACGATTGCTGCATAAAACTGTAATGATCATAAATGACAAATGACTAAAGACAATGACAAATGAGGACATACATGGAACTCTGAATTTCTGCATGTTATGGCTGAATAATTCTCATCCTGATAAATCATTTCTTCATCAATTTTAATGCTGGGAGGATTTGAGAACAAGAGATTAACCTGGCCTGAAGTTTACCTTTCTGAAGTACTATAAGTTTTACAAAATTCCTTCATGACATTTCCTACTTTAAAGTTATAGGATTAAGTCAGAGATATTGGCTGATAAGTAATCTAAGAGTCAAAATAGACATTACAGATCAAAATTTCACCCTTACAAGGAATAATATCAGGAAATCATTCAGTGCAACCAAGAGTCTCCTCTTTATACCTACATGGACTGTTAATAAATGGGTTTTGAATTTGTTTTAAAGAAACTTTAAGTATTGATGGAGACTGATAGAGACTCTCCTCATAAACTTTTCTAAATTGTAAATTACATATATACATACATCCCCTATATATACATATATATATATGTATGAATTAAGATGTAACCTTCCTTTGATGTTCATTCTTACCTCCCAATAACAGTAGTGAGTTTTTCACCCAATCTCCAGACATTGAAAAAGAAGTTATAAATCCATTACTTCTATGTCACCATAAAAAGCATATGCTATGAGTTAATACAAGTGAATACTGTTGGTATCCCGATCTGAACATCGATCGTGATCTAATCTTGATCTGTCTACTATATTTACATTATTCTCTCTGGAATGAAACTACTGATATTAAACATGTAGAATGGAATACATCAAAATATTACAATATTAAAATATTACAATCCTCCTTTAAATCCCACATTTGTTTACAACTTCACTTGCAAGACAACTGAATCAAACCTGGATATCATTTCCTTTCCTGCTTGTCACTTGCTCATTCTTTCTGCATGTCTCAAAAGTCCAAAAGCAAATGTGGTATCATTGTCACTGAAATCAAAATATTAAGGAAAGGAGATGCTCTGAACTTCAGGAAAAAAAACATTTCTTTCTGTAAGAATAAAATTATTCAGATACCTATTAGAAGGACATGGTCAGATGTATCAGGGTAACATATTACACCTCTGCTTTTCAAACAATAAAATAAATTTACTCTCCCCAATGACATGAAGCGAAACTAAACACTTACGAGGATCTATTTTATAGCTGTAAATGGAAGAGAGCAACAGGGCAGCACTGGGTCAGCACGAAAACTCCTACTGTAGTAATACAATCTTGAAAGGGCTACTGGAAATAAAAATGTTTTTGCAACTGTGTCCACACTGTGAGATAGACTTTAGTACAAAGTTCAACATGTCACCTTTTGTAGGGTTTTTTTTAGAAGATATGAACCAGTACGCATTGGGGGGCAACTGGCTGGGAAATGGCTTGGCAGAAAAGGTTCTGGTAGACACCAAATTGACCATGAGCCAGCAATGTGCCCTCGCAGCAAAAAAGGCCAATGGTACCCTGGTCTAAGCTACAAGAGCATTGCCAGCAAGTCAAGGATAGTGATCCTTCCCATCAGCTTAGCCCTGGTGAGGCCATATCTGGTGTGCTGTGTGCACTTGTGGACCCCCAAGTAGAAAAGAGGCATGGGCACAATGAAGAGAATCCAGCAAAGGGCCATGAAGATGATTAGGTATTTGGAGCATCTGTCATACAAGAAACCGAAACACATGAAATTCTGTTTAAACATAAGAAAAAAATTAATTATTTATTACAAGAGTGGTCTAACACTGGAGCAGGTCATCCAGAGAGGTCGTGGAGTCTCTGTCCTCAGAGATATTCAAACGGAGCTGGACAATGTCCTGTAACATCTTCTAGCTGCCCCTGCTCTGAGCGGGGGTATTAGACACAACAATCTGCAGAGGTCTATGCCAAACTCAGTGATATTGTGACATAAGTTTTACTACCAGGGTTATGTGAATTACATAATCACAGAATGGTTGGAGTTGGAAGGGACCTCTGGAGATTATCTGGTCCCACTCCCGCCACCAAAGCAGGTCAGCCTAGAGCATGTTGCATGGAACGCGTCCAGTTGGGTTTTGAATATCTCCGGAGGAGAGTCCACAGCCTCCCTGGGCAGCCTGTTCCAGTGCTCTGCCACCCTCAGAGTGAAGAAGTTCCTCCTCATGTTCAAGAAGAACTTCCTGTGCTCCAGTTTGTGCCTGTTGCCCCTTGTCCTGTTGCTGGGCACCACTGAGAAGAGCCTGGCCCCATCCACTTGACACCTGCCCTTTAGATATTTTAAAGTGTTGATAAGGTCCCCTCTCAGCTTTCTCTTCTCCAGGCTAAAAAGCCCCAGGTCCCTCAGTCTCTCCTCATAGGAGAGATGCTCCAGCCTTATGTAATGTCCTAAGCAAAGACCCACGAAACATGACTTTAAATTCTCTGCTGCTTTAGTGGCTAACTTTCATCTTCAGATTTTATTTCCAATAGTTTGCTAATGAGAAAACCACCAGTGGGATGCAGTACTTGCTGTTAGATCTATTAAACATGATTAAAACAAAGAGGCTGAGGTGCAACTAAGGTAAATATTTCATTGAGTTTTGTTAATCTGCAGAGATTGTATCCAAAGCATACATACTAAGTCTGAGAGTCATTGTGTTAAATCTCATGAGACTAGAGCTTCTGCTCTGTGTGTGGTGCTGTGGATGTAAGATGTGATAGGTTATTATTTAGTAATACTTTTAACATACATAATTATTTTAACATTTTGCAGTCTTTTTGATACTAACATTAAATGCAAAATTCTCCACGTTTCAAAAAAAGTTAATAAATAGTATTCCGATTCATGAAGAACAGAATTAGCAATACAGATATTGAAAGCATAAAATTGATTCTAGTCTGATGTTTTTAAAATACAGAATATGGAATAATAATATACAGGCACAAAAGTGTTAAATTCTTTAGGAGACAGTAGGCAACTGTTACTAATTTTTGGAAGTGGCAAAAAGTGAAGGCTTAAAAAATGAAAAACTGTTTTCAGTAACTCAAGAGATTTTAATTCAGATCATATGTCAACAGCCTCCTGTTTTTCCATTTTGGTATACTTTTATTACCTGCTTTCTTGGTTCTGTCTTATCTAACAACTTGTGGGAATCACAATTCATGTCACTGATTTACCTTTCAGTCTCTCTGACGGTTTTCACATTCAGATGTGACTTTTTTCCATTTCATCACTTTGCCTCCAGTTCACTATAACAGAACGAAAACATTCAAGAAGGGAAATTCAAAAATCAAAATATTATATACTATACACATTTTTTGTAGCATAATGACAAGGTAAACTGCAGTAGCAAGTTAAGTACATTTCTCATCACCTCTCTTTTCTCGTCACCTTTCTTATGTAAAAAAATACAAAAGCTGAGATTCTTAATCAAGAAAGCAGAGTGTTTCAAATATTACACCACCTCCCATTTAAGTCATGAGAAAAAAATCAGGAGAATTGGTAACAGAAGTAAAAAATTGACACTTACTGAAAAAAAATTAGGGTGTAACATCTTCAACACTTGTGATTTTAGGAATTGATCATCACTGGCCATTTCTGCTGCCTCTTTACAAAACTGAGGAAGTGTCTTAATTCCTGTGTAAAACCAAGAATTAGAGTCTAGAAACAGGGGATAAATGTAAAGTACAAAATACTGTACTAAATCTAACGTCAACTTAGAAAAGTAAATTTTCGGAAAATGTCCTCTAATGTTCCACTGGAAAAAAAATCTACATAAGATAGTAGATACATAAAGATGTAGATCAAATCAATCTGCACATCTCAGCCATGTATTTTTCAAAATTGAGCGTACTTTCGAGAAACTGCGTTGATCTTAGGACCTCATAATCAAATGCATTGTCTGATGCTTGAATGAAGCCAAACCACTTTGCAAGGCCTTTGCTTTATTCCTCCAAGAACGCTAGAAAAAAAGTATACAAGGAAAAAAATAACCTGATCTGATCTTCATTTCTAAGTAAAGTTTGAACAAAGATATTATAAAATCACTTGTACCTTGCTGTGTCCTGCAGAGAACTTACTTATAAGCTGTTATAAAAATACAGAAAAGATTTTAAATTAAAAATAGACGTAATAACATTTGTGTGTTTGCAGGAAGCAGTACATGTAAGAGAGGAGAATGTGAATTCTTGAATTTCAGATATTGACTGCAATACTGGTTATACAGACAGTTGACAGTTTGGTGGCATTATCACCCATTAGCTATGATTGTTGTCCACAGTACAATACTGACTATGAATCTCAAATGTCTTTTTTCAATATACACAAGGAGGATGCAAAAATAAGTACTAATGAAGACTATGGGATTCCCAAGCAGTGTAGCAGAAGAAAGGTCTGCTCACATCAAAGCAGAACTTTAAAGGCCAGCAGGGATAGTTCTAGTCACTTAGAGGGCTTCGTAAACACAGGCACGAAACCTTCATTCAGCCATTCCTCAGTAGCTCAATCTGTTTTCAGGTGTTTACTGCTGAAATGGCAACTGGACTTTGTCCTGCTACTGGACTTGTTCATTCACAGTCATTTTAAGGGCACAGGCTGAGTTCAGGCAGTTTTCTTCAACAGTCTATCATAAGATCAGTCCAAAAGATGCAGAATCAACCTTTCTAAAACAAAACATTATTCATTCATTTCCTCAGATGTGAAAAATAAAAAAATGAAAGGACTTATAAACAGTAACTGGACAATATTTAAATAAAATCCTAATTAACTCCTCTATTAACATCATTATGATCCATTTCTCCACAATACAGCAGCACTTTCTCTGTCAGTCTTCTCTATCCTTTTGTTAAGCAATCAGTATTACACTGTAGCTTGGAAAACCTCTTCTAGCTCTCCTACACTTTTTCAGCTATACTAGAATTTCTTAACAGTTTAGTGATCTCTTCGATATCTTTGTTTGTGACTGAGGTACCAAGAGTGGTGCTGATGATTTTATTAGAGTAACCAATACGTAATAAAATAAACAGAAAGGTACTCGCTGACCTCTATATCGTTCCCTATTGGGATGCCACATCAATGATGGGCCCCTTCTTTGGAGCCTATCAGCCTTCATAAGTATAATTCCAATTAAATCTTAGAAAAACTGTACACACTAACTTCCATAAGTCTTTAAAAAATAAAACAGGAGGTCACAGGAAATAATTGTGTGCTTAGACCTCTCTTGTGAAACACTTTACTGTGTTCAATCCATAGAGATGAAAGATCTACACATGAAACAGCTATGGAAATAAAAGCATTTGGAAGCTTTCTCTAGTAATTTAGGTACAGCAAAAAAAACATTCAGAAAAAATGCACCTAGTGATGAGCACAGCCTTCAGTTCTGTTTGCACTTAATACTTCCATCCCTGAACACAACTTTCAACTGAATGGGAGACTTTTGGCACGCTTCTTTGGGGACCACTCAAACTGATGGTTGGATGAATTTTCTATTTCTTTTAGACTACAATTAGGCATTTTATAAATAAGAAAGACCTGATCTCTAAAAAAACCACCAGAACAAAAAAACAACCAGTGATAATCATTGAAGTATAACTGCTCTATAAAGTCCTACCTTCCTCCCCCAGCCACGGACACTCCTCTTGATTAAACAGCTTCTTTAAGAATCAAATTTAATAGTTGAATATTAACACATTACTTCTGCTAATACATTAAAATAGCGCTAGTGGCCATAACAATGAGTGTGCCTGAGCCACGACAGGCTGAATTCCAAGTACTAGTTCTGCCTTTTTCCCTGTAATGATACTTATCAATTAAAGTGCTGACCACTAGGGCCTTGCTGTATAAAATGTAATTTTGTAACATTATTAAGATCTTTAGGATCAGAACCATGAAGCTCAGTCTCTTGTATTTTAGAGCTACTGTCCCAAATTTATTAGATATGGAAACTCCAGCTGTGGACTTGCCTTTATAATCCACTGTTAGGGCACCACCAGGAGTACAGAAAGACGGTCTAGCAGAGATTTCAAACTACATGTTCCCCAAATAAAATACACTTTAATTACCAGCCTAATCTCTTCCAGCCACCTTTCCTCTATCTCTGTTCTACTGATTTTTTTGCAACATCTTTGTTATAATCTAATAGAAGGGGAACATCTTTGAAATGTCAACTTTTCTTTTTTTTTTTTTTTCCAAACGAAGACTATTTTTTCTCTGAGTAGCCCTAGCTTAACTTATTTTTACTAAAGTCTCTGCATGATCTGAGCAGAAAATAAGAAAAAACATGCAGTACCTCTTTGAAAGGGAAAGTACAGTCCTGCATTTGGAAAATGGACACCCAAGTCCATTCCACTGTTCGAAAACAGAAGAATAAAACCTCTTCTCTGATGGTTGTATTTTTGATACAAAACCACATCCACCAGCTCACCAAACCAGATACCAAACACATCTACTATATCTGAAACTCTAAAACCATTTAATTGCAAAGATTCAAACAAAGAAGGAAATGGATGGAAAAAAATGAGTGAAAGACCTATGGCTTCACAGGGTACGGCAGTCTGACACCTGAGAAGCAGGAGGAACACAGCCTTACTCTGCACCCTCATTGCTGGGCACAGGGAGCCAGTGACCCCTTGGCATTGCCCAGCATCGGAGCTGCTAGGTTTTTGCTGGGCTGTAGCATTAACTTTAGAGACTCTGCAATACAACTTGTGTGTCCCACACAGTAACAAACCCATGAGAGAGCTGCACAGCAGTGGTGGTATTACACTAGTATGGAGTTTCATTGTTTACTCTCTTATTCTCCCCTTTTAAGCCAAAACACTTAAGGTATTTAAACTTTTTTATTTAAAATACACCAGTTGAAAAACAAAGAAACACAGTGAACAGAAATCTGTATAGAAGAAAGTTAACTTTCAATAGCTTAGTTTGTCAAACTTAAGTGCTGGAATAAACTTACCATGTAAATATGATAACGAGCAGATTCTAACATATTCAAACATCTACAGAATTTTTTGTGTCTTGCTTAATTAGTCACAGTTTCATGTACTGCCGTCTTTCATTAACTTTGTAATTGCTGGGCATGCATAGGTGGGTGCTTCACCAAATATTATTTGATTAACACACAGTACTCACATAATATATGCTAATTCTTATTTGCTAAGAAGTTAATTATAAAGCCTTGATAATCTGTTCTGATAAATTTAATTCACTGGAAAATGTGTGTTCCTAGAACAGAATTATATTAATTTAAGTTTGCTTGTTATTTTTTTTTTAGACAGTTACCTGCTACCTGTTGAGGTGAATCATTTGCCTGTGGCATAGCCAAGCCAACTTTGGAGTAAGCATCAGGTTTCCCTTTCCTTTTAATAACTCTTCCCATATTGAAGATTTTGCTAAACACTAATTGCACATAGAAAAATACACTAAGATACGTGAACAAGAAGGAAATAAAACAAAATCAGTGTGACTGGCTTTAAAAATAACTAACAGATTAGTGAACAAGAACTTTTAATAAAGTTACGAGTCTATATGAAAAGACTACAGCAGCACACTCTGATGTATTAACAATGTCATCATGACAGACCGGCACTCAAATACTCCCAGCTGGGGAAGGATGTCAGCACATTAAAGACTGAACATGCAACAAAGACTCCAAAGGAGCAAAAACTCCAGTGAGAAAAGGAGAAATACAGAGTAACTCAGCATTCCCTCGTTTTGGTGTGTATGGAATTGTAACATGTATGGAAGCTAAGTCGATAATTCATGAAATGATAGTAAGATCCTGGCTGCGGGAGACATGCTGAGAGGGCTGTGCGCCAGGGAGCTGCCTGTGGGTGTAATTCCGTACGGGCCTCCTGCTGTGTCTGGAGTGAATGCATGTTCAGACTGCCTTAAAGATTGAAGTAACTTTTACACGGAAACAGTGGCAACATTCTCCTGTTGGGACGAAGGTCTTTTGGAATTCTCCTTTTTGTGAAATTCAGGTTTCCATATTCCTTTGTTGGCATCTCCGATTTCCCTCCCTGTCTCAAAATCATAGCTGCTGGTAAGTAAGTACATGTAATGTTTGGCTGCTGCAATCTGTCTTTTATGTACTTGTCTCTGAGAGTCCCACAAGTAATAATACTATTCCAAAATTATCATGACAATACCATTATTTATTAAGAAATTAAAAATAAATTTGAATTAATGTCACAGCAACACACTGTGAATTGTACAACTCATCTTAGAAAAAAATTACTTTTTACATGGGCGTAGGGAAAAACGATTGTCACTAGATATCAATGTGAAGCCATACCTATATTTAGCAAAGTTAATCTCTTGTACAAACAAAACGTCGCTTATTTGTTGTTTCCTTTAGCTTATTTCCTAAACTTCTAAAGACTTCAAAGAACTATACAGAAGCTAGATAAAGAGCTTATCTGCATAATTCTTATGCTAATTCACAGAAGGTGTCTTGACTAAAAGGATGTCTACATGCACACTATGGACTCACTAATTCTTTTCCTCTAAAAGCTAGAATACGATACACGTAGTTAGTCATAATATATATCTTGCTCTGCTTTAAGAGAGTACATGGTTCTGGATCCAAATGTGAGCCTGGTTACTCATAGGCTGACCTTCCCTTTTCTGGAATATCTAGAGATATTTTTGAGCCAGGCTACTATCACGTGCCTATGCACAGAGAATGAAGTACAAATGCTCATACACTTTTTAAAGAAGTAGCTTGGTGTCCTGCATAGCAGCAAGAGAGATTAGTATGTGAAATACTATTAGTTGCTGCTCATCAGAAATTTGTAGTCATCCTAAAAGCTGGAACTATTCATTTTTTCACCAAGTTGTCCCTTCCCCTCTTCCACATCTCCAAGCATGCTGTATTCTAATCACTTTACTCTTAGTAAAAAACCAATTTACAGTCCCAACATTACACACCTCTGACAATACAATTGCCACATAATATTCATAACATTGTAAACCTTTTAGTCCATAGAGTTCAAAGACAAACTGAAATTATTTACATTTAGAAGAGGTAGAGTTTTCCCAGAGAATTTGGATGTTTTTTACAGTGTGATTTTATTATCTATTTGAAACTATTTGTTATATTTAATACTAAATCTATTCATTAAAAAAAGCACCAGTTCCTAAAAAAAAAAATCAGTTCACAGTTGGTCGCACAAAAATTATTAAAAGGTCACAGAATCACAGAATGTTAGGGGTTGGAAGGGACCTCGAAAGATCTTCTAGTCCAACCACCCTGATGGAGCAGGACCACCTAGAGTAGATCACACAGGAACGCATCCAGGCGGGTTTTGAATGTTTCCAGAGAAGGAGACTCCACAACCTCTCTGGGCAGCCTGTTCCAGTGTTCTGCCACCCTCCCAGTGAATAAGTTTTTCCTTATGTTCATGTGGAACCTCCTGTGCTCCCGCTTGCACCCGTTGCCTCTTGTCCTATCATTGGCCGTCACCAAGAAGAGCCTGGCTCCATCCTCCTGTCTCTCGCCCTTTATGTATTTATAGACGCTAATGAGGTCACCCCTCAGTCTCCTCTTCTCCAGCCTAAAGAGACCCAGCTCCCTCAGCCTTTGATCATAAGGGAGATGCTCCATCCCCTTAATCATCTTTGTGGCTCTGTGCTGGACTCTTTCAAGCAGTTCCCTGTCCTTGACCTGAGGGGCCCAGAACTGGATACAATATTCCAGATGCGGTCTAAGAGGTCTAAATGTATATTCTGCTAAGAGTTAGATGAGGATTTGTATTTTATAAAATTAATATTAATTTATTTACTTAATAAAACAATGATAAGGGAAACAGTTTAAAAAATTAGAATGGTTCAGTTGTTTTCTGCATGTGCATACTTTTATTATACATCAATTTTTTTCATATTCTGTTTCTGACTTAGACACTGTTTTGACATGAGGATGCATTCATTCAGAACTGCTTTCAAACACAGTAACAATGGAGAGGATAACTGCCTCCAAGACTCTAAGGAGAGGAAATATTCTTACTGAAACACCTGGTGTATACACATCACAAATATGGAAGCGTGACATCATATGATACAAAAAATCTGTGTTTTCTTATAAATATATACTTAATATGTGTATCAGCTTGTGTATTTATATACATTTTCCAAGTATCTATCAAATCCCATAATTAAAAAAGATTATCCACTTCTACACTATCATCATAGTGATTGTATGACAGGACTGTCAGCTGACGTAACTGATACAGCTCCTGGTAATTCTGCTGGCCTCACATGCATCACACCTGCAGGCCATTCTTAACCTAATCCAAGAAAATAGTACTACCATTTAATTTTTTTTTTAAACAAATGCATGTTGCAGCCTTTAGAAATTACATGTGTTTTTCTAAAGGCTTTTCTACCCTGTGCTTTTCATTGTGCATAGAACTGTTAGGGATTTCTGCTTTTGACTTTTATACTGTGTGCTGGCTTGTTAACCGTGAGTGTGCACATACATTTTCATTACTAGATAACTGAATGTTTGCAATAGTAGTTCAGAACAAAACCAACTCCGCATTGTTGCCCACAAAGCAATTCCCTAAGACTATCTTCACAGACTTTTTATATAAAAATGAATTAACTAGGTTTACTTACTTGATGAAAAAGAACAGTTCTGATTCACATCCTCAGTCAAAGGTGGCTTTTCGTTTTAAAAAAGGGAAGGCACACAATATGAAAGAAACGTTAATTTTCTTAGAAGTATAAAAAAAAATCCTGAAGGGTCACTGCTTTCTATGTAATGCTTAATTCTTCCTGGAATGACACTGATTTATATGTATAGTAAATAACTCATTATGATAGCATCACTAGGCCAGCCACTAAGATTTCATAATAACCTATACTGCCAATGATTTCCTTTGGTTTCATGAAAGAGCTCCTTCCTTTTACACTCTCTTCTCCAGAAATATATACAGCCAGATTTTCCAGGATTCCGTTTGAACCAGTCTATCAAAACCATGAATTGTTTTAATAGAGTGATGGTCTACAGGCTTCTTGGGAGATCTGACAGAAAAATCGCTGAATCAAACTTGGATGTAGATTCTGGCTAAGTCAAGCATGACATGTAGGTTGGTAAGAATGTATGCATCAGTGGCAAATAAACATCTTCACATAGATCTGGCATAATATATTAGAACTGAATAATTCCTATCATATAGGAGCAGACAATTATAATGTATATGCCTCTAGAAAAGCAAGGTATGGGAGCTTTGTTTATTCTTTTAGTTTCTTTCCTTTTTCTTTTTTTTTTTTTTTTTTTTTTTTAACAGTAACTCTCTTTTTACACTTTGTAAATTGTGCTTACTCCGCTTTGTGTCAATCTACACAATTACAGAAATTTGACCATCTAGTGAATGCAATTTGTTACATATTATTTTAATCCACAATCCATTTGGGTATGGACGAATGGGCATTAAGTTGCCCCCATTTGTCTTACCACTACTATTTCCATTCCTGATAGATCTGGTGCATATAAACTGGGTGCTTCTGACTAAGAAATTTTACTTCTATTGACAGCCCCATAGCCTGAATCTCTAATGGGAGATACTCCTACAAAAGGAAAATTTAATCTTAGAGGAATAAAACTTTCAGTATAGTCCTATCAAGGCTATTGGATCTTTAAATAAACCTAATAGGATCAGGAGCTTTTTTTTTTCATTATCCTGTTAATCAGTTCCAAGATATTATTTTCACAGGTGTCAACTTATTTTTAATGAATTTAATTCTTCAATTCGTTTTCAAGAGCATCTATATATAACTGCTCCTTGTACTGAGCACTATGTTTCAATATGTCTCCTTTAAGATAAAACAGTAATATATTTTCACCTTGCAGATATAGTGGTAGAATTATTGCTGTTGTCTTCTGAGTACATTAATGTGACTTCTAATGGGAAGAAACCACCTAGCATTCTTAACAACTTTTCAAAAATTTTCTCTATTCTCAGCACACTCAAATGTAATTCAATTTTTCTTCTTGTGGAAACAATATCCCACTTTTATTTCAAACTTGATCCACAGTGGGAGCCATTGATGGAACTATAAAGTAATTTTATTGTTTCATAATGTGTTAAGATGTGGAATTTAAAACGTTCCAATTCCAATCTGCAATACTGCTCAGTACTGATGCTGACAATAACAGGTTCTTAAAATATTTGCAAAATCCGTCCAGGGGATGTTTCAGAATAGAACACAAAGTCACATTAATCAATCAGTCCAGTGATATACTATGCTGTATCAAGGCATAAATACTATCATTCACAGCTAAATTACATGTTTTGTTTGGGAGCCTTTGTTTAGATCTCTGGCACATGTAATTGACTGCAACTGATGAATTTTGTTCTGACAGTTTGTCCCTTAGCATTAACACTGCATTTCTCAACCATATGCAAAGAGAAGTGGAGTGGAGTCCTGATACCACTCTTTTGCAAGTCAATGGGAGTTTTAGCAGTGCTTTCAATAGGATTCTACCCTTAGTTTTCTATTTGACACTGCACAATGCATATAGCAGCAATGACTAAAGTTGCAAATGCTGTAAAAACTCTAACACACCATGCAATGGAAGTAGCAATATAACTATTTTAGTGATGACTTAAAAAAAATGAATTGCAAATCTAGTATGTAAATGATGAGCAGTCACTATATTTTACCTCTTCATAGTAAGAATAAAGAACGAAAAACATATTTAGAACTGCCTAATATTCTTTTACCCTAAACAGCCTAGTCTGACATGAAGTTCCAAAGTGATTTTTGCAGAAAGAATCTTAGCAGACTCTGGTATAAAACCAATGTAAATAGGAATTAGCAACAGAGGTGACAAGATCTATCCAGCAACGAAGTGATTTAACCCTTATTCTCAGCAAACAACAATTCTTTCCTTGACTAATAAGCTATAAAAATACACCAAATGTATCCTCACTCCTCAGTTCTTAATATGCATTAAGAAATTCTACGTTGCTTTTGCCAAATTTCAAACTTCACTAAAACTCCCTTCTATATGCTTTATTTTTATAACATGCCACTTCAATCAACAGGATAACTTGTCAAGTAACAGAAACATCTCTGCTTGCATGTCAGAGTAGTGTCTTTGAAAGAGCTCTGTAGAATAGAGACTTTTATAATGTTACAGTATTAGACACAGAAACTCACTTAGTTACACTGGACTTGCACTACTCTTATTTCATTTACTTCAGTGCTACTAATGATCCACAGCTCACTATTACAAAGGGGAAAAATAAATACATGGTAAACACATAGAGATTCTTTTCTAAAATTGTATTTCCTTACTGGGGATTACTGCATTGACTAGACTGATGGAGCCATTCACTGAAACAGGAGATATGTGCACATAAATGGGCATGTGGTTAGGCCTGATAAATTCTTCCTGATGGCTTGCAAGTTAGTTTGATGTTATCATCCAACTTCCAATGAACAATGTCTACACTGCAGAAATTCTAGGTGATAGCTAGGTCCTGTGTTTAGCACTCTCAGCCAAAGACAACAGATCAGGGAATAGTCACGGGAATAAAATAAGACTCTTACCTCCAGAGTAAAGTCAGGCGAATAGCATTTTTCTTAGAATGCTGACAGACCAGAAAGGAAAACAATTTTTTTTTTTTTTTTGAGCCAAAGAAAAACACTATTTTTTCTGCTAAAAGAAAAAACAACCCAAAATGTCTTAACCAATTAAATAATGAAATTGCCACTGTTCATTTGATAATTAACCTTTTCTAAATCCTGAATTACTAATTTTTTTAACTAAAGAGTAAGCATTTTGACTGCAACTATTTACTGAAATTAACTTACAGATCTAAAATTATTAATCTCCGTAATTAATCTACTTAGGGACCAATTTCCTGAAATATGTTGAAAAATTATTGCCTTGGATTTTACCTTAGAGATAGTTAATCTTCACAAGTTTATTTTCCTGCACGAGCTGGAAAAGCCTGTAGAGCTATCAACCTTGTTCTGTGTTATTTGAATAAAGAACACTTCACTTGTGAGTCTTGCAACCAAACATGCAAAGCTGCATGCAAAATGCAAACGAAACTCATGTTTCTAATAGTCATTGCAATATCCTGGGACAATGAGAGACGATGCTAGAAAAGCATCCATGAGCAACAGAGAGATTAAAACCTATTGCTAATGATGTAGGTAATGGCAAAATAAGCAAACTGATAATTGTACCATGGGATATACACACAGTCCACGGTGTGCACTTTATATCCCAAAGTCCAAGGCGGAAAACAAAACAAAGGAAAACACTCCTTCCCATTTATTCTTTATGTTGTCTATATTTTCATTTCCTCTACCTACCTTTTTAAATACCTCCACGACAATTTGACAGGAGCTATTGGCACACATTTCATCACACGTATAAATATATGCAAATTCCTAAAAGGAAGATGTGGCCAAATAGTGATTCAGTGATGCAGGACTGCAGGGACTGACCTCCAAAGGAAGACGACGCTTTCAGGGCCATTACACGAGTCTCCCACCTGTGACTATTGTCCCAGAGACTGACTTGTCAGCAAAGCACCACTGCTGCAAGATGAAAGCAAGCACAATCTGACGTATTTGTGCAAAACCCGATGTATTTGTGCAAAACCCACCTTTGGGGAAAAAAAAAAAAAAAAATGGCTACCTGCAATGCAAAGTGGGGAGGCTAATTCTGCTTTCCCCCAGTACCTTATTGCGAACTGAGCTGTACCTTCATAGGTAGCAGATCTTAATCCACAAGAGAGAGGGAAAGATCTGGAGGAGAAAGTCAGTACAAATAACTGATTTATCTTGGTAGCAGCTTTCTCACAGTGTTTTGACTGAAGAGTTCTCAGAAATTTCCAGTTTTAGTTACACATTCTACAATCAATTTCTCTGTGAAATAAATAAAAATCAAGAAATTGCATAGATACCACAGGAAAAAGAGGACACAAAGCCACAGAACAATTTCTCTACCTGGGGGATGCAGAAGTATTCTGAAGTTCAAAATGTCTTATAATGTTAATCATTTGACTATCAGATACCAGTAGTCCCAATGCAGAAAAAGACAGGGGATTTATTTATTTATTAGTAAAGTTACTACTGTATTGGCACAAGTATTTTCAGAAAGTTTATCTTATACCTTCCTGTCTGTGGAGGATGGTCTTAGTCCAAATGCTTTCTGAACACCAGCAAGCACCAAAAGGATATAGAGGCCTCTAAATGACAAAAGGGAATTTCCCATAGGCAGAAATATGAGAAAGACTAAAAATTTTCTTATTCCACCTACGATTCAGTTTAAGAGGTGCATACTGAAGTAAAAACATAGCAATAACATATACGAGTTTCTGGTAGCATGCTATTTGTACAGCAGTCCTGAGTGTAGCTATGACTCAAGCAGATTCCCAAGCACCTTCAATTTAAATTCTGTGTTTTTCTAAAAGTGCTCAGTCAAGACAAAATAATTGCAAGCCAAAAACCCCACTTTTGTTTCCATCTTCCCTCAGCTGCTAATTTTATGCTGTAGTTCAAGCTACACAAATAAGAAAATTATATGACTTTGTCATTATATTATTTAAAACCACCTAAATTTTTAAAATGAAATTTCTTTAATACAATAGAAATACATAAATAAATCTTAACCCTCATTTTTCGCAAACCAATTTATTCCCTAATATTTTCCCTCCTTTTAAAAATGGATTTTCATATAGACAGTATGAAACTTACAGCTTTGAGCATTTAAGAAACCCAGGTAAGAGAGTTAGTTTTTCTTCTTAAATAAAACTCTGACTGGATTGTTTGTTTTTAAGAAGACATAACTGTTATTCCCATGTTATCTGAATGTACAAGTAAGCTGAATTTCCTACAATCAGGTTAATGAACATCATTGAAGTCAGTTTAACACTGTCTATGGTTTGTAATCAATAATAATATTACAGGACACATTACAAATATCAAGATACATACAGAAACACATAAAATGCATTTGCTTTTATTGCCCAGTATGTTGCTAATAAAAGCAGTTTGATCCATGTGTGCTCAAAATCAATTTATGTTTTGGATTTGCAGTTCTCCTTGATTAATTTTTTAAAACAGTCTAAAAGTTTAAAACATGCTTTGGGTAAATTTTAAACGGTGATGCTAAACATACCAATAAAACCATCTTTGTTAAGAGAATTGTCAGTCCATTTGTTTCCCTACTAAACCAGGGGACATACAATATCCCATTTTATGATATACTGCTATGTCAATTTCATTTAACACTAAAAGAAAAATTCGCATTTTATGATTAAATAGTAATTGAGACAAACAAGTAAAAGAGTTGAAAGACATTAGCCCACACAGGGACCAAGAATTCATTTTGTGTTTCATCATGTATGTGGAACAGGCACCGCTGCCTCTCACCTCCTCTGCTTCAGAGACCGGAGCGTGACGTTCTGAGTGGCTGCATCAGGGATTTATATTCCTCTAGGGTAATAGCGTTGATTATTTAATCACCTTGTATGCGCCACTTAGGCAGAGAGAAATGTAGTCATGTGCATCAGGAGTCATGAAGATCGATTGCACCGTCTGTTTCCTTCTCTCTGCAGCAACCTACTCTGACACTCCAGTGGCTGGAGCCAGTTTTCAGAGCAGGTACGATATGTAATCAAATCAGCAGCCAAACAGCACAAAGCCACTTTTTGATGTAGAGGATGCAGTTTCCATCATTGAGTATCCATGAGGTTTTGTACAAGAACAAGGCATACGAATTGCATTTCTGACAGAATGAGTGACATCAAATTGATGATTGCTGGGCACAGCAGCCCCCAGTTTCAGGTTTGTGCCTTGCCTACAGCAATGTGTAGGCAAGTATAAACAAAGTACCATTACCTTTGCTAGTCTAAAGTTAGGGCTCCAGGTGGAACAAAACCGTTGTCACATTTGGTTCACCCCAAATTCCAAGTACTAGTACTGAAAAACAATTTCTTGTTGAAAGTATCTGTCATCATTGCTATTACAGCCAGAATACACGAACAGCACTCTCCTCTCTGTTCTAGGAACAGTTAGAACTTATTAATAAAGAGGGATAAAAATTAATTAAAGTTATTCTTAGAAGAGGTTATGATTAGTCATGGTTGTGTAATCTGTGTGCACTTACAAACTTTTACTGTGTCTGTGCTACACTGTTCTACGCTGTCCGGACACTAGATATCTAGGTAAAATTTTGAATGACCTCCATCAAAGTTGTTAATAAAAAATGATGTATTAATCTCATTTCCACTTGCACACCACAAGATTTAGGCCTTTTTTAAAAAAATGTTTTTTTAAAAAATCTGTCTATTTGCTTCCTTTGCAGTAGATTCTGTTCCTCCAAGTGAGGAGATTAAAAGTAATTTAGAGTTTGATTTGAACTTGCTAAAAGGCATCCTTAGCAGAACAATGTTTCAAAGTCATCATCTGTATCCCTGGATTTCTCACACAATCTACATCTAAAACTATCTGCAAGATAAGGGTTGATGTTCTTGCTCCCCATTAAGGACAAATGCTGCTCAAGATCAAAGCACTACTTAAAATGTTTCCTACTAATGAGATGTGCTGAAGCACACAGCAGTGCTCGTTGTATTTTACTGGACCTCAATTTTTCAGCAAATACTAACAATAACACTCACCATCCTTTTTTCTTTTCAGTATGTCTTTTGCAAGAAGCTTCCCTTTCATTTTATAGGATGTCATTCTAAAACATCACCGGAACCCAGAAAACTGACTCCTGCTCTTCTGTTCTCACACACGAGAAAATTACTCTTTTACATCTGGTACACTGCAATACATCTTCAAGTGATGTGATTCATGTCACTTTCCAAGGGATGGTAAGATGATCTTTGTTTCTAGTGGCACCATCAAAGCAAGAACAAGCTTTTTTTAATTTAATAAAGGCTGGGCAGATGCTACAGTCTTATCGTAAGTGGCATGAACAGGAACTGGAACATAGGCAACAAACACAGTAACAGTCCTAGTGAGACCTTGTCCTCTCTACCAAGCTATTCAGCACCAGAACTGGGATTTCCAGCTGAGCCTCCAGCCTTCTGCACCATTTTTCTAATGCAAAATCAGTAAACATATTGCCACACTTTCTTTTTAAGCTACATCTACTGCAATTATGTATTTAAGAGGCTGCATCAATGATCAGCATCACTGAATTTTAATCTTTAGGATAACTTATCTCTCATCTCATTTCACTATAGACATTTTTATTGTCACAGATAAAAAGACTTAATGAATCCTATGTTGGATGAAATGCAGGAAACTACTGCAAAGAGACACCCTTCTTTTCATACTTTCTGAGTGAACTATCAGTGTTGTTCTGAACTAGACTTTTAACTTTGCTTTGAAAGAAGCTGTCAATGCTTTGAAGGACAGCTTTTCCAAGATTTGCACAAAGGCTGCTGATCTGGACTATACTTGTGGTTTGCCTATAGGCAGCATGCTGGAAAATTCCCTTTATTTTTAGCATTTGCTGAAATGTATGAAATATAAAAAATACTGAAGTTTAGAGAAGCCTACTTCAGCTCTTCAGACAGATAAAATCTTAAAAATTAATTATAATATTTTCATATTATGAAAAGATGAAGTTTGTTGCAGAGGAGATGTGAATAGAATACATAGTATGTAGCATAAACAGCTTTGCACCATTTCAGACTCTAGCAAAATTTTTTCCTATCCTGGCACTGTAGCAATCCTCCTTCACTATAGTTGTTGAATCAGTGGCGTGATCACCATCTAGTCATCAGGAATGACTAGCACAGTAGGAACAGGACTTAATTACTTTCAGCCTCAAAACAGCACTGAAATAAAGTTTTTCTCTGCTTAGGTATTTGTAAAGGACTTGATGCATACTTTGACATAACGCTTTTGAAGTCAGTGAAACTATCTCAGTGAAAAATCCCTTTGTTGAGTTCAGCTGTGCAATGCTGGAAAGTTCAGAAGAAAATTGTATATGTAGATATTTTTACTAGTGAAAGGAGAGAATGTTCTCATAAGACAGAGAAAAATCAAACTATTTCTTAATTTATGCATAGCGGCTTTAGTATTTTTATAACTAATAGGAAAAGGTTTTATAGATCGAGGGGGAACCACAGGAATTTTTAAAATGTGTGCAGTAACGATAAGCTAAATTCAGCTGTAGAAAATAGATGTCTCCTTTTCTTGTAATCCATAAGATTAAAGAAATGAAATTGTAGGAACCTTCAGTATTGTTTCATTAAAATAAAACAGAATTTTAGTTTAAAAAAAACCCTCTCTTGAGATTGCCAGCCTTTTTCACATATATTGAGAACTCGTCTAATTTTTACTGTTCTACAAGATTATGATATCTTTTATTTTTTCCTAAAATTATGTAGGCATAATTTTAATAATTCCTTTTTCTCTTTAGTTGAACATAACATTTTAATATTTTACATATTTATGGAAAAGGACTGATTGTGCAATGAACAATCAACACGAAGAGAGGAACATTTTGCATGATGGACTATTGACGACTGATGTGCATTCATCTGAAGATGACACTTTTCTCTGTCCAAAATCATAGCTACAGGCTCAACACAAGCTTTTTAAACAGATGGACAGGAACTCAAAATTCAAAGCGAAAAACTCAAGTTTATTTAGCAACCATCAACACCTTTTAAAATACAGTGCGATTAGTAGCTGAACTCTCCTGGTTGCTGCAGAGATGGAATCTCAGTTCTGCAGGTTGAATTTCGTGTCTCATTAGGAGCTAGTCTGATTGAGTTGATAAACCCAGGTAAAAATATAAATTTTGAGAGCAGGTAATAATAACCAGGTGAGGACATAAGTTCTTACTTAAGCCCAAGCAGCAGCCAGAACAGTTCATCTGAGTGCCCACAGTATTATGGTCTCTGCTATGAATGCAGCTGGACTCAGCCCATTGACGAATCGTCTCAAAAATATATACTACCCCATCTTGCTGTACCACTGGGTGCTAATTTTAATCTTATCTGAATTTAAGGTCATACAATGAAAATAAAGTATAAGGTAATTCACCAGACAAAGGAGATTCCTACTTTTCCATCATAATCTTATTAATTCTGCCTAAAAATGTTATGCCCCATTATCAAATAGAACTTTCTTTAAAAAATAACATTAATACTAACATGCTTACCACATCAAATGAACTTACCTTTCTTAGCAGGTCTCCTGTGTATAAATGCAGGCCTTAAATTAACTCATCACATTTTACAATAACTTCTTGCTTTAAACCAAAACTTGACCCTTAAATCATTTGAAAATTCTATTACTGCAAAGATCCCCTATAACAACAGCAACATTTTTCTAGGCATGTATACAGTTATGTCATATGCAGAGAAGTCAACTGGTTATGTTGGTTTATGAGTATTAAGTAACCATTAGGCAAAAGACAACGTCCTTAACTCCTACCTTACACACTGCTACCCATCTATTCAGCACACAACCCATGGCCCCTGCCTTAGAATTTCAGGGAATAATTTTACAAATCTTAGCTTTTTGAAAAGTTATCTTTCATTTTACAAGAGAGTTGTCTTATGAAATTTTGGGTGGTCAGTTAAAGCCTAAATGCTATGATATGAAAAAGCTTGAGTTACCCTGGGACTTGAGAGATCTATGTGCACACTGGGGCCCAGACTCTGAGTAGGGAACAGTTCCTAGCGATGAGCACATCAATCCTCTTTATCTAATCACCCACTATTATTCACTGGTGCTTTCTATTTCCTTCAAAACTCAAATGTCCTAAAAGAAAAACCTAACCCCCCCCCATATGCTGCCGTCCCTCAACATATTTTGGGTTTGTTGGGGGATGGAGTGGTGTTTAATCAAAAAAACAAGAAATAAAGGAACTTCATATGCAAAAAGAATAAATTCAGATATCACAAAGAGTCCAACTAAACAAAAAGAGTCTGGAAAACTCAGAGTTGCTACTGCATCTATCCTTACAATCCCCTGTTGTGGCAAAGCTCTGAAGGAGTCTCCAAACAGCATGCAATTTTATAGACCATATGATCTGCAATATTTACCATGCATAATGGAAATAGATAAGGCAAAGCAAACAGCTTGAATTTTGTATCTCCTTGCTTTTTATTTAGTCTAGGTTGTTAGCACCATGTGAATATATATTTGGGAGTCTCTATGTTTGTGTGTGTATGCATATGTGCATGTGTGTATATATAGGTATAAACAAACATGTAGAGTCATTTCACTGTATTTCTTACGTATCATAAAAGAATACCTTCTAAGCCATTAGCTTTTAATTTCTAGAATTTCTTAGGAAATGAAAAAGCATCGTTCATTTTAGTCCAGTTCGAAAAAGCAAGTCATGCTTGTTTTCAGCTTCTGTGTTCTCTTGTTCTTAGTGTATGCTGCTTGTTTGCAGAGGTCTTGAGTTTTAACAACAACAAATGACAGCACCTATAATCAGAATATTTGACCATTGTTTTATAACTTTAAAATGCACTGCATAAAGTGTTAAGCAAATGAGAATAAATGGGAAATGCATTTGCTAACAGCACTTTTTTTATTCATCAGTACATACGAGAGTAGGAAACAGACACATATAGAAATTTTAAAGTAGGAGAAAACCTCCCTATTACACAGAAATTGTAAAGGCACACACTTGAAAGGGATTCCTCTACAAATACAAAGATACATGCAAATCCTAGGTTATATTGCCAACATCTGGCTTACTTGCCCGGACCCGTGCTTGAAACCTCTGAGGCAAGCAGTGGAAGAAAATAGATATGAAGGTAATTCAATATATCCAGATTTACCTGCTCTTCTTGTGTTGAGACTAGTAAGATCATATTACTTCCTTTCATTATTTTATGTTTATCTTTGAAAGCTTGTCCCCTCAAATTTTCCACTTGTATTCATTGCTTTACCAACACTGTGTTCCTCATGGGTCGGTACTGGGACTGGTACTGTTTAACATTCTGTTGGTGACATGGACAGTGCAATTGAGTGCACCCTCAGCAAGTTTGCCAACAATACCAGGATGTGTGGCACAGTTGACATGCTGGAGGGAAGGGAGACCATCCAGAGTGACCTTGTCAGGCTGGAAAGGCAGGCCTGTACAAACCCCATGAAGTTTGACAAGGCCAAGAGCAAGGTCCTGCACCTGGGTCAGGGCAATCCCAAGCACAGCTACAGGCTGGCTGATGGGTAGGTTGAGAGCAGCCCTGCAGAGAAAGACCTGGGGGTGCTGGTGAATGCAGAACTGAAGATGAGCCAGCAACGTGTGCTCACAGCCCAGAAAGCCAATCACATCCTGGGCTGCACCAAAAGAAGTGTGGCCAGCAGGTTGAGGGAGGTGATTCTTCCCCTCTACTCAGCTATCATGGGACCCCTCCTGCAGTGCTGCATCCAGCTTTGGGGCCCCCAGCACAGGAAAGACATGGACCTGCTTGAGCAGGTCTAGAAGAGAGCCACAAAGATCATCAGGGGGCTGGAGCACCTCCCCTATGAGGACAGGCTGAGAGAGTTGCGGTTGTTCAGCCTGGAGAAGAGAAGGCTCCAGGGAGATCCTATAGCGGCCTTCCAGCGCACAAAGGGGGCCTGCAGGAAAGGTGGGGAGGGACTTTTCATCAGGGAGGATAGTGACAGGACAAGGGGTAACAGTTTCAAACTGAAAGAGGGGAGATGTAGATTAGATGCAAGGAAGAAATTCTTCACTGTGAGGGTGATGAGGCACTGGCACAGCTTGCCAAGAGCAGCTGTGGCTGCCCCCTCCCTGGCAGTGTTCAAGGCCAGGCTGGATGGGGCTGGGAGCGACCTGGTCTAGTGGAAGGTGTCCCTGCCCATGGCAAGGGGGTTGGAACTGGATGGTCTTTATGGTCCCTTCCAACCCAAACCATTCTATGATTCTATTAATACCTATTATCTATACCACTCACTCTACTGCTTGAAATCTGCTCCCACCAATCTTTACTGTTCCACACCTAGCTATGGTTTGGGGTGGCGGGGGAGCGGGGGGGGGCGGGGCAGGGAAGCATGAATTAAAAAACCCTCAAACATTCTGCTTGGGAGGTTCAAGAGCAAAGCACCTCCTGCCCAGCAATAAGGTGCTGTAAGGAAGACATCTTTAGTCACTATTGAAGTACGTGCACAATGTGAAGGAAAGAGCCCTTCTGTGCCACCATGTTTTGCTGAAAGGAAATAAAGGGAGTATAAATTCATCAGGAGCACTTCTCTGGTTTTGATAGCTCTCAGCCAAGGCCACCCGAAAACCAAAACTCCTATTCATTTCCATGTGCTTTGAATCAGGTCCCAAGAAGGCAGTTTTTCACTTTTAGTTGCTTTTCATCACCACCTTCAGATCAGATTGAATTCTATAGGAAAGCAACCCTTTCTTTTTACTTACAAAATTTCCCAATTTCTGCAGTTGTGTTCATCATTATTATTTGCAGATTTCTTTGTATTAGTAATATTTCACCGTATATATTGTTTGCGAATTATCCACATAAAGTGTTTATGATCAATTACGTAAAGCATTATATATCATGCCTTATTGGATTCTGATTTTTTTTTTTAATTTTTTTTTTTGCACACAAAGGAGAAAAACATGTAAGGAAATCAGAAGAATGGTGAAGAAGAATAATGTACCTACAGGACACATTACTGAACTACAGACTATTTTTATCAAATCTCAGGAAAATTTTGAGTTTCATAAACAGCTGCTTGAAAATCTTATTGCCACCCTAATATGCTTGGGCTTTTTCTAGTTAGATATTTCTTTATTTCATTTTGATTATTTTCATTTGGAGTCCTTTTTCTCATGTCTAAGAAGGTTTAGTTATGAGTTTATTATAACATATGTAAATTTGCTTATTTTTAGAAAGTGTTCTTTAGCACTCCAGTTTTCTTGTCAAGAATCTGGTGCTAATAGCTGTGTTAATAAAATTATTAGCTACAGTGAAGAAATTGCTTTCTATACATAGAAATTTAATGAGAGAGAAATTTTCAGGAACTGAACTTATTCTCAGCAGTGGTTTGGTAGACTCATAACATCTGCCCATGTGCAGACTGGAAATACTCAATGCCAAAAGAGACATCACTAAATCAACTCTGCTTCTGTATTTCACTTTTTTTTTTTTTTCCTGGTTTCATAAATTAACTTGGTTAGCTAAATGCTAATGCGTGTCTATATTTACTGACCAGAAGAGCTTTTTTTCTCAGGTAAATCAGGTTTCAAGAATGTTACAGGCTTAGGATTTTTTATTTTTTATTTTATCTCCCTAGAGGAATGAAGAAATGAGTACATGCACCCATTACAACCCAGTTGTAAACAGGATCGGTTCACTAGAGACTTGCAGACCCTTCTACTCCTATTAACTTGACACAAGGAATTTATTTATCGTTTCTATAGGCTTCAATATTATCACCAACTAAAAGGCATACACCAGTGTAGAAACAAACCCCAGACTGCACTTACTCTGCTTAGAGCCCCGGGCCCTTTCCTGCCCAGACATGATTCCAGCCTATTCCAACAACTATGGAAGCTTCAGCAGGGGCTTCAGATGCATTTCGGAATGTAAATTGCTAACCCCTAACAGTTTTATTTCACCTTGTTTTTTCCTTTCATTCCATAAGAGCATGCTTCACCATGAAAAAATATAAGAAATGGCTAGTTTTGTTATGGCAACATTAAAAATAAAAATGTTCATCTCGCGTGTGTTCAGACATGCACAACATTCACACACAAACATGTAAAGATGTAGAATGGGCATTAAACAGCCTTTTGAGACATCCTTTTATCACTACATCTGCCTAAATTAGGAATGACAAAACTGAGTTTATTAGAAAAGCACAGATATCAAGAGAGTATACAGCCTTTTATTTTTTATTTTGTCCTTGCTGGACCAGTTATTCATGATCTGTGTATAATTGGCTTTTAATTTCATCTTCATGTATCACAGAGAAGTGAAGATGTCCGCTGCCTTACTTCTGTGAGCTACCTTAATCAAGCTTACATATATTAAGCATGTCCTTGGTTTATTCGTAACTGGTTTTTCTCATCTGTTCTCCAAACTACATCTCCTGACATTCACGATTAAGGAACTCGCCATTCAAAGCAAAAGTAAGTGACTTTATCACTTGATTGTAGCTTCTAAGAAGCAAAGCTTCTAAAAGATTAAACATTTAATCCTTTGATCTACTGTGTTGGCAACTGCCCTATCTATTTTATAAGCAGGTTGACAAAAGCATTATGAGGCCTGGGATTTTTGTAATGGAGCAGTGTTAAATCTTGCACTCTTCTATGCTAAAAAGTGGAATAATGTTTTTCTGACAGAGCAATGTTACTGTGAACTTCCTATAAAGGTATTCGGGAAGAAACTGAACATAAATGTTACTTCAAACAATTTTATGTGATAATTTTACCAAGACATATAAAACGAAGTAACTGAATATACTCAGAATCAACTGTAAACAAGTTCTTAGAAGTAATCAAATTCATTACAAAGAAGCAGCTAAACAAATTTTAAAGAGCAAATTTCTCTCTCTCTCAGAGAACGGGGAAACTAAATACAGTTAGAGAAGACCAGAGAAGGTTGAACATAGTTTCGATTAAAAGGGCAGAATAGAAGTATCAGGAAACTGAAATCCAATTGAGAGAACTAATCTGAGGAAAGATACCAGAACAATCTATTAAACAGTTTGTACACACCTTCATAACATTTTATCATGAAGAAATTGTTTATCATGCACACACTACTATGGATTTATCCTTAGATCATATTTTGTCCTTAGATAAACCCTCAATAACACCAAACTGGGTCCACTTAAGAAAGTTAGAAGAATGATAAGCAGACAGCTGGAAAAGGATAAGATATAGCCACCATGAAAACTCTCAAAGAATTCTAGGCATTTTGGTCCAGAATATAAAAGCATAGTAATGGTCTTCCAGTATTTAAAATGCCACCAGTAAGAGGTATGTGACTAATTATACCATACATCTCCCTTATTAAGACTACATATACTCAGTCTAATCTACACCAGGGTTCGATTTTAGGGAAACCATGAAATCTTGCTAATTTTGAGGATAAGTAAACCTTGGAATAAGTTACATAGAAAAAAAAAACCCAACTATAAAAACTACAGCATTTCAGTTGATACTTTTGCAAAACAGTGTACTGTCAGAAATTATTTAGATATAATTGAACCTCCTACCCTCTGACTCTGAGAGACTAGATAACTTTTACAGGACCATTCTAACTTAACACTTCTGTGAATTCTGCTGTAACTCACATGAAACAATGTCCTTTGGCAAATAACTGCTGGTGTGACAAGCATTTAATACAGGTTCAAATGCAGCATTCCAAAATCATTGTTAAGATTCAGAGAATTCTAAAGGGGAACGCCCACCTTTTAAGAAGATTAAGGAATCTCTGGAAGGGATTATTATCACTTTTCATTTTAACATTAAAAATACTACATTACAAACTGGCACAGTTACACTAGACAAGTTATCCTTTGCCTTCCTGAGATATTTGCAGTAAATCTTCATTCTTTGTTAAAAAGAAACAGAATCAAAATGTGATTGAAATCAAAATTAGTACCTCTAATTTAGAAACTAAATGGACAAACCTATCAACATTCAGTAAGAAACTGAATTTCTTGACTTTAAAAACTGGTATACAATTGTTCAAATATTCCAAACTATTTAGAAGTGATGATCAAGTGAGGAACATTAACTGAATTTCCTTGAAATTTTCAGCCAAAGATGGAAAGGCTAATGGTCAAGTCTCTCTCTCTTTTGCCCCCTCTTTTTATTTATTTCTATTTTTAAACTCACTCTGCAGTATTGAGACAGGAATCAATCTGAAATTATCTTTTTGAAAACCTGTGAACACTCCTCCATCTCAAGTGATCTTTGACAAGCCACATACATGTGGTGTCATTAAGAATACAAGTAGCTCATGATTTAGAATCTTCTGATTCTAAGGGAGCTGAAATGTTGCATAAACCAGCAGCTACTCACACAATTTAGATTGCAGTAGATTGGAGTCCTCTGTGCAAGTTCCTTCTTTATTGAATGGAAGCACAGAAAGGGTATCCAGTTAGGTTATAGAGGGTATCCAGTTAGGTTATAGCATTCTCCTTTTCAAAATAGATCTGAAACAGAGACATAAGAGTTCTAAAGTATTAAATCAATTTAAAACCATGCACAACACTGACAGATGAAACTAGAACTATAAATAAACTCTAAAAAGCAATGGATTTGCACAAGAATAAATATTTTGAAAAAAGATCTACCTACTTCACCAGAATTACATTAGAAGATTTGCAAGATTTTACTGTCGTCGCTCAAGATGAAAACTCAAATTAATTAATACTTTTTATAATTAAGCAGCAATATAACATGTACACACAGTAAACTGTGACCAGAAAATTACCTCTGCCATTGCAGGACATGAAGAGGTAAGTGACCTCACTGAAATTGTTCTCAGGGAACAAATTCTTACAACGTGATCTGTTATTGTGCTAACAATGAGGCTAAAATTATAAATCTATATATTTTTAAAATTATTTTTCCAATTAAAAGAAGAGGAGGAGAGCTAAATTTTGCAAACTGAAAAAATTCTAGCATTTAACAGTTCAGTTCAAAAATATATTAATGATACTTACTCACACTTTATTTTTGTTAAGGGAACACCCACTTAGATTTCTCAGGTGGTCAGTAGGTAAGCATGGAGATGACAGTATTATTACCTAAAAAATGTGTTATCTAAAAAATAGGCTTTTACTTTTTCCAGCCAAAGGTAAGAAACAAATATACTGGGGCAACACTTTGAAAATTAAAATTTACAGGTAGACTCTACCAGTCCTCAAATTTCTTTTTCTGCTAACCAGTATTTTTAAGTTTCCTCTGAAGCTTTCTTTGAGTAAGAAACACAGTGTAAAAGTATCATTGCTCTTTTTCATGGTGATCTCACAAGCATGTTAAACAAGTTCTTCAAAACAGGCAAGGACTGATAATTTAGATGGGACAGAGTACTAGAAAGGGTAACTGGCTATCAGTACTCAATGTAGACTAGGAGGAATTCAGTCTATGTCTAACTCCACTAAAATTCATAAACAGTCATTCAGAATCTGGTGACTTATGGCATTGTACCCTACTAATAAAAGAAAAAAAAGAAAAGAAAAAGAAAAAAAACACAGGTCCTTCTCTAACGAGTGGGTTTTTTTATGAACAGTACAATCAACACTAGGTCTATATGATACACATTCTTTCATCAATCTTGCCATAAGAGTATAGCACCATAATCTAAATAACTGCCTTCTTTCAGCACTTTCTCTCCATGTATTTATATTTTGTTGCATAGCTATCCATTTTCCTGTTGTCTGCAACAGACAAAGAGACAGCCAGACTTCCCCAGTCCATCCTAACTCCTGAGTTGATCTGTCTGAGAGCACACTATAAGATCCAATGGCTTATGGAAAGGAGTGAATGTGAACACAAAACACCTTGAATCCTGAATTAACAAGGTGGTTTTCACCTGTCCATTTCCTGCCAGTTACATATTTTGAGATGCCTTAAGAATTTGTTCTAGTCCTCTTTTCTTGAAGTTCTGTGGGGGAGGGAAAAAAACCACACCAACCAACCAAAAAAAAAAAAAAAAAAAAAAGAGAAGTCAGTAATGGAAAAACATACTGAAATAGAGAATAGCTTTTAGTCGGACAAGAAATCAATTGCAAACCAGTCCCAAGAACTAATATCTGCTTGGTTTACTCTACAATATGGTTAAAAAGCTGCCACCTACCAATTTATGCTTCCAATCTTCCTTCTATCTGCTTTATATTACAGGGATCACACAAGTGTCTGACAGAAGTAAGCAGAAAATTCATTTGGATTTGCACCTTTTTTCATGTCTCCAGCACCTAGGCTAGGCACAATCTCCAGTTATTTGGTTGAAACTTTTATCTCCTCTTGTATCTATCAGTGTCAGATACACTGAATGCCAATTTTGTATTCAGACTGGGGTACCTTCCAAGCACAGTGTACAAGAGCCTCAAAAATTCTTCCACACAGTATAATAGAAGGAAATTCCCGTAATAATATAGAGAAGTGCATTACACACTCTTTTACTTAACAGCGTACTAGTGAAAAATGAATGAGTCAAATCTAAGCAGAGCTGAAATACTAGATAGCTGTACCCCATGAGGAAAAGAGCAACTTCCTATCTGAAATTGTTAATTGGCATAATTTTTAAAAACATGAAAACCCTTTGATTTTTCTCTTTTAAAGAACAGTTTATTTCTGAGCATTTCATTTCACATGCAATACTGAATTATAATGTAAGAATACCAAATGTAAAAAATGACAGAGGAATAGAAAAGGACAAGAATTCCTTCATTTAGAGGTTCTCCAAGTGAATCCCTCCACTGATGATTGACATTGAAGAATGCCTCTCTTCCTATTAACATTTAAATCTAGCAGTATGGGCAGAACTAGATTCAATGCATCCTTAACAAACACATGAAATTTGTATTTACCAATTACGCTTGTAGGCCACACCATTATACAATCTTAAGACAAAGTCTTGCAGTGAACTGCAATGTGTCACAAATAATACTGATCTTGTCCAGTTAAAACTTCATATTTTGAACTTTAGAGGGTGATTTCTATTGTGTATAACAATCATCTCATGTAACAATATCATCAAGGTAAGTGTCCATATCCTTCCCAGTACTTCAAAATGCACTTATGCTAACTTCAAAAAGTTTTGTATGTCTCAACTTCCATTGCAGTGGGTGTTGACAGAAATCTAGTCAACTCAGGGTATATCTGTCCTGCAATACAATAGAAGTGGGTCTGAAGAGTGTTAAAACGCCCACGTAATACTTGCTGAAGAGAATTTATTGCAACCAGTTTTGATGTGGTTTTGAGGACTGAATGCCCATTAGCAATTGCTGCACATCAGGGGTGCCCCTTGTATGCACGCTCCAGTTTCGTTTAAAATTGGTCTTTTTCTGCAGGGATGAGCAGTGTGCTTATCCCCTCCAGTGCTTATCCCTTCCCCAAAGCAACAAAAATCCAAAGACAGAAGTTAGACAATCTTTTTGGATTGAAAATATATACATTGCCACAACTCACTCAGATCAAATATTAGCCCTTTGATATCAATGGAATTGTATCTGAGATGAGTGTAACACACCGCTTTTGCTTTCAAAATCATGTAATCCTATTAAATGGAATATATTCTGGCTGCAAAACAAGAATTCCATCAGAGGAACAAAATTGAAGTTGTCGGATTTTCTCAGAATGAAACCAAGATTGTTTGTTGCAGAAACAGGCGAGAAGCTGGCATAAACAGCCAGAAGGCTTGGTAGTGAGAGCATTCATCTGCAATGTCTAGACTTAAATCCCTGCTCTGTTTTATTTGAAGTGAGCACTAGAAGTTGTCTCTTCCTCCAGACTTTGCCTTCACTAATAGATCTGGTCTCTCACACAGTACAAAGTTGAAGCAGCTCTTTGGGGACAACTCAGTGCGTGCCTAATGCCAGACCCTGCTCCTCTGATGCGGCCACAGCCTGGAGCTCCGGCTTCTCTACTCTGGGGCTACATGGACTCTGTCCATTTCACACTTTGATCACAAATGTGGTGCTGGCAAGAGCCCACTCAAACAGATGTATTTCCACAAAAAATAACTCCAAATATTTTCTATTTTTCTCACACTTTTTCCTCACTTAATTCTTGGTCAGTTCAAACAAGTTTCTAACTGGTTGTTTACCCTGCAGTTACAGCTCACTAAGGTATATGACAACAGATTTGGGTGGTTAAATGCAGAGAGATGTAGCCTGCTATCTCAAACTTAATCCAGACATGTTCATAGAATTGGCAGCAGGAATGCCTTAATGTCTTCAAATTCTCCTGTTCATATATTTAAGATAAAGGACAGCGTAGCCTGTAAGTATATATACTTAATCTCAACAGTAATTGAGCCTTGTCCTTGAGCAATGCTCCACTCAGTACCATTTCAAAACTGGCCCAGTTTGTCTTTGTGCACTTCACATAGATACAGCTATTCTTGAAAGTCAAGGTCATTTACAGTTCCCCTATGGTCAGAATGTAAATGCATCTACAGGGAGCACAATGACAGCACAGAAAGAGTGGTAAAGACAGATTATGGAAGACTACAGGATACAATGCTAAATAACATTCAAATCTATAGAAAAAAGGGTAAGAGGGCTTCATGTACATTTTTATTTCACATATAATCACCTAATGTACCTATTTGCTTTCTGAGATCTATTTTACATATATGGTTATAATTTTATTTGATGAAAGGTCTTCACTAAGTTATGCAAAAGCTCAGTATTTTGCGACTTTTATTAGGCTTTAATTTAAAAATAAAATAATAAAACTGACTGCTTCTATGTACCCTCCTAATAGGTAAAGGGAAATAAAAGGATTTGTCATAGCATATAACATGCTTAATTCTTTTCTTTCAAATTCATAATCTCTAATTTTGCAATAAAAGTAATCATAGATGTATTTTTTTTTTAAAGGCTGCATTGTTCTCTGATGCCTGTAAACAGAGATAACCTTGGAGGGATCTGTGAATGTACTCTCTGAATGTGTTTTGCAAGAGTGGCTGTGTTAAGTGGTTTCTTTGTCAGTCCCAGCACAAAATACTGTGGCCTGATATTCTTAGTCTGGCTTGCAGACCTCCTTCCTTGTGAATACAGATGACTGTATCATGAAATTTAATTCAAATTATATGGCTATCTAAGCTAAATCGTAATCCATAAAGAAACAAACATTCAATCTACAGCTGAGGATTTATCAAACACTATTCAAACTATACATGAATTAATAAAGTTCTGAGCTGGTCTCTGATTTATTTCATTTTACTTCTGAAATCCATTTTACATTATACAGGTTACCTAAGTGTGTACCTATGGAAAAGACATTTCACAATCAAAACAAAGCCAGAGCCTTTTTTTAAAAGCTTCATGTATGCAATTCTATAAAATGCAAAACATATCCTTTTGCAAATAAGTTTACAAAGTGCTACCATCGCAATTCTCTGTGTTTTTTAACAAATTGCTTTAAACAATCACAGAAAACAACTGAATGTTGCAAAACACATTAATTTGGGCAGATGTCTGTTTGTAACCTGAGCGTACAGCTGTTATCATACTGGTGTGAAAATCCATCATCATCTTAAGGAAAAACTGAATTTGACTGAACACACTCATAGTTTTGACTGAAAGCTCGGCAATTATTTCCAGGTGGTATATGGAAAAGAGAAATATTTTCTGTAAAAACTGCAAAACGCATTTGAGTGATTTGCATGTTTCATTGCAAAGCTGTCTCATAAATACCAAAAGACAATAGCAGAATTTTGTTACAAAACTATTCTCAGGATTTCGAGAACTAATTAATTTTTTGCTTTCAGATGTACTCCAATATTAACTGAAGTGAGCTGAAAATTTGAGAACATCATAGAATGTAGCAAGGTTTGTGGAAAAGCAATGTAAGTGAGTCTCTATGGCTTATCTGGAAAAATCTAAAACTAAACACAAGGATATTCCAGAGTTGAAAAGTACACTTTTTTGTGAATATAAATATACTTCTATAAGCATTTGTATTTGTTTTAGAAAGGCAACACCATAATATTTATAACTAGGCTATAAAGTAAAGTAATTATGTTACTTTCCATAGAAGTTATGTATTTTCAAACCTTAAAAAATGTGAGCATTTAATTTGGATTACTCTCAAGACATACCACCTTTTTGTGCTATCTGGTTTAGCATTTGATTGTTTTATTACTACGAATTATGCAGCTAATTAAATAACCTTTGTCTTAGCCTTTAATATTCTTCCTCATAGAAAAAGTAAAATAAATTCACCTTGCCCTTCTTGTAGGCCAAATAACAGCAAATTAAAGTGGGAGTATTTCACTTGACAAATTTAATCCATCCGTCTGTTCTAAAGTTTTCTGTCAAAACCCTCAAATATACCTGATGCTTTCCTAATAACTAAGCATACAGTGAAATCTGTGATGTGGAAATGAGCAGAATATGACATTTTCCTGCTAGTCTAATGTGTATTAGGTTTTGACACTTGTCTATCTTACTTGTCAGCTTGGAAGTTATCTGGATTTGTTCAGAGACATTGCCATATTCACAAACAGACAACATGTTTCTCTCCTTATCATATCTGACACACAGTATAAGGCAATAATATGAAGAAAAATAATTCTGCTATTTGAAATCTACTTAAATAACACTTCCTGCATTTCTGCCCAAAAGGAATGCCAAGGTGAATTAATTTACTGGAGTTTAGATCCACCAAGTGTATTCTGACACTTGACTCAAGTATCATATATAACATTTTATACAGAATTTTAGAGTAGTTCAAGTATGCCATGTGTGTCCGAAGCAAAAGACCAAGTGGATGTCACAGTCCAACAACTTGTCTAACAACGGGCCTTGTTTTTCACACAAATGTTTGTGATGCGTGCTAAATGTCATTGCACAGAGGTTTCCTCTGATTATGCAATTTCTAAATAAAAGAGGATCCCAACTACTGTTCTTCAGATTTCAAAAACACCCAAGCCACCTGCTGGAGGCAGCAGGATCTATCATCCCAAACACTTAACACACTCACATGTTAAGGGATTTACCACTACAGAGTGAACAGTAGATTTCCACGCTGACAACAGAAAAACAAAGCTTTAACTTCAAAGGGTGTGAATACCGCTATGTATGGGCCTCACAACCCTACTTGTGCTTGACGTATTTCACTCCCAGTGTATTTTTATTATTCACATGGCTATTTCCAATTGACTCTATCAAACATGGTGCTAAAAACCAAAAGATATTGGGTGAAATATGGAAATCACTTTCCAAGAGAGTTGAGTTTCCATCTGCCGTTTACACTTTCAGTTTCTTCAGCATGTCCTCTTTCCATTTCTGCTTGGTTTTATGATTTAACTCCATGAATGCTGGGAGCGAGTCACACTAGCATGCAATTTTTGGTTTATAGAAATCATAAAAGAACAAACTCCATGATTCTCTATTTAAAAAAAAAAAATTCCGAGGTCACATTTAGTTTGGTATGTTCTTGCCTTTTAAATAAAAAAAAAAAAAAAGCCTGATTGAAAAAAAAAAGAAGCAAGTTCCAACCTTCACACAAGCAAAGTCTTGGCAGCTGAGTGAAATAATAGTAATAAACACAAGAAAAAAAGAAAGGAAACACTAAAACCATCTGCTCCAGGGGCAGGTAGAGGAAGGAAATTCTGTCTTGAGCAATGTATGTAGGACCTGCACCATTCAATAAGGTAACACGTAATTCCTGGATCCCTGGAGCTCCTTAGAAAGGCTTTATTAAGAAACCTTTCTCTACTGCTTAAAATGTCACAGTCTATATATGAAAAAATAGTGGTGTTCTTTTTTTCCTTAAGTTTATAAAGCAACAAAACTGTTTCTTACTGTTTACAAAAATCATGAGCAACCCTCATGCCATAATTCAGTGGAACTCTTTTTTCTGGCAAAATAAAACTACTGTAAACGTGTTAGCAATGTAAAGCACTAGATAATTGAGACAATAGCAACCAGTGATACATCAGTATGATTAGTACATGCAGCTTCAGCCTGTTTTGATAGCGAAGGTTCCTGGTTTGATATTATTAAAGTAAGATTAACTAACCCTGCCTGGGTGTATTTCACACTTCACACACATTTACTGCACAATCTGAGCACCTCACAACCATTTACATTTTCTCTTCACTTTGAGACACAAAAACTCTATTAGCCCAATTCCACACACACAGGACTGGTGTACAATGAGAATAAGTAACTTTCCAATTTCACACACCAAAATTATTTCTGAGAAAACACGTAGAAGTGGCAATCGCAAGAATTATGCTAGTTTCATACTCACTGAACCATCCTTTCTTACAGACTTTTCATATTGACATTATGAAAATTTGCAATATGCTACAAAATATACGGTTGGCTTTTCAGAGGTCTTACATAAGACTTCTTCTGGCAAGGTAATAAAGTGCACAGAGGCTGTATAGTTCAGATTTGGGTGGTTAAATGCAGAGAGATTTAGCCTGCTATCTCAAACTATCTTTAATCCAGACATGTTCATAGCAATGGCAGCAGGAATTCCTTAATGCCTTCAAATTCTCCTGTTCATATATTTAAGATAAAGGACAGCTTAGCCTGTAAGTATAAATATATATATGCTTCTTGTTCCTTTGGACATTTTTTAATTGAAATAGTTTAGCAATATAGTAATATTTTGAGAACCATAATAAAATGTCTGAATGTGTCATCTGTCCACTGATGTTTCTGAGGTATAGCTATACCTCAGTATTTTAGCAGAGAGACACGTCAATAATCAAGACTTTTAATAACAGTGCCTGGTTTTCTACTTATGACTTCAGTGCTTCTTCTTGATTCCTCACTTTTAACTGAGCTCATATTTAAAAGACTCTTAGTAAAGTACAACTTTGGGTTTTGACCTCATGTCTCCAGTTGTAATTTAAACAGTGCATGGGGAAAAAAAGTACATATGCATATGAAAATGTTTTAATAGCAAATTAAAAAGGAGTTTTGCAGAAAACTTGTGCCAAATGCTTGTGGAACAGAAGTGTAGACATTTAGGGATTTGAAAACCTGGAATCACAAGGAACTCTGCATTTTTCTCATTGCCATGGAACAATAGAGACAAACCTTCAAGAGGTAATCCTTTGCCTTTGCCCTCTCTGATAACTTATTCAGAATGATGGGGTGATCTGTCTTTCCTTTCCCAAGTAATATTCATTTCATAATCGCATTCTGTTCTGCAAGATGATCTGTGAGCATTGCTTGTCAAATGGGCATATATTATTCAATAGCAGTGGTAGTAAAATGGATACCCCACCTTTCTCTCCTTCTCTATTAGTCTTTACCATCAAATCTTTGACAGAAACAGGCATTATCCTATGGAAAAATGCATTTTACGTAACTCATCTCCAAATTTGTAGTTTGACAAGTTCCCCAAACCAATTTATGTTCAAAATAGACTTACACCCACTTCTGCAGAATTCTCAGCTTGGTCACTGAACTGAAAGTCTGCCAGTTGGCCTGCTTCACTGTCTGCCTGTAGATTTTAAAGACAAGAGACATGTTAAGTTTATCTGCTATGACCTGCTATAAAAGATAGGTAAAAAAAATTACCCATTTGCTCCTTGGTGAACCAAATATATTTTATTTGACTAAAATATACTGAATAGCTAATGATACCACACTCCAGATTAAAAACAAATATTTTATTAGGTACGGCTGAGAATATACTGTCAACAACACCGTCCTCCAAAAATCTTATTAAAGTTGTCTGTTATGGACAAGTAGAATGAGGGTATATACTTCAGGGAGTATAAATAGTCTTTCTGCTCTTATATCAATATTTTATGCCATTTGTGGGGAATCAGTAAGGTATTATTAATTGCTTCTAGCAACACAGGTAAAGTAGAGGCTGATCTATTAGCAACACTAAAACTTAAATATTAATTCCTAGAAGCCACAAAATGTACTAATGTCAGAGCTGAAATTGGAAATGCTACAAAAAAGAAAAAAAAGTGTTCGCTTGTTTAGAAGCAAGGGCTGCATTGTGGTTTTAGGCACAACCTTGAACAAAAGATGCTATATAAACTGTACCAGCCCAGAAATAGCCTTGGGAGACATTGTGCCTGAGGCAAGTTCTACACTAAAAAGTTCCTCTGGCAGAGTTGTGTAATGAAGTGTGATTTGTGACCAAAGTAACTGTGCTCTTCGTGTAGATAGTCAATGGCAAATACTGTGTTCTTGCTAGCATGGCTTGCTGTGTCTTGTGGGAAGGGAAACTAATCAGGGCACTAGAATGAGCCATATTTGTTTAAGCACTGTTTTAACTTACATTAGCTGCGTTCATACCAGGAATACTTTGCCAACACAGTATATGGATGTAGCTGCACCAATGGCTATTTATAATGCAGACCAGACTTCCAAGATGGCTAAACAAGTATCAGTAAAGGACTGCTTTATAGTTATTTCATATCATCAACAAAATAATGAAATACCTTCCAGTGACCTCACCTTCCAGGCCAGAGTTCTGGTACTACATTTTCCCCCAGCCTTGTCAATAGTTCACCTAGAACTCAAGGGTACAACCTCATATTGGATAGTCTAAGACTAGGTTACAATGTCTGTCATTTGGTATCATTTGTTTTTCAGCTACGTCTTTAGCAAAATGTGAACATAACCTGTGAATCAGTTAATTTCACAGAACCTTTTAGAGGCTGCTTGGAAATGGAGTTATAAACCTGGTAGGAAATGAAGCACAGCCAAACTAATTCTCTTTGCTTTTTCAGTGACTCATGGTATGGCAGATGTAGCTTCACAATTCAACAGCATTGTTTGCAACAGTTTAAAATAATAATTTAAAAATGAAACAATTGGCAGATAAGAACTATTAAATACAGTCATAAAGCTCTGTGACCCTCCTATCATGTCTGCCACAGATATCAGTGTGCTAAATGCACATTTTAAAAAACGGTCTTAGGCAAAATTAATTGTATTGTACTTGAAACTGCTGAACAGCTGATGACATATCAATACACTAATGGTATCACTAGAACTTTTGCGTTTTAACAGTACAAAGGTCAATGTGCATATTTTACTTTAATACAAGAAATAATTGTACATTTAATTAATATTATATTTTTCTGGATAAAACTGCACTTCCAAGAAGTACCAGCATCATTTCACATCTAGGCCATATTTTGTCACCTATCCTTAAGATAAATAGATCTACTCTGAAAATGAGTGTGCTTATTTCTATAGAAATCCTGAACCAGAAGAATTATTTAATATAATCACTGGTCCAGCCCTCACTTCTTACTAACTGTAAAATGTACCTTCATGCACAAGTGTTCCTAATGACCATTAAAAGATAAGTGCCTACTAAGTACTGCTGCCTAAGTACTACTTAGCAAAAGGACGACTGTCAGAAACCAAAGACGACATAAACAGCTAAAAACTAACTATACTGCTATTTCTAATTTGTGGTTATCCAGCCTTTGGCATAGAACCCAGTCATTGACAGTGAGCGAGACACCTACAATTCAAAAAAGTACAAAAGGGTCTAATAAGAACCAAAATATCCACAATCCTGCAGGGGAATGCACTTACAAATGAGCACTGAAGAGTTAGTTAACAGGAAAAACTGAAGGCGGGCCTGATACTAAATTCTGCTACTCTTGCTAGAGCACTACACCCAAAAGAAACATTTGATCAGTTTTATGAAACAAACAGAAACACAAAGTAGACTGATGTTGGGAAGGAAGGGTTGAAGTGTTACATGACTCAAACATTCTCTCCAGCATACATCTCCCATGCAATGTAGCCTGGAGACTGGACACCTGGACTTACTACAGGTAACACTAATGACTAGACTAGAATTATTAAATGAAATGTCAAGGCACAAAAACACTGTGTGAATTGAAAGGCAGTATGATATGGGCCACAGATATTACATGTACACAAGCACAGTGGTTCATTTGAAAAAAAAGATAGGAGTAACACAGGAGTTCAAAAATATGGAAGCTCACATTGTGTGTATATATATCTAGTTTCAAATGAATATTTCATTTCATATTAAATATTAAAAAGTATTAATAACTGATGGAATTTGATTTTTTGTTAATATACAAATATCTTTTGAATCATACATGGTAAATGTTTGTTATGTTAGATTAAGTTTTGTTTTGTGGAGGAGAAGATATGTGTTATTAATTATTATTCATGATACACGCATACTGTGGGGCTAACCACAAGAAAATAACCACTGAGCAAGATCACACACACACATGAATTTTATCATTTAAACTTCAGCAGTGTTCCATGAACATTATTCAAAATAAGGAGACGTGCTTTACAGTGGCCTTAAAAGCATTCCACAAGAAGAGACAAACATGTACTTCATGGAGAGATTTGTGGGGCCTCTTCTGTGTTTTCTGCGTATACACATCTCTGAGAGATGCTGATCCAAGTTAATAATAGATTAATCACATGCTCTCCAAGATAAGTTTACAAGTGAAAAATAACTGGCCCTTCATTCCCAGCTAGTTAAAATGAGGTATCGACTTGATATTCCAGCAAAGTAACCTCTAGAACAGCAACTAATATGATCTATATCAGAGTAGGTAAAAAGGCAAGGAAAAAAATTTGATCCCAGTCCAAAGCAAATAAAAACAAAAGGCCTATTGTGACAAGGGGGGAAATAAATCAGATGGACATCTTATAGTGAAGTGCGATTTTCTCATAATATGTCTTTTTAAGCTAAAGCTATGACAAAACTTAAATGTTTATATGAAATTACACAACTGTCACCAAGCTGTTCATTTTGATGAAAAGAACTTACAATGCCTTTCATTCAACTTTCTAAATAGAGAATTTCCATTTCTCAACTTAAACCTTTTTTCCAGTGCCAAATTTCCCACCAGACTTTAACAGTATTTTTTTTTAACACTTAAAAAGCTGTCAATTTTAATTGCAATACTCTTTTGCCCTCTTTTTTTGTACTCCCTTGATTTTTGTCTTGATGAAGCAATTAGTCCCCGCTGAGGTCAGTTACATTTGCTTACAAATAGTTTTCTAGTATGTTCACAGGCAGGTACAGAGAGAAGGTCATTGTCAGATAAAGTGATGTTGGAATAGGAAATATCTTCTCCCATTGGTGTCAGAGGAATCACTACACACAATAAGCAAAGACCCTGCATAACCAGTAGCTTTCACAAAGCTACTTTTCAAGCTTCTTAATCAGAGAGAGGCAATTAGCCAGTATCTACACTCGCTTGTCCAGTATCATATCTAAGTGTATCTCAAAAAATCTGCTTCTAATACCAAAGTTTTCTAAATTAACTATATTACTTTGTAATCCCTCAATTAATTGCAGATCGTTTTAGTCAAATATGTTCTGTCACACTAAAACAAAAGATGCTACAGAAAAGCAACTTCTCAAAGACAAATGTAAACCCACCAGAACCATGTTGGGTAAGGGAAATGAGTGTTTGGAAGCTTTACCAAATGAATTGATTGGGGTAAATTTATGTCATTTGTAACAATCAGGAAATCAGTTATGATGCACAATCTTCACTAAGGTCTGTTGATTTTACAGGAGAGTAAGCAGGACAGCAAAGAAAATTAATGACAAATTTTATGCAAGAAACACTGATAAACTGGTTCCATTTGCCACATTTCAATACTGAAATAATACGAAATATTTTAGTGTTAAAATATTGTGCAGAGACAGAGTGTGCAGAGACAGAGAAATGTTTGAAGTTATTAGTATGCATTTTATGTTATTTTCTGCTTAGGCAATTCCTGCTGAGATACTCAAAAAATAACCATGTAATCCACCAAAACTGTTCTTCCAGTCCAACAGAAACATCCATATAGTATTGTATTTATATAGCCAGATAGGGCAAATGGAAGCAAAACTCTTACGTTTCAAACTGTTTACTTTTTTTGATGACTAAAACTACTCTAAAGTAAGTCTCAAAACTGGTCATCATTGGTATGAAATACAAAGCTTAAGTACATCCCAATGTAGTCCTCAAAACCACTTTTTGATTTTTTGCAGAAAAAATCAACTATTTTAGTCATTTCATTATTTCTTCCATAATATAAGATAGCCTGCTAACAAATAGTGCTTTCTGTCAATGGTGCTGTACTTCAGAATACCAAATCCAGAATACACTCATACCACAGTGATGAAATCAATATAAAACCCAAACAGCTTAGATATATGTACACGGATATCCTTATAAATTACTTCTAATTATAGCAGTAGACAACTTTATTTAGGGGCTTTTCTTAGATTAGCAGGATTCCAGCAAGTTCCAGCTGTAATTTAGGCAAATAGTGCTTGTCAGAAGCAAACAGCTCATAAAAGTTATATTAGAAAAGAGAAATATATATGTGTTTTTTCCTTATTGCTGATATATTTGCATGTATGATTGCTTTCCTATGTCTCTGTTGTAATTTAAACATCATCTGACAATGTTATTGCTTGTACTTCTCTATCATTCTAACCAATAGGTGTTACTGATGACAGTAAACACCTGCAATAACCATTCTTCTTTTAGCTCAACATTTTCAAGCACCAAGAGCGATTATGGAAAATAACTTTTTGCTGAAGTAAAGGTTCACATAGTCTTGGGCAATGTTTTCAAGTAATTGCCTTAACACTGAAACATCTGTTGGCAGTAAAGTTTCATCATGTCTAATGTTAGCTCTGAAAAACAGATCCAAGGCTTAGCTGTTCTTCGTGTCTACCAAAACCTTTTTTTTCCCTTTTTTTTTTTTTTTTTTAATTACTTTTTCTCCATTTTTAGTCATCTAAAAAGTATTGTTTCCAGGTGAGGTAAGGTCAAAAAGTTGTTCCAGCTCTTTCTGAGAATCAATTGAATACCATCCCCCTTGCCAGTCCTGGGAGATATACCTTTGCTTCAGGTCTGACAAACTGCTCCTCAGTTTCCAGCTTGCCTCCTCCAGGCTAGATTTCTATCTTTCTAACATTTTCTGTATTAAAACCCCCCCAGGTAACTTGCTTCCTGTCTAATGACTACTTGAGAGGATTCATAGTTACAGAAAATCAATGGTTTAAATGGTATTGAACAATGCTCTCAGAATCTCAAGGTGACTGGTTCAATCTTCACTGATTAAACATGACACAGTATCATCAAAGTAAGTGGCAAAGTTGTTCTTTGCCTGTTTTCTTATACCTTTTCAGACAGAGAATTACCTAATTTCAACAAAGAACCTATCCTGAGCTACAGGGAGAAAATGGGAGTTTTCCAATGTATTTTAAATGAGTGGAAACAATGAAATTTGCTGAGGGTCTGAGGATTAACTATAAGGGGTGAAATACTTTCAAATGAGTGAAAGGGCATTAATTTTGGAAGAAACATATTTTAAAGTATTATACACATTATAGGAGACAGATAATATCCATCTACTAACCTACAAAGCTATGCAAACTACTTACTACAGCTAAAACAGAGAGTCTTAAGACAGGAACCAGGACTCCCTCTTTTAGGGAGCAACATTGCCATTAGCCTTCAGAGTCACGCTGCCTGTCTGGCCCAGTATTTTTCCCTCTCTTGCGCCGTGAATATTTTCACACAGATTCTGCAGGATACTATGATGCTTTTTAGAAGCTGCAAGTAGAAAATGTTGACCCCTTCAGCCAGAGTAAGGATTGCCACAGGTTTTCCAGATCCTTGTCATTAAAAAATAGCATGGGATGACCTCTTCTTCGCTGTCCTTTCGGGTCATTACTCAGAAGACAGCAGTAAATCTCATTTAATCATTTCACAGAAATTATATTTAGTGCATCTTTTCAAGAAAGAGTGTTAATCTCCAGATACCAAGTGGACACAAGGGTCTTCATATACCTTTCCCTGCACTGGATTTTTTGACTATCGTTCTGAAGCACTAATTTTCACTGGTCACTTGACAGAGGATTCTAGATATAAATACTAAGGTCTCAAGGACCTAGACGTTTTCTTTCATTTACTTCTCTGAGTCTGACATATCAAAATCTTAGTTTCTCTGCAACTTTTTCAAGGCAATATAGCTGGTTTTAAGTTATGGTTTCAGAGATTGTAATGATTATTTAAATGTAAAAATACCTCTTTGAATAAAAATGACATGCTGTCAAGTTCACTGGTGATAAACTGTATTTTGAAAATCCAACATAAAAGCAATTACAATTATAGGACATACTTTTTGGACTCATAGTTCTGAGTTTTGCAGTTACAACACCCCTCAAATGCCTCAGGTAAAGAGGAATTCAGCTTGCCAGCATAGAGAACTTGTGTGATGCAATGAAGAAAGTTAAATTATGTCCTACAGCTTTATTGAAAGCAATGTCTATAACCTTCAAAAGCTCTGAGCATGTGTTATACATCTCCAGCTTTGAAAAGGTCAAACTTCTTTTTCATTTTCCTCTTTTATTTGCCATTGCTTTCTTTTCAGTAGGTAAACATAAGGCTTATAAAAGAGAATGTAACAGAAGAAGCTCCAGCAACATATAACATTGAACTTCTGATCCTTCTGCTCTTACGAACATAAGTCAGGATTGGGGCAAGTTTACCCAAGCTACCCTACCTGTCTAATTGATGAACTTCAATCTTGAAAGCTGCCTACCTCTCCCAGAAAGGTTGGCAAGGGTAGAAGGTTGGAGGACAAAATGTTCTTTCACTCATATTCATATGTAAAAATCTAGCCAGATGCTTTCAACACAGTTGAAAGAGCCACTGTGTTTTACATTTTCCAAAGGTCTTAGAAGGCAGTCTGAAAAACAACTTCAACGATGGAGGACATCTCCTATTTGAGGACATTTGCCTCTGTTTTCCACCTCTGCCAGGTATAGCACCTGTCAGTCAGTTGTGCTCTTCATAACCACTCCATCCCATTTCTGGGGGTGGCAGGAGTATGCTTAATCAACTACTTGCTGAAAGGAATCATCTGAGAGAGACTGTCAAATAGCTCAAACCACTCTAAAGATATCACAATATAACAGTGACATTTGAAAGGAAAGGTGACATTAGATCAAATCCATCCCTTCTATTAACATGCATTCTTCCAGTACAGCTAAAGATCTATGCCCTAATGTATTAAACAAATATGTTCCATTAACCCAGAGCAAAGTTCCTGGATAGTTCTAGGGAGGGAAAAAAAAAAATAAAAAAAATAAAAAGTCTTTTCTCTGCAAACAAATAGCTGTAGAAGGCAACATTTAACAAAATGGAATAACCTCCTTCTTAATCAAAACAATCAAGCGCCCAGTTTCACTTCAAAAGAAGATGACTTTGAGGTCTTCAGATTACAAACAGAAAACCCTCTGAGATCAGGCAAGTCTACAGAGTATTGTGAATTATTTTCACCAATGCTTGCAAATTCATTTTTGCATAAATATAGCCAGACAAAAAGGCAAGTGTTGCAAACATGAAACAAATTGTTACAGATATATCAGTTTAAAAGAAAAAAAGAAAAAGACAAAGAGTTAAACTCTGCCTCATTAGTCATGGATGGAGAACTTGTTTTAGAACTTGAATTAGAATGCAGGGGAATCGACACATTACCAAGATCAAAACTCAATGAGAAATTTTGAATAGTTCAAAGGAAGATATGTTTATCTTATATTCTGTGAACTCAATACTTCCTTCTTTTTGCTTTCTGGAGGACCTGAGAAGAAAGGCAGAGAATTAGAGTGGTACGTAACATTTACAGGCACAAACCTAAGACCAGTCAAGGCCATCAAAATAAGAGCTGTGGCTGACTTCCTTTAATTTGCAAGAAGGTGCATTGCTTCCTCTGGGAATGTTCCAATAGCCAGGGAATGGGATAGAGCAGCAAAGACTGTTTACTCACTGTTCCAGTTCACTGTTCCAGTAATAGGCTGGACATCAACCATTTATATTAGCCTTAAAGAATTTTCTTGAAGAAGAGAATTCTGACTAGAGCACTTACAGTCTCAAAATGTTTTGTGATAAGGCAGAAGAGAAACAGATGGAGAGAGATGAAATACTCTGAGAGGATGTTTTACAGTTATAACACAATTCCAAAATCAAAAAAATTCTAAATACATTTCATTTAGCATTTCAACATCCTGTAACTCACAAGCATCTTATATCTTCTTCTCTTATTGATCTGAACTCAAGCTTCAGATATAAAAACCTTAGGAAACTAATTGGGCCAAATTTATCCCTGATGCAATCCTATTATTTGTAGATGGTTTTAGGCTATTTTGTTAATCTCATTCGTACCTCTGCTTTTTTTCTCTAAATAAATTCTAAAATAATCAGTTTTACTGTTCCTTATTACATCATGCAATAGAAACTTTTTAGATCTTATTTTGATGTCAGAAATGACTGTAAAGGATTTTAAAATAGTATACAACTCTCTCTTACTTCCACAGATGCATAGAATAAAGAATATCAATTTTATGTTTTAATCCTATAACAGACCTCTGTGATAATATCTTTAAAGGCTTGTTGTGAATCAGAAGGGTTATATTTTCTACTTTGATTTCATACTTATATACAGAATTTCACTTCTCTTTCCTCTTCATCTGCAATACAAACTTCATAATAAATTTCAAATGTTTTCCTTAAGCCAACAGATGACTTCTGCCATTTTTCCAGGTGCTCATTTTCCGCTAGATGAAGGTAATGTAACAAGTTCTTTATGGTGACTGTTTAGCTTGGTGAGAGTACATACTTCTTATATTTGCACCTCTTTTGTCACAGTCATATATATATTCACTAAATACATAATGAAGACTTATTACAGGTGGTCTCCCATGGACTTTTACCAACAGTATTTTGTATCCAAAGCAATTTTTACCTCATCAAACTGGCATGTTATCAAGCATGTTTATTGCTTAAGTCTTCAGGCAAAGGACTGAAGAGTTTTACAAAGGTGAGTCTATTTCAGATCCACACAAATGACAGTCTTCATTAATATTTCACAGACATATGTATATATACACCCAATCCCTTTCTCTACATAGAAGCATCATTTATAAGGCACCTGGCACAAAAAATATTGTCTATGTAAAGTATGGAAGGCTTCCAGGCACTACAGTAGTGTAAATAAGTAGCAGCTCACATAAGCTAATGTGAGTAAGTATGAATTCTTACAAACGCTCAGTGAATGAGAAAAACTGCTTAAAAATCTCTTTCATCTGTCATTTATTATAACAATGTACTGATTGGCAGAAAACAGGCCATGTTAAGTTCCTGATTTTGACATCGCATGAACTATGTGTAATGTTTGGCAGAACGCAGAGATTTTCCACATCCTATATGTGTACCAAAAAGAGAACCTTTTTTATATTATTTGGCATTGCTGTTTACAACTATAGTACTCCAGACCCCAAGGAAGTTTAAATAATTAATATATTCTGATTACTTTTTGATTTTTTTTTCCCCATACCTTCCATTAGGAATTGTCCCAATAAACTGCTTTAGACTTAAAATACAAAGTGTACCTTAAAAGTTTTTTTTTCACTGAATGAGGCAATTGCCTCACAGCACTCCAATGCAGAGAACTCTAAGTGCATTCTTTCTCCTTTGCAAGGCTGAACCATCTTGGGCATTTATTAACCCTCTTAAAAAACTATTAATTTAGTAGAGATTATGAATATACTAAACCCTGAACAGAGAGAATGCTGTAAATGAGTACTTGCTAAAACATCCTCTAAAAAAAGATGATTGAAATTTAATAGTTTAAAACATTTTATCTGTTCTTTTTTTCCCCATGTTGTAACATTACTGACTCTCTTATTGCAAGCTAAACACAGAGTGAAGCAAAAAAGCTTTGCTCTTTTATTTTTATTCATTCCAGGACACTGACAATCAATTCATTCCAACTAAAAGAACAAAGAATCGGTTGCAGTACACAGGTATCAGTAGTTAGATTGATGAAAGGCCAGACCTTCAAAGGAAAGAAATATTGAAATCAAAAATGAACTGCACTTATTTATCCTTGGCTACAGAATTAAACCAGAAAAGGTCATAAGCTTGTGATGGTATTTGCCTACAGTACGCTGGGGTTTGAGCATTGGCCTTAAAGAAGGCTGAAGTCACATGGCCAGAAATCAGACAAGTACCATAGCCTGGATGCTATGCACCAACAACATAAAATTGTATTTCTCAGCAGTTTGAATTTGATTCTACCCTATTAAAACAGAGAACTACCCTATTAAAAATGAGGTGTGAATGATGACTGGTTCTGAATTCACACCACAAATAAAAATTTTACTTTGGACCAAACACAAACCTGACATTTCAAGCTATCTTCCCCACTGATCTGAACAAACAGGACATACAGAAAGTAATGGAAAACACTTGGGAATACCAGTCCGGAAATGGAGAGAGATAGTATCAATGTCTAACAATTTCTAGTTAGAATTTCTCACCCCTTTAATGGTTAGATTTGTTTACAATTTGACAACTAATCTCTTCAAGGCTTTAAAACTGTGTCTTTTAATGTTGACGTTTCCTCTGATTTTACCAACAGCATCATGCAAATTTGTAGTAACTGAATAAAATTTTATTATTTTTAAGTGTTTCAAGAATAGTCACACTCTTCTGTATTTAACCTTTGTGAAGACTTGCTTAATAAATTTTTGCCTCAAAGATACTGGAGTTTATTTATGACTAAATAACAAATGTTATTTAAAGCAAAAAAAAAACCCAAACATTTTCTTTTATACAAATGTTTATCTTAATCTATATCTTTTTACACTAAAAGTTTGCTAAGGAATTCTTCTATTAGCCAGCTCTGCCTAAGTCAATGAAAATATTTCTTCCCTATTAAAAATGCCCAAATGTATATACGTTTATACAGAGAGAGACATACACATGCTTACATATTATTGCAGCCTAACTAATGTAAATCAGGAAGTCTGATATCAACCTGTGTTCCAGCAGTACCCACTTAAATTTTAAAGTAAGAATTTAACAGTGTATTCAGCTTGAATTTTCCTCTTCACTAATACATATTTAGCCGAGCACTAGAAGATGCACAAGGAAAGCGATTAAGCATTTCAGTTACACATGCAACTCTCCTTTACAGGAAGACACAAGTGGATTGATGATCCCCTAATACTTCCCGATGAACAGTTACAGTAGGAAATCAAGGGTCAAACATTCGAGCTCTATGCAGCAGAACAATGGGAAATGCAGTCTTTTCTTCCCCCCACCAACAGCAAAATCAAAGATGTAACATTTTTATCCTGACTAAAGCAATACCACACGTCAGTAGTTATTCGAAGCTAAAACCAGCAACAGTGAGTTTAGAATAGGGACCTACTTAAGTAGGGTGGTGGTAATTATTTCTCCTGAATGTTAAATATCTTTACTGTTCAGAGGTAAATACAGCATCCAGGAGATAAGCGATCTATGGACAATATAGCCTCTTATATTGATACGGTATGGCTGATATTGCTGTGTAATTCATTGCTGGTAGGCCTTCCAGGACTAACTGCCATTACCTTTCTAAGGGTTAGTAGAGCAGAGTGCTGGTGCTGCTGTTTTGTCATCACAGAAGTTCAAGACATCCCACAAACATTCTTGCAGTCTGTAAGAGCTGTCACCCCTTTATTCAGTACATCCTCCTGGAGGAGAACCCAAAGAATTTGAGTGAAATTCTGTATAACAGAAAGCAGACTATGTGCCTAAGATGAAGAATCATCCCAACATATTATTGATTAACGCCTAGCAGACATACTATAAATGAGGTATAATTTATCAGGACACAGTGACAGAGTCTTTGCTTTCTTAAAGCTCATCTTCTATTCAGTCTTCTAACTTCCTTTTGGCTAAAGCAATTTCATGAGTTCATCTTCAGCCAAATGTCATCTGTTCTCTCCCATAATCGTTACCCTTCTCACTAATTAGTAAGGTTTAGCTTCCTCCTGTTACACACTTAATTAACTTCTCCACCTTTGGAAAAGCAATTTCCCGTGAACGAATTACTATCATGACTGTTTCATACAATGAACTAGTTCTAAGTACAGTCTTCAAAGGAAGCAATGCTGTTCAGAAAGACAATGAAAGGTACAGAGGACTTTCTGAAAGTGAACTGACCCTATAGGGGTGGCAAAGATAAGCATGCAGGAAAAAACCTCAATATGAAAAAACTTATTCAATGTTCCACCATTAGGTAGTACAGGAGGTACAGACTGGCTAACATCAGAAAGATAAGAATAGCTACTGTGTATGGCACATGCTATTCTCTAATATTCATACAGTCACTTCATAGTCTCTTAATTTTTTTACCTCCATAATAACAGTGAGTATAACTGAGCTCAAAGCTCCATTTGTCACCCTGCTTCCTTTGAATAGATATGTAGCAACAAAAACACTTCTGCTGAAAGATTGTACTTCATAGGCAAGACAGAAAGAACGAGATGGTGACACAGCAATAAACAGAAGTAAATCAAGTAGTCAAATGAATGGCAAATCACTGGCACAGAACAGAATATAAATCTCTGGATTTCCTCTCCAATCTCTTACCTCCCCAAAAATGACGCCTATCAAGACATTAATAAATTCTTAGTAATAGCAATTGCATGAGAAGGACAGATATCAAATTATTTGTTCCTATTAGTAATTCTTTACTAGTAAAACAAAGGAGAATCAAGTGTGTTTTACAGACTCACATTTATACAACTGCTTATGGACTCACAATGCCTAGTGGAGATTCACTGTGAGGTGCTGAAACTACTACTTAAATGGGGAAAAAAACCAAACCAAAACAAAACCCAAAACTCCAAGATACATCTATGTGAGTTTCCTTTGTAGGACTATGACCAGTTTCTCTATCTCATCATTGACGCAAAAAGCAGGAAGTCACTGAAATTAGAAGATACAAAGATCATAAATGTCATGATTTTAATATTAGCTTGCCAGAAAGACATCAAATACCCCTACTTGTCAGTTGTGCTACAAGGAAAACACTCATTTAGGTAAGGGAAACTATAGTGTTTTTTCAGATATTGGGCTAATTCTGAAAGCTAATGGCCTATTTGGAAGAATACTTATAAACAGATCTTTATCTTTGATTTCATCCCAGACAGGACTATGGATTTGGTTTGTATCACACTCATGAGCCTCTTGCCTGTGGCCTATTTAATACTAACAGTTCAGAGTAAGCGGAGAAATACGAATGGCATAATATCCTAATAACATTTACCTTCTAGACAGAGATTAGGAACAAATAACGCATGAAAGACCTCCTCAGATGCACACATTAGATCATTATTATGTTTATTTTTCATTGTTAGCACATGTCATTCAGAGAAGTTAGAAAATGATTGCTTCATAGAATTTAAATGTTCATTGTGCACAGAGTATCAAAAGTTAAGTGCCTGAAAAAGGTTTTTTTTTTTGTTAGCACTAATTGGTTCCTTACTTCCTTTTCTTACAGCTTAACATTTCTGGCCTGCTATGTTGCTCCATTGTTCTCTGGCCACTTGTGAAGTTGTGCAGTGAGTGATGCACATAGGCATGAGGTATGCAGACAGGTCCTGCCTTCTGGTACTTGGTCTTTTACACTACAGAAGTCACATAGTGTAATTAAAAGAGAAGACATTTATGAAAACAAAAATAGCAATTCTTTCACTCTTCTCTCAGTCCCGACAACTCTTTTCTCAAAGATCTCCAAAAGAAAGACTCATCTAAGTACCTTCTCCCTGATTTCTGTCTGGAAAAGCTGTTGTATCTGTGATTTCGTCTATGCTCCTAGTCTCGTCAGAAGGTTCAAGAATCAGATAATCTTTTCTTGGTTTCATAAAACCAAAACCAAGAACAATACAGCATTTTCAGATGCTACTGTATTATGATTTTTAACAACTGACGTGCGAAAATGTTCAAACATCAAAAGCAGTACCTGTTACATATTATGATTGATTCATACAGGAACTAAGGTATTTGTTTAAACACCAAGGAAACTAATAATGCTCAGAGAGATCAGAAAAAAAAAGCCCAAGGTTCATACATACCATAAATTCTGATTTGGCTCAGGAAGTTCCCAAACTTCAAATACATAAAAGTTGTGAAAGTACTGAAGATGTATCTTATGATGCTCTTGTCCTTATAATCTTCCTGGCCACTATCAGAGGCAGGATGCTGGGAATGTGGGACCAAGCATTGGCCATTCTTCCATTCTTACTGGAGGAACATATTAAGAGATACTGTGGATTCTCTATGCCATGAATTCTTTGAAATGGAAATCAGAAGTCTTTCCAGTAGAAGTATTCTGGCTCAAAAACAAATGATGAATTTGATAGTTGTTAAATAGTATAAATTTAACATTTGAGACTGAACAAGCACAGCATCAGTAGCTAAAACTGTAGAAAAAGGTATAGTCTGTGCCATGTACACTATGAACACTGAAAAATGGGGGGTGTAACTGGTGCTCATGGTGCCCACTCCCTCCTCCACCTCCTACCTGCAGAATAAGGTTTTCTTTTGGTGTCATTCACAGCATATGGGGTAACTGAACATCCAGAACGGAAGCTAGGCATTTAGATTACTAAATGTCTCTATTGCCTTTGTCCCTTTTCCATTAAAAGGTATTGTCAAGAAAGACACTACATTCAGATTTTCAGCTTCAATTTAACTATGAATGGCACAATTTGAGATACTCATCAGAAAATGAGTTTGGAGATTTCAGAAAAGGAATCGCTATAGTGAACATCAGTAATAATTTCTGTATTCACTGTCCTACCCTAGAATACTCTGATAGCCTGTGGGAATCAAGTGGGGAATAAGAGGTTGAGTCCAGAAGAGAGATTAAGAAGGTAACAGTAATATTTTCATGGTAGTTGAATGGGAGGCACTGGTTAGGTTAGCCACAAATAATTATATTCTAACAACTTTAATTAACACAATTAAAATGTACAGATTTTAAAAAGTAAAAATTTAAACAAACCTTTTTCTTTCCTCTACAGCCATTTCCTCCTATTCATGTTTTTGTTCATCTTTAACATTACTAATTTGTTAAATCATAAGAAGGGAGAAATTACCTTGGTAAAACCCTAATCCTGGCATAATTTTTCTGCTGGCAATGCCAGCCAGAATATTTCATCATTAATAATCTATGTGTTTAGTGAAAATAGGAGGTAGAAGTTCTTCTGTTAAAGTAAACATAAACAGTTAATAAACATGAATGCTCCGTTATTCTATTCTAGCTATCTTATATTCAGCTATAATGGAAGAGGGGAAAAAAAGTGCCACTTAGGAAGATCACATAGGTCTTAAAAAAAATTATCAGAATTCAAGTAACCTTTTCCCTTTTAATTAACAAGATACATTAGAACACTAAAGCTAGGAATCTGAAGTTTTAATTAATCACATTGAGTTCAGCTAATGATCTTTCACAACTCACCTCAGTTCCCAGAGTGTCCCATAGCAAGCAGGAGGACTATAAATAAGATCCATATGGATCTTAAGATCACCATTGAAGTTGTTCCAGAATAGTATCAAAACCACAGATGGGATTTCTAGAAGATGTTACAAAACTCTTTCATTCTGCAAAGATCCTGTAGGGAATTTCCTAGCTGCAAAGTTTATTCATTAAAATGTCAACTAGAGCTAGTCAAATATTAAATGCATTGAGTTGTGAACATCTCCTTCCCCCAACCCTCCCTCAAATAAAAACGTAAATTGATGTGCCCTAACTCATGGGGTCATATTACTTGTTACTGACATATACCCATACATGTATTGGTCACTAACAGTGTGGCCAGCAGGTCGAGAGAGGTCATCCTCCCAGTCTACACTGCCCTGGTGAGACCACACCGGGAGTATTGTGTCCAGTTCTGGGCCCCTCAGTTCAAGAAAGACAGGGAACTACTGGAAAGAGTCCAGCAGAGGGCTATGAAGATGATTAGGGGGCTGGAGCATCTCTCATATGAAGAAAGGCTGAGAGACCTGGGGCTCTTTAGCCTGGAGAAAAGAAATCTGAGAGGTGACCTTATCAACACTTATAAATATCTAAAGGGCAGGTGTCAAGAGGATGGGGCCAGGCTCTTCTCAGTGGAGCCCAGCAACAGGACAAGGGGCAACAGGCACAAACTGGAGCACAGGAAGTTCAGCTTGAACATGAGGAGGAACTTCACTCTGAAGGTGGCAGAGCACTGGAACAGCCTGCCAAGGGAGGTTGTGGAGTCTCCTCCTCCAGAGATATTCAAAACCTGTGTGGACACGTTCCTGTGTGACCTGCTCTAGGCTGACCTGCTTTGGTGGGGGAGTTGGACTAGATGATCTCCAGAGGTCCCTTCCAACCCCTACCATTCTGTGATTCTGTGTGATCAGAGACGATCTTCATATATTCCAAAAGTTTCATGATTTTTTTAGCAAGAACTCCATACTAGAATTGGCTGTGTACTGTTTCTCCTGTTTGTTATTCCAGAACTTGATTAATTTAATTTCTCTAATCATGAAATATAAGCAGTACAGTGCCATAGATGTGGTGGCATAAAAACAGATCTAACTGAAAGGAAAACTCAGAGAGCTACCCACTGACAGAGAACTATTTATCTGGTAAATGTTTGGTAATACTCTGCATATGTCATAGCAAGCCAAAGAGCTCATTTGTCAAGACGCTAGACATTCCTCCATTTAACATAAAAGAAAACAAACAGTTATTTGAGAACAACTTGCTAATAGCTCCTTCCTTCTTGTATACTAATTGCACAACCATACATTTTTTAAAAATCTCGTATCACAGAACACGATGAAAAAACTGTATCAAATCAGGCACAATATGGAAGAAGGAAAAAAAACCCATAATTAATCCCCAGATACCTATATGATTTGACTGAAAAATAAATCTGCTTTTTCAAATTTATTACATTTTGCTTTGAAGACTTTTTTGTAGTTCCCCTTGTCTTTGCTGCATGACTGAACATTCAAGAATAAGACCTTTAGACTCAAACATGACTTAACCTGATAAATTTCTAACTCAATTTACAGCAGCGTCATGCATATGCTAAACCCCATCTAACGTAAATATTTAATGAAGAAATAAACCTGCCAGAAGAATAAATTTACAGCACATTTAGTGTACAGCATTTTAGAGGTGTCTGCCGAGTAGGTTTTGCTGTCGAGACAAGGTTTTAAACTGCCAATAGTCTAAAAGTAGTAATTTTTCATTGCATTTCATTCGTAAGCTCTGCTCCTTTTAAAAGACTCCAGGCTGTCAAGGTTAATTGAACCCTCAGGGCCCTCGAAATGACTGCACTCATTGGGGTTCTGCTGGCTGTGGGCTCAGCTCCCTGATTCTTTTGCTCTAAATCTTATCTCAAGTGATCTTTTTCATAAATACAATTTCAACTTTAATCTCCACGATGATGATCTGCTGATCTAATTCTCTGCTTTAGACCTGTACCTATCTGCCCAGACTAAAATGTCTGGCTTTCTGGCATTTCATGATCAGCTGAAAACACTGTATTCAAACAATAAGGAGCAATAGAAAGCTAGAATTTTCTTTTTGTCTAGATAGCATGACCTATACCTGTGGATGACACACTCACTAAAATTCCACGTCCAAATTTTTTGAACTTCCCTGCTTTCTGCCATCCAACATTTTTTAAGACCCAGGCCTTGCAAGATCCTCACAGGTTATTTTACAGAGCTATTGGCACACCTGTCTCACTTCCACCAGTCGCTGGGTACACTCATGACCGTCGTCTAGCTGCTGCTTTCTTCCCAGTACTTGTTTGGGAACAGATATGCAAAAATCACTGTATTCTTAATTCAGGATTTAAGTATGCTGCTTTTCCATCAGCCAGTCACGGAGGGATTTTTCCCTATTTGGAAGCCTGTGATCATGCAACTCGTCAGTTTTACTAAAGCCAAGTGCTTTTATTCAGAAGTTGGAATAAGCGTCAAGGAAAACAGATCACAAGAAACAAATAAGCTATACTATGTATTTAGTCTCCTCAATTTTATTTTTCACTACAAACAAAATCAGCTAATTTTCCCTGCTACTTTAGTCTAACATCTCTAAACCAGTTTTATTCTCCTAGCCAGTGCAGGTGCTTCACTGTATTTAGAGGACTGACATTCCCTTAGGAAAAATTACTTTCAGAGAACTTTAGATTTTCTTCTGAAATAGAGCTTTTCAAAATTTAACTTGTCAAGTTTTCTGTTAGAAATGTAATTCTAGTGAAATGAACAAATGCCTATTTTGGCTTTCTTTTGGCATTCAGAAAGAAACAAATACCCCAGTACCAGATTATTTTGCACAATAAATTCCATTGGCTGATGAATTATGTCCAATAGCTTCTTTTTTTCAGGTCTAAGGTATTCAGCCTCCTAAGACAGGATGATCACTGATGTTCTTAAAAAGGACACATTTCCTCCCAAAATAAATTTTTGTACAAATAAAATGGAATAAATTCAACTTCAGAAAGAGTTATAGCCAGAAAATTATCGCTTGAAAGTTAAACTGAAAAAGTGAAAAATAGAAAGAATGATAGAGTCATTAGGAGTCTTCCTGTTGACATAAGTGAGATCAAGTGGGAGTCTAAAGTAGCAATCACTCTAAAACTTAAATTAGCCACTCACTAGTATTCTCACGAATTAAAATATTAAGAGTAGCTTCTTAATTCAGAAATAATCAAGACAAGTACTTTACAAAATTGTATTAAAAATCATTGAATCTCCTCCACCCCAGAGGAGAAACTTCCAGGTCTGCTTTTCTTGGATTTACCTATTTACATTTTTCAACAGCCTACAGAAGATTTTAATTTATGCAATATTTAAAACTCAAATAATGGTATAATTGATGGATTGATAAATTTACCAGCTTGGTAACAAAGGTAAAGAAAACCCCCATACTAAAAATCTGAACAACTCACGCTACATAATGAATGATGCCAGGCTGTACCCATCACATCTGTGTGTTCTGTGTGGTATAAGATGACATGGCTAATGAAACCTGACATGGTACAACATATTGGATCAAGAATAGAAATGTAAATTAAGCCCTTCCAGACAAGTTAACACACGGCCAAATAGCATCTTTGTACCATTTTTTATTACAAATGGGTGACGTACTACAACCAATTTGCTTTAATGCTTTTAATCATGATCTTATTATAGCTGTATCACTGTTGCAGAAGTGATTGAGCCCTTTAATTATGTAAGAAAAACTTTCTGATTTCTCAGAATATCCATTGCCTTGGGTCCACTTTTCCCATAGGTAGTCCATGCCTCTTAATAGGTTAGATATGTTTTTAGAGACGTCATCTTTACAAAGTGTCCCAGTTTCAGTATTTCCTCAGTTTGTTCAAATGCACACATTCTTCTAATCTTTTTCTTACACTAAGAATCATTCCAACTAGCGCTGACAGAAATGTATTTTGCTCTGCTTCAACTTTTCCTGATGAATATAGTCCTTTCCTTTTCCCTAAGGAAGTAGTCACTGGAGCTAAGTAGGATATTTATTTTAATGCAGTGTGCAGGAAAATATCAGCATTTCTGTGTATAATGCAGTATCTTCCACGCTGCTCTGTATCAGGCTGGGAATGCCAAACTGCATCTCAATTACTAAACCTCAGTATGTAAGATTCATGCAGCTTTCTGCACCCAGAAAGGCTATCATAATTAACTTCTCGATAAAGCTGTAATTAATTATTGACAATTTAATGCCCCTACTTTTAACCTTAAATAACAGGCAGGAATTACTGGCTGTCATCTCTTCTTCAGCACTGCCAGGTGCAGCACATGTGTTTTCAATCAGGTCATCTCAACTACATCATCCACTTACCCTACCCATTCATGCTGTAGCTGCATCTTTCCCTGCAGAATAGTGATGGATTCCTCATCTGAATAATTTATGTCTGAGTTTTATAATAGACACTCATTGTTTAGTAAAATGAGCTACTGAACGGACCTTAGAAGTGGATCATCTCTAGCATTTTCCACAAAAACATGTTTCTCTGCTACTTAGAAAAAAAACAAACTGTGCTGATATTAATAGTAGCCACTAAACTGGATGCTCAAAGCCCTCTTCTAAGCTTTTCCTCTACATACACTTCGTGCTTTGAGCATGTCTATTAATTTATAAGGCCTCTGCTGTTGTAGATAGCTGTTAAATAGTTAATGGGGATCTATTGCACTTTGTCCAGCAGCATGGCTGCATTCTGTCTAGTAAAATCCTCCTGCAATAAGTAATGATTCTCTCTTTCACACCTCTCACACTGAATTCACAGTTGTATAGTTCTATATGTCACAGTGTGCAGAAGAAAAAGTCTGTATAACTTCACCATGTAAATTGCTTTTATACCACAAGGCTTCAGAAGCTCTCCAAACTATAGTTCAACCTGAGTATATATTTGTAAATATATGTTTAACTTATTGAAATAATAATAATTTTAAAAATGAAATTATCACATCCAAGATACTGTATCGGTTAAGTTAAAAAAATCTTGCCTAAGTACAGGATCTCTTACTACAGGTATGCAGCCTAATGCCCAATGAAAGCCTTAAATTGGTCCAGCTTTAATTGGTACCTGGAAGTTTCCTCAAAGACAAGTATTTTCCTTGTGAAAAGCTGTTACAGGAGTTGCTAATCATGGGGCAGTGGAGAGAAACTCAGTGTGAAAAGGTTTCTCTTATTGCTACGATGACCTTAGGAATTGCTGAAAAACAATTACAAGGGCACTGATTTTCCTAGACATCAGAGAAGAACCCAGGAGATCCATACGCCACAAAGTAGAAAGTGAAAGCAATGTCACCTTACTTCTCAGCTGTGTGATTCCCATTTCTGCCGTCACAAAGCATATTGGTCTCCACTTCCTGATACCATAGCACCAAGAACTATTTTCAAAAGTTGTCTGAGAGAAGAAACACAGATTTATCATTGAGGTGTAATGAGAGTTCTCATCAGCTAAATCCTCCTTTTATTCCATAAAGTAATTCTCATTTTATTGTTTTTAAAACTTTCACAGTGTGTCATAAAATTTGAACTACCTTCAAAGGAATGCCATTATCACTTTAAGTACAATAGGCAAAAATTTTCAAAAGTACAGACAATGACCAATTATTTAAGAATTCCTTGTCCTTTATGCTAGAGAAAGTTACTAAGTAACCAAAAAATTATAGTTGATTGAAAAGCCTTTGCACAGTTTATAATTCATTATATAAAAGAGAAACTGCAAGTTCCCCATTCTAAGTATGCATTAATGACAAAAATTATTTTATTTGAGAAGTACTACTCAGTGGATATCACGTGTCTACATCTAAGAGTCATATTTTTAACTTAAAATTTCCATGTGTATCAGTAGATGGCATGTGCACAACTTGTTGGTGAACTTCCAGTTAGAATTTTATGTAGAAAAGATACACACGCAAAGACTATTCTGCAGCTAAGGACTATTAGGAAAGTTAAGACATGACTTTGAAATCCTCTAATTATTAGCCTAATTATTTTGAAATGGTTTCAAAACAGACATGAAAACAATGATGCCCAAAACAAGGAAGAGCTCTTATTATTTAAATGCAGCTGGGAAAAAAAAAATTATAGAATGTCTCAAAGAGCTACTATTTGCTTATAATTTCCGAGCCAGCTTTCTTCTCCTGATTGTGTGTGTGTGTTTGAAGTATATTAAGTGGTTGAAATACAGAATGATTCAAGGCTTCACAAACTAACATTCTGTTTTATCTTTATTTTGGGAAATACATTTGATCTGTTGGTTAGATATAAAGGGTTATACTGACTTTTTTTTTTTTTTTTAAATATATTCTGTTTTAAATATATTCTGGTTTTCAAATGGAAGTAGGCAAGTGAAGAGTTTCAGTTTGTCAAATCTGGGTCTGGAGCAGATAAAAGGATTTGGGGCTGAGTATAACCCCAATATTACAGATCTTCTATGCTCAGAATCCCTTTGAGTAGCACTAATGTTTTACCTTACCAAATAAGCCTTTTAAATATAAGATATATTTTACAATGAAACTCTAGTAATAGACACAGGCTCTTTTGAAATGAGTATTCAATTGCCTGTTTTGAGTTATTTTTCCATAAATGTTTATAGTTGATTTAAACGGTTGCCTATATCAGCTGGTACAGAGAGGAAGGCTGATTCTCATGTTCAAAAAGTCTATACATGACATACAGCCCTGCACCCCACTGCAGTCTTTTAGCATTGGTCTATCCACATGAGCTTTATCAAACAACAGTGAGCCCTAAGGTTTTCCACCAGAGTTAAACTTTGCTATTCAGCATGGAGTTTTTACATTAACCTCCATACAATGTGCATCAGTGCATGAAAGTTTCCCATGTGGCAAGTTGACAGCTACACATGCCAAAAATCTCTCTTTCCATGCAATCTAACACCAGCAGAACTGCAGGACAGAATTTCTGTTTTTCTCATGCACAGCTTGAACCAGCTGCAGTGCAAGTACAATAACCATACAGTGGTCACACTAAAAAAAAAAAATAAAAAAATCTGCTTTGAGAGCTATTTGTGAATCCAGCACACTGCAAATTTTGGCCACAGGGAGATCACAGGTAGAAAGATTCTTCCATCTTGAATGCCTACATGTGACTTGTACAGCACGTTGTACAGCATGCCTCTGCTGAAGCAATGTGATGGTATAAATCTTTTGAGAAGCTGTTACAGATTCCTCTGAGGGCATGTTGCCAAGATTTCTTTATTGAAGTCACAAGTTTCCTTTTGCTTGCACATATCCCCTAATGCTTCCTGAAGTTTGTCACCTTCAGGCTTTCAGTGAACTCTTATTAAAAAGAATTTGGCATCTTGTGCCTTTGATTTAATTCCATTTTTTTCTCATGGGCATGTAGAATTAAACAGTGTGGTATGCAAAATAAATAAATAAATAAAAGAACAGTTTCCTCTCTACAATCTACTCACTTCCCCCACCAAAAAAAAAAAAAAAAAATCTAACATTTAACCTCAGAGCACCTTTCAGTGTTTTCAGAACACCCGCACTCTCTGAAATAAAAAAATACAGATTTATCCTAGAAACAGATGCTTTTTTTTTTTTTCTTAAGTAAACTTAACATTTGTGTGTAGCAAACAGACAATTTTCTTAGGGCTACAAACCTTAAATCCTTGAAATATAGCTTAATAACAACATTTTAGAGCTGTTATAGTAAAATATCTGAAAGGGAATTAAAAAAAGATAAAATCAGATGAGCCTGAAGTTCTCACCTCTGATTACATCTTCACTTGGAAAGAACAAAGCGCTTTATTAAAACACACGACAAAATTAATAGATTTGGAACTGCTCAGGTAAGGTTACACAGTACCTTGGTTTAGAATTCCTCTGTGAGACATTGAGATACTAACAGTTCGTTCTTTGATTCTTTCCATATTCAGCTCAACATCAAAATACCATCAACATCTAGCCTAGCTAGGTTCATGAACGCACACACACACCCACTCTCCTGTGACAGCATCCCTGCTGAAACTTAAACACAACCCTTTGTAGTCACGCATCAGGGTCACCGCCTATGTATGTCACTTCATCCTGCCCAAAAATTCACACTCACAGTACTTCTTCTGACTAGCAGAAAGTCAGACTTGTCTCATTCCCAGAAAATTCTAGTCCACTCTTTTCAAAAGGGAAATACCTATATCAGACTCTTTCATGTCTTGCCAGTTTCTTCTTTTTCAGTAATTCTTGCACCTTTTAAAATGAAGATTTTTTTCATTTATACCACACTCAAAGAGTAGGTTTTTCCAGTCTCTTGTACTTACATGACATGCAGTAGTTTCCTATATTAACTCCTCACACTACTCAGGGGTCTAGGTTAGTTTCTATTAGAAGTAATATTTTACCTTTGAACAGAAGCTATAAAATTTCCACACTGCTGCATTTCTAAGACAAACGTATGTATACAAGGACATCAATTCATATATTACATTTACTATACATATACGTGAAAGCATACCATACAACATTCCAGCTTTTTCACGAATATTTTCAGTCACAGATTTTAAATGCACTTTAAATATATACATGAATGCATCAAAATGTAACATTTGCATTCAGATACCATTCTTCAGAACAGAATGGAATTGGCTTTGTGTAATATTAATCCAAACATTTTAAAACTGTAAAAGTATTATGTGAACAAAGTAGATTTCTCCATGAAGCGGGAAGTTACATGATGTTGGATAGCGCTGTACCAGACTCATGTAGGATTGAAGCAGATTGAGGACTACCAGTCTGTTATCATGGTGCAGGCAATAAGAGTGTTTGACAAACCATGTGAATTCTAGCACAAATCAAAATAGTCTCTTATTTTTGTTCCATTTCCTTACACAAGATTTTTTTACTCATTTCTGGTATTGGTAGCTTCTTTTAGGGGGAGCTGGCATTTTCCTGCCCACCTGCTATACCCCTCCTCACTTGCAGTTTCATAATGAGGATCACAAGGAGGGAATGAATTATCCAATAGCCATAGCTACAGAAAGCCTAGCTCAGTTTCTTCTCCATCAGGAAGGCTGCTCTCAATCTGCTCATTGCCCTGTATCTGTGCTTGGGATTGCCCTGACCCAGGTGCAGGACCTCACACTTGGCCTTGCTAAGCTTCATGAGGTTTGCACAGACCCACCTCTCCAGTTTGTCAAAGACTCTCTGGATGGCCTCCCTTCCATCCAGTGTGTCGACCACACCACACAGCTTGGTGTCGTTGGCAAACTTGATGAGGGTGCACTCAACCCCATCACCCACATTGCCAATGAAGATGTTAAACAGCACTGGTCCCAACACCAGCCCCTGAGGAATGCAAGTCATCACTGCTCTCTACTTGGACATCAAGCTGTTGACTATGACTCTTTGAGTGCAACCATCCAGCCAACTCCTTATCCACCAAGTGGTCCATCCGTTAAATCCATGTCTCTTCAGTATAGAGACAAGGATGTTGTGTGGAACAGTGTTGAATGCTTTGCACCAGTCCAGGCAGATGATGCCATTTGCTCTTCCCTTATCCACTGATCCTATAAACCCATTGTAGAAGGCCACCAAATTTGTCAGGCACAATTTGCCCTTAGTGAATCCAAGTTGGCTGTCATCAATCATCTTAAATCCTGTATCATTCAATATCCTTCCCTCAAATATTTACTTTTATAGAAAAGTAGTTATTTTCAGGTGAAACAGCATGTCTGCACACACTCAACAGTGGCAATACTGTGAATTGAAGCAGAAATTTTATTATCAAGCAATTAACTCCTGGGCACTTTAGTTCGATTAATGCATGATGAAAATCAGGCAATCATGGAGCTTCAGTATAAGCAGAAGATTACACTCACAGGGATCATAGGGTGTTAGATAGAAATGCCTGCACACCTCTATGTGCCTTATGAAGAGTTTTTGTATTTCTCATATTAAATGAAAGGGGGAAGGTAGAGATCAGGCACAGAATGGACAGACATGCATTTTATCACATCTGACAGCTTCAGGACTTCATAACCTGCTGCAGAAGCACTGCAAGGAGCTATTTGGTGTATCAGCATTAGACAAACTCATTAATCCTCAGTTATAAGGGCTCAGTGGCACTTTCCATAGTCTCTTTAGAATCCCTTGAAACCCAGGCCAGTCACTTAGCTATGTGCTGCTGGAAAGGATTGCGAGCCACGTATGGCTGTATACACTTTTATGATTTAAAAAAAAAAAAAAAATCTCAACTGGGAGCATGGGAGTAAAATTCATAATAAAGCTTTTATGAGGCGAGGCAAACCACAAAACTGTTTGTGTGTGGTAGACAGAAAGAGAGAATGCAAAACCTAACTAGCTAATTAGACTTATGCTGTACTGCATTTCTTCTGAGAAAATGTACCCTTAGGCAAATCATCCACTACAGTCTCTTTTACTGTAAGAATCAGCTGGCATGAGTGGACACCTAAACATAGTTGTGAATATTTAGTAACAGGAAAAAACACATTTTGGATAAGTTAGAGGTTATTTTTAATTAGAGTCCTATATAACAGATCACTGGGGATATAAACACTGACAAACCATTCTGTTTCTGGCTGGGACAGTTCTGCTTGATCAATGACCAGAATGGTAGGCCTGGACCCATCAGGAGGTATCGGACAGCAAATTCTCTTAATCTTTTTTGGCATCTACTGCCACTTAAATATTTACAGTTTTGGAGGACTCCAGGGAATAGCAATGTAATCTTGTTACTCTCTCTCCAAACAATTTGTACATTCACAAAACACCCTTTAATTATCACACAACTGCCAGTCTGCTAATACCCCCAGCAGAGGTCAATGTTTTAACAGCAGTAGGACATTAAACAAAGGTAAAAATATATTGACATTAAATGCAACTAAATTAAGACAGTTTTGAACTATTTGAGCATGCTAGTTACACAGAGGAAATTAGTGAAAAGTTACAGGCCAAACCAGAAAGCTACAGAAGAGAGTTGTTATTTTCATTAACAAGTTAAATAGTCTGAGAAGGCCTTTAATGCTCCCAATACTTTAAAACGGGCTTCTCACTTACCTGACACACAAAAGCTCCAACAGCACTAAACACTCAAAAAACACATATCCATTTTGTGCAAACCTACAGAATCACGTGTTTATATTATGTTAGAGGATGCAGACAAAGAAAACTCAATTCCAAAAACTTCAGATGAAAAGTCTAAAGGCCAATCTCTCCCTGATGCCAAGAAACATGATTCCAAGAGAGATGACACATTAAAGCAAGATAAAATTGGCTTTTAATTTCAGTAGTGCAGATGAATCAATCTACATTAGTTTCTTTTAGAAAGACATAATTATAGGTAAAACATCTGCATATACATTCTCTGAACTCCTGTCTTCACTATTTTAATGAGCCAGAAGGACAAGCACTTCATACAAGGAACTGTTTTTCAAAATTACTGTCATTCACGGATGTCAAGATGCTGTTCTGTGTTCATGCTACATCACACACATCCTGCGGAGTTAAATTTTAACTTGGACTACCTGCACAATAGAAAACCTGCTGGTATTACTTTCTGGACTTTGCTGAGGGAATCTAAGTAATGAGGAGAAAACCACGAAAAAGGTATAGAGGAAACAGATATCAGGGGAGGTATTCATGACCGCTACGAATAAAGGTGCACATCAGTTTGTTCCTGTGACTGAGCTATGTGTGAAATCCAATTTGCCCAGGTTTCATTGTGTAAACCAGGTGAAAAGAAAATAAATTTGTTCTACAATAAATCAATTTTTCCATACTGGAGGAAAATCAAATTCAGAGTCAAAATCAAGATTCAAAAAGCCTATACCTAACTAATGAAAACTAGGCAGACATAATCACAATAAAGCATTGACTTTTTTTGTTGCCACGGCTGTAGACATCTTTTAAAGCTTGTCCTTTTCTGCAGATCACAAAAAAGAAAGGCGCTACCCTTTGCATGCTACCAGTAGCTTGTTTTTTCTTAAGTGTTTGTTGTGCCTTGCAAACCTAATAAATTAGGTTTATACAGGTTAATTAGCTCTGTCCTATAATTCTAGTCAAATGCAAACTATTGGCTATTTTTATCGTAAATGCAAGTCAGTGGAATACACCAAACACTTCCGTACTTTTTCCTTGGCACACTGACAGGCTAGAACATTGTAGCCACTTACTGCAGAACTGCTCCGGTGCCAGGGTTATGCCCAGACACAATTGACTGAAGAAGGAAAATCTGATTTACAGAATGGATGAATCAGCTAGGCACTGTGTTGCTTGAAAAAGCTAAAAAAAAAAAAAATCTTCTGATGCTACATGTTGTACAGGGTCAAAGAAATGTAAATCCCCTAGACCAATATATTGAACATCCATCATAAAAAAAACCTACAGAATTATTCCTTATTGAAACCAAGTGACTATGAGTAGAAACACAGTTCTTGTGACCCAACATAGACTGGTCACAGGGTAGTATAAGAAGAATCAGAATAATATCAGCCTGGATAAGAGAAGACTCCAGAGAGACCTTATTGTGGCGTTCCCGTACTTAAAGGGGGCATATAAGAAAGATGCGGGCAATCTTTTTAGCAGGGCCTGTTGTGAAAGGACAAAGAGTAATGGTTTTACACTAAAGGAGGGTAGATTTAGACTGGATATAAGGAATAAAGTTTTTACAATCAGGGTGGTGAGACACTGGCACAGGTTGCCCAGAGAAGTGGTAGAAGCCCCATCCCTGGGAACATTCCAGTTCAGGTTGGACAGGGCTCTGAGCAACCTCATCCAACAAAAGATGTCCCTGCTCACTGCAGGGCGGTTGGACTAGATGGCCTTTAAAGGTCCCTTCCAAACCAAACTGTTCTCTGATACTATGAATGGTAGAATAAACTTTTTTGAAGGAAAGCCTCCATAATATTACCAAGATTATAGTTCATGTTAATAGCTTTACTTGTTAGCACTAGCTACTCAAGACATGGTGGATTATCACAATAATCTCCATTTTAGAGGATATTTCCTGTCTTAATCGAATAGCATGGGAAGTCCAACTTTTTGTTGTTGCTGTTACTTTCATGGAGCAACTTTCTTTAAGGCTGTAACTTTTACTTTTCCATGACTGGTATATTTTCTAAAGATGTCAGTGATATGCAGAAGTGTAGAAAGAGTGAAGCAAAAATTGCTTGATGTAGTGGACAAATTGCATGATTAGCAATGTTTTTTTGGTTTTAGGGTTTTTTTGCATCTCTAAATATAAACATAACCAAGCCAAGTACTTTTGAAAAAAAAGAATTCTTTAAAATGTTAATTTTGTTTACCAGCAGAGGCATGCTTCTTTGAAAGAAATGATGTCTCTTGAATAGGCATCTTTCCCTGTCGTACTGTAGTAGATTTCTATTCAGTTGTGCAGATAATATTTTTAGTGCAGTTATACTTGCCGTACGTACCTTCCCCTTAAACACTAGAGTAAGCAGTATTCTCCCCAACACACACAGGTACTACTCCAGCTGATGTGAATAGGACATGGTTTTTATCAAGGAAAGAACTTTTAGAAATGATGGTTAAGAGATCAGAAATATGAATACCAAGCTAAATAAAAATGGAAAATATACTTGATAGATGCAAGACATTACTTAGAAATCATCTGCAAGATGAACAGCAGAAAGACATTTTTCCATCAATGTATTTTCTTGAAGGGAAAGTTGAAGAAAGGAAGTAACGGTCCAGTTTCTTTGCTGATTTTATTCCACGAGCTAAGTAAACTACACCTGTTTACAGAACAGAATATTCATCAGAAGCTGCTGTTGCTGTGTTAGTTGCCCTTTCTAAAGAAATGCTAAGATGGAAAAGCAGCTGCCTCTCCTGTTTCTCAGTATTGCTCAATATTCTACTCGTATTTCCAAGCCCACACACCCTATAAACAAAAGGCAGCATCAAATAAGCCAGGGTAAATAATACAGAGTTCCATCATAAATCATAAGTTTTCACATCATAACATATGAGCCGCAAGTAAGCATAATCAGTTAATTGGCATAACATGCAAATAATCCATTCCATTACTGTAGAAATATCTTAAGCAAGACTGTAAAAGTAATGCAATGATTCAGAAAACATATTACTGTTCAAACAAAAATATTAGGCATCTGTGTTTTCTAAACATGTTTTCCTAATTTATCAGGAACAGTTTCTTTCCAGAGGCTCACAGTATACAAATTTCCACATTGTTTTTGGGCTCTGATATGAAGTCACCCTCTTGATTTGCATAGTGCTTCAATTTTTCTGTTACATTCTTAAATTGTCGTAATAAGATCTAAAATGATGCACACAGTTTTCAACCAGCTTATGAGTCAGCGAAAAATATACATTCTTACACACCTAGTCTATGTTTTAGATCTTCCAATATTTTATACCATCACAATTTAAAGAAAAATTAATACATTTATTATGAGATGCCTAATTTATAGAACGATTTATTTGGATATTGCATGAAATTCCTTCAGATTCTATCCTTTCATATCCTGCTATGTTTGAATAGAAGCAACCAAAACAAACATTACTAAATTTTCATTAAGGAAAATAAATCAATCAGCAGTGATTTTGGGCTTACCTACAAGTTCTGCTCTATGGTCCTTCTCTTTCAGTGCCATAATCCATAACAACAACAAAAAAATCAAGTAACAAATGCTAATTTTAGTGCATTGTGTTGTATGTCCTCATGACTTACAGAAATATGTCAGGCAGCTGTGTTCCACACTGCTTTCAGAATTTCAGTATGTAAAAGCCGTAGTCACATCATTATTTTTACGACAAGTCTTAAGTTTACATTTGTGAAATTAAATTCCATCCACTGCAATCAGTGATTTGCACGTATCGCTGCTAACATGCAATTTAGCTTTCATGGGAATGACCATAAATGAAAGTCTACGGCTGTAAGGTTTACTTCTAAAACAGCACAGGCAAAAAAATAAAAGACACTGAAGTATGGATTGCAAAAGAAGATAATGCTAAAAATACAGCCTATCATGATAGCAAAGTTAGTAATAGCTCTGTTGTTTAGTTGAGAAGGCCATTTAAATAATTCACTTCAGGTTTCAGTATTCAGTATCATTTCCAACCCCAAAAAGCCCAAGCTCACTAAATCTGTAAAAGGACTCTGACTGATTGACAGCCCTGCCTTATGCAGGGTTGGCAACACATACTTGTGCAAGTACTTTCCATCAATATGGGCAAAGTACAATCTAACACCAAAACATATCTGTTGCGATCTGAGATTCAGTTATGCCTCTGCCGTGAATGTTTTTGGTTTTTTTTTTTTTGCTATCAGGCCATGGGAATATAGGTATATCAGTACTGTAGTTATACTAAACATTATAAGCATCTTTCTGCAACACCTTGAATTAAAGGCTCATTTACTAAATCAAGATTAAGTTAATCGTAATCTTTACAGAATTTCTCACAAATATTGTCTTTTGTTTTCTTTCATAATTTTATTTACAGTGGGGTGCAATCAAAAACTGTGAGGTGTATTTGATCTTCATTGCAGAAAAGTATATAAAATTGCAGGCTGCAAGATTAGTTCATATGAAGATTTCAGCTCCTTTCCATCTTTTCTGGCCATTTAATAGCTTGGAAGAATGCTGATTTGGATTTGCATAGTATTCCAGTGTGATGATAGATTTGTTTTTCTAATTCTCTATTGACAGTATATTGACAAGACACTGCTACAGTACCCATGACCATATAGTATACTACAATATAATGCGTAATTAGATTTGCTGTACTTAGAACCAATAGTAATTTAGCCATGGATTTGAGTTTTAATTGCTTTCTTTGAGTAATTTTCACCATATTGGCAATTTGAGCTGTCTTCCTTTACTCATGTTGTTCTGTAATACAGTTTTATTCTTTATTGACATAAATACCCTATATAACCAACTTAGCTAGCCATTAGGTATATTTAAGCCTTATTCAAATGCAATGATCTAAAAAATACGCAAAATCTTAAATCAGTAACTAAACAATGAACACAGCAGACAAAACATCCTATATGGCGACATTTGACATTTTGCATAATATTTCTTTTTTTTAAAGCCAGAAACTATATTCATTGTCATATGAACTATGTCAGCATGGATTTCCATGATGGATAAACAGGTAAAATGGTACTTTCTAAGGTCTGCAAACCTTCAGCACAGGATATAGATTAGAGTTCCCTGACTCACCATGAAAATGTGAGTACAGAAGGTATGAGATAGACAATGAACATCCTCACTGTTACTTGGAACTTGTTATTGCCATTGATGGAGGCAGGATACTGGGAACCAGACAAATCTTGTTTTTTCCCAGTACGGTTGTTCTTATATGCTCAGAGGAAGTGTCTTTTAATGAATAGCAAATACATTCATTGATTATAGAAAGAATCTGAGAAAAAAAAAGAAAAATAAATTCTGGGGACATCCTGAAATTACCACAGAGATAATTTCCCTCAGGATGACTTAGGAGGGAGCTTTTGTCTCTAGGAAATTTTCAGTCCCTACTGATTGCAGAAAGAGACAGATTTCCTAATCAAAGTGTAGTCTTTGTGAATACTATTATGTTTCACTCTCTGGAGGAAGTGGGTCAAGATTTTTATTGCTTATGCTTGAGGTATCTAAAGATGGCTCTGAGGCCACAAATTACTGGTAATCCAGATTTACTGGGAACTTGTTCTCCATAGAAATACCAGCAAAGCAAACTTGGTGAGAAGTGAATGGACAAAACATACGGGGAGATACACAGAAGAAAACATACTAGTCAGAAAGGTTATAATGCCCTCTCTTGTGGATAGTAAGGAGAAAAAGAAAAACTGAAGTTAAAACATTTGATTGTCTCTAATAACAAGGTAGCTAATCTGAAAAGCAGAAACTTCTTACAAACTTCCTCAAAACGAGGGTACTTTCAGATCCAGGTTATATTTGGTATATAGCTCTATGTATGATGAATTAATAGCTCAACTTCCTAAATAAAGAATCCATAGCATTCATTGCTGCTTGATAAACAAAACAGTGGTTAAACCAATTAACTCTTCCTGGAAATGCAAAGCATCAAGGAGAAATAAAAAAGTACAAGACTGTCCTCTGTGCTCAGAAGGCATGGGAGGGAGGTAGTCAGTGGCTGGAGAAGTGCTATCAAACTGAGGAGAAACAGCTGGGGGTTTTTTGCTTTTGTTTTTATTCTAAAGGATCAAAGCACCACAGTAAAGCTGGAAGGACTTGTAAAAGACTATCCAGCTCAACTAGGCAGCATCATTAACATCCAAAGCATTCTTTGGGCCTAACTTGTTCATAAAGACCTTGGCTGATAAAACCACAAAATGCACCAGTGAACAAAACTCTGTTCTTAGCTCTAGACCATTTTGACAGGTCTTTGGGATATCCTACCATTCCCTTTTAAATCTAATCACACACTTGTATGCTTTTTGCCGTTCAGATTACACCAGTTTGCAATACAAGGGAATCTGGTTTCTATAGTTTGATTCTTTCAGCTCTTATGTTGACTTGAGATTCCAAAGATGACCATTAGTGTGTCTTCTTGGTGTTGCAACATGACCTGTAGCAAAGTATCTCCATTGCTTTCTATTTCCTATGAAGTCTGCTGAGTTACTGCATTTTAATACATTCTTCAAGCATATTCTCACAAAGTGATCTATCTGGTAGTAATCTCAGCACTTTATTCCACGGACACAGTAAGCATCAGGTTTGCATGCAGCTGCTATCAGAGGAAAAACAGCACAATCCTTTACATCTTATTTTTACAAACTGACTGCCTGAGAAAATCTGCAGTTGACATAGGTTTAACCAAATCTTTTTCAGAAGTTTTTCTGATTTTCCAGGATATTGTTCTAAGAGAAGCTGTTCTTCACTTTCTATGGGTGAAAACAGTACACAGAATGAAATGCCAGGAATTCCTAGCTCATGTCATTTGGCACCATTATATAACGAGACTGGAAAACAAGACTGAAGTGTTAAGACAAATGTGTTGTGGTAGTTTAATTAATAAAGTATTTTCTCTGTATGTGTGTGAGAAAGCAATTGAGGGAGTGAGCAGGCAGGCAGAAGTAGGCAATATTTCCACAAATAATGTAGGTTCAAGAACCATTAAATTTTCTAAAAGATATTTTCTCAGAAAAGTCCAGAGTAGGCTGATGGGACACATTCTTCTAGCCTCAAATACTCATAAATGAGCATAGCTGCTCCTTTAATAAGTGTTTTATAAATACATAAATGTTTACAGAAATTATATAAATACATTTTTGTATATTTACGAATAAATTTCTACCAAATTCTAGTCCTCTATACTTCATAAACATAGAAAAAAATCTCTGCTGAAAGAACTAATTTACAAGACTTTATCTTTAATTACATTTACAGAGCACATGGGATATTTTAAAATGTTCAGATTTTTATATTTTTTTTATAGACATCTCTGGCTAGTGGCTGGGGTTACTAAATGAACAACTGTGATCATTACAATTTATGCAGAATAAAGCACGACTCTCTATGGCTTCATTATGTTTTTAAAAAACAAAGTAATGGGAGTTCTATAATCTAAATAGATGACTTATGAGTTCAGTTTTTAATGTATTTCTGTTTAACAGAAAACAACATTTTTCTTTGGAATGAAACTGTTTGTGTTTTGATTTCGGAGACAACATGGTAATCTCTAAGGAGACAAGGAATACCTCTTACCTAATTAGGTTCTGTCTGTCAAATTATGGTATATAAACACTAACCACATTAGAATGGTTAATACAGTGAAATTTGGACACCAAATATCCACCAGATACTTGACTTGAAAGTAGACTTCCATCACTCTACAGAGTACCCTTCATCATTTCCTGTCATTCACCGCATTAGATGCATACTGACCGATAGGACATAAGAATAAAAACCTTTAAGACAGAAGCTAAAAATATACAAGAAAATTACCATTTTCCTTACCCACTTTTTCCTCAACTCTTTCCATCTTTCTGACTCTATTAGCAAGTTCTTTTACTTGCACATTAATCCCCTCCACAAGTATTTTTGTTAGACATTCACAGAAATGCATTTAAACATGGGTCCTATAACTAAGGCTACTGTGACTGTTATCCAGTTTGTTTTATGGATTAATAAGGTGAGGAATTCATGGCTTATTAACTTCCTCTGGAAGGCGGGCACATGGATTCGGAGCTATCACACACTAACTGTATGCTTTTGGGGTTACTTTAATAATGGTACCTACTGTGAGGAAATGACACCGGGAGAAACTTTCTCCCAACCCCTAACCCAGCTCTTTGGGTCTACTCCACCAGTTTTCGAAGGATTCAGATCATCCTAAATCTGTCTTGGTTTGAAAAGACAGGTGTCTGTGGAGGAAGGCAGGAGCCTCCCTTGAAATGGAAAGTGCAACCCCCTTCCCTCCAAATTATTATAATTTTGAAATTAGGGGGCCTTCAGGCAAAGATATGGGGAATAGGAATAACAGTTCTTTACTAATATATATATATATAACACAAGGCAGGGAAAAACAAACAACCCACTGGTTTACACTGACAGAGTCAGAAATACAACCTGACACCCAGTTAGGGTGGCAGTAGCAGTCCGATAAGATGCTGGCTGCAGTCCTCCTGAAGTGATGGATGTAGTTCTGTGGAAGCAGCGATCTTGTAAAGGGTCTGGTCTTCCTCCGAAGGTCCAGTGGTAGGTAGGTAGCTCTTGTCCTCTGGAACTCCAGTGGGGGGAAAAGCTCCTCTGGGAATCCAGTGGAAGGCGGCTGCTAGGGTGTTCTAGATCTCAGTTTTTATTTGGCATGGACTGCTTGGCTCCTTCCCCCCCCTCCCCGGGCGGAGCATCTCACAATGGGATGGGAGTAGTGAGGCAGTTCCTTGATGGGCCATTAACAGGAGATAGTCCAGGAGCGAGTTACCGATGGGTCAGGCGATAAGGCATTGTTGTGCCCAGTAACAGGAGATAGTCCAGAGGGGGGAGGCAGGGAGCACCGCCCCACCTGGTCTCAACAGCTCCTGAAGATGGTAATAGAATACTTTTTTTTTTTTTTTTCCTTTTGGCACATTTTACACTGTAACCCAGGACACTCTGACACATCCCCTGCCAACACACACTTCTTGCCTGAAACAATCTTGTAATTTTTCCAGCCATGTGACATAGTCTTTGCAGCATTATCTAATCAAGATAAACAAACACCTGCCATGAGTTAGCGCCCATCTGATAACAAACTCACAATGATAAGGCTACAATCAATTCTCATCAAATCTTGCTCTAAGGTGATTTCCAGATGCTGGGACATATCATCACAGAGTGCAATCATGCTGACTTCGAAAACTTGGTTTACACTTCTGGTCACCACTCAATCCTTTTATTTATTTTCTTTTTTTTTCCCCCCCCGTTATTCTCTATTCAGAATTAAATGTCTCAGTAAGGTACAGTTTTCTATACACCACAGAAATATTTTCTACGATAATATTCTGAGTAATGTTCTACAAGGAAAAACTTTCATAGAGAAAAGAATAAATCCCTGATTTTTTTCAAATGGACCCTAATATCACAATACTTTGACATTGTCACTTTTTGTACTTTCACAGAGGGTCTTTTATGAGTTGCCTTATGATCAAGCAAAGCAAAACAGGCTGGCAATGCTGAATTTCATTCAGTAGCCTGAGCACCGCATGATTATCAGTTCACAAAGTAGCCCTTGTGCATAGGTAGCCACATGTCCCAGCTAGCACTTTCCAATGGCATCGCCCTAATTTGCTATCGTGATTCCCTCCCGATTTCTTACATGTTTCTCTCATATATGTGGGAGAATCTCTATGACTTCATGGCTACTCCAGGGCCCCTTTCATGAAAAGCTGCCACAATAGCCTTCTCAGAAATAAGTAAACAAATGAAGCTGTGACAATGCCACTTTGATATTCCTGTTGAGATTCATCTCTTACAGACTCTTTACTGTGTAGGACACTAAACATTAGACAGACATCTTCAAGGAGAAATACAAGCTTGAAAGATGATTTAACTGCAGTCAGATGATTTGGAATTACTTCATACAGAGTTAGAGACAGCTGTTCATACTACAAACTAGGGTGAAATACTTCTTTCATTACAACACTTCCTCAATACTTATGAAAAATATCTGTGCCATCACAAAGGTCCAGCAATAGAAATAAAATTTGCCTATGATTTATACCTAAACTGAAAAGTATGATATGTATTGAAACTCCCATATGTATATAATTTTCTTATTCATCAAAGGATAACAGAACTTTTACTATGCAATTTAGAAATAATTGGTATTTCATTGATAGAGGTTTGATTTAAGAGGTAGTACTGAAACTCAAGGACTTTGTTTTAGCTTCTGGTCTCAGATACAATGCAACTACAATGTACAGACATAATTTTATCTCTACGAAGAAGAAAGCTTCCTTAGAACAAGGTACTGTAACTATTAATTGTGGGACAAGCCTGTATTCCTTGTAGGTAGGGTGGCAACTCTAGACATAAAGAGAAACCTGAATTTGATGACCAGGTGGACTATTCAGAGCTGGCTACAAGGAGATGAGTTCTAAAGAACAAGTAGCTTCATTTAGCTCTGACAAGAGGCGTACTAACCTCAAGTACATCAGCATGCAAGTTTAACTACTTTACTTAGATAACCCTTTAAAAATAAAACCATCTTTTATTAACAAAACACCATTAGTATTTAATCAAAAGTCTATAATAGCAAAGTAATAAAAATACACTTTTTGAGTTGAAAACATTCACGGCCATTAAGAAAGAATCATGTATGTAATCATACCTGTGTAACTAAGTAAGTTCAGAATATAATATAGGTTCCTCTCATCAATAAACCAGTTATTGATGGTATAAAGCAGACACAGGCGTCAAGCATGGGTCTCCTCTTCCTCTACTGCCTTAAACCACCAAACCAGAAGCTGTTTTAAGAGTTACTAAGCTTAAATGGTGAATGAGCTTTTATTCTTAAAAGGAAACATGTGTTTTACCAGCTGACCTGAGGGAAATGACTAAACAGAAGGAGAATATACATGACTGGCAATTTAAGATTATTTTATGAAGGCTGTTTAAAAGATAGTGTGGAAGATGAAATGTGGATATTATCCAGGTCTTCAAACACTTAAAAGTAAGGAAAAAAAGAGAACACCTAGACAAGACAGGAAAGACAGTTAAGCCTAATTTAACCCATTAATCACAGGTAGCCTGCTCCTGTGGCGGTCAATGTTAGCTTTGCATCAATTTCTATACCAATCCCCAGGACTAGGCTACCTTTACAATTTTGCAGTTCGGGACCTTACTGCAAAAATTTCCCTTACTACATGAATGAAATAATTGTTCTTAATCACTCACTTGATTATTCCTTCCATACTATACTGATGACTAAACAGGAATCTGACAGTCTACTTCACTTGTAAGGAGATAATGACGCCTAATGAAAACTAAGTAGCTTTCACATTCTGATTACAGCCCTAGTATATTGACAGAACCTTGAAGACATGCTAAATAAGCACATTTTGGTTTACTGTCCCACAGATTAATACATTAATTTCCAACACAATGCAGGATAATTTAAACCGTGATACCTCAGGTGAAAAAAAGGTAAGTTTCTATTCATGATTACTCACAAAAATCTCATGTTTGTGAGCAATTTCCCTTGTGTTCTCAAATACATGGATGTGATTTGTCAATAAATCTGAAATCAAGACAGAATTCTAAGTTTCATGACTCAGCTTCTCTTCAGTTACTGAGAATGGTCATTCTGAGCAAGACCCAGTAACACATGGTTGTGGTTAACTAAACAGCAAATAAAAGACCAGGACCAGAATACTCACCTTGTTTCTTGATAGCAGGGAACAATAACAAGCCAAAAGCCATTAACTCCATTCTCTCTACAATACATGTATCCTTTTCCCATCTGAATTAATGGAAATTATATGGTCACATACAACTAAAAGTCACAATCCCAAGTGGCTAATCAGAAAGACAACATTATTTAAACTGTAGCATCAAGAATATTCTGCATCCAAAAAGAGAACAAAAAGTAACTCAGTCCTTAGCCCATATTACATTCTAAAGATGAAAATCTCTGCATATGTGATTATCAGTTAAAATCGGAATGACTTTATTGATAAGAATCTGGCTTTCTCACTTAGCTACTTCACAGGCCTCATAATCTGAATGTTTCAGCAGTCTTCAGGAAAGGGCAGGTCTGCAGCCTCATCCAATATACATTCTGACAAGCTAAAATCAATACACTAAGATTTGTCTGCCGGCTTCTTTATCCTCATTCCCATTTGCTTCTGACTCTGGCTTGTCCCTGAACTCTACTACACCTATTACTGTCTGAAAAAATTGTACTCCTCCAGTTTGTAAATTATTTAAACCACTCCAGTAAAATGAAGGGAAGAAGTTCTCCTTTCTGGCCATCTTAGAACCAAGGCCTCATACACAAGTAGCACCTTGGCAAAAGCACTTGGATTGGTTTTACAGCTATACCTGTTCCATCTGTTCTTACTATGCCGACAGTATATTCAGCCAAAAAGACTGATAAAGAATTCAGTGTCCAACTTGCCAGTGTAACTGTATGATTAGTCTGATCAGGCTTGTAATAAGTAAATTCTGGAAGTTTTACATTGCAACTTTGCTATAATCATTTGTCATATCCCCCCCTCCCCCAAGAAAAGATACACACATATATATATATGTATAGCTAGACAGAAATGTGTCTTCATATATTTTTCATCCCCACAGATTTATAAGAAGCCTAGAAATGACATGACACCAAGTTTACTGATGCGGGACACCCCTAGAGATCATAACATCTTGTTTCACCAAAAAAAAAAAATAAAATTCAAGCAGCATAAATTTGCATTGAACTTTTTACTAATTTGGATCATTGGTTAATAAGTGAACATTGCTTTATAGACAGCAGCCAATACAATGGGTGCCCTACATTGTCTCATATGAAGCTAGAGAACTGGTTCCTGAATCTTTTCCATGCATATAGGAAATTCTACATTGACTTCAAGGGATTTATCTATTTAATCTCTACTTCTCCCATAGGCTAAAGGAAAGAATTACATGAGCAATGCTTGTTCTCCTAGGATTTTGGGGTCTGTATCTATGACTAACCATGAAACTAAGCCATTATTTGAGACTTCTTACTGTGCACCAAAACAAAGGTCAGACATAAACCCGGTCTTAAATCACGCTTTTTTACACCATTATTTTTCAAGATGCTCCCTATGGTTTCACTTTTTATGACCTTATCAGTATTGCCTTTTCATCTGAGTAAATTCTACTCATTTCCACTGGCAATGTCAATTAGTCTGAAATAATCCTAATTACCTCATTGCATGCGATCCCCAGCTCTAGAGGAATTAGGCATATGGAAATAAGGATTCTGTAAGGCATTCAAAGTTGCAACTATTTTTACCTCTGGAGAGACTTCAAAACAGAAATATTGCAAACTGATGGCATTTCAGCATGTTCGTGGCTGTGCTCAATTATAACAAGATTTAGCAAAAGCTCTTTCAGTTAGGAAACTCAGCCGAAAACCTCTATAACGGTCTTTCAGACAGTTAAATAATTCTGTAATTCCTCTGTGTAATCCAGGTAACAAACAAAAACTTTGCAAAAGCATGAAACTTTAAAGCTTATAATCATGGAATATACAAATAACAGTATTATATTAGACATCTTGGATTTCTGTCACTACATTTTCTAGGCATAAACTGACAATAAATTATATTTTTATTATTGCTTTGGGGTGCCGTTGCAGTTTGTCTTTTCCAAAACTTAGTTAAGCTTATGCATCATACACCACTCAAAATTGTTTTATCTAGCTTGGAGTTAGTCTGATTTGTTCTATATCTAGGGTTAGAATTTTTCTCCTAATAGTTCTCCTGGGAGTCTTTAAGCAAGACAGACATAATTTCTGTTACGATTGCCTCACTATACTACTAACACCAAATATTGTTGGGTCTTGCTACACATTCTGAAAAAATGAAAAATAATAACAATAAAACCCCATTACCACTGGAAACTATATGGGTTTTTTTCCAACTAATGTATCAGTTTTGACTCTTTTGTTATTTACAAACAAGTTCAAATCATTTATATCAAAACTGAGACAAACTGAATCACAATCTGAAAAAAAGCAAGAGTCTGCTTAGTTTTTAAAAAAACCCAAACATCCCGGTATTTGTGTCAGGTACTCCTTTATGAATTATAACTCCTTCAGGGTCTGTTTAGAACATTTTAGAAAACACATCTGACAATCAGGAGTAGTTTGCTTTGGATTAGCAATTCATTGGTTTGGGCTTGTTTCAGTAAGGTTGGTTTTTTTAAGCAGAAATGCTCCATCTGTGTGTTGCTTACTCAGGTAAGAGAATGTACTTTTACTTCCCATTTCATGTATTTGATAAGGTTGCAGCTTTACTGCTTAGCATTTCCAGGATACTGAAGGCAGAAACCAAAAATACAAAGAGGTTGTTTGCTGGGCGAGAAGAGGGAAGCTAGGAGCAAAAAAATTATTTTAGAGTTTTTCAGAAGCACTTTTAGGAAACATTTTGAGTCTTTTTCATAAAGAAGTTTTTCTAGGAGGCATCTTGAAGAATGGAGTCATGATAACTGTCCTTTCCACGTGAACTCCATAAACTCCTAGAATGAATAAAAATACAAATGATCTCAGACACTCAAACAGACAGATCACCCGGGGTTGTTTCCCTCTGCAGTGTTATTTGGCAGGCAGCTGGGCAGTTCTCTTCCCTGCAGCTTGCTACATCTGCAGGTCTTCTGCCCTTTTTCCTTTTCGGCTGCCAGGTCAGCTCTCTCTTCGTCTCAGCTGACAGGCTGCTTCTCCCGCTCATCTCCTCGTGCCAAGCTGATCTGCCTGTCACAGAGCTGGCAGATCATTTCTGTCTTTTGGTTACAAGTCCTGTGTCCCACTTACAGGGTCTCCTTTCCTCTCATCCATGGTCTTTATTCTCCTTTCTGCCTGCATGTTTTCAGTCTCCAGTGCTTTAGCAAGTGAGCCAGCAGACTGTAAAGCGATTATACTAATACACGAGGTAGGGACACACTTTCTCCCGTTTGGCAGATAGTCTCCACATGCCTCAGCTCCCTGGATGATACACCCAAGGTTGCCAAGTGACCAGGCAGCAAGGAATCAAACTGAGCTTCCTCTGTTCCTTGATAGCAAATTTGACTGTTTGGGACATGACTGTTGGGGACATCCTAGGCATCATTATAGACTCCTAGGAATCTATTTAGCACTGTCACTTTCACCATCTATGTTAACTCTGCCACTCACCATTGGATTAGGTCATATCCTAAAAGTTTCACATCAGTAGCAGCAGAGACTGCATTTGGAAGGGCACTGCATAGCCTACAAAGCCACCAGCTGGATGAAGGAGAATGTAGATTTATGAGGAATGGAGCAGTGGTTTTTGATCAGAAACTTGCAGTGAAAACTGCAGATGCAGTGATTAAAATAATTTGCTAAAACATTCCTGTAAGAAAAACAGGCAAAGTAGTTCTGAAAACGTTCAAACAGTTAATCTAGGTATAAGAAGTGCTTTGATTTATTAAATTTAAAGCATGTTATAATTTTCATTATTTCCAAACACAATAAAGTGTTTCCCAGTCATCTTTCTAATCCTGTAGAATGCAAAAGAGATTTCAACTGATTTGATGCTTACGAAACCCCCCTCTTTTTTTTTTTTAAACAGAAACTGACAGTAATTGCTGGGTTTTTTTTTTACATTGCACTGCATTGATTTCAATAGCTATCCAAGCCCCTCAATTTTTTTTTATAGACCACTGCAAATCCTCTGCTAGAAAAAGACAAGGCAAATACTTTCTAGTGCTCTTTAAACTCCAGTCACATAGCTCTGTTGGACTTCAGTTTAAGAAAAAGAAAGGGACTAAGAGATTTCATGGTTACCCAGCCCATATTTACAGTTTGTTTTCCTTGGATACAACATAGCTAATGCCTCAAAAGGTATGTGATTGTAGCATTTCCTTTTTTTTTTTCTTTTTTCTTTTTTCTTTTTTTTTTTTCATATTATTAAGACCACCTTGGATCATTGAAAGGAAATGCATGTGTGTAATGACCATGGGCCAAATAATTTCACAGACTGGGACTGATTTTTGGTAACACTTGCTGTGCCCAGACATTATTAATTCTTCTGATGTTCATTGTAATGATACAATAATGAAGAACTAATGTGTTATTAATGAAGTGGTAACGCTGTATGTACTTCACAGAAAATCCATTATAATTGGCCAATCAATTTACCATTGGTTTAAATTGTTAATTTGTTTTTAAGAGAAAATGTAACATAAGTTAACAAATGCAGTTTTAAATAAGGCTGAGGCTAGCTATTTCCCAATGACCTTCCAGGCTCTTTTGAAAGGCTTTGCCAACTTATTCAATTACAAAGCGAGAAGGCAGAGTGGTTTCAAAACAATTATAAAAGCTGCCAATAAATTTAATTCAACTCTTCTTACTTAAGAATAAGGTCAGCAATGAGAGAAAAAGAGTGCCTTTGAAACCCAGCATGCCAGTTTTTAGTTTATGGGGTGTAGCCTAAAATCATAAAAACAAGCTTCATATTAATGTGGGCACCTTGAGACCTCCTCAGAAGGCATGATTTTTGAAGCGATTGTGCTTTTTACTGAAATATAGGTCTTCTAAAGGAGTCTAAAATTGGGCACCCAAGTTTAGTGGCATTTCAATATCTGTATTTTTATTATTATTATTGTGAGATTGTCTTGTTCATTTTAACTAACCAATAAATTCTTCACATTAGGAAACCAGGAAAGTAGAATGTAAGGAACCACAGGCTCAGTATTAAGAAAATTCATGTCAATTCCTCTCCTTAGAGCATCTAGGCTTAAAAGAATGAGTTGAAAAAAGCCTCTGGCTTAACAAATTAATGTAGTATGGAGCAGGGGGAGCTTTCCAAGTTAAGGGTGTATTTCCCATATACTAGCTTTGGTATCAAAGTCATTCATACTGCAAACACCCAATACCTACCCACTGCAATACTGTCCAGATTGCACAGAAAAGTTTATTTGCTGTACTATGTTTAAATTGGGTTGAACTTTCTCAGAAAGTATACATCTTATGACCAGAGTCACTTCTACACTGCCGTCTTGCTAAGTCTGCATTGTGATTGCCTGAATCTTGCTACTCAAGATGTAGTGCAACAATGTTCATTGCAGTCACCAAACTCATTAAGTGTGGGAGTTTATGTCTAGTACAGTGTCTGTTTTCCAGTATACCAGTATATTTACACTGCAAAGTACTAGTTAGACTGACTCACTTCTTGTACCTCTCTATACCCTTGTTCTTATCCGTGGCCAAGAGACACAGTTACAGCTGAACCCACTTACTTTCCTCATGCTTTTAGCAGGGGGACAGATTGATTCAAAGCATTAAGGCTGACTTCCGATGTTGATATACAACTATTCTATCATTTCAGTGGAATTCTATTGGTTTGGGCAAATTTTTTAAAAAAATTAGGTCAATGAGTCCAAACACGCTAACACAACCAGACATACTTTAAGACAATTCGGCTTCCATGAAAACAGAATATTCTGTATCCATTCCAAGCAAAGAATGAAAATACTTCTCAAAAGTGACTGTACAGAGATTTTGTCTTCCATTTCATTCTACTTCTGAATTACTTAGATGCTTTCAAAATGTTACTCTCATCTTATGGTAGATTCTCCAGGACTCCTCCATAGGACATGCAGTGTGCCAAACTGGTATACTCCCATCAACGCATAACAGCTTCACTGAGTGTAACAGTGTCATTCTAAATACAAGTTTTACTTCCATGTCTGCCAAGTGGCATGTGAAAACTGATCTTGTATAATATTTGTACAGGTAATTTGAGCTTTAAAATACCAAGAGGCCAATTAAACTGTTCCTAAACTGTTTGGAAGATGGGCTTTGGTATTCTTTCAAGGGAAGAAAGAGGAAGGATTCAGTGTTTATTTTAATTTCTCAAATTTTTAATATCTGAATGTAGGTCTTTCAGCTTTGTTTCATCTCCACTTGAGTAACGAATTTTAAAAAGAATAGGTTTAAACTGCTTGAACACTTTAAAGGCAGTTCTTTCTGCTAACTTTAACTAGAGTTACAGGATTTTTTTTAATAACGTAGTGCTCTGAAGTGTCTCTCTAAAGAAAATTAGTGTCTTTAAGTTTGATTTTCTAACAAATCTTATAAGTGTTCTACATGATACTATGCTGCTTAAGAAACCTACTTTTAGTCTTTCTCATAAAGCAGATATCTTAGATGTAAGAGTTTACCACTGTACTAAAATCCTTCCTCACTACCCTATACTAAGGCTGCCCAAATAACACTTTGAAATTTGGTGTTCAAAAAACAGACAGATCTTTCACTGAAAGTAATGAGTGGTATAAATTTAAGTTCTGAACCTTATAAAAAATTCCATTTACACATTTCTGTTAGCCAATTCAGTATGTAAAGTCAGTCCAGAAAAAAAAAAATTAGACTTGTTACACTCACATCTTCAGTGTAAAATGAGCCAGTTTACATGCTTCCTATATTCCTGAGAAATATTTGCATAATATATAGGCAGAAAAATATTTCTTACGAAATCACTAAACATGGTAAAGCTTTCTCTATTGATGATTTATTATTCTGATATTCATCTGCAGGAAAAAAACCTAATGTATATAAAACATAAAATATGCAGTGCCCTTAAAATAACTTCACTAAAAAATTGTGCAAGTAAAAAATAATTTTGTTTGAGATCATGCAAACATTGATTTCAGTCTTCGGGCAATACACTTCTTTATGAATCGGTAACAATTCAATTTACATCCACCACTATCAGCACAGCACCTTGACACAGCTGGCACTACATACTAAAACTAACAGGAGAAACTCCAGCTTGACCTATACCACTCCTGCAGGGCATTGCTTGGCAAGAAAATTTAGTTCCTAGTGAGTGGATAAGCATGCAGGTGGACTGAGGCTGATGCTGATAGCAAAGGGGCACTAAAATTGTCCCTCACCCCACTCCCAATCAGAGCTGTAGGGGGAAATTTGTTCCAGCTTTCCTTATGAAATTAAAATGCTAATGTTCTAGGAATAAATAAATCTGCTTTCTTTGTTGAGTAATATTCTTGTCCTACCTACACCAGCAAAAAACCCTAAGAAATAAAGTCAAAAGAAGCAAATGAGAAGGGTCTCAATCTGTTCTCAAAAAAAAAAAAAAAATCATGTTGTGCAGGGTATTAGATCTCACATCATGCACATCCCCAATCTACAAAATCCATTGTGCACCACTCTAAGCCCTTTCTGCCAGAAAGTTGCTTTTTCCATAATCCAAAGTGTCTTCACTTTCACAAATCAAATTGTAATGCTATTTTAAAGGCTCTCCAGTCTTTAATTTCCTTTGTGTCTTAGTGGTCACACAACTTCATAAGGGCTCGAATGCTGCTCTTATCTTACAAGATGCAGAAGCAGCCACAGTCCTATTACAATACTGTATTATTTTGTTTTTCTCACTAAGCAAAAATCAATTGAAACCAACAGTGCTGGCACCCTATAAATTCTGAACTGATTTTGCATCATAAAAATAACACATAATGAACTGTTTCCCAGGCAGTTCACAGAGCGATGCTCTAATCACATACAGCACACGACCAGCCATTTCTTTCTAACACTATGGAAGGTTTAGACATGGTCTCGAATGTAAAGCAATTCTGTCTAATCGTATCCTGACTAGTTTAGCCCTTTGGTCCCAGCCATTTTGGTCTGCGGTAAGTTTTGCTGGAAGGTAGGAACATAGAGAAAGGTCTTCTCTTCCCCTCCGTTATGTAAATACTGGGAACAGAAAGAGGGAACAGAGCAGAAAAGAGGTAAAGAACCTGGCCACCCTGCCAAAATTCAACCATGTTGGCAATGCAGCACCCCAGTTCTGAGAAGCTGCCCTGTTATTTCAAGGACATAGGTACATGTGAAAGCAAGCACAAAGGGACCACAAAAAATGAAACCAAAATAGGTAGTTAATTTGCAAAACGTAGTCAAATGAATATTCATAGTTATGGTTTTCAATCTATTTCTGGAAGCATAATCCAGTCTTCTGTACTAGAACCACAATGCAGTTTTTTCAAAATATAACGTTGGCCAGACTCCCTAAAAGAACTTCTTCCTTTAAAATTGCTACAGGAATGATAGAAACTGCTCAGCACTCTCAATATCAGACAATTTAAGAAAGCATTAATTTCAATATTTCTGAACTTCTAAAAATATCTCAGGGGCTTTTATGTTTTCCTATTGAGTAAATCTGTATTGAATCCCTAGAGCTGCTTACCTACTCCAAACTTTTCACATTAGCTATGTAACTATTCCAAGAATAAAAGGATTTATTTTTTTCTTTCCTCCCTATTTCTCTTCTGCCTCCAGATAGCTGCAATCCTGGTTTCTTTGCTTACAGAGTTGACTTTTATATAATCTGTAGTGTTTCAGTGAGATTACATTTGTCAGATGTGCTTGGAAATTATGTTCTTCAATTCATCAGCTAGCAGGAGCTTTAAATCTCCCCATATTGTTGTGTCAGTGTGCCCCAATCCAATAGAAAGGAAACATTCCTGAGGGGTGAATGGGATGGGGGGGGTGGGGTGGGGTGGGGTGGAGAAGAGAGAGAGGCTTGGTTTTTTTAAAAAGATAAATGGTCAAGGCAGTGACAGAAATATATGGTGCTTGCCAGTTAGACACCTGTCACATAAGACTAATTTATTTTGTAGCAGCCATCAAATAAATAAATAAAACTCTCAGCCTATGCCCACCTGGCAAATTATGCCAGCATTTTACTGAGAATAGGGTCTAAACCTAGCATTTTTCTCTGGTAGCTCTGGTCATTTTTTATCCTTACTTTGCATCCAGACTGCTACAAAAAGGAATACAGAATGGAAATCAGGCCCATTACATACATTTTAAACACTAAATCTGACTCTAAGGTAATCAAGGTTATGGTTTTCTTCATATGTAAAAATCCTACTGCATTAAAAAGTTTCCTAGGTTTCAACAACAACAAAATTACTGCTAATATATGAAAACTGTGTTAATGCCTGCAAACCTTTGTCGTAAATTATTCATGTGAGCATGGAAATGCTAATGAAAAGAGGATTTCATTTACAAATGATTAGTACAAATTCAACAGTCACTATAGTTATGCCAACCTAATTTATTTTCTTGTAGAACATGCTGTTTGCCAAGTTTTGGCCATTTATTTCTATACTGTTGAACACCAACTTTTCAGGCTTTAATGTCACATCATTTTTTTATCCAAAGAAATGTTCATTTTCTTTTTAGAAGGTCTTAGTTAAATGAAGTTCTTGGGCTCAAAGTTAACTCTTTTGATTAAAATATTTGTAGGACGGTTGCAATAAAAATTATGCTGAAATTACTGTGGTTTCTAAGACTTCTACTAATGCATTGAAGAATATACATATAATCACCTTCATGAGAGCTCATCACAGATTTTTTCACTCAACACATGAGTTTTTAAAATTTTTTTTTCCACACAGGACTTTTCACAGATCCACAGAATGTTAGGGGTTGGAAGGGACCTCGAAAAATCATCTAGTCCATCTTTTGCTAGAGATTAGACCTCCTTGGAAAAAACGTAGTAAGTCAGCATTCCAAAAGCATTCTACAGGCCCCTAAAAAAGGTGAGAAGAATCCATAGTGCAAGACTTTATCATGATTCTATTTCCTCCCCACCCCCAAAGAACCATGCTGGCTGGAAAATCCATAATGCCTTATATGAGAGAGATCCAAATAGAAATGAAAACATGGGGTCCTAGGGAGTTATGAAAGCATATTGTAGAAATCACTTCAAGGTTTCTTATTGAATAGAGAATCAGATATTCTATGTATTTGTTAGTGGTGGTGATGTTCTGTGGCTTTTATTGGAAGCAGTTGAAACAGAAACAAAATTTTGTTCTACATATGAATTTGCTACCTCCTGTTATATCCTTTAAAATATTCCAGGCTGGGAAGTTTCAGCACTGAGGTTCACCATTTAGATGCAAAAGGAGACTTTTGTCCTTTTGGCTGTGTTTTTTTAGAGGTTCAGCAGAAGGCTTACACCTGAAGTTTAGTCTAGTCGATAAAAATATTTACAAGCCAGAAAAGCCGGACAAATTAGTTTATAGGTTGTATAATACTGGCCTGAAAACCAGGCCACACAACAGTTCAGATGCCTACAAAATCAGACTGTGAGCAGACAGAAAAGTCTCCAAGTTGTGGAAAACACACTTCCTTTAAGCCTAGATCAGACAATGATTCTAATTGCACAACTGACCCAAATCAAATACATACATAATGTGCTATGCACATTTGCCTTTGACAGCTTTATTTCTTCATTAAACATTTATGTTAGATAGCTTTTAGCATCCCAGTCCATGATATTAATCTAAACTTGACTAGAAAATTAACAGCTTAAGTAGGCCCATATTTTATGATATTAACCTCTCTTTGGATTTTTACTGAGTAGATGTGATAAAATCCTACTTAAATTGTGCATTTCAAAACTGAATTTTAAGAGTGCTTTTGCTAACATTAATTATTCAGAGATTTGTTTCATATTATTATGAGGTATGGCTCCTTTCTCTGATAACTTGGTAACAGCTAATTGATAATTGCCCAACCTAAAATGGGATTTCTTTTATAAGTAAATCTAGTACATGACTATTGGGAAGGGTTTAGCTATCAAATTAACATTGTAACTTGCTTGGAAACTACTTCCTACCAAACAATATATGGAAAGTTTTCCAGGAAACTCATGCTATAAATAGTACTTTAAATAGCATTTAAAAACAACTACTCATACACTTGTAATTTCTTGTTCTATTAGCTAAATGCATCTACTGCAAATCCAGCTAAGTGAAGGAGCAGAGATGGAGGGAGTGAAATTCTTCCTATCATTTGATGATCAGAATAATCAGAAGTTACTCTAAAACAAGCCATAAATTATCTGCTATTTGAAATAGTATCAAGGAGTTACTCAAACAGATGTTTTGATGATGTATATGTGACATGTATGCCTGAAAACAAGGCTGTACAAAAAGGATAAGGAACTGTAGAATCTGTGAGGTCTTCTAGCAGCCTTACTCCAGGGGCATCTCTTTATTAAGAAACTCCTGGTTTTCAATGACATTGTGAAGACTTGCCAAACTGTTTAAAATGGAATGTTATTTGATTATTTTAAATATCTTTAAGCTTAATTTAGTGGTAAGTTTACATGCAAATAATGCACTTGTAAAGAAAAGACTGGTATCAGACATGGCAATTTTGAAGGCATGTTGTGCACAAGATGTTTTCTGAGGCAATACAATTTGTTTTATTTTATCATTTATTTTTCAGTTTTGTTTACAAACTTCGCTGCTTGTGAATATGCTGTCTGTATGGGCACTGATCACTAGTATATCACTGTACCGCAACAGAGTAAATAAATGCACGTCTTTAAGGGAAATGGTTCTTTTCCCAAGCAGCTAACAAGGGAAGACAAGAGCAGGTAGATGGAGCAAGAAACCTGCCATACCTAACAAAGCCTAAACACCCTGCCGATTAGCCTGATACAAAACTTCATTATGATCACAAACTCCAACCTGATGGCTCAGAAACTTCTCAGAGAAATATTATGAAAAGAAAACCAGGTATGCAACAAATTATCAGAAGGACAAATTAAAAGGACGGATTAAGAAAATCTGAAAGCTTGAAAGCATGAATAATTTCTTCCCTAGGAAAGCACAACACCAGTCACCTATCAGTCTTTATTACCAGTCCTCCTTTCTCTAGAAATCAATATCCTAATTTCAGCCATATATACCCATACAATCTTTGCTGTTGCCTGCTAACAAAACAAAAATAAGACAGTCTTATCCATATGAAACACTGTACCAACGGATTTGTCTTCCAGAACAATTTATCTTTTTTGTCCTTGCAAATAGACTCCACTGAAGTTGTGAGGCTTCCCTAAGGACATACAAACGTTGAAAATTTAATAGTGATGTTAATAATAATTTCACAAAAAATGACAGCAACATGATAAGGAGTTGCCATTTCTAGATGTTATTCCATCTTTAACAGAAACTGGCCTTGAGACAAGTCCATGTTACATGATATCCTCAAAGCTTCCCATTTATATTCTTTTACCTGTTCAGCTGGCTCAGCAGTCACACATACTCTATTTTCTTCTTTTGGTAACCAGTTTAAACATGTTGATGCACAATTGTCTAATCATGGAAATATGAACATTATCTAAGGGCAAAACTTACTCCTGATGTGCACATTCCATAAAGCAGCTATGATGGTGACAGTTGTCAGGACAAGCTGGGCAAGAGAGGACCAGCACTGATCTGACATGTCAGATACTGGATGTGCTGATGGTCAGCCAGATCATCATCATCCCAGTCTTGAGTAATTTATATATACCTTGTGTAAAGCAGAAATGGAGACTTGAAGGAATAGCGGCAATGAAGATGATGGATGGGCAACCCAAATATTTCCTTGTTCATGCACCTTCAGGTTTTTTACAGTTACTTCATAACCTGTCAGATCTTTAGCTATAAAGAAACTGTTAAAATCAAAGCTAGCAAACAGAACAATTTCACCCCAGTTATATCCCACGTATCACCAAATTTCAGATGAACCTCGTGTCTCTATCACACATCTAACACAGAATACAATCATCTTGTATTAGTGAAATATTTATTAAACGTTTTTCTGAAGGGAAGGATACAGAAGAGACTGAGACATTAAAAGCCTTCAGGAAATCCATCCTAGTGGACTGGTTTCTGGTTTGTCTGAGTTTCCAGCTAAGATTAGCAAGCATGACCTGACTGAACCATGCAAGAGTGAATAAGCTATCATACTTGCAGCTAAAAGATTGACATAAAAGATGTTTTCCTCCTTTTCTTCTGCCCCAGCAATCACACATCTTTGCTGGAAAGTGGCCTCTATGACAGAATGCAGATGGATGATTAGCTGTGCAGAATGCAAATACCAGCTTGGCATTTCAAAAAATGGAGGGGATTCTGAGAAAGCTTGCAAATCCTCCACAAAAATACTGGTAAGTTTGTTCTTCAACTTATCCATAAAAAAAAGGCATTCATAATGACAGGACAGGCCTATGAATGAAATGTAAACGTGCTAGTCAGGTATTCTGGCTCAACATTTGCTGAATTTCTCAAATTTCAGCTCTCACATGTTTAATATTGCAATTCTCCCGTGGAACTTAACTTTTTCAGCAGCAAGTTAGAACAATGTTTATGATGGTATCCGATTTATTATCATAGAACTTGTTATTCAACATATGCAGTTAATTTTAATTTCTGGTGCTGATGTGTGACTGCCTGAGAAAGCACCCTTCTACAGTTTTGCATGAGTTCCTGAGGTGCTGCTGCCTTCACTCCTATCAGAGAAACCTTATCTGGAAGTACATGTTCAATGAACTATCTGGGGTAACAGTGCAGCTGCTCCTCCTCAATTCTTCATCTGTATATGTATTTCACCAACATTAACAGCTGCAAATTGCATGCAGAATTTAGGAAAAAAGAACCTTTTAGAAAAAGCAGATTTAATTTTGCTAAGTAAGGTTGTGATAAATTCTCCACTGCCTATTGCAAGATTCAGAAGCAGCGTGTTTTGCTTATATAATGCAACATGGCTTGATTAGTATTACATTAGGCTTATAAAAAGAGAAACTTGGATGAGAGGTGCTATGTAATGTCTGATAAAAATTTCGAAATCTATACACATCTTTTAATAAATGCACAGAGAAAAACTATACAGCACTGTGTATACTAATCTGAATATCATAAAACTATCTATATTTTTTTCCATCTGTTTTTTCTAGTGTCACATTTTCCACTAGCAAGTTCTTTGAAATTAATGCTTCTTGGAAGAAAAAAACCCAAACCAGAAGAGAGATACTGTCAGCCACCTTTGTTGTTTTCTGTGGATTGGTTTCTCTGAGTTTCCAGCTAAGGTTAGGGCAGGGGTGATGATGGCTGGCAGTGGGGCTACAGTAGCACATTTGAATTAAGGAACACTTAAAAAGTGCAAATACACTTTTATTGATAACTTTACAAAAGAATCCAGCAAGATACTTATCAATTCTCTTCTTTGGATAGTCCCAGCAGAAGATATCTACCTATCTATCTCAAAAGCGTGAACCATGAAAGTACTAGGGAGGAAAAATAAAAAAGTATTTTAAGTACTTTAAAGATTTTTCTCCTAAGAGAATTTTTTTTTCTTCTCAACACCTGAGTTTAGTGGAATAGAGATAAGAAACTGACTACTAGAAAAAGTTTCACAGACTCTAAAAAAAAACTAATGAACTTGATTTTTAATCTTTTTTGTAAAAAAAAAAAAAATTTAACTTTTAATTGTTGCTTTTTCATACCAAAAGGCTGAAAGAACCTAGAAAAAAATCCCTAACCTAAATTGGGAGCAATCACCATGTTTTAACAACTGTGAGGATTATCTTCTGGAGAGCAATCACAAAACTATTGAATATTTTAGTTTTCTCATCTGTGATCTTCTGTCTCATTAGAAAACAACCCAGTGAATAAATCATTCCATGCCCAATTCTGTATATTCAGTTCCTATTAAACATATTGTAAGAGAACTCAGCATCCAAAAGGGACAGAATTTTCATCAGTCTCATCTTTACTGCAGTCTTCAGCATCAAGTTTCTTCCAATCTACCTATTAAATTTCTGAATTTCTTTCGTCTGGATGTGTATGTGTGTTCTTTTACTGTGCTGCTACACATCACGCAATGATACGTGAATGATTCGAATAATTAAACTAAGCTAGCTGATTATCTTATATACAGGTTGACAGATATTTTCTAAACTCCAAATTGAACACCAGGAGTAAACAGCCAGGAAACAAAATTTCCTCAGGAAAAGAAGGGCAGTTGAAATTTTCCTCTGAAAAAACTCTTGGTTGTTCCTTTACCGGGAATACTGCAGTTGCTGTTAGCAAGAAAAAAAAAAAAAAAATCACAGAGAAAGTTATTCTACCCTTTGCTATTTTATTAGGAAATAATTTAGCTGTTATTCTACTAATGCTTATCACTAAGACAGCAGCACAAATCTTTTTGTTATGTTCTTTTTCCTCTCTCCCTACTTTTCACATGAGTTTGATGACTGATTAGCCCCTGGGCTCTTTTATAATTTGTGGTAGTGCAAGAAAATACAGCTCCAGGAGAGGGGTAAACTCATTGTTTGTACCACAGGAGTTAGGATTACATGTATTCCCATTTTCTCTGATCACAGCAGGTGCCAGCAGAGGTACACAACATTTTAAAGAGAAAAATGTGGCTATAGATGATGTACTCCGATAATACCTGAAGAAGGGCTGAGTGGGATGGGGAGTGCTCTGATGTCAGAGCACTGCTCTTCACAGTGCCCTCTGGTTTGGACCAGCACTTGTCTGAGATTCAAAGGTTAGTTCCATGAAACACAAGCAATTTTGTTCAAGCTACAAATATCTTTACAAGTTTTTCCTCATATCTTAAATGATTTACCATGGCTCTATCACAGTTTGCTGCCAATGACTCTTTTTGTCCTATACCATGCCCTTCACAAATGGCAAAGAATACTGCATCATTCATTTCTGATCATACATCAGAAATTTCCAACCAGCAACTTGCAGAGGCCCAAGGCAGGGCTACTTGGCCTGACAGTGTACTGCTGGTTATCACATTTTCATGTGCCACAGACAAAACAGAAGTTGAGCTCAGAGACTCCCCTCAGAGCTGCCAGCGTCCCTCAGATTAGGTACAAATATGGTTTTCCTGGTCACGCCGGGAACACTGGCTAGAAAAACATGATAAAACAATGTCTTAGATGAGGTGATTTTTTTGTGGCAGGTCTGCTCATTTCACTTTTGAAATAGCCTGTGTAGCAATTCCAATGGTATACTGTAACAAAACATTAATATACCTTATTATTACTAAGATAGAAAAATGAAAAATATATTTCAGGCTGAAAAAAAGAAAAAGTGAAGAAACATTATGTTCTGAAGATTCTATTACTTAGGATTAGTTCAGGAGCTTGTTTAATTTTGTCTTTAGTTTTCATTATGGGAACATGACAGAAATTGCTGTTCTGACATCTAATGTGGATTGACTCTCTTTTTGATATGAATGAGTTGTCTTATAGCTTATTGAAATAGAGAACCATGCAGAAAATATCACAAACATAACCAACATTTGAAATATGTTACTGTCATTTTAGTATGTTACTTGGCTTTTAACAGAGCTTTTTTTTTTTTTTTAAAGGAAGCAGATATCATGTATTTTAGTTAAGTTTAAAGTAGTTTTAGAGATGTAATTTGCAGATTGCCAAAGTCCGTTAACCTGATGTCTGGTTAACATATGGAACTGTACCTTTGAGGTATGATGAGCCATAAAAGAGGCTAGAAGTATTAAGCCAAAATATCCTATTAGCTGATCATTGTGTACAAATAAACCATCCAAAAAACTGTAACCTGACCTATTAAAAAAGTTACAAATTTCAATAATAATAAAAAAATCTGAGAGGTGAGAAGTTAAAGTTTCTTGGAAAATAAATCTTTAACGCGTTCACTGCAGTAGTGCAGTGTTGTAAACCTCGTTACTCAGTCTTATTCCCTCAGCTTTCAGGAGGAAAAGCAGCTGTGCAGAACCACAATGACTAACATACCTTCTAGTAGAGTATGCACCAGCCTTAGACTGTGGCACAACATAACTAAAGTCACTTTATTGTGTTATTACTGCCTCTTCCATTCATTTCTAATGTTTTATGGCTTGTTTTGTTACAGACATCCTTAGCCCTGCTGCTCTTTTCAGCATTAAAAATATTTAGTTTTTATTTATACTTTAGTCCTGAGATTATATTTAGCTCTGTTGTAAACAATCAATTTAGAACAGAAAAAAGCTGTTGGAAAAAATAATATACAGCTGCCCAGATACATAATTAAGGTTTCTTGACACTTGTTGACCAAAACATTTTCCTGAATTTTGCTGTATCCCATGGGTTTTAAGATGAACAGATAGTATAATTCAACTCACATCTGCTCAATAGCTCTACTAGTCTAAAGTCGAACAGCTGTCACCCTCAAACCATTTTCCTGTCTCCCTTCCTTTTGCAGGTTCCCATTTTTATATTGAGATAACATAGCATCTATCTCTTATCACTTGACCTGGCTCATTTACAGATGATTCTGCTGAGTCTAATTAAGCCTTTTCTCCTTCTAACCATAAAGGGGGGAATGGAAGTAAAGCAGAGTACCTCAAGAGGACAATAACCCATCAGCCTTTACAGTTATACACAGCTGACAGAAGACAGATACTTAAAGGTAAGACTTACACATATCAGAATTATTTGTAAAAATACACTATAATGTGTATATTTTTAGTGAAGAATATAGGTACAGAAAGAATTGTCATTAAAAGTTTTCATTAAGAAAAAAATCATTGTGTCTTGATGAAAAGCTGTAGAGACAGACATAAGATCAGCTGGAACTGATAAAAGTAAGAAAGGTATTCTGTCCCCACCCAAAGACTTTTAAAGTCTTGTTCTATGATAATGAAATGGAATCCAGTATCCTTTGAAGAGCGGATAATTTAAAGCTCAATGCTGATGCCAAAGAACTTTTACACTAATTGCAGATTGATAGCCTACGTTTGTTTCCCAATATCTCTTACACAGAAAATCATAGCAAGTAAATGTGACAAAGTACCTGTAAGATGATGGCTTACAAGATAAGTTACTTCTAAATATAGTTTCCTGCCAATAGTCTAGATTTGACAAATCTTCTCATATTGATCTACACAATTTGATCATTGCTTTCAAAGTAAAATTGATCCAGTAGCAAATATCACTTAAAAATAATGACAAGTGTTAATAGATATAAAAAAATAAAAATTAAAATTAAGATGACAAAGATTAATCCATATAGCTTTTTCATTCCATTGCCTTTTGTTAATCTTTGAGTTTACTGAACTGACACCTACTGTAATGCACGTAATATCTCTTGATATCCAATGTCTTGAAAACAGGCATTTTTAACAGTATGTTGAAATCTGGCATACATGATCATATCACAGTTCAGTAACACATGGCACAAAAGTGTAAAACTGAAATTTTTCCTTTAAATTTGCACAGGAAGTCCAGCAGCATTTTCATCTCTAGAATGGAATTTGCCATTAGCAGAGCTAATCAAGACACCTCCATGAACTTCTTTCATGTTACTCTGTAGAAATAATAAAAACAGTAGAAAACAAATTGCATAACATTTGAAACAATATTATTGAGGTCATCTTATAGCCTCATTGTCTCCGATGCACACATTCATGAACTGAACAATAATATCTGCTATCAACACAGTTTTCGTCAATAGATTTCACAGCAAATTACAAAGGCGGCAGCTACTACTCCTTCCAGTTTGTGACCAGGCAACAGAGATTTATAAAGGTGTCATAGTTTAACCCCAGAAGGCAGCTAAGTACCACACAGCCGCTCACTCATTCCACCCTTTAGGATGCGGGAGAGAATCAGAAGTGAGAAAACTCATGGACTGAGATAAAAAGAGCAGGCAGGTGTTCAGTCATCTCCAGGACAGCAGGGCTCCATCACATGTAACTGTCACTTGGAAAGACAAGCACCATAATTCTAAGTGCCTTCCCCCCCACCCCACCCCCCCACCCCCCTTCCTCTTTCTTTCTACCAGCTTTTATTGCTGAGCATGATGTCATATGGTACAGAATATCCCTTTGGTCAGTTGGGGTGAGCTGTCCCGGCTGTGTCCCCTCCCAGCTCCTTGTGCACCCCCAGCCTGCTCACAGATGGGGTAGAGTGAGGAGCAGAAAGGCCTCGACTCTGTGTCAGCACTGCTTGGCTGTAACTAACCCTGTGTGATCAACCCTGTTTTAATCACTAATCCAAAACACAGCCCTATTCAAGCTACTATGAGGAAATGTAATTCTATTCCAGCCAAAACCAGTACAAATGGCAAAGCAACTTGTCCAGCTTCTCCAGGAATTTCAATGGGAGATGTTGTGTGAAAATGCAAATAATTGAAATGGCTATTTCTTGAGGTATTTCAAGTTACCAGAGCCAAACTACCAAAACAAAGCAGCTTCATTTTTCAGCATGAACATGACTTAGTTCATCTTTTTCTTCTCAAATTCCATGATTTTTTTTTTCTCCTTACGAGGTTCTGAGATTGGGTTTGACAGATGTGAATTACAGTTCTTAGTTCTCAAATCTCAGTTCTCAAACTACCAGAATGTACAGGTGTAGAGTCACAACCAGTCAAAACACATGAAGAACAGCACATCCATGTGAAGACAGAAAACAGGAATTAACTGTGCAGTCCATTAAGAACTATAGAAACTAATATAATATTAAAAACTAACAAGAGTATACAAATATAAATAGAGTGCAGAGAGCAGACCAGGCAACAGTGGCAATATATCCAAAACCCAGTCATGCACAGAGTACTGAACTCTGATTACCACTACAGAAATGCAGATGGTGTGGGAAGGGTACTGGAGGGGACGGGGTGAGGAACACAGATCAATTTGGAATCTGTTATTTGGTCCTTCCTACCATGGTGAAGATATGCGTCTAATGAAGGCATCCAATCTGCCATGCAGTCCATGCCCTCTCCTCAGGGAAGCACACCATGAGAACAACCTGGATTGAATTTACTATTTATTATTCGTTAATAAGTAGCAAAAACTATCACAGGTTTAAGAGAGTACAGAGATATAAGATAAAATAGGAAGTGAAGCAAAAATAAAACAACATTTGTCAAAATTGGCAGAATATTTATAGAATATTATCATGTAAACATACACCTTAAAGTCATTTTCATTGTTACAAATTGTCATACTTTCCCCAGAGATACTATGCAACTGCAAATAGGAAGTGGCAAATCTTTATGATCCTGGACGACAGAGCTGCAGGTATTGCCCAATTAAGAACAGAAGGAAATCTCTCCATCAGGCAGTCTAGCTATTAAGATGCAGTTCACACTATGGATGTGTCTGAGAAGTTTGCAGTCTGTGAAAGCGAAGGTGAAGGTCAAGGATTAAGCCACAGAAACCTTGGTTACCTGCAGAGTCTGCAATCAAGATGTGTGGAGTTGATACGTTCTCACATAATTCCCAGAAATTATGTCTTTTCTTCCCATAAACATGGTCACTGCATTGCTGATCATCAGGCCTTTGTAGCACAGCATCGTGAGGTGATTTATAAAACTCATGTTTTCAAAGCAGTTCATCAGGGAATTGAAGCAGCTAAGATGTTGATAATCACTAGACCTGAAGCAGATCTGACAGGCAAAATACCAGCCCTCCTCAAAAAACTTCTGCCCAGAGGTAGCCTCTATAAATAACTTCGGTTCATCTGTAGTCAAGAGCAGTACTAGTGTATCTTGTCTAGCTTTCACATTCCCTTGCTAAGCCACCTTCCCATCATGTCCTTTCATCTTGCAGACAGTCTTGGGCTGTAAAAGATTCTTGCCTGCCCAATAAATTATCAACAATATTTTCCATTTAAAAGTTAGTCAGTCACAACATGATTTGTATGAACATTCAACAGTGAGTTCTTTTTCTGCTAGAAGTACTTCCTTATATAGCACCTTGTTTTGGCACAGACACCTTCACCTCCCATCAAATAATCATATGAACACAACTTCTTTATTTGAGTAGAGCTTTGATCTTGAAGAACCGAGTAACTCAGGTGACTCATAAGACACTTTTGCATTCTAGAGGGCCTGCTAATTTCAGCCACACAGTAACAAAACCTTTGACAGTGAGGGCAAACTACTCATAGTTCTGAGAAGTCAGCTTCCCTCCAGTGGTGGTCACAGATACACAACACGGATCATTACCAGAAGTAGTGCAAACAAAACTATTCCCCAGAAAAGACCAAACAATAGAAAAAACTAAATAAATGCATGAATGAATAAATAAAAGAAACTCTTTTTGTGCCTGGGGTCAGAACTGAGACTGGTAGGAGCTGTCTAGAGAAGTGCAGCTGCTGCCGTCCATGTGGCAGCAAGAATTCAGTGCTCAGTAGGTGAGCGCAAGCTTGCAGCCCACAACTGACCACATTCAATCAAACCTTGAGGCACTTGTTTTCTCTCCAACTGCCATAAGTTTAAAAAGAACTCAGCCTTACATACACTGAAACTGCGAGGTAGTACTCCCCTCTAAACTCCAGGACCATGTCTCCCCTGGTTTCCACTCAGTACCTCTTTTTGCTAAATAATTCCGTGGATTTCGGCAAGCCCAGGGCAAAGTAAGAATAAACAAACCAGAAAAATCACCATGTAGAGAGAAAAATTCTATGCATCAATTAAACACTTCAGTTATGGCAATAACATTTATGTTCTGGACTCTCACACAAAGGGAAAATCAGCTTCTATTAACACTCATTATTTCACTTGCTGAGTTATGCTATTGGTTTTAAATTCTGCAAGTCATACTGCTTTTGATACTGGTCCAATTTCTTGTTTCATAATCTTAATTTTCAACCTGCCTTTCAACAGAGTAGTTGAGGGGGAGGGCAGTAGGTTCTTTTTATTCTACATGCTACTGCTCTTCTGCTAGTCATGTTACCACTAATGATCTTAAACACTTTTTACAGCACTTAATCAGGTATAGCATTTAATCAGGTAATCATCTGCTGAAGGAAAAATAATGTTTCCAAGTAGTCCGTTTGCCTTAGCAGCACAGAAAGAAACAGCTTGGAGCAGGTAGGCTGAAATGCGAAAGCTGTACTTCTACTGTGATGATCAGCTTATTTGAATGGGAGTCAAGTGAAGAGATTTACTTGAAAATAAACTTCCCCCCACAATGGTGTTACCTATTCTGTTAAAAGTCAGCCTGTTTTTTGCAGACAGAAATTGTGCTTTTAAAACCTAAAAGCATTCTTCAAAGAATTCAATGACACCTTAAATAAAGTTCATGCACATAACATCTGGATTCCCAAAAAAATACTTTCTACTACAGAATAAAGACAGCTTTAGTGTGAGATAAAAGGGAAGTTTCCCTTATATGCTAATAAACTGGTAGAAGACAAGACAAACAAGCTAGGAGTAAATGGGGGTTAATAACTGAGGGAGAAACTCAGTAACATTCCATAGGAGTTCATGCTGGACCCCCTGGTATTTGATAGAATCATAAGCTACTTGAAAAGAATTAAGAATAGGGTAACAAAATTTGCTTAAAGCAGAAAACAGCTGAAGCTTTGTCAATATGGATAAGAACAGAGTTGAGGGAGCATAGGATGACTGAGTATAAATTGATAATTCACCACACCTTGTAGCACAAAACCCATAGGGTGTGCAGTGAAAGCGTGTGGCAGCAGTTTTAAAACAAAGAGCACAAATGTAAATCAAACTTTTCCCCCACACAATTTGGAATTAAAATGATGAAATATGTTCCAAAAGGACAGGTTGGATGTTAGTATGTAAAGAGATTAAAAAACTCTCAGAGAAATGGAAGAAGCCTCCCTCAAGAGCTATTAAGCAAAATGGTGTGAATATAATACTCCGGTTAAGTTCTTATATTGCAGATGGAAATAGGAAGAGCCATACCTACAAAAATATCAATATTCTTGCTCTTCTTTTACACTTTTTCTTCAAGTATTTGCTACTGCCTGTTGTCTTTGTTGATTTCTCCAGGGTCAGCTGGACTCTTGGTCTGATCTATTGCAGACATCCTTTTGCTTTTGGAGCTCTCTGCCCTTTGCATGCAGTTAAGACAGTTCCACCTAGGAATACACAGACATTGAACACTGCAGTTTTCCATTTTCCCTTGTAACCGCTCTACTCAAAGGGAGCCTAAAGCTACTCATCTTCTGTTGTGCATAGAATGAAAATAAGAAAAGAGAGAAGGAAGGACGGGACTAATGATAGTCAAGGGATACTGTGTAAGTCAGCCTTTCCAAAAGATAGAATAAGCAACAAGTATCACATATATGCAAGAATAAAGACCCAAAACAACACACTCCCAAAACACTTTTCTATTTTGTATAATGAAAACTATTACTAGATAAAGAATTTTAAAAGAAGCTTAAATACAATTTAAATTTTCTGGGCTATATTCACATGATGACTTGTTTAAGAGTAACACTCAAAGATAACAAGTAGGATTGTGTTGTACATGGCATTATAAAGCATGAGGGAGATAAACTAACTTTTACAGCTTTTCCAGGAAAGATGGGAAATTAATGGAAACCACCTTAGACCTAAGATAACTTCTCCCAAACAGCAGAGTAAATTAACTTACATAAAAGATCCACATTGCTATTGTTAGCCTACTTCCAGAACTCATGCTTCCTCATTTAAAGTTAGCTTGAATATCTAAACCACAGTGCAATTTCTATATAGGGCATCTTTCCTCACTATACAACACCATTAAGACCCTCCAGGATGTGTTTTACCAACCTGCTAATCCAAACCTCACACAGCATACAAGTAGCAGCCTCATACATCATACTACACCTTGAGTCATATGTTAATTGACCAATAAAACACACCTGTAGCATATTAATGTTATAATAAAACACTCTACTTATTCAGTAAATTTTGTATTATCAGTTCTCCATCAATTATTTATTAAGAACTAACATAATAAATAATCTGCTGAGCAAGGTGCAATAACATCAGGAGAAAACAGTAGAAAATACATTTTATCACCTTCTCTCTACAGTTCCAGTCTTTGCATTATACTGCATATTTATAACTGTTTGAAGTAAGGCAAGATTGAACTCTTCAGCTCAATCTTCATACTCTATTCAGCAAGAGATTGCTTTTTTGAAATTAACAAAAGAACAGGCTTTCTTATATGTATTTGCTTGCATCAGATTCTCTTAATCCTAATATTAGTAATTACCTTCTGTATAGAATCAGTATTTTCATCCTTTGTGAGTACTCGTTAGCTGACTCTATATTAGCATTCTCTAACATAAATATTTCCAACTAAAAAGACACTGTAAGCCTCTTCAGGACTAAAATGCATTTTTAAATTTCAGTAGACAATGTTTACAGTATCTCCAAATAAAATTGGAACATAACTAAAATGAGGGAGTTTCATCATAACAAAAAAAAGAACAAGCCACAAAACACAAAAAACACCCCCACAAAAATGAAAAGCCAATGTGGATTTCACTGATCTTGTAATGTTGGTCCTACCAGGGGAACACTTCTTCTCCATTTGCTTAGATAGGAACAGTCTTGGAACTTCTAAAAGGTGTACTGAGTTAATGACTACCACAACTCTCAGCATTAAAATACTGAAATGTTTAAACATTAAGTAAAAGGCTATAATTTAAGTAAGGACTTTGGACATAAGGTTCTCAAATGGTTTAAGCTGCGAAATCACCCCTAAAATCAGCAATTACAACGATTTACATTTCAACTTCCAAAAATCCAATAGTAAAGAATACATAAAAAAACCCAAAGCAATATTTATAGCATTCAACACCCACTCACTTTGTTTGGAAGAACAGAAAGATGCCAGATTCCTCCCTAGAGTTTGTCATAGTGAAGATGTTGGATGGGAAGATTCATCAAGTAAGGCCATAAGAAGATACAGTCGTAAAGCTGAATAACTTCTCCTTTGAACAAAGGGAACATGGAATAGTAATGTAGATTCTGTAATATATGTAAGTAAGTGTAAAACAGGAACAACTTCTCACTGTTCTGGATAAGCCATCAGCCATTTATGACAAGAGAAACAATGCAATAATCCTAGACTGCATTAAAATGATTATTAAAGTCATTACAATAGAGCACCTCAACTAAATGATCGTAACAGAAGATGATGTGGGAAGGTTTATTTTTTTTATTGTACTTCTTAGCAGTTCAATAAATAACGGGGCAATCATCCTATGTTTTTGCTATGAACAAAGACTGTCAATGCATGCATAACTGCTTATTTTCACTCTCATTTACTATTTAATTAAGACATTGCTAAAGAATAGTTTTATTCAGAAAATAAGCTTGGATTCATTTTAGGTTTGGGACAAGTTCATGTATAGTAACAAAATTTAAATTTTTCATAGCAGAGGTAAATTAGATAGAACAAAAACATTATTAGTGAAAGTAGCTTTACATCCCTTCAGTTTTCTGTCCCCAAACTTAATTTCCTTTGGCTTCATTGGTGTTTTGTTTTACAGATCCCTGCTCTCAGACTTTTACCACAAAATGGCTAAACAGACCAGAAGTCCAGTCTCGTATGCAACTCCTACGTTTGAAAGTTAAGAGTATGTTAAAATATTGATTAGCAATCGGTGCATTCACAAAACATAGTGGTTTTTGATGGCAGCTAAGTGGATTGTCTAAAGAAATCCAAACATATTTACACAGAATCACCTCCTGTCCAATAAGACTTCTCTTTCAGTGTCTTCATGACTGTTGCACACCAGCATGGGGGAGATTACTTTTATTTACATGCATTGATACATATATTTTCTGATCAGGTTCCACCAATTTACCCTTCCATTCATTCCTGAATTTTGTTCACCTTACTAAAATACCTTTCAAAACTACCACTTCACATAGATGATTCCAGGCCCAGGACCTCTGCTAGGCATGAAAGAATGCTTTTTTTGAAACGTGTTTTTATGCAAGCACAAGATATGGAATATAATTTTATTTGTTTCTCTCCGATTTATTAGTAAATTTAGTCACAATTTTCCATCATGTGAGGAGGTATCCCAAGAAGGCAGCACTGTTTGTATGTTTTAAGCCCATTGCTGCCAGTTTTCAAGTGGTGGCCTACTTAGGTTGAAAAAACTTTGCTTATTTGTATTTCTACTACATGTTACAGTTAATCCAGATACAGCAAGAGTCACTTAGAAAACAGATAAAGGCTGGAAATGATCAATAAAACATAACTCCTAAACAATTCCTGATTCTTTTTCAAAGGGGAAGTTAAAATTCATACTTCTATAGGTTACAGACTTAGATGATTAAAACACCTGTTTTACAAAAAAAAGCTATAACATATCCCATCTTTTTTCCTCAGTGTTCTTATCCATTGCTGTCTTTACAAGATAAATATTTCATGAAGTTGAAAAGAATTAAAATAAAAACCTATAGAAGATACTAAACCGAGAAAGGAAGAATAGTCAGCAAATGCATGAGTGCAAGTCTATTCCTTTGCCTTTCATCACAGGAACAGTTCTTATGTCTATAGCAAATGGAGGATACATGGAAAAGGAAAGAGCTAGAGGCAAGCAGAAGTTAAAAGGGAGAAGAGCACAAAACTACCATTACCAATTCACTATGGACATACAACTGAAAGCTCTCCGTAGATATAAGAGTAGGTGAAAATTGTGGTATTATTTATAACTGCATGGAGAAAAGAACATACATCTGCCATCGCCTTCCGTCCACCACACGTTGTTCATGCCACTAAAGTGTGGCTTAAAACAAAATACAGGAACAGATGTGTTACAAATATCAGAGAAATAAAAGTCTTCATGTCCTATTGGATAGTGAAAATGCATCCTTAAGGTCAAACTTTTAACTATGATTTTACTCATGCTCCAGTTTTATGATGGAAATTACTGATGTTGAAATTTTGCATCTGCAAACATTTGCCTCAGTCATGTAGATCACTTAGATCAAAGAAACCTAAAGTGAAGGGATAGAGTTACATTCACAGCATCACACACACAAAAGTCAGCCTTGGCCTCTTCATGTGCGACAGACGGGGGTAATTTTGTCTGACAGTAGAAATTGTATTATATCACGAAGTAATAAACAAACTGTTTCTTCATGCAAAAAAGAGGTTATAAACCATACTCTCTGTCTAAATAATAATTGGTTTGAAGTCGTATATGCAAATTATCCACCCAGATGTCTCCCGGAAGTAGAGACATTCTAGAAGGCAATGCTTCCTCACATAGAAGTAAGAAGGAATAAGATGATCTGTAAAAACTCATTGATATTTTAATTTGGCACTGGTGCAAATGCTCAAATAAGCATGCAAAACCTTTCACGATGAGAATATTCAGAGTGTTTTTTGAAATATCAGAAACAAACATTAGATATATGAACAATATTTCAGTGTAACTATACAAAACTGGCAGAGCATTCAAAGAATGCCTCGAGAACAAGGAAACCAAATGTTCTACTTCCATCAAAACAAGACAATAACTCATTTCAAAAGTGTAATTTCAAGGAGACACAACAAATGCTCAAAAAACAATATTATGTTTTTTGTACCATATGCAAGATATTTGCTGCAAAATCTAAAAATTATAATTTCCTCAGTAAAGGATCAAATTATCATTCTCATTCAAAGTAATAACGAAGAACTTCAATATTATATGTCAAAACAAACTTAATTTGCACATTCAACCTTACTTTATTTCCTAGTTTGTTTGTTGTTTTTTTCTCCCTAATATAGAAAATGTGCCTATGAAACTTGTCAGTTTTGTATACTGCATATGACAGTAAAGCCTTCAACACAAATACCATCCCGCTGTGTATGAGTTATGGCACTGTGTCCTGGGTCTGGCTGGGACAGAGTTAATCTTCATAGCCATCCTTAATGCACCGTATTTTGGATTTCCAATTAAAACAGTGTTAATAACATGCCAGTGCTTTGGCTACTGCTGAGCATCACTGGCACAGCTGGAGACCCCTGGAGACCGCTCTGCCCCTGAAGCAAACAGGCCTGAGTGGGCAAAAGGCAGGAGGGGGCACAACCAGGCCCGTGGACTCAAGGTGAACCAAGGGATTGTCCCTGCCATGTAACATCATGCTCAGCAGCAGAACAGGGGGTAGTCTTCCCAAAGAGACTGGCCTGGCTGGGCATCAGTCTGCTTGTGGGAGGTGGTGAGTGATTGCCTTTACATTGCTTGTTTGTTTTTTTTTTTTTTCCCCTCTTCACTTATTAAAAGGTCTTTAACTCAACCCATGAGTTATTCTCACTTTTGCTCTTCTGATTCTCTCCCCCATCCAGGGGGAGACGACACAGGGACATTCTGATTAGTTTTTCAGCAAAACTTAAAATCATATTAAAATAATTAGTAAGAGTTAATATAATTATTACTATCTTTATTTAATAATATTTAAATAATATTATCTAGCAGGTTATGTTAGAGAGATTTTTGCGAGAAATAATCCCGCAAAACAGAATATGACTACTAATTTAATTCTGAAAGTCATTTGAAGGGCGAAACCACATTTTCTTATATCTTCATGATTTACTATTTTTATATAACTTTAGTTCAAATTGGAAAAAAAACCCTAGTTTATTATTTCTGCAACTTGTGAGTAATGAAGGATTATATAGAAACAGGAACTGTGCAAACTAGAACTGCCTGGTTTTGACATTTTAGTCCTCTCTAAAGCGGAACTATAAAGAGAATCTTTTTAAGCACAAAATAATTTGTAGAAAACTTACACATTAAAGCACTCACTTTGACTTTAATGGTTTTAGCTTCATACTGTCAATATGTCAAGAATAGCAATTTTAACTGAAAATAAGTAAAGGCCTGAATCATACAATTTGGGTTTCCAGATCCACAATTCTATTAGCCCTCACAAACAGGTGGTAATCACTCTGCAACTTAATTTGTAAGTAAAATAAGTATGCTGCCTTACATTTCTCAGAAAGATCTTAATTCAAAACATTTTATATTTTCCTTCTATTTAAGTAGTTATTTATGGATATTAGTTAACTAATTAACAGTCGTATTTAGTAAATAGCTACTCAAATAGCATCTAAACCAGGATAAAAGTAAGGAAAATGACAAAACAGAACTTTTAAGTCATCAACTGCAGAATTATAATTTGTTCATTTTCCTGTTAGGGGAAAGATGATGTACGGAAGTGCAAGATCTGTGCTGTGTCTGTCCTTGCAATTTCCCAGTCAGTTTTCTGATATGCAAAGTCCAAAAAGTGTTACTTATTTACAGATACTCTCTCAAATGTAGATTTTAATTTTGTTCTTTCTTTTTTTATTATATCTGTGTCATTCCTTTGGGAATTGCTCATATTGTTTGGATTAAATATTTCTTTTACTGACAGTGCTACAACTCCCCCCTTTTTTTTGCCTTAGAAAGAATAATTTTGGTACGTTAGCAATAAAAGGCACAGGATAGACTATCATGGAACAAGATAGCGATTTGCTCTCACTTGGCATAAAGTGAAGCACGTCAAATTAAGCCCTGCATTAACACAAGAGCAATGCATCTCTTCACCACAGATTTAAACAGAGCCGATCTAGTATTTGTTTTGTTGCCAAATCCTTCTAAAAATGTATTTTAAGGGAGCAAATTTTACTATGATAAAATGGTACAAAGGCAACAGCCTCTAAAATAAGAACAATGAAACTGTAGGGAAAATCTCTACATGACACAAAGCTATTTGATTTATGGCTAGTATTTATTTATTCTTTTGGTGAGATATATAAAGAAACAAGTTATGAATTAATAACTGAATGACTACTTCCACATGAAACAGGTACAGAAAGCTGGAAAAGCACTAAACCTTTTTTACATTCTGCCCGAGTCATTCCCTTTCTTCAAATATCTCAAAAGCATTTCAATGGTAATGGACTTATATACAGGACTGAATACAAAAAAATAGCCATGAGCAATGCTAAAACTCCTATGAAAAACTGAACAGCAATATCAATTCAAACTCATAAGCAAATTATTCCTATTGAAAACTTTTGAAATATTTTTTTGTTTGCTCTTTCATATACCAAAAATGGAGCTCTTTTCCCTTGACAACTGACCAAACTTTTATACTGAATTGCCATACTTTACAGATAAAGAGCAATGCCTCTAGCAAGAATCCTTCAAACAGTAGCAGACTGTTTGAACATTACCTGAACAACTTCAGTACCCCAGTGGGCAGGATGACAAGGACTCCACATTTTACAAAGCTGTGTATACATACACACATACATAAGTATAAAATCTATATATAAATCTAAATTTACATTGAGAACAGGAGCTATGAACCTGTCATCTAACTGTAGCTGTCTCAAAAATTATCTGTTCTGAGTTAGGCTTGATATTGGTAACTATGGAGAGAGAAAAGCATCTTCTGAAAATAAACGTCTAAGAAAATTAATGCCTTACAGGAGGTTGGTATATGGCACTGTTGTATCACGAGGAAGTCCAGATGAATAACTCAGGCAGACACCTAAACTTGAGATGGGTTAAGAACGTTCAGCTGAAATGAAAGCCAAAGCTGCTACCCCAAGTGACATTCCAAAATTAACAGGTATCTTTTGATTAAACTCCAAGATTACGATGTATTTTTGGATTAAACTTCAGTTTAATAGTCAGCAACTTCATTATTATACAAAGACAAATCAGTTACTTTAGCTACCAAGTCTACTTCACATCAAGTAACAAATTTTAGAACTTGTGTTATCAGTACCGGTAAAACTCAGCCGCCATCCTGCTAGTTGTAACATTAGCAGAATACTTCTATGTAGGGCATGGTCTCAGTAGCAGCTGAGAATGACAAATTAAATATCATGCTTTATTAAGCCAATGGTTTTATTCATATTTGTAGCAAGTATGAAACTGATTAATAAATAGTACAGTTAAAAACAAGAAGTACACTGATAATCAGCTGTCCATCTTTCTGGAGAGGAAAAACAAATAGGAAGAAAACAGCTCAGCTGTTAACCAAGTAAGACTGTGTGGGGAAAAAAAATAAATAAAAATTGAGTGCAGGTGAAGTGATTATGGTACAGTTGTAGTTCTGACTTCCTCAGAACCTCAAGGATGCCAAATATATGAGAGTTCAGTCAGCCAGGTGCAGAGCTGTTGAAGATCTGGTCCACAGTGAAGTACAGAGACAGAGCAGTGGACAGTCAGCACTTTAACTTACAAAACAAGCACAGCCCTCAGAATGCAGCAAACTATTCATCCATGTCAATGGAACGAACAAAACCAAGGAGTTTCAAAGGCACCTCTGGCCTGAATCAAATCACAAGTGTAACAAACCATACCAAATTACAGAGGAAAATAATCAGGTTTTCAGATGTCTCCGCAAAATCCCAAATTACCAGAAGACTGCTATGTTGCAGGTTTTTTGGTGGCTACATTAACTTATATTTACATTTACCGGTCACAGTCTACTGCTTGATACTTTTATCTGGCTTGAAAATGTTGTGTCAAGTAAGTATCACTATGAATTATATTCTGTTCCAGTTTCAACGTCTAAAAAAATCTTATTAAATAATATTCCCATTCACTTGCCTTGATTGTGCCTTATACCCGTCTACCAAAAGCATACACAGTCCTGTGTGAGAAGATAGGACTTAGGTCCATGATTGGACTGCCTGGCCTTGCCACGAAGATTTGGAATCAAATTCCAACTTTCCTCTATCAAGGTCTACAGGAGAAAATAAAGCTAACATACTAAACCAGTACAACAGAGTACATAAGGCACATTTTCCTGTGCTGGCACAGTAACACCACTTGAGCAAAGTAATGCAACACACAGGCTGTGGAACGATTACCTTACAGCCTCGTGAGAATGAACCCAGGACTGCAAGAATTGTCTGCACTCTAATCTTCGTATTTCCTTCATGTGAGTAAATGGAAAGAATGGGATTCCCTCACTGCATTCAAGTATTGGTAAAGTCCGTAGTTAAGACAGATTTTGAGGACTTCTACTTAGCTCCTCCCCAACACCACAACCGGCTATAACCCAGCATACCCTTGTATCTAAGGCAACTTCTCCAGAATTCTGTCAACAAAATAGCTCCTGGCTGGAGGCAAGAGCCTGCACTCCCAGCTCAGTGAGCTGTCAGTAAAAAATTGAGGTTATTAGATGCCTCTGTTATTACAGATTACGCAAGTTGCACAGAAAATGACATCCAATTCACACTGCTTCTCAACTCTGATATGCCCCTCCACACAGTTCTTGTGAACACGTACAGATAAAAATTCAGTTGGCTTGGAAGAGGAAACTAAGGATTATGTGCGACCAGTATTACTAAAACCTAAGCAAATGCTGAGACAAGAAACTTATTTTATAAGACTTCAATGTTTTTTTAACATGGTATCTCCTTTTTAAAATAACATGTATATTATTTTGAATCAGATTACTGCAGTGTATCTAAATTTAAGCCTCTCAAAAGCAAAAAACTAGAAAAGCCATTTTTCCTGTGCATTCTGCTTTTTGTGATGTAAAAAAAAAAAGAAAAGAAAAGTGAATTTCTTCTCCATATTTCCCTGTAATGAGACATCCAGAATGTCCTAGAGTCCTCAGCATGGTACACCAAGCCAAAGTTGATGGAAATAAGTAGGAAGATCCCTATAGATATACACAAATCATCATCATCTTTAAAAAAAAAAAATCATACTGCTGAGTCTCTACAACCTTTTTGTAGTACTACTACCTCGAAAACCTGCTATGTTATTTACTGTTCTTTTGTTGGCAAAACGAAATTCATACTTCATTTTTCAGAAGTAATATATGATAGGCAATCATGATCAAACTTGACATTATAGAATAGGATAGATAAATAATTGATTTTTAAAAAGTCTCTTGCAGCATCATGCAAAAGTGAGATTTCATTTAGGTACAGTGAGTTTCATGACAGCTCTACAATATTTTATTTTCTAGTAATTATCTGAAGAATACTTTTGATGCATGCATTTAGTTCATATACTATGCGCTCAGTGAATCATTTGTTGCTTAAGTGTATCTTATACGGTAGAAAATCTCAGGGTTTAGAAATTGTTCTATACAGAAACACACACATACACAAACATGATATTAAACGGAGACTTGTATTATGGAAAAATGACAAAACTTTTTCTCGAAGACAACTACTTTCAAAGAGAAAGAGATTAATAATTTAATTTGCTACAATAACTGAAAGCATATGGAACCTTGCAAAGTTTACTACGGTTTGAGGAGGCTCACTACTGATATATTGCAAAACATGATCGTGTATTTGTAGAAAAAATACTTTGAGAAGACTAATAAGACCAATTATCCTTGGAAACTAGTCAAAATTTCATTAAAATACACTGTTACAAAAGAAAGAACAAGAATTGTTGAGCCTTCTGGCCAACGCCCTTTTCTCGTATTATTTTTCTGCGACATCATTCTTATGAAACCACACCAAAATTTTACATACCACCATTAAAACCAGAAAAAATGGCAAAAAAAATCTAGAACAGTTAACTTTCTTTTTCTGTGTTGGTTTACACATAATTTATCTGTGGGATACATTGCTGCAGTGTTATCTAGGCCTCACGTTAAGTGGATTTTTAAAAGCAAGAATTTACGCTGAGGAGAGACATAATGCTGAAGGCTAAAAAGAATAATCACAGGGAAACTTTCTTTGGGGACTTATAAGTTCAAACCCAGAACTCCTACTGATTGTTCCAAGCAAGACCTTCCACCCAGATGTAAACTCGCATGTCATTTCCCAAGTTACCATCTCAGTAGAGGTATGGGGGAAGAGAGGAAGGGAAACTTCATCTTACAACATACTACCTGATACATAACTTCAGCATTTCTTTCATCTTAACCTGAAACAGACGAGCTTTGTTATGATAAACTGCACTGAATGCAATACAGAATTAATAATATCTGTTTTATAAAAAAAGAAAGTTTTATGGGATTATGATTCCTGGATGTAAATATTTATCAAAAAAAAAAAAAAGGAGCAGAAGCTGCTATTGAAGAAGAATCATTTGCCAGTTTCACATGACATCGAGACCACTTTATAATATATGCCACCAGTAAACAATGGTCATACTTTAAAAACTGATACCACAGTAATATATTATGAATGTATAAAAGATGATAAAGTATGAGGGAAAGGTCCAATCCTGGCCTTTCCCACATGCCCTTGTAAAGGAATAAAAAAAGCTGAGGTAACATACTCCATCGTATAAGCATAGTGGTGGGCTAGTACACACTCAGGTAGAAAGTAAGGGGACTGCTCTTATTTTGTGTCTAACCCAGCCAGTGGGTTAGCCTATTTGACCGTTTGACACAACTGCTAATGCTTTGATATTAGAAGGAGCAAATACACATAAAGGAAAGTCATATAGGAAAATAACATTTTAATGTAAAAGGAAATAGGTAACTAAATATACCTGGGGAAAATTATTGAATTAACATCCATATATGAAAAAGTCAAATCATGAGGAACAGTGTTTCTGTTTATTGGAACCTTTCATCCTATTAAAAATACAGTTATGCCTTATTAAGTCTGAAAACTCACTTACAAGAAAAGATGTAAAAACTGTAGTTATTACCCATAATAAATTATTTTAGATGCCTAAAATCCTGTAGCATCGATACAAAATTATTGTATCAGAAATTTTTGAGCAATGATTTGCAAACAGAAGGTGAAGAGTTATATGGTAATAATCAGAAAACACTGAAAATACACAACGTATACAACAAAAATGAATTAGAAATGTCCATTTGTGGGAATAAAGAAAAAATGAGAAAAAGCAATATGGGAGAAATACATTGTGGAATGAGAATAAACTGAAAGAATTTTATACTTTCATGTTGAACACAATTCTTCCTCCAAAAGCACAATATTAGAACAATGACACAGCTAGTTAGAAATCATCACCTTCATGCAGCTAGGCTTTACCTAATATTAGCATGACAAGCACACTCATTACAATCAAAATCCAGCAAAACTCTAAAATTCATTCTTCAGCCTCAGTGACAACAGTGACTTTCTAGAGAAAGCTACTATTGCTAGAGCATATATACAAGCATCAAGAGTAGGCAGACAATAAACTTATATGCTTGGTCACCCAGAAAAAGGGTTAAATCTTTTTCACCTAACCTACATAAAAGAGAGACTAGAAGTGTACACCCCCATAAAAATAATTTCAAATTAAGCAGGGACTTATTAATTATTGCAATTATTATTAATTATTTGTTATTAGTAACAGACACAATGAACTGGCAACAGATGGTGCGATATGGTGAAAAAGAGATTAATTTCATACATTCACTTTTGGCAGTCCTTCTGCCCAACCAGACCATCTGTGACATTAGAAATGTTAGAAGCTGCACCATACATATTGCAAATACGATACAAATTATTTGACTGTTTACTTTTCAAGTCCAAAATCCATTCATTCTTCATGATCACAGAATTTTAAACAAAGTACTTTCTATCATATACATTCGGACCCACACTCCACCACTGTTTCTGTAGCACACTGCAGACATTTTGCAGGATTTTGTCTGAATGTTATTCCAGACAGCAGAGTCGCATGTTCCAGTATGCGATAGAGCTAAAGTTCTTACTCATCGCACTCTCTCCACTGATAACAACAGGAGTTTAAATTTGCACTTTGGGAATCATCTTTGTTTTACTTTGCAATGAATTTCCAAGTGAAAATGTCTAATCTGTTTACAGAAAACTGATAGGGATATTAATGCTATCCTCCCCAATGGCTCTTACAATTTTGTTTCATGCCAGCATTTAATATTCGGACATTTGTTTTTGTTTACCTTCTGCTTTGGAATTTTTTTTTATCATATTTGTATAATGGATTTTGTGAAAACAGCCAGTTCATCCAGCCAATATATCTCCATAACACTCTTCAACTTTGCTACAAATATGTATCTATATATACACACACAGATGAAATTTTGCTTACCTTAATATATTCTTAATGTTAGAAATTTAAGTTTCATGAACAGACACACACACCTGTATAATAAGCTTTGTAATACAGAAATATGATCAGAAATCTAAGAGATTTCCACAGGTCAGGTTTATTGATATACTGTGATAATTTTAGGGGAAATTTTAACTGACTGGGAAAAAGGCTAATGACAGCTGTTTCCAGTTAAACAGTATGCTTTTTTTAGTGCAAGTTTGTATTTTAAATTGTCCTAGATATTTCATCCTAGATAACTTAACATATCCAAATCAATCTGCTATGTGCATCACACAAAATTGCAATTTGTAAAAATAAGGAATGAGGAGCTGGATTTCAGTGACCCAAAACATGGGAGTCACAAATACATACTACACAGAGATTACTTTTCTGCCTCTCATCATTGTTCTTTGCATTTAGGAGGAAAAGAATGAATGGGCTAACAGAGCACAGTATATGATAATTTTGTGACTCTGGAATTTAGTGCTGCATTTATCACATGATTTTTAGAGATGTTTTCACAGATGTAAAGAGACAGCATACAAGCAATATTGCTAACTGCTCGGCCTTAGTCTTTCTAAACAACAGATGAAATAAGCCTTATGCTACTTTTTACACCTTGTTCCTCAAGCCTCTTCTCTTTACACCATATTTTTCTTGTAGGTTTTCTATTCCTCCCTCTTCTCAGTCTAATTTTAATGGCTTAACAAGCCAGGTCTCACAAGACCTCTGTGAATTCCTTACCAGAACAGCAATACAGATTATTAATTTAAACAAGTTTGTTCTGCAACAAATATTCCAGGTCTCTGTAAGCCTGAAAAGACAGTGTGTTTCACTTAACCAACCGCTGCAGTGGATGTAGAAAGTGGGTTCAACACCTGAAACAGAAAGTACTTTCAACTGCTTCGTTCTTTTCCCTCTTGCTTCATGTACATTATGCTTAGCAGTAAGAGGCTTCAAATTAAACAAAGAAACTCCAATCTTTCTCTTATTTTTCCATTTGAACAGCAAATTCTACCACCATCGCTATTGTCAAAATGGGACAAAGGAAGAGAATCAAGGAGTGGCTTGTATTTAGTCCATAAAAAAGCTTGCCTTAGTGGAACAAAGGGAGATGCTATTAAAACGCAAATTTTAATAGACTAGTCCTAATATTTTAGCAGTGTTTTTTTTATGTATCTTTAATAAAATACTAAAATATTTTAATGCCTATTTTTTGCCATGAAACAATACTGGTTAAAATACTCTAATTGCTCTATAATATCAGAATATATATTCTATTAGAATTGACAAATTCATCACAAAATTATTTTTGCTGCGAACGAAAATCTGAAGCTACAAGAGATCAAAAAAAAAAAAACAAAAACAGTTGGAAGAAGAAACATTTTCATTTTCTCCTTGCTACTATTTAAAAAGCCAACACAAAATGAAAGAATTTACCAAGGCCTTAATTTTAAACACACTGGTCAGTGACTTCCTCAATTAAAACAGCTGAATGTCCTAGTTAAACATAGGGCATAGATCAAGCTCTTTTCAACTCATATATGAGTTCTCAGGTAAACTCTGCCTGTTCCTTCCAGAAAGAAGGCCCCAAAAGCACTGAATACAAGAGGACTGCTCTGGCAGTTATCAGATCTGACTAGGTGAGACAGACCCTTCACCACCAGAAGATATAATCAAAACAGCTTTAAGAATTGTAGCATACGATACAGCTGATAGCAGAGTAGGTATGTCAGGTGTTCAGACCCTGGGGAGAAACTCACTATAAATACCTGTAAAATACTTTAAAAAAAAAATCAAGTAATTTCTTTGAGTCTGTGGCTTCCTCACAATTCTGTGTATTTTCACCAAGAATATTTTCACCAAAATTACTTCCCCCAATTCAATTCAATGACACTGATGCATCACATGTGACTTGAACAATTATGTGAGCTTATGGAGAATAAACTGCAAATCATGATAGAAAATGCTATCTTTATTCCCAACATGTATACAGTTGTCATCTCAAGCTAGAATAATTGAGAACACAGAAACCAGAAAGAATTTGCAGCAGTGTATGAACAGTCTGCGCTCCTCTAAAGAAGATTCATTTCTTTACAAAGTTTAAAAGTTCAGTTCAAAGGCAGGATTAAAGTATTTCCTAGTACTTCCTAACTCTCAGAAATATGACCTATCTTCCTTCCCTTTTTCACAATTTTAAGTATGTTATTGTACTGCAGAACATTGAGAACAGTACTAGATAGCTATTACTGTACACAGAATATCATGTATGAGCATTTGGCATTCTTTGTACAATTTAGCATTCTGATCTTCCTTCTCTTTTCAGAGAATTTCCCAGAAAAAGGCATTGTCCCCCAAATTTCCTGGTTTGACAGCCACAGGTACGTAGGTACATACAAGCCACTACATGCTTAAGTTTAATACAAGAGCTGTGTCCAGGAAAAACAATTTGGGCATGAAAGTTAAGTATTTCCCACACACACTTTAAGAGAAACAAAACAAGATCTCATACAATGGAATTTTAGGGCCAATTTTTTCTGCTGACCTAAACCAAAAAATACAGAATATGCTTTTATCCTTTTTGTTAAGCTTTAAATCAAAAATACTGTTTTACAGGTTAAAAAGTTAATTGCAAATCAGTTTGAAACAAAACAGTTTAGCTGTACACCAAACTAAAACCACAATTATTTCACAGAATGTTTTCAATTTCCTTCTTCCTTAACTTTTGACTGAAACCATGTCTTGAATTCAGTTTGAACTCACAGATTGTTTTGATTCCCTTGAAACTTCCTTTTATTTGCAAATGGCTATTCAAACAAAACACACACCCTAACTATAAAGTGTCTCTACTTACAGACTACATTTCTCACAAAGCAATTAATTCTCTGTTCAGGAAAGCACAATGGCTTTCAGCTGTTTCTGTATAGCCACCTTCTTTTTAACTACTCAAGAGCCCACTAATTCCTGAAAGACAAAATGACATAATCTATCAGCTATTTCCACCTCCTCCTCCTTCCACTCTTCCTCCATATATATTTTTTTTTCATGCTTCAGAACATCTCTAATTCACAGTAATGTCTCCTTGACCTTGACTCTATGCATTATCTTGTCATCTCTTGTCTTGTTTTCTCAAGATCCTTTCTCAGGTCATCTCATCTCTACTTTCTATGCTATGCAATGTCAAGACATATAAATGCTAATAGGATCTGAACCTATGAATCAAGAAAAGAGAGTACCTTCCCATCCTTTTTGTGAAATGAGAAAAATTTGTGAGCCCTTGTTACAATCAACGGTTGATCAGTTTGGCATCAGAATTACATAGGGTGGTTACATGGTTGCCCTTTAATGACTAAAAAAGGATGGAATATTGTCTATGTTTAGCCTGTATCCAGGGCTAAACTCTAACAGTTGTTCTATCACCCAACAGCCCCTCACTGGTCAGGAAGGGGAAAACAGAGACCCATGGATTAAAGCGCAAACAGATTTGACAAAACAGCAGTAATACCAACAAAGTCATAGTCATATACAAAGTCAGCCAAACAAACATGTAGCCATCACAGTCGACAGGACAGCCATCCTCAGGAGCTGGGAGAAGCCAAAGCAGGGAAAAGCCCAGGAGGAACCCCACAGGAGCTCTCTCTCCTCAGCAGACCTTCCCCCTTTATACTGACCTTAACATTTCGGTATGGGCTACACCTGAGGTAACGCAGGTCAGATGCTTTGGCTGACTTACAACTGCTAACGGCCTGCCTGGCACAGCTGGTTTTCTCCACAGCGCAAAATGGCCAGACCACATCTATATACGTGTCTTACCTGGCCATTAAGTTGGCCACTAAGATACCAACAGGCCACTGTATCAACTAGCCACAAAATAATCTTTTGGTGATTTATAAGTTCATTCCCAGTATCAAAACTTGTTTTCATTATCATATCAAGTTTCTGTTCCCTATGATCCCACAGCCATCAAGGAAACTGAGTTTAACCTAAATGAGTAATTGAATTTGACACTGCTGTAGTAATCCATTATATTGACATTAGTATTTTAAGCAAGAGATACTTGTTAGGATAGCATGTGACCTGACCAGACTTCTATTCTCTACAAAGATAAGCTAAAGTTTGCCCATACAGATGATGTGAACCTGTGCATGTTGTTTTCATGTTCCATCATATGGCAGCCAAGTATTTTGGTTCCTATATTCTATTATTCTTGCACAGATTAATAAGGAATTCATAGCTCAGAAACACATGACAGCAAAAATTAACTACCAAGCAGTATTCTTTTTATAATGGAGGAAATCAGTTTATTAGAGACACTACTTAGTGCTGTAGGAGGTTATTCTTAATGCAAGGCCCACAAATTTGTAGCACCATTGTAATTCAAAAAGCATATTTAATTTCTTATTTTAAAGGGCCATAGAGAGCTCACCATGTCTGTGCACCTTTCCTTATCTGCCCTCCTTTTTTCTCTCTGCAATGTTAGTACTGGACTTAGTGCTTAAGGTGACACAAAATTATACGTGAGCTAGAGAGAAAACAGTGACTGGGGTCTTAGTCAAAGCTCTCTATAAACCATTGTTCTTGGCGGACAGGGAGTTTACAGGGCATTTAGTCATTGCGTGCTATGCAGGCTATCTAGCTGATTATGGATTTGTTTTTTGAGACATTAGGTAGGCTTTGACGGAGAAAATTTATTCAGTAAACTCTAACACCCCCCTTGCAGATCTTGTCACGTTTTCCTCTTATTCTTAGCAGAAAGTTCATTGCTATACATTCTGCATACAATTCTTCCCATATGCTAGTATACACTCTTCGTCTCACTTCAAATTCCACACTTTCTTTCAGTTGTTTCTGTATCACTCTAATTTCTACTCTAATTTTTAGAGCACAGACCTGTTTAGGCATATGGATATTCACTTATCTTAATTCTAAAGAGATAAAACTTCCAAAGACACATATGGATTATATACCTATGGTCCTTCCATCTTTGGTATCAATTATAAAAAGATGTTAAAGTAATAATTAAAGAAATTACTAAGGAAAAGGATTGCTAATTCAAGGGAAGTCAACATAATTTCAAAAGAAAGACATACCCCAAGTGATTTATCACGTTTTGAGTGTAGAGCTCAATATTGGCCCTGTTGTAGAACCCTGTTCTACAGTGACTTCAGCGCACTGTGGGACAGAAAGTCAAGAATTCTGTTTCTATCTCTAGCATCAACTGCACGGTCCTGAACAAACAGCATAACCTCTTTGAAACATGAAAAAAGTGCATATTATCTACACCTGACAAGAAACAATAGCTTAGCAAGATCTTTATCTAAACATTTAAGAAAGAGAGACACCACTCAGATTTTATTCCTTTCCTCATATATGCTGTTCTCCCTCATCAAGCACTTCACAAAATTGGAACTCTCTGTCTTCTACTATAGATGTCTCCTACTGGGAAGCTATTTTTTGTAAATATGTTCAAAATAGATTATTAGCAAGTTTGCCAAAGGAAAACCTGTGTTGGGCTTCAAGAAAATATATTTTACTCTCTCATTTTCATCTAGCATAAAAGAAGAGACTATTTTTTTCTTTTTTCTTCTCCCCCCCCCCCCAAAAAAAAAAAAAAAAAGAAGGCTAGCACAGGCAAGATCACAGAACAAACTTGTGCACATCCTGAACTCAGACTAGAGACATCTTCCATTGACTTCTAGTATAAAGAAACAATAATATATCTATTTTTTTAAAGGTTGATAGAGTAGAGCATCCCTTTTATGTGAGACACGAACTCAACAACATTTTAACATCCATCTTACTTAATACTGTATATCTGGCAGAGTCATAATTTTTGTGATAATTCTCAATCCCAAATACCTCTAATAAGGGTAAAGGTCATGACTCTCTCTCTCCCTTTGTTTATTTATAGACATGTTTACTGATGACAAGAGAGCTAGTAATCCAGTTATTTAAATAAATTCAATTAAATTATTAATTGAAACAACACCTAGTAGGTAGGATATTATAATTTTATTTTGTTTTTTTGTTGGGGTTTTTTAATATCTTTTTTCCTCTTCATATGCTTTTAAACTATAAATGTAAAGTACCTGGGACTATTAGAAATTTAAGGAAATTCAAAATATCAGGAATATTTAATGAATTGTAAGAGTGTGTGTTGTGTTGTTTTTCTTTTTTAGACTAAAATGGATTTTCCACAATAAGAAAAAAAAGAGATTGCCGAGTAGAATTATTCTAAGATTCTCCGGTTTTCAAACCACAAGAAAATCAACAACTCAGAATATATGCATTCAAGAAGTTGTCCTTGTGCTGTGTCTTCCTCACATCCCTACTCTGAGTGAGACCTTTTTGCTTATGTCACTTGGTTTTTAATCTACAATGTGAGATCTGTGGGGCAAGGACTTGGTAGGTGTTGGCTCCTTTCAGACTTTTAAAACAGAAATACTAAATTTAATAATAATTAGATTTTAAATTGGCAATTCACAGAGCTTCAAAGTCACTCATGATCAGCTTTTTATTCTAAGGAACATGACAGAAAACAATGCATGAAAAAGTATATAGTCTGTTTGTTATACCTTCTTGTTCTTGTACCGCACAAGTCCACGTAGGTTAAACGCATTTTACATAAAATTTTCTATTGCCATCTCTATAGAAATGTCTTCCTGTGTTAATTAGATGTGTGCTATTATATGTGTAATGATACTTAATAAATTCTAAATGTTTTGAAAGATTTCCTACTTCTTCTATCAGGCCACCTTAAGAAGTGATAATATCTCCACACAGAAGAAATGCATCACTTTCCTCATCTGTTTTTTGGGAAAAAAAATAAAAAATAAAAAAATTCAGAGCTAGAATGAGCTACTGTTTCTAATGCGATAGCAGTTTCATGGAGTTAAGTCTTACACAGACTACACCTCAACATACCTGAACCGGGCCATAATAACAGCAGGGCTTTGGACATTCTAAAGTAGCTAGTTTAGAACACCAGCAAAATGGCAGAAGATGAATATCAACAAATAAATATAAACTGGAGAGCATGCTCCATGAACACTTCTTAGTTGTTTGATAGAAATGACCAGTGGCACATACCGCAGAACAATAAACCTTCACATCTTTAGGCATCTTTCTTCCTCTTTCCTATTTAGCACAAATTGACTTATCCCCTTGGTATGTAAGATCAGGTTGGATGGAGCCTTGAGTAACCTCGTCTAGTGGAGGGTGTCCCTGCCCATGGCAGGGGGTTTGGAACTAGATGATCTTTGAGGTCCCTTCCAACCCAAACTATTCTATGATTCTACGATTCTATGATAAAAGGACCCTTGTTTGTGGAACAAAAACACTGCGTGCATATTTCATGCTACTGATTTTAATTTAAAAAAAAAAAAAAAAAGGAGTCTCATCTCAAATGAATCATGTGTGATTCATCATCAAATGAATCAAGTGCAAAAAATGTCCTCTTTTCTTTCATTTCTGACTTTAGCGACACAGTTTAAAGGTTAGGGCTATTTTGGTGGAGTTAGGGTGAAAGTTATCCTAATCTTCTTTAAAGCACAAAAGAAATGAAGTTGCTATCAGTTTTTGAGTTGTATACAGACATTTGATTCACGCATCTTAGGTAGTCCTTCCTTGTGATGGATGGATTCAAGCTCTACAATTTCTATTGTTTCGAGATGGCCCTTGGTGTTGCACAGCAGGTTGCACTTACAGCATCTATTACCAGAACATGCCTTAAACAAAATACATCCGTCAAGAAAAAAGTGACAGATCTACGCAAAAAGATCCCCAAGTTGAGTGTACAAGAGAGTAATCAGAATTCTAACAGTATTTGTTAGGTTCCTTGAAATATTTTTCCCTTTAAATATTTGTTTTTCATGAAACAGGCCAACTTGGTATTTTAAAGGGTGTGCGTACATCGCTTTGTAACCATAATTGTAGATTTTTTTATAATAATAATTGACCTTACAATTACCTACAAGTGATAGTTAATTTATATGATAACTTTAGAGATATCCTAATTTTCTAACCCTTTCTTACAATGCAGCGACAAGACAGCAAAACAGAGAGTAAAGACTATGGACTGTTTTCTGTTGTATCTTTGCCAATTGCAAAGATATTGACTGGTGAAGAATTTACCTCCTCAGTTGATCCAGTTTCTGTGGGGAATTTGTGTAGGAGTTGCATGATCTGCCAGTTGTATAATCTGGCAGCTACATTTACAAGTAAATAAGATGCTAAACCCAGTCCACAATAAGAAAAAGGTTTTCACTACTAAGTATCAAGATCATCAGAACTGATTTAGAGGAGGAATCAGAAGTGGTTTGAAAGCCCCAAAGTAAATCAAGAGAAGACTCAAAAGTAAGCTATCCTTACTGGTTTCTTTTACTTCACAATGAGTCACCCGCTTCTCTCTGTTTCTGATCATTTTGATTTCTTGCTTATTTTTATACCTGTAATAACATTCTTCATTTTGCCTCTATTTTTGTCTGTCAAATGTCAAGCCCCAAATTAGCGTCTTTCTTCTGTCATCTCCATCGCAGAAGCTCACCTCTTAGACATGCAGCAGAGGAGGGGAAACAACATACTGTGTGACAACCTGGCACCTAGCACTGCTCTCTTGAAAAGAAGCTTTTCAAGCTTGCTGTCTTTCCAAGTAACTGCTCAACCAAGATATAAAAATGCATAGTGAAGTATTATATGAATATTAAAGTGACATAACCTTTACTTGGTTAATACTATTATTTATTAAACTGGTGACTTTGGCAGACAAATTGATGTCAGGGTTCATGGATTGCTTGGACTGATTTGAATGAGCTTCAGAGGCTAACAGAATCAAATCAGGATGAATCTGCACTCAGAAAATTAATGTCCAAGCATTCAGATGCACTGTTTGTGTCTGGGAGGACATAAAGAACAACTTTAGGTAAGGCTTATCAACATGGTAGCTCCCAAGAGCATTTTTCCTTTGTCTACATTGTCATCTTCACAGACAGAGGAAACGGGATATATTAGACAAGCCAGAAAAAGAGCCCATAACTGGGATTTTGGTTAAGATCTGACTCTACCATAGAAAAGCTTGTGAAAGTCTATGCTATACCTAAGCAGGAAGGAAAAAGTAAGTTTCTGGCTTTTCAGATCACCGTTCTCAAAGTTACAGTCAAATCTTTCCCATGTTTTTGCCCATCTGTCTAATCATCTATAAACCTAGACAGCAATGGAATAGAGTCAGTGTCATTATCCCCTTGCTGTAATTGGCATGGCAGGATGGAGCAGCATGTACAGCCCTCTCCCAGTGTGAGAGAAAGAGTGAAGAGAAACCAAAGCAAGTGAGCCAGATGTCACAAAGACCTTAAGAAGTGTGCTGGGATCCAGAGGATGAGTGAATAAGCTGTATGCTTTTACTACAGAGAAGCTGTTTCTTCCCATACTGCATTGTCTTTGTTTTTTCCAATGCACACGACTTTGTTATTGTTGGTTTTGTACTTCTGATCAAGGGTGGTGTATTTCAGTAATTATGACTACGAAACATTTCACTTTTGATGAGCCTTCCCCTTTTCATGTGCTAGACATCGATGTTACCAGGAGACTTTGAGGGAACAAGATTGTTTAAATGGCCATATAGGAGCATGAATGAAAGAAAAGGTCTTAATAAAAAATGAACAACCACTTTATTTTGACAGTTTCTTAATATCTTTGAAAAACTTTCTTTGGTTTATCTCTCTCTCTAAGAGGGCCAGATCCCACTACAGCTGTGACTGGAAACTATTTATACTGGGTCTTTAGACCAAAGAAACTGGTCCAAGAAGCAAGAAGGAGAATAGTGTAATTTTGTGGTATGTGGTACAATACAACCTTGATCTATGCTGGAACTTTTAAGGCTGAATGCCCATAGTTGAATGAAACTGTTGCATAAGTTGGATCAACAAACTTCTATGTCAATCCAGAACTCTATCCCACCTACTGTTCCTGGTTTTACCCTCCTCCCACTCCTTGATGCTGACTGCACACTTCAGATTTTGTCTGGCAGCATAGCCAGCACCGAGAGGTAAAACACCAGTACAGAAGTACTGAACTGATTGTAAAAAAAAAAAAAAAAAAAATAGAGAAACGGTACTGCCATTTTCTTGTTAGTTTAATATGAAACAGTGCTTTTGGTTCCATCCTTTTTCAGACTTCTAGTCTGTAACATCCAGAGCTTTCAGATCTCAGCAGAAGTGTAACATCCATAAGCATTTAAATAATTCCAGAGTCCTCAGTTCAGAATGCATAGTGTTACCATACATGTTTCTCCAGAATCAAAGGTGAAAGAGAATTAAATAGGTTCCAGATGGAGTGGACTTCAGCTAAAGAGGAAAAGTCAGAAGCTTAACCATATGATAGACCTAGAGGCAACTCCAAAGCTGCCAGGAGCTGCCTTTGGAGTCTGCCAAGGAGACAGATGCTCACGCCAACAGTGCATAGATTGGCATCATTTATATCACATCAGGCCTCATGCTGTCACGGTGCCACAATGCAAAGTACTAAGTCAGACAGCTAATATTTAGAAAAGAGCCATCACGCTGCATATATTTAGATCATATATCCAGTAACAGTTTTCATACTGTATTTACTCTTTTGGATCTTGACTTTTAAGACACGAAAGCATGTCTTACCTTATTGTATTCATTTAACTCTTACTGAAAACTTCACAAGTGCATTGAAGCATAAACTAAACCTTAATTTTTATACCAATGCAAAACCTTGCCATAAGTAGGGATCAGATCCTTGATATTAATGTGGAAACCAGATATTCTGTTTATAAAGGAATTCCCCACAAGATCTAGGGAATGGTTTCGGATTTTTTCCTCCTTATTTTCACTTTACAAAACATGAATATAAAATGCAAAGCTGCAACGACATAAACACACAATACATATCTAAAAACTTTCTTTTAGTGGATTCACACACTGTTCCTAACTTCATGCTCTATCACTTGGAACATCCTTCTGTCTGAAAATAAATTATGCTCTGTATGGAACATCAAGCCTAACCTTAGGCGTCTAGCAGCATAGAACTGTACAGATGTATTACAGCAAATATCCATGTTACACGCTGTGACATGGCATTTGAACAAGTGCAAACTCTTGCATGCAATTTTGGACACAAACTGGTTCAAACATGCCTTGTTTAGAGATCACTGTGCTGACACTTCAGGTTTGATTGCACCGTCTGTTAAAAGCACACAGTTTCATGGAGTTCTCTGAATACACCTAATAATCATCTAAATTCAACATTAGCACAAAGTTTCTGAACAAAGTAGGGTGCAAATGGATAGAAACCACTGCCATGGCACACAGTACATCAGTCACATCAGAAGAAAGTGCTACAGCTCTGAAATACATCCACAGAAGGAAGGATTAACTTTGTTCTCTATGGAGATCCCACCATAAAGTGTGTTAAACTCCACCTCTCCTTGATTAAGAGCCTGAATAAACGTTGACAATTATTTAAGAGCTGTTTAGGCAGCATGTTTACATATCCAGGGGACTGTGCTATCCAAATATTGTGATTTCATTAAGGAGCTTTGCCCTAAAGAAGCTAAGGGATTGAGACTTCCGAGAACCCTAGTGCAACACGGTAATTTTCCTGCTGCATTACCTGGGCTTCGCAAGGGCTTGATCTGGAAGCAGCCTTGCAGATGGTTTACTACTACAGAAGTCCTCAGCAGCATAGTATGGTCCTGGGGAAAAAAACCAACAAACAAACACAACAACAAAATGCATCACCACTCTGTCAGACGCTCCACAAACAACAACATAGCTTTGTTTATTTGATGGCTTTCTGATGCATTTCTTTGGTTTTCTATCCCTAAACACCATACACTCATTAAAAATCCTATGTTCTGTGTGCATCAGAAAAACAAGCATCTTCATACCAATGCAGTCTTGATTAATGCCAGTATGCCCCTCACGTGACACAGAAAAGTACAGGCTTGCATTAGCTACAAAGCCCTCCATCTCTCCCAAAAGAAATAACTGAATATATCCTGCTAGCTTCCTAAAAAGCTATAGGTAAGCATCTCCATCCCGCTTATTTCATGGCCAAACATTCTGCTCTCAAATCCCTGTACACTCTTGAGAGTCTTTTGATACCATTCAAAATATGCATTTAATTTGTGTAGGCATATCAAAAAGTTCTCTTGGTAAACTGTGACTAGAGAGCTGCATGATTGTGGCAGCTGGAGCCCAGATAAAACCTTTGCTGGATTTATCGACATTTGGAAGAGGAGTAGTTCCAAGAACTAGTTTCAAGAACTGATAAGGTCAGATAATCTTGAGTGAGTAAGGTATGTTCGGAATTAAAACTTCTGGGATGAATAGCTCTCCTTGTCTGCAAACTGAAATCACACTTAGGACCCAATATACTACTCACTTTATGTTAAAATATGTATTTGTCCCAGTCTAAGCAGCCAGATTTTTTTTTCCCCCAAAATATTCTTTGTAACATGTGTCATTCTGAATTTTAAAAAAATAAAATTAAACCAAGTATCTTTTGCAAACACCGTAAACGTAAAAAATCTGCTTTAAAGTTATATACTATTTACATAACAGACATTTGAAAAGAATGGAACATTATATTTGCTTAATCCAATCAATTTACATTCATCCTTTAATGTAGCAGAAGTTATAATCGAGTGGATTTAATCTCTTCAGAGTTCAAATTTTCATTCTTTGTAAGTAGTACAGTCCTTAAAAAACACATTATTATTTCCACTACTAAATATGAAAGTAAGATTTCTCTTTGCTAAAATTAACACCTGTCTTCTGCAGAAACGTAAACTAAAAAGCTTATTTGTGTTTCAGGAATTATGTCTTTCTGCTCTCAATCACATCAGTCAAAGACAACATTTGGCTGTTGTTTCATGGAAAGCATCTTTCTTATGTCTCACATTTAACTCTGTAAATACCCAGCACTTAAAACCTACTAGTAATACCAAAAAAATACCACTCAAACCCATGGAAAGGGGAAAGGATGTTATACACAGAAGAATACATATGGCATGGAACAAATCACAGTGTCATGGAAAAAAAATATTTCAAAAAGGCAATGCAGGTACTTCTGTTTCTTTTCTCTCATTGAAAGGCCAAGAAGACAGTAAAGAGAACTGATTTAAATAACAAACAAAAGAATTTTTTTCATTCCATCTTACACATGAGCCTGTGTAAGACCAGCTAGAAAAAAGTAAATGTGTATTCAAACTGGGTAGAAAACAATCATGGAATGAATTACAAATGTGTACACTAATATAAACTTCTGCTGAAAGATGGAAGCCAGCCATTCACTGACAACAAAAGATTTCCACAAGCGCTGTTTTCATGCCTCACAGTATATTTATTCTGAAACACATAGTACTGGCCACTGCCAGACAAAGCACCAAAATAGATGCACGGCTAGTAGATAATTAAGGTAACTTAGACTAATGTGGTTGGGTTTTTTGGTTTTTGGTTTTGTTTTTTTTTTTTTTTTTGGGGGGGGGTGGGGGGAGGCAGGGAATGTGGAGCAGAAAGAGAGGGACCAAAAGACAAAACATCCTTGTTTTTCAGCCACTATGGAACCCCACAGATTATTTCCCTTTGGTCAATAAGTGAAACATGGTCCTTTTCAGTCTTAAAAACATTTCAGTCCGATATATTTTTGACAGTTACAATCAAAAGAGGGAGTTTAAGAGAGGGGTTTGTCCAGTTTCATTAACTAACCCTCTATTGGATCAGACTCCTTACTCCAAAGTCAGCAGTCCATATAGAAAATTTTCCCTCTTCAATAATGACCATGCTGCTGGCAAAAAAACATCTTCTGTGCTATGACACAGCCTCTCCTCTACTAGGTTTTCACTCAGTCAGCAACACAGAAGGAACCTGGGCAAGACTGCCTTCACTCTAGGTACAGGGACCTGCTTGCTCTTATTCTACTATGTCTGAGCAGGTACTGAGCACTCTGGGAAAACAGAAGCTTTTGGAGAGTCTTCCTTAATTAATGCCCACAGATAAACCCCTGAAGTCACTAAAAATCCAAGAGCCAAACAAGTCCCAACAACAGAATTCAATTAAATGTTACAACCATTCCTATCTTCTTTCTACTACCCGTTATCACACGGACAAACAAAAGGACAGGATTACTGAGTCAGAGCAAAGGTTCACTGACCTCATTTTCCTTTCTCCATAAACAGCCACAAAGGAATGCCTTGTGATGAGTCTAAGGCCAGGCCAAGCAAATGCAGTCTTTTCGCTTCATGCACTCTCAGCCTCCAACCATTTTCAGCTCAGCAATCTGCTTAGCTTCATATCATCTTTTAATAACCCTCTCAGGACTTCCTTGGCATGAACTTGTCTGGTCTCTTCTGAGCCACTATGAACATAGTCAGAAAACAGAAATGATAGCTTTCGTAGCTTCTGAGATTACATGGATATAAAGCATTAAGCATGACTAAATCACTACTGAAATCCACTCACTACATAAGTAATCAGAGTTAATAATATAGTTCCTGCTGGTTGGATAAGTGCTAAGCCTGATGCTACATTTATCACTTACTCATTACTCTTTGCATTGCACCTGAATAACTGCGTCCTCACATAGACAAAGAGTCCTCTATTCTGGTATGTATAAATCAGAATAACCAGATTTCGCAGATCTGCTTTTGTGCAATTGCAATGCAGGACCTCTAAATGACGGGCAATTTTGTTTAGTCTTAGATTGCTGCTGACCAAAAGGAGGTTTAAACACTTTAACAGTGCACCTGTAATACAAACAAACAAGTTAACATATTTATAAGACCAAAACCTTTAAAGGACAAAATATTTTAAAATACGTATTTGGGTATAATATTTACTATAACGACAAAGAACTTGCAGCCTGCCATTACAGATATGAAAGGTAATTCAAATTGGCAGGTAGTTCTACTATTTTACCAAGGAAAGTAAATTCTACATAAGTAACTATAAAGTTGTAGCCGCCGAACTATTTGTACAAGATCATTTTTTAGGAATTCCTAGGAGGTAGAAAAAGAAAGAAACTAAGGCTGTGTAATCAAAATATGAAACTCCCAGTAGGAGAAGAAAGCTTTAACCTTCCAGATATAAAACATATTACATAGCATTCACACTTGAGCAACTGATAGAATGGTTTAGAGAGACAGCCATGCAGTCAGCAGAATAGATAACCTTGGGGGGAAAAAAGTATATGAAATTCCTATCCCTTCAGGTATTATTCATTTGCTGAAACTCGAGCAGCAAAGATCCAGAGCTTTAGACCATTAAGACTACAAAGAAAATGTGATTAGCTCATATGCAGAAAATTTAAGTTTAGTCTGTATTTCCTTACGAAACTTCAAAGGGGAAAACCACATTTTTTAATAACAGAAAATAAGAAGTTATCTTATTTTAATCGAGGTGTTAGTGCAGTCAGAAATCCTGACTGATCTTTTCATTTGAAAAGTAAAAGATGGTATTTCAATAGATATTGGCAATTCTTCGGGGCCCAGTCCTAAGACAAAAACTTTTCTGTTGCCTCCATAGTTTTGTAATAGGCCTTTAGTAAACTGAAATGAAACAAAATCCCACAACTCTTTCACATGTTGCCATTTATTAAACGGCCAACTAAAACTGCAACAGCATTGAGAGTCACAGGCTTTCTATCATCTGCAGTGAAATATGGACCAAATGGAATGCAGGATCAAATTCAATACTCACTGTGCAATACAGGAAAGAAACATGCCATAGCACTAGGCATACTACGAGCAATAGGAATATTAACTATGGTCATACAGGAAAAATATGTAGACCTTATCCTGTATAAAAACCTCGAACAAAGCAAAATACTTTCTGATGTCAGATTCTGGCAGCCGTAAGATTGAACTATGATTTTTTTCATTTCAAGATTAGTCAATACCTTTTGAAGAAAATGAGATAAAATTCCCTTTTGCCAAAAAAGTTAAATCTCCTTATTCTACTTGTTGGAGATATTCTTCTTCCATGCTGAGAACACAGATAATCATCACTTTATTTCTACAGGCTACTTGTCACCCACTGTTGACGGAAGAAATGTAAGCAATGTAAGAACATATGCGAAACACAATCAGATCCCAGTGGAAAAGCCTGAACTCTTGAAGTCAGCAATATGCAGAGACATGCACATTTCCTCCATTTGAACAAGAATTTAGGAGTTGGGAATGAAGAACACATGCCACTTGGACAGGATTCCTCTATTTGCATTAGGAACTGCTAGCCATACACTTGCTAGTTCAAGAAATCATGCCTGACTCCCAGCACCATTCCTCCTGACTGATATCTCTACTCAGCCCAAGTATTCAGGTGTCCCTTTACAAAATAACATCTAAAAAAACATGCTGTCTGGCACCAACTTTTTTTCTCCATTAAAGACCATTTTGTTTATGTAATGACTGTCCCAGACTGTTGCTCTGGACTGCCTTGGATTATTGTTGTTATATATTAGAGATACTAAATCCAGAGAATATGTGGGCGCTTGTAGCTGGGTATGTATCTTCAGAAAGTGTGATTGGTGTGGAGGGATAGGATTTTCCTACAAGTTTATCCCCCGAGGTTATCTATTCTGCTGACTCCATGGTTGTCTCTCTAAAGCGTTCCACCAATGGCTTAAGTGTGAATGCTCTGTAATATGTTTTAAATCTGGAAGGCTGAAGCTTTTTCTACTGCGACTTTCATATTTTGATGAGACAGCCTGCTACTAGAGTTACTTACTCATCTTTTAACTAAAGTATTCACAATTTAGAAACAATTTAGTCGTCTTGAATATTTTTGGAGCTCCAGCTAGTTAAAACTTCAACAAGCATCCCATTTCAGCTTTTAATTGGGAATGGTTTCACTGCTCACCTGTATTGGAAAGTCATTATTTCATACAGCACAAAGACAAAAATTAAAAGAGAGATTATTAACATGACAGCCTGCTTGTCTGGCACAAAAAAAGCCATACAAATACCCGTATCAGTCAGTCTGTAGACAAGTTAAATCACTGAAGTTCTACTTGCTATTATTAGGAAGTATGTAATAGAATAGTAAATACCTGCCTTAAGACAAAGATTTTCCTTTCCTTTTTTTTTTTTTTTTTTATTCTTTTAACCCATGTAAAACTACATTGACTTTAAAAGCATGCGAATACTTGGATTCTCACAACAGCAAAAATCCGTCTCATCTGGAACAGTTTAAAAAAAGTTGAAAAACTTTTAAATAGTTTTAAGCTGCTCATAGATTCATTTTTACTCTAATTACATATTTAATAAAAGAATGTCAATAATTGCACATACTATACACCCTAGAGAAAATGTTGGAAACAAATATTATTGCATTTCTGTTGTACAGTATTTGTAAGATTAATTAGGACTAACATTCAGAATGAAATCCTACCAGATATTTTTTTTCTACCTACCTGCTATGATTTCTATATTATGATTAAAGTCTTTTGCCGTTCTTTAAAGCTGAAGTCTGGGAATAGCTATTCACTAACTCAGAGTTTATGAATCCAAAATAATGAAATCATCCCTTTTCTTGTTTTAAAGCCTACTTGATCACTAAGGATTGAAAAGAAAAATCAGTGAGCCTTTAATGCAAGGCTTTCAAAAGAAGACATAGAAACTGATAGATCAGATGCTTGATAAACGGCAGATTGCCAAAGAGTCATCCATATGGCTCTCCAGATAATGTCTGAATATGATGAAAGTTTTCTTTGATTGAATAGCCTACAGTTTCAGACGCTTTCCTCACACTCTGAAGCTTTCATTAATAAGACTCAATTCAGAAGTTTTCCATGCAAAACACATTCTCATTTGGCCAGAAGATGGTCAATTATCATCACAACATTCATCTGTGCTTTCCAGGCTCTTCACAAGTCAAGAAATTAGTCTTGCTGTAAGAATCAACTCACTCTGGAAAAGCCACAGCATGGAACCAAGAAAGGTTCAACTCTGCTAAAATACAATGGAAATATGTTCCATCAGATTTAAGCACCAGATACATAGGCAGAGGTTTCTGTTTCCTACCCTTTTTTGCAAATAACCATTTAGTTTAAAAGTCTCTCAAGATTCCTAAGTGACATATCAAATGGATTGTTTGACTGGTAAGTGAAAACAGGTATAGTTTGACCCTAATTCGACACTTTAGCAACATGATAGCACAAAAGAAGTCAGTGGCAATTGCAAGTACACAGAATCACTGGCAATCAGGATATATGTAGGAACTCAGGGTGAAAGAAGGAGGGTCTCTGATGAAGCCAGGATCTTTGACATTACTGTTTATATTTGTGGTAAGATCAAGTTTGTTACTGTGTATATTTTTTAAGAGATAACACAAAATCTTCATGCTGTCAACTGCTTAGGTACTCCTTTGTAACATTGGGCGTTGCCAAGATGCCCATTTTTACAGCGGCTTAGGAGGGCAAACATATATTGAGAGATTTCCTATGTCTTCACAACTCTTATTTTCCAGAATGAACATAATACTTCATCTACTAGGTAATACTTTCATGCTTATATTTTTAAACTAAATATACCATCTTTTATTTCATAGACCTCTATCCAATGTATACAGATGTCCCAAAAGTAGAAAAAGTGATAAAGACTACTTGCATTTCAGGCATTTTATGAGGTTAAAGGGGGAAGAATGTAATGCCCTAATTCAAACAAAGAGTTTAAATGTGATTAATGAACGTAGCAGAGTCCAGGTTACGTATCGACTTATGGTTCAGCCATTTTAGAGTTCAGGTTGGAAAAATTAAGCCTCTGCTACCTCTAGCTGAATAAGTTTATACTTTTGCTTTGTTTTATACTTTAGATTCAGATGAGGGTATCAAATATTGTTCATCTTTTTTAAAAAATCCGATCATTTTTGTTAGAAACAAATCCTATTTGTTTATTAATCTCTCAAATATGTCAAATGGATTTTTTAATTGAGAAGTAATTGTATTTTGTCTTATAGAGGTTTTGTTGATTACATAAGCTTATCATCAATCCTTTGGTGATTTCTCACCTGATAAAGAAATAACATATCTAATTAATCATGTTGTGTAATAACAAATCTCCTATTTAGAGGTACAATAATTAGATTGGGAAATGCTAGGAAAACAAGAAAATTATTCCCCAAGGTAGAGGGATTGTGGGTTGTACTTGAAAGGAAGATATGCAGTTTGCGAAGTTGATTAATTAGTTTTAAGAGGATCTCAAAAAGCTTGGTACTTTGAAGTACGTAATCAGTTTGAAAAAAAATATATCTGTGCTACAAAGATACCTTGTACCAACTTTCAAAATATTATCTGTAGCAAAACACAGCATTTGCTTTGCTATATGAAAAACCTGTTTTCACTTTTGGAGACACAGTATGATAAATTTTGGCAAGCTGAGTGATTTCCTATCTATGATTCATTTGGCAAGGCAGAAATGCTAAACAAGAAGCTTGCCTTGAATTTACATACCCCATCCATGCAGTTTCAGCTGCAGCAGCTGAGAGTAAAGAAGATGCTAGTTCAAGTGAGAAATCTTTTTGGACAAGAGTCTGTAATGAATCACACTTAAAATATGTGGTCATTCTCCACCATGTGCATATTTTTATCATTCTTATTAGACATCCAAAAAAATGCAAAAATCTCTATACATCTCATTTTGAGACCTGTGGCAGAGATGAATAGATAGTTAAATGAATGATTTGAAGCTGACAACCTCAGCAAACTGTGGTTCAGAGCAACTGTGAGCAACACAGCTGTGGCATCATGCTGAAAATATCATCCTCTCTGAATATATGTACAGACCTCAAGAATGAATGAATCGTGTCCTGGAGGGGAAAAGACAGGAAAAGAACACTAAATTCTGTTAGGTGTGTGAAAAGGGTATGTGAAAAATCTCTTCAGTATAGCAGATTAAGAATTCTCCTCTAAAAAGGAAAAAATATAATGAAGAGAGTCAAGCAAAGAGGAGCGGCTGATCTCACAAAGTTGTTTTGAACTTCCATTTCCGCTTCCTCAGGGCACAATTTGAATAAACACATTTCTGACTGAATAAATTGAATAACAGAATACTAAAAGTATCAAGGGAGAGTTATGGTTTCAAATGAGTATCTGGAAGTGCAATAGAACATTATAGATCTATAGTTTTCTATCCCTTGCCTACTGGATAAGGCCTTTTAAAAAAAAGACTTTTTGTTTTGGCCAACAGCTGGCCTGTCATTTGAGCTATTCAGCAGTAATAAAATTAATGAGATAGCATTCTAGTTTTACTTGTTTCATAACTTTTCAAAGATATACCCTTTTCTCAAATATGTCATGTAGTTAACTGATAAATAACAACAAAAGCAGCAGCCTAAATTCCTCAGACTTTTACTAATTTCATTATTCTCTCCTGCCCTTTAGAAATATGCCTATTCTCATTTCCAAATGCAAAAGCACATTTTTTCTTATTCAGTTCTTTGAATGTGAGGCCCATCAGCCCATCTTGACAGGATTGTCTGCGATTCTATGATTATCCTGCTTCGTAACACAGGATCAGCCTCTGGTGGGATACAGCAAGGCTATAGCATATACAGGCTATACCTCTGTAATTTCATAGCCTGTATCACTTTTCCTTGCCTGTTCTTGTGATTAAACACTGCTTAACAGGAATTCTACAGGACTTCCTGACGTATCATCATCAAAAGGTCCATTACCTCAAACAAGTAATTTTCATAATCTTCCACCTGCAGTCAATAAAAATTGGACGTGATAGAGAATTCTGCAAAAGTTATACAAGTTCTAAAGTCAACACTGCCCCAGACTCCCACACTACCATTGGGTACTTCATTTCTACAAGTTCTAGAACTAATAATTTAATCTAAGAAGTCATAAGATTTTTGCATAATCCATTTTAGACTGTGTAATCGTAGACTTATTACTCTCTCAATCTCAAGGGCAGGCTCCTTAAAAAAGATCCAATTAATCATTCCTACTCAGTTTCTATGTTAATTAATTTCAGCGTATTGTCAGATCCACATGAAAAGTAAAATTCTTCTGTTAAGAGTCTGTGACTTTGTAACTCACCACTGAATGGAGGCCAAGCCTGTCAGTCACAAAACTGTACAATCTCTCTTCTGTTGCTGAAAATTATTCTCCCAAGCCAGACGATATGTTGCCAACAATACTACCAGGCGGACACCATCAATTTGAGTGGCTCCATAACCATATTGTATTATAAGGTCTCATGGACTTTCTTCTTTGTGCTCTAAAATTTACTATTTTTTTTAAACTAAATTTACACTTGTCCTAATAAGACATTTTTCCTTTTCCCCTCCCTCCTCCTCCCCCCATCCAATAATTTCTTAGTCTAGAAGAAACTATTCAAATTCTGTGAAGTTCAAAGTCTGACAGTTCAGTATTTTGAAGGCAAATCTGAAGCGTTACAGACTTCAAACTTTCTGATATCTGCAATCCTAGCTCGTTATTTCAGCTGATTATGAAAACAGAAAAATAATTTGAAAGAATAAATTTGCTTTTTTGTGTTATATCTTATCTGGATTTGAAGTCCTAAGATATCCATTCTCCAAAACTATCCTTAACTAGTCATCTCCTCTGCAGCACTTTTTAAAGTACGGGACATTATCTTTACACTGCTTGTCACAGAGAGGGTTTGTTTGTGAAATATTTATTCCATTTCCTCCTGATTACTTCACAATCCCTAAAAAATGTATTCATGCAATATTATTTCAGTTAATGTAATCTGCAAATTCCTGCTCTATTTCATTCTATCAAGTAAACATTCCTTGACTTTCTCATGTCACACACTCCAGCAGCTGTGTCCTTGATGAATCTGGTTAGAAATTAGTTTAGATCTAACAGCATTCATCTTGTTTGCTAATTTTAAACTTTCTTTTCTCAATTCAAACATCTCTTCATTCAGCTATTCCTGATGCCCATTTATTGACAAATACAGTAGTCCCCAGCAGCTGGCAATATGAATTACACCTATTTATCCTAGAAATAGGCCGGCACTGCAAAATTTAAGACTGGTTAAAAAAATAAGAGATGACACAGATGTGATTGTGAGAAGAACTGTAATAACTGCTTGAATTTCTAGACAATGAATCAATTTATGTTACTGTTAGTCAGTAGAATCTTAATAAACATATTTTTCTAACCTTAGAAAAATAAAATTCAGTTCAAAAATTCTCAACATGCATAGCTAATTATAATGTTCCTACTTTTTAACAGCTAGGTATATACTTTATACACTCTTCTCAATAACCTTCTACTTATAATCACATCCAGTACAGTCACCCATCGGCTGAAACTACTTAACATTAGTTCATGGCTCAAAACAGGATGGCATTTTTTGTATCATAGATCACCAGTCTGTTAAAATTTATCTTGTGTGCTGACACTTATTTTAATAATAGATATGGAACATTTCTTGTTTCCTAAATGTTTAATATGGACTGAAGGTGCTATCCGTGAAATCATTTGCTTTTATATACTTCAATGTTTAAAAAAATAAAATAATCCCTATTTTAATATTTGACGAAGAATATAATGAAAATTCCTCCACTTGGCCACAGGTGCACCTGCAAAAGCCCACTGGAGTAATGAAGATTCCAGATTCACATCTTTTACTAACATGACAGTTACAATAGAAAAAGGATGTAGAGAGGCTCCTTCATATTAGGTGAAAGGATGGAGAGAATTTCTGGAGGTATAGGTTACTATTCTCCAAACCAGTGTCAATTAGACTAAGAACAACAGCACAAGGTTTTGTGGTTCCCTTTTGTTGCAGAAAAGCCTGTTTTACTGGAAGGAATTGCACTAAATCTATGCTGGCATGAGGCTAAGCACAGTTAGGAGATGGTTGTAACAGTGGATTTTGGACATTTTACAGTTTGCATCACGGTATGGAGATGTTAAGCCATTTGATGAAAGGTACTGATTTGTGGTTACAGCCTAGATCAGATATTTCTTCTTCTTTGCAGATTTTTCTTTTTTTTTTTTTTTTTCAGAAAATTCCTCACTTCTACCTCTCATGGTAAGAAATGATATGAGGGGATGTTTTCTTTGCTCTCCTGTTCTTACTGTCTATGAGTATATACATACTAAAAATTACACTGTTAATTATGGAAGTGAACTATATCTATGAGGGAAAAAAAAATATCACTGATTAGTGTATCAGAAATACTGAAACTTTATAATCAGTTATCCACTACTCAAGTTGAGGTATACCAAGGAAATGTACAAGTTTTTCATATTTTTTTCTCTTTTTATTCTGTCCTACAAGAAACAATGAAAATAAAACTGATCATATACTAGAACCTGGATCTGCCACAGAATCAAATACATAAAAGGGCCCAAAGAAAAGTTGTTACTGTAAAACTGTACAGTTTCTTACCACACTCCATCCAACAAAAACCCCACTTTATTTATGAATGTTAGCTCCTCCTTAATGAATGCTAAATCTGAATATAATAAACAGGCATCATAACTGCCACAATTTTGTTAAAATAAATACAACTCAGGGCCAAGTCTCCTGGCATATGTTTACGCTACGTATTGCAGGCAGATGTAAGCACCCTCTGTCTACCCTCTGAGCCTGAAAAAAAAACCCAACTGTATAACTGCAGTAGCATGATGTGGTGCCTATATTAATAAACCCTGCTGAGAGGCAGCTTTATTTGTGTAGACTTGCTGCTGTGCTAACACAGTTGCACAGTTTTCTTTCAGCTCAGAGCTCATACAGAATAATCCCAGATATGTGGTAAAAACATACCAATGGTTTAAATGCACAAAAAAAAAAAAAAAAACACTCCACATTTTTATAACCATGATATACTAAAACCTGTAATCAGCTTGGAGATGTTGCATGTATAATTCCACCAACCAACTGTTATTCTTACTGAAATTATGCCGTTGTAGAAAACTTACTGACATGAGATACATAATCATATTAAAGCAGATCTGTCTGAAGACTTTATCTTGCTGCAATTTATCAGTGTATTATTATTTTCCTGCTTATTATGAAAAATCATTGTCATTTTAATATAGTAATAAGCATATAGCATATTTAAAGTTAAGATAGGCCACAAAGATATTTATTAATATCAAATACATTTTATAATTAGTGCTTCTCACTTTTCCAGAACTTGTAGCTGATGTATTTTGTTGTTTCTAGAAGTGCCTAACTGCAATCAGAAATTATGATAAATTATTATACATATACACACAGAAGCACATACACGTTTATATAACTGGTTTGAAGCACATGTACTTTATTTTAACCAGAAAAACAATCCTAAATAGAAAATCCCAATCCTCACTAGATTACACTTTCTTCGCTACTTAGGCCAGCTTCAAAGTTTCAAACACTACATTTTTTAACATACTAAAAGACAGATAAAACAGCTAAGAACTCTTTTCTCCAAACGGCCCAATAAAAAAGTTTGAGGTTTTGTTTCCTTTTTTTTATTATTTTGTTTTATGTGGGCAGGAATCTTCTAACACATTCTTTAAAACAGATGCCATAAAATAGCCTATGCAGAAATCATGGATTTCACATCAGCCCTTTAAAACAAATGCTAAACTGTAAAATGTCCGAAACCCACTGTTACAAACCAATGCCCACTGAAGGAAGTTTTCTTCTATCTTACCCCTAACTATCTCTGTGATATTTCCTTCCTGCATTAACATTCTCACTAGATAAAGAAATGCTAATCTAGCCCTAATATAGAATTTAACATGTATGGACTGCACTATGGATTGACTTAGACAATCATTCATCGTGTACTAACTAAACCTATCTTTTTCTGTTTAATTATTGGTGTCTAATGATATTAGATGAACACAATGTATTTCTCAAGGAGACGACAAGAGCATATTCTTTGGCAACAGCAAAAGCTGTCATACACTTGGTGGCTTCAATTTTCTTTCAAAATTATGCTGGAAGAAGCACTTCTGCAATGCCTTGGGAAAAAATAAAATAAAAGTAGTGAACATCTGCTGATATTGATTCCATGAATCTGAAACTTTATGAAGCCATAGAAGGGATGCGTTTGACAAGCGTTTTTCTGGAACACTTTCAGACTTAAGCAAACAACATCTGTTAATATTGATTTTTGGGTTACATTGAAACTTTCAGAAGAATTACAATCAGTGGGTGATTGAAAACTGTTGCTATATATGTTAGAAGAACAAATACTAAACAAAGGCTTAAAGGGTCTGTTTCCCTTTAGCTTCATTACTAATCTACAATTATTGCCCTCTAGAAGAAAACAAAAAGAATAAAGGTGAGAAAAACATTTGCCTTAACACAGTGAATGATTAGAGAATAAAATTAACGTAAAGTTGGTGAAAATGTCTCATGCAAACTCATGCAGTTCTCCAGCTGACATAAACATTTCCAAAGCTACATTATCATAAAAAAAAATTAAATATGTCCACAGAAATCATCATGAAAGCTGAAGAATCCTGTTTTTAATAGAATTCTTGCAAAAACAAGGAAATCTTTTATTTCCCCAATACACTATAGCTTTTGAATCATTAACAAAACAAAGCAGGACATTCACAAATTGTAACAAGAGGATTTTAGATTTCCTTTGTGAGTGGACATATCAGTCCTGGTTTACTGATGCCAAATGTATGTTTGAACTTTTCCATTGTCCTTTAAAATGGCATTTTTATTTAATGCTGAAATTCTAGTGAAACAATCAATTTACTCAGCAGTCATTGATTTAGTAAACGATTCAGGACAATTAAAGTACACACTGAAATATCAATATGTTGGGGTTTTTTTCATATTTCACTTTTATAGTGCTTGGTTAACTCCAGTTCTCCTGCAGCAACTGGGCATTCATGCATGTGGTATTTTATGCAATGTTAATAGTATACAAAACACTGTGGAACAGCAAATGTCATGTGAAATACAACAATCATGTACAATTAATAAAAACAGTTCTACAATAGAGCATAGTTTTCAAGAAACTGTTTTCTGATGCAACTGGACTTGCCAGTTATTAAACAGAATTAAATCTCCTTCCCGTGACCAAGGTAAGAATCACATGGAAGAATGTACTCTTCTGCCAACCTCCTGCATCTCTTCCAGACATTGATTAGGCCTAGATAGGAACAGATAATGTTATTAATGAATCAGCTTCAGCTAGAGGTCATACAACTTGCATATGCTATTAGGTTTTGGCAAAAGTCATCTGAAAGCTACCACCTGTCTAAAAAAATAAGTCATTTATTCACAGAAAATATTTCAGAGAGCAGAGTATTAGATTTTAAAAAGTCACTTTTTCACTCAAGTTTATGGTTCTTCTCTGTCCTACAGAAATTCTATTTGCACTTGAAAGATTTCTTGAAGTCAAATCCCAACCATATGGAGGTAGCAGTCAGTTCTATTTATCTTTCACACCATATGAAGTACCACCAGCTAGTCCAGTATCTTGCTGGTAAATCTAAGCAAGACACGGGTAATGTTAGTAGTCAGAAAGAAACGCTTGACAGCACTGCGTGCTTCCTTCAGTGGAGAACATCTGTTTGCAAACCATCAAACTACCATTAAAAAATTATTTTTAAGGATTTCTGGTTGATGCTGATAGTTGCCATGTAGCTTGGACTACTACATATACATATATACCCCAATGAACACAGACACCTCACGTGCATGTGTGTATATTCAAATATGTCTATCCTGTTACACAATACAGACTTTCCCAATGCCTGACAACTTTATTATATGCAATTTATAACTTCTTCGTTGTTTAGAACTTAATTATCCTTAGATTTCTCCACTCCAAAACAACACTTCTGGGTTTCTATGCACCAGCCTTAAAAGAAGTTGCAGCTGGTACCAGGTGTCTTACCTGTCCTGGACTGTTCTGCTCTCTGGGGACAAGAGAGCTGCCTGCTTTCTCCCAGGGGAGCCATGCTTTCCTTGACAAGTTTGCCAATGACATCAAGCTTTGTAGTGAGGTTGACAAGCAGGAGGGAAGGGAGGCCATCCAGAGGGACCTTGACAGGCTGGAAAGGCAGGCCTGTGCATACCTCATGAGGTTCTAACAAGGCCAAGTGCAAGGTCCTGCACCTGGGTCAGGGCAATCCCAAGCACAGCTACAGGCTGGGGGGTGAGTTGATTGAGAGCAGCCCTGTGGAGAAGGACCTGGGGGTGCTGGTGAACGAAAAACTAAAGATGAGCCAGCAACGTGTGCTCACAGCCCAGAAAGCCAATCGCATCCTGGGCTGCAGCAAAAGAAGCATGGCCAGCAGGTTGAGGGAGGCGATTCTTCTTCTCCCCTCTACTCAGCTATCATGGGACCCCCACCTGGAACACTGTGTTCAGCTCTGGGGACCCCAGCACAAGAAAGACATGGACCTGCTTGAGCAGGTCTAGAGGAGGGCCACAAAGATCATCAGGGGGCTGAAGCACCTCCCCTATGAGGACAGGCTGAGAGAGTTGCGGTTGTTCAGTCTGGAGAAGAAAAGGCTCCAGGGAGATCCTATAGCGGCCTTCCAGTGCTTAAAGGGGGCCTATGGAAAAAGTGGGGAGGGACTCTTCATCAGGGAGGGTAGTGATAGGAGGAGGGGTAATGGCTTCAAACTGAAAGGGGCTAGATTTAGATTAGATGTAAGGAAGAAATTCTTTACTGTGAGGGTGGTCAGGTGCTGGAACAGGTTGCCCAGAGCAGCTGTGGCTGCCTCCTCCCTGGCAGTGTTCAAGGCCAGGTTGGATGGGGCTTAGAGACACGTGGTCTAGTGGAAAGTGTCCCTGTCCATGGCAGGGGGGTTGGACTAGATGATCTTTAAGGTCCCTTCCAACCCAAACCATTCTATGACTCTATGACAGCTGGCCAGCAACTACAAACTGCAGTACCACCACATCTTTGGGCTGACAAACCTCACCACTTTTAGGACCTAATGTAGTACAAAATGCATCAACTCTTAATATGTTACCAAAGAGGCTTATGGCAGGAGTTTGACATTTATATGAGGAAAGATAATTGAAATAAACACATATTTTAAGGAAAAACCTTCCTTCCGTCACACACACACAAATTTCAAAGGGATAATTTTTGAAGAAAATTCAGAATGAAGGTCCTACATTGAATGCTGGAAGTTGCTCAGATAATACAGGCATGGAGCATCTAAGAGATATAAAAGAGAAATTGCAGTTGTTAAGTATTTGTGGTAACGCTTTCATGGCTTATAACTCATAGAAGCTCTGGCCATAGTCCAGAGCACTTCTGAGGGCCTGAATCAAAGAATCAACATGGCACCCGCCATTCTTCTATTCTTCAAACATAATATCAATAAGTAACCAAACAGCATTCCTATTTTATAAGCGTAACTTTAAAATACAACCATTGCACAAATTAAATGCTTTCGTGTTGAGTGAGTTGTAATACAAACTGCAGATAAGAAAAAAAAGAAAAAAAAAAAAAGGCATGTATTCACTCATGACAGCATTTTTCCGCTATGCTATACAGTGAGAACATGAGGCCAGGAACATTCAAAAGACAGTGAGAAAAACCAGGCAGAGAACTCCTACTCACTGACCAAAGCACAATGCACTGCAATGCCTTAAAAAAATTAAAATATATATAAACTCACATATACATGTATATATACATATACACACACCTATGTGTATACCTATATAAAATAAACCTATATTTATATACACACTGCTACAGAGAGAGGTATACATTTTCAGAGAAGAAAACCATCCTATGATGTGAAATAGAAGTAAAATGAGAGAATCAAGTAAACACTCAATCAGATGACACTTTGTGCCTTCCCTCTCATATTTGGTTCCAAGGAGACTGATCTATTGGTCTAGACATCATAAAAGTTGAAAGATACAGTCATGGAAAACAAAATCATTTCCTGTTTGATCTTCTTCTAATTCATGGGATTCATACATTTTAAGAAGGAGAATTTAATACTAATTACTGTGTTAGAACTAGGACTGCCTTTTTAAACTAAAGTGATTCAAAGTTGACCTTCAGAACATAACATTCTGCAATTACACTGTGGATCTTATCTAAAGGAAAGTACATCTTTTCTCAATAGAAAGCTTGCTCAAACTGAAGCCAAAAAGAATGCATGTTTACTTAAACTACTTCAGTATGTTTAATTACATTTTTTTAGTCTTTTATGGAAATAAATAGAACAATGTAGTCTAAAAAACTAGGACAAGCTGTTTTATGCACATCATATTAAAGGGTTTCCTCTTTGGCTTAAGAATAGTTGGAAGTCTTATTTTATAAGACTGCTTAGAGTAATTAAAACACATCTTGTCACTACTTTTATTTAATCACTTTGAGTAGTTTGGAAAGATAAAGACATTGAGTATCTAGTATAAACCTTTTTAACACTAGCATAGGGAGCGCACAGCCATGTGCCTTTACTAAAAGATGTGCACAAATACCCTTTTCTCTAAGACATACTTAAGAATTGTTCAGAAGAACTTATTTTTTTCTTAAGCAAATGTTATAAAAGTGGAAGCACTATGTTACATAACCATTCATTCTGAGCTGTTCACACACACATGTACTTGAGAAGCTTTAGCAATCATTTACTACAACTAATTTCCTATAGCAAATTTCATACATACTTTGCTTGGCCTGCTCTCAAACTTGTGCAAAATTGGCCAGTCCCTGAAAAAAAGTTATGTCTTTTGACAGTGAGTAGTGTTTAGCCAGACTGGGGGGAGCGTGTCACTGAATGTGGCCCATATTCTTTTAACAATGAAACAAGTAGCATCAGGTTGCCACTTATTTACTGATACAGTACCCATGCACACAGCACAAAAGATAATGGGGTACAAAGAGTGATCTTGTTTAGGTGGGGAAGTTAATTGTAATTTCTACTCTCCAATAAAAACAACTTTTGTGATTCTCATTTCCCTCAGAGAAACTTAGAAAACTTACAAAACTCTGAACCATAGGGCCTTGATAAAGTGTGGATCTTCATTTGGATCACCTTTGTAGGAGGGTTTAGTAACTGCTGAGGTTGAAACATTTAATTGTATTGTTATTAATTTTAATTAGGGCAAAAATTAAGGGAAAAATACTGGTAGTAGAAAAGGTCAAGAAACTATTTTAGACTGTTTTGGAATGAAAAATTCCTATTTTATTCCATTATAAGCTTGCTCTAGTTGATTTACTTAGATTATATAATACAACCAAATAAAAGATAAAAGCATTACCTAAATTACTATTGCTGTCATCCTTTAATCAAAACTTTCCACTTATTAACCTGAAACTACTTTCCTCTGCTTTTTTTCAGATAATTTCTCAATTAGTGAGTTTGTCTGACCCGGCACGAAGACATATGCTGATAACTCAATACTTCCCCAGACAGAATTCTTGTCCTTTGCACAGCTCTACTCAAAAGTTAAGCAAGAGAAATGCAACTGGTATTTAAATTCATACCGAGGACATTGTGTTAACTGTCACTGAGATTAATACAACCTGCAAAAGGCATTGTAGTAGCTGGCAGTTATATTTATATAGTGCGCTTAATGAAGATATACACTGTGTTTAAATGCTTCTGGACATTGCTTCCCCTGCTCCTCTCGTTACTTTCCCGAAGAGTAGAGCTTGTCAATTACTTGAAACTGATATATCTTTCAGAAAAAAAGTGAAACACATGCCTTTTTTCCCACTTCAAATATTTACTTTTATTTTCCATGACTGTTGGCAGCTGCATGCTAAGTATGTGCATCCACTATATTGCTCCTATTTCCACGGAATCTTCCTTTATATCCTCTTTAAGGACTATTGTAAAAATCCTCACTGATTAAGCTAAGCAAGACCCTGTAATCAACTGGAAGCATCACTATTCCAAGCCCTTTAAGGACCTATCACCAAGCGATTGTATTTTCAAAACTAAGGCATCAGATCAACTTTCAACGGATTCTTTTTTTCCTATCTTCCTGGTTATCCCTGGCTGATTTAAAAGGCTGCTAAACTTAGATTTTTATATTGGTAAACAAGCATTAGCATCTATCGAGGACAAATCACCTAGCAAATGTAAACAGAAAAACATAAAAGCAAATCGGCAGGTTCATAAAGGAGCAATGCCAATACTAACAGGAAAAACAAAATACAAAGTAGCTCCAACAAAAGCTTTTATTATGACTGGATTACACGTCTATAGTGTGTGAAGTACATTATCAACTATTTAAAATAGTTAGTATATGAAGCCTATTACTTTCTTTTTAGCACAATAAATTTTTCCAGTCTTAGTCTCCCTGTTCTCTTGCACATGACAAACACATAATAAATATCCTACAAAACATTTTGATAAAACTACCTTTACAGACAACAGCTAACTTTGTCCTCCCCTACCTAGAATCTTAAAGCTTTTCCAGTTGTTTTGCGCTTTACATTTAAGAAAGTTATGGCTCCTATCTATAAGGAAGGGAGAAGATTAATATGCTAATTAAACTACATGGCACTTTCATAACAAAATAATTATTTTATTCACTATTGTGAAAAAAGACAACATTTTGTCAAGTATAGCATGTCTGAAGAACAACACAGGCAGGTTTTTCTTATTATTTGTTTTTGAGATGATTGACCTGGAATTCTATCTACCTTTAACCTGTCAATGCTTCTGTCTTTAATGAAATTACTACTTCCAATATTAGTAAAACTTTTATCAAAACATTGAAATTGTGAAAAGAATAAAGCCTGACATGTATTTCTGAGTATGATACTAATCAGCAACAATTTCTTATTCTTGCTGGTGTTTCTCTGAAATTTAGTGTCCTAGGTTACAGTGTAAAATGTGCCCCCCCAAAAGTATTCTATTACCATCTTCAGGAGCTGTTGAGACCAGGTGGGGCGGTGCTCCCTGCCTACCCCCTCGGGACTATCTTCTGTTAATGGGCACAACAACGCCTTATCGCCTGACCCAGAGATAACTCGCTCCTGGACTATCTCCTGTTAATGGCCCATCAAGGAACTGCCTCACGACTCCCCATCCCATTGTGAGATGCTCCGCCCGGGGGGAAGGAGCCAAGCAGTCCATGCCAAATAAAAACTGAGATCTCGAACACCCTAGCAGCCTTCTTCCACTGGATTCCCAGAGGAGTTTTTTCCCCCCACTGGAGTTCCAGAGGACAAGAGCTACCTACCTACCACTGGACCTTCGGAGGAAGACCAGACCCTTTACAAGATCGCTGCTTCCACAGAACTACATCCATCACTTCAGGAGGACTGCAGCCAGCATCTTATCGGACTGCTACTGCCACCCTAACTGGGTGTCAGGTTGTATTTCTGACTCTGTCAGTGTAAACCAGTGGGTTGTTTGTTTTTCCCTGCCTTGTGTTATATATATATATATTAGTAAAGAACTGTTATTCCTATTCCCCATATCTTTGCCTGAAGGCCCCTTAATTTCAAAATTATAATAATTTGGAGGGAAGGGGGTTACATTTTTCCATTTCAAGAGAGGCTCCTGCCTTCCTCAGCAGACACCTGTCTTTCAAACCAAGACATTTAGTATTAAATTTACCTGTGTATTATTTGGCTAATTGGTATTCTATTTCCCATTATAATTACAATGTTCTTTTCTAGTATGTGACATATTTGATTTTTAATACTGTTAGGAAGAATAGGTGTGTTACTTTACATTAGGTATGCAAGATGCATTTGACTGACTTGTCCAAGCTGTGGTTTGATGGGTTTTTTTGGTTTGTGTCTTTTTAAATGGAAAACGTCATTCTAAAGACTAAAATGTGCTCAAATTTGAGATGCTTAATCACATTTAAAAATTCCTCAGTGCTGAATTAACATCTTAGTAATTCATAAAACGCTTTGTAGGTTTTAGAAAAGAAATTGCATTTTAATCAGTGGTTGAATGAACCTAAAATAGAGATGGAAGAAAAGAGATTCCCCTCTTCATATATCTCCCAAGCTGCATTTTATATCTTCCAGTTTGAACTTTCTATTTCTTTGTTTTTCTACTCAAGATTTTTTTTTTTTTTTTTACTCCTTACTACCAAAATTAGTCAAATCTGGTAGATTCTGTCGCTAAAACTATTTTAATGATCACAGAACACACATTCATGACAAGGAAACTAATTACTGGAAATCTTCTGAGATATATTCCTTAAAATCACACAGGGAAATTACTGATATATTAACATTTTCTCCACTTGAGAATATGAAAATCACTTTGTCTGAAAAAGCTGTAGCGTATGTGATGTATCTGCCTGAGTGAATATCAAAGAACTTCTGCCTATGTATGTCTGCAATAAGATATATAGGCATAACCTATCCACCAGGTTAAGATGAACCAACCAGGCATGCCCAGTGGCATTCCCACTACAAAACAGAGGTAACTGGTCTGCACAATACGATTCGAAGAAAGTCCACATATTGCATACAACAAATTTTATGGAAGAAAAGAAACAGACAGTGATACTGACTCCTTTATGATTCCAGGTCTAAAGCACTAAAAAATTTTAGTCAAGATCCATCTATTCTGATCAGAGCAGTCTAGAAAAATCACCTGCGGGCAGGCTGATCTGTGGTACGAAGTATTCATATTGCTGCTTTTCTTGCCATACCCTTACTTTACCTCATGGTATTGCCATAACTCCAGAATTGGCAGGGAGCGTCTATCAGCTAAATCATTCACTATCTATCAATCCCAGCAATATACAAGAGTAATTAATTCCCTTCTGCATACTTTTAGTAGGAGGGGAATATATAGAGCTAGTATCTCCTGTTTCAAATATTGATCCACTCACCAAGCCTAACTGTAACTAAACAGTCATGTAGAAACTATAAGCATTATCTATGTATCAGCTGTAATTCCTCAAGAAAACGTAATATGCGTTCCCTTGCAAAAAGGCAAGAATATAATTGGACAAAAAAACCCCACAGACTTTTGTGCTACTGATATAAAGCAGTGATGACTTTAGAGAAAACATACCTGAAGAATTAGTGAAACTGCTTTTTATATTTTCCTGAAGGGTATTTCTTGTCAGCCATGAGTTCTTATTAAAATTCACTTTTTACATTATGGTATTTGAGTATTCACTTATAATTTATCATCTTGTTCATGGAGATGCATGATTAATGAAAGGAAACTGAAAGGTAATTGAAAAGCACTAATAAAATTTAGTATATTAGATCTGTTATTTTTAATTTTCCAAAGGATCATCAGAAAGCCCCTTATCACTTAAATGGAGTCTCTTTAAATGACCACAAGATGAATATTATGGGCTTCAACCCCTATCAGCAATTTCAAAAGGAGCAGGGCCTTACACATGTAGAAATCCTGTCAGTTATCTTTTCTGCCACTGATTTTTGCCCAAGAGAATCCTTTATTATTTGATCTCAATCTTTCTTTTAATGCAAGATTAAAAACCAAAAAGCCTGTTCATGTGAACTGCAATACTTGGCTCGTTTAACATGAGAAACCAAATGGATTTGGAAGTATTTCTGTTCATCTAAACTGGGACCAAATTAACTTCTTCATTAGTGTGCATTTGTACCAGTTCATTTTATTCAGACAAATAAATCATGTCTCTTATTCCTGCGGAATTATGCACACCAAAGCAGTATATGGACCATATACAAGTAGAAGGGATGCATGAAAACAGAAAAGATACTTAGGTGCATATTCTCTCCCTATATCAAAGACGGCTCAGCATGACAAACTGCTTCATTTCCAACCACAGCACTGCGAATGACTGTAACATATCTTTGAAGATGTTACAGAAGTAACACTTGTGGTTTTTAATTTTTCAAAGGTCATTCCCTTTAGAAATACATGAACTTCTATAAATGACAAATAATGCCTAACGATGAACAACCAGAGATGAACAGCCAGCTGGCTTGTTGATATTCAAAGCTTTGTAACAAAGGGAAAGGAATACAGAGCATAAGTATGACACACGGGTTCAACTGATAAAACTCACATCAAAGAATATCCTGGGTACAAAAAGGAACTGTTTAATTAGCAGCTTCAAGAAGACTGACCATTTGCATACTGAACAAACAACTGAGTTGTCTGTGTTCTGATCAAAGCCATTTGGATCTGAATGGTCAGGGATTATGTATCATGTATCAGTCAATTATTCATTAACGCACAAGTCTGAGTCAGAAGTGCTCAATGTTTGCTCACAGAAACATGTTTCCTTAATCAGTGGAGTTCAGAGATCTTTTACTATAATTGCCGTACCAATGAGTTTAGTGGACAGACACAGTTCTGATATAAGAACAGATCTGTTCTAATTAAGGCTATGGGGCTAAATGAAGTAGTAGCAAAATGTAGTTAGTGTCTTTTTTTTTTTTTTTCTTTATATATACTTTCTATAATACAGTTCAACAAGCATTGATAAATCCTTCCCTTTATTCCAGGTGAATTATTTCCATTTTATCTTAATATTACCGTGTATGAAGTCTCAATAACTGAACAACTTGCTTCTGAAACCTTATTTGTCCCATGGTTCCTCTAAAATCTGAGGTCAATATTGAGAATTACCTTCCTATTTACAGTTTGAAACGTACACGTGCGATTGGTGCAATCAAGATGCAATTTTGTACAAGTTACTGCAAATTAATGAGTTTCTCAGTGACATGAAGATTCAACTGTCAGTTCAAAGCCTTCATTTCCAAGCTATTCCATTTGCTAGAAAAAGGGAACATTTGGAGCAATGTTTGTACACTGAATGATAAAGTATCCTAAAGGATCTGAGCAAAAGCAGTTAAAGAAACCATCTAAAGAAGAACTTGTGTCATTTGCAAAGATGGCACAGTAATGCAGACCTTTAATATATTTTTACTTCCACAATTAACATCACACAGCTCTTCTACATAGCTTATTATCATTAGATTTCAAAGCACTTTACCATGTCTACTGTCATCAGCCATCAAAACCACAAACCTAATTGTTCATTAGTAGTGACTATTACGTTTCTGCAGTGCTTTGGCAGTGAAATTTCTTCCACACAGTATTTGTGGCTACATCTATACTAGTTAATTATATCATTCCCAGGCAATAAAATATGGTTGTGAATATTCTTAAAATAATCCAGGGAATATTTCTGGCCTAGGCCAATTTGCACTCTCCCACATAATTCGCAAGCCTGAGCTGGAGCTTTCCAGTGACGACTCCCAAAAGGCTATTCACATGCAGCCACCCTGTTCTGGCAGGTAGGAGACTTTATTAGCATAGGGTTGATCCGTGCCAATTGGCCTCAGTGTTTGGGAATTTTCCCAACTGTGTTTAATTTACTAGTGTCAATAGCCTGACAGACCAAGAATTAATTAAACAATTTGGCCATTCTATGCAATCTTGTACTTCAGTGGCAAGAAAAAAGCTGGGTGGGGGAACAAAGAAATAATATTTTGGACAACTCGAACTCTTGGCAAAGTGAAACAAAAACTTAATAATGTATTACACATTAGCTTAATATTACCTATTTAAATACTGAAGACATAACATTTTGTGCTTTTAAATGGATATTGTCCTTTCTATGAAGTTTTAGGTTTTGGTTAAAGGGTAATTTGGTCAATATTGTCAGTCAGGTCTACTATATTTTCCTCTTGTAAATGAAGTATCAGATGAAAAATGAGGTTTTAAGAGTATTAGACATCAGAAAAATTGCTAAGTGCTATTAAAACAGCAACATGCAAGTTACAGTTTCACCTCTTGTGATGGTTTAGATTTTTACACTGGAAAGATAACCAAATAAATACCCCTCCTCTCTCTGCTCACTGAAAATATCTATTGGACCTTAATTCACAATGTCCTGAAGAAATCTGTGGAGAACACTGCTTTGTTTTGCTGTAGATTTTCTAGGCATATCAAGATTGTCAGAATTTAGAAAGTTACAAACAGTTGAGCCTATGTTTACAGAACTTAACAAACAGGTAACTCATTTTAGGTCAGTTGGTAGATACCCATTCTCAGCTTGAGGGAACTCAGTCCAACACCATACTCTTTTCACATCACAAGTACCAGGCTAGATGACATAAGAGACTTGTGCATTTTGAGAGTCTCTCTTATTAATAGGTTACAGCAAGTTTGAGTGGGTTACAGAAAGAACCTTCCCACATGAATACTCAACCCCCGCTATGATTCTCACTGCCTCATTCTTTATTTTATACAATGCAAAACAGATCCACCAGATGCCTATCACTGAGTAACCTAAACTTTACTGATTAAAACTCTCTGGAAAGGGGGGAACACAAGTGGCTAATCTTACTGTGCTGTAGGAACCAAAGCCAACTCTTTTGTTTCCTGAGAACCCTAACTACTGAACTAGTTGATGAGAGGAATATCTCTTTCTGTCTGACAGCTTTTTGAATATAGCCTTTTATCTTCTTTGATTTTCTTACAAGTGCTCAGCATAGCTAATGAAACATTTGTTAATGAGAAAAAAAAGTATTAAAAAATTCAGGAAGCAAAAACATACTGAAAAAATAATTTCAGTTTGACACAATTTTTCTACCAATTTCTGGATTCAGGTATCAAAAAAAAAATATAAATAATTAACTATTTATAGAGTTCTAGATAAGAAAAATGCTGTAAGATACGTATCTCTTCTCAACACTAACTTCACCTCAAAAAAGAATAAAAAAGGAAACCAGAACCACATGATCAACACAGGAGGACTTTGAACTGTATAAGTAACTTCTTTTTTAAAATGGAAGAGGATCAATTTGCTTTCTGGATTTCAATCTAGCCGAACACACTGTCAGCAAATGTCCAATCTCTAAATCCCTATTTCATAGTGAACTGCTATATGGTATTGATTCAACAGGATCAAGAGCAAAGTGTGCCTTGAAGACAGAGAGAAAAGTAGGGAGGAGGTAAAACATGGTTTTTAATGTGTGCATGAAGCCAAAATCAGACTCCAAGTGCTGCAAACTAAAGACACTTTTTTCCTTACTACTCAGTTTTAAATCCAGGGCGTGTTTAAATCATCTGAAATGACAGAAGAATTAAACTTCCTTTCAAAATAGGAATAAAAAAAGGAAGCAGATCTTTAACAATAACTTTAACCTCTAGAACACAACCAGAAATCCTCAAAATTAAAATCATGAAGCACACCTGTGGATATTTTTTCTTTTTTTGGTTTCAAGAATCATTTTTACTGTGCAGCACTGGTCCCCCAAATAACTCCTGCTAACGTGTGGTTCTGAATTGAACGAACACGTATCATCTGCTTTGATTTAAACATTGATTCTTTGTAATGTATGAGAACAGCTGCTTTTTTGAATTCTTTTCCATCCTCCTTATTACTAAAAACATCATCAGTTTATCTATGGGTTTTTGATGCTTAAATAACATTTCAACCAGACAATCTAACAAACTCAAACAGAAAAGATTTATTCACTAAGACCTGAGGAAAATACAATCCAGATTTTCAAACACTGACTTAACAAAAAACGACTTCAGGAAATTACTTGATATTATGGTAGGGAAAATTGCCTATACCTGTAAACCTAAAACTGAAGTGTATAATCGAATTGATAAATGAATGGAAAGGGTGGAAAAAACCTCTTCACCTCACTGGAAAAAAAGTGTTTAAAAATCAAAAAACTGGAAAGCACAATTATTTCACATTACACTCCAACAAAGAATTGATGGCTTCAAAGGATTAAGAGGCAGAATCTGCCTGCCTAGTATCAGGACTCTTTACAGAAAATAGGAATAATTATTGTAGATAGCGCTGTAACAGACACTTCTCAGCTCCTCAAGTGAAAGGCAGGCAAAACATGGTGCTTGAGAGGGGGGAAGGGGTGCCTCTTCCCTTAAATCTTCTCAACAGCTATAACTAATTCATAAATAAATCTCATTATTTTTATATATACTATGGGCAGTTTTATCGCATTTGTAAATTACACATTTAAACTAAGCTGATTTACAAGGTTTTCCAGAGTTCATATTCTCCCAAACATCTATCTTCATATGAAATGCAAGCTGTAAAAGTTCAGTTTACTCTTTTTACAAAGGAGGACTAGATAGCTATTAAACAGGTCTGGTCAGATAAATACCATTCAGTTTGCATAGTGATACATCAAAAGAATCAAAATAATTTCCAACATAATCTATTTTCACTGTGTAAACCAAGTGTGGGTTGAAGGCATGTCTTTGTCTCAGCTTTGTCTACCTTGAACTAAAATTCTAAATATTCCATATCATGCATCATTTTCATATAAATCAGCGAGATAAAGGCAGGGCTCCTTGGGCCTACATTGTCTTTATTTGAGTGCCACTTCAGCTTAGCTAAATTCAGTGGGTTCTTTCAAATACAAATCTGAGACTTTTTTTTTTTTTCAAAGTGCGTGAAAGGTCAAAGTGACATGTCCTCATATGTCTTTTCTCTAGCTACACTGTAGGCTGCACCTGCAGAACTTTGACTACCTCATTCAATTATGCCAAAGGCAGGATATGAATGTAAAATTCTGTTTGTATATCAGTATACAACTTGGGTGAGATGTTATTCTCTGATGCATAGTACTTCTTCTAACATGCATCACTCTGGGAGCAGCTGAAGTTACATTGAAAATTCTGGTTATTTCAGAATAAAAATATCCAAATAGGCGCTTTCCAGTGCAGTTACTATAGTAACTGTGAGAGTAGGAAATTAATTCTAGCTCTCTAACAAGAGTGAAGAATAACCATTTTCCATTACATACGCATAACGATAAAACTATGTTAGCTCATATAAAATAATAATTATGAAAATTATTTTTTCATGAAGTGGATTTTTATTTTTAAAAGAGATCTCGAGCAAGCAAGTAGAAACAAACTGTTAAAACACTCTACAAAGTGAGCTAGTTATGTTACCAAAAACTTTGAAAAGTACTTTTTTAAAAAAAAAAAAATCTCAGACTGAAAGCACTGGTTTTGGCAGTACCTCTGCTTGTTCCTGTGCCTAGAAATTCTAGCAAACATGAAGTGACGATGATCTATAAGTTTCTACATGGTGCCATACATATCTCAATGCACACACAAGTACAACTTCTAAAAGATATGAGTAAGCAAGAAATGCATCATCTAACTCTCAGCTGGCAAATATTTTGTCAGGTGAGAGTTAAGAGCATTGGATTGCACCATGCAGCTTTATAATGCTTCTGCTGGGTATAGTCTCAGTAGCTGTTCCTCAGTCAGTTGGCTTTATATGGTGTGATATGTTTAGAGCAAACCTTCTGCTTTTTATTTTCCTTTAATTTTTTACTTTGCTGCCTGAGTGCTCTCTCTCTGAAACAAGGAAAAGGCATCCACAAGAACTGTCTGCAAATCCTTGCAGCTTAATTGCTTTCATCTGAGGACTTGTTATTGTTAAATTGAATAGACATTGGGTGTTCTCTACTCAGACCTTTAATGTGTTCAGGGCCTTAGAGATCTATGAAGAAAAATGGAACTTATGGAGACAAAGTCAATGGTCCACTAACTAAGAAAAATCATGCACCTGCTAAAGAACATCTTTCTTTTAGTATTACACCATGGTTTTCGGGTCCTAAAGGACTAGGGATAACAGGACTAATTTAAACCTTTTAGTCTTGCTGTGATTATAAGATGATGTCCAACATGAATATACCTGTAATTGTTTGTAAAGTGACCTAGAGGAATATGTTCTTGTATGTAGTTACGCATTCCTAACATACAGATGCACAGTTTCATGTTACAAAGGTGGGGTTTTGTTTGGGTTTGTGGGTTTTTTTGGTTTTTGGTTTTTGTTTTTTTTTTAATAACAAAGAAATAATTCATACAGGATTGTAGATTAGTGGTTCCATACTTTAAATTTCAAATTTTAAGGAACTGTAACATTAACTCTATTTGGATCCTGTTTTCTTATATCTTAGCTAAAGATTCAGAAATCACTGTAAAAAAGACAGATTCAAGTTATTACTTCCCCAGAATGAAAGTTGGTTTGCAGGAATTTTTCTAGGTGCAGCACTGACCCACTGATCTAAGTGAGATTTGAGTCCTGTCTTCTAGCAGAGACGTTTTAAGCAATGCAGGCTGGAGCTAAAGCTGTATCAAACTAAAGACTGCATTCTGTGCATGTGGAACCTGTACAAAAGTGCATTCTGACTTGGGAAAAACAGTGTTATTGGTTCAGGCATGCAGACAGCTGAGATTCTAGTTTACCTTAATGCTGTCAAAGCATTTTTCTATTCATATGAAGGTACATGAGAATTCATTGTCAGGTTTCATCCTTTATAATCTGGATTTCATCATGTAGTTTGGTTTTCTGGTATCTTAATATGCCCTAAACCAACCAATAATTATTGAAAAATTAAGGAGAAATTCTGTCCTTGTGAGATTACCAGCTTGATTTCCAACCTAATGATGTTCAGCTAAGCAGCTAGTTTTGAAAGCTTGTCCATACCAAATGTTTTGAGTTTTATACATTACTTCTATTCTGTAGCAAACTATTCTGCCTAGAAGGAATTACAGAAAGCCACTACTGTATGAATCATGTTGTGCACTGTAGTTAAAAAACAGGTATGAAATTTTTTGTCCTTTTAGACAAACAGTTGGCTTATTTACACAGTTGAATAAAAAAGAATTTAAAAGTTTAGAAAAAAGCAACCAGTAATACAAGGAGAAGTCATACGTATGGAATGAAGAGATGCTTTTCAAATGAGAGAAAGAAGCAGATGGAAAGCTGATGAGACAAAGAAATGCCAACTTGGGACTTTATCAAGTCATCCAGGTGGTAAAGCAAATCATTAGACCTTAATTCCGCAAGATAATCAGAAATTCTTGAGATTGTGTTCCCTGATCATCCCTACAGATGAAACATTACAGCAGGCAACTAATTTGTACACTGCTCTTTATCAACAGCTTGATAGGAGAAGTAAAATATAAGAACTTTTTAAGAAGCTGATTTTTTTTTAAACTACAATTGGTGATAGCTTCTGAAAACTCCATAGAGAGGACGCTTGTTTCTGACACATTCAGTTAATCTGAGATATATTTTAATATCCCTGACGTGCAAATATCATACTAGTTCCATTCTAGAAGTGAAAGTAATTTATAAGCCTATAGTTCTGATAAAGCTCCTAGAGTGTCTTAGATGATAGATAGAAAATAAAGATGTTGAGGACACTTTTATCTGAAGAGAGAAAGTATTACAGTGAAATATTTTGGATTCTAAGGACTGTCATCTTTAGAGAAAACAAGATTGTTCAAAATGGCGCTGTTGCAAAAATCTTTCTCTGAACTTCCACATTCAAATGCTCAATCACTTTCCTTGATCCACCACAACTTCCTTCATTTGCATTTGCCCTCCCATGCCTTTATATCTGAAAGACTATAACCTGCCTGCATGTACAGATCATAGGAATAGATGTTTGGACTTTCTTGCCTCCGTAATTTTACAACATGCTTTTATCCTCACAGCTACGGGTAAGGTAACACAGGTTTAGAGACTCCTAAGTGTGCAATGAAATTGACTATGCAAAGAACATTGATCTGTGCATGCAAGATGATCTTGTTAATATAGCAACAAAGGAGAAACAAGTGACAGGTCTCATTTGAAAGGCTACAAAGAAACGGGAATGGTTAGGAAAAAACATGCATAAGGAAAAGCATCTGAATGTTAACTCAATTTAAAATATTTTGGATATGATTTTAAAAAGTATTAAAGAAACTAAAAAAAGGATTTGAAAAAAATGACGTGTTTTTATCATCAAATTAACTTACCACCTACAGAAAAACTGCAAATAAAACCAAAAGAACAGTGTAATTAAATACTTTGTGAAAACTTCAAATTCTGCTGAAGTCAATGAGTGCTGAAGGTACTGAAGCACTCGATAAAACTGAGGGTGTTAAAGGCAGAGTGGAGCAAGACTGGAGTCAGTTTTACGAACTCTTTGACACCTGGTGACAGTCTTGCCACTGTTACACTATCTGATTAGTTTTTTTTCTAAAGTAATGGAAAGCTGAAACTTCTGGGGTTTTTTTCCTGGGGAAGAGGGGAGGGGTGGGGGGGACGGTTGTGGAATTTTTCTTTTCTCATTTTCCCTTTTTTCTTTCTAACTCGTGCTGAATTAGGAAAATTTCCCTGGGAAATACATCTCTGGGGAATATGTATTCATTAGTAGTTTGACTGCAATGCCAGCACAGTAGAAACAGCTGCATCTCAGTTCTCCCTTCAGAATTTTGTTGGGTTTTGTCCTATGAGGCTAAGAAAATACAGAGAAAAACAAGTAGGAATTATTATAGAAAGGTGCTAGCAAAAAATCGCAAGTGAAAGGAAAAGATTTCTAACAAAAACTATGACCACTGTGAAATACGTATTGAAAATTTGACTTGGTTCTTTAAATAGAATAAACATAAATTTGCCAGTTGTCATGTGTTTTAGAGCCATTTATGCCATTTATTCTGAAGCAGCATCACATTTCTTTTCCTGACCTGCTGTGAGAAATGGTCTGAGATGTTACAGCCACAGTTTAACTATGTTGCTGTATTCAGAGATACTCAGCATTATGCTGCACATAATAAGCTTCACCACTTATCTTACAATTAGTCATGTTGACACATTTTTTTATAAATTAGACCTAGCAATCATTTTCAGATAAGACATCTTCCCTGCAGAAGGAATCCTTCAGCTTTGCAGGAAGCATCAAGAGTCAGGTATTTACTACAATAGAAAGCAATTTCTTTATGGAAAAAAAGTGCCTTTTGTACTTGCCAAAAGGAAAATGTAATGGGAATCAAATTTATGGTGGCAACAAAAAACTATTTTCTTCAAGTGAAGAGGCATTTCACACAGCCTAACACTTTGTCCAGGCTAAGTGTTCAAGTTCTATATATCATAGTATAACCAGAGGAAAAACAAAAATTAACAAATTCCACTAATGAGTATGGCCCAGATTCTCAGAGGGCATAAAACAGCTTAGTTACATGAAACACCAAGAGCCATAGAACCTATTTCAGATATGCAGTTGGTATCACTGAGCTCAAGAAAGAACTAGAGTGACAGAATAATACTTCTCCTTCTGAACAAGTCTGCTTTGATTGATGGATTTCTGATGAATTTCCATTAAATATGAAATACTGTGCTGGGTACATATTTTTAACTGCCTGGTAGTTAATTTTACAGTTTTGAGCTGAAGACTCAGAGCTCCTCACTGAACTATGTAACTACGGCTAAGTAATCTGTTTCATTATTTATTCTTCTTTTAAACACTGATAAACACAAGTTTAAGAAAGCACTGCCGGCACCTCTTTGACCAAATACTTTCCAGATTTATATATTTATATACCCCATCTGACAAATATTGCAAATTACAACACACAAAAGAACACAATATTATATTATTTATAGCAACTCTGTGGAGAAACTATAATTCCTACAATATGAAAACATTTTAAAATTACACAGTCACACATCTGAAGACATTGGATTTGTGAAGGTCAACGCACAGTTTTCACTGTTTTACGCATATGGTCTGCCACACAAAACAGTCACATTTGTCAGTAGTGCAGACATGTTTTATTCATATTCCACAGTGGATTCCAGCAGGGTCCCTTTTGCCAAAGGCTGTCTTTCTTCAACACTCTTTTGCCACATAGAAATCTTCTAAAAAGACTCTAGCTTTAGTCCAGCAACTGGTGGTGATGACAGGGTCACTGTTAACAGCTTGCTTTATTCTATCCTGACCTTGTGGTTTACAGAGACCTCCACAGAAATCACTGCAGAAATCTTTTCACCAGCATCAAGAATTTTATGGTCATTATGAAATGAATAGTGTAGCACTGACAGTATGAGACATCATCTAACTTCATATTGCAGTTAATTTGCATTGCAATTTGTTTAAGGACATTAAAGACAGCTATGCATTCAGGTTTGACTGGAGCATCACCTGGTTTTAAATTTTGTTGAAAAACTTGCAAATACCTGTTATTAACTTCCAATCTTTTGTTCTAGTACATCCAATCCCAGAATAATGAATTCTGCTCCACAGACAGCCCTGCTAGCCACTTTTATAAGTCTATCAACATGCCCAAGTATATTTAAACAGCCTGGAGTGTGACAAACTAAATAAAACGATCAAAGAACTTCAAAGTGTCATAGCACCTCACAAGGCAGACCTGTGTAAAGGTTTCAATTCTTACTTTGGAAATATTTGCAAGTAAAACAGATATTTCCATGAATTTGTCAAAAGGCAAAAAATGTCACTTCTCCTAGTGAATATAATTTTTCATTATGACAGCAGTAAAAATATAGAGTGGTATATGTGCTCTGAGCTCTGCACATCTTGCAAAAATGAATGAAAGCGTTATAGCAAAATCATAGGAAAATAATTATGGTAATAACATGAGGCTTGTATTTTTTTCTTAGTTTTATCACAACACTTTTTAAACACACAAAGTACTGTATTTGATTTTAAGTAAAGCACTGTAATTTCAAAATAACAATATTGAATATTGAAATTCATGAGAGGACTTAAAGCCTCTCAAGAAAAACAGTAAGAGGCATAGATTTCTCCCTCCACAGGTTACAGTGCTAGTATATCCAGGATGGCTCCTATTTCTCAGGCTATATACCTACAATGCATTATTCTTAATAAAGAATAAACAAACACAAAGCTGTCTGATATACTGGGATATGAGCTTCAAAAGTGGCAGGGGAGGGGGAGTTGTATTTTGCCACATCCAGGAACCTAAAGCTTATGGCTTATATGTTTTTTGTACATGCTTTTTTATTGCCAGAAAAAAAAAAGGTTTAGGTTCCCAGACCTGGTTAAAAAACCCCACCTGTATCTTTAAGCTGATAGCCATATATATGTATATGGGGCTATCTCTACACTGCATAAGAACTCTTTCTCCCTAGTTTTCTCCTCCTTTCAGAAAGGCAAATCTGTCTGCTTCAGAGGAAAACAAAAATTCAGCACCCTTATTTTATTATTGAAATACACATGTATAAACTGTGAAGTACTAAGGATAAGCCTATTCTATAAATATTTTCAAAGTACAGTGTTTTGGTTGTGAATCACAACAGGATTAGCTTTTCTTTCAAAAGAAAACTAGTATGTAATGGGACTATGCTGCCTGTATCAATATGTACACTGATACATGTACACCAGAGACATATAACAGAAATGTGAATGCATATACAACCACAATCACACACAGAGTAATTTATACCTATTTATTTGCTTACGTAGCTTAAGAAAAATACATTTGGCATGACTGTGGGGCAGGATTAAACTGTTTTATTGGATTATTATGCAACACGGTTATGGTGGTACTGAAATAGTAGCCACTGTGATAGTGTAGATAATTTGTACCTAAAATATTTGCAGTCTAAAGAGAAAGAATTAACACTGTGTAGGGAAAGGCAACAGCAGCCACAGCAGAGTGAACACTGAGTTTATACAAAAGACATCATTCATTTGAACTTCTGAGATGAATTAGGAGGAAATTAGGCCACTGGAAAGAAAATCAAATTAGTCATATGAGGGTTAGAAGACAGAGGGGAAAGGGAAGATAAAAAGAGCTGTTAAATGACATTGAGCAGAAGCCCAGTTGAAAGAACAGCATTCTCTGAAAAGTTCCATTTGTATCCCCAGTCCCATACTGGGCTAAGACCCAGACATGTTTTCTTTTCCTCTATACCCACAGGCAAGTTTTCATGAAAATGAAATCTGACTGCACTGCATAGGAACCATAGCACTCTGTAAAAAGTACTATCTGCTGTTATTGTTGCTTTCATTTTAACTGGCTGTTTTTCTTCCCTGTGAAGTCTCTAACTTGCTTCTTCCTGAAGTTTTCCTTGAGGACATATAATGTGCAAGAGGTTGGGAACAAAGGGACATGGCTGTGAGCCACACCACAAGCTGGCACCTGGCTCGCCCAGCATGGTGCTAATGAAGATACCTGCCTGGCTGACAGCTGTGCAATAAAACCTGTGTAGCCAGCTTTTGTGGCTATCCTGTAAGCCAGCATCATTGACCCAGCTGGAATAAATCAACATGGCACATCACTTGTCATCTCTGTCTATACTCACCTTTACAAAGCATGCAAGAGGTGGATATTGCTGCAGAACTGTGTTTATAGGGTCTTGGGAAGATAATTTGCCATGGCTGGGTCCAGCAAGATGTGCCAGGGTAGGAAAATAAGCATCATTACGTACTGTATGTGTGTAATTCAGTGACTAGGTGATCCTGTGCAGAGCATCAATCTACTCTCTTGCTTCTATACCTACAGTAGTTCCTCTTCCCCCCCCCCCCCCCAATTTCATGACCCCAAGGTAAATTAAAAGGGAAAATAAACAAAATCATTAAAAGATAGAAATAAAGTATTACGTACAATCAACTTCAGAGGTAATATATCTCCTTCAACAAGCCTTATATCAAAACCCTTAAGTATTCATCATTACTGGTATAATCTAGGAAAGAGTTCACTATAACTTTACACACAATTGTGATGTGCAACCTTTTAGCAACATGGCTTGTATTTTGGGAAAGTTACACTATTTGTACTATTTGGTAATTCTCCTATTCTTTATTGGTTTTGTTTTGTACTGAATACTTTTTTTAAAAAAAAAGAAACAACTTATTTTTACCTCTCCTTTTTCACTGTCTGTGAAGAAGCTAAAGGAAAGTATTTTAAAAGCTTTAAGGTACACTTTACAAATAGAAATATTTAACACAAGTAGAGATACAACTTTTATCAGTTATCTAATGCAGAAAAAATAAAACTGTTACTTGGAAATACTCTCTTAAAATTGTCTTATATACTCATACTTCTCTTGAGTGTAAGAGCCGCCAGTATAGAAACTTTTTGACCATGATACAGAAAGCCCAACACTTACTTTTTAAGTCCTTAGGCTTTTGAAAAAAAAAAAAAAATCAGTATCTACAAAGATTGTAAATGTTTAAAGATTTTCTTACATTTGTTATCAATGATTCCCTAGAAAACTGCTCTGCCTTTATATATACGTGTGCATACACATGTGTGATTTCCTGGATCCCTGAACCAAACGTTTAGATTATTGTTACATGCAGATATATTGTTTCTCTGAGAGTCCAGAAGTGGAATGACTGGGGGCTTGTTCAGTAAGGGACCTGCATGAAAGAGCATTATTTTTTTCTTACATTTTCCATTAAGAAAAAAAAAAAAAGTCAAACATGGATAATAAAGATGTAGGGTTTCTGACAGATTGGGTAGAACACAGAAACCAATCCTTTCAGCCCCAGAGGTAAGTAGAACAAATTCATAGGAGATTTCAATTTGGATGTGCATTGTGAGTCATTTCCACACAGAGAGATTTAATGGCAACATCAGTTGATTCACTACTGACATCATCTCAGAATTTCACCTGTTTTCCCTTGGGAAGAGTGACTCAGCCTCTAAGTTTACTCCAGACAGATTTTTATTACATGAAAACAGTCACTGAGTAATTGTCAATATAATTAAAAAAACCCCATTAATCCACATGGTAGATTTTAGGCTAATTCATTGGAGAAGCAAGCAGACATTAATTAAAGATTCCTCCAACTACACATATCTCTGCCAGGAATTCTCATGCTAATAAAGAAATCGCTTTTAATGATATCCCCTCATCTTTCTAGCCTTTGCCTCCTCTCTTTTGTCACATTTAAGCCCCATAGGTCATCATTCTCACCAGTCCTCCTTTATATCTATCTATCTTCAGCTTCTGATTTTCCACTTCATAATCCTCCAGTTTTACAAAACAACTCCCCCAAATCACCTTGCTTTTAAGAAGCTCTTCAGCTCCAGGAGAAGAGGGGATGATGTGTCATGAGTGTAAGAGTCCTATTTTTGCCTCTAAGCCCAGCAGTCCTAGGATAATTGCCAGAATTATAGTGGCTTTCAAGTTGAGTTTACAAAATCAAGCTGGTTTCAAAGCAGCATTTACTGTTCCATAATTTCATCTAATCCCCACAGTTACTGACATAAACTAATTGCATGTACACATATGATCCCATTATGAATGGTGCAACCCAGATGGTGCCAATCTGGGACTGCAAACAGCGTTCCAGTGCTGTTAAATGCATGCCAGGCTTACCTGCTGCATTTACATCTCTGTTCCTACTTCTTATCATAGACATTTCTTATTCAACTGGTTGGGCAACACAGTAAAGCCACATAGTCATAAGTTCTCATGAAAAATGTACAAAAAAGAAGTCACACCCAGTTGTTGGTGACAACACACCATTGCCCGAACAGTCTTACATGTTGCTCTAAATCATTCTGTCCTTACTCTTATCATCATTATCACTACCACTCTTTACTACTAATTCAGCAGCACTTCAGAACTCCTGTGAAAAGCAATAACCTAGCTGCCATAACACCCAAAATCACAGGTAGAAAAACAGTTCATACCTGAAAGAACATACAGTATGTTCTTATTGAAGTCTAAATAGAAAACGCAAACTAACCACCCACGTGGCTTGTGTTTTTCCGTCATCTCATAAACTAAATCACTAGTAATCTAAAATGTTATCTACACACCTTTATGCAGATACATACTGCATCTGCAATGACTTTAGAAGAAATTCACCGAAGGATATCTGATATTAAAACGGATCTGCACTACTCAACTTCTCAAGAAACTTCCAAAATAAAACAAGGGAAACAAAAGTAAATAAAATAAAACTTACATCCATTCACTCTTTGCTTATCTGGAGAAAGTATGTTTGGGAAATCAAACAGACCGTGACAATTTATAAATGAAAAAGTTTCAGTGAAAAACAGAACACATTTCTATGCCATGGTCTTTTAACTGAAACTTCCCCTTGGGCTTAAACCCTAGGTCACAGGCCTGAGCATCTCAGATGATTTCAGTGTATATAGTATCATGTTGTAAGTTAAAACAATACTTTAATTACACCCTATAATAATAAACTGGGAGACAGCTTATATCATAAGCCAGAACACACACAAAGGACAGAAAGTGTATGCATGTAAGGATATGTTGTACAAATAAAACCACTAAAATTGGCTATAAAAAAACCTTAGGAAATTTTAACATTACAAAACAGATTCCTCAGAATTAAAAGAACTTGAGGAAGCCACATGAAGTAATTTTGGTCATATGCTTGCTGTTTAGAAAAAGGCTACAAGCTGCAATGAGTTTGATGATTTGATCTTTGTTTAGAGGCAAATAGATACAGGAAGTGCCAAGCAATGTTTCCCCTTCAAAAAAAGAACGGTCAGTTCTAAACTTACTCTTCCGTGACTTATTAAAATACTGGTAAATGCAAATGGAAATATCTGTATTTGTACAGTCATACTGCAAAGGATGCATTTAGATCCTAGACACATAACAAATGTTAGTTAGTAATTTCAGGAAACTGTTCCTAGAGTGCCACAGAGCACAGTCTTATAAAATGTGCCATGTATTTGTGTTATATTAAAAGTCATTTAGTTTGATTCTCGTACTTTATTGCATCGATTCTTGAGCTGCTATCCTGATCTACATCAGGTCCACTTAGAGCAAAATAAAGGCTACTTTTGGCAAGTACTCAAGCCAGTTTAGTGTTTTCTTTCTATCCACATTCATGCAAGTAAAACTTACTTTTCAGAGCAAATTGAAAGTCAAACAAAAGGCCACAAGCCTGGCTGATGAATTCAATTGAATATTCACCAGTTGCTTTTTTCCCCTGACATTTATTCTGCTCTGGAAAACATTACACACAAAATGAACAGCTGATACGAATAGGCTGCATTTGTGGAGATCTAAAGAGCTAGATCATTCAGAGCTGTAAATCAGCTTGGTGGCTCTGCTAGAGCCAGTGGTCACACACTGAGGGACGAAGGCATTCGGTGATTCTTACATCATTTCTGATTCTTACATCAATCTTGATTCTTTCCGTGTTAATGTATAAGCACAGATTATTTTATGATTGTTATTACTGCTCTTCATATTATTAAACAAACAGTTCAAAATTATGGTATTCAATTTGAATTGCTTCTCACAAAATCACTAGCAGAAATCCTTTCTGAACGTGCAAGAGGCACTTCAACATTCCATGAAGTGTTAACCTGGCAAAACAATAACATGAGTTCATTACTGCAAATTCTTTCCAGATGGAACCATAAATGTACTCTACTGAGTACCCATGGTACAAAGCAACTGAGTTGAATATTATGGCCACTTTTTGAGGAATACTGTTTCACATAGTGATAATTTATTTTTGCAGGGAAGAAAGTAATTTTAAAAAAGAGCATAGAAAGGAAGATTCCAGAGTCTGTTTTCTTTTATTCTGTTTCTTTCTAGCCTCTGAAAATCAGGACAAGCTGTCTGAGGCCTTTGTCTAGTTCTTAGCTCCAAAGTTGAACCTACACTCCACTACTTCACCTCTAAACACCATACAGAAAGGCTGGGCCAGAAGTGCTTCTCAATATACCTGAGCCAAGATACTGACACGCCATGTAAGGGGACTACAGCACACAGCAACATTAAAACTGATCGTGCTCTTCCATACAGCCATTTCTAAATGGACTGAAATTTCTGAATAAACCGACAAAACCAAGGGAATAGAATTCTTTGAAATTTAAACCAGATTATATATGCAATATTAAAATGAACACAATTGTAAGTTTTGCAGTTGACTTCAAGAGAAACTACTAAAGGCTCTTAATTTCCTTTTCTCCCTTTACTGTGGTAGGTTCTAATTCTTCTTTAACCTGTCCATCTTTTTATTTACAGATCTATTTTAGAATTTAAAAAAGTGTGGATGTGCCTATTTTAAAATATCAGTCTAATCCAGTCTAATCCCAATATAAATCAAGAATAATTCCAATGGTGTAAACCCAACATGAACACATACATATAAATATATAAAGTGTTATCAGTTCTATCTGTCCACTATTCTTTGCTTAAAGGAACAGTCGCACCAAAATTTTCAAATACATTTATCTATTAAGCTGATGTATTTTGTCCTCACTTACTTTGAATAGGTATTGCCCCACAGCAGTATTGTTTCACTAATCCATACCATTTCATTCAGTGGACTTCCTTTAAGTCACCACTATCATGCTGGAGATTAGAACCAATCTTTTCATCCATGCTATCTGAGCTGTTGATGAAACTAATAAATCAGATCTACTTCTCCCTTTGAATGCATCTGCATTTTGATCACACTTGTTTCTAGTTAGAAATGTTTTGTTGTTGTTTTGTTGTTTTGTTTTTTTTTTTAATAAAACTTTCAAGTGCCTGAAAGAGGCAACTCCTTTTTCTTGGAATTTTATGTGTGAAAAGAAACATGGAAATACAAATACAAGAATCAAACAGCAACACATTCATTTCCCTCTGCTTTAGAAAGGCTTCAATGGAGCATCCAGTATGAAATTATGCTCCCTGGTCCCCAGAGTGTTTTTCAAACAATCAAATTCCCTTGTAAAATGTTAATACCACAGTCTTCTCAGTTCACTTGTACATGGAAGGCTGCACATCTTACTTCTGCACACAGTGAACTACCCATATTTCACAAAGACCGCTATCACACAAACACTGCTCTCTGTTAAATCTCTGCTTGTGTATTTTGCAGCTCAAAGTTGAAAATTCCTTAAATTCCAATCAAGAAATTCATTAGAGTAAAATGGTATTTGTCTCAATTAAAAAATAAACACTAAACAATGTGATAGGTTTAACTTCATGGGAAAGTAGGCTTTTATAACATTAATTTTTACTTTAGCTTTTGTCTTGAAATTAAAAAAAAAATATAAGGTATTATTCTTTATAGTGAGCTAGGGGGGTAACTTAGAAATGAAAATAAGCTCTGTGGTCCTATCTTGTACTACTACAGTGTAACTGGTACTGTTTCTCTCACACTAACTACACTCACATCATTTTGAAATGGCCATAACAGTACCATAAAAATTGGCTATGTTGATAGGCACTCGGGTTAAGTCTTTCATCCCAAAGAAATGATGAAAACTTTATTGCTTTTGACAAAGTTTATAGACATGAAGTAAAATCCTACTTTTGTGACATCTTCAGGATAAATTCTGAAACCACAATACTGTTGAGGCTCCTCCATATTCCAACTCCCTGGCATTAAATAGGGAAAGAAGAGCAGAAACAAACTCCAAGTAGCAATAAATTTCTGTAAGTAACCACAGGGTCACATCTCTATTCTTTCTGCAACCCACTAAAATTCTTCTCAAACTCAGTATAAATGAATCTGTTTTCAGGTTAGCAGAAAATGTTAATTTATATGAAGGTACACATTGCCACAAGGCATGGTCCAGAGGCTACAGTTAAACTCCCCCAAAAGCAGAAGCACTCAGTCCTCAGACTCCTTTGAAAATGCTGCTAGTAGCCGAGACATATCTGGGTATCTCAACAGCACATAGTGTTGTGAAGAAATATTCCTTATATAAGGATCTAACTAATACATTAAGAAGGAAAAGAAATATATTCCTTTACTTACTCTTCAGCAAATTCACACATTTAATATCAACTCTTCATAACATGAATGCTTGAGGTTAAAAAACTATTACCCTATCTTTATCCAGTTTTATTTGGGTAGATGTTTGTACTTACCTCTGTATTCATTAAGTATCCACAGATAAAGCAATGCACCTACATACTAAGCTAGAATGGTCTAGCAGCCTGAATGATTGGTTTTAAACTGTTGCCTCCAGAAGATCAACCACTTTATTTATGGATTCTAGTGCCAGGTTTTATGCCATCTTCACTTGATAAGTCCCTTAACTCATCTGCCTACATTTCTGTAATGACAATAGTGTCAAACTACCTTTTTACTTCTGGAGTCTGATAAAGAGTAATGAGTTACCGTTTTGAAAAGGCTCCAAGGAGAAAACTATTCCACAATCATTAAACTGTGCTTTCAGAGATAATCAAACTCTAGAGGGAATGATGGCAAAATTACCCTCCTTCCCGTGCTCCCATGTACTTGTGTTAAGTCAGGTTTCTACTTTTTTATATTACATAAAATTATCTCTTTTTAGCAGAGTCTGGACCAACTGGGCAGATTACCAAATAAAGGCACACCAAATATTCACCCCAGACAGAAAATTGTCCAGTAGCATCCATGATGCTACATTTTTAGAAGAGGTGGGAAAGAACAGCATGTTCTTCAGACCAATATACCAAAGCAATACCTACCATTGGGTAAGTTCATGCCTATACCTTGGAAGTAAATATTCCACTGACACTGTTCAGCAATTAATACTCTCCTGCAATATTAGCTGTTGTGTATTACTTCTCTTTTGAGCAACATTTCCTTCTATCATCATACAGAATATACAAGGGCAGCATGTTGTTCCTTTTGAAGATCTTAATCCTTTTACTTTGTAGTCCAAGGGCAAAATCATCCTCTCACAGTATGTGTGTTCCTATGCAAAAGGAAGAGGCTAAAACAAAGGGAAGAGTTTGGACACGGTTATATGCAACAACAGCTTAGAGAAGAAGTTTTTAAAATGCAAGAGTGCTTACATTTCGGAACACCTGGAAAGCCTGTCTGCACATAATGTTCAATGGAGATGTATTTACTATTTTGAAGCACTGGTATATTTCACATTACTCTTAAAATTGACAGGAGAGGCAGAAAGGGAAAAGTGTGCAGTGATTTCTCCAGTATTTCTTCCTTTCCTCCCACTGGAGGAACACAGGCATACCCAAGTATCAATGCACTGTTCAGAAAAATGATAGCCTTTCATTCTCACACCAACCAAATATGTAATACACCTAAAAATATTCTTTATGGGTAAAAGTTTATGTTATCAAAGGTTATATTGCCTTAGAGTTACCAACATGCAAAGTGACTATTTTCAATAGTTCAATACATTTATCTCAATAAACAGTGACATTTCTTACATATTCCTCAGTTTTATAGAATGTCATAGTTAAGGTAAACCATAAAGACATGCAGTCTTTTAAATCAAGTACAACCCTTTGACATGATTTGGCCTACTTGAAACCCATTTCCCACTCTCACATAGTTGGCAAGAACTCTCCTTATACAGACGAAGTGCCTGCAGATACCCAGAGAGCACTACGAATCTTTTGTAAGTAATTTTGAAATGGTTACAGAGATTAAGGTTATAGAATGACCTTATTTTGCATACCAGTAAAAGTTATTGAATTCCTATCTCAAGTTTCATAGTAGACATATCTTACCATTGTACAATTCTTGAAACGTCTGAAATTCCTTTATGCTATTTCTGATTACTCTTTAAATAAGTTGACAAGCAAGAATTCTATCTAAACCACTGTAAAGAGACTGACAACCAGTACAATCTGAAGTCAGATAAAAGAGGATTTTTGATGGGCCTGAAACTTCTGAGCAAGGCAAAGGATAAATCTGTTTCTTGTAAGTTACTTTCTAAAGGAAAAATATCTGGAGTCTATTTCATCTAGGACCTGTCAAAATAATAGCTTGTTGATGTGAATTCAGAACATAAAAGTGTTCTATTAGCAATCAACAAGAAACAAGAGATACACCAATCTTTTCTAGTATTTGTTTTCTTATTCTAGTATAGTTTTCTTATCAGACATATTTGTTTTATTTCATGAGATTGTTCTAAATCCATAAAATTTACATACATATTGCTGCATTGTTAATTCCTAATACAAAACTATCCAGAAGAGTTTCCATTTTCTGCTTAGTAATGGAACTTCAGAGCCAAGAAATGTAAGGCAAGGATGGTAGGCAGTCCTCTGATTGCATTGGTACACTTACACAACATTGGTACACTTACACAAAATACTATTTGAGTAGCCCAGTTCCTATCATCAAAATAATGAGAAATTACAGAAATTGCAGACATTATATATTGTAACTATGAACTGGAAAGAGTAAACAACAGGTACTGACAGCATGATTAAGCTATTACAGAAGCAACCCAATTTATGTGGGGTTTTGGTTTTGTTTTTTGTTTTTTGTTTTTTAATTCCATCTTCAGATATCCAATTGTGGACTTTGTTCTCCAACACAAAGCTTTTTTTTCCCTAACTCTTTGTATGCTAATATGTAAGAAAAGAGAAAAGTGGTGCTCGAAGGAACACTTCTTTGCATTTGTAGGTTAAAAAGTTAGGTTTCTACTGCTTATATGAACACAAGCAAATATAAAATAGCCACTCAGATGTGAGTTTCCTAAGAAAATATAACTTGTCATACCTTCAAGATACATTTTGAAGGGACAAAGTTACAGTTAATAGTTATGTTTTTTTAAAGTAAAGGTTCTGTGAAAGAAGTTTCAGAAGAAAAAATATTATTCTCACTCAGCAAGACTTGTGAGAAAATATGCTTAGTTCTTTATCCAGGTGAAATTACATTGCTGTAATTTAAACTCAGGATTAGAAGAATCCTAGAATTACCAAAATCATGAGCTTCCCTTTACTTTCACAATGAAATTAATCAGAATTTAATCAGAATTTATTTTTACAGTGACACTAATCAGAGCAATTATTTTCATGCATTCAAGCACATTTTGGCTTCTTATGAAAATGCCAAAATCATACCTCCCTGTCTTATGATCAAAATCACTAATTGTCATCAAGTAAATCTAAGTTTCAGACTTGTTCAAATATTAAATTGCATTTGGACTATAAATCCAGTAAGAAAATTTTGAACAAGCTTACTTTATTTTCATACATCAATGAACATGTGTTCCCAATGAAATGAGAGCAAATTAGAAAGCAAATAGGTCACAAGTAAGAATAGTCAAAATAGATGGCTGTCTGCACTTAGTCTATATCTAGAGCTAAACTATAGCAGTTGCTCTATCACTACTCCCCAGTCGAGAAGGGGAACAGGAAAAGGAGAGGAGGCCCATGGGTTGAAGCAACAAAGATTTAATGAAACAGCACCAATACCACCAACAAAAACTTATAAAGTTATACTCAGCCCAATGAATGTGCAGTGGTCACAGTCAACAAGAAAGCAGTCCTTGGAAGCAAGGAAAAGCCAGAGGAAGACCAGGAAAAGAAAGAATCCCCTCATCCTCAGCCAACGTCCCCTTTTTATAGGGAACACGACGTTCATTGTATGGGATACATCTGTTAGCCAATTTGGGTCAACTGCCCTGGCTTTTGCCCCTCCCAGCCTAAGCACCTGCCCAGCCTGGAACTGCTAGCGGCCTGCACACCATGGCTGGCCTAAGATTCTATCTCAGCAAAACCTGGACAAAGACCTATACAATCTCTATAAAGGACCTAAATTGGAAAACATAACTACAAATAATAAGAACAAATAATACAATGACTGTTGTTCAGGCTTGAGTGTAAACTCTAAAACATAGTTAATATGAAAAAAGTAAGACTAGCTGGTTGAGTTCTGCGTAAGGCTGGGTTCAAAAAAGACAGGTAACATTTTTCTCCAGGTTTATCCTAACGAAATCTGGATCTAAAACACTGTGCATAATTTTGCTGGCTGTTGTTTGAGACTGGCATGTGACACCTAGTTTTAAGAAAATCTTAACAGAGAGTTTTATTTTGTTCATCACTTACTAATCTGTTCTCAGGTTAGTAATAAAATCTATATCAATTTTGGCTGACACACAGTGCTACAAACCAGACTGCTTTAAATCAGCTGATTTTGTGCACCTGTCTGCACCACTAGGTTTTTATGAACTTTTACTGGAAATTGTCCTTGTAAGTGATTAAGATTTCTATTTCTTACATAAAGCAATAATTTCATTAAGCTGGTAACACAATGCTGCATTACCTTGCTGAACAGTGAGTAATTACTAACAAAGAACAGTTCAAACTGGTGTAGTAAATAAGCTGAATTTTTACCTTCTACGTCCCAAATCCTTTTAAAAGTATGCGGGATTGCACATGTACACAAAGAATGGGATACACTCAATACACTTAAACCCAGATGTCTAAGGTCACCACCCTGCTAACATATGAAAACTGCCTCACAACTAGCAGTCCCCAAAGACATTTCCTGCTTTCAGACACAAACCTCAGCTCAGGAAAGTATTTAAGAACTTGACCAAATGTGGGAAAGTTCTGTTAGTATTCCATGAAAGCAAAAAAGACTTTTTACCACAGCTTTAAATCAAATATATTCAAGAAATTTCATGAATACACAAATGCTTAAAGTCCTTTTTTAGTACTGCAGTTAGAAGCAACTGGTTTAGTAAATGCATTTTCAGGAAGCTACTTATAATTTGGTCACTTGCTCAACACTGGAGTTGATTCAGACAGCTGCTTGTGCAGTGCTGGAAGCTGCATTTGTTCTTTTTAGTCTACTAACTGAACTGCAAATATTTTATCACATTGCTACCTTCTCTTAGCTCCCTCTTTGAGTGAGAATACTTAATTTTTAGAAGGAATTAAAAGTTTTGTTTCATCAATGAAAAAAAGGTTGGTTGTACTTTAAGTAGGAAAACTGAATCAGACTTCATCAAAGGCAACTGGGTATGAAAAACTGTAAAAAGAAATTTATGGGTTATTTTTGAAACTTTTGGTGAAGTGAATATCAAACCAAAAATATCATTTCAAATGAGTTCTGTCAACCATAGGTGCCATGAAGAAAATACATTACAAGAGAAAGTAAACCACTTAGTATAAACATACAAGGCTGATTACATGTCCAACAAATAAGGCCCTGTACTCTTTTGGAGGGATAACAAGAAGACTTTAAATTAATTTTACCACAGAGAATCACATTTAGAATCATAGAATGGTTTGGATTGAAAGGGACCCTAAAGATCATCCAGTTTCAACCCCCTGCCATGGGCAGGGACACCTCCCACTAGAGCAGGTCGCTCCCAGCCCCATCCAACCTGGCCTTTAACACCGCCAGGGAGGGGGCAGCCACAGCTGCTCTGGGCAACCTGCGCCAGTGTCTCACCAAACATTTCTTCCGTATACCCAATCTAAATTTACCTTCTTTCACTTTAAAACTGTTGTACATTTTCCTTTCTCTACAGGCCACGGCAAAAAGTCTTCTTCTGTCTTTCTTATAAGCCCCTTTTACATATTGAATGATAAGACTATGACAAATCATTTGAACATTTATTTTCTGAGACATAAAAATGAATGAATGAGGCAACAGGAAAAGGTATGTATGAAGGGAAACTCTTAAGATATTCTAATGATTCTAATTTTAAAAGCTGCCATCACATCTTGATGTATTACGAAAGTGTGCCTAGTTAGATAAATTATAGGCATGACACTTTGGAGATCAAGAAAGTACCTTAATTTATTAGATAGTGACTAAGTACAAGTACTATGGCTCAACACTGAAATGTGTTAATAAGTTCCGCTAACTGCATTCAGAGGCTGTGAAGAAGTATTGAACAGTAGGAGTTCTATTTTGTAGGTTATTCACAAAGATTTAGCATTTCTTTTAAGGACATTATGTGTGTGCCTAATTTCATGGGCCCATGGTGGCAAAATATACAGCAGTGACGCAAAAAGACCAGCAACAAGGAGTTCTGTACTGCTATGTATTTAGATTTTCTATAGGGAAGATGTTGAATGATCCTGTAATGCATTTCTGTTGCATGCAGCATTTAACATTAATGTTCAACTCCCATTCTGCCAGTATTAAATGTAACATATTTTGATAGAATAAAGAAAAATTAAATTTATTCTATCCTTAACTCAATTTATTCATTCTTAGTACTGGAGTTTAAAAGGAATTCTTTTGCTCTTCTGTGCAACTATAAATGAAGCAAATTTTTTAAAAAGTCTATTACTTGGGTTTACATCATACTATAAATCTCAAAATGACAATGTGCATCAGAAGGCAAAGAAGGTTCCCAGTCTGTGAATCTTTTCACCATAAACTGAACTTACCAAGCTGCTGGATTCTCTGTTTTTCCTCTCTGCTGAGACAGGCTGATTTCCTTGCACTGACATCACCTTGCATAAAACTGATGCTGAGACCCTGGCAAAACTTACCAGGTTCTCCCCCAAGTGGGAAGGACAGATATGGTTGGTCGCATAGCTTTATGTAACAATAATATTTACCACAATGCCTTCATTGGTGATGCAGGAAAGCACATCAGTAGGCTGCATTCTAACCTGGAACACAAACTGCCTTCCCTTGCTGTAAGAAAGCAGAGAGCTTTCCAACTGCTTTCCTGTGTGAAGCAGGCTAATTTCCATTAAGTAGAGAAATAAGTCATGAAGAAATCTGAAATGGAAGATGCAGAATTGCTTGGCAGAGGATTTTCAAGAAAGGCATATTCCAGACACAGTGCAATACAACAGAAAAAACTTCTAATATAACTGAATAATTATGACTACAGAACACATGAACTACACTGCAACCTAAAAACTGAGATTATGTCTGATTGTGAAACCCAAGTCACAATGTCTCAGGAAATTTAAATCTGGATTTGAGGAGCTATGTGAGCAAGTTAGATACCTACTAAATTAAGGCACCTTGGATTACTATGCCTTTCTGTAAATCACTATTTACAGTCTATCTTACTTGAATACTTCTACTTTGGCTGTGAGAAATATGCACTGTAGTCTACACATACCAAATCAAGTAATTTCTTTTATATCTATACAATTTCAAAACTGAAAAAAGAGATAGATTTAATCCACTTTATAATCTTTTTAATAATGACATATTTAATTAAAATACCTGTTGACAGCTCATAACAGGAATTTAACAAATCAAAAATATAGTGCAAGAGTCCCACTGCAATGTACTATTCAAATGAATTGTTTCATCATACCACGGGCATTTTAGTGAGACAATTCCATTCCAGGAAATATGGCGCTATAGCCTTTCATAAACAGAATGTTTACTGGCAGTCTTAAATTTCTTCGATTGCCTGCAGTGATACACCCACAGAGCAGTTAACCCTGACAGGAAATGCATATGATGTGCTAGTACATAAAAAGCTTTTGCAATCCATGATCTGGCTGCGCCATCTTTGTAACAGCCTAGGGCAGCCACAGACAATTTTTTCACATACTCTACTGAAGACTGAGAAGGTGGTGGATTCTGCTCCCACTTTCAGTCCACAAAACCAGAACTGGATAGTTTTGCTTCCTGCAAAAGCAGTGGGATAACAGTGAGAATCGTCCCCCTGCCTGCCTCAGACCTCAAAAAGGAATTCTGTCTCAGCAGCTCAGTGCGCTCAGTGAGAAGCCTGGCACAAAGACAAAGCACTGGGATTATTCTGGCAAAAATCACTCAAGTAGTGTGAGATTTAGTTCTCAAAAAACATACAGAATGTCAGATTATAGGGAGCTGTTGTTGCTTGTAAGCACTTCCCAGATCGTTTGAGTTATAGCCACACACCTGTACTAAAAGCCTACAATAATATTTCTTTTTGCCTTCTGAGATTTCCACTGAAGAGGATTAAAACTGCAATTACTCTCACCTATATAAAACCAGGTTAGAATCCAAAATCTGTACCATCTGCCAATACAGATTTTTTTACCTTTCTAATTAACAGTAATTGTATCTAATTAAATAGCAATATATTTTCAATGTGAAAAGGAACTGTTCATAGGTAGCCAGTAACAAATAAGTGATAACATTGTAATACCAACCCCAAAATTTATTAATATTTTTCCACATGCATTCAGCAAGTATTTTTTGCACTTAAGATTTCTCCTTCTGTGCCCTGATCACAAACAATCCTTTGTAAATACTTGATATCCATACCTAGAGTTGAATCATATAGAAGTTTGGACAGTTTTTGTTACATCTTGTCTCAAGATCTGGTGGTGGTATTTCCACTTACAGATTGGATCACACTAAGATTTTTGCATAAGAGGAAGCTTTGCAGAGCTCTACTTCTTTCTAAGGAGAGAAAGTAACTTAAGAAAGGCAGAAGATGTTCAGAAACATTTACAAGGATGGTTGTGTACAATTTCTACTCTCTCTTCTGAATGAAGCATACTTTGCCTGAAACAGCATTCCAAGGAAAATCAGGACTGCAAATTGGGGATTTCTTTCATCCTATCTGCCAAGAGTAATTCTGTGAACAGAGCATCATTTTCTGTTTAATTTAAGCCCCCTTTCTCTTAGATATTTGGTGAAGACTGTGGTAACCCTATTTCAGTGCTCTGTGCAGTCACACAGAGAAAATTGTCAACATATGAAACCAAAAAATAAAACCAGGCAGGTCCACTTTTTGCATGCTTAGTAAACAAATCTCCTTAACAATACTTACTACTAGTCAATAATAATATGTGGAAAATTATGAAGCCTGGAAATAGAAGGATTTGAAATTAATATATACTTGAATACATGAAAATACACGTTCCTGGGGAAAAAAAAAGCAAGCTAATATCTTAATTTTTATGACCTGTGTGTGGATCATATTTGCATACATTTATTACTTATTACAGCATTTATGTAAAATATTTCTCTGATTTCTGAGAACAAATGTAGTAAGTGACTTCAAAGTCAATGCACAAATCCAGCTAGTGCAAAGAATCTAACAGAAAGGACACAGGTGGTGAAAAGGATTCATACATATTCAATGTATCTATCAAATCTTGATAATGCTCAGAACCAAATTGATCCAAATCACTTCGGCACAGTAGGAGTTCAGTATTACATAGCTTATGTTCTTTTACCTGCTTTTCAGGTTAGCAAGGTCTGATACATTCTTAATACTGAGTTTGACATTCCCCTGCAGAAATCTCTTTAGACATGGAAACTACACTCTGAATCCAGCACTGATACAACAGGAGATTCTTGTCCTGTGGCCATTATTGACATATCTATAGTCTTTTTCAGTCTTGCAACAAGAGCTGTTTTCAAATTTTCTTCACAAAATTAATTTCCTAGTAAATCTAAAAGTGCCGCTCTATTACTGCCAGAAATATCCAGTCTGTATTGAGGCCACTCTTGTCATTGCAGGCAAAGAAATTAGCAGTTCCAGAGATGCACAAGAAAAAAGAGGGAAAGCATCCCTCTTTGCATCTGTGTATAGTGGTTATACATTTAATTTACAGTTACATTAAACTTAACTCCATTACCTAATGGGGATTTCCCCCACCACACTCGCTCTGCTATTCAAGGAAACAGAAAGAGAATTGTGTGAATTTGGATTCAGAGCAAATTATGGCAAAAACTCAACAATATCACCTAGAGAAAGAAATGCCATTTCCAGAAATAAGACTATGATTGCGATTTTTCAGAAATATTTTTTAAGATTGCATATGTAAGTCACAATACTTTCAAACAGAGTAAGGAAAATACACAAAGCCAGACACTGCCCTGAACACCGATCTGAATTAATTGAGTACACGCTTGCTTGCGACTGCCCTTAATTTCTATACAAATAACACATTTTATATTGGATGGCTCCAGTTCAAATTCAATATTGCAGTAAAAACAAAACAAAACAAAAGGCTGTCCAATCCTATTTGCATGAGACTACAAGCTAAGACTCTTTCAAAAATAAATGCATGGCAAAGACTCTTCTATTTTTATTTCACATAGTATTCAGGAAGGCCAGATTCTGACCTGGATTGCATAAGTCAGGCAGTACTCTATCGTTTTGTATATGCTACAGGAACAATTTCTACCCACCCTCTCCCCGAAAATAGCCAAAGATAGACCAGCAAGAGACAGAAAATGGCTGATATATTTGATATGCCTTAGTCAGTTAGGCTAGACCATCTCCCAAAGGTGACAACTGCAACTCTCAACAAAATTTTAGCAGAAAGACAAGACAGAAACTTTGACAACATAAGAATGGCCAACAAACATTAGCTCCAATAAAAAGGAAGTATCCACTTAAATGCAAGGTTAGAACCAGCATCTGCTAGTTTTACAAGTTAGATCTTTTCCTGCAATTATGCAACACATAAAAAAAAAGAAACACTAGTTTTGGTAGCAGCTTCATTTCCACTTTGTGTGAGGTAGCCTAGATTGTCCTGATATGAATGACAGCCAGAACAATCTGGACAACTTTTTCTCTTTTTTAAGTAGTCACTACAAAACAGTGGATTCAGGATCTAAATCTGGAATGCATTTGTTGTCTTGCAGTTGACCTGAATGAAATACAGCCAGTAGGCTTGGCTTAATTTTCAGTAAAGAATTGAAATAGACATTCCCTTCAGACATGTACCCTATCAAGCATTAATTTTGGACTTAGGTCATAATGTTATCAATCCTACAAGATTTAGAAAGATTTCCTCTGAAGTTCTTAAAGTAGATATTTCAGCCACTGTACAATTGTTCAACATACATTGTACAAACACACACAATTAGACAGCTACTAAAGCACATTCCCTAAACTCATCTACAGCATGTATCTTATGAAAATAAAACTTCTTTTCACTACAAATCCATAAAAGCACATAAATCTTTCACTATTACTGGTTTTCAAATGATGATGTCATTTTCTTATATGCTGGTCTTCTAATTGGTCAATTATCTATATCAATTAGATGACTTTTTAAAAAAAGTATTCGAACCACATTTCTACACTATCTACATAGGAAACTAGATTATACAAATACTGCCCATCTGTCAGATGGAAATATTAAATAAGAATGTTTTTTAATTTAATGTCTCTCATGTACTGTCTAAAGAAACTGAGCCCATGAATCGGTATTAATTTAAATCCTTATAAATTTTCCATTGCAAGTTTTCGTAGAAGAGTAGTCAAACAACGGAAGACCTAGACAAATGGAGTCAAAATTACAAATTTTTAATTTTAAAAAAATCATGTGTTTTATTTTTAAGAATCAGCACAGACTATGTGAACTGCCATTTGGAATTTTATTTATCAATGACAGAGGATTTAGGCTTTTATAGGACGAACATTCTCTTGATTGGTCAAAATTTTATACATTTTGTATATTCTAACACATATCAGGAGGCTAAAGGCTACAGATTTTCTAATCCCAAACAAGCAAGAGAGTAAAATCACATGATCTTTATTTCCATCAAAGAAGCAGATTTGGGTCAAAATCTATGACTTTCTAAAAATTCAGCTTAAATGCACAGGCTATTAAGATAGGAAAAACAGATACAAAAAAGTCTTGCAGGCAGAATGTAGGAAGAAATCTCTGCTTCCATGAGACAGTTAAGCTCAGCTGACAAGAGGTAACAGAAGTAATGCTACTGCAGCACTAATGGTCTATACAATGGGGGGATCACAGAGGGAAATGATCCATATACATAAACTACCTACAAAGCTTGAAACACTAAAAAAAGTATGTATATGGTCCCCAGAAATGTGAAACATAAATATTTCCTTACTAAACAATGTGTATGTGACATAAAATTCAATTAATGCATTACCATTAGACAACAAAATATTTTTCTGGGCTATGACAGAAGCTGGAAAACTGTCACATGTCAGGTTTGCTAGTAACAATGTTGATTCAGTATTTCTCCAACACAGTTCTTTGTCTCTCACAAGGGATAGTAAAGTACTGTGTAACACTTTTATTCCTGACAATTTTTCTTGCAGGTGCATATAGTCAATCTATTTGCCATTTCTTCTGTTGCGCTTCCAAAAGAATACACCTTTATTGGACCTAAAAGCAAGTGACATATTTCCCCCTAACTGAACAGTATCAGACACTTTCTTCATAAATAAGTTATTTTAGAAATGTTTCCGGATGTGATAAACTGGAAAAGGCTATGTAATCTACGGCAAGCTAAGAACTATAGTCTCCAGGAGTTTTCCATGAGGAAGAATTTGGGACCTGTATATTTTCATATCAAATGAAAATGTATGTTTTCTGTTATACAGGCAGAAGCAAGATGCATAAAGGGATACAAAAGTTACAGCAGAGGTGAGATATTTCCAGAAACAATCCAAAAGAGTAAACACCAATAAAAACGAAAATGCCTTCCTGCCCACTGTTAGAAAACATACTGATTTTCTAACCAATTCCATCTAAGTTTATGTAATTTAATACAATAGATACTGTATTCCCTGAATACACTTCCTGGAATATACTGAACACAATAGATACTCATTCCAAATCCCAAGATAATGAAAACATTTTCTGCAAATAAAGATGTATTTTACAACTTGGTAAAACTCGACATGGGACAAGCCATTCAAGTTCACTGCTAGTGTATCATTAGCTTTTTGAGTGTAATGACAACATTACAGCACCAGACCCTCAGCTGGTATAAACAAAGGACAACACTGTACAGTCATAAAATATTAAGCTACAGTGTGCAAAAATAAAGATGTCACCAGATGGACTTAAAAGCAGTACTATAACTGCTGTAATTAACTCTAAATATTAAGGTAAAAAATATAGTTTATCAGTCCATATTGTTAAAAACTCAAATCCACTTTTTCTACTACTGCTGTTCCCCAGAATACACTACTAGTTGCCCTGTGAATGCATTGCAAAACAAGATTTCCTAGGTATACTTTACAGCTAATTCTTTACTGAACAGAAAACCAAATTCTGAAAACAAAGCCATCTGTCCCAAAATATTTTTAGAGAATAAGTATTGTGCTAAAAATTAACAATTAAACTTCTCGCTTCATTTGCCAAACATCTCTATATGTAAAACGCGCTCTAAAACACTGTTACTGTTGGTTAGATTGAATCAAACCAGTAAAAAGATAACCTAGCATTCTTTGATCTGAAATATGCAGAACTATAAAATGTTTGGACATGATAAAAATTTGACATCATGGGTAAGCTTCACATCTTTTATTCTTTTTCATAAAGAAGTGTCAGACAACTATATAAAAATAATAGATCAAATAAACATAGACACTGTTGTACACAGAGCATAAAACCCTAAAAAAACACTGAATAATTCAAGGGAACTCCTGCAACACTTGTAATTTACAACACTTTCTATTTTTCATAAAGCAATACTTTCTTAATTTTCATCTTTTTTCTATGGTGCCTCAGGAAAAAGAAAGGCAAAGATTGAAACTATAACTACAAATATTAAAGTGTTTGTTTTTAGTATCAGTGTAGAAAATACGCCATTACTCTCAGATGGTAATGTAATATGCAAACAATATTTGTCCCAGATCACCACAGTACACAAAATTTTCAGGGACTACAGTATTTTTCTCTCCTGCTATTTGCAAGATTACTTTGCAAAAAAAATGACAATTTTTGAATACCTTCACAATAGAAGATATTTTTCTTTTCTGAAACAACAATCACCCACAGATTAAGTATTTTCTTCTGTTTGAGGGTAAGTGCTCAGATTTTCAACAATGCAATTAGCCTAAGTGAAGCAGGCTGTATTAATTCTGATCTCTGCATTGCACTGCATGACATTCGTCATACGGAAACCAAAGTTCTAGTCTCAGTTTTACCTCTGATTTGCTCCTTGCATCTGCTGTGTCACTTTAAAACACAATTTTCTTCCATATCTTGCCTTCTAATTTATATTCCTATACCCCAACAGTTTATGTGCTGAGGAAAGAATAGCTCACCAGGAAAAACACAGACACTCAGATGATGACTAAATATATAATTGGGAGTTATAACATACAACATGACTTGGAGAAGCAAAGATCACATCCGCCTTTTACTTTTATCTCCTACACCTATGTTTTGGCCATCATATACTTGGACTACTGTTTGCTCGTTCTTAAGATTTTTTCCCAAACTTCTCAATTTGAGAAGTAGCATCCTAAAATGTTTTCCTGCCAAACCCTTGAAAACAATTTCCTTCTCTCTACCCCTTCTATAAACACTGACACCATACTACTACCGCTTCCCTTTCTCTCCCAGGCAGTTTCTGAAATCTGTATTGCTCTTTCATTGTCACAGCACCAGGAGTTTTGGTAGCACATGTTGCAAGGACCAGATGCACTTTGTGGAGAAAATGTATATGTTGTTGTTACTCATATAACCGTTACAGCTAGCTTATTCATGGGAATAATTTGACTGTTTCAAAAGCCACCATTTGACCAGCCCTCTTGACTATCATTTCTTTAGACATTCCTAACTAATTGAATTGTCTTGGGTTTACGTATTTACTCTCCATTGTTATAGAGTTCAATACTTCAGGTACAATTTCCATCTTGGCCACAACATATGCAAAATGAATGCTTTTCTTGTTTTTTCTCACTAAATTTTCCTTTCCAGAAATTCTAATTATAGAGTACCAACCTACTGCTAAATCTACTGTCTCAGTTTTAATGAAGTGAGGTGTTTGAGGAAGAGATGGTTGTATTTTCTTAGGGGACATCACTATTGTTTTCTGATTTAAGAGTACTGACACAATTTAAATCACCTATTTGCTGCTACAGTTTTGTCAGCCTCATATTTAAAATATCATTAATTCCTTTAGCAACTGAACTCATAACAAACCGAAAGGAGTAAATTAAATGAATATATATATTTTATATGCATTAGTGGTATATGAGTCACCTTGATCTCCTTTGGGATGGAACTCTAATTAACACTGGAACATATTTTGTCTATAAAAATTTCTGTTGATTGCCCAAGAGGTAAGAGGAACTCATTTTGCCAGATGATGTTAAGTTTTATGGGTTAAGGTGGAGAGTTACCAGGAGCAAGCTGTGTGTTTTCTGCTCAGGGCACTTTTTAAGCAACTCAGTATTTTAAGAATCATGACATTCATATCTGATGTAAGAAAAATTAACAAAAACAAAGAGAAATGACAAATCATTATGTGTTAAAAAATTAGAACTGAGAAAAGAACTATATTAATACTCTGACAAACACTTATGTGTATATTACATGTAATAAGTTCAGGTAATTAGAATTACAGCAAAGAAATTAAGTTATTGAAATGAGCTGACTGTAAAGGGTAAAGAAAGCTGTTGTTAAAGCAATGGCATGGCCTTTGCAACTCTAGAGATCTGCTAACGGTTCTTGGTAAGATTATTTGCAAATTGAAAGAATATTAAAATCGCTTCTATATGATGGCCTGGACACATAGTTACTAGCATTTTGATTTTATATCTCTTTTCATAAGCTTTAATATGTAACAACTGCCAAAAATTCCTTCAAGATGAAATTTAGCTTGGAACACGGAAGTTTGCATAAAGCAATCTTGTGCCTTTAAAGAAAAAAACTCATCAATGAAAATGTTTTAGACCTTCTTTGGATTAGAAATTCAGAAAATATTTCCCACCTAAAACCCCCGATTTTGGAGTCAATGCAAAAAAATTACTGCTTTTCAACATATTAAAATACACCATGAGTTAGCAAAGTAACTGTATCATTCTAGAACCACTTCATTACTCATCCTGAAGTGCAGCATACACAGAATACCCATATTTTTGGTAAACTACCAAGAGAAGCAAATAGTGGAACTGCAGATCTTCAAAACAAATCACACTTAACCAAAAATACACACCATAAGTGGAAGACTCAACTGAAGCTTCTTTTTCTCTTTCTTTCCAATTTACCTCCTTTATCAAAGGAAACACCAAAACCTTCTTTGACGGAATGTTAAGACTTGAGGCCTTTCAAGCTATTTTCACTCCTTTCTACTATTTGTAAGGATAAAATTAAATGTCATAAATCCAAAAGATAAGATTAACGTTTGCATCCTCACTTCTCTCAAAAAAGAAAGGTATCATTAACAATACCAGTTTCTCCAAAGGATCTCCATTTTTTCTGAAAGAGATATATTTTATGTAACATAAAAACTTAATTCCTATGAAGCACCATAATAGGAGTTTCAAAAACATCCTTAGGTACTGAAAGCAGTCACTGGATCAATTTAAATGCCCAAATCCAGAATCATAGTAAGAAAAAACCTGCTAGTATCTTATATCCCAAACTAAGTTACTGCTTGTGGAAAGGGTGCTAGATTAGAGTGCCAGTTCCTCTGTAACTGCCAGCTATCCTTGTTCTTCTGCCCCGGTAAGGGACAGGAATAACTTAAGAGAAATTAAAGCTGGAGGAACCTTCTCTAGTCTTGATGGTTCACATACTATTAGTGTAGGTAACCAAACTTACTCCCAGAGACTGCTTTTAATAGCTGTAGACACTTCCATCTGAACTGTAACTGTTCCTAGAACTGAGCAGTACAGTTCAGTAAAGCATTTTCGCATGTCCTCCATGTTATAGCTGTGTTGTTTGTTTTTTTTTTTAATTTAGTACTTCCCATCAAATTCTAAATTTTTTTATCAGTTGATACACATTGAGCCACAGAAAGTATGCAGAACAACAAAGACAGACTTATAAGACCTCTGAAACACATTAAAAAGCCTGATAAACGAAAAATGCTCCATATCCTCAGTGAAATCAGTTTTAGACATTATTTAATTTCACTGCTATCAGATTGGATTTGCGCTGGAACATCCCCCTCAGCATGCAATTACTATGTTTGTTGGATTTTCAGTTATTTTTCAAAAGTCTGCCAAAGAACTATTAGCGTTTCACATGTCAGTGACACTTGGCATCCACAGTGACTCCGCAAAATTTAATGGCAGCAAGGGAATTGTTATTGTCTATTGCTTCACTGGTCCATGAAGTGAGGAGTTCCTAAGCAAGTCTTGGCACAGTGCAGCAAAGCAGCTGTTAGGCCCTATTGTTGTCAAGAACATGCATTTTGACAACTACTAATCATGTATTTACTCTGAACAGTGAATAATCTTATACATCTACTATTCTCAGAATGTATTTACCCAACAAGTAATGGCAGCTGTAAATGAGTTTCTTACATCCTAGCAAGAAAACACAAACAATAATTAATTAGTTTATTGTTATTTAACCACAATTTATTTATTTATTTACCCAAGCAATTCATCTGATGCATCAAGTACATAACGGCAGGTAGCTTTTTGTGGCATTTATTGGGAACCTCAGTTGTCTTTAAGGTGAGAGGTCTGAATTTGTCCTGAATTGGGAATGATTTCAAAGATAGAAAAATGGATGGTGTAAGTAAAAAAAAAATGCTTCAACAGTTGAACAGGTTCAATTTAGTGGTTATCTATTCTCTGTTAAAACAAAACAAAACAAAACAAAACAGAGTTGCTAAGCTGTCTAAATTGCACAATGTTATTTAGGCTTGTCATGACAGGCAATAAATGCAAGCCATTCTCTGGGAAACTAAAAAGTCTTTGTGTAGTGACAGTATGACGGCAGATGAAACTACATTGTGATCTATATAGGCAAAGACAGAAAATAAAGAGTCATTTAACTTTTGCGGATTCTTTGGACTATAAGGACAATGGTTCAGGAAAACGGGAATGGCTGTCATATACAAATCAGAGTTTAGGATCAATTGCATGAGAACTGATACAGGTTATAGGGAAGGTTACATATGGAGGATACATGACAATGGTAAATCTGGGCACCATGTTGCCGTGTTGGTCAAACTCTTGATGCACGCATTACATTTCAGAATAACACAGTTCTTCCTTCTTAATTTTTCCCTCTTTAATTGTAAAGCAGCTGATCTTGCCAAAGATTTGTAAGCTCTAAGGTGTTTCTGAAGTTGTAAAACACATAAGTATTCCAGAACTAATAATTTTACATAAGGGATACTCAGTACAGAAGCTGGTGTAGGTCAAAACCTGAGACAGGTTTAATCTACAATGCATTACCCAATTTACACTTAGGAACTCTTATCTAGGATAAGTGTCTGAATAATGAATTGGACCTATATGACTATATCAGTTTATACTCACAAGTTATTCACTACTCAGAAATGTTTCCTGTGTCAACTAGGCAGTGGCTAGACAAACAGTGATCAATTTACTAAAAATACCTATTCCAGGGACAACCAAATATTAGATCATTCAAAATGCATAAAAGTATTACAAAGACTATTATAATTGAATAAATAATCTGTATGTCTTTTTTGTTTCACTTCAGAAATACTGCAATAATTTCTTACTACTACAAGACTGCTGAACACATAGCACAATTTTTTTTCCTATTTGCTTCTCCCTGAAGTAAACTAAATCATAATGAATGATAAACAGATGAGAAAGGAGTCCTACATTTACAGTTATTTCAAAAAGATAATAATTAAAAACTGTATTCCTCTGCACCACAATAACTCTCTTGAAGCAAATCCGTCAGCAAACAGAAGTACATCATATCACAGAGTCTGGAGACCATGCCCACTTTCCCTCTGACCTGAGAACACAGGTTTGAAATACTTTATACATGAGATAAACAACAACCAATTTGACTGGAAAAGACTGTGAGAATTACTTTAGCTGGCAAGAACACTGTCAGTTTTCAACTGTGTATAAAGACCTCGAGAGCATGCTCCCACCAAGAGATCTGTTGCTGGGACTCAGGACCAACTTAGCAACTGTGTGGCTGCAGGCTGCCTCCTTCCCCCTTGGAGAGGAGCTCCCAGGCAGCACTGCTGGGGGACAGGGCTGAGGCCCTGCTCAGGGGAGGTGCTTTCAGCTGAGGCTCTTCCCTTTGGCCCCACCTAAGCTACAGCCTTATATCGGGCCATGGACCCGGTTAATCCATATCCCAACCCGCAGGCTGATGTCCTGCCCTGACCTGAGCCCTGTCCCATCACTATGGACATGGCTCGCAGTGACGGGGCTGTTTCACTTTGGTCAGGGTCACCAGGCTCCTGATCCTCTTTCCTGACTTGGCCTCAGCCCTGCCCCTTCCTCACAGGGCTGCCTGACAGCTGGGGGGATGCCCCTAGCTTTCCCCTGCTAGCTTGTCCTTTTACCTTGGTGGGAGGCAGTGGGACGGGCCCATCCCTGCCAGTCTCTGTGGTGATTCCAGGTAGCTCCCAGCCCCCATGGAGCAACAACCCTCTCTGCGCTATGCTGATGAGGAACTGTAGTTACTTTTAAAAAGCAACTCATGAAAGCAATAGAAGATTTTTAAAAATGTCAACTATATTTCTGCTCCGAACAAATTTTGCATTTTGTTTGGTTTACAGATCCTTCTGTATTGTTCCTCACTGTGAGCAAAAATGTAAACATTTAAAGTTTTCTTGAGAAAAGCTGATGCAATCTCACTATTTTCTGAAGTGCAAAATCTTTTGTCTAACGGTGAGAAGATTTTTCACTGGCTTGTGACTAGATCATTCCCAAATAGCACTGCTGCAGATGAACCAGGATATATCATCGGATGGACATTAATCTTGAACAGGTTACCTATTGCTTGAATAACAATTATTTCTTTCTGCTACACAAACCTACTTTTATAGAAAAAGCAAGGTTCAGCGATGGTTTCTATGAATGACCACACATAATCACCAAAAAAAAAATGTAACTACACTGATGACAGTAATACGGCATGGATGATCATTAATTATTCAATTAATTAATTAGAAGTGCACAGGATACAGTCTTAATGTTAATTTAAATCCCAAATAGAGCATAAGGACATGCAGGCCATATAATCAACCACACAGAAAACCACAGGTAAATTCTTGGCAGGAAAAGCATGTAAGTACTTAGTTGGGATTACTGGTCTAGCAGCAGGACTGCTGATAGCAAAAGTGGGATAAGTTATTTTAACAAGCTATTAGTATGAATTATTCCTTATTATACTATAGCTAAATGAGAGAAGTAATGAGGTACAAAACTTAACTGCCTTAGGATACGCCTGGAGAGATATGAGTTAAAGGGAAGAGGAAAAGAATCTTTGGGCAGCTAAGCATACTTAAAAATCAAAAGACACAAAATACCACAATCCTTGACTGGCCTGGGAACACAAACAAATATCATACTAAAACACAGAATACAAGAAGACACTAGAACAACAAGAATACATATAAAACACACAATACTGATAGTAATGAATAACTTCAAAATCTACTATTTAAAAATGTTGTAGTGTAGCATCAAAATAATTGATTTTGCTTATTTTTAGCCCCAAATCTTTTCTGTTTTCAGAAACTTCTGTCTTTAGCTGCAACACTGCCCTCACCCATAATCTAAACAGAGATGTACTTAAACTTCTTTTGGGGCTAACAAAAACATTCAAGGTCTATTATTTTGAAAAGATTATAATGATTTTTGTTGAAATTCTTGATTTAACTTGTCATCAAAACATTTGGATTTGCACCTCACTACTTTATTTTATTTTCCATTGTAATACCCACAGACTCAGGAGCAGACTTATATTGTGATGGTAAGCTGTATGGATTCAGAATACTTCCTTTTTGTCTTAAACCTTTCTGTGAAGCTTATTGTTATTCTTTCTCCTTCTCCTGCTTCTCCAACTTCCAGTTAAAGGCTGTAACAACTAGATTTTATTGAATTGTAAGTTTGTTAATTGAATAGATATATAGACAGTTGAAAGCACCAGGATTCTCTACAGGTTCTTGTTTATCAGTTTCTAGATCTTGGTTAACAGCTTCCTACCATTCTAAATATACAACTATTTATTTAAGTATTTATGTACAATGTTTGTTTACCATGGCAACTGCTATATCAACTTGACATACACCGAAGTAATTTTATTCAGATACATTTACCTCTTTGTTAGAAGTCATCCATATTTTATGGTATTTAAAGAGAAATAACAACAAATTGTTGATATATGTTTCAACTTATTTTATGTGTAAAGGTACTCCTCAATTTTCTAGTATAATGTATGTGACTAAAGGTATTTGCCAAACACAGAATTGGTCAAACAGCCTATTAAATCAGTTGGGGGAATAAATCATGGCAACACAACTTCAGAAACACAAAGGATAATTGGTGATCTCTCTCTGCTTGCCTTGTTACACTAAATTCAGAAAATGAATGGAATTCATGGAACAGATCCTCCTAGAAGCTATGCTAAGGCACATGGAGGACAGGGAGGTGATTAGAGACAGCCAGCACGGCTTCACCAAGCGCAAGTCCTGCCTGATCAACCTGGTGGCCTTCTATGATGGAACAGACAAGGGAAGAACTACGGATGTCATCTATCTGGGCTTCTGTGAGACCTCTGACACAGTCCCCCACAACATCCTGCTATCTGAACTGAGTACATGGATTTCATGGGTGGACTATTCAGTGGGTGAGGAACTGATTGGATGGTCGCATCCAGAGGGTAGTGGTCAATGGCTAGATATCCAGAAGGAGATCGGTAAAAAGTGGCATCCCTCAGGGGTCCATACTGGGAACAGTGTTATTGAATATCTTCATTAATGATATTGACAACCGCACTAAGTGCACCCTCAGCAAGTCTGCAGATGACACCAAGCTGAGTGGTGCCGTCGACACGCCTGAGGAACAGGATGCCATCCAGAGGGACCTGGACAAGCTCAAGAAGTGGGCCTGTGTGAACCTCATGAGGTTCAGCAAAGCCAAGTGCAAGGTCCTGCACCTGGGTCAGGGCAATCCCCAGTATCAGTAATGGCTGGGGGAATTAAGGGGTTGAGAGCAGCCCTGCTGAGAAGGACTTGGAAGTACTGGTGGATCAAAAGTGGACATGAGCCGGCCATGTGCTCTCACAGCCCAGAATGCCAACCATATCCTGGGTCCATCAAAAGAAATGTGGCCAGCAGGTCGAGGGAGGTGATTCTTTTCCTCTAATCCGCTTTGGTGAGACCCCTCCTGCAGTGCCGTGTCCGGCTCTGTGGTCCTCAGCACAGAAAAGACACGGACCTGACGGATTGAGTCCACAGGAGGGCCATGAAGATGATGAGGGGGGAGCATCTCTCCTATGAGGAAAGGCTGAGAGAGTTTGGGTTGCTCAGCCTGCAGAAGTGAAGACTCCGAGGAAACCTTATAGTGGCCTTCCAGTACTTAAAGGGGGCCTATAAGAAAGATAGGGCAATCTTTTCAGCATGCCCTGTTGTGATAGGACACGGAGTAATGGTTTTAAACTAAAGAAGGGTAGATTTAGACTGGACATAAGGAAGAAATTTTTTATTATGGTGGTGAAACACTGGCACAGGTTGGCCAGAGGTGGTGGAAGCCCCATACCTGGAAACATTCAAGGTCAGGTTGGACAGGGCTCTGAGCAACCTGATCCAGATAAAGTTGGCCCTGCTCACTGCAGAAGGGTTGGACTAGATGGCCTTTAAGGGTCCCTTCCAGCCCAAACAATTCTATGATTCTATACAACCCTAGAACTGCCAAAATTAAGGCAGACCCCAAAGGGAGTTTGCAGGGTTAAAGAGAATAATAACTACAGCATGACTGGAAAGGAAACTGGATATAATAGGATAGGTAATTACAGAAGGCAAGAAATAATTCAAGGCTGCAACATCATGAGAGTACAGTACCAGGAGAGATTAGAGGGAGAAGGAAATAAGACTGGTCATGAAGTATTGTATACACTGTTGAGTTTCCAAAAGGGAATAATTCACCCATGTGATTCAACTCCCTCATCACAACCAGAAACTGCCCTGAGTTAAACCAGAGGAAAAAATTAGGAGATACTGTAAATTCTATGGTATCTTCTGTACCAGCAGCCCATGAACCAGTCCATCCTGCAGTAAATGAGTAATACTTAATAATGATAAAAGTCATAATTAATATTAAACTCTTAGCGAAGTTTTATTATCTTCAAGTCCCATTAAGTAATTAACCAATTCATTAAGATTGCTAGCGTAAAAGCAAGCAATAAAGTTAGAGACACACCCTGCAGGTCCAACATTTATTAATCTATTTCAACAGTAAAAAAATTTAACATTTCTTTCGTAATATAATAATGATCTAGTCTTACAGGTATGCAAAACAAATTTGAAGAATGCATTTTTTTTTAAGTTCTTGTCTTTTCAGAAGTTGTACAATTGCAGCTGGGAAAGACTGCACAGAGATATGTATATGCTTGTTTAAGCTAAAAGTCTACCCTGCAAATTCTACCAAACAATGGTAAAACCATAAATTTTGTAACAACAAAGAACATCGATCTATTATATACACAGTTCCAGTAAAACTGATCAACTTTTTTAATTCAGTGGACCAAATCCTGCAGTTACGCAGTTACAAAACCAGAGTAATTATGTAGTTACTGAGAGGCCTTGAGTAAGAAGGAAAGCAACAAAACAGCTGCAAAGTATACGCATGTCCTAAGTGAAACAGAAACTAGTTTCCAATGCCTAACATTTCATGTCAATATTCTCTTTTGTGTTCTTAAATTGCCTCTCCTTTTTAGGGGAAGCCAAATGGGTCACAGTTTTCCCAGTAAAATAGGTGGATATATTATTGATATTATTTGCTTTCAGGCAGTTGGCCAGTGGAAAAGAAAACCAAGTACCTTTCCTGGGGAGACCAAAATGTATGCGAGGTTCAGAGTTTATGTAGACTTGTTTTGCACGGTAGTAAATTACAATTATTCTAGTGAGGGATACTTCCATTTTCTACTTTAGACTGTCTGAAAACATTTTCACATTTTTTGATTGGCAAGAAAGAACACTTTAGATGAGACTTGAGAATTTTCACTTCCATTTTATTACACATAAGTTCCAAATGCAACTTTTGCTTTCATTTTATGTCTTGATTTATGATCACAGTAAAAAACTAAGAGCTGTACTTTCTCTTATATTACCTTTTATTTTGTGTTTTCAAGGTCACAACCTTCTCTTCTTCATGCTAATGAAATGCAGAACTGTCTTAACTGAGTACAGCAGGCTGAATAAAACTAGTACTGCTGAAAAAGAGGAAGAAGTAAACATACCTTCTTCTACCCACAGCAAAATTTGATGAAGTCTTTTCTAAAAGTTACACCCTTATTTCCTCCTTTCATTTATGAGTTTCCCAAACTTAAGATATTAACAAAACTTCGCCTTACTTGTGACTTGCTTCTTTGCCTGAGAACCCCATCTCTTGAGAGACACAGTGCTTGTAGCACGCAGTATTTTAAGAACGTGTTTCTAATTAAGTGAACAGGTGGCTTGAGCCAGCAGGAACTACTGAGCAAACAAACCCAGTGAGAGCTGGGACTAGTTGTAGCAGATGGTGTCGTCTTTGTACCACTTTAATGAAGACTGTGCCTGAGCTCTCTGTTGGGTTTAATAGAACACTTTCCTTATCATTTGTGCAACTACATTTACACCAAAATAAAAAGAAATTATTTCTAGATTACAAAAGCAATACATTCTGCTCACCCTTCAAGCATGTTCAAGCACACCCTTATGTGATAAGTATATATTATGCACAACAAAATTAAGTTAGAAGGTCAGTTCATACCTAACACTATTATCTTTATCCATGCACCAGTGAAACATACTGTTGTAATATTTGTATCATGCTAGCAATCATCTTGTGAAAGTTTGCACAGACATTAACAGTCTTTAAGCAGCAGGTAGACATTTATAGATTTTTAACATTACCTTGCCAACCCATGTTTCTAAATTAATCTATCAATGGTTTAGAATACATTCATTAAATTATAAGCTTCCCTTTATAAATTTATGTGAGCGTACTCGTTCACATCAGGAATGGGAAAATTTGTTTAAATGATTTAACATTCTATCTTGCATCCTTCCATTGACTCAGGTGAGGGTGATCATAAAGAAAAGCTGCAGTATAAAAACAATTTCAACAGAAAAATGACCATCCCAACTTGAGTAAGGATTGTAAAGAAAAATAGGGAACAGAATGGGATAATTTCCAGTACAAATTCAGTGACAGAAATCAGAAATGCCAATAAATTACACTTTTGTACAGTCCAGTATTATCACAGAGAGCTCCTGAATTTATAAATTATTCATACACAGTATTCCATTCAAACATTTCCCAAAATGCCTCCATATGTAACATAGTTCAAATACCTTAGAAGGACATACTGCAAACTGGTATTCCAAAGTCAGAAACAGCTTACTGAGCTTTGGGGTTCACTTGAGTAGGTAAACTTCCCTCTTGCTACATGGCTGTTTCAGGCAGTGTCAGTCTTCCAGAGTAAACCTTTGGTGATATTGCCAGTAAGTTACACAACAGTGGTGCAGGAAAAGTAAGCCAGTGAGTGGGGAAAAAACCCCCAACCAATCAACCAACAAAAAGTGTGTGGACAATAAGGTAAAGGAAAGACCACATAATTTCCTAATATGCATTTTGTGGTCCACTTTTTTTTTCTCTCATATGCACATAATCATGTTATGAGAACAAATTTGAATCTGATCTATAAATCTGCACACTGTCAGAAAAGACAAAAAAAGACACAGTGATTTAAAAGTAATGTAGCTGTCTGGTAATTTTTTATATTCACAATTTTAATTCTATCATTAGGGCAATTAATATATACAGTGGCTGGCATATATGGAATCTGAAGTCCAGGACAAATGCCATTTATCCCTAAATGCATGGGAAAATGGTTTTATCAAATAGAATAGGCATTTGGAAGGATAAGAGATTAAGATAGTACCTAAGGATGCCATGTATTTTGATGACATCTTTGTTCCTACTATTTTAATTGTTATATTTGCTAACATATGCCATAGTGTAGTCTGGCTATATGTCTTAGGTTTACATTCATGTGGGTTTCTGTTCAAAGTACATTTTAAAAAAATTAACTGAGTCGTTTACTATGACAAAATCATTAACAAAAAAGAGTATACTCATTGCAAGTTGTCACACATTATATTCATTTTTTTACAAGGCTTAAAAATATTATTGATGTGGAAAAGATGGACACTCCTAGATATAGGTAAGATGGATGGATCACAAAAATAGGAAAAGCACCCTTTTACCTTCCAGCAGTTTTACCATGAGCAGCACTAGTGCACGATCACTATAATAACACTTGACAATTAATTGAAAACCACATTCCACCCTATCTTTATGCAAAAATTCAATTGATAAGGAAAAATAAAGATACAATATGGGCCCTTCTGTATATACATACTCCCAATATGTAATAATTTGGCTGGAATATTGCAAGAATCATACTATACACCACTCATTATTCTTACTATTCATATCACTGAGCTCGTCTTGCTAGTTCTATTTATTTTTCACTGGAATAATTCTTTCGAGAACTTCAAAGCAATTAGTTCAGGAGCACATGTTAAAGGGTGAAGAGTTTCAACGTTGCAGCAATGTAAGATAACTATAGATCACAAAATCTGTCATGGAATAATGAAATCAAGAACAAAGCAAATTGAAGCTTTGTTTTCAAAAGATAAGAATGCAATGGAATGCATCACTAGCTCCTCTTATTTCTTGTGCTGTCTACCTAAATGAGGCTCCCTGCTTGCATATTTCAAAGTCATTGGTTAATTATCCTGTAGCAAAACCACATTTTGGGTACTGTGATTTGAACATAATGGTGTGACTATAATTTGAACAAATTAGAAATATGCAAAGTTGAATACTTGATTTCAGATATAATCCAGTAATTAAAAACATAACAAATCATTTAGCAGGAATGTTGCCATTGTTGCTGAGAAAAACTGCTAATTGCAGTACCCCTATCTCCCCCACATTTGCAGTGCTTTACTCCAACCCCAAACCAAGATTCAATGGCAAACAATAATGAATTAAACGGTATACTTCCCAGACTTTTAAATCATAACAGACAATAGCAAGTAACAAAGCAAAAAGATGGACTAAAGACACATCATTTGCACTGCCAATTTAATGTTTGTTATGCACTCCCTGTACAATAAAAAATAATAATATGCTAGTGTGTAAAGTTACATGGATAATATGAGAGTATAGTAAATATTAGGAGATCATTAAACACAAAATTAATGTTGAGGAATATTTCTTCTAAAAATTTGCTGTTGGTGTTACTCTGACAATTTTTTACAATCCTGATGAAAGTGTTTTTGCTATCAATTCACCCAATTAAAACATATTTCTGGTATTTTTGATACTGTGTATGAATGATATTTTTCCTTAATAGTGTGTCATGATTCTGGATGGATTTTAGGCATCAACATTTACAAACCCTTCTAGGAGCTCTCCCTGTGGCAGCTGCTCTCAGCTACTCAAGGCTGGTATCACTGAATCTTCTTTCACTGGGAGACCAAGCACCCCTGTGAAAAAGGCCTGCTCCAAGCTCAGTAATACAAAGGGAAATAGCAATGGCTGTTCTACAGCACCCTGAAATTACAGGCAGCCTTTTATTCCCTCCCTTTAGTGTGATTTCAAATCCTACAGTGAGATTGCTTTTGCCATTCCCTGATGAAAAAATATAAGTATACTGAAAGTGCATGTTCAGCAGTAATGTTCAGCCATCAATATTGTTCAACAATGACTTAAAAGAGTAGACAAATGATAAGAAAGTTTTACAGGTCAAATCTGTGATCTGAGAACTCAAATGAAAACTACCTTTCCTAATTCCTTGTTCCCTTAGCAGCCTATTTGATCACAGAGGTAAATCTACACTTCCACACATGGCAGGATGGACCTATGCTTTCACACATGTCAGTTTGCTTCCAGAAACTGTTCCAGTGTTGTCTATTTTTTTCACCCTTCCTGCTATAGGGAATGTGTAACATCCACATTCCTTTGAAATGCAATGTTGTGCTTATACAGGAAAAATATTATTTCCTATTGACAATGCTCATCACTTCTGTGAGTGTTTTTGTCTCCTAGCAGTCAGCTCAAAATCAGCAGCTCTGCTGAGTTCAGATTTAACATTCTAATAACAAGCACAGGCATCTGCTCAGCTTTACAGCAGAGACTGAAGTTCCTTTAGAGGGATGAGTTGTACAGATAATGATTCACAGACTTTGAGTGAATCACCAAAAGTCCACTCACATTGATTGACCCATTCCCATTTATCCTTCTTAAAAATCTAGCTGTGCTTTATTTCTTGTATACATAGAACAAACATCTCCTTAAAATCCCCAGCAACTTGTTTTAATTGGTGATCAACATAAAAGCACTAAACAATATTCTATTTTGCTTGTCATATTTGATAAGATAAATTCATCAGCCTCTATCTCATTTTATTTTGTTCACTGTGACACAATTTTGCAAATAGGTGAAATGCCCATGACAATAACTTTTCTCAGAACATTTAAACATGAGAGTTGTAATTAGCTATTAACATCTATGTTTTGTTCAAACACTTGTCTCCTGTAAATATTCTTTAAAAACTGGACCTTTGGCTTTGTTAGAGAAGTGAGCAGAAGAGAGGATTATCAACTTGAGACTGTTAGATTTGTCTGGGAATTGGATTCAGTATTGCATATCAGTTCTCCTTTATTTTCTTAAAATAAAAAAGGCAATATTGTGACACAATAGTTCAGTTAGAGCATTCCTCAAAAGGTAGTACTAGAAAATGACATAAATAATGCAAACAATACCAATGCAGGAAAAAAAAAAAAAGTCAGAACAAACCCAGACACATTACCAACAAAAGATATACTCAGTGACTTCGTGTAAATTTTCTTAGTGACTTCATGTAATACGCTGTCAGTAAGTGCAGTAGTAAGTAATGCCTATTGACTGTATACCAGGATACTAACCAGAAAATTCAGAAATCATGTTCCACATTCATCCACTCTGAAATGACCTAAATCTGTTAATTGTCAGGGACATACAACAACTCACCTCAGTGCCCAGACATGGAGAAGAAAGTATAAATGGAGGGATGACAGAGATGATTGCAACGACTCCGTTAGGTTGTTTTGTTGTTCTAATTAGTTCACATTATGTGGATCTTCAGAATGACAGACTGAAGTGCTTGCAGAAAGTCTAAATACATCAGGAAATCAAGAAAAAAAATAGTTCTAATACATGAATCTCTCAATTATTTAGCAAAGGCATTAATCAATTCATTAATTCTAGATTAAATACTGGTCATTTGACTTTACTACTGTCCATATAAGAAAATGAATCTCCATATATTTGTGCAGAATTCTTAAAAGGTAAATATCATGCTAAGATGAAACAGAACAAGTACTGGACACGAAGAAACGGAAAAACTGCCCAAGTAAGATATCTGAAAATAAGAGTATCAATAAAAATCAGTCACAAGAACACTAGTCAAAAAGGAAATATGATGTTAAATTATAGTACACATTGCATATAAAATAAAGTTATCTGTGGTCAGGAACTAGCTCAAAAATAAGAATGCTGACTGTTCAAAAGAATTTTTGGAATGTCTCAGCCTTTCTTATTTTATTGAGAGAAAAAACCCAAAGTATCTCTGCCTAAGCATTTTGAGATTTCATTTGAGAGGGTGCAAGATAAATTATTCTTAAATCTATAGTAACTTTTTTTTCTTTTCTAACATTACTTGAACTATGGCAGCACACAGAAGTATCATGAGGACTGGCATGGAAGAATACTAACACTTCCCTTGTACAACAGCTACCTCAACCTTCTGGGACCAAGACAGAACAAAGTAAGGACCAACTCTCAATGTCACTTCTGAAACTTTTAACACTTGTATAACCATACTGACCTATAATGAAGTTTGTTTTGATTTACAAGGAATTCAATGCTATCACTCTGGCATTGTTCCTAAGATGTATCTGCTCTAAACACTACCCTTTTACCTCACTTCAGTGTTTCTTTACACTTGAGCTGACTCAGAAGCTAAAATTGAGAGATATTTACACACAGGAATCTAGTAGCCTACCAACTGTGAAGACAGAGATGATGATGTCCAATTATTGACAGCTCTTTAATGCTGCCCTACAGTACTTTCTTATAGTTGGAGAGCAGGACACAAAAATTCTCCAGTTGTCTGGAAAGGGGTCAGTAGTACTGCCTGCTGAGGAACAGATAACCTTAGGGCACGCCCTCAGAAATTCTTAATTCTTATGTACACAAATGCAAATCCAAACATGGCTTCAGTAACTCCAGTGTGGTTTCCCATGCAGCTGCAAATACACATCAGAGACTGAGTAATCAATATTCAGATTTAAGCCACTCACTCAAATTACTACTCCTTTTTTTCTCATTTACGTAGCTAGGCATACTGAACTACTAAACTCATATGCACTGAACTAATAAAAGCAGTAATAGTTTTGAGTCCTGCTATTCTTAGCATATCATGACACATGGTAGTTCATTTTTTTCTTTTTTTTTCATTGCATTTCAGCATGATGCCACTTTGGAGGTTATTGAACTTACTGTTCATGCCCCGAATACCTGGTTAAACAGAAACGTGTGATTCAAATTATTAATTAAAATGAAAGGAGAAAATATGACAACATAAAAAGTCTTATTTTTAATTCTCTTTGCAAATCTCAGCAGTTAAAAGCCAGATGAACAGAAATCAGTTAAGGTTCATTACAGTTACAATCCATCCAGAGAAAGAGAAAGATAGAAGCTCTGGTACATTACCTTTTACACTTGTGACCCAGAAAATAATGTTCTAGTTAGAGCTATGACTTCTTGCAACCTGAAGTTCATATAATTTCTATAACAATACATTATTTTTTTTTTTGCATTGCTAAGTGCTGCTAAACACAGATCTGAAGGATGCAAAATTGAAAACAAAAATGAGAATATTTCTTTAAAAAATCACAGATGTATACTCAAAATTTTTAACTATGATGATAGTTTAAATAAATGAGAAAACAAGGCTGTCTGTCAAATCTACAGCAATCCAATTGAAAAATCAAATTTATGAGGAGTCTAATGCAGATGACATGCTTGCATTTTCTCTTCACACATGGGAGAGACTAGATTTTCAGTTAGCTTGGATCATTTAACCAATGCCTCTGTAAATCAGATGCAAGCACAGAGCGTGTTACCTGAACAGACAGCAGAGGCGGAGGTGAGGGTTGAGGGAAGGAGTTTGACATTGTATTTGTCCCCACAAAAGGATTTCTCTAACATCATAATCCCATTTCTCTCCCAAGAAAGAATGAAGAAATTAATTCAAATACAGTAAATTATATCTAGAAAATAGATCCACTCTATATTATTATAACCATTGAATTATATTCTAATGCTAAAAATTCATTGACTGAGGAAGCTGCATTAAAAGGGTTCTCTTTCGAGACATGTGCAAGTTGGTTCAGGACAATCCTAAACTGGTGAATGCAGACAACTCATTAAAAAATACAGGGGACCTTTTACTCTTGTTTAACCAGTAGCATCTAAGTTGCATAGTTGGGGAGCCAGTAACTGGGATGTCAAATTAAAAAGGTGATTAATAAATTACAAATTAGCATCATAAGGCTGGATTCAGGGGGTAAAAGAATACTGTATCTTCTCATGTGCTAAAGGCTGGTCTCTGATGTGGACAAAAATGAATGCCCATTGATAAGAATGTCTGGCAAACTTCTCAGTTGCAGTACTTAAGATATTTTCAGTATATACACTCAAGAATAGAATGATAGAGTTTTGTATCTTTAGATCAATACACAGTACTTCAGGTTCTGCAATGCTTTGTGATAAATCCAGGTTATAATTTAACCAGATTTTCTCACTACTCCACATGTTGTTTCTAAAGAAGACTTTCAGCAATGGTTAACATCTACTGTACGAATTAATTTTTCAATCAATAATAGAGACTGAAAATTCATAATAAGCAGTACTTTCTCCAAATTTAGATTAGCACTATATGACATTCTGTATAAACAAAGAAATTATGACCTCGTCACTTCGTAAATATCTTACCACAAATGCACTCTATTATATTTTTTTATATGCATAAGGGTGAGCGCAATACCACATTCTTCTACCACACAAAACGAAAATAGAGATGGGAAGGGAAGAAAGTAAATCTAGACATATGGTAACATCCCCTATGTAACATTCTTACTTTCTGACTTTTTTTCTTTCTTACACAACCACTAAGAGTACTCTTTGTATACTACACATTCACTTATGTAAAAAGAAAACAATCCAGAGAATGCAATGAATATTAATAATGTCTTCCAGTTTTCTCTTCTTCATCTCCTTTTAATATTTTAACAATACGAGTTAAAAATATGGATTCATCGAAACACTGGTTGGAAGGAACCTCTGGGTGAAGCAGCACAAAATCAGATCACCCTTGTGTGGCTAAGTCTTTAAAACCTCCAGACTCTCTGGGGAACCCATTTTAATACTCCTCTACCATCCCACTGAAGACATTGTCTCCAACACACACTATGAATCTCTCCAGCCTGATCTTGTAGCTCCTGTCCCTTGCTTTACTGTCGGCGTCTATGGCTTCACTGACATTGCAACTCTTCTTCACATAGTTCTAAACTGTCTGATCCCCTGTAAGTCTCATCTTTGCCAGACTAAACAAGCCCAGTTCTCTCAACTTCTCCCCATAGGTCACATGCTCTAGGCTCTGTATTTATGGCCTCTCCAGTTTGTCAATACCTTCCTTGAACTAAGGAGCCCAAACTTGAATGTAATATTCCAGATATCACCAGCAACAGATTGCCCAGTTGTAAACAATTATCTGGCACATCTGATTTACTACAGGTTATCAGATAACTGATACTTGTACTTGAGTGTGAAGTCCTTGCATACATACATTAGTCAGACCAAAAGTATAACCCAAGATAAGCAATCTGCTCATGGATGACGTATTTTCATAGCAAAAGCATGAGCATTCCTGAGTTCCTGAGGTGCTTTATGTGCCTCTCTCTGAATTGTTGAGACCAAAGCCTGAGAAATCTCTTTCCCATTACAAAGGTCCAAGAAAGAAACATGTCAGAACAAAGACAGAGTGTATCTAATCCTATTAATGCTGTGCAAAATCAATCTCCTGAAGCTTTCTAGTGCTTGCAAACATGCAGTTATGATGCCTCTGGTGATGGACATAAATTGCAGGTTTTCCTCCCAATTTTTTAGCCATTTCTTATTTTCATCCTCTTTGCTTTTGCCGAAAACTGATTGACTGTAAAAGATCTACTGCAATGTCAGTCTCCCGTTAACAGCTGGGAAGTCACTTTGTCTTACTTGCAGTCACAAAGAAAGACAAGATAATCATATTGTGACAGCCATACCCAGCAGAGAGAAAGAGAAGCAAATCTCTTTTCATTATTCTACTCTGCTCATTTCAGCCCTTACTGAATTTCCCAACAGCAAAAGGAAGAACATTCCTTTGCAATTCCATTAACAGCTGAATAGCCAATAGGAAAGCTTATTTTCAGCTCATAAAGCATATTTTCAGGATAAAGTAGATCTTTCCCTTCCATCCTACTGAAAGTATATTCTACAGTTTTCATGAATCTTTCCCGTTTTAGGGGAAATAATCTCTTAACTTTCCAATACTGCTCCCCATACTACATATCTCAAGATCCTGTTGAGCTAAGCAAGAATATTGCAGACTGAGGAATTCAACAGGGAAAAATATACAAAGAGACAATCTTGTGACACAAAAGCCTGGAACTGAACAGCATTAATGCCATGCAATTTAGTTGCCAGTTTCTACAAGCACTTGAATGTAAATCACAATTTCTATTGAAACTGAATTTAGTAATTAGAAACACAGGGAAGGAAGCATAAAGAAGATAAGTCTCTTTCTCTTCATTGCCTCTGAACTGCTGCTTGTTTCCATAGGTGCTGCTTCTCATTTAACAGAGACATTAGCATAGAAATAATCTGCATCTAGTCTGTTTCAAAGCTCTGCTCAGTCCCAGGAGTTTTGGCTGCCTAACTGTATTAGGATCAAAAATAATTTGAGTCATTATATTTTAAATTCCCATTAGCTAAAGAAAATGCAACTCTATTTTCATTATCAGATAAACATTTACAAAAATATTATTCCCCTTATAGTCACATAACATTAGACAGATTTCTTGTCATAGCAGTTCATTCAAAGAGCTAGAAAAAGGTAGGAAAAATGATCACTAACACCAGCAGATTTCTAATAAAACTATCATGTCCAAGTCAGATGAACTACCTAAAATTTCACATTCCACATGGCATGTTCCCTGTAAAGAAACAACTAAATGCTTTTTTCATGAAGTGTGCTAATAAATCACAGGTCATTACTCAGAATGTTCTTAAAAAAAAAAAGGTAAAAAAAAAAAGAATTCTGCACTAGAAGAGCTATGTTGGTGTAAGCCTAACTCCCAAAGTCTTGCAATCTATCATGAAGTCACAGTTTTTTCTACAAAAAAAATTAAGCTTGGCCAAGATCATCATTAAATTGGCAATAAATCTGAGATTCTGTATAAAGAAAGGGCAGGTTAAGGATACTTTGCCATTAATTTCTCTAGATTGGTAGTTATTTGTTGAAGCATTCAATGTTTATGAATTTCTGCAAACCTAAAAGTAATAACTCAGTTAGCCGGACATGGTGTCCCAGAGCCACGAGCCAGTCAGTAGAAAAATAACCAGTAATGAGTATGATGTATCGGTTAGAGCAGATATTCCCAGATTCTTTATTTAGCTCTGCCAGCAATTAGTATGTGACCTTGAACAAATCACAGAGCTGAAAAACAGTTTAAAGCACCAAGTTTACACTGGGCACAGATACAAATGTATTCTAAATTTCATAGATTTACAGATGCAAATAGTTAATTCAGGTTTTGTTAAATCTCTATGTTATATTTAAAGAAAGCTGCAAGAAGTAAGAAATTTAAGTTCCACACCTACTTCCACAGAATGTTGTTTCTAGCTCCTTGGAAGAAATGCCAAACATGACCTTTTAGTGTTGCAGTATCTATTTTCATTGCATAGATTATCCCAGTACTCTTACGGTGCTGTGTAAGAGCGAGGCTTTATTATGTAGTACTATTACCGTGCTGTATAAAAGGTATTGATATGGAGCCTGACTGCCTCAAACTTAACTACACTTTCCTAATGTCCTCTGTCTGGACAACTAATGAGAGAGAAATGAAGGTCTAGATTCATCCCACCTAACTTCAGGCACGTCAGGGAGCAGTGAGGGCCAGCTGCACTACAAGGGGAGGTGAGCCTGGAGCAGAACGCAATAATGAGGCGGTGAGCTTCCCAACAAGTAGTCAGGATGCAGAGCTGCAAGTTCAGGTCAGGATCAGGGCCAGAGGCAGTGGTCAGGACTGGATACAATCTAGTGATTACCCAGAAGTCTAGAGTAACAGAGCACAGTCGAGCCAGGAAACTGAGCCAGCAAGGTCTGAGATAGGGTCAGAACGAGATCACGCACAGATACATCTGCTACACAGCTTCTTTCTTTAACATAGCTCTTGTCAGTAAAGGAGCTGACCTTGGACTCAATCAGCTAAACTCTGGCTTAGCCAACTGAACTCCTAGAAGGAAGATGCCCTCCAGGTCCTGACCACTGCACTGAGGTGCAGAAACAAGGAAGCTCAATGCTCCTCACACATCAAAAAAAGAGAGGGGTTCATATGCAGGGCATTTCAGTACACCTAATATCTGACATACCTTCTGGAGGTGCTTCTCTTCAGCTTCTAAGCTGCCTCACATAAGTGCTGAAGTGGAATGAACCTGGGTCAACCAGTTTTTCCTAAAGCTGCACATCCCTGAAGAGTAGAAACCTGAACCCAAACTACTGAAACCCCTAGGCTATCATCAGAGCCATTTGAACCTGCTTCTCCCTTTCTGATTGTAACTAAGTGCCTTAGTTTCAGTTATCTATTCAACTGTGGGAGGTTTACAAATCCCAGTCAAGCTAGGTAGGTTCCTTAATAAGCGTTGTCCACGCCTTTGAAAAAATTGGATGAAGAGCACCATAGTTACACAAAGTAGCATGTGTAAACCAGTATTTGTAAGAACTATTTTTATATTTACAGTGTTATCAGAGTTTCAGAAATTCTGTCTGTGGCACCCAAAGAGAAGTCAATAAGGCTACCATATGCAGATAAAATTAGTTAGCATCACTGGTATGATTAGTCTAGAGACAGCCCTCTCAGAGGCATAAAAAAATGTCTTTCAGCTCCTACTTCCGATTTTCCCTTAATCGCTTTACGACAACAGGTAAATCTATTAGGCTTTCTATGGCTTCATTTCCCCATCTACAAAACAGAAAAAACACCCAACAAAACCACAACAGCTTTTTCCAAAGAACACTATCAATGAAGCACACTGGGACCATAATACAACTGACACTGGCTGCAAAATACAGAGGGCCTACTACTATAACAGCGCCCACTCATTTAGCAAGATTTTTGCCTGAGAACAGAACGCACTGTTAGTTCACTGATTCTCTCACATATTCCCAGTGTATGCCTGCCACTGAATTCAGCTGAGTCATGAGTTGTGAGACAGCGAAAGCCCATTTGCATTAGCATGAATAAATACCTTGGAAACAGAACTAGTTGGGGTGGAGTGTTACTGTGTCTATGTTTGCATAACACTTCTTTCAGCAAAGCTCTATGAGGATGTTTTAAACTGACATTGATTAAAAGTTACAGAATTCAGTTATATTTAGAACTTAATTTAAAATCTTAAAAACACCCTGAGGCCAGCTGTAGGAAGACAAAGCATCATTTTCTAATTAATTTTAATGGAAGCACTTTCAAACTTTATTTTACTGAAGAGCAACTGAATTTTGAATCTTTTTGCAGCCTTTTAGAATGAAAAATCACTTTTGCAGATACAGTTAATCTGAACAAGTTCTCTATAACACCACCAATTTTTATATTTATACTATCCTCCATATCATAATACTGGTAATTCCCTGTCATTCATTCAGTAAAATACATTTTCCCTAAGATTTTAGTTTAAAAAATTATTTCAAATCCGAAGGAAAAAAGATGTGAAATCAAGCATAAGTAAATACTTTTATTTATTTATTTATTTTATTTATTTTTATTTTTCCTGTAAAACAATTACAGGAATTCCCAGATGCCTGTTATAGTAACAGAGAAAATAGAATTTTTTTCAACTCAGCCAATCTGCCCTACCAATGAAAGGGACAAGAATGTTAAAAAAGATGAATTAGCTTAAACAGCTACTTACTAGGTGATGGTCACTGAAGAGGTAATGCATTTAAGTTAAAATGACTACTAATCTGTTTCAGATATTGCTTTATTTTGAAACCATTTAAATCTATCTGTTCTGGTATTCTTATCAGTCCAATCTTGTACAATGAAGACCATCTTTTGATATTACCCAGCACTCAGCTTGTGTGTCAGAGGAAAGCGTACATAGTATTTCAATCAGGCTAAACATTTGCTTATTACCCACTCCATTTATTTACTTACTTTTTTTTTTAAACTTAGATACCTAAATACTTATCTATTATTAGAAATTAAAGGAATTTTCATAAGAATTAGTACTCCCTATATATGCCTTACAGAGTTTAGACCTTGCTGTGTCTTTAAGCTTTGTTTCCTATTATCTTTTGTCAATATCTGCTATTACTTTGCAAAGATGAGAGAAAGAAAAAGATAGCACCGCACTCATGTTCCTCCAGCCCTGACAGTTTAATCAAATTCAGACACTGCCTTAAGTTTTAATAACATTAGAACAAATCTGACTTACACCTAGAAATTCATGGTCAAATTGGCAGTTTCAGCTCCTGAGTCAACTGAAGTGCAGAACAAAATAGCCGTGGGTTTTCCGAAGTATATCATCTTAGCTACATGAGCAAAAGTGAAGTAAATTTAGAGGACAGTATGTGGGCTCTCTTTCAGCTGAGGGCTCTGTAAGACAACTTTTCCAATTAGGGCATCAATATTTCCCTTGCTGTCAGTGAGTCTTCTTGCGTGCATCCCAATGTGATAAGGGGTGAACTTGAAACAAACAAATAAAAAATGTAAGTATACTATTGCAGAATCATAATGAGTTGTTCTATATGCAATTGATTTACCCCTTAACGTTTTGTTTTTATCGTGAATGGTCACAGAGTTGTATGAATGATTTGCACGTTAAAAAACCTAGTATACTTCCAGGTACAACAATTTTGCAGCTTCATCCACACTCATGAATTTGTGGATGGAAAAAATACTGTGTGGATTATTTGATCAGTCATACAAAATTGAAAGTATTAAATAAAATGAGGTTTGATATATTCACTCATACCTCTCCTGTGACGGCCATCCTTATTTTGAACCAACCTAAGTGTTGAGTAGAATGTGAACTTTTTACTTGTAAGTTACTACGCAAACTTCACTTAGGGCTACACAAAACCCTTCTACATGCTTCGATGCTGCTGCAGCATGGCCTCTGCTATACAAGCATTCAAACTTTCAGGTTCAAAACAAAGAATTTATGTTTGGTAACACAATCTATGAGTGAAAAATGAGTGTCATATGTAAGAAGAATAAGAAGGAAATCAGACAGTACTATCTTACTGTCTTTTTACAGAAACATTATCTAAATACTAATTTCAAATAGTTTACCCAAAACAGTAGAGGACTACAGGTTGAACTTCCAAGCACTTAAATTTTTAGAAACTCATGTAGTAGCTCCAGTAATGTTAAAGCATATTCCTATAATTAGCTAGCTTTCATGATAATCATATACATGTATATCACCACTAATAAAGCTTCAGGATAAGAGTTTTTAAAAACTCTACATGTCTTAGCCAACTAATTTACTTTGATACACTCAACAGTGTACAACTCATTTTGCTTATTAGTACTGCAACATTATTTTTCAGAATTTCAGGGCTACTTCCTTTATCATGGTTAATTAAAACATTCAAGCTATCTAAACCCCACAAAATAGCTTACTGTTTTCACATCCTCATGGACAATGGATTTTTTCAATACCCCAACTTTGAAAAGAGAGTATTTATAGACATCTAACCTAAGCCTCATTTTCTTCAAACAGTAAGGATGACATGGAACACTATTCGTGTTTCCTTAATTTACAATTATACTTGCTCATAAAGAAATTAATAAAACTTTATGCAACCTAATTCAGCAGGATCTCTTTTCAAGGTTCCAGTTTGATGTTGCCTTCCAGACCAAAAAGGAAGAATTCAATCGAGTTCAAATACGTTTCAGAAATAGGATGTCAGCAATGTAAGTTAGAAGCACGACTGCAATGTACTGAAGGATAATCACAGCTGACTACCATTCACTAGTTCACATTTGAAACACTTACCATGAACCTTTCTCTGAAACTTTGCAATCCAACAGTAATATCTGCCAGCTAAAGGGCGAAATGACAGAATTGTTCAATGTACGTCTTGTTCATTAGAACTTGGATTTTTTTTTTTTCTTTTTAAGAGAAAGGATGTCTTATGATTAAAACATCATTACAAATGAGATGGTAGCCTGTCATGTGGAAAATTGAGATTCTCTGGTTCTGGTGAACTGCTGTCCAGCCTGAGGGTTTTTAACTAACTTAAGTGACAGGCCTTCTTGTCTCACTAGTTTACATATTTAATTTTGCATTAACTGTTTTCATGCAGACCTTTTATCGTTTAATGTGCTTCAAGATATAAAATATTCTTATTGCCTTCTTGCTTTTATTAATACGCAGTCATATATATGTATGACCATATACAGAGTATCATATACAGTCACTTCATTTGGATGAAGACATCAAAATCTATAGATGTTACCCCCACTATAATAGGAGTTTCTTTTTCTTGAATGACTAAATGTAAAAAAGCTGCACAAGCATAAGTTTTTTATTGTTGGAGCGTTTCTTGTTCTTGAATGTAAAAGTTTCACCAGCCATATCAAACAGTTTCACTAGCACGCCATTTTTTTTAAGTTCTTTCATGATTGTAACATAGATTAGATGGATGGGAACCACATTTGTCTTTCAGGGCCAAAATACATGTCTTCCCACAAGATCTTGAAGGGATAATATCAATGATTGACACCTCAATTTTTGCAGACTATTCTACTAAATGCACTCCCATTATATTTGCTAATCTGTTAAAGGACTTTGTCAGACCTAAGTACTTTACCTCTACCACCTATGATCAAAGGAGGTTAGGCCCTCCAATTTCAGAGGATTCTTTTTTTCTTCGTCTTCTCCCAATAAGGTAACAAAAGACTATGTTTTACTGACTGATAGTCACAGGACAAATTCATACCCCAGTATGCAACTCAAAGGAATATCTTTTTTGTACAAAACAGGGAGCGATCAGCAGCAGCAGTCACTTGTAGGATATTCATGCATCATAAAAGACAAAGTAGTCTCTTGAGTGTTTGTACCTTTCTCTAATTTCCCATGTCATAATTGTTTAAAGGCATAATGAGTCGTGGTGTCTAAGTTCTGTGTCAGCAGGCAGATGCAAATTTCACTGAAGCCAAAGAGAATGCTACCTATTAATGTCGGGGTAATTCAGGTCCTTTATGCCTTTTACCCACCCAGTCTTTACTGAGATTGCTGAATAAGTGCATGTATGAGGGCATCTAACTTTGTTTCAGACAAATATAGTTGTGTGAAGATGGTATTTCTCCATTCAGAAATCGCACTGATGTATGACATGCGAAGGTCTGCTCACCCAAAAATCTGCATTGAGTAGGCTTAATGATCACTTCACCTATGGAAGCTAGGTGGGAAGATTTTCTGGACTGCAGGGCTCTGTCCTGTGATTCACACTGAACCCCAGACGCTGAGAGCAGCCTACCTTATGCACCTTCACAAGACAGGAGCAGGAGCAGTGCAGAGTGCTGCCCACCACACACAGCTTTGGCACTGGGCACAGAAGATCGCTGTCTGTGGCGTGGTGCAATCTGGTGCAAGGCACTAATGCAGTAGAAACTACAGTGAGGTTAAACAAGGTACACCTGAAGCACAAGTAAGCCTAATCAAACACAACCTGGTTAGTGAGTATCTCTACGGCATACTCCTCTCTCACCCCTGCCCTCCCAGAATCTGCACTTCCCATTCAGGGAGCTAGCTGGTGTATAGCAATATGAAGCTTGAGAGCACCTTAATATTTAGGGAACAGAGAAAACTGGGAAATAAAAGGAAAGAGAAGAAATTAAATCCCTTACAGATTTGAATATAGCAAATATTAAGTTTTTTCTTGATGCAAGGACATAGTTCTTTGCTACTAGAAAGCTTCATTTCAAGCACGTATTTAAGCATATCTCAATTTTGCCTATATTTAGCAAAATTTTTAACTTAATAAATAGGCATTAAAGACAATGATGTAAACAATGCTATCATACAAAACATCTGAAGAAACAAAAGTAATCATCACAACTCAAAAGACTATGGAATCCACTTTTCACAGAGATGCTTGCAACTGATCCATAATTTAAAACAGGGGAAAAAAAATGTTGAATTTTGTTTGTATATTACAGAAGAGGATAAATTAATGGGATAAATTATTCATTCTGAAACATTCACCGTGCTTTACTAATTATTACCGCAAACATAATGCAGGAATTCAGTGAATTCCACTGTCACATACAGACACATACAAATGCAAAGACATGCTTAGACATGCACTACATGCAAAAGTGAGTGGTAAGAGATATAATTAAAGATGCTTTAATAGGTTTTCAAAGTTGCTAAGATACTGTCAGGTAGTGTAGCACATCTTAGACAGTCACAAATATGCAAGACTATGTCCTAAATATTCATTTCCTGTAGCTTTGCTTTGGTTTTGTCTTTTCTTTCTTTTGCCTCTCCTTTCTTTTTTTTTTCTTTTTTTAACTTTCCTAGTAATTGTAAGCCTCTTCAGATAAAACATCACCATCTGACAGGAAGAAACATTTGTGTTCAGGACTTACCATATTCACTCAGCAATGAATGAGCTTTTACAGCTTTTCTGAATAATAAAAAGCAACACAAATACAAAGACAAAGTTATCTGCAAAAACATGACTTGTAGAAAAGCAGACAGCTGAGAAGATATATGTTTACCACTTCCAATACAGTAAGGAAAGTAACAGGAGATAGAGCCTTCTTTGACTATCATACCAGGATTTTTATAGTAGCACAACCCTTACTTATACAACTGTGTAACCAAAAAACAAATTGAGGGCATTTGCATTAGACACAAATACGATGATGGAATAACATGAAATAAAATAGCTTTACAGATTTGTCACAAAAATAATAATATTGAATAAATGGTTCTGATCTTACTACTTGCCTGAAGCTTATGACAACAGAGCAATTTGAATAAGTATTTATCAGCCAATATTAAATGGTTAAGAGATGGATATTGAATAATTTCAGTGTTACTTTAATCCATGTAATCATAATATTCAGACAGCCATATACCAAGGCTTTGCCATCTTTAACTCATCAGCTAGTAAAGATCTTTCAGCAAACATTCCTCAAACTAAAATTAAAAGTTAAAATATCTATAAATTCCAAACAACAATCACTTCAGTTCTGATTGCCTTGACACAGAGCAGGATGGAAAAATTGTCTTCAGCTTTGCTTTTGATACCCATTTTTTGCCATATAGATGATTGTACAGATGCATTCCAACCCCACATTTAGCAATGGCCGGTTCTTTGAAAACAGAACGGCAAATGCCTACTGAACTTTTCTTTTAAAACTTAACACCCGAGATCAAAGACTAATTCAATTAATTCTAATCTGTAAAGTTATTAGATCTGGGTGCCTTATTATTAACATTTTTTAGGCTTTTAATCCTTTATACAACGGCTTATGCAGACACATAATATTCCAAATGATAATAACCACATTGTGAATTCTAATAAATTTTTATCTAGCACAAATCATATATAAAGCTGTCAGTTTAGTTCCTTCTCTGTAGAAAAGAGAATCCTTCACATGATGGAAACAAGGGTGATAAAGACTACAGATATGAGTGCACTATTTGCAACTAATCATTTATTCAGAGATCAGAAATTGTTTCCAAGCAGACATTGGGGCAGTCCTCGTCACTTAACATGATCCTCTTTCAAGCAACTCTTCATTAAAAAGGGATATAAAGCATCCCAAGGACTGTGAAATACACAAATAACTTTCAGCTGCCTTTTCTCCCTGCATTGTTCATAGTTACGAGAGCCAAGCCCTGACCCCACTGAAGTCAACAGAATTTGTCATTGCCAGTAGCAGGACCAAGCTCTATCACTGTTTTTATTGATAATTCACTCTTCAGAATGAAATTATTTGTATCTTGGCAGTGGTTTTGCTTTTTCAATCAAAGCAAAAAATTGGCTCAAAACCAAATCAAATTTGGAGAATGTTACCAGCTCTGATATCAGGATTAGACTAATTGAGAAAAAGTTGCACCATGTTTATGTTATTCATCAATGAGTGCCTACTACCTACTAGCCTCCCTAAGATCCAGTTCCACTTGAACTTTTAATTAAAATACTGTTACAAAAAGAGGAAGACATAATGATAACCTTTGCTTTATGCAGAGAAAGGAAGCATTTTTGTAAATGGTAGAGACTGTCCCAGAAGTATCATAGTTGAGGTTTATAATTAAAGCTTATGATACCATAACCTTCTTTCCTGAGATAGTCTTCGGTACCACCCTGAGATTAGTCAGTTAAATAAAATGCAATCTCATGACATATACGTGAAACACTTTTGCATACTATATATAAACATGGTACTAATCACCAACCTATTCCTGAGCTCTGCGCAGCCATTTTTGCACCTCTTTAGCCAACAAAAACATCCTCTCATAATCCACTAATCTGTTGCTCAGCCGAGGGTATTTGTGCCCTTCCCCAGCCAAGCTGAGGTAGATCGTTGTGGCACTTTGGTGTCTGGTGTTTTGGGGGGTTTTGGTAGTGGGGGAGGGGGCTACGGAGGTGGCTCCTTGTAAGTGGCTTCAAGAAGCTCCCCCGGCTCCAATTTCGGACCCTCCTCTGGCCAAGGCCAGACCAATGGTGCCTCTGGGAATAACTATTTCAGAGGGAAAGAAGTGGTTGATTGTCTCTATTTTGACTGTGTGTGTTAGGTGAGAAAAGGAGGATGGGAGACAGACAACCATGTGGACACCCAGGTCAGTGAGGCAGGAGAGGGGGAGCTGTGCCGGTGCAGAGGCTCCCCTGCGGCCCGCGGTGGGGTGGCGGCTGAGCCCCTGCAGCCCCTGGAGCCCAGTGGTGGCCCAGAGGTCGCCCTGCAGCCCGCGGAGGAGCCCAGGCCGGAGGAGCAGGGCCCGGGCCCGGAGCAGCCGTGGCTCCGAGGCAGCCCGCGCTGGAGCCGCCCGTCGGTGGGAGGGCGGCAGCCCCGGGAGGGACCCGCCCGGGGGGGTTCTGGGGAGCTGCGGCCCCGCGGGAATGACTCGCGTTGGGGCGGTTGGAGGAGGAATGTCTGCCGGGAGAGGGACCCCGCGGTGGGGCAGGGGAGGGCTGCGAGGGCCCCTCTCCCTGAGGAGGAAGGAGCAGCGGAGACACCTTGTGCCGGACGGACTGTGACCCCCATTCCCTGCCCCTGCGCTGCTGGGGGGGAAGAGGGAGCGGAGCTGAGCTCGGGATCACCGGAGAGGGGCGGTTGGGGGGGGTGGGGGGGTGCAGAAAGTGTATTGTATTTAAGAGCTGGTCGTATCTCTTATTATCCTTGATGGTGGTGGGGTTTTTGTTTTAAATGTATGTTGTTATCCCCAAATTGAGTCTGTCTTTTGCTCGTGACCATAACAGGTGAGTGAGCTCTCCCTGTCCTTTGTTAACCTTCAAGCCTTTTGGTTGTGTTTCTCCTCCCCGTCGCTCAGGGGACGGGGTAGGGGTGAGCGAGCAGCTTCGTGGGGCTTTATTACCAGCTGGGTAGGCTCAAACCATGATAGTCGTGACAGTGTTGGGCACATCTAAGATAATTTTAACCTAGCGTTCATGGATTACTTTTGTCAGCCATGGTTTTCTAGAATGAAATACAGTCCAGCCCAGACTGTATCAAATGGGTGGGTCACACCAAGGTCTCTGCAGTCACAAAATCAGTATGGCTGGCCTTCGTAGTTATTACACTCCTACAGATAACACAACATAGAACAAATCATACCTCTGTGTATATGCGTGTGCCAGGGCTCAGGCCTGAACTCTTCATAGCATGTCCTCCCTCTGTGACATTACGCTGTTAGTTGCAAAACACAGTAGTATTCTATTATTGAATGAAATAGACTGACCTGGGTAAGAAAAACACCCTCTTCCATTGATAATGTCTTAATACAATGGAAAAACCTGACAGGGGTCATTTCTTTTCAGTGAAACTGAAAACCAATCAATTTCTAACTGTAACGGGTCTGCGTGGCAAGGTTTTGGTAGCAGGGGGGTTAGAGGGGTGGCTTCTGTATGAAGTGGCTAGAAGTTTCCCCTATGTCGGATATAGCCAATGCCAGCCGGCTTTGAGACGGACCCGCCGCTGGCCAAGGCCGAGCCAAGCAGCGACAGCGTTTTTTGCCTCTGTGATAACGTATTTAAGAGAGTGAAAAAGTTGTTGTGCAGCAGTAATTGCAGCGAGTGAGAGGAGTGAGAATGTGTGAGAGAAACATCCCGCAGACACCGAGGTCAGTGAAGAAGGAGGGGGAGGAGATGCTCCAGGCGCCGGAGCAGCGATTCCCCTGCGGCCTGTGGTGAAGACCATGGTGAGGCAGGCTGTGCCCCTGCAGCCCATGGGCGGTGGAGCAGATGACTGCCTACACCCCGTGGAGGGCCCCCACGCCGGAGTAGGTGGATACCTGAAGGAAGCTGTGACCCCGTGGGAAGCCTGCACTGGAGCAGGCTCCTGGCAGGACCTGTGGCCTGTGGAGAGGGAGAAGCCCACGCTGGAGCAGGTTTGCTGCTGGTGACCCCGTGAGGGGGGCTCACGCTGGAGCAGTCGGTTCCTGAAGGACTGCACCCCATGAAGGAGACCCACGTTGGAGCAGTTCATGAAGGACTGAACCCGTGGGAAGACTCACACTGGAGAAGTCATGGAGGACCTTCTCCCGTGAGGGGGACCCCACATTGGAGCAGGGGAAACGTGTGAGGAATCCTCCCCCTGAGGAGGAAGGAGCAGCAGAAAACAACACTGTGATGAGCTGACCCTAACCCCCATTCCCTGTTTTCCCCCTGTGCTGCTGGCAGGGAGGAGGGAGGAAAATCAGGATCAAAGTTATGCCCGGGAAAGGAGGGAGGGGTGGGGGGAAGGTGTTTTAAGATTTGGTTTTATTTCTCATTACTCCTCTCTGAGTTAACTGGTAATAAATTACTTTTCTCTTCAGTTGAGTCTGTTTTGCCCGTGACGGTAAATGCTGAGTGATCTCCCTGTCCTTATCTCAACCCCACAAGCCTGTTGTTTTTTTTTTTCCTCTCCTCTCTCCTGTCCAGTTAAGGAGGGGAGTGATAGAGTGGCTTTGGTGGGCACCTGGAATTTTGGCCAGGGTCAACCCACCACACTAACCTTTCTAAATACGAGATCAACACATGCAATAAGTCCACTTAGTTCCTGCATTTGCAGAGAAAAGAGGAGCCCAAATGTGAAAGTTGTATCTTGAGTTGCATGAATGCATAACCAATGAAAAATTTCACTGTGGTGGGTTGACCGGCGCCTGGAGCATCTCCTCCCCCTCCTTCTTCTCTGACCTCGGTGTCTGCAGGATGTTTCTCTCACACATTCTCACTCCTCTCAGTCGCTGCAATTACTGCTGCACAACAACTCTTTCAGTCTCTTAAATACGTTATCACAGAGGCGAAAAACGCCGTCGCTGCTTGGCTCGGCCTTGGCCAGCGGCGGGTCCGTCTTAAAGCCGGCTGGCATTGGCTATATCCGACATAGGGGAAACTTCTAGCAACTTCATACAGAAGCCACCCCTCTAACCCCCCCGCTACCAAAACCTTGCCACACAGACCTGTTACATTCACAAAAAATCTTCAGTATTTCCTTGTGTCAGAATTCTTATTTATAAAGCGTTACAAAGCACTTTTAAATCTTAGAATTTAAAACTAGTACAAGAACGGGTGAAGATTAGAATTATTAGCTAGACCAGACTACAAAATGATCACGCTTTAGACAAATTAATATGTACCAAGCATTTGTCAAAGAATATCTGACCCAAGTATATTATTCTGGATATTTTGTCAATCATTTATCACTCTGGCAGATAGCTGTCATTAAATTGTATTTGGAATATTGCAGATACTGTTACTGGATGTATGAATGAAGTTTTAGGAATTGGATGTGTTCATTTAAACTTCACAGTTAATGCTTTAGATAGTTGCTGAAAAGGATTTCTCAAAAATGAAATGAAGCTGATGACAAGTTCTAGACATTAGCATACTATTTACATTGTTATACACTTGTGCTTTTTATTTCCTGATCCAAATTCTCTAACAAAATACAATAGTACACATGAACTCTAGACTTGATGTGATGACACATTAATGTTCTCATTCTCATGGAAAGAATATACGCTCAATAATTTTAAAACAATCACTTCAACAACATGATACTATTGGGAAGCAAAAACCAGCAGATAGAAACAGTCCGTTTCCTTAGAATTTGGTAGATAAAGGTATAGAGAGAAGTTGCCTGGAGTTTAACATCTCTCAGCCATACTAAAGGACATCTAAGGGCTGGCTAAAGTTTAACAATGATTTTCGTATCATGTGAAAAATTTCAATAGCTTATATAAATTGAAAAGCGTAACTTGTTTGAAAACACCAGGAATCAGATCAAACTCCTTTTAACTATGCACAACCACTTAAGTCCCTACAAATGCAATACGACTGAACTGTATCTCACAAAGTCTCAGAAGTGTCTTTGCATGGAGCACAGCTATGAATAGCTTCCTTACACACTTCTGACATGCCTCCACCTCCAAACTGGAGTGTGCTACACTACACAACAAAAAAACCCAGCTGATTATTAAGATTGAATATTGAATCCATGTGAATAGCCATGGAGAATTTCAAGAAAGCAGAATTAAATGTTTCTAAGATTTAATAAAATTACAGCACAACTTACATGATATTGAGGTACTATTGCTGCTTCAAAGCTCTCTGAAACCTGAATCTTAATCCCACAGTTTAAGTGAGTTGCTTAAACATCACAGTCTATAAAATAATTTTGGACAGATTGTTAAAGTTTTTTAATTATAAATGTAATATAGCACAGATAAAATTAGGTAGATTTTATTTGAAATGATAAATATCGATAATGCTGGTGATTAGAGCAAAGAATTATTAACTGTCAGGTGTACTTGGTAAATGGTCTACATGTTTAATCAATGAGTTAGTACCCTGAATAGAGTGCTCCTTAAAGGACTTATCCAAATGTAGAGGTTGATAACCTTCTGTTTTATTTTCAAGTTACTAAGCGTGTGTTGTGTGTAGTGCAAAGTATCTTTATCACTGGCCTAAAAATAAAATTCGCTTTCCTGGATATATTCTGTGCTTATAGCTAGCAACAACCATTTCACACTTGCAAATTAAAGCAATTCCTGTCAAGTGACTAAGAGTCATGTTGATTTCAGCAAATCCAGAGAGATCTGGTAAACTGTCAAAACGAGTTTGGTTAAATGTTAGCAGAGTTCAAAGGGAGAATGAAGAACATCAGTTCTAGTGAATTCCAGAAAATAATTTGTATCAAGTTACTTGAAGGGGAAAAAAAAGAGTAACAGGAAAGGTGTTCAAACCCTAGAAAGCCGTGCTCAGTCCCTCTCAGGGACACAGGTTCCACTACTACGTTCTAGCAGCATCCACATTCAATTCAGAACAAAGATTATCTTCAAGGTGTTCAACCAGTTTCAGAAAGGTACACTGCAGCGACCACTGTGTCTTCTATAGGTTCTCAGCAGTTTTTTCGCCTTCGTGTAATCTGGCATTTAAACAGATATATGGAAAGCTCCCTGAAGACCAATCACTGCTGTCCCTAACCTGTGCCTACTTGTTTATCATATTCAATACAATAGGAAAATCATTCTACTCCAATGATTCATATAGAAATCATTTTGGAAGAGCCCAAAAGCCAAAAAGCCAACCTATTACTGGAAGCCAGTCTAACAGACTGGTATTTCATGTTCAATTACATAGAAATATATGATACAGAATATGGACAGAAAGAAAGTATAAAAAGTATATAGAAAGAAAGCATAAAGCTATTTGAAAAACAGCTGTAAGGAATACAAAAGCTGACATCCCAGGCTGTCCTTTGCTCTTGCAGAAATGACCTGGGATTTCAAGCTAGCAGTACAGAATGGTGTACAACCAGCTGCTGACAGAGCAACATTCAGAACACAGGCATGGAAAAAGACAATGTCTTCAAAAGTGGCTGCTACGCTGAGCCAACATGAGTAGTATCATACATAGCTGACACTTTGGATAATTGTGTAAGAGCACATGGGCATGTTTGACCAAAATTTCCATAGAAAAACAATTTAAAGTTAATTTCATCTGTATTGTATAGTTCTTGAATACAACCAAAGACAGTGTGAATTACTGTGGTGGAGTCTATCATAAAAGGCCCTGAGATACATCTGGAAGTATCTCAGACTATCCAGACTCTACTATTTCACACATGTTTCTGTCAGTTTGAAAGTTGAAAATGTATGAATGTAAAACATTGTCTTTGCTGAAGCCTTACATAAACGTTCCTTCTGGATTTCTTCTTGATGACTGCTTCACTCAAAGCGTTTAAATGCAACACAGCACACTACCTGCAATAAAAGAAGTGTTTCCTTTGTTAAATTTTTCTTTTAACTCCAGTTTCTGCTATTGCTGTTATTTAATGAAAAGAAGAAAAAACCCCCAACATTTAATGAGTCTGGCTTGTTTGACATATGCTTATGAAAAAATTGATCTCTGTTTCTATCGACAGTCTTTAAAATCTCACCACCAGAGCATCTTTATTTAAAGCAACACAGATACGTATCACAGATATGCAAGCTACTGCAAGGGTTATGACAGTTTTCAGTAAGTGCAAAGGATACTGTGAGCATGCCCTTACAAAGGCACTGAACTCCTGTTTTTAACACTTTCTTTTCAGATAAATGCATTTTCCCCCTCATCCATCATCTCCACACAGGAGACATGGACAGAAAAGACTTTGTCAGATGGCTGCTTGGGAATGGAGTGAGCTGTATCAAGTACCAAATCATAGCCAAATTGTTCGAACCAGCTGTGTGGTGTTCCACTTCGTGCTTCTCCAGGCTCCCATCCATCTTGTCAGAGTCCCTTCATCAGACAATTATAAATGTTCTAGACTTTTTCCAAGGTAAAAATACTTAAAAGGAAAGGAAAAGAGATCAATTTGAGCACAAAAGCAGTACAAAACACAACCTGACCTTTTCCTTAGCACTAAGCAAACACACAACATGCAACCACCTTAGTTTTGTAAAAACAACATTTTTTCCAATTCCATCCATAGGTGGTATCATCATAGGTAGCAAACATTGCATTAAGGTGTAACATATTATTTAACTTAATTTTTGGCAACTAGTGGCTCTTTCAGAATTGAACATGCTTTTTAACTAAAATTTCCCTATAAATTTGAATTTAAAAAAAAAAAAACAAACCTGGAGGAAGCTATTACATTTGCTGAAAATGTCAGAACAAACAGATGTTCCTTATAATCCAAATCATAATACAAGACTTAGCACACCTAATATTGGGATATTTCGGAAATTATGTTTTTCCTCTACATATACAAATTTACAAACTGAATAACTACATCTCTTTGAACGTTGAATATTGTATCTGCTTCTAGTGCAGTTCTCCATCTTACATTCCCACATTTAGCAAAACCTCAAGTCTGCCACATGGGATTTCCACCCAGGGAGTCCCACAACTTGCCTCCTCATCTGTTTCCCCATTTCATTAGTTAATATTCAAGACTTACTCCACTGCATAGAAGTACCAAAACTTCAGTACACCATGCAGGAGAGTCAGCTCCTTGCAATAACAGCACTGTCATTTGTCACCTTGAGTTTCTCAGTATTTCACTGTATCTCATTACAAGCCAGTGCCATTGTACACAAGGTATTAAGAGACAAGGCAAACATAAAGCTTGCCTGATATGAGTAACTCAGTGATGAGTAGGACCTTTGAAGAAGATACAGAAAAACATAAGGAAAAACCTACCCAAGTCATATTATATCTGAAAGCAGAAATCCAAAGATTTGTTTGTTTGTTTCTTTTTGGACTAACTATAGGTTGATAAATGAGAATCACAAAACACCAACTTTGCTCACTTTTTCCATGCACTAATGCTTAATCAGAATCTTTTCAATGAGCCCAACATTGTCTAGTATGACTTTGGCTATATTTTCAAAGCACACTATATAAATCACAAGTTTCTCTTCAGTTTTCAATGCCAACTTCGTGTCTACCCCTTACAGCTGTGAACAGAACCTCTGCACACAGCAGGAAATTTCTGACCACTGAAGACCGTTTCACATCTATTTGATATGTGCAGCAGTACACTAAGCACAAACAATCACCAAAAAGCCAGCAAAAGGTTTCCATACCTATTATACTCTCAGTTTTCATGTTACTTCATGCAAATCATTCTGAGGGCTTTTTAGGAAATTTACATAATGTATACCCTTCCTTCCGTTTCCTTTTTACACGCATTATTTTTATATTCTGTTTGCACAGTACTCCAGTGATACACAGATAATGGGAGCCTGCAATGCCTCCAGCATGCATTTACGTAGCTTACAAGTACAGAAAATTCCTTGTTCCCTTGGTTACTCTCACTAGATTTGCATTCCAGCATCAGAAGAAAGAATGACAACTTCCTGCTTGTCACCAGTGAACCCATCTATTAAGAGAAAATTTTGCAAATAGGTATTGTTTAAATTTTTAATTTCTCTTTTGAATACAAGTAGGTAAGAAGAGAACAGCTGTCAGTAAACAAGCAGTCTAAAAGTATTAAAGGTCTCTGGAAGACAAGCTAATGATCTGGGTTGTTACATGGCTGACAAAAGCAACTGGGGAAAGATGATGTTGGTGAAATCATGAGGTGGAGATGAGAATTTTCTTGCTTGAAACTGTCCAACTTGTGCAGCTGAAAACCTGTGGTTTTTTATTTGCATATATGTAAAAATAGAACTCTACAGTGGATGAAAAACTTTTTCAGGCACAATACTGAAAATAAATTTTGCCACCTTTTTAATGAATCATCAGGTGTCCTTAAAACAAAATATTTTTAGATATGGCAAGTCTTTTAGCAATAACAGTATAATAATATTTTTAAGAAAATTTTATATAGTGTCACCTCTCATTCTTGATGCTTCTAAACCACTTCCTAGGTGTACTTCTTTAAATCCTCTTCTGTTACAACTATATCTGTTACGGTCAAACACAAACTCCAGTAAATATCTTTAACAGTGGTGCAAATTTCTAAATAGCAAGCCCAGCCAATTAATATTACTGGCATGGCACATAGCTTAATATTAAAGACAGAGGTTTTTGTGAAAATGCCCAAATGACCACAAAAAATAAAACCAAATAGCAGAGAGAATGATGTTAAATAATTTCATCTATTTATGTCATCAGTAAAGCAGAAACCACGGATAAGCTTAAAAAACAGTAAGAGTGACCATTTTTAAGTGGTGAAAATTTTCCTTTCCAACTGTTTAAACCTAATTCTGTTCTCAAATTATATCCTTAGTTCTATTAACTCTACTGCCTGAAAACATTTTGAAAAATTATGGCATAGTTTCAGACCTAAATGTTTTCTGGGTTGAAATACCAAAGGTGTGGTGACTGAGTAATCAAAGTAAAAATCAAGTTGAATTCAGACAAGTTGATGCAGACAGCAACACCTTTGACACACTGACAGTGATGCAACATGCCTATAACAGAGAAGAGTGAAAGACACGAAGAACTGTGCTTTCATTGAGCAAAAGACCCAGTGAACCACCCCAGCATAATCATGTTCTAAAGTAAAAGTTACTCAATCTGCCATGATGTCTCCTTAGAATAACTCCTCCCTAACTAACAAAAACTACACGTAATTTCTATCTTAAAATACAATCAGAATGAGCTATCTGTTCCAATAAAATTGTCAGAAGATTGCCATAAGCAAGTTATAGTGGAAAGGAGTGACATTTTGAAGGCTCAGTATGGTCTGCTATTTTTAAAGGGGCATTCTTTTTACGTGCTGTACTGTCATATGTTAAAGTAAGATTGCACGATTGCTACCTTAAGCTAGCATCAAAATAAAAAAGTCATCCATCTCATGGCAGTACTCTTTATAAATTAAGTACATACAGTAAGGATCATAAAGTTTCATTTTTAATGCATTAGCCATTCATTCTAATGCACTCAACGAGTTAGATGTGATAGGCTATTCTTGCTTTTTCAAGGCATTTATGTACATACACAGGCGCCCACTATGAACCTTGTAGTACAACATCTTCACCAAATATATTTCAGTTGCGATTACAACAAAGGGAAGTGCATAAGAAAATAAAGTGCTGTAATCTGTAGACCACTGCAAGGAACTAGACAGCAAAAGAAACATCTTTTTCTGGAAGGAAAAGCCTTTCTACAACAGAGAACAACTGCTGGAAATAAAACCAGATTAAGTTGTCTCTCTTCTGTCTTCATTCTTGTAGTGCACAGGAGAGAGATATCACTTGACTGTTGTCCTAATATGACCAATTCAAAAGCAAAATCATATCTGTTTCATGACTTGAAACAACTTGCATCACAGAACAGAAAGATGGACTTGGAGAACTGAACTAATTCATCTTCAGTCAGTCTTAAGCCAAAGCAGGACCAACTCTGCTTAAATTACCCCTGGAAAATGCTTGTTTAGTCTGCTCTTAAGTACTGCAGTGCAGAGACTCTAGTATATTTACCCAAGCAATATATTCTAGGATGGAACTATTTTTACAACTGGATTTTTTTTCCTGGTGTCTAGCCTTGCTCCCCCTTACTGCAGTTTAATTCCATTATTCTTTACCCTGTCCCCAGAAGCAATGGAAAACAAATTATTCTCTTTCCCTTTGAAGCAATTTAGAGAGACCTGGAGACTCATCATGCTCCCCCGCCTCCTCGCTCAAAGTGAACAATTAAAACTCTTTCAGCCGGGCAGGTTTGATAAGCCTCCCACTATCCTTGCCCTCGCCTCTCAATTCTCTCCAGCACTGTGAAGTATGCTGCACAATATCCTAAATTCCAGGTGAAACGTAACCAAAAAGAAGGAAAGTTTGTGTCTCTTACAAGCCAGCCTGTTCACACATGGCAGCACGCTCCCTTTTCACAACACAACAACATCGGTGATTAACGCCCAAATTGCCACCAGAAACAACCACCACCTCCTCCACCCCACCTAGCCAGATATTTCCTGGCTCATAATTACACAAATAAGATTTATTCCTACCTGACCTGGGCACAAACGGTGGGGTTTCAGCAGCCAGGGGCTGCAGCAGTGCTTGTGTGGGAGGAGACTGTGAACTGCCCGGTACTGGTCTCAGCCAGTTCCAGACTGCTGGATCCCAACAGGAGCAACCTACTGTGTGCCAAAACTGCTGCCAGTCAGAGGGTGCACGGTGCCTCCCCTCAGGACTGTCCAAGAAGGAGCCATGGCAGCTATGGGATGAGACACCTGAGAAAACACATAAGGTGAGACACAAGGAGATGCATGAAGAGGGAGCAGTAGCTGTGGAGACCTGCAACTGGGGATGAGCTCCTGGAAGGAGACACTCTGTGCTGTTATTGAGAGAATGGACCCCACGGGTGGCCCACGCCAGGTGGGGACCTGCTGAGGGACCACGGCCATAGGTGGCCCACAGCAGGCTGGGGACAGTTAGAAGCATGGGTTTAGGAAGGCAGAGGGTGGGTGATTGCATTAAATTGAGCCTGAGAAAGGAGGAAGAAAGGTGCTTATTTAGATGTTTATGGTTGGTTTTTTTCCCCCTAATACCCTGATTACTGATCAGAAGTTGGTATAAATTGCCAATAAATTAAATTCACTAAAAATCACCCATGCCAAAAGCTGTTTTACCTATAATACTACTCACATGGAATACTTTTTACCCCTCCCCCCTGAGCTGCATCCTATTCTTTTTCGAACTGCTTCTGCAAATCCTGAGGATCATTTTACACTTTTATCCTACCAGAGGCCTAAAAGCACAGTATCAGCCTTGGGAAAAAAACCCCAAATTATCAGTTTATTTTCCAAATTAGTTGAAAGAGATAAGTGCCACAGACACTAAGAACAAAAAGAGTATACCTTGTAGGTTTACAGTGGTACACTACTGTGTCCAAAATACTTCCAAGTACTTGCACACAAGAGTGCTATACAGATTAGGTAAGCATCATATTTATACTCTACTCACCCAGCACTGTAATAATTTAAGTGTTCTTCTGAAATGTTCTGGAGAACCATTACTGAAGGTTATTTTTTCCACTTGATTTATCATTCCATAGATACTGCCACACTTAGGAACCAGAGTGCCATGGCCGCAGCAGCATCCATCCTTCCACAGCCCAGCCTGACACTTCATGAACACCATATTCGATCTGAATTGCCCAAGAAAATGAACTTTGAAAGGTCGAGCAGTTAAACAGAATCTCAACAATTTACCTTGTTGTGTTTGTGAAACTGAATACATAGAAACGAAGAAATCAGCAGGAAGTGAAGGTATGTCCATTAATATTAGCAACAACACACAAACTGGGTGCCCCTAATCACTCTAATCGTTGCAGGGCAGCGTGGGATGAAGTTTTTGCCGCATGCAGGAGCAGCACCCCTGTGCACCACCAGCAGCTGAGAGGAGCACTGCACCATACAAAACAGTAGTGACACCTTGTGTGCAAATAAGACATAAAACTGCTTGATTTGAGGATCTAGGTTGAGGAAAGTATTTCTGGTATGCAGAAACACAACCAACCAACCAAGAAGTTTTCAGTAAGAAGAAACCTGGAAGACATATTTACTAAAAAGGCACATGCACCACAACAGGTAAAACCCAACCACCATATTGGGCCCTACAAAAGGCCTGTTGTGATTTTCCTACTGTGTCCTTGTAGAAGGAAGTGCAGTATGTTTAAAGATACACTGCAACAATAAAGACCATGCTTTGTGGGTGATATCTCACACTGGCTTTCTCTGACACTAGGCAAACTCCTCACCTTCAGCACTCCTGGTTTCTCAATGTAAACCTGAGCAGCATCTTCCCAGTCATCTGAGTAAATGTCCTGAATAATACCAGGCAATTATTCATCAAACAATTATTTGTGGATACACATTTCAGCAGTTTTAATAGTATTTACCTACCTCATAGGTGTTGCTGCATGTATCAGTTTGTTAATGTTTTAGCAATACTTTCAAAACACAAAAGCCTAATATGATGACAGAGATGAAGTTAATAAATGATGCTATTGTTCCTTAGATTAATAACATCTTCATAAAGGATGCCCTCTGAAAAAGTGCATACTGCTTTTGTGCTGTATTTCAAACTGCAACAAAAACCATTATAATTAGATGTTTTCCTGGTTTTCAACACTCTTTATAAACAGTTTTTAGTATCACCTAAATTAATTTTCTTTCTCATTTAAAAGAACTGGGGAGAATACTCAAGAGAGGAAGAAAGTGAGAGAGAAAGAGAATTGCTTGTCACATAATTTCTCAGTACTCTCTAGCTCTGTACTGAAAAAGTACTTCAATGATTCAGGAGCTGTGAAAATTCAGGCTGTGATCATACAGGCTGGAAGGGAGCGGGGGCTGACTTAAAGAGGGAGGTGTTGCTTTTGTTACATATTTTACTTCACCATAATATACAGTTGCCAACATGAAAGAAATATGCATATACTTCTCATTCTCTGTTAGAATATGCCATGAAATAGCTCTATGCCTCGTTACATAAAGTAATAACTGATGTACCACCCCCTTTTTTTTTTGTTAAGTTTTGTTTATGATTTAAACCAATAATCACACTAAACACTTGGAAATAAATGAAGCCTTTTCAGACTGATTAAATTGGCTGAATGCTTTAAGCATGTGACTTTGGCAGATCTAATCATCCCAGGGTAGTCGAGGAGTTAATCATACAAATATCTTCACATAATTTCAATTTGCAAAGCTGTGTTTTGTAGCATGTACTCTTTCACAGCATCTGTATTCTGTGGTGTGAACTGCAACTGTTCAGTGACTGGGCAGTAGAAAAAATTATTAACTATCAAAACACAAAACTAAATAATGTAAAACAATTAAAAAGTTTTAATCAGAAGAATATAAAATCTGCCAGAGACTTTACACCATTGTAGGAAGTAGGGGCTCACTGGATCCAACCAGAAGGAAGCAAGGAATACAAAATAGCTCCAACACCAAACCTGCATCCCACTACTTCACTGATCCTGCAAAGACACTCAAGTTTACTAAGTTTACTACATGTACTTTGTGGAATCAGACTTTTCTGTGCCCACTGCACACAAGGAGAGTGATGGTGTTTGTAAGTGATGTGCTTGCTCACTCTTTTTTGGAGAAAGGCAGCTTCCACAAAATGTGAGACTCATTTCCTACTCATAGTAATCCTTTCTTTCTACCTTTCTGTGAGAAGAAAAATTTTAGGATGAACGGAATGAATCATGGATTCCATCTTTTAGTGAAAACCCTATTTTCTTTTGAGCAGAATCTGAACCTTTCCTACCACATCCTCTTTCCTATTTCTGGGATGATTGGAGAAGATTGTATCATCTAGATCACATATTTTGATGTTACAGCTGATGTTCTTTAAAGCTGTTATTTATTAGAGCAGTTGGAAAAGGACAGAATGTGGTAGAAGAAACACCATAGCTTTTTAAAGAAACACCACACTTAACCACTTACATTTTTTTATAACTTACCTGTTCTCTACTGAAGCAGGTACTTTCATTCGCATCAAAATATGTTATGGCTATTAGTAAGATTTAATATACAACTTATGTACTGCCTACTGTCTGAGTTTTATTCCTTGATTAACCCACCTAGACACTGTTAAAATGAGTAAGGGTAATGAAAACACAGTAGCTCAGTTCAGAAAAGAAACTTCAGCAACAGTCTCCAAAAACCTTCAAAAACAGTTCCCTGAGTTGTAAATTCTGCCCTGTAATCAACAGGTGAAACTTGTTTTAGTTCAGCTGTACAAAATGCTCAGCTTTATAAAATGCAGCCAATTACTCAAAAAGATTAAAACCTGTCTTATGGATAAGACAAGGAAGGATCAAAGATAGCTGGAAGTTTGACAACTCCCACGTCACCAAAAGATGTCAGCGGTATATCTCGTCATTTTATAAATGGACAAAACTGATCTTGTTTGTCTAAGAAGAGTAGGGGTTATGAAGAGCATTCTACAAAATAGTGAAGCATAACTGGCTAATAAGACTTTTGAGGGATGAACACATAAAACCAAACCCAATAAGCAACAGAATAGACTGGTGTTATAACTGAGATACTACACAGTATTTATCGGTAAAATTTACACTACGTAGCTTGCTATAACTTGCAAGAAATGTAAGACATATCTAGGTCTTAAAAATGAGAGTCCCAGAGCCAGTTTGTTTCTTCCTATGCTTCCTTCCTACATTCAGGAAGAGCCTTCTTCAATGACATTAAGGTTATGATGAAAAAATTATTCCAAGTCTATAGAGATTTTGTTAATATGCCTTTATGATGTGATATTATGACGGCAATTCAATTTCATTGCAGGCCTAATGAGACCGTGTTACAATGTCAAAATGAAAGGAAACTATATCAATCAAGTTATAGTACCCTGAGAGAAAGAAAAACCTAAAGAAATTAACCCCATTAAAAACTATTTTAAAACAACATTAAGATTTAGCGAATTCAGAATTGCTTTGCTTTTGTTGGTTTAGTGCTTCAGGTAGAAGCTAAATTTGGCACTGATTTACAACTCATTAAATACAATGACATCAGGGGAATCAGTGAAAGTTTTAAGGAAACACAAATAGAATGAAATTCATGGCAAGCGTTGTGGTTATGTAAAGTATTGGGCACAGCCTGTTTAGTCCTGCAGCTGAAATATTTTTTTCTCTTCAGCAGAACCATAATTTAAATTTTTTTTCACTTAAAAAAGGTGGCAGTTTGGCTACTGTCGAAGAATTTAAGTTCTTGTAACTCTATTCTCTTGATACCATTTTTGAATTTGTATTAAACACTGTAGAATTAGATCCCTAAGACTGAAAAAGTTAACAGAATTCAAGCACAAAATTCTTACTGAATTTATTAGAAACAAATATGCCATTGCCAACAATAAAGTAAGAGCTAATACATGCTGTGAAGACAAGAGGAGCCTTGGTTAGGTCTTGAGTCATCAAAATTGATACTGATGGAACATGCCACAGCTGATAAACAGTCTTTGCTACCTTTGGAATCGCCTATAAAGGAGGTTAAGTCGAAGTTATGAAAACAGTCTTAAGCCTATTTTAAAATATTCAAATGCCTATATTAAAAAAGTAAAAAAAACACCAAAAAATACAAAACCTAGACATAATGATTTTTTTTTATAATTATTATTTTTACTTTTTGGCAACAGAGACCTTTTGATGTGCATTCTTTGTTGGGTTTTTTTTGTCAACAACTTTTGTCATTTCCAAGCTAATGTTTTCTATTAAGTGTAGCACTAGAGCTGTAATATTAATGAGAATTCCATAAAGGCTAACATGTGTATTCCATTTAAAATGTGCCACTGTCATTTTCCAAACCATGTGTTAGTGGCATTATAAAGTTCCGGTCTCTGTGAAAACTTCCACCCACCAGAACAGGGTTCGGACTTTTTAGTTCAGCAGGCAGGGCACACTATTTTTATACAATAGGTACATTCCAGTTTTCAGCAAGCTACTTATGAGGATGGAGGTTTAAGACACATCAAGACATAAACACCAAACATTTTGGACACGCACCAAAATACTGTCAAAAGTAAAAGACCATAGTTTTCATTGTGCTATTCTTCCTCCATCAGCTCACATATTGTTTGTAGCAAGCACTGATAGTTACATGTCACCATGAAGAAAGATTTGCAAACCCACAAAAATTCCATTGATTTTTGCTGTTATTACTGTTGAACATGCAGAGATGGCACTTTGACATCACAGTATTAGGGAAAATTGATGGAAGGAAAGTATGAGCCATTCCTAAACTCAAAATCCAGTTGTTTCTGGTTTTGCTTGTCCTTGATTGATATACATAAACACGCACACCACACACAAGAGAACCTTTTTGAAGATGGCTGGCAGGTAGTAGATTTTTTTATTTTCAGGTGTTTACAGTAAAACTTGAACAAACTTTACTTCGAACATCACTATTTATTATGTGTAATACTGTATTGCCTAGAGGATATATCCCCATTGTAGGAGGCATCGTACAAATAAGAACAGAAACAGTCCCTACACAAAGGTCAGACCCCACAGGTTTGCTGCATTTTTGTTATTTTTCTCACAGAGCCTGTGCTCAAGGCCTATAAAAGTTTGGGCTTGTATAAGCATTTTCTTGTTTCAAGGTGGGGTTTAAAAAGAAAAATCAAATGCACCAAAAGCAGCTCTTGCCATTTCAAGAAACATAAAATGTTCTTTCTACAGACCTACTATTTACTGATATATCTCATTTACAGAGATATTCTCAGATACCTCATTTACATCAGATGTAAATTTATTTTTTGTCAATATAGTAAGTGTCTGTTGCTATTAGTAGCCTTAGCAGACCTAAGCTTTAGTTACACCAGCATTACACTAATTGCACATTATTTTTAAATTTTCACAAACCTATTTTCATTGGTGTTAGCTGGTAGAAAGAGATTCACAATGGATTGACTGAAACCTTATCTATATCACAAAAGAAGGTAGACTATAGTATTACGTTCTACTGCAGAAATATCAGGACTACTTCTGTCAACACTGTAATGACAGTAGTAAAGAGAAACGCAACGCTGAAATTGTAAACAAGATCACAAAGTGAAAAACTGATATTCCATTCAGGCCATATAAAACATTACCTTTAATCAGCAAGGTAATTTGTGTATATATATATATATATATATATATATACACTCAGTTCAGACTGAACATTCAGTGACGAATGTCAAACCAACACAGCATCAAGAGAATCTACTGGGGGAAACATTCAGCAGCATAGATGTGCAAATTGTTCTTGCTGACCAGAAATGTAAATTCATTGCTCCCTAATCATTATGTACAAGAAAATATTTTTCCAAGGGTATGCATATTTATTTCACCCATGAACTCTTGTGTGCTGAACTTCTCAAGAATGAGAAAGAAGGCTCATTGACAGAATTTTGTTCCTGTGACCTTGTCCATAATTACTTTAACTACAAAATGACCAACTCGAACAGTTTCCTTCACAACGTGCATTATATCAGTGTGAAGATACTTACGTATCACAGAAGAGAGTTAATGTATTGACATAAACATTCTTTTATTTTATTGCAGTCTCACTATTCACCATAGGGATTGCATCCATTTAACTATCTAAATAGTAAAAATCATTACTCTGACCAAAATACTTACTACAGAAGTTGTTTATAAACAAGGCCAGTTATAAATATCACATCTCTTGCTGGCACATTCCTTTGAATATTTAATGGATTTGCTTTGCAGTCAGCACGTTCAAATGATTATAATCTGTCTTTAGGATAATGTATACAATACTATTCACACTTCTTTTTCTGTGTGGTGTAATCTGCTTTACAGCTGTAGAACAAAGCCATAAAGTTTTAAAACTGCATATAGTCTCACAGGTCTAACTTAGAGAAGCTAAAGACAGCTGCACCTAATGCAATCTACTTTTTGTATTATAAACAAGATCTTGCTATTCAGTGTATTCATTTAACACACTTACTAATCATTGGAAGTGCCTGAAGGTTCCACTACATAATGGGGGTGGGGGGGTGGGGGGGGTGTGGGATGAGGGGCAGGGCGGGGAATGAGACATACAGCTTTGCAACTCATACGGAATTCCTTCATGTTTGTCAATTTTCTTTAAACATACTATTGTTTCTTTATAATGCTGATATCAACATGTGGTCAAAACCAAGAAAAATAAGCCAACACCACCAATCTGATATGGTTATGAGCTCGTCAATAGACTTTCACTCTTGTACAGAAGACTCAGGTGACTTAACAAATTTGAAACATCTTGAAGTTGTTGAATAATGTTTATGGACTCACTCATTAATCTTCTCATCATTCTGAATTCTTCAGGATGACTTCAGGAAGTGACCAGCAAGAGGTTCAGATTCTTAAGCAGTGCTTTTCCCATCTCATAAACATGGCTGAAATGTTCAAAGTTTTTCCATTTCAAAGCAAACTAAATCGAGAATATGCCAAGCTTTTGTATTAATAAATCTTCAACAAAAAAGAAATAGACCAATGAATATCAATGGCCAAAATTCAAACCTGACTTCTGATACTAGAAATTAAGTGCAGTAATTTTTAACCCATTGTTTATCCATATGAAAACTTTTCTGCTGTCTCAAGGCAGCTTACACACTTTAAAAATTCTTGGTGGAATAGCTTTGAAAAAATCTAAGTTCACAATGTTAGACAGATCTATCCTGCAGTCTACCTATTTTTTCACTCCTTCAATGATTTGCTAGACATGACTTCCCTTTACTATACCATGCTGATCTTCTCAATAAACCCCATCAATTTTACTTTTTGTAACTGTGCATAAAAATACAGATAGCAGATTTACACGTAATTCCAAATGCTTTTAAAAGATCGAGGCACATTTGCTACTTTCTGTTGTACTCATACCAAAGAAGGTCTAAAAGAAAAGACTGCAGACTACAGCTTCTTCAAAGATGAAATGCTTTAGAACTCAAGTTAATGCCATCTGGGCCTGACAACTAACTTTTTCTATTAATACCTGAATTTGAGGTATTACCCATAATGTTTCCCCTGCACAGAAGGTTTCCAGGACTGAAAGAACCTCAAGCTCTTCATTAGTAAATACACACACAAAACCATAACTTACTGGCAAGACCTTAAGTTCCTGTCACTTTGTACCTTGATCACCTCTATGACTGACCATATACAGTGACTTCGCAGCTGGTAATTTTTCCCTCATTGATATTTTGGAAAAGTATCGATCACAATTATACAAGCTATTTGAAAGTTGTTTATCTCTCTTTGCTCTGCTGGTCTATAATCTCTTGGTTATATCCTTTTGTATCATTCTTCAGATGATACTCCAGTTCCTTGAGGGAAACCTGCTTACTTCTGTAGACTTCCTTATCCCACAAAGTCATGCTAGATTTTTTTTTTTTCCAAACTTCGTAAAGTCTTTCTTGGTATGTTGTAATGCAATTACTCTAAGTTTATCAATATAGTATTTAAAAGATTCTACCCACCACTTGCAATCTTTCTGTCTATTGGCTGCCCCTCAACTGTCTTTTTAGCAGGACTTCTCATTTGTATGTAGTTCCCTTTTCTAAAACTATGTATGTGTTGACTTAAAAAAAAATATTTCTGTAGGGAGATTAAATCTGAATGTGCTCCCATCAGCGTAAAAAGAGGCTCATTATGCAGCATTTCTTGGGCAATGATCAAGTATGACAAGATTTGTATCTCCTAGGGGTTACCAAATTATGCCATATGAAATAGTTATCTATGAAATTTGAAAATTTAATCTGTGCACTGCACCTCCCATGACATTTCTTGTCTTACCTAATTGAATCTTATTGTTATTATTATTGAGGTTCCTTCTCTCATAGGCTGAGTTCCCTTAACACGCTGAACCCTCTATTGCTGTCCTGTTTCGTGGCTATATTACAGACAAATACATTTTTTCCTGAAATGTCAAAAAGTCTGTGTAGTCACTAACACATATCTGACTTTTCTTAGTTTCCATTTGCATTCGACTTCAGTCTTTCCATCACCAGTCTACTCAGTGTTTCTCTTACAATTCATGTCTTAGTATTGCAATGTTTCATTAGTATCTTCCTTCTATCACATTCATTTCTAGCATACTAGTTTCTAGCATGTATATTATGTTCAGAAGCTCATTTAAATCTGTTTTTCAATAGCATTTCTTAGACTTATGTGCTTAAATAGATATATTTATGTGGTGGGTTGACACTGGCCAAAATGCCAGGTGCCCACCAAAGCCACCCTATCACTCCCCTCCTTAACTGGACAGGGGAGAGAAAAAAAAATAGCAACAGGCTTGTGGGGTTGAGATAAGGACAGAGAGATCACTCAGCATTTACCGTCACGGGCAAAACAGACTTGAATGAAGGGAAATGTAATTTATTACCAATTAACTCAGAGAGGAGTAATGAGAAATAAAACCAAATCTTAAAACACCTTCCCCCCACCTCTCCCTCCTTTCCTGGGCTTAAATTTGATCCCGATTTTTCTCCCTCCTACTCCCAAGAGGCACAGGGGGGAAAACAGGGAATGGGGGTCAGGGTCAGTTCATCACACTGTTGTTTTCTGCCGCTCCTGAGGAGGATTCCTCACATGTTTCCCCTGCTCCAATGTGGGGTCCCCCTCACGGGAGAAGGTCCTCCATGACTTCTCCAGTGTGAGTCTTCCCATGGGTTCAGTACTTCATGAACTGCTCCAATGTGGGTCTCCTCCATGGTGTGCAGTCCTTCAGGAACCGACTGCTCCAGCGTGAGCCCCCCCCTCACGGGGTCACCAGCAGCAAACCTGCTCCAGCGTGGGCTTCTCTCTCTCCACGGGCCACAGGTCCTGCCAGGAGCCTGCTCCAGTGCAGGCTTCCCACGGGGTCACGGCTTCCTTCAGGTATCCACCTACTCCGGCGTGGGGGCCCTCCACGGGGTGTAGGCAGTCATCTGCTCCACCGCCCATGGGCTGCAGGGGCACAGCCTGCCTCACCATGGTCTTCACCACAGGCCGCAGGGGAATCGCTGCTCCGGCGCCTGGAGCATCTCCTCCCCCTCCTTCTTCACTGACCTCGGTGTCTGCGGGATGTTTCTCACACATTCTCACCCCTCTCACTCGCTGCAATTACTGCTGCACAACAACTTTTTCACTCTCTTAAATACGTTATCACAGAGGCGAAAAACACTGTCGCTGCTTGGCTCGGCCTTGGCCAGCGGCGGGTCCATCTCAAAGCCGGCTGGCATTGGCTATATCCGACATAGGGGAAACTTCTAGCCACTTCATACAGAAGCCACCTCTCTAACCCCCCTGCTACCAAAATCTTGCCACGCAGACCCGTTACAATTTACTTCATTCAAAGTTTGTAGCAACCTTACTACTGTGCTTTTACATGGACAACAACTTTTCCTTGCTCTTTTTTCTACATGTAATTTTAATGCCAGCAATTCCATTTAATGTTTATTATTCCTCCTGTGCCTACTTCTTTATTTAAAAAAGTTCTTCATTTCCTATTAAAGTCGATTAATTTTCCACAGAGCATATTCATTTCCTCAGCTACATCTTCAAATGCTGCAAGTCCACCTTTCTGTCTGTCCCTGACAACATTTCAAAGAACTAACTTCCCAACTGGATGTCTCCTAATGTCTACAGAAGTTTCAGTAAGACATTTCTTTGATAACTAACCTGCCAAATAGTATCACCACTTAACATTGTGAATGCTGAAGTGGTTTTATTTTTATTAGAATTATTTTAATGATTGGCATGCACTGTGTGTTTATATTTTCGTCAAATATTGGGAAATCAATTAAAACAGTATAATACCACTGGGAAAAACATCATTTGTAAAATAATTATAAGCAATTTGCACCAGATGTTATATTTCTTCAAAATTTGCATTTTCACTTCTGTAATATTTATATTTTCCTGCTGGCAAAATGCTTAAGCAATCATACCTCAAAAGGCTGGATTTTTTTCTTTTTCTGGCTTTGGTTTTATGACAAAGACAAAGCTCAGGTCATACTTCCAAAGTCAGTTACACCTAGTGGTTTCACCCGCTACCACACAAATACAGTATCTTTTATTTTAACCGTACTTAGTCTTATCTACTGATCTAGAAGCAGAGATAAACAGCATGTTTTAACAACACTGCACTGCTGAACCTGAAGCCAAATGGAATCAAGGAACTGATAAGAAGCTTTTCCTAGATAGAAGAAAAGCTGAATATTCCTGTCATGGCTGTTGGCTGTTTCTTGTTCATCTAGTTTCACCTAAAGAACTAAAGTTATTTAATCTAAAGAATTACAAATTCTAATCTAAAATGGAAACTTTTTGATAGACCTAGATCAAAGCTCGTCTAATCGAAGATTTACTTGAATGCAAACATGCATGAGAGAGCTTGTTCTGAGTTTCCATAGTTTTTTTTATAAAAGAAGAGCAAATGCTTTCTGACGTCACGAAATGTTTAGGGGGTCACTGGAATCCCACAGTATGAGATCTCAAATAGAGAACTTAACATTTTTTTAATTCTCTGTGAGAAAGAATAATCATTTAAAGAAAAAGGAAAAAACATTTTGTTTAGATTCAAGTTTAGATTCATATTCATTCAGAAAACCTTAGGAAACTATATATTCTGATTTCTTGTTTCTTTTTTATTCTGAGAGTACATTCAGCCTAAATTTTAATTTATTTTAGGTTTAGAGGGAGCAGTAAACTTAGCTGTAGGCAAAGAAACACAACACGAGTTGGCAAGGCCTTGAGAAACACCATATAGCCAGTTCTGCTACCACAGTTAATAAGAACCAGTCAGTAAGAATCCGACACAATGAACTCCTAGAGCTAAGGGGCAGTCTCTGCTTATTTCCAGATTCTTAATTCGCTCTAGAAAAAAAAAATTCTTCAGCATTTTACTTATTCTTTAACAAGATTCCCTAAATGTTCTTGTTTTACTATCTCAGATAAAATTACTTAGACTGAGGCTTTAGTTTCTAAGATCTGAGCTCATGCCTTGTACAAATTTTACTGAGACAATCAAGTCACTGCATTGACGGCATCCTTAGACATCAGTTGTTAATAACTATGTATTCCTTAACAATAAATGAATAGGAAAATAAAGCTACACTTGGATAATAAGAAGAGGTGGCAGAATACTTGAAACATACAGAGTTCTTTATTATTGTGTCTACTAGCTTTGCAATGTTGGGTCGTAAAAAGTAAAAACACTTAAAATGGACTTAAAGCTTTTATTCAGCACTGAATCCATTCCTCTGTTTAAATAGCAACAGTGTTTCATAAAAAAATAATATGTTTTCTCAAGATTATTACTGATGCAATGCATTTTTAACTTTGAGAGTAGAAGACAGAAAAAGCTAGATTGTTTATTATGTTCAAAATAGTAATATTTTGCTTGATGTAAAGCAATACAGAAATGGTGGTACTGCCTTCATCTTTTTCTCACATCAAGAATACAAGTCTACCAAAAGGGTTTTATAAACTTCCTAACAAGGTTTTATTATATATGTTATTCTCACATCAGAACAGATGTGAGAACAACGACCAATGTCAATTAAAGAAAACAAAGGATACGATAGAAAAAATACAAAACTAACATGGATGAACTGATTACAATACCTTTTCAAGATGGGTCTTATCTTTTAGCATGTCAATTAAATGATTTTTCAGTGGCTTTCTGGTTGCAATACATTTTTTACTGTTCCCTTAGAAGAACTGAAAAAAGTCTTAATTTCCATCAGTTCTGTGGACTGACTTTACACCTTCTCCATGCTCTCGGTGGTCCTGGCTATGTTAGAAACTCTCGTGTTGCTATATTTTCTCGTAGACACTATTCCTGTTCCTCCTTTTTCTCCCACAAGTATCTTTGTTGAAAGTAACACTTACCTCTCCCACACCTGGGTTCCTCTGATCCAGTGTGCTGCAGCCAGAGTAATGCAAAGAAAACTTTCTCTTGGCTGAAGAGATTTTTTTTATGTTTTTGAAGTCCAGGTGTCTATTAACACATCAGCACTTATCAACCACTAATAAGCAACATTGTGATATGCAAAAGCTAGTTCTCCTCAGAATATTATTTAATCCCTTTTCTAACACTGCAAAAAAGTCTTCAAGAGGGATCCTTAGAAGAAGTCAGAAATCATACTGTCCTTTTGACGGCAGGATTCAGTAGAGACTCCATTAGAGATTCTCTTGTGATAGTTTCTTCCATTTCACATGGAAGGAAGAAAGAGAAACCCATAAAGCTATACTACAGTGAAAGGAACTAAAGAGTCATATGGACACCACACTTGGAAATTATTTTTTTTACTAAAAGAAGCATGACAAGAACTAGAGTTAAATACTTTCCCAGATCACTCTACCTACCACCATGTAAATCCATTTATTACTGAGTCTACATGATGTTAAAGAAGTACAAGCAACTTGGGCTCAGGTGTGGGTGCAGACAGATTTTAATCCATTTCACAAATCTAGCCACAGCTATATTGGTTTCATAACTTAAAATACGACTTCGGAGAGGAATTGCCGAAAGACTACATTTACTGATTATCTTCAGTTTCTTTAGTACAGTCCATACCATCTCTGTCAGGTATCTTCAGTTTAGATCAAACTAATCAAGATGCAATAGAAAGAAAAATAAGCATTTGAGATGTGCTTCTGAAACCTGCAGGCCCAGCTGAGACACAGAAATGTCTATCCTCACTAAGGAAACTATTATTCATAACATCTGTCTATCTAGCGCAATGTGAATTCCTGTCACTCACCATTGACATGTCTCCATACTAGGTCTGATATCCTAACAATACATTATTATCTTTCATGAGAATATGCTAATTCCTTTCGTACCACTATGTATACTGATACACAGTATCCTTTGACTTTGACAACATGTTCTAGTGTGATATATTAGTTCAAGAGAAAAAAATAAAAGAATATGTAAAGGCACTGGTAAAGGCACCATATATCTGGCAAAAATTGATTAAATGTATGAAATTATTCTCCCAATAAAATTGCTCTCCCAATACGACAATGAAATTTTTACCACCGATCTCAGTGGTTCCAAGCTTCCACCAGATGTCCAGATTTTGGGTTATTAATTGATAGCGAGCTGCAATCCTAGCTATGTTATTCTGTGTCAAGTAAAAATTTTAAAGGCTTTCTACTGCCCTTTAATTTCTATAGAACACTTTTTGACTTATTAGCAAAATAACCTCTCTCTAATTCAGTTATTATGATATGAGTATATATATATAAGTGTATATTATCAGGTCACACTACACAGATATTTTTTGCCAGCATTTTCAAGCAGCAAGTGACCATAATCATATATACTTGTCATGCATAATTGTAACACATTATTTTTCAGCTAAGAATGAGTAGGTGGGACTCTCTCAGTATGTCTTCTCATTATATTTTCTACAATAGATTACTTTCTTTTTTGTTAATATCTGACTTCTCTGCCCTTCACTGATGTCCTCAATGATTTCCTCCACCAAGCGTTTTATTGCTTCACCCTACCCTAATTAATTCTTCACTTTAAATTCTCCATCGACCCTAATTTAACTCTCCAAAGATACAAAAGCTTTGAAAAAAAATCCTTAGTGAGAAAGTGTTTGCCAGATAGCTTTTCTTCAAGCTTTCACAGCTTTAAATCTGATCACAGAAAATACTGAACCAAATACTGCACTGAACAGCACTATATATTGTTGTATCACAATAGCAATGTCACTTTTCCAAGTACTATTTGGATCCAACTAAATCAGAAAATTAGACTCTTGAGTGTGGAGATGCTGGGTACCCACAGTTTCACTTTCAGTGATGAGACTTTGCAAGTAGCTAGTCATCTGATGCACACTTCCTGGGATCAGGCACCGGGAGTCTAGTGTAAATTCAGTTCTCTTCTCCTTCATCTGCCAAAAGAAGAATCCTTCTACAGCATATGTGTAACCAGAAAATACAGAACGAAAAAATATTTTATTCCAGAACTTCAGTGAACAGATTTCTAGTTTTATTTAGTTATCTTTAAGAAAAAGGAAAAAAAAAACCCCAAAATTGGTCCCTCAGGTTAAGGGCTGGATGCAAGGTACGTAATTTGGGAAAAGCTGAGATATAGTCATAGTGTGGTTAAAATTACAACATGGGCAAGAAAAAGACATCATCCTCTTTCTTTCTCACATTATGACATAGCTGAAAAAAGCTTTAACATCAATATTACAAAGTATTCTTTATTCTGCATTTAATATTTTTTTAACCACTGTATTCAGTGCAAACAGCTGAACTTCAGTAAAGAACTTGGCCAGGAGGAATCAACACAATTATTTGCACTAATCTTTCAGCAGAGCTAGCTTCAAAACTGCTGGACTGCTAACAGCTGTGGTCTTCTCTATGCTAATTCCCATCACAAAATGTACACTTGAACAACAAACGCAAGGGGTGTAAAGTGAACAACTGTAAATTGACAGATCTTAAGTAGTATCAGCAATTCTATATTTGTTTTCCGGTTAAATAAAAACTCCAGTCATACTCAAAGACACGGATAGTATTTTTTGGCTCCAGTTCTAGGTACCTTGAATGACCCCTAGTTCAATGTACACAGTATTCGCCACTAATAAACTTTCATATTATAAATCAATTTATTGATAAACAAGCAGTATTCATTAATTCTAAGCAAAATTTCAGGCCCTATTCCATCTAGGCAAAGTCTGTTAGTCCAAATCTTGTACTATAAACTATATGAAGGATTCAATCTAGATAGCTTTCAGCAAATGTTTTGCTTTCACAGCACTTGATATCCTCATTACAGTTGTAATATTATTACAATGATGTCTTTTTATTATGATTTAACCACCCTTTATAAATTTTAACACAAACAAATACTTAGTTTAAAAAAAAAAGTTAATTTACCATATGCCTACAAGAAGCCACTTTTCAGAGCATCTTTCCTATCCTTTCTGCCACATTATAAACTACACACATTTACTATCATCCTGCTTAATTTATAATCTGTATTTCCTGAATTTAACTTGTTGTACAAAAACAAGCAGCTGAAATTGGAGATAAGTATTTTAAGGACCTCAAAAGCAATTAAAAAACCCCAACAAAACCAACCAGCTATTAAGTTTACATAACATATCCAAAGTTAAGAGTTCAACCCACACCCAAAGGGAAGACAGAAATATTTTGCTCCCAATGATTGGACACTGTCATATCTTGTATAATATCTGATTCTTTCAGAAATGACATTTTCGTGTCATAAAATCCAATTCATAGGTACTTTTAAATGCTATTTTTAGAGATAAGATCCAAGACTAATGAATGCAATACACAAGTTAATATGAAGTAAATCCAAGCTGTCTTGTCTCTTTGTTCAACTCACTCTTTTCTTGACAATAATACACAATACCAGCAATATTCCTCATATGAAAGTTTATAACACTTATCTTTGTCTGAAGTGTGCTTTCACTTAAAACGGTATTTAACGACAAAAACAGTTCTCCTGTGAGGGGAAGTGTGTAGTTCTGTGAGGTCATCTTGAACCACCAGATCTGTGTTTGTATGCACCATAGTTTAGATGATACAACCAAAATCAGATCAGTCACATCTGCTGTGACTTTAAAGTCAAACATTTAATTCTTTTGGAGGAGGACACCAGGCTGAATAAAGAAAAATAACATTTTGGGCTTATTTCAGTCTTTCACCTTTCATAGTTCTGTCCTCACATTTTCTGTGAGATTTCACTTTTTCTCACATTCAACAGAAATTTTGTTTACCGTTTTTTACTTTTTATCCTCAAATGACTTCAAAAAACCTGAATACAAATATTCTTTTACTACAAACTCCTTCTCTGCAAGAAAAACAAAAAAAGTGACTTAGCTCTGCCTCATTTACCCCCACATGGCTCAGACAGGTTTGTGGGTTTCTTTCCTCATGAAAACTAAGGTCAACGGTCTTTAATGCTTTCTTTAGTATTTATCTTGCAAGTCTTGTTGATTGCATGCATGAGGAGCATGAGTGTTAAGTGTTTTTGTACACGTTCCTGTAAAGTTTCCTTACACACACTGCAAAACATTTAACAAAAGCTGTTAAGCTTTTGATGTGTAAGATTTTAAGGAAAAGAACTGTTAATACTCTGAAAAATTAAATGAATAGCAAACAATATATTTCCCAGGGGTAATCTTCTAATGAATCTTGCACCAGTGTCTCCTACTCTACTACAGCTTAACAAGCCATCCCTCTGAAATTCCCTTAAACTTGCATAAAAGAACTACAGGTGTAAGCAGATGAACTTTTCGATTAACTTAATTTGGCTAAAGTTAAGTACATTGACTTTTGTTTAGTAAAGAATCAGTCGACATAATTATATATGTAGTCAGGAAATAATGAATAAACTGATCCTTGTGGAATCATTTTTTCCCCTAAATATTTCTAGGAAATTTCAAGTACATTAATGTTCACAAGAGCATTGATTACAATCTGAAAGCACCAATCATTTAAGTAAGGTAAACAAAATGCAGACTTTTTTTATTTTTGGTCTGACACTGGGAATTTTCTCATCTGTCATCATCACACAAAACAGACATATGGATGACTTCCGTTAACTGATGCGGTGGCAAAACATATTTATTTATTCAATAGGCATGTCACTTTTCAGGGTGTAGTCATCTTTTTGGAGGTGGATGCATGCAAGATCACCAACTTCACAAAGGGCTATATCTCACACAGACCCACCAAGCAAACAGCATCAGAAATGAGCCACCAATAATGTTCTTCCACTTCCTTCATTGCCAAGTTTCTTCAAGCATGTTGTATCTGCATGATCTCTTCTCCATTTCAGCTATCCAAAACAAAGGGTTAAAATGAAAAGTAGGCTTTCACCTCACTTAAAAATGTATATAGAATTAGAAGGGGCATCCCAATAGCTCGTCTGGAATCCTGAAAAGCGATTTCCATACAGAAACACAAGACACTGATGTCAGTGAAGCTCAAAATCCAAGTCTATTTCTTAGATATTTAATAATTTCTCACAGATTTCGTTAGAAACAGGTTGAGGAAGAAATGGACTATTGAAATATGACACACAAAGCTATTATTAGAAGTACTAATCACACATCCATAACAGATACATGACAAATGATTCAGTAGGATGTCAGAGAAAAGAACATCACAGCTAACTTCCTATTGACCTAGAATGTTATTTTCCAACAGAAAACAGTATGAGCAGCAATTTTAAGTCAAGTTGACAGATCTAAGTCTAAATCATCACAAACATCAAAACCAAACGAGAACAGTGAAGCGACCACTCATGCACATAATCTCCCTATCAGATGTACAATTCTTCTGATGAAATGCGGCTTATCTTCCTAAGGACTCATCAGGTGCTCCACAGTTCTGGCTTATCTGAAATTCCACCTTTGGGATTGGTTGCAAAAGCATCCAATAGATTCTAATAAAGTCAACCTTCTTTGTGTTACAGCTCTTCCTTTCTAAAGGTCAGCACCTTTGCAGAATGCTTGTTATTAATTTGTTAGCATTGCTATTCATAATCAAACCCATCTCTTTCACACAGGTGGTATAAACCACCACAAATAAAACAATATATAGATGTTAGTGCATAGTCTAAATGTTTTGGTTCAGCTATTATACATGTAGCTATTTTCATTCCATTCCTACAGATGTCCCATAAAATTAAAGGGGTTATTTTTAATTTTAAAACTATTGTGTCTGCAACTGCCTATTGTCTAGAAAGTTGAATTGTGGCACCCACATGCTCCCTGAATAACTGCTTGTTCATCACATGAGAAGAAAGTTCCCATGCCTTTACCTGTTTACCCTCTTCAGAGGCAGGAAGGAGTAGTTTATATTGCCATTCTGCAAGCTTTATCTTAGTTTATCTCTTTTAATACTGTGTTACTATCCCTGTAAGAGAAAAGAAAGGCCCCCAACCACCAGGAGAAAATATGGGAAATACAAGTACTGCTTTCTACCTGGCAGTAAAGCCAAAGCAAAGGAAACCAAACCCTTACATCTTTTGCTTCATCTCTTAAGATAACATGTATGGAACTTGCCTTCTTTTCCTTGCTGATTCCCATATCCATGCAAAATCAACCGATCCAAACACGACTCAGTTAAATACAGCAGAGAAACTGTACTCTATCTTTTCTTCCTCTCTGTGTAATGCAGATAGCTCTGTAGCAGAGTAATTAACCATGTGTTAACCAGCTCCCATTACACTGCAGAATGTGAAATATGATTGTTCACTCTAGAAATACAGAACTGTTCAAAGGTGACATGCAACACATATCTGAATTGGTAGCCTGTTTGTATGTAAAACACCCAAAGGCAACTTAGTGCCCTAGGAATAAGGTTCTGAAACAAGCTGGATAGCACCCTTGGAGTTCCCCAGTGAGATCACCTTACTTCTTTGCAGTAGTGACACACCCTTCTAAATGAATAGACATAAAACTCAAGATGCATTCAAGATCCTAAGTCTTCAGAGCCTTGCAATCTTCTTGCTGTGTTTTTGTGGGTTTTTATTATTTTTATTATTGTTTTTAGAAAGAAGTAAGGATGTAAGCTGGGTGAGGGAGCCATTGTAATAAGAGCGCATTAGTTTCAGATTACAAAGCTTGCCCATGATATAAGATAAAACTCCATTTCAGCTGGATTTCTTTATGCTAAGACAAAGCCCCCAAGACAAAGAGACTGAAATATACACAATTAGAGAAAGAACATGATGCTATTATCCTAATTGGAAAATGAAGTTGTCAATAAAAAGGAAAAACAAATGAAATAAAATCAGAGTAAGAAACAATAAATGAGCTCTGTTTACATTTTCATCTGCTCTCCTTTATGGTAAGAAGGCTGAGAATTTATTTTATTGCAGCTAGAAGACATTGATAAAAGTGTTACACTTTATCACATTCTCTTCCTCTAAGATATCCATTCTACTGTTGTAAATAACTCATTTTTCTCAAGTCTCCCCTTTCTACAAATTCCTTAGCCTGTAAGTCACTAACAACTACAGATATAATTGGACATACATTGCTTTCTACTTGGATGTGGATGACCTAGTCTTCACTGAATTCTATGTCAACCTACTATGGCCAGCTTTTAGTTATGCATTACTTTACATAAAGTGAACCTACCTAAAAGTTAACAGTGATAAAAGACATAAAACAAAAATGCAGCAACGGAAAATGTGAATTACAGATCTTTGTTCTCCTAGGTGCCATCTTACTGGCTTACTGTTTTGTATTCAACAGCTTAACAATTAACTCCTGAAAATACTGTGTAATAAGGAATTAGCTTTGTGTTTGCCACCAATTACTGGGAGCAGAAGCCAGTCAGCAAAATCTGCTGGTTTTTTGAAAGGACAAAGCAAAATTGCAATGGTCTTCTGCCTTCCTGAGATTAACAGAATCAATTCAGCTACTTAAGACCTTTTACCAAGGTTACCTTGAGAAAAACAAACAAACAAACAAACAAACAAACCAAAACAAACCAAAACAACAAAACCCCCAAAACTCACAACATTGGCACATACTGGATTTACAGCAGTTTGTCTGCAAAACTAAATTTTACATCAGGTTTATGTGAGGAGGTGTTTAGCATGCCTATTGGTTGCCTGCACCATGTGTATGCATCAATACTGGGCAAGCTTGCCACAAGCAGACAATTAAAAACATAACAAACTTGCAGGATCAGCTTTCTGTCATCTTAACATTTTAGAGAGATGTGGGTTTGTGCCTGGTCAGCACTTTGCTAATTAACTGTATTCTGACTATTCTGCAGAAGTGATATTTTAGCTTGTAAAGTATCAGATGAATATTATGGTCAAATGAAATTACACTGCAAAATTGTAAAGTCACTCTCAGTATGCTGTATCTTCCCCTTAAAACGCTCAGAAGAGGCCAAAATGTTGATTATATCAATATTATGCACATTCTCAATATGAAGCATTTGTACATGCAGTGGAGTTTGTACGTACTTCAGTATTTGAACACCCAATGTAGTCTCAAACCAAGAATATTAAAATACAGGTGCCTATTAAGAGACCTTTAACGAATATCTAAGGACTAAGATGTGATCATTCCAACTTTCTCCAGGTTCTTCTAAATAATTTCCTGTCTGTTTACTTAAAAAGGAAGACGCCTTGTGCTTATAACTTACAATGTAATTCACAAGCTGAAAGCAGTATTCATTGCACCAGTGCTTGAAGCAGGCCCTTCAGGATGGTTCTTGCTAAAGCCTGATGAGTTTTGCTTCTAGTTTATCGACTCAGAACTGAGGTCAATAGATGAGGTATGGCTATTTTTCTCCTTCATCTGATACAGTCTCTTGACATATTGTAGTCTAATTGTAAAATAACTCTTTGCCACATTGAGAGTACCTACTGGATTTTTCTATTAGGGTTTTGTGCTACAAGTTTAGAATATAAAAGGTGAAAAGAAAATTTCCCATGTTTTAAAGACAGCCAAAACAATCTTTTTGGCAAGCTTGTGCATTCACTGAAAGCAAAACCAAAACCCTGCCTGTAGCGGGTCTGTGATGGAGCCCTCATTGTGCTATGCTGCGCAGTGGTATCTAGAAAGGTCTTGATAACACACTAGTGTTTTGACTGCTGCTGAGCAGGGCTCACACAGCATCAAGGCTGTCTCCCCAGCATTTCTCCAGTAGGCTGGGGGTGGGCAAGAAACTTGGGAGGAGCTATAGGTGGGACAGTTGACCCAAACTGACCAAAGGGATATTCCATACCACATGACGTCTGCTCAGCAATATAAACTGGGGAAAACAGGAAGAAGGAGGGGACATTCATTTTGCGTTTGTCATCCGGAGCAACCACTGAACATACCAAAGCCCTACTTCCCAGGAAGTGGCCAGACATTGCCTGCTGATGGGAAGTAGAAAATAAAACCTTTTGGTTTTCCTTTGCTTTTGCTTTATTAAACCGTCTTTATCTTGACCCATGTGCCTGTTGTATTTTCTCTCCCCTGTCCAGCTGAGGCGGGGGGAGAGTGATAGTGCAGCTTTGGTGGGCACCTGGCATCCACAACACAGGGGCTAGAAGCTGAAAGTATGCTTGTTGTGTTTTTCTGAATTTAATCCTGCCTGTATGATCAGCAGCATTCAGACTCCCAGCAGGGAAGTCTCCAAAAGAGAGGGAAAACTAGGCGGGTGGCTTTACAGAAAGCACAGAGAACGTACTAAATAAAAATTTCAGTTGAGAAGTGAAATTTGTTAAATTGCTTACAGTATGTCTGCCAAGGTAAAGGATCTACACAGATTTCCCTATTTTGAGGGATGGAGAGAAGAGCATTGCAGAGTATGAAAAGCACATGCATGTATGGAAGCCTTGTTTATTACAGACAATTTCTTTTTAGATATTCTGTTTTGAAAATGGACAGAATGAGGGACACACTAAAGAAACCAGTGAGATAAGAGTGAAGGGATGTATTTGAAGGAGTCAGTCAGCAAAAGATTCAGCCAATAGCCATGAACAAGAGAAGAATAAACTGCATGGGAGCAGTAAATACAGCATCATCTCATTCAGAAAGCAAGGATTCAGAAATAGTCATAGGCCTTCACTGGGACGACATAGCTGTAAGATGGCCCCATTAGAGAGTTCACCCGAAAGACAGGAGTCATTCCTGCTTCATTGTTACTAGTCAGCAAGAGCTTCAAAATATTCAAGATTGGATTAATTATGAATTTTTAAAAGTCAGTTCATAATTTGGGGGTGGGAGGCATAAGCAGAGTTCAAAAATAGCTACAGAAGAAAACAGAACAGCTGCCCTATACAATTACTCCAAAAAAAAAAAACCCAACCCCACAAAAAAAAGGAAATACATTCTCAAACACAGCTGTTGTCTGTGAATTAAACTAAGCGTTGACTCAGACACTTATCTCAGACTGTTAGTCCAGGCTTTAACACATGTCCACATCTAAGACAATTTATTCCTATCAGAGTAGATGGAACCAAGGAGCCCAAATTGCTTAAGCAGCTTGGAAGGTCTCAGGCTAACTATCTTTCAAACAGGAAAACTGTTCCTTCCTCAGTAGCATGATATGGCCTTCCTTTTTCACAGAACTGTGGTTTGTTTACCTCAGCTATCAAGACAATTTTTCAAATACTAGAATTTTAAAACTCTATCTTCTGAGCACCATAAAACATCAATCTTTGGGTAAGGCATAAACTGACCAATTTGTTTCTAGGTAATTCAACAATACAGAAAGGGTATAATAAATGCCTAGAACAAAGTACATGAGACAAAATATATTTAAGAACAGACCACTGAACTTCTCAGATTTGTTCTTTCTTCTGCAAAATTTCATTACAGATCATACAGTAAAGATAATGCTTAAACATGTATTGGAAATCATATACTGATTTAATCCATGACACTCACAAAGTGTCAGTCTCTTCAGAATAGAGACACTACTGCAGAGACAAGAAAAGCTTTAGGTTAGACCTGCAATTCAGGTGTAACCAGGTGTATCCAGTTTCATTTTAAAAAGACCCGGAACCCTAACTTGTGTAGTTCACAAACATCTCTTTCCTTAGGAGCCTGACTTCTTCTGTACTCTTTTCTTGTATTTGACCTGTAATACGTTACATCATCACCATTAAATATTTTAAAAATGCCTCTCGCTTAAGTGCTATACAGTAAGAATATAAAACTTCTATTCCTTAGCCATAGAGCTTTCACCTACCAAGAGGCAAAGACAGAAAAAAAAAAAAAAAAAAAAAAAATTCTACTCTTACATACAAATACTGCTTTTTGCAACTGACAAGAGAAAAGTGATCATAAAGCCTGTTAAATACAAAGTAGCTACGGCTTTGGCTTTTCTGTTTCACTTCTCAGGAGACTCACAGGAAGTTGTAGTTCTGTACCTAGCCAAAGATAAAGGTTTTCTCAGTGGAACTAAAAGAAATTAAAAGATAGAGCCTAAAAAACCAATTACATACCATCGGTCAAATACTGGGAAGCCCCCAAACCTAAACAGACTGCAAGAATTAACTATAGTTGAGATAGTAATAACAAATAGTATTGGATAGGATGAAACTTGCCCACATATAATATTAATTACATTGCCCTGAACAGTGAAGAACTAACTAAAATTCTACCGTATTTGTGGACAAGCCTTAAAATGAAGGAAACAAAACTATTTTTCCAGAATATAAGTTCTTGGACACTATCTGATTAATGCCATTGAACAATACAGTTGGCCTTTAAAGAATTACTTTTTCCTCCTTAGCACATACCACAATACTGAGAATTACTTATAGCCTGTTTACACGTGTCTCCTTTTTGACGTAGAAAGAAAAGCAAGAATAAAACCTTGAGAATGAATCACAACTAGGTTTGAATGCAAAGATGTCACCTTTTACAGAAAACACGCTTACTTTTAAAATCAGCTCCTTTCAGACAAGATAATAGGTTTCTAATGACCTAATTAATTTTAAACTAAGTGTATTTTGCAAATATATGAAGTTAGACAGCAAATTGCTGTCTCTGCTTTGGTAAGAAATGGTTGTCTCCAACCAGATCTCTAAAACCAATGTACAGTAGTTTATGCTGACAGTTTATTCTAATTACAGCTGAATATAATGGTTCAGCTGAGATCTCAAATTTCACTGCAAATAACACTTTGCTAGACAGTAAATAGAATAAAATGAAAATAAATTACAAATCCACATTCTTTTAGCTGAAACCTTGTTTTTTCTAAGCATATAATGCTACTGAAAGGTATAATGTAGCAGATAACATTGTCCAGTGCTGATTCAGAAAATTTGATTTCTTTTTTCAAGTAAAACTAACAGTTACATGTTTATTCATATTAACACAGACCATATAATATTGATACTCACTTTCTTTTCCTCCCACCTGTACTAGGATTCTCTGAAAATTGCAACAGGAAAAATTATCATCAACTGAGAAAAACTGAGGTGAGTACTCCTCTCTCTTTGAATACCCAGATTCTGATCTCTCAAGATAGACTTCAGGAAGTAGGTTAATTCCTGGTTCAATGAAAAGACAGAACCATGGTATGTTGTCTTTATTCATAACTGTGTATCACAAGGTCCTCTTACCTATGTTTTAGAAATTTACCAGTACATCCTAGCCACACACAAATGTGAATGTAGCACAAGCATGAAACAGTGCCTCAGACAAGTTTTTTTTGTAAGCTATAACCTAATACAGGAATTTACAAGCAGGTGATATGAAAAAATAACCTAAGTAATTATAGCTTTAGGGCAAACAGCAGAGCTAAATGCTAAACAGATTTTATAACTCTTTTTTTTTTTTTTTTTTTAATGCCTTGGCAGCCTTCTGCCCAAATAGAAATAGGTTTCAGAAAACACATAGCAGTAAGTATAAAGTGTAAATGTAACAAAGATGTGATGCACACTAAGAAAGGCAAAAAGTAGGTTTACATGTTAAAAGCTTTTATGGAAATAAATGAATTTCCTACAAGAACATGCTAATATATAAGGAAAAGCAAAGAGCTGAACTGGGTTTTCTTTGTGCCCTTTTAGGGAGAGTCAACAATCAACATCTGTATTTGAGATTTTTACAGTTTTATATGATTCAAAACACAAAGACTTTGACATCAACATTTAAATCTAGAGGCAAACTTAAGTGTTTCTGTTAGGAGATTTTTAAGGCAAGAAGTATTTGATTTTACACAACACCACACACCTCCTACTCTCGTCAATCTGAACCTGGACAACTTTAAAGTATATAATCACACATACACCAGCTATACACTCCAAACTCAAACTCCAAACCAAACATGAAAGCTGAGGAATGCAATTTGTCAGTATAGTCCAGTTGACAGCATGGATATGAGACAGGTTTGGCAACCATAAGCCAATAGTTTTGACCAAACAGTACGTGTGTGCATTAGAAAAATCACAGTTTTCTGGATACAGTACATGTGGCTAAGAAATGCAAGCGGCAGAACGGCATGTTCTTGCCTTTGCCTACTCCATTAGTAAACAATGGAGCCCTGCTTGGAAATCCTGAGAGAAACTTCTAGCAAGCACAGGGGCAGGACTGACCATTTCAACAAAGGAACTAGGCCCTCTAAAGGTGAAATTTCTTAAGTTATGTCAAGAGGCAAACTAATAAGGCCATTAAAAAAAAAAAAAAAAGGAGAATAAAAACCAATCAAGTACAAATAAATGTAAAAATATAATAACACACCCCCACATCCCCCCAAGAAAGAAAAACAAACCAATGCAGAAAATGCAAGTGTTTGTTAGGATGAGCATCCAAAGCAGCATGGGTTGTTTCTGAAGAAAGAAGTATAGGAGCAGCATCAACATATGTATTTTAAGTATTTTTAAAACAAAACCCACATTCATTTAACAGTGAACAAAACCACAAATTCTCTACATTACAAAAGCTTCTCCTTTTTCATACTAGTGTCCTGCAAAAAGATAATTCATTACAAGAAGGCAGAAAAATTCCGTAGGATAATATGAATGAGGCATGTAGTTAATCCACTAAGATTCTATTAAGAAGTGAGCTGATGTTCAGCCAACTAATTACCCATTCATTAAAACAGAACCATAAATGACATTTCCAACATATTACAAAACCCCTCTGTAGTAATATTTTCCCATCTACATCTATTCTGACATTTATATTCTATGTCTTTTTCATAATGATTTCAAATAATTCCTCTGACATATTGAGGGGGAAATAGCTTAAAAAGAGATTACTTACCACCTACCAGTTGCTCATGAAGAAAGGAGTAGGACAGAGTAATTACATTCGTGTATTAACATAGAACTGATGTGCTTGTAGTCCCTAATTATGACTACTATGGTTCAACTTTTCCACTGTGAAAATTTTCTAGTGCTTGAAATTATTTGCACACACATATGCTTAGGATAAAGTAGAAAAGGAAAGAGTAGAGAGGGTTGCACACACATCTCCTTAGACAAAGGATACATGGTTTCAACCAAAAAAAAGAACTTGGATACTCTGTACAAATTGGTTTTTTGTTGCATGTTCACTCAGGCATTCCCTGCACCTCTTTGACTGGTAATTAACAAAGTCACAAAAGCTGACAGTTTGCAGGAAATAGTACAATCTCAGGGCTACTGAGACCAATAAAGAGATCTGCAATTTGCTACAAGTGCCTTCTTTCAGCACATTTTCATATCAGTTTTTTTACATAATGATTATAAATTTTCTCCTTCACACATTGATCCGTGTTCTTGCTTCCAAACTGCACATTCCTTGTGCAATCTCTTCCATCCTTGCAATCTTGTTCTTACAGTTTCTACCCCTCTCCCATTATATATTATTCTGATCTAACTACTTCTAATGATATTGATATTTGAAATCCATCATCTTGCTGATCCCAGATTTGGTTCCTATACTTCAAAAAAACCTAGTCAAAACCAGCAATTCATTACAGCACATATCTGATGAGATAATGACATCTGAAAGATAAAATAGATAAAACAGCCCCATAGTTCTCAGCACCATAAAGATAAAAAAGGCAGAATATCACCATTTTATCATGTGCTGTTTAGGGATAAATGAAGGTACATCTCATACTGAAGCTACATCTCATACTGCATCTACAGAAGGACTGACCTACATACTCAAGAGACTAAATGTCCAGTGTTCAAAACTCATCTCTGCTGAAGATTTATTTCCTTTTAGTTTATGCCAATGACAAAGTCATATAAGCCAGCAAATAGATTGGTCAAGCAATTGTAATAGCTGACACAAACCTATGTAGAAAAAGTAATCTTCCATCACTTCATCTACGGTGGTCAATACTCAAATGACTTCTAGACTCTTTAGCAGATCTGAGTGTGGTAAGAAACTGCGATGTTACTGCCATATGCCAAATATAGTCTGTAACCTTGAATAAAGTCAGCTTCCTATTTGAAGCACAACCAACAATGTATGATCAAAGACAGCTGCTAGAATACAAAAAACTCTGACAAGCATATGGAGATGGGGGGGGGGGGGGAGGGGGCGGGGAAGGTAACAAGATTTTCAGATGCAAAGGCTGTTAAAAGTTTCACAGAATCACAGAATGTTAGGGGTTGGAAGGGACCTTGAAAGTTCATCTAGTCCAACCCCCCTGCCAGAGCAGGACCAGTTAGAGTAGATCACACAGGAACACGTCCAGGCGGGTTTTGAATGTCTCCAGAGAAGGAGACTCCACAACATCTCTGGGCAGCCTGTTCCAGTGCTCTGTCTCCCTCCCAGTGAAGAAGTTTTTCCTTATGTTCATTTGGAACCTCCTGTGCTCCAGCTTCTACCTGTTGCCCCTTGTCCTATCATTGGCCATCACCGAGAAGAGCCCGGCTCCATCCTCCTGTCACTCACCATTCATGTATTTATAAACATTGGTGAGGTCACCCCTCAGTCTCCTCTTCTGCAGCTCTTCTCAACTTCCTCAGCATTTCATCATAAGGGAGATGTTCCACCCCCTTAATCAAAAGGAGCAATGACATGAGAAGGTGGGATTTATCAGTACATAGAACTGCCTGATGACTATCTGCACAGCTGTACAGTCCACAATACAGCCATTGTGAGAGCAACACAGAACTGGACTAGACGGCATCATATCTACACTGCACTTGTACCAATACTTAACAGACAAATGTAAGACCTTCCAGAGTACACACAAACCTCAAGAGTGTGTAAATTGGAATGAGTTCACTTACTGTCCATGCTTAAAATTTATTTTTAAGGAAACTCTTTTTAAGACATACGTGTTTAAGAGATCCACACTCAGGATAGCAGCATGGACACAGACAGATATGAAAAACACGAAGAACATGATTCTTGAATGAAAGGAATCAGGTTGTCAAAAAGCAAACCTTAGAACTTGTAGTTTTCAGCAAAAAACAGGGAGACACGAAGACTTTAATGTAAAAGAGGTTTGTTTGCCCAGTTTCCGTACTACGTTAAATTAGATGTTATATTAGTTGTAGCCAAGGACAATATATTCATGGTAAGAGAGAACTTGTAATGCTCCTTGATTTCCTAACTCGCTGAAAAATAACAAAAACAAGTAGCCAAATCTTGTTCCGTTTCCCTCCTCCAGCCCAGTGGATGAAGATCTTGCACTGAAAAGCTTATTCTGTCTTAACCTGCACAGATCTGAGAAAGACTATACAGCTCAGCACAGTCCCTGGAAATTCTTCTTCTCATTTAGAATCATCCAATAGATTCATGACTATGGACAGTTACAGATAATTGACCACACCCAGAGAAAAATACGCAGTCAAGTCTGTCAAAAAACTTCATGAAGAAACCACAGAGATTCAAGCAATGCCTCACAAATATTTGTAACATAATTAATCTCACAAGCATGGAACATTTTTCCTCAAGTGTACTTCTACATATTTAATGTATTAACATTTTAAGATATGTATAGGTCACCACATACACGAATAATTTATTGTAACCTATTAGGAGAATTTTCCTGTGAAAATGGCATGATTAAATGTTTATTACATGGGTCTTGATCATCCATCCACTGGTGTACTTTCGTTTACTCAGTGGGAAGTTCTCACTGAGATTTCAGAAAGAAACGTTTCTGTGAGAAACATGCTAATATGAAAAATGGTCACAATGTCCTCTTTAAAGCACACAGCATTTAGTTTACATTTTAATTACACAAAATACTATTAGAGTCATTTAAAGAAAAATTATTATTTTTTCACCTTGTGAACAATTTTTATATTGAATCCCACATTTCAACATAATCTCACTAAGAATTTGGTAAACGTATGATTCAGAATAAATTGGTACTAAACAAAATGTGTTTACTATCTATGCATGAGAGTGTATTATTAAAAACAGAATGTGAATAACTTGGAACAAATTTTAGAGCAGATGCACTGGCTAGTACTATTAAATAGCAATGCTTTTAAGACTCTTCAAAGCAACAGTCCGCAGGCAGTGGGAATGCAGCACTAAGATAAAATACCTATCAGTGGCACTACATTTTGCAGCAAAAATAATTGATGAAGAGCTGGGTAGAGTGAATTATAAATTGCAGGGTGCATGCAGTAATTTCTGCTCTGGTCAATGTAGACAGTAGATATACAGGATAAAGAGTGTCACTGATACAATAATGGGCAGAATAACCCACTAACGAGGAGGATTATATTTTATTGATTGATAACAGATAAAACACCTGTATTATCCAAAATTGGGTTTTATTGCCTTAAAAAGAAATTTCATTCTGCAAACCCTGCATCAAATATTAATCGAGCAATAATTAAATGGGATAAAGAAAACTGTCTTGTTATCTCACTTGCAATCATTTTCTTGGTGTATAAAATAAGCCAAGCATGACTCCATCAAACTGAAATACTCTAATACTGGATTTTTAAATTTTAATGTCCTGTTTTACTCCTAAATCTTTGTTGGAAATACTATCCTTAACTGACTTTTGGTAGCCTATCTAATGATACTGTTGCTTACCCACAATGCAGCAAGATGGGAAAGCAGGACCAATATAGCAAGATAAGGCTTTAGATTCTTCTTTTGTATTACTTGAACTATTTCACTTTAACCACATGCTTTTTTTACGGCATTTCTGTGACAGAGTACTAAGGTCAGAGAGACCTCGATAGAACAGTCCATCTACCTCTCTACTCAGCAAGTGTTTGCACACATGCTTAAGTACTTTTAAAAGGAAATAATATTTTAACCAGATGCTTAAGTGATTCCTGGCCTACAGTACACAATTAAGCAGTCAAGATGCAATTATGAATTCAGGATCCATGGCTTCTGTGCTGGACTTTGCCAATGACTATTTCATTAACTGTTGGTAAGTTGTTCCAGGTATAATATGTTGTTAGACTAACTGTGGTTAATGAGAATTTTATGTCTGACATCACAACAAAGAGGGATCTTTTAACATAAAATAGATAAGAAAATATATACTACAAAAGAATCTTTTAAGAGACACTCTTAAATATCTCACTTCCTTTGATTACAGTACACCTCCTCAGCCCAGCTAGACTGCTACTTTTAATGTTCATGGATCCCTAGCAGATCATCCATCCTAGTGGTGCCTCATTTCACCAGCAGACTTTCAAATCCCTCTACCTAAACTCCCTGTTACAGGTCCACAATTGCACATGTAAATGTTATGCACACTTTTGCAGACTACATTACCAGAACAAACCCAAAGTATTCACAGATCTATTTGCAAATTTTTTGAAACACTTCAAAATGGAGAAGCTATAGCCTGTTTCAAGTAGGTTGACTGAGACTGGAGCACTCAGCCTGGTAAAGAAGTCACGGTCAGCTTCCCATTTGTACAAAGTGTCTGATTTCGGAACTAACTGTATGAGCTTCTGTTTATGCACTTAAGCCTCAGCAGAATCAGGCCCCTAACGTGACAAATACTTTTGAAATAATTTTCAAAATTATTGGTACTGAAGAAAAAACATGCCATAAATCTGCCTGTTCAATAATTATTTCACAATTTGTGTTGCTTTCAGAGATTACAATTGAAAACAGCATAAATTATATCCTGTCAAAGAGATTCTCTAAAGTTTATTTATAATCAATGACCTTTTTTAAAAATATAATGAAGCATTTAATGGGAAAAGTTGTATTTTTTCCTGCATGCTGTGAACACTTTGTTTTTACACAAATTACAGTAGAAATATTAAAAAGAAAATAACAGCCTCACATTCAGCACTATTAAATCTATCAGGCTTTCACTGCCTACTGTGACAATATCACTGTCCTTGCCTTATAAAAAAAAATCCCACAAAGATTTTTTTATTTCTTCTTAAATAAAATGGTTGAGATACTTAGAATGATTAAAATACATGAATACGAGAGACACTTTTATGTATCTACTCTTGTTTTTACTTACAACTTCATAGGATTTTTTCTTCCCCAGGGAGGCAAAAAAATTAGACAGTATTTGAAAGGCATCCCTTGTTATAAAGAACAATGTATAATATCAAAGTGGGAAGAGAAGAGAAATTCATGAATATACAGAAGAAAAGGAAAAAGAAAGTCTGTACAGGAGTAAATAATGGTCACATTTAACCAACTCTAAATTGAAAAGTATCACAAAGGAAAAGGCGAAAGCCCTCTGCAAGTTTCTGAGAGGCCACGCTTCTCTAATGAATACTCCATCTAGTTATAAGCATGGAAGATAGCAAAATACTTGCCTTCAACTTCTGCCCAAGTACAATATAACCTGCTGGAAAACACGCTGCCAGAAACTCCTTCCTTCTTTTTCATTTGTTCTTCTTGCTGACTTTACAGCAGGATTTCAATTTCTTGCAATAGGACACATAGAAACTTTAAAGCAGAATTTCCTTCATGTAAGACACATATATATAGGTGACAGAAATCAGTGTAGGTATCTAAATCCCAGCTGGCAGATTTGAAAATCTCATACTCAGGAAAGGGAGATGAGGATCAGGCTAGTGCAGCTCCTCAGGGTATACAACAGGGGAGCTGCTCTTCCAGATGAAATGAAAGGGTGGCTGGATGATGTGAAGGCAGGTACATATTTTGGTGGACTTGCATCAGTTTTTGCTTGATCAGAAAGAAGACTGAATCTAAAATGTTATGCCTAAATGACTACAGAGTATTATGTTGTGACTGGAAAGATATAATAAATAGGCTGTAAACTCCACTTTACGAAGTATATAAAAAAACGTCTTTTTGGAATTTACCTTCTGGACGCTAATTGCTTCTGTTTTGCAACTCAGAAGAAAGCATAGTTAACTAACATGTCTCATTCTCAAATACTTGAAAACACGAAATACATCAGGTCACTTCAAATTTTAGTGTTTCAGAATAAAATCAGTTAAGGCCTCTAGTAGACAAAATTTTTTACTTAATTAACATTGCTCCAAAATAATCAATTAATGAAACTCTGTTGAGCATCCATCAGATTTCTAGCTAGCAGGCTTACAGTTTTGAAAATATCAAATCAGTTTAAAAATACCAAACCAATTCCACTCCTTTGGTCTCAATGTCTTCTTACAGAACAACCTAAGGTTAATTGCACTCTCTCTTGCCTTAAAATGAACTTTTGTAGCTCTGTACAAAATTCCTAATTGGAATACATGGTCTGTTTTCATACACTTCAAGTGCATGATTTGAAAGCAGCTGCACTAATTTCCATCAAAACCTTTAAAGGAAAAACAAGTTAACTTATTTGCAAAGACAAAAATTGAAATAGCTAGTTCCCCAAAAAATGTTTTCTTAACATTATCTGCAAATGAAAAAGGAATGTCAACAGAAAATTGTGACCTCTGCCTTCACTAACTTTTTTAACTTATACACATTGCCCAAACAAACACGAGGAGTATACCGGGGGGGGGGGGTGGCGGTAAGGGTGAACTATCCCTTCAAACACCAAGGAAATTTACATCAGGAATTCAGGAATGGATTTTCCTCATCTGAAACATACAGGAAAACATATGGGCTTGACACATCTCAAACTCAAGGAACCAAACAAGCATTATTTAGATTAGCTAAGAAACCATGTAGTGTACACAATACAGCATTTCTCCAGCTAATAAACTGGGATGCAGCATTCAAAGCTACGTTTGCAAATCAAGATTGGTCATCTTGTTCAAACCAGAGATGAATATGTGCTTTGGGGTTTGCTTTTGTGAAAAACATGGCCCTAGACACCTTCCAAGCTTTAGGGAGTAATTGTAGACTCAGATAACTTGGATAATTGTGAGAACTACTGAGAATTCTCTCTGAATTGAAATGATTTCTAAAACACAATGTAATATGCTTTCTTTTGGTTTATCAAAGCAGTAGCAAGAAAGGAGCTTACCATTTCTGCCCTATATATCTAGCTAATTGTGGTCTCCTTTGTGAAACACAATGCTCCACGTTTTTTGTGATCACAGTGAAAGAACTAAGGACTTCTACATACATGTTGCAATGCTGATAAGGCTGCCAAACTGCCTGGTAAAGTGTTAATAAAGCAGTTAGATGAAATACCAAGTACTTGCAATGCCTCACAGAAAGTAGCTCTGAAAGTACCTCAACTCTCACATGAGAACTAGGTGAGAACTATATATCTCTGTTAACCCACCAAAACTGTGCCTACAGAACGACGAAGTGTGACAATTGCACAAAAAATGTTTCTGCTTATTCAACAGGACAGGTTTGACCATATGAAATCCCAAGTACTGTCTGGAAGATTGAAGGCATATTACAATACAAAGGTGTATATAATCATATTCATGGACAAAGACTTCAAATAACATTTTAAAATGCTTTATCTGATTACTAATACTTGCTGAGATACAGCAGTAGTGCAACAGAAGCTGGTGCAGATAGCATTGATATAACAGCAAAGTGAATGCAGACCCAGAACTCCAAAGGGAAAAACCTCTAAAACTGTTGTATTAGATGTGGATGGTAGCTGTGATATGATAACATCTTTTATATATTTGTTGACAGCTATTGTTTTGTCAGCTGTTTGAATAAATGAGACTAATTAAAATAATTATTTGTAACTAATTGAGAAAGTCGTATCTGCAACAACTAGACATTTCACTCTCAGTACTAGAAAGATGGTGAGTAGGCAGATTCTATGCTATGTGGAACCTTATTTATTTCAGAGGCAGTTTGTACAGCTGACTATTCAAGTTTCCAAAAGAAAAAGCAGAGGTGAAATCCTGATTTTAGAGATGGCCATCACAATGTCTCCTGCCTAACCTGTACTGCAAAAGCAATGTAGGTATCCTTTATTTTTAATCTCTACCTCTCACTGTACTATATTTAAATGTTTGGCTTGTAAGCAGAGACAGGATAAGAAACTGAGATTAAGATAGGTAATTAATTGAAAATACAGCTTTGTGGTACATAAAACCTACAGCTCTGAGAAAATGTAGAATGAGGCAGTAGTCTGCCTATGGTAAGTGACATAGGATCCCTGCTTGAGGAATACGGGACTCCGCTGGCTCAGAAGCTATCAAGATCTACATAGCGCCCTGCAAGGTTATGAGCTTGGCTCATTGGCAGCCAAACTGGCAGCCGGCCAAAATATTACATTTCACAGGTCTGCAGTCCTCCGGTAGCCAGCGTGGCTCTTTCTTGCCCAGAGAATTTCTGCAGTTTGGGTTCCAAGCAATCACTCTCACTGCGAAACATAAAGTCCTCTGAAACACAGAAATTGTTTTCCTAAATACTGTTACAGCTCTAAATCTCTCCTTGCATTACGCTTCATTCCCATCCCTGAGATTAGACAATATTGCATTTTGGAAAGATGCTTTACAAAATACTATTATGGCTGCAAACAGATGATGTACATGAAACTGAACAAAGCTGCACCTGCTAAAGAGACACACCTGCACTACAGAGGGATTTGGCTTGGGGATCCAGTCAAACCAGGACAATTCTGTTATTTCAGCCTGTGGTCAGCTGAAGGTAAGCTGCCCAAACCAGAAAAGTTCTCTTAAAAAGAGCAGGAAAAGAAGTAGATGGCCTTGAATGAGGATATCATACCTCAAGAAAATGAAAATTATTTAAAATGGAAACCATAAAGTCAGATCTGAGGAAATAAAATACTTTAACTTTGCACAGATGTAATTTAAAGGCTCCATAAAAGACCTGAATTAAACTTCGAGAAGATAGAAAAATAGGCTCTAACCTAGTGACCATAAGCATTCTCAATCTACTTTCAGAGCACTTAGTTCATAGCAGATAAAATATTGAGCTAAATGAGAACTACGGATGTAGATGTAGTGGATGTGTAAGCAAACTTGCTTTTTGTGTGTATCTTAAAAGTAATTTAAAGCCTCATATATTAGGAATTGCTGAGTCTAGTTTTTAGCCTGGAGCAAATTTTTATAGCTAAATAACAAAAATTATAAGCATTTCTAATGGTCAGACTTAAGTAATCTTCTGATGCTAGGTATTACAATGGCACACCCTAGCTTTGCTAGACCTGGTTCCACAAAATAGTCCGTTCACCTGCTTTACATAAACTAAATTTCTGCAACTTAAAATCAGGCATTATTTGGATACATTTAAATCTCATCTGCTTTAACGGAGAGCATGTGTTCATTTCTTTCAAACTACCTTTGAAAGGATCATGAGCAAGTAATTAAAACTATTAATCGACATTTCAGTTCTCAATAGCTCTAACTAGCCTGAAATTGTTCTCTTTAGAAATGGTAAACATATTCAAAACAAATAATTGCAAGATATTAAGAAAATCAAAACTCTGAGTGCTCTTCATTTCATTCACATAAAACTAACTTCTCCTGACCTCTAAGTTTAAAATAACACTTTTTTGCAGTTGTAAAATGAAGTACAAAAGTGCCTGTGCTTTTAATCAAATGCAGGCAGAAGTCCAAATACAATTTCCTGTGCCTAACAGACTCCAGTATTCACGTCTTCTGAGGACCGACATAGAAGGAAAATAGTGCTATTCTATAGTGTCATTAATTCAGGAAAAGGAGTAATTCAAAAATCACCCTATGAAAATGTTATTAAAACCGTGTTGCTTATTCCACACAGAACTGTACTCTTCTCATCTTGGACAGGTCAAAAGAATGGTAATAAATCAGAGACAAAAAAAAAAGAGAAAAAGGGACACACACATGTTGCAGGATGCAAGGTTTCCATGGATAGTGAATCATGGCTCTTCCTCAACTATAACTTAGTGTCTCAGATCAGGGGCAGAACAGGAAATAAAGCCAAGATTTCCTAATTTTCAATTGCGTCACACATGCAGAACATTCAAAGGGTTGACAGCTGATTCAGATATTCTCTGAAAGACTCCCCAGGACACCCATAAATTGATGGAAAAGATCACACCAGTCCAAATAAATCATCTGTCATAAACTGGAAGAGAAGTTTTGGACTTGCATTATTAATACCTTTTAATCTAATCCAATACATCGAGGACAGAAAACATTCCTGCCTCAATTCTTCCGTCAACTACTGTTGACTAATTGCATTGTCATGGTTTCTAATCAGCGAATATACCATGCTTTAACACCTGTATGACAGAGTACAGCATTTCATCTCCTTAACGCTTGAAAAGGAATGAAACATAACAAAACCTAATCTCCCTATAAATCTTAAAAGGACTGAAAGAATTACATCTTTTTTGTTTAAATGGTTAAAATGATAAAGAAAACTGAAATCCAGTATTAACTGAAGAAGTAAGAAATATTTCAGTGAAGTAAGTCTGTTGATTGCAGAATTAATTGTATTTGCATAGTAATGTTTAAGTACTAGAAACTGCAAAAGGAAAATTTCTGAATATCAATTATGATAATTATGATTACAGACTATTGGGAGAAAGGAAAAGATCAGTCTTTTTTTCTTTAGTATGTGCATATCTGTGCACAGTGGTAAGATGAGAGCTCCAGTTGCTATAACAACTTAACTCTCTGTTATAATCAACAATCATCTAAGTTTAATTGCCGTTCTGCCCTTCTAAACCAATATATTCAACAGGAGTAGTATGAATTCCATAAATCTTGTTCCTAAAACCTATTCAAAATCTCAAAACAAGCTGAACTATACTTACACATCAGAGTTAGTGTGAAGTTGTCCTTCACTTTCTTATGGTAGCAATGTGCCATTCAAAATGCTCCACTTTGTCCATGAGAACATTTGTCTTGGGACAGCTATCCTCTGAAGAAATTGAAAACTAAATATGAAATGGAATTGAAACTGAATTTATCAAACAAAATAAAAGACAAAAACAATTTTAAATTTCAAATATATTAAACATTAAAATACTTTGCTGATAGTATAAGCATACCTACCTTCTGCAAAAGAAATTCATTAGGTCAGCAACAAGGGTTAAACTGGTCATAAAAAAATAAAGTAGTGAGCAGAGAGTATAGACCACCCAATGCACATCAAAATCTAGTGATACAGACAGACTAACTACTAAGATTATTCAAACTATATCATGAACTGTAAAAATTTCTGTTGCTGGCCTCAATGTTTTCTTTCAGTAATCAACAAAATCATATTTGAAAATGGGAATGATGTTAGCATTCTTCACAAATTCTCTAATTCAGGCCCTGTGGGCTCAGAATAAAATTAAGCCTTATCATTTACCCATTAATTATGATGTTGATCTGTAATAACATGCCTCGTATGTAACATCAGAAACAGACAAGCAGAGCAGAAGAAAGAAATGGAATCACTATCAAATGTGTCATGGTTAAATAGAAACTAAAGAAGGTCTTTTACATATGGTACAAAAGATAAACGAGTGATGCAGTATTAACTAAGATAATTGATTCTTTCTGAAGAGAAAGAATGTAGGCCCAAAATGCACTTAAGCTTATGTACATTTAAAATCACCTGTTCCTGCCTCATGCCCTGCATCTTTTTTATATTCCAGAAACTTGCAAATAATGCAACAAAAGCTCATACCAACACTCAGAACAGCAAATGACACGGGTTACCCATCACATTAGGTCCATGACCTCACTTTCATTTATAGCATAGTGCAGGGATCCCAGAAAACTGCATAAATGTGATACTAGAAGCTAAATCTACAAACAAGCAAGCCAGAGCTCAAAAGTACAGGACAAATAATTGAGCCACAGCAAAAAATTTGGCAAACTATTAACTTGTTAACCACACCTCTATTAAAATTTTACAGTAAGGATGCAGCAGATGCATAAGAAAGATCATGAAGGTGGAACTGGCTTCAAAACATGGTTGCAATTGCAGCTGAGCCCTGATGCAGGAATGATCAGTCTGCGGCCTGTGGATCAGCTGCCCTGTCCATGACTTGTTTTCTGCTGCTTTCTTCATGGCAGAGCATGTGGGCAAAGGTGGCCTGTGGGGGAGATCTCAGTCTTGTGCCAGCCTTCCCTCTGCCGCGCTCTCTCCCTTGACTGCTTCTCTCCCTGTAATGCTGTGATGAATGGGACATGCCTCACTGAGAAGGTACTGGAGCCACCATGGTTAACCGCTGGTCATCACTACACTAGTGGAATGGTAACCTCTGTTATCAGTTAACCATTAGGAAAAGTCACTACAATTTCAACAACACTATGGAAATAAATCACATCCATTAAACCTTAAACAATTGCAGATATTGTTGTTTTCTATTTGAATATTCCTGGGTTTAGATTTAACCCACTAATTCATTATATGTTGTTTGTCCATCTGTTATTTACTGATTAATAAATACAGTACACAAAAAACCCCATAGGAAATAAAAAAAAATACCAACTCAGTGTAAGTTTTAAGTCAGTAAAGAGAAAAAAGAAAAGGGTAATAAAAACCCCACCCTATGATCCTATCAGACTATAGAACAATCAAAAGTATACTGGCATTTAACGTCTATTCAATCCTTTTTATTGAGCATGTTTTCCTATTTCATTTAATTATAATGGAGATTTACATAAAATATATATATGTAAAGACCTGAGGACTTAGCCAGGAAATCAGAGCACTCTAAAACCAAATTGTACTGAAGTTTTTGACAGAAACTGCTTAGTACTTTTACCAGAAATCGATAATTCTAAAGCATAATCATGAAATAATAACTGATCGTCTTTGATAAGGTCCAGTTTTGCAGAATTGCAGTACAGGAGAAACAGAATAAGCTTTGACTTCTGTTCCAAAAGTAGCATTTTGTAACATAGCAAGCAAAGGCTTGTTTTTGATCTTAGTTTATTAGATCCAAATCAGAGAATAGAATGAACTATTTATCTTTAAAAAGTAATATCTTTTTGATTATATATCATAGTGAAAATCTTATCTTTGTCTTGGAAGTTTGAGACTAATGACAACAGCATTAGGAATCTTGTGAACCTTGACTGTAGTTCAGCCAATTATGTGATGAATGATGAAAATGGAGTCGTCTTTACTCCCCTGCGACATTTCTAGAAACCGTAATTCTGAAAATCTAAATGGAGTCATTGCTTTTCACCCCTGTGGGCAGAGCCATAATTCTTCAGATACACATTCTAACTGGGTTTTCTAATACCTCCATTCATTTCTCAATCTTTCTAATAAGATTCCAGAGAGGACAGCTTGTCTCTGGCATATTTCTGTTCCAAAAGGACAAAATCATCTGCGCTAAGATTCAAGCCTTTCAGCACCACGTTTTGGTCATCAGAACTTGTCAAATTAAACCAACTAATATTGCAATCTAAAAAGAGTCGTCTTTTGTCATTTTCCGACAGCACACTTCTGAAGTCAAACATGTTTTAAAAGTAACTCCTCATCTCTGAAACACAGAGCAGTATATACTAAGCTGAGGGCACTAACGGGCATTCGCTATGTGGTGAAAATTTTCACAACAATGTAGAACGTAAAATTGTTACCAAATAATGAAGTACCACTCCACGTAATAGCACTAAAATGTAGAAAATATTCTATTGAATTATCAAAGGCAAATTTTGAGCAGATCAGCAACTTCTTCATGCAAAACACGAGTCAAAATGGTTTAGCAAATTCTTAGTTTTACACTCTGTAAAAAAAAGAAAAAAATAGCAAGTTTTTAATATCCTTAAGAAGACTACGGGGAAAAGAAAAGCGCATGGAAATAAGTTTTCAATCTTTCAATCAACTTTTCAATCAAGTTAAGGGAAAACTTCTTGATTGCACCAACGATGTATCATTACAATACATAAAATACAGAGTAGCCACAAGAAATTGCTACAAAACTTTATTTTAAAAACCACAGTGAGAAGTTTGCTTGTATATCTGTGAAATATGTATGTCATGTGAAATGTGTATATGAGAGTTCTTATGTGATGGAGGAAATGATAGTTTTACTGCTAGAATAATATAGATTACAGACTAAGCAAGTGAATTACAGTGAATTACAAAAAGACTCCTCAGAAAAAAAGAAGTCAGTTTCAAAAGAAGTATAAAGGAAGCCTGAAAATTTGTAAGTGAGGAATACCTCAGAATAAAGGAGCAGAGTCAAAACCTGCTGGTCTAGCACTTCCAGAAGCTGCCTTGTCAGCAACTGTGGGACTTGTTAAACTTTGTGACCTACATGCTAACAAGTGTTTTGATGAAAAGCTGGGTCTTTGTGTTCAAATGGCTTCATTCATGTTGAAAAATGAAGACTTCAATGTCCTGTGCCTCACAGAACTCTAAGTCCAACCCTAAGTGCTGGTGTAGGATTCAAGTTTCACTTAACAATTCTGCATTAATGGACATGAACCATCAAAACACATCTCTTCACAGGAGTAAAAAGAGCTATTAGAAATCTAAAGCTCTACAACCGCATTAATTAATAATTAACAGACAAACCTTAAGTGAGAAGGATCTGTATGTAATTTTTCTGCTACTCAGTCAATATATACATTGCCCTTTATGAATTAAGATATTCCTAGCCATTTAATTTTATCTCAATTCCACCACATGTGAAAGTTATTTAAGCCAAAGTAACATATTTTTTTCCTGTAGTGGTTTCTTCTTAAAGTTCTCATTTCTCAACATGTCCAAAGTGCCTCGGTTTCAATAAACTTTTAAGGAAACAGACCACCACTACACATGTAATCTGCTACCTGCTCCTGCCACAGAAAATTTGTCTCATAGTTCAAAGATTTAGAAGAAAAGAAATCTTCAGATTCATTGTTCATTTGTAAAGAGCAAATAGAAACAGAAATTGAAGAGAGGGCTTAGATTTTGATAAATTGACTTGCTTTGAAAGAGAGAAAATATCACAAATTGAAAATATTTCAGTGAGTGAAAATAGGGTCAACATCACAAAGCATGTTTGTTGTCTGATAGAAAACGTTCCTTTGAAAACATAGCAAATAAAATCAAAAGCTTAAGTTTTGTCTAAAGATATAACTGGTACAATCCAAATCATCCCATTTTTTTTAACACAGTAAACTCCAATTAATTTCACGCAGACACAGTTGACTGCAGTTCATTTGCATGACATTTTCTGGCAAGTTTTAAAATAAGAACAAATCCCCTGTACCAACACTCAACAATGTCCACAATCTGACTGAACAATAGCATCTATCTGTAACTGAGTGTATGGCTGTAAAATAGTTAAATGCCAAATACAGTTCTTCTCTACTGTCATGGACAAAGCCAAGGAACTAGACAGTAATGGGAGCAGAGTAAACAAACACGTTACATTCCCTTTAATAATTTATTTCACATATTATCTTGATGTCAATGGAATGTTTTGTCTTAATGTGGATTTCTTTCTTTGTTGGAAACCTCACAAAACTGGCACACCCAGGCCAATTGTCTTGGCCAAAGTTTTCATGATTGAGATTCTGTATTCATTTTACAAAATTCATCCTTGTAAAACTGAACCCAGGATTAAGTAGTGAAAGTCAGCGTATGCAGAATCATAAGGAAAGCTAGATCAAATTTTTCTTGTTTGTTCAAACACATATTTGTAGGGAAAATGCACTGATTAAATCTGCAACTATGACATAACACCTCCTTTTACTTTGCTTTACTATATGTATTTCAGTGCTTTTGTACAGCTACTTCACAACTTGACAGCTACCTTGATGGTATTTTTAATTAAAATACATTAAATACTTCAAAGAAAAGCTACCCGTACTTCAACTTTTCTGTTTCCTTTCTTCTGCTTAAGTAATACCAAAAACTGTACACCACTGACAACACCTTTCCTGGGATGCAAATGAGTGATTATTTGAAAGCCTCTACCATTTCCTCAAATGACTAAATTTAAGCTTTTGGCATGTTTTGACTCTTCTATTGACTGGTGTTGGCACAAAAATAGAGCATTTTCAGAAGGAACTATTGGGACAACAAATACAACCACATCAGCACAGGCAGTGACTGTTGTAGCTGTCCTTTCAGTTTTAGTCTTCACAGATAAAGGTTGATTCTTTCTTATATTGAATACACCTCTTCACCTATAAACGAGACTCTCTTTTAAAATGAAATACATTTGATACATTTCCCTAAAAACTCTTAGTTTTAAAATCTTCTTCGCAATGTACCACAATCACCATGAATTTAAGAGTTCTATAGAGCAAGTTCAGCAAACAGCAAATCAGTTATAGACTCAAAGCCCAGACTGCCCAGATCTTCAGTCCCTTCCTGCCATTCAGCTAACAGGATCAAATAAAGCCATTTATAGCAGAATATTCACTATCACCATGGGAATAATAATACCCTAACATGCTTGGCCCAGAGGTGAAGCAGGCAGTTGACATAAACCCTGGTGAACTGCTTTGATTCTTGCACTTTATGTTTTGTGCCATGTTTGGCGAGAAAAGCAAAGTCTTTCATACGTGATGCATATTTTCACCAATAGTAGTTTATTGAAATATAGGAATCAATTACTGCATTTCCCATTCCCACTGCAAAATTTCATAATTCTTAAATTACATTGTTTCTGCCCAACGCATGCTAAAATCAGGTTATGTGAGATTAGTACTGAAAACAGGTTAAAAATAGATTTATTCACCAGGGAGAAATGGATTTAAATGTTATATATTCTGAAGGAGGGGCAGGGGGAGAGGGGACTAAGAGGTCTCACAAGAGGGATTAGACTTTGCTACTTAATAAAATATTAAGTGCCAATCAATCAAACAAGAATGCGTGGGAAGCACAGTTTTGCAGTACTGCTCTTTTAGGATTTGTTTTTTTAAAAAATTTGCATTCCTTTCTGCATGCATTTGAGATATACGTATGTTGGCTCTTTAATGATTAGAAATGGCTTTGATGTTGACTACTTGAAGGAACATAAAGATATAAATAATGTGAGTGGATATGAGTAATCCTAGTAATGACAAACATAACAAAAATCCAAGATAAGCTTTTCTGAATTTTTCGAACATACCTTAGGAAGTTCAGTCTTTAGCTCATGTCATTCATACAAGAATGATCTACAGAACAAGTCAGAAATGCACCAGCATTCAAGGTCCCCAAAGACCACTAGTGCCAGTTTATCAAAGATAAGAAGTTAGGAAATCAGAAACATCAGCCTTCTGCTTGAGTAGCTGCCACTCTCCTTTGAGAGGGACTAGAGAGTAAGAAAACATCATTCCTGCTGCAACATAAATGTCAAAATAATGAAATAATATGCGATGACCAGGTATGATAATGAAAATAGTCATCTGTTTCAAGAAAATGTCACCAGTAGATAACAAGTGCCTAATAGCCAGGATTTGATGAGTATTTATAAGGTGTGAAAAAAGAACTCTTTATTAGAGGAATTTTTTATCAGACACCTTAAAAAAGCGGCCATAAATTGTCACTAAAATGATGTACTTTTCTGCATCTGTGTGAACAGGGCAGTAAAGTGAGATGAGAGTAAGAGCTGTTATGATTAAAAACCAAAATTTATAAAGGCAAAAGGCAAATAAACACCAAAAAGCCCACAGGACACCACTGATTTTGTATCTTTAGATTTCAACTCCTCAATGCAAGAACCGAGCAACTCCAAATGACACCTGTCACAGATGTAGAGTCCTTAGTACCTCAGGACAGCACTGCGGAAACCTAAGCTCTCATTTCCTCATGGGTATAAAATACATTATATAGGTACATATATGCAATCTGACCTAAATCCTTAACCTACTTCTTTTCAACAGCAGCTTTAATGTATGAAATTAATTACTCCTAGTGAAACGACAGAAAATTAAAAGGAATATCAAAATAAAAAGTAAAAAAGTATGGCCCAACAAATTAAATAACATTTTAGAGAATTCTGCAGTATTTTTCAGTATTCAGTTGACTGGAAGGTAATTTCTTCTTCCTTCCATTACCAGCCACCCAATACTTTTCCATAGATTCTTTCCACTCATTGGCTATTCAACTAAAAGAAAACTAACTTACAGAATAGGAAAGGCAGCATGGCAACAGAGAATAATTAATTAATCGGCAAATCATATGTACCCTTTTTTCAATAAAAATGGCAAAGTCATGGAAGTAAAGCCATAAAACGTCACAGTGAATCTCTTTTTCAAAATTAGTTTAGTAGTTTCACAGCAAAACATATGAACACAAAGCAGTTCATTAGTTACCTCTCACTTGTTTGATGTATTCCCCCCACCAATGTCTTGAATTTTTAACAGAACTACAAACCCAAAAAACCTACACCCCACCCTCCATAAGCTAATGTCTAGACTAAAACAATTTCCTGCCTTCAAAAAACATTTGTTATTTTGACCAGCTCTATACAAACTGTTCTTGAGACAAGTACTTTCACTAATTGCATTTTGAAAGGAATATTGCACAAAATAGATAGACTAAGTCTTGTTATGCAGTGAAGCCTGTATTTCTGTACAATCTTTCAATATTAATGATGTTTGTACTCAATGGAGGAGCAAAACCACTTCATTAAGTTAACCGTCTAATTCTTAGGTATTTCCAACAAATTGTAAAGCTTTGATCTGAAAAGCACAACAGATAAATGAAAAAGATACTAATATTATTTGATTGCTATTTTCAAACCATTTGAGAAAACTTTTACCCACCCAGAGTGCATATATATTAGAAAAACAATGCATATATAAAATTACATAGTGCAGCATCCCATTGTGATTGAGAAAATGCTAGAATATTAGCACCAATGTTTCACTCCTAGATTACTCAGAAGTAAGGTTAAGTAGTGCTCTAAAGTTTTGCTGTAAAAGCTGGTTTTATTTGGGAAAGCAGGAGGAAGGTTTGTGTTTAGCATGACTTATTGTCACCTATCTCTTTGTTAATCATTTGTAATCATTTTTCCAACTATCTCCCTGACTATGACATTTTGAACAGAAGAGGCATTTGATCATAAACCATAGAAGAACAAAAACTAAATCGATCTCCAAGCTCCAAACCAAACACGTATGGAAAACCACAAAATTGAAGAGCCAGCGAAACAAACAAACAAACAAAATACTCTAATGGTTTCTTAGTTTTATTATTTTGCAGCTTTTTACTTGGGCCAACACCTGGAGACCATCTGAGAACTTCAGACAGCAGGGTAACAGAGGCAATAATTGGCCCAGCCATCTCTAACACTGGAAGACACCTATCTGTCCTTCAGTCTGTTTACAACATCGGTATTTCTAACTCTCATCTCAGCTCTTCAGTTTGTAATTTTTCTTGTCTTCCAGATAAGATTCCTTCTCTATCTGTAACTGTCTCTGCAAAACCCAAAGGAAGTTTTGCAACATTATGAAGAGTAATTAAAAATGTTCCTCTAAACAGATGTACCTTCAGGGACCAGGATGAAGGAGAAACTTTCCTGTATGACATGCTTGTAGGCAGAATCATCACCAGCACTAAGCTCTCCAAGCTTCAACCAGTACAGACACTAACAATGCCCAACAATAATAATAAAAACAACTTCTAAATGAAGCATACACCATTTACCAGAGCAATATATAAGTTTTCTGACCCACCAATGGACCTGATTAATTCTGTAGACCTATCTATCTAAGCGAGTAAACAAGGGTGTAGCTGAATAGTATTTAGCATACTGTGTTAGTACGATAAAAAGAAACAAACAAAAAACCCCAAACCCTGCGTTTAAGTAAGATGATGACATATATATGCAATTTGTCTGCTGGAAAATTTGAGTAAATCTGAAAGGATTACTGAAATAAATGTATTTATAGAGCAAGCCTAACAAAGGACAAAAAAGCCACCACAACCACCTCCCCCCCAAAAAACAAAACAACAGATGACATAAACTCAGAATTTTTTTCTCTGAAGAAATGTTATATAACCCTGCTCAGGATGTAGCAGAGTGTTTTTAACTTGACAGCTGACAACACGTGGTACTTACATGGAGTGCTACCAGCCTTCATACTGGCAGACAAAAAAGCCCTGTGTAGTTCCTACGGTTACGTGGCAGGCCTGAGGCTTATAAATTCCCCCACTCATATTCTTTTAATACATGCATTTTATAGCTTCCAAGATACAAAAATATAGGCCTCGAAAATCAGAGATTAACTCAGTCACTTCTGGAAGTGGGGTCACAGCATGAATGATACAAACAAGGCACATATTATGCACATGGTGGCTCTCTAACATTAAAAGACAGCTTCAAAACCACATACATTCTTGTTTGTACTCATTGGGCTCAGGACTTCAACTATCTTTTGCAATTACATCTATCAAACTTCAAGCTCCCAATTAAAAATTTTCAAATGCATCGTGCTCCAGGGTGTCTGAAATTAAAAAGCACTTTACATGTTTGTCAAGTCCTCTTTTCTAATTTTACAGTGTTGCTCTTTCTACTGCGATAAGTGCTGCCAATCCCTTTCTATTTATGCGGCACGACAGAAGAAAAAATAAACACAATTCCTTCAGACAGCTCATTCTGAACTACAGCATTTTGTTTCAGCAGTGGTTGCTCTTACCTCTCTCAGACATCTATTCTCAAGAGGGTGACAAGGGCCACCCTTCGTCGTGCTCCAGGAAGAGCTATGCTCAGTGCAGAAGTTCTGCTGCCACCAGCCCCTATGTTTGAGCATTTGGTTGTGCACTGGCTCTTTCCAGTATTGCCTCCAACAGCCACCAGCTAATCATAAAACCTGAAAACACCTTTATAAGTTCACTTTACCTTTTGGTAAAAGGGAAAAAAGGAATTACTGTGTTTTAGTTGAGCACGGGGATACAGCCAGTTCATAATTTTTCCCAAGTACCTGAGGAAAAAAAAAGTAATTAAAAGACTAATTGTAGAACTCTGAGAAGTCAGTAAACCTTTACATTTTATTTCCCCAGCAAACTCTTCTTCTAGACGTTAATGCCTCCTGTATGACGGTCGAAGTAAATGTAACTATGGATAAAAGAGGTTTGCTCCTGATATACTACTAGACTATTCCTAAAACTATTTCATGCACATAGTGATGTTGTGGTGAGTGTCCCACCATGCAGACAGAAACATGTTTTGGGTCTTGTGGTCCCCATCTCTTGGAATTGATTCACCAGAAGAGAAAACCTGAAAACAACATGGTTTCTTAAAGCAGACTACCAAAAGAGAGATATACATGGTCAAGTACATAGTTCTCAATTTATATGAGTATAAATTTTTAAAAATGAATGTATGACACCAACATTATTTATCTATACATGTAAACCAACAGACACGGAATGAAAAACTTTAAGCGGGAGATATCAAACAGCTGGATTGCAACTGCAGTAATTCCTTTTTTCTCTCCCACGTCTGCATTCACCTATAGGGAAAGTTGAAAGCTATTAGGCCATCCAGATTTCAAATCCAAAATTGCTGGGGACAAGAGAGAGACAATGTTCCAACTCAAGCCTTCCTTTGGCATGTAATTACACTGTAGGTAACTATTTTAATCAACTGCTTCCATTTCTGTTAACATGAATTCCTATTTCATCTTTAACAGGAAAGGACAGGGACTACAGCGGACCCCAAGCTGGCATTTCCCCGTAAACGCAAAATATATTTAAAATATGTTATATATTTAGGAGACAAACAGCAGTTAAACCAGAAGAATGAATGCAGTTCATAAGAAAATAGTACAGAACAAATACTAGTCACAAAGGGAGTATAAAACAAATATGCAGAGCCTTAAGTGTGAATGAGATTTGAGTAGTATAATACCAGGGGCAGATTAGAATTCTTTATTTTTCTCTTTCCATCAATTATATAAGGGACATCTTTTTTTCCAACACAAGTTATATTTTGCAAGCAATGTTTACAATGTGTGTAGTATTTGGTTACTTAGTTTTGCAAAACATCCTGTTTTGATATTAAATTCCTACCACAGGCCCTTGAAAATTAAAACATGTTCAGAGAGAAACATAAGTACTTGACCTTGGTCTGTCAACATGGTAAGTGCTCCCTCTTTTTTCTCAACCCCAAATGAAGACTAATATTTCATAAACTTGTACATCTGATTGTCGTGTTATCTTCTATACCCTGTAAAATAAAATCAGCATTCTCTGATGAGAAAAAGGTAAAGTTCTTGAATAAATTCTGAATTTCTTCTCCTGGAGCAGAAAAGATGAAGACATGTGGAAGACAAATAGGAATCTACCCTAAACAAACACTAATACAAACACCCAGGGAGATATTTCTTATGCTTCCCTTGAAGAGGCAAAAGCATCTCTGAGCAAATAATTACTTGAAGGGAATAATCTGAATCAGCATTGAGGAAAACATAATAAATTCTTCCTTTTCAAGAAGCTATGAAATACTTCATTGTGCATTTCCCAGTATTTTTCCTTGGGGTATAAATTACTACTACACTTTCTGCCTGGAAATGTGCCTTCCCCATTTCCCTCTCTCTGCTTCTAGACAGAATTGTGGAAAGCACCTGAGCAACGGTCACATCCCAGAATGAGACAATCATGCATTTTGATGGGTTTTGGCAAACTTCTATCAATTTTTTTATTATAGAATCGTAGAATCATTTTGGTTGGAAAAGACCTTTAAGATCATCAAGTCCAATCATTGACCTAACACTACCAAGCCCACCACTAAACCATGTCCTTAAGCGCCACATCTATATGTCTTTTGAACACCTCCAGGGATGGTGACTCTGCCACCTCCCTGGGCAGCCTGTTCCAATGCCTAACCACTTATTCAGTAAAGAATTTTTTCCTAATATCCAATCTAAATGCTCCCTGGTGCAACTTGAGGCCATTACTTCTTGTCTTGTCATTAGTTACTTGGGAGAAGAGGCCAACACTACATTTTCCTTTTAGGTAGCTGTAGAGAGCAATAAGGTCTCCTCTCAGCCTCCTCTTGACTAGGCTAAACAGTCCCAGTTCCCTCAGACGCTCCCCATAAGACCTGTTCTCCAGACCCCTCACCAGCTTCGTTGCCCTTCTCTGGACACTCTCCAGCACCTCAGTGTCTTTTTTATACTGTGGCACCCAAAACTGCACACAGTATTTGAGGTGTGCTCTCATCAGTGCTGAGTACAGGGGCACGATCACGTCCCGACTCCTGCTGGTCACACTATTTCTGTATGGCCAGGATGCTGTTGGCCTTCTTGGCCACCTGGGCACACTGCTGGCTCATGTTCGGCCGGCTGTCGACCAGTACCCCCAGGACCTTTTCTACCAGGCAGCTTTCCAGCCACTCTTGCCCGAGCCTGTAGCGCTGCATGGGGTTGTTGTGACCCAAGTGCAGGACCTAGCATTTGGACTTGTTAAACCTCATAGCATTGGCCTCAGACCATCGATCCAGCCTGTCCAAGTCCCTCTGCAGAGCTTTCCTACCCTCAAGCAGAGGTTAATAAGGAGAATATAAAAATGTAGGCTATATATTTAACAAAGTGCGTCTGATTTTCTTTTTGGCTGTTATGCAGTTTCTTCTTTCTATGCAAAGCCTTGGTCCCCAGCACACCAGTGAACTGTTGTAAGAAACACAAAATGTTCTGAAACCTTAAAAAAAGAGAGAAAAGCAGCAACAATTGAAACACACGTATTGAGCTATCTCCTGTATGACTGTTTCTCATAAAAGTCAGTTTTATTTCACTTCTAAAATGACTCAGTCGAGCACAAAATGACTGATCATTGTGTCAAATGTTGTTTATAGCATACATTTAAGCCATCTTATGTGGTTGTATCAAAGACAATCCATTCTACATTTTTATCAATATTCTATTTCATGACTAGCAAACAAGCTGTCACTCTCGCTAGATTTTCTCACAGAAGTTGGGTTAATGTATGTAATTTTGATGAGAACAACAAAATTCTTTAGTGTAGTATTATATGCTGTTAAACAAAGTTCCATAAAGCAGCAGGGGCAATTTTAACTTTGATCTGCCTGTTAGAGGAAACAGCACACTTTAGACTGGAAAGCGATGAAGCGTATGCATCATTCTGCACTGCATCAAGTCACAGCATGCAAGATGACCACATCTAACATGGTACAGAGGGAAGTCATGTGTGTACCTTACTCAGCTCGACTTAGTTAAAGGATGTTCTCAGGCTTTTGTATATATCCCTTTCCTTTTCTACAGGGCGCATTACAAGAGGTCTGAACTAGCACATCTCCACTTCCTCGTGAAAGCTAGGGGAAAAACCCAGCAACATGTATCTAGAGGTCTACACATGCTGTGCACCAAGAAATACAAAGGAACTTCCCTCTCCCTCTCAAAGGATCCAAACAATCTTTTTTTATTCCAGGCAGTTGAGGATTGTTAGAAATAAAACAACAGCTTTTTAAAACTCTAAACATACCAGAAAACACTGGGGAACTGAAAAGCACCATATCCTTGAAGACAACATAAATCCAAAACTCATGAGGAAGGGAACATCATCAAGATGAGTCTGTCTATTTTAACTTAGGTATAAGTAGTTTCTCTCATTTCTAACACAGAAACGCCGAAAATCAGTTTCTGAAATGCTGATTTAGTTCAAACTGTATCCACAGTTTTTAAATCTCACCTCTTCAGCTACTGATTTGGGATTTTAGCATTGCAGAGCAGCCAAGTTTAGTCGAGCAAGAGAACAAATGCTTTCAAGACTTCCTGTTCTGCTTGATTTACTCACTTGGAGAAAATTCAAACCTATAAAAGAGAGCAAAAGGGTACTTTTTTTCCCAGGCTATAGTTTCTCTGTTTGACTGATTCCTGACCGTCCTCATAAGAAAACTTCCAAGCTCACCAGCAAATGCAATAAACACTATGCAATAAACAGTACTACTTCAAGAAGTTGTTCTACAAAATTTCTGCCTCAAAAGCTTATCGATACTCTCTGTGTTGGGGAAAGGCTTTTTATTTTCTTTTATTTAACATCCATTGGTGCAGAATTGCTGGAAAAAAGGTAATTGGCCTGCAATTATTGCTTGTTACAGTTTTACCTGCTTGTATTTGTAGTTTCCTTCAATGTGAAGCTCACTCCTAAGAGGACTCCTGTCAATCCTCCCTTTCAAACCTTCCACTAAAGGAATTAACCCTTTCCTAGTGCAAAACCCAGAATCATAGCCCATTTTAGCTAAGTCTTCAGAGTAGTCCTTGCTTTAAGGAACAAAATATAGCTGTTCCAGTCAGGTGTACTAACTGGTTTGATCACATACAATATTATGCATGCAACATATTTTACAAAATCCTTCTCTAATAGTTCTAGTAAGATCTCTCTGCAAGAGCACACTCTTCTGTCAGGCTGCTGGAATTTAGGAACAGTAACAACAGTGTAGTGGCTAACCTGCAAGCAGAGGTAATTTCCATACACTACTTGATATGCACAGAGTTTTGTAGATACACTGTTAGGAATGAGGTGTTAATGGTCCTCCTCTATGGGAGCTGGAAGCAAATATGTTAACTGATCTCATTTAAATAAATGAATACTAAGCACTCAGATTAAATTCCTCTGTATAGTAAAATCACAAAAGAGGATGCCTGGTGCTACCTGAGACAAAGTGATCAGAGAGAAGCATGGAGTTAACAGGCGTAATTCCTACATTATTTCAAAGGTGTGCAGTGGAGATGTTGCACGGCACTGAGAAGGACAGCTCTTCGCCTCCTAAAGCAGCACAAACTCGAGTCCAGTGTAGAGCCCTTCCAGAAAGGTGGGAGGAGGAATGCTGCTTGCTTCTTTTGTTTCTGCCATTCTTCAAGGAAAGAGAAAACATCACTTTTTTTTTACAAACGAACGAATTGCAGTAAGAAAATTCCCCAACTCACTGTCCCTATTTCTCAGCCGAACAACAACCACCTTACACTTGAATTTGGCTGCTGTTGGGCCAAGCAGACAGGAATATCCCTATTTGATGACTGATTTGAGCCCTAAGAGCCTTCTAAGGCCCAGTAACCTTGTGGTTGTGACTTTCAGCAGGTTCTTTATTGAAGGAAACAAATCTCCTTGCAGCAGCTACTCATCTTAAAGAGCAGTTAGGAATTTTCTAGTTTTCAGGCTAAAAAGTGGCATTTGACAAGTTACTCCTCAGTGAAGCATAACTGGCAGGGTTAGTTGGTCAGTAGTCAGCATGGTCCCTAATTGCATAGGGGAGAGGGTTTATGCTTCTTGAATGACAACCTTGCTAGTCTGTCCAAGATCATCCCTTTCTTCAGGATATAGTTCTACCCTAAAAAAGTACCAGTAAAATACAGTACCTGATACACAGAAATCTTGAGAAGCTGGTAGATTAAACTAACCTAGAACTACGTGGTTTTGAAACCCTGTGTAATTCTTTAACACTATCAGTGACGCACATGAAAGCTAAAATCCTTCTATGTAAAATTCTTTCATTCATTTTTCTGATAAAAATAAATTCTTTTAGCATAACACAGTTTTGCTAAATAAGCTCTAAGGAGAGGGGTAATTTGATTTTTTAAGAAGTATAGGGTTTTTTTCTGATACAGAAACACATCACAGGCTGTCCTCCTCATACTTTGCAATATTTTCTCTCATTCTTCAATGGAAAACCTTCCTTCATGGGGACACAGTATATACTGCTATTCCAGGCTAATGACATAGCTAGCATAGTGGATCAGAATATTGCAACATCAAATGGAAATGAATAGGGACATAACTGAGGTAACAGTAACCTGTTGTGTATTAAACCAGCAATTGAAATTAATAGGTAGCTAGCATTTATTTGTACTACTTCATCTGTTCCTGATTATAATTAGCCTGACAACTAAGATGCTTGTCATTGCATTAAAAGCCATCATTAAATACCAGCTTGCTTTTTTTTTTAAACTAACAGTGCCTCATTAAACAACTTTTCCAAGTTGTAACATCAAATGTAACATTATATGGATAAGAAATGCTTTCAATTCTTAATTTACATCCAAATGTCTCCATGTATAACATTCATTAGATTGAACTAAAATGTCCATTTTGGATGGTAGGTCAGCTGTGGCTGCTTTCAAGTTCTTCATGAAGAATAACAACTTCAGGGGTTTTTTGACTAACAGATAGACTTTTCACAACAGCTCTGTCAAGAAACAGACCTCGCAGTATATCAGTGCTCTTCAGTGTGACGAGCATACGTTCATAGAGCAGACCTAGAATAGATTCATTCCTTAGAATAATTTAGAGACATCTTTTCTTGGGTTGCTCACAGATCTGCCAGAAGAATGCTGGCAAATTTATCAGCAACATTTAAAGATGGCCCCAACTGTCCACCACCTCCTCAACCAGGCTGGCAGGATGTGAGTCCGCACTACAGCTTTCCCAGTTCAGCCTATGGAGCCAAGCCTCAGCAGCTGATCGAGGTGGGTCTGCACTACAGTATCTGAGCATAATGTGGGAAGGTGAGCCGAAGCTAGATTATTACTCCTACCTCTACCTCACACATGCAATTCTGGCTGAGCGAGGAAGCCAGGGACAAGAATGTGTGATCTGAGCACTTGGCCTACTTCAACTGACAACACAACCAGCTTTCCTGCAGCTCTTGCCTGCTCTTTATGAGCCTGATAAGTATTTTTCACCAAGTGACAAAGTGTCAAGATCTACAGGAGGAAAAAAAAACTGGGAGAAAACAAACAAAAAAATCTATCTAAAAAGCTGAAACTACTGCCATCAGAAAGCATAAACATTAGTAAGTCTACAGGATGATATACAAGCTCTGCTGGGAAGAGAGGATATCTGAAACCCTTCACGTTCTTCCTTTCTTACAACCAACAAATGCCTACAGCTGAACAAATAAGAGAAAATAAAATCTTTTGTGCATTTTTAATCCAAATTAGGGCAAGAAACATTCAATACAAAGTGACCTTTTCTTTGAACATTGCAACAGAAAAGCTTCCTAGCAGCATATCTGTTTGGATCATGATAAGACGTGATGCACTCAGCACTGAGTAATACAGATACTGACAAAACCAGAAAGTCAGCACTCAAAGAAAAAGCCCCTTCCCCCATAAACGTATTTTGCCCAAGCATCACTTCTACAACATGCCTCTGGGGAGAAATTTCTCACCAATTTCAGAATGCTGCAATTTTCTAGCTGACCTGTTGCCAAAAGAAAGTATTTATATACCTAAGATGTGTTTATTCTTTTCTATGCTCTCCTGTTGAGCTGAAGGATATGCAGAAGTGATCCTCTTCATTGTGGATATGAGGTTTGCTTGTGGTTAAAAATGACTCGGTGTGTACAAGGTTGATGAGCAGTTATTAGACAAAGTATTATGTGACACTGCATAGACTTACAGTAGCAAGGACAAGAACCATACTACAAAAGTATTTTTAAAAGGAGAAAAACTCATTTTTCTGGCTTTAATAAGCTTATGTTGCAGCTAAACTCTGCACAGATCAGAAGAGTTCCTTGTGTTATCAAAAAAATAGCAATATAGAGGAAACAAGGACTCTGTTAAGAAGCTAAGGTGAGAAGGGAACAGCTACCATGCACAGTCCTTCACTAAACAAATGCATGGTAAGAGAAAACGGAAAGAGTCATCTGCTCCCTCCTATCCGTATAATCATGCAAAAGTTACTTTGCATCCTTCTTTATCCATCTGTGATACTACAGACCTATCCTGGACTTGAACAGCATAGTCCTTCGCTAAAGCCTATGATCTAGCAGTAGAAGATCATCCTCTTTCATTAACATATCGTATCAAAATGCTGTATCATTCTTAAATCACATACAGGAAGAACATAACAAAAGAGAAAATATCGCTTGCTGTTTGTGCACCTTGTGGTGACCTCACCTACTACCCACTTTTTGCACAAAGCATAACAACTGCATGAAAGTATATACCAAGCAAATAAATCACAGAACTGAAGAAAAGTAATTTTTATGGTAAGCTACGTTTGATTTTTCCTAATTATATTCTTCGTTAATCTGGTCTTTCTGTTACATGTAAGTTTCCAAAGGTCCTTGAATGATGATTAGAGACAAAACTTTTAAAGAGAAAAGATGTCTGCACATTTCCATCTGGTATCAGAAAGCAAGGGACACAAAATAAAAACTTTCATCATGGTTTTTAGAAAAGTTTGTTCTATATGTACTGAGGCCACCTAAATGTCACATCTGTCACAAACTGTTCAGGGTTTATAATAGCCCTAAATTTCACAAGTAAGCTGGATTACAAGAGCAGTAACCCCTTTTTAACTTTGTACTTCATGTAATAAGAGTATTATCTGCAATCTATTTTTGACTGGATTCCAAGTTTTCTGTTGTAAGAGCCTTACATAGCCAAGTCGTGTATTATCAGCATTCTCCTGACCCTTATTGCCCTTTTATTCTCAAGAACATTCACTAGAAATTCACAACTAATTTTACGACATTTAGCAAGTCATCTCAGCACCAAGGTGAAAGTTTTTTTAAGAAAGTATCTGAAAGAAAATGATAATGGAAGGATTATCGTAAAAGAAAGAAAAGTGATTTCAATATCCAAGAGTATACAAAAACTTCTGTCCCAGCATCCTAAAATATTGAGACACAAGAGATCAGGTTTCATGTTAAAGGAAAGTGAACAAAAATATTTGGATAAAATGGATGAAGAAATTCTAAGAAATGAGGCATTTCTGTCATTTTTATGCTAAGAAAGAAGCTACTTTTTTTTTGTGAGGGACTTTCCCAGTGAAGTTAGTGAAGTTGCCCTGTTGCAAGACTGAGGAAAGCAGCCATCTGCAAAACCTGTTTCTCTTGCACTCACATCCCTCAGAGGCAGGCAGTTCTGGGTCTTCAGTGTCTGCAGTCACCCCCCTGCACCCCTAATGCCACCTCCTCTTTCTTCAGACCTCTTCCTCACCTGGCAGAGGAGGAAAGAAGATAGGGGTTCATACAGAAAAAGCAGATAATTCTTAGTTTATGAGAAAAAGTGATGCAATGCTGCAGGAGAGACATGGAGATTTGTGCTAAAATACTAGGTTTCCTGGGTTATGGAGGTCTAAGTGGGCCACCTGATTCTCTGTTTCATTTGCATTCCTTTAAATAATACTGTCCCATGCTCTCTGCTTCAACATAGCACTAAAAATCTACTCAAAATGGCTGAGATAAAGAGAATGGTTCCTTCCTTCTCTCTCATGTTGATCTTGTATTAGTTCCTGATTCATCTATTCCCCTTTCTCTCCTTCAATCTGAAATAAAAGCAATTCCGAGAAAAAAAGTGTTTGCTCAAAATAAACCTTGCATCAGAAACTTGGGATGTTCAAGGGCTGAAAAGAAAAGATGGCTCATGGATGTGAAAACAATAATAATTCATTTAATATGTGTTTCAGAGCCTCTACACAGTGAATTAATATGAGCCTTTTAAAATTCAAGCAATAATTTTGTATGTCTTTTCCTTTCTAGTGTGAATCATCACCCTCTCTTGGACTAAGAAAAGAAGGCAAAATTATCCACACTTTATGGATGAAGTACAGAAGATTAAGTGTCATGCCACAAATCAAACAAAAGTCTTCAGAAGAGCTTCTGAATGAAAGTCTGGTACTTTAACCATATGATAATTTTCCTCTGCCAGGTATTTAAATTTCACCCCAGTAGTTCAGGAGTTCCCATTAGCACAGAATTCATTCCAGCACCTGTCACCAATGAAAGTGAAAGAGATTAGAGTTCAAGACGAGGCTCCCATCTGCCTCCTCATTATCATATTTTCTCCTTACTGAAGATGGGACACGTCTACAGAGCACTGCCGAAGGAACTGAGAGTGTGAGTGGAAGGGAAAGAGCAAACAACACATTGCAGAGGCCATAGCAATTTTCAGAAAACAATAGAGAAAGTCTCTGTAGTTTCGCTTGGCTCTGCCTGACGTAGACACCAGTCTGGACCTTGTAGATAATAAATATGAAAGACTTGAGGGTGAAGACATCACAGGATGGGTTTCTGGAGAATTGCCATTTCATTTTGGTGTGCATTCATTAGATTTTAAACCAAGGTGACAGAAAGAATTAATCTGTATTTCTAATATTTTTGTAAATAATGCTTCATTACTATTCTTATGCATGGATTTTTATATTTTACAACTGACTGGCAGCTACTGACTTTGCCTTCCATGCTTGCATTGACACTGTGCATCTTTTAAGCTAACACACTTGCCCACTCCTTAACCCTTAAGGGAATATGGGCTGATTTTACCCAGATGACAATCTCTCACATATCAGAAAGTAGCAGCATAAAATGTAATATTTGAGAGCAATCATGGTAAAGCCATACAGGGGAACCATGAGTCCCAGAATACAAGGCTTCATGTCACTCAGAGGCTTTTCTCTGTGCAATGAGGATGATACAGCCCGTTTGCAACGCTTCCTTGATACAATGGTAAAGGCTGTCAAGGTGTGAAACACGAATCCTAAGATATCCTTTCTCTGTGCATACACCTTGGAATTAAACGAAAACCCAGTTAACAGATTTTCTTCAAAGATTACTTTGTTACTAGTACGATATTGTTACCTGCTATTTAGCATATTACACGTGGATGGGTAGGTGGATCTTCTGCATTTTCTACAGCTAAACACAGGAAGCAGGAATGTATACTGTATGTCTAGGGGTGTACACAGATGTATTTACACACCTTTTTACTCACACTACAGAACTTACTAGATCTACATAGTTGGTACTTCATCTTCTTCCAAGTTCTGTTCTCAATTATAACCTGTGGATATTGATGGTTTCTGTCCAGCAAACCCTATTAAAAATCAAAATAGCTTCTTGAAGCAGTACAGGTAAGATTGATACTGTGCAAACAGATAGCTTGTGTTTCTGGCAGAAAGGAATGTTCATTCCAGTAAGACCAGCTCTTGCCAATTTACATTAATTATTAACATGTTTCTAATGAGATCCTTGGAATGCCTGGAAGTCCATGAAAAAGAAAATCTTCATAACCTTGGTCTTGGAACATCTCTATTTGTCCTGGGTTTGTGCTCCTTGAGTATTAATTCCAAGTCTTGGCACTCTGAAGATGCTCGTATTCTGATCTTTTGCTGGCCAGTCCAGCAGGGACTCCTATGTAGGAGACCTGGCAAACTAAAATTAATCTGCTAAACCAGAAGGTGACCTAGGCCCAAATAAATGCTTAGGAGAGTCTCATTACTAAAAATAATCTTTTGAGCAGCTAAACCCTGTATTTTCTGTCTCATATGAGTCTGGATATTTCATCTTTATATTAGAGGAATAGGATGAGGACATTGAATGCCAAGGATTTTGAAAATGGAAAGCCTGTATTAACACAAAACTCCACTGAAGTTAATTTCAAAACTCCTACTGACCTCACTGACGCAAAATTTCATCCTTCATTCTTGGATATTCAACAAATGCATGTGATAACTCATCTCAGCTTATCCCAGCAAAGGCTTTCCTGAACACGACTCATTTGTGCCCGAAGCATGCTAGCAACACCTTAGCCTATTGGTGTAGGAGATACATGTTCTATCTCAATCAATCAATGAGCTATAATCAATATGACAGGAAGATTCAGTGTTGAAAAACTAAATAATGACTTCTTTCTGAAAAGTCTATTTCCACTTCAAGTCTCTGCTGGATCTGCAATATAGAGCACAAAGTTAATCAATGAGAAGGAAAGAATAAAGAATAAATCATTGGTAGTAAGATGAAAAGCAAACAGAAGATCCTACACCTTATGCTCAGGAGAATGCAGTAATGCAGTCAGTAAAGTAAAGTAAATGCAGAAAAAGTATGGTTTTATTTCACAACTTAATTTTAATGTTTGAAAATGCATTTAATAATTCCCACCTGATTTAAACATTATGATAGAAAATTAATGATGAAGAAATAACATCAGTGTACATAAACAGTCAGCCACGGGAGTTAATTTTGTATTCCAAGCAAAAGTTATTTTTAAGTAGCTGTTTTTATATAGAAACATAATCAAAATAATACTCAGAACTTCAAAATTACATTGGTATAAGCTATGCAGGGAAAGTCCAAGATTCAGAGAAGTTTTATGTTGTCTTCATAACCTGTAAGACTGTACTGCAATCCTTTGCATATTATGAATTATCAAAGTAAGCTTTTAAAACTTAACAGCAGTGTAGCCAGTGGCAGGCAAACTAAATTTTATTCTTTTGTAATATTCAGGCCTGAAACTTTGAGGTATTTTGATTTATTGTTGTTATTTTTATCGCAAGATTTTAAGGTCAGAAAAGACTAATATCTCATCTGATTTAGCTTCCTGTCTGTCATCAGTCATTAGCTCTCGCATCTCAGCCAGATCTCTCTATGAAGAGCTCTAAGAGGGAACATTACAGTTCTCAGAAAAATGATTGAGCTGCCAGATATGCCAGAAGCTCCTACAGTGGAAGAAGCCTGATCCAGTGATGTGCCTGCAGATGAACTCACAAATGCCAAATATGCCTTGCCATTACAGGAAGAAACTGAAGTTCAAATTTGCTATTAATCTGGAAAAATGCTTCACCAGCATCACCTTTCTTTATTTCATTTTTGAGTATGTTCACAAATGTTCCAAATACAAGTAAGATTTATATGCAGAGCTACATTAAATACCCGTTTAAGAACACATGCATGTTCTAACAGACAGACACACACCCCGGTCTATTAAAATTTAACATAATATCTCAGGAATCTAGCAGAGTAGTACAAAACCTTATTTTGATTACACTGTTACAGTAATAAAAGCAAATGAAGTTCCTGTTGGCAACAGGGACCCTAGGAAAAAGTCAAGTTGAAATCTCAAGTTTACTTCTAGTGAAGCCAGGAGGTTACAGCATGGTAGGAGACTGAAGGCTCTGACTCACGCTTACTAAGAAACAGCTGTGGAAACATAAAGCTATACTTCCCCCAGCTGTTCATTATCACTTGGCCAGATGTTACCATCCCTGTAGCACAAAATGAAACACGTGACATCACCTTCTCTCTGTCAGCACTATCTGGTATTTCAGCACAGTTACTCTGATTTTCAACTTGTATGACCTATGAATGAAACACAGACCCCAGTTTCCCATGACAATTCACATCGCCAGAACTAGATTTGTCATAGCTCCACTGTCAGATCACTGAATCCCGTTGCATTTACGGCAGCAGTCTTTTCTGCTCTAAGTCTGGCCACACACAGGTAACCGAGCAGCAATTTTCTACCCATAAGAGAGCTAACTTCTAATTTTATTAAAACCAGAACCCACAAATGTAATTTTAGTAGATTCCTCTGAAAATCCCAGTATGTCTGCCTGTATGTAAACTGGCGCATATTACATGTCTTCCCTGCATAGAGACAGCTCTTACTGCTAAATTAATCTGTTTCAATCCACTTTTAAGTCTATGCTAGGGTTTAAGTGAGGTGAGCAGACAGCTGAAACCTTCCTGTAGCATAATACAGCTTTGCTACTTGTTATGACCTCTGGGGGTCTTTGGGCTCTGAATTATAACAATACAATTTCTCTCTGCTCCAACTAATAAAAGGGCCTATGTAAAGTTAAGACAAGACTGGTGTTATGTGAACTTTTGCAGAATTTAGTTGTTTTAGTATCAGTCTCCATGGACAGCGGGCATTAGATATGCCAAGATCAAAGAGTTCTTTTTAATCTAGCAATTAATCATCTTCTCAGCATATTCACAAATAACAAGCATAGTTAAAATCTTAATGTCAAGGTATTACAAAATAGGCCTGCCTATATCCCTTACTGCTCTCACAACAAAATCTGTTGTTGAAATCGCTTGATCCGAAGACTTAGTGATACTGATACTGCTATTTCTGTGATACATCCTCCAGCCTAATTAATGCAGATTTCTGGTCCATGATATTCTACCTTTTTCTTGACCATTCAGTACTCAATAGCAGCAACAAAATCAGAATCTTATCATGCTATTAGCTGAAAGAAGACATGTAGACAGATCTTACTTATTTCACTGTTTGTGGCAGTAAATCCTGCCTCCTTTTAAGGAGTTTGTTTTAACCTCAGAAAAGTTTAGATGATATCTAAAAGGCTTCAACACAGAACTAAAGGCCAAAGCCAACCATTACAGTGCAATACTTTAAGAACTATCCATGGCTGAGAGGAAACTTTAGACTCTTACTCCTGCGCATGAGCAGCAACAGAGTATTGCCACTTTGGAAGTGTGTTACAGAATAAGCTGCAGGACAGATTAATATCTGGAGTTAATATATGACCACATAGGTGAATGCTGGTCTTGGTGAGAGTAGTGGGCTTGGTGAGAGTAACACCATGAAGTGCAACAAAAGATGCAGGAAATGATGTAGAAAGAATTTACATGTTTGTGTATAAAAAGTACAGTTTAGTTGCTGGGACTGAGGCAGTCTCTCTTCCAAGAGAATCATTTCAGATTTATTCATGCTTAGAAAGGGTTCCATGCTGTAAATGTTTGGGAATTAGCTTGCATTTACTAGATTGCTTTAGCAAATGTTGGTGAAGATTCTCCTCCCTCAGAATGCATGGAGCTTTTTGTGGATAGGATGTTAGAAGAAAAGAATAAATGTTAAATATTATCTAAACAATCAGATCTACAGCCACTACAGATTCAGAGTAAAAATAATTACTTTTGGTTATAAATAGCCAAGACATCTTCATCCACAGTGGTATGTGAATACATACACATATCAACATGTATAGCATACTCATCAGTGAATGACACTGCACATAAGACATGGATAGGATGGATGAGAGTGGAGAAAAAAAGTACAATCTGCTCCAGGCATATTAGAAGATGAAACCAGAAAAGGACTGCAAGAAATATATTGCTATATACACCCACAGGCAATTGTTCCAGTATATCAGTTTAACACAGAAAATGTCAGCAACATCTGAAGTTTTCCAGATAGCCACAGAAAGTCACTTAAAAGATAACCTGATATACTGTTATGAAGAATGACAACATCTTCATTGATGGCAGAAGTGGTGCTGAATATTTGCTGTCTAGTTTTGAGTGGAAATATTAGAATCCCATTTTTCACCTGAACTTAATTTTTGCTGTTGTTAAAGTATTTTTTAATATACAAATAAAGAAATAATAAGAAAAATTTCCAGTCACTCAACATTATTTTCTAAATTCGTTTTGCTATGAACAATCTTATCCAATGCATTCCACTGTCAGAATGACTTGAAGATTCTGAGGCAAGAGGTTCTCAAGTAAGACAAAGGACGTAATTTTCTGGAAGAAGAACTAAGCTATACCATAGGTAAAGCTGAGATTCCTGCCATGGGAAAAAAGTTTGCTGTAACTGAACATGCACTAGTTCCTCAACAATTCTCTAAGTATGTCCGTAATTCTATTAATTTATAATTGTAGGATTCGCTAAGGTATTTTAACCTTTTTTAGAATCCCATCAAGAAGATTTTCAGGACCTGTAAGAGTTATTTAACTTTTTGTAGCCTTTCAGTGGTTTTTATCCCATCAGCTATCCATGCAACCACTGTACTGTTGGACACACGTATAAAAACACTACACTCCTGGGAATCGCTGCCACAGAAAAGGTTCCACACACATAGACCCAGTGGCTACCCATATAATATTAAATTTAACAGCACAGAGGAATAAACAATTACTGGGACTGAAATTCATTTGCCTATACTATGACATTGCTAAAATAGTTCTGGTAGAGTTATAAATAAATCCTGTATAAAAATATAGCTCAGGTCATGGACTATTCCCAGTAGATATTCTGACTTTTTTGAATCTGTTCTGGAAGCTCAATGAACTTCATAGTATGACCACAGTCTGTTCTGTGCCTCTGGTTTATTAGTACAGCTACAGCCTACCAGTCTATAAATTAGGGTAGCAGGGGTGGGGTTATAAATCATAGCAAATGAACATTCAGATTGTTAGACATGCATGTGTACATTTTACTTACACTATGCACAGACTTGCTGAATGGGACATGCTGTCTTCAAGGTTAGCATGTGCCAACCATCAGCTGTCCCAGTATGAAGAACTGTTGTACTTTTCAAAGTAGAGGCAAAGTCAATTTAATGGAACAAGGAAACGTGAGACTATCACAAAAGAACAATATTTTGCAACAGCAAGAGAGCTGGAAAAACTGCAGCCAGCCTTGGATGCATTGAAATGGTCAGCACGGATATGTCTGGTTAATGCAAACGATTAATAAAATGTAGTCATATGCCACCCTCCATTACTTTCTGCTTTTTAAGGGAAAAAATCTCCCAGCTCTGGAATAAAGTGTTAATTTCCTAACTAGAAGTTTTAAGAATACAAGGCTTGCTCTTGCTGAGCCAAGTAGTCTCTTTATAAAAAGAATCACACTTTAACACTCTGCAGTACCTCTGCAGCATGTTCTTCTAATCAACCTTTTATTGCAGCACCCTCATCTTTTCTCAGCCCCACATATAGAGAAATAACTACTGCGTACATTTTGGCTCAGATTGCTTTTTCTCCCCACCTTCACCATTGTTTGCCAGGGTCAAACATAATTGGGTGAGGAAGGAGCCCTTGCAAGAATGAATGGAATAAGAAGTCAATATGAAGCATTATTCCTATACATAAAGCATTTCTTATACTCCAGAATTAAAAAATCAGGGAACAAACTTACTATCATATTTTTAGTTCAAAATGTGTGTGAGGTAGGGGCATATGCTTGGAATCCTTTTAAAAAACTTAATTAAAACTGTCGTATAAAAATATACTTGACAACTAAATCAGCATTAAAATAGTTTCTAGGAGATAAATAATTTACAGATTTTCACAGTTAACAGTCTGCTTTCTGGAAATAAACTTCACAGTTTACTATAAAATGATCAAAGAGGGATTAGGTAGCTATTCAATTTACTGGAGAAATATTACACCATATCAATGAGATTGAGAAAATGACTAAGGAGCTGAATATGTTAGAGGAGATGTAATGAATCTAAACAGTGATAGAAAATTACTGGGTATGGAGTCATTAATGTTCATTTTATGAATATTAAAATCACCAAGGGGAACAAATTTACTGGCACTAAAGATGATAATGGCTAAATAGTCCAAAAGATTTCATTTCTAAAAAGTTAAACACATACATTTTCAACTCTGACTTTGGAGATTCTTTGCAACATATGATATAGAAAGCATAAAATGTACAAGGTGCTTTCACCTTCTTCAGATTTGCCTACACGCTAGAAATAACTTCAGTGGCCACCCAGTATCCTTTGTCAGTTAAGCAATACAGTGACAAGAGGATAAAATATAGACTAACATCTTTCAACTGGAAGGGGTACTGAGATCCCATGGCTTGGTGCTTGTTGAAAGCAAAGGGGGTTCCAAAACCTGCAGTGGAAAATTCATCTGTCAGTGGAAATGTCTTTCTGGCACTTCAGGATTCTTCTCTAATCCTGTGCTGGTTGCCAGCATTATAGCTCTCCCTATTCTTTGGGCAAAGGACACAGCAAGATCATTTTATGAGATACTAGTCTTCACCTTTACACAGAAGTTGTGTACAGCACACAAATTAAAAAAAAAAAAAAAAAAAAAAAAGCTTTGAATAAAAAACAGCCCTTGCAGTGAAAGTGAGGTTACACAGAATAGTAATGTTCAGTTTCACACGACTGTAGTTTACTACGAAAATTTCTGTGCAGTCTCTGATGTTGTCTCAGGACATGATTACTTTACTAACCTTATTTGATCCCTCCCAGCCATTCCAGGAAGAAGTGAAACAGCAAAATGATGAGTGTGAATATGCTACATGTACAGAAACACAAAATGGGAGAGGCTAACTCCGCCCTGACACAGCTGAGTGAAGTTCACGTTTGAAAGAATTAAGAATCTCTTTCCTTTTTATTCCAGAAAACTTAGTGTTATTCTCTGAAGTAACAAATAATAATTAGCAAATAGGAATCCTCTCTTTCATCTGCCTAGTTTATTATTTTCCATTTCCTGCATCTTGAAACACAGTAACAGCAGGAGATCTTGTGTGCACACAGTGTCTAACAGGCCTTTTACCCCTTAGGTTTCAATACTACTTTGGAAACTCTTTTTGAGTCTTTGTTTCTTTTTGGATGTGGATCTCAATAATAACTTATCAGAGTTGCAATGTCTCACATTTGGAAAAGTGTGTTTTTATATCCAAATGCTTCTAGTTTTCTTAGGAAGAATGTAATTTCTAGGTGATCACCAAAATCTTGCTTGTTGTAAGGGGAATTTGCTTCTTGATTATGAAAGTAGAAAGGAAGCTATATCAAATTTAGTAATTTATATTCAAGGTATACTTGGCCACCCACCTTTCACTGAGAAAATGATTACTTCAGAATCTCAGAGGTCATAAAATACAAATTTCCAACTCTAAGCTGCAAGCTGAAAATGAAATAAGCACAACCTAAAAATACAGAAACAGAAAGTATTACATATCCACACCAATACATATTTAAGAATGTATGAATTGTGAATCTTTTCTGCCTAGCTTTGAAATGGTGACTAGAAAACAATATGAATAGAACCAGCCCCAGCAACAGTAAATTTATATCTACTAATGAAAATGGACATTCCACTCACCTCTCCTGCTATTTCACGCTGGACACTACAGTGACATTTCCAGACAATTTACCTATTAATTTTTTGTCAAAACAGCTGCCATCACCTGTGATCTGAAAATAATACAGGATTGAATAACCTGATGTCTCATCACAAGTCAAAACTTTTTAGCACAGTTTGCAAATGAATGGTTGTGAAACAGTTCCCTAATATTTGCCTGACATTCTGATTTATGAACCTGATTTTCTGGCGAAATATACCTCCAGTTTCCATATCCATTTCTCTTCATCAGCTCTAATCACCCTTTTTCTCTCTTCCCAAGAATTCTTTGGTACCCTCTTTTACTATCATTAAGAAGCAAGGAAGACAATTATTGCTGCCATTACTTCCTGAATTGAGATATTTGGAAATTATTTTCAAAGTTCTATTTCACAGGTTTTTAAAGTTATCATCACTTAGAAACAGTAAGAAACATACTGAAATTGGAAAGAACACCCACTGAAGTGTACTGTAATACACTGAAAGTTTCTTGTTAAAACTTAAATATTCTAAATTTGTGACACTGAACTGTCTGCCTGCTTTCATTTTCCCACATGTGAAGACAAATGTGGGAACAGAATAATTAGCTTCTATTGTAAAGAACTGTAACATTTATAGTAGATTATTAAATTGAGAAGCATAGAACAATATTATCATTAAGGATTTATAGGTTATAAAATTCAAATTATATATATTTCATAAATTCTCTCTGATCTTCATAGCTATTACGGCTTCCGAAATATCCTTCCTGTTTCTCATTGCCATCTGGCACATTCTCACAGTTTAAGAGAATCTTAAAAAAAGTTGCACAGAGTTAAGGAAATTGAAGAGTTTTTACATAGTTCACCAGCAACAGGTATGTGTTATGCTCTTTTCAGTTAATCTGCACGTTTTCCTGTGGTATTCTGTGTGGTTGCATGTGACAACAACAACTCAACAGTAACCACCTGTCCTGGCTACATTCTGTGTTTAGAACACTTGACTTAAAATATGAACTTTACAGAGAACAAAACAAAACCAACCTTTTAGCATAGTAAAGCATATTTTATCCCAGAGAGAACTAAGCACATCTTTTAGAGCACTATTAGTTCATGCTCTTTCTCCTGCATCAGTTGCTGACAGGTACATTTTAGAAGTGGAATTTAGCTTAGTCCCCTTTTCAACCCTAACCCTTCCCCACTTTTTGTCCTCTTGTAACGTAATCTGCATAATAGCTCCTTCCCAAAATCTTTGTAGCTGGCAATCCTGACACCTTGCTGAGAGCAGGCAGCAACTGTCAATATCTAATGATCTTCCAAATTGCCATTTTTCCTTTTCAACTATCTCTACTATGTATCTTCTTGATAGAAAACCACCATATGAAGTGCTTCTGAAGTAAAGAAATTCACTTCAGAGGCTTTAGAGATTTTTTTCCCTATTTATTCTTAAATTCATGGCTCTAAAAAACACTGACAGTTTTGATGGAAGAGGTTGCTGCCAGCAAGAAAACAGATGCAAAATTGAGGAAAATGTGTGAAATGCTGAGAAGAGTAAATCAACGTTTCAGTGTCAGAGTCACTATTTCATTATTCAGATGCAGTAGGCTGAGCAAAAAAGATGAAACATGTCAAAAGTAAGAACGAGGCTAGTATTGAAGTTCACTGAGAAACCTCAGCACCCAAGGCTTCTGCATTGTAATATTTATAATCACTGTCCAAAATCCTTGTGCTTCTCTGACTCATACCATTTTTGATCAATATTCCTAAGCATATTACTGCAGTATTTGTTTCACCTCACTATAATTTCACCAAACTCAACTGAATTCCACCACTGTAAAGCTAAGGCTATCCCAACACAATTGCTTACTTAAAAGTAGAGAAGAGAGAGTACTGAGAGAATGTAACACGACTGCGAAAAATGGAGGAAATTAAATTCCTTTAAGAAAAACATCTAAAATATCTTAACCACAGCAGGACTGGATTTACTGCCTGTAAATGAGACCCTATAGGGCTGAATGTGGATACAGGCATCTGATTACCAGCTCTGGAGGACAGGACATGTATTCCCACATTTATTCTTGTTTATCTTTTTTAAATTAACAGCACTAGCATTAGTTTTGGTTCTTGACAGAAATAATGTGCAGAAGACCAAATAATGGCTAACCTGAGGACCAAACTGCTACCAACCACACCGCACCACACCACAAGCTGAAGCCAAACCCTAATTCTGGGATGTATCGTTGCTGCCTGAACTCACCACCACCACAATCATGCTGTATCAGAGCTAGGTTCACTTTAATCTCCTATTTTTCACTTCACTGTTTCCACCAAGAATTCTTCCAAGGGAAAAAATTACAAACTACAATGTACCTAACCAATTATATGGTTAGTTCATACCCTAAAATTGTTACTTTGGCTGTTCGTTATTTTGCAACTTAGTCTTAAAGATGGATAAAGCCCCATTGCTGTAGCTGCCTAAAGAAGGAGTTAATTTTGTTTTGAGAGGGTGCCAACAAAATTACTTCAAAAGTCGTTACAAGTTCATCTCGTATTTTCTAAGTGCAATGCTAAGACAAATTATTTTACAGAAATGACAAAACATTTCAATTTTATTTTTTTTTAAGATTACTACACCTTATACAAATAATCTCTTCATGTCCAACTTCAATATTTTTTTAAAAAAACCTTAATAATAAAAATATCTAAAAAGCCATTTTAATTTGGTAACAAAAGACTTTTTTTTTAACTTGCCAGAAAACAGAAAAAATAATAATTACTTATTTACCTATTTAACAGCCTTAACCTTTCTTACACATTGTAGACAACTTGCAGAAACACCTCCATCAACTGAGCCTGTCCCACATTTTCAAGAAAAGTCTCAGATTCAGCAATTTGCTTTCACAGACCTGCTTGGAATTATCAGCAATATTCATCAGTATCCAACCCCAGATGAGAAGCAGAAACTTAAAAAGGCAATATTCTCTGTGCCTCTCTGCTTCAGTTTTGTATGATCGAGAGGACCAACAGGACTATGAAAAGCTAGCCCGGAGATGATCTTGCTACTCACTAAACATAATAGCTGTTAATGACTGATTTCTACCCACACATTTTTCTTGAATAAGGCTTCTCATTAGTGTCAAGTACAATCATTTGTAATTTTTGTAACATTTCTATCTGGTTTGCTTCTTATCCAGCTAACAGATTGAAGGAGAAGGTCTGCAGCATCGTTTTCGAATTATGTCTTCCCTAGGCCTTAGAGGCAAGTCTTCACTAATCAATAAATTTCATCTATAAAACTAAATGCATTTCCAAGTATCTGCCACGTGAAGAGTTGAGACAGCAACTAGAATGCACATTCTGAAAGTCCTTTTAACTAATTTTCCTTCTCAAATAAGCCTTGGTTATCCTGCAAGATTTTCAGCCTGATAGTAATCTCTCAGTCTCATAGGGGAACACACTGCTTATTTCTCATGAATTAATATTTTACAGCTTATACTGTGCATTACAATTTTCCAGCCCTCACTCTAGACAGAAGAGGTACTTTATCATTTCCAAGAACAATAGGTTTTATTCAGATGTGCAAGGAAGAACCAGAGCCATTCTGAAATGAGCAAATGACTAGTGCACAGAGGAAGGGAAGATGAAGGCAGGCTTACAAGAAATATAACAAAGACATTTTTAAAACTTTTTCTCTTTCCCCCTGATCAATTTCTTTTCTCAAGGTCCTTTTTAACAACGAGGCAGTGCAGCACACTTGGCTCTGTCAAACCCGGCACTCCCTCAACGTCATTTGAAGAAATAACAATCTTCTATAGGAGAAAACCCTGTAGAAAGGATTCGACCGATAGCCTAGCAGATACATTTTTCAAATGGGAGAGACAGTCCTGCAGTTTTCTACCAGTTTTTGGAAAGCAGTTTTATACCATGAAAACCAGAGATGATACAGTTCAGCTTAAAATTTGACCTCTTGTCCTGGGCAGATGAAAGAAGCAAGGTTTTGGAAAGAAAAACAAAAAGCAAAAAAAACCCTAGTAATGAGCAAAATCCAGGCTGGGAGGCTTTAACAGAAATGATAACAAGCCAAAAGATGTTAGAAAACATCCATACACAGAATGTATCCTTTTCTATTCAAAGCCTTTCTGCTGCCTAGGAGTGCCAGCTGATGCCCCTTATTTCACCTGAAACCCTTGCTAGCACAGTGGAAGGAGGCAAGTGCTTTAACAGCAGTACCTGCCTCCCCAGAGCTCCCCACCAGGGAAAAAAACACCTCCCTTAATCCTAACATTCTGTGCAGCTATTCTCCTGGCGTCTTTTTTTCCAAGGCATCATCACAAGAGGAGGCAGACTACCACCTTGCACTCCTTCCTTGGCAGCCCTTGGAGAGCATGGGTGAATTCACTCAGGATGACATTCAAAGGCAAGCAGTTTACTCTGTTAGTGGCACTAATAAAGGAAGTGGTTCAACAGCTTTAAACAATAATATTCCCTTCTATCAAAATCAAAAGCACAAATGCATAAACAGAATTTCTCACTCAAGCAAGGCAGATTGTCAAAGCTGTATTTCATATTACCCCTTTTAAGCCCAGTGATGGTGTTTCACACGCAGTATCAGTGCTGGCCATGTGCACAGCTGCGTGTGAAACACGGCTTGTCCCCAAAGGTGAGGGGAAGCCACAGGGCTGTGCAGCAGCGAAGGCCAGGTGAGCGTTCCACACTAAGTTACACCGCCCCCTGCCTGTGGGCAGAGCTCAGCCCCCCTCAAGCCAAGGGAAAGAAAACGGAGGCCAATGGAGGAAAACGAGGGCAACTTACAAGCACTGCTTTGCAGAAGTAGAGTGCTCCAACCGGTCTTTTCTCTGTGGCTGTCCTCCTCACCCCAACACTGCATTTCCCACCAAACAGAGCAGACTTCCATGAAGTTAGACTGCAACTATACATTGGCATGCCTAAGGACTGGCTTTGGGGCTATTTCTGTGTAAGATGTGTGTTCAAAAATACTTCTGGCAGAGTTCTTTGCAGCAGGTAGTACACAACATCACCTCAAAGTTTTTATTCATGTCAAATTTATGACATACAAAAAATATGCAAAGCTTCAGGGGTTGGTAGCGCTGGCATAAACCAATACCAGCACACATACCTGCAGAAAACACAAAAGGGTTAAAGAACATATTTTCCCTCAACCAAGCAGTTCTGACAGCTGTTCTAGAGGTGGTGTATCCCTATGTTTGCATAAAGATGTTGACAAATCTGTGCTATATTTTAGCTTATTCTTGGAGTGATCTTTCTTTAATATATGACCAGAATAAACATTGCGCGGAAAGCCATAGTATGTTTTGATTGTCTACAGATGCTGCAAATAATTTAACAAGCATCCTCATGATGTTTCTTGCTGTAGGCAAAACATTCATTTTCTTCTGCTTAAAAGTAATGATTTTTTTATTATTTCCTTTTTACAACATTTTAGAAAAATACCACAAAGAATACTTGTAGTATAATCTTTTATGAAACAGACAATGCCACAAAATTCACTCCAGATCTCGTTCTATTAAAATCCAGCTATGTGAGACAATTGGTCACCATGGACTGTAAGTTCTAATAAACGTTAAAAAAATCTATTGAGACTTTGACTATTACAAAAGTCTTCAATGCACAAAATTCCCTACACAGAAATATGTAAAAGATTCCAATTTACACTATGCTGTCTCAATACTTAATTAATATTTTTGCCCTAATTAACAGTTACTGAGTACCCTATTTATGGTTCTTTTCTTTCGTCTGATATCCCCTTCCCTTCTCTGTGTTTTCAGTATCAAACACAAATTTGGACTATTAGGTTTCTGAACACTTCAATGAAAAAAAAATTATAAGCTACATATTGCCCAACATAACCCCCCCAAAGTCACAGTTTCATAGAGAAATTATCCATCTATATTTTCAATGTAATAAAGATCTTCTGTGCTCTGAGGCTTTAAAGGCTGCTTAGCAACCCAAAGACGGCTAAAAAAGCAGCTTAGCTATGCAAGCTAGAATATACAGAACCTTAAGGGACAACCCACAGTATCCCCAAGAGCTGTTTGTCTTATTGGACACAAAAAAATTAAAATATTTTTGGAAACATTGCTTCATGCAAGTTCTGGTCCTTATTAAAACAAACTTATATTCACAGGATTTGGAATACTGTCATTGAAAGTCATGGTCTGACTGTTCCAGAGGTGTAGATCAGTAAACTCATTGAATGATAGGAACTACTCAGTACTAAAGTAAAATCCTGATGGCAAATGTACCAATGTAAATCTGTGATAGTAACAGTGATTTATATGGATTCTATTTGTTCTTATTATTTTCACTTTAAAAACGTATTTTTTTCAGTGACATCTGTTTATATCTATTTACACTCTTTTTATTGACAATTGATATCTAAAGTTTCTGAATCATCCATAAGGTGAGGAGAATATTGATTATATAGGAGAAGGGAATTAAACAGTTTGGACTTCAAGTTCTGCTCCAGATCCAACATTTCTCCACAGCCTGTGCCCTGATGCCCACGTACAGTGTTTCTGAGGTCATATTCCTTCACTGGGGCCAGATTGTTTTCTAGAGCAAGGGAATAATTGTTTGGTCCAAGACAAGTAGTTCCCAGTGATCCTCATCAACACAAATTAAGCACGTTAAGGGAAAGACAGCCCAAGTAAATGAATTCAGCTGGACCAGTGCCATCTTTGTGGAAGGATGGCAAGACAGCAAGAACATTGCAGTCCAAGGAAATGGCCAATACTTTTTTTGTTAGTAGCAGAATAAAACACAAACAAGGAGTTTTACCGTAGTTCCCAAGTTATTTGTGGCTGATGCACCTGAAAAGTTGGCAGTCAGTAAGAAAATGTGCTCTTTATAAGGCTCTTGAAAGTCCCATTAAGTCTGTATTTTCTTAGCATTTTCTCTAACTCCCTTATTGGAAAGCAAGCAGCAGTAGTTTCAGAAAAAAAAAAACAGTAAGAGAATAAATGTCTATTTCTCATTCTAGTGCAACAAGAAGTGGCTGAATTCTGGAGTGCCCAAATTAAAACTGGACAAACCTAGCGACATGAATTCCAGGTTCAACCACAGAATATTATCTCCAGAATCAATTCATTACCACACTCATTCCAAAGAGAGAGATTAACTGCAGATGGTACAATCTAGGAACACTTGAATTGCTTCAAAATTTTGAGACTATGAAAGAACCAATAGATTTCAATGCCCTGCTCTGTGTGGTTCACTACATTGAGGCAGAAACAGTAGATTTAAGCCTGTATGATCTCAAAAAAGCATGCAGATTCAGTCATAAAGCTCTTGTTGATGTAAAACCATAAAGTCACCCAGAAGTATTCAAAAATGCAGGACTATAACTTCAGACCAAAGCAGAGTAATCCTGTTTTCAAAGTTCCTGATAAGAGCTGCAGTCTTTTGAATTTGCCTTCGGTTTCGTTTTGAAGATCTACAAAAAGATACCTATCTCTAAAGGACTCCGCTCAAGAAATGTCAAATATAAACAGACTTTGAAGGAGTTAAACAACTGTTTCCGGAGCAGTAATGACAAATTTTAAGCTTATTTGTTGTTTTAGTTTGACTTAACAACACAGAAAGCAGACCCCAACACAAAGCAGTAACATGCAGCAATGTGGTAGGCTGCAGTGTGATTAGATATTGCCGGGTACAAATCTTAATTTGTAATGTATGTAACACACCACTGCAGCCGACTCCATTTTGATATGTATAGAGTGCATGATCTGACAGCTGTGTGTCATAACAGGATCCCATCTCTCCCTGACAAGGTTGATGTGCAACCCTTGAGACTGCTTTCACCACAAACAGAGATTATACGGGTAGTTAGTGTGAAAGAGGCATCTTCTGTTAGAAGGAACCAAAGTGAAAAAAACCAATAAACTGAAAAGAGTTGCTTTTATTTAAAAAACAGCAGGACAGGGAAAAATAGTTCTTTAAAGAAGAACCTTTCATCTCACAGTGCAGGCTTAGAAGATAAAAATGCTTCCCAATTTTCATATATGAATATCTAAATTCAATCTACAGACAGAAATTGAAACAAGAGTGGCCTGATTTCCAAATATACCAAATATTTCCGATTCCTACATCTCTCTTATTTTTTATATCATGCTGGCTTTTAAGGTACCTCTGTATTGCATATTGCAAGCTCATGTTGTGTGCAATGTCCAAACCAGCTAAGTGTGAGCCAGCTGCAGGCAGGATGCTGGCTAAACAATGGCTGCTACACACAAAATACTAGACAGACTCAGGGCTGTACTAACTGCACAGAGAACTGTGTTGTCTCTTTCAGGTCAGCTAAGTCATAAAATTCAGAATGGTGCCATATAGACTACTGTATGTTGCTCACGTGCCTCACCAATTAAAGATGAGATTGTAGAGTATTATTTAAATACTGTATTTACGTGAGAAAAATCAGGAATCTACAACAGAAGACTGTCCTTAAATTCAACCTAATGTGAACTGATGGCTATTTAATAACTAAGTGAATATTTTATGCTTGTTTTTTTTTTTTTTTTTAACAAGACAAAACGCATTTTACTCCCGACACACGTGTGCAGGCATGTGCACGCATGCACGCACATTCTCAGATTCAGGTGTCTAAAGTATAATTTGATAGAAATGTTGACCTCTTAACCCAAACACCGTGAAAGCCACAAACTTTTGGACACAGTTAAATCAGGGAATTTTCTGAAATTGCTCATGTTCTTCTGATCGCACTCACATCTGACACGTTGATAAGAAGACTCCACATATGCCACAGGAAAAAAAACAGGAAAGGTTCTACCACTTTGAAACTGTTTCTTTTACTGAACGGAGGAGAGAGAGAAGGATGAAGACCAGAGAGAGGACAATTACACAGATACTCGTGAAGGAAGGGAGTTACAGGTCTGTGTGTTTAACACAGTAAGACCTGGATAAATAGTACCAACAAAGAGGGAACCAGAACTAGAGACTAGGACAACCCCTACTACGCAAGCGCTCCAAGAACAGCGCTATAAAAATACAGCTTCTGTACCTGGTAACCCCTTTGGACACATGGCTACCTGATACCCAAACCCCCTTACTGCTACGAGACGGCCTACCTCTGCTTTTGTCCACCAAAACGGGTGTCTGGGGAAATGAGAAGATCCTGTAGCCAAAGTGGCACCAGTGTTGTTCCTACTTTTCTCAGCCCAGTGACCAACTGGCTATACAAGAGGAAGGCATCAGCGTGAAATCCCCTGTCTGGTGGGTAGCAGGTACTCCATAGGGAAAGTAAATTTGAAACACCTTTACCTTTTGACCAGCAGGATTCATATCCTGGTGAAACTTCTGTATTACAAAAGTATTGCAACTGAAGTGCAAGGGTAATATTAAACACCAGGGGAAACATTTTACGTACACTTAACAAATCTAGTTCAGAGGAAATAATGAACATTTACTTCATGAATCCCATTAACACTTAAGTGTGAGATATGCTAAGTAACTTAGCGCTGTCAGAGCAGAGATACTGTTAAGACTGTCCTGAAGCCAAGCTTTTAACACTAGGATACATTAATTTACAAAAATTCTTTATTAACACACAAATTCTAGCCATGCAGTGGGTTAGGCTGAATGCAAACTGACTCAGAATGAGCTATTGCTAGGAAGTATAGACTTTCTTCTCATTTTCCCATTTGAAGCAGCCGTATGGCATCCCAAATGTTTCCCAAGTGTCCTGAAACCATCAAATTCTGCTAAAAAGTTGACACCGATAGGCACTGTCGGAATTACTCTCCTCCATTCCTCATTATTCCCATGTCTAACCTACCAACCATTAGTACTTGTTCTCTAGGATGTTTGCTTCACTATAATTCACTATTAACTGTGGCCACACCAGAATGAATGGATCTAATACTAACACAAATTAGAAAATAAAAACCCCAGGGTGGGTACGGAGGATCACCTGGAAATCTCTTATGCTTCAAACTCAAGCTAACTCAAGTTCAATCACGACTGAACTAATATCATTCTCATCACTGCAGATTAAAAAAAAAAGTTTTTAAACCTTCTGAACATGGATTTGCAAACCTCTGTTTGGCACTGGCGTCACTAGTGACCTAAGAAATGGAAATATCCATCTCCAACTGCTAGCAACTTTTTCTCTCCCCAAAAAATAGTATCTGTCCTGAAGCTGAGCCTCCAATAATCAAGACAGCTAGACAATCAAGTTTGGTATTGCTTGACAAGACAACAATATTTCTATATTGTTAAGCTATCTCAAAATCCAGAATTAAGAAAATCCACAGTATGTGCTGCTTAAAAAAAGCTTAATATGCTCCACATGATGACTGCTATGAAAAGAAAATCACTATGTATTAAATCAGAAATATTATTACAGAATGTTCATCTCAAAAAGGAAGTAAAAGCTTCCCTTCTTAAAAAAAAAAAAAAGAAAGAAACTAATCTTATTTCCAAAACAAGACTTTTTGTGCATATGTTATTTCAAAGAAGACAGACATCAATTCTCAATTCCTTGTCTTCCATTAAAGTACATCAAGAGGCTCTTCCTCTTGACTAATTCAAATCCTCCTTGTAAGCAGATCTTCACAAAGAAGAAAAAAACCACTAACCTTATTTTGTTGTTATCGTTGCCTTAAAAAAAGAAACCCGATCGAAGGGTGCAGATCAGTATTAAGCCAGATATTTTGCAAGAAGCCTCTTCCCAAGCATGAAAAATACAGGCAATGAGAGAAAACCTATCAAGCTCACTCTATATTAACAAAGTCAGCCATGGTTATTATGGCATTACAGTATTCTTTACACCAAATGAATAACACTAAGTACGACTCTCTCAAATTAAATCTTCCAAGCTCATATGAAAGACTACTGCCAAAGCAAAAAGCGGATTTGTTTTTCAGGTGACAAATGACTAATTATTATTATTATTACACATTTCTTACTAGATCTATAACATCAAACCTCCTCTTTGAGAAATTTTAAAGATCTTTCCCAATGTTTTGAAGACACATTTATGGATAGTATATGACTTTTCAAAGAAATTGCACCTCAGAATTTTGTTCTGTGACAGGAAATAAGACTTCAGCTCTGTTTAGTTTCAATAGACATATTGAAGGTCAATATGGTCTGCATATTTAGACCTCTAGAGTAGGCAAAAAGTGAAAAGGCAAGTAAATCATCTTAAAAATTCAAGAGCCCAACCATAAAAATCTATTGTTTGTCTTTTGCAGTGATGGTATTTTACTTTCCAAATAAAAATGTCAGCTCTCCAGTGAATACAATTATTGAAGTAACATTGTACTACACTGTGTCTAATTTCAGGTGTTTGAAGCAATGATACCATAATAAAATGATCTGAAGTATTGTTGTCGCATAAATCTCCAAGCACTTTCTGTATCCTTAATGTTTCATTCTTTAGCTGACAGTGCACATTGTAAAAGTTGCAGTTTATCACTTTTCTTTCATTCTTCTCCAGCAGTTACATTACCACATCCGTTTTTATTACTATCGCAGGATGTCACTATATAAGTGACATCGTAAGGGGAGAACAAGGATTTGCCAGGAATAGTCAGAATTGCTCTGCAGTACTACGCAGCTCTGCATTTCAGAGAAAAGGGGACAGTCTTACATTTTAGCATGCTGAACATGTGCGCTATCAAATCTATCGCCTGTCACCGTAGTCCCTTGGACTGGATAAATTATATCCCACAGTTGGGTAGTACAAAGGTAATTCTGTTGCCATATGTTGTGCCAAAGAGCTCATGCTGTGACAGGGTGCATTACAGATTATGCTTTCCCATGTGACGCCGATTTTCTCCTTCAACTGTGAGGGATAAACCTTGCCTCCTTTAAGATTTTACACTATCCAAAATCAAACAGCACCTCCAGCAAGCTGGAGATCCAAATTTTGTTTTTAAAAAAAAAAAAAATAAAAAGAGAAAAAAAAAGAGGCAGAAAAAGACCACCAGTTTTTCAGATTTTGGAAATAACTTCCATCATCCCAGCATACACCGAAAATTCACTATGCATCAATCCCATGTGAATTCCAGTCCCAGCTCTAAGTTACTAAGTCAGAAAAAATGGAGTCAAGAACACTGTGATCAGCTTCACACATTTGCTTTATCAGGCAGTCTGCAGTATTTTTGAGTTTTTTTCTTTGATTGATTTCAAATGCTGGCATTGGCAGCAGCTCACACATAAAGAAAAGAAATACCATGAGAGTAGAAAGAAAATAGGTAGAACCCCCTCGAGCATATTTAACAGATTTTGCTTGTCTGTTCAATTTATTACTGGATTTCATTATTTAGCAGAAGTGAAGTGGTTGATAACATGCCACAAATGATTTCACCCATCAGCATCCAGCTCAGCTCAAGAATAATCAAAAGCCATTGCTACATGACTAGAGTTGGGCATCGGAGAGAAAGGAGGACTGTTTGAAGTCTTGTTCCTCGTAAGAAAACGACCACATCATGTAAGTCAACTCAGTGAACACATGGGCTTCATCTCATAGGGCACAAATGACGAGAACTACATTTTAGGCAGAAGTACAAAACATAATATGTAAGAGGAAAGAATGAGCAGTAAGTACCTAACATCTCACAGGAGAAAAACTACTCCTCAAGGTAGAAAACTGAGGCAGTGAATGCACATACAATCACACTCTCCCCATATCCTTCAAGAATTAAACAAGATACACTCTTTATTACATACAGTCATATGTGCGCATGGCTTATCTGCTTCAGTGATTTTTTTTTTTTTTTTAAATCCCTTGGAAGAGAGACATTCAGAAAGGGTTTTGCAAGGGCTTGCTACACAACAATATTTGGGGTCAAAATCTTTACTGGAAATTTGTTCAGGTATAGTCATAGTTACATCAGTTTCTCTTCCACACATACATCAAGAAAGAGACTGAAATATGATTTCAAGGAATCATGCAGGGGTATGAACCCCAGTGCACGCTACAATCATCAGAAATGCTGTTTGCAGAACCAGGAGTCAAGGAACACACATTGTGCCCACCAAAAGCAAGCCTAGGCCTGATAGAACATCAACTCGCATGGTGATTTTCTTCTCTTACTTTTTAAAACAACGAGTTTAGGTATTTGTTATGCCAGTAGGCAGTCTGTAATCCTCACCCCAATCTCAAGGTTACTAGAACATACTCCTTTTGATTTAGGGCCTTTTGCCTTCAGCTAAAATAGAACTTACTCTAATTATCTTCATTATAACATCCATAATTCGGGGCTCCCATGGGCACTGAGGGTGTAACAAGGATGGCATAAATTTTTATATCCACTGACCTCTAAATTAGTGTGAGCTTATTTCACTGGAAGAAGGTACAAAGTAAAATAAATTCTTTGCTTTCCACTCACTTTACAAATATGTGGATGAAACTTTGTGGCTAGGTATGTCAGTCTATGTCATCAGCATTCGTCTTTCTCAGTGTTACGTATAGCTCATGGTCCAGATGCTGCACACATTCAAGGCTGTTTTATGTGCTACTTTCATGGCCATATTGCCATAAAGCCCAGAAAGGTTTATGGTCACATTAAAGAACATTCTCACATCAAGTCATCCAACTGCATAGTCACTATATAATAGCTCCTGGACACCACCTCCCTCTATAAACTTTATAGGAGATACTCATACACAACCAGAAGGACCAAAAGCATCAAGAGGTCTTTTGCCATAAGAAAACATTGTGAAACCTTCCTCAGCTTTATGGGTCTCCATTTGCCCTTAGGTTCCTAAGACAAAAGAGTAATGTGAGAATGGAAAGAGTATTCAAGGGTGGGGGGAATAGAGAGGAATTATTGTTTCTCTTCAGCTGTGAGAAATTTAAATGAAAAGAATAAACACTGTCCCTAGACATGTGTTCTTTTTTAATAAAGACACCCCAAGTTCCATGGATTCAGTTGCCATAGTGAATAGTGATGGTAACGGCAGTATGGAGAATATCTTGAGATGAAAACAATAACTCACATTATGTTCAATAATCAGTAAAACTATGGCAGATCAACATATACATTTTAGCTAACCTCCTATTCAGTTGTTTAATAGGAATATTTACTATCTAGAACCTGGACAGAGGTTATTACCTTTATTTCACATATTCCATCAAGACCTGTCAGACCACCTAGTGTCAAGAAAATGCTGTAAGTAAAATCTGATCGGATTTGTTATTTCAGTATTTTCTCTTTTTCATTTTAGCATGCCCCACTAGTTGGCAATTACTTCCTACTGTACAATCTATTAAATATTCATGTCAGATATTATTTGCATAGAGCAGCTTTTCTCTGATAAAAAAAATGTTATTCATTCACTGCTTAGAAGATTGACCTAAGGTCCCTACTTTAAACACAGAGTTATATTGATTGTGAAAATACACTAGGAAAATTATGTAGTTTATATGCATGCATTATTTCTACTGAGTCATCCTGAAGCTTATAATTTAAGCCTCAGTGTTTCAGGTAAAATGAAATTGCTTCACTAAGTAAGGCTGCTTTGATTTCAGCTTTGCTCCAAGCTTTGCCAGGCAAGCAGAAAATCTTCATAGTATGAAAGGTCTTGTTCATATAGAATGTATAGTCATGCATTGATAAAATCGTATGCATTCAAAACACACCATGTCTTTGTTCAAAGATTGTTTTACAAACCCCCTTTTTTATCTTATATAAATAATCCCATATCCTATATTAATGGAAGATCATCACAAAAGAACAATGAATTTAGACTTCCAAAGCACTGCTGCGTCTCTTGCATTATACATAGCATAGAAAGGACAAAGAAAGTAAGGAGCTTCCTTCAAATAGGAATAAAATCCCCAAACTGAACCAAAAGAACCCCAAGCAACAACAGAAAGATAAGCTAACTGGATTTAAACTAAAAAGAAATTCACTTCTCATGAGTGTGTCCCCTCGAGGAAGAAAGTCTGAAATACCCCACTTTTTAAAATCTTATCTGAATTTTACTTTTCTGCCCCTCTCACTAGACAGGAACAGTTTAAGAGCATAAACGGGGAAGAGGGAAAAAAAGGAAAAGAAAAAGAGAGAGAAAGAAAAGAATGGACACATTCTTTGCCTTCCTCTTTTGTCAGAATTTTGCTCTTCTCTTACATCCAACCACCTGCTCGTCTTTCCCAGGTCTTCTCCACCCTTTGTTTCTCTTGCCTCCTTGCCTCTCACTCAAGTCTCTTCTGTCTTCTCCCCATTTCAGTCCTCTGTTTCAAGATAACATCATCTCTAATATGGTTATTCACCATTAAAAAATCAGAACAATGAGGAAAATTACAGTTCAACATTTAGAGTAATGACATTATCCTGGCAGTGTTGCTTGCTATGACAGGAAATCCATGTCACAATGAAGCCTGTTCACCTGCTAAGTCCCACAACTCAAAGCAGACTTCAGGTTGTATGTGTTTTGCTGCTGTCTGTGTGCAGATAAACTGCAATTGCTCTGCAATGCCATTTAATTTCAGGATTTACAGGTCACACTACCACAGATGCAATTAAAATGATGAGCAAACCAGTGTGTTTGAAGAACGGACTCCCTCCTAAAACTTTGGAACAGACCTAACAGGATTCATGTTTCTCCAGAATAAAAAGTGCGAGATATGGTATTCTCTTAAATTGTAAAGCAAAGAAAATTTCTCTGAAGACAGATGAAGTTGGTGTCCTGGGGTATACAATATCCTACATGTTAGCCTGATGAGTACCCTTCTGTATTTTACCTGATGTCCTCATTTAGTTCTGTACAGAAAGTGAGAACTTTAACCTCAGTGGAAACACCTGCAAATTCCTGCTGAGTTCTATTACCTGAGAAACTCACCCACACACTGCAGGGTTAGGGAGGTTGCCTGGCTTACTTTGCTTTCATTTATCAACTGCAAAGTTTTTTTCGGCCAACAAGTTCAGATGCAGATATCAAGTAGGTTTCTTCCCTCTCCAAACCCAACTCTTCAGTTCTGATACTGTGTTCTCATACATGCATATACCCTTGTTTTCCTTAACCCCTACTGATTATTCCATTTCTTTAAAAAGCTGAATAATCTAGGGAATCCACAGCCGAATTTCAATCTACCTTTATAAATGATAGCAATATAGTGAAAACTTGCCATCACTTGTACTCACTGTGACATGGTAGAAAAACAAGCACAATCAACTGGGCTGGAAAACAGATGTAGAGGCTCTTAAAGGACTGTATAACATACTGGATGTAAGAATAACAGGTAATAAGATACTTTATCTATTGACATACTGCAGTGTATATGTTAAAAGCCTATAATATTGGCTTTTAAATTTTGTTTCAAGAACTATTTTCTTCTTAAAATGAGAGGAGAAAGAATTAAATCAGCATTTACTTTCAGTTTGAAGAATGATGAAAATTATTAAAAGAAATAAGGATACCATATACAGTGACACAGGGAACTTAGCAAGTCTGGGCTGTAGACAACTGTAAATCCCGCAAACAGAAGGATGATGTGGGACCACTTTGAAGACCTAAGCTACGTGCTCTGCATGTTAATATTTTTCTATAATTTCCTTACATTTCAACACAAAGACAGACGTAGTGCCTCAGAGATGAAGGGTCTATGTAGTTTTTTACTGGAAATGTGGCAACAGGCAGTTCCTTATGCAGTAGGTTACTCATCTGCAGATTTAGACTAACACATTGTTTTTCAGTATATTTAATGGCACTACCTTCTTGAACACTAACTTTGGTGTCCCAACAAAGCAAAGTATGTACTTCAGTGAATACTTTCCTAATGAATAAGATTCTTCTTGGTAAGGAAAAAATCATCCTCACCTGTCCCATACATGGGTATCGCATTTTCAAGATACGAAGTATTCTATACAATCAAATCAGGTTTTATTATATCCTTGTATTTTTTCCACAACACTCAGAAACAGTCAAGAGTGAAACTAAATTTTTGTTACTTTGTGTAGAGCTTTTTACTTTCAGCCGGTAAAGGCTCTTTTTCTTTACCAAACTGTTTATTGTAATGATTCAGTAGAAATGTTTCTTGAACATGGTCATTCAACAGAACACTTCACTACACCAGAATTAGAACACTCTTTCAAAAATGTCTGTCCTAAATGGATCTAAGGCTTTTCCCCTCACATTTTTATGCAAGTACAGTTTATATCGAGAATGGATGTTTCCTACACTGTTTTTGCAACGTAAAAATGCAACCCAAGAATATATTTCTAGAAATAAATCTGTAAGAACAATTCACGTCTCATGCCAGTGAAAAACTGGAATAATTCCACTGATGTTTCTGAAAATATCATAGCTTACAGAAGAATTAAGTAAAAAAAAAAAATACACAGCCTTTTGTCTCCAAGGTCTATTGATATACAAATCATTAATTAGTGTAGCTTGTGTGCTGTGGGCCTGCCTGTCTGACCACTGAGCAATTAAATAAAGTGATTCTAGAAGCTGTAAGTGATTGCTTCTGGAAAACATATCATCCTTCAAAACAAGAGAAAAAACATTCTTTACTAAGTCAAATTTTACGTAATTATAACCTAATCAATCTTATATAGACATTTCAGCATCACTATTCTCCCGTTGTTATAACAATTCATAGTTTAGTCTAGCAGTAACGATCTTAACAATGAAGTCTGGACACATTCCAGGCGCAAGGGCAAGGGACAATTTCTACCAGAATCATTATACACACATTTTACCATTACTTAATATTGCATGTAAAAGATATACATAGAGAGAGATTTAGCTTTTCCTTGGGAAAACTCACAAGCACTATAACCATTAGCTAAATGTCCACCAACTGCATTAGGGAATAAATCACCATTTTAATTTCCTCAAAAAGCCTAAAAATGACAAAAACCAGGAATACAGGATTCGTATTTATGCTCTGCTACAAGAATAAAATGGAATTGTAATATAACAGTTAGCAGCACACAAATAGAAAACCTGACAACACAGTATGTCATCAGCTATTTGGAGGTTTACCTGAAAAATCATCTTCAGGATTAGATGAGAAAACTCTAACCACAATAGCTGATGGGAGGTTACAGAATACTGAATATAATTCAGACACCTGGAGGCCTCTCTAACTTTCTCTGGGGATTCAATAGGGCAGAGACAACTCAAAGCTATCATTAGCACACCCTATTGATGAACTTATCCTTGTATGGTTGTCTCAAGCACACAAACACAATAATAGAGAATAAGTCTCAAGTGGAGGAACAGAAAGGACAGTTTTCACAAAGTGTATAGCAGTAATTTAAAAAAAAAAAAACCTAATAAAAATCTCAGCAGTTGGACAGACATTGTATATGTGCTTGAAACTGATATCCAAAAGGATTTTTCTTCTTCTTCAATTGAAAAATTAAGTTTAAGATTAAATGTGCTTATTGCAAATCCTATGGTACTATATAAACCAGGGACCTACTTTAATTTTTCATAAGCAGTGATATTACTGACAAATACAGACAGTTCAGAACAGTTACAGTTTATAAAGTTAATATTCCATTATGTATTGCATTTTAATTCAAAGGAATTTTTTACTGTGAGGTTGGTAAGATACTGGCACAGGTTGCCCAGAGCAGCTGTGGCTGCCCTCTCCCTGGCAGTGTTCAAGGCCAGGTTGGATGGGGTTGGGAGCAACGTGGTCTAGTGGAAGGTGACCCTGCCCATGGTGAGGGGGTTGGAACTGGATGGTCTTTAAGGTCCCTCCCAACCCAAACCATTCTATGATTCTATGATCTATTAGCCACATCCCCCTGTGATCACATCCACAGTAGAAACATATAGGTAGATAACAGGAGAAAGAATTATTATGAATAAGCATCATCACAACTGCTCCTTTTGTACAGTCTTCATCTGCAAATATGTAAGGGGGGGGCCTCATGTGAAGACTGCCATGCTCTAAAGCAGTCCACATGATGAGATTCCTTGCCTACATCCACCAAAAGTGCCCTTCCAGTTAGTATCTGGAAACATTATCATCTTTAGTAGCTGAAATACTGACTGGCAACAGGAACACTCAGGCAGGCCTTGAAATGCTGGTGAAAAGCTTCGTCGCTACATAAGGAGCTTTGGGGTTGATCTGAGGTATAAAACTGAGGTGATTATTAATCATTGTGAAGGGTTTGTTTTGTAACTACTGTTCAAGCACGGGTTCATCAATTTTGTGCATATTAGGTTCAGAAACTACCCTCCTCACTGGGGAGTATTTAGTGCAACTAGACAAACACAGATGTTTCCCCAAAATCCCTAAACACTCTTGTGTTCAAAGATTCACAACATTTTTCAAATCGACTAATCTAATCTTCGCTGTCCAATAGGTTATACCTTGTCTTCAGCAGGATCAGTTATGTTTAGATGCAATTGAAAATTATGGACATCTCTAACATTTTTTTCTGCCACTGAACTAGTCCAGTCACTGCTTCTAAAAAAAAGGTTGGAAAATTTTAAAGGAGCAGTGTAGACTGAAAAAAAAAAAAAAAAAAGTCTGAAAATGTGACAGAGACAGAGGCCTATTTGTTGAGTTTTATAACTATTACCCAAATTGCTCCTGCTATGTAATCCTTACAGGTTTTAATTATCATTTCTTGTCTTCACTAAGGCATACTGACCAAAATTTACATTGTAAGTTCTAGTCTTCTTCTTATGTGTAGTTTAATTCCATTCTTCTCTCTATTTGTGACCTGGGGATTTTCAAAGGTGCTTTTTTGTCCATTCTTTTCTTTGACGAGCTGAAGCTCAAAAGAAAACTGTATGCCAGTCCTGAGGAGTTGCCATTCTTTGCCTGTGCCGGCTCAAAATACTGTTAAGATTTATTTTCTAGGTCAGATTTTTCTCATCAAAATGCAATCATTTTAACATTGAACTTAACATTAAGTACAAACAGATGAAATGATTCTTAGGTCAGGTTTTAAAAAAAGCTCTTTCTTGATCAAAGTATTATATTAGTTACTACCCATACCTTGAAGTATGCCTAGAGGTTTCAAACTTAGGAGTTCATTCACATCCATGGACTACCTGATAGAATGTGGATGCATGAGTCTGTAACTTATTTACCCCATCCTGATAGAAGATACTAATTGGTCTGTACTGATTTTTATCCCCTTTTAATAGCTGTCTTTTACGTTTTTACTCTCTTGATTTGAGTAAAACAGTTTAACCAAGCTATTTGGAGCATGCCATAGCACTGAAAAGCACATCCCAGCTCACTCACTAGCAAAAGAAGAACAGGAAGGCGAAGTACCCCATGTACATACTGAAGATAAGATTTGTGGGTATTACTGGAGGAGAGAGAATGATCTAATAATAATAAAATTGGCTCCTGGAAGTACCCTGAAAGAGTGGTGGCTGCTGTGTGTACCTGTTGGATCTTCCCTCCAGAAGCCAGGGCAGCATGCTTGATGTCACAGTGGAGCAGAGCCCACAGGGAGACTCACACAATTGTCACTGGTATAACTGAGTAAGCTGCAATTCACACAGCAAGAGAGGAGCTTTACTAAGTGCAAGGTTGTGTTATAGTGTAAATCCAATGAAATCATTAGAGGAAGCTCACCAGGCTGATGTCCAAACCAATACTTGCTGAATTACTCTTGGTCTGTTTAATGATGGAGACATGCTAAGAATTAATAGTAACCTGTGATGTACCACCCTGGATCTGGGTGGGAGTGGAGCCTGAGCTAGTACTACTCCAAGTACTGACGAATACTGGAAGAAGTGTAGAAATTCTGAATTGTTGAATACAAGGTACTTCAAATACCAAAAAGCATAGTGTACTGTGAAAGAATTTGGAGTAGATCTGAAAAGGCGGCTGTGATTCCAGAAAAAAACAGCAGAAGACTCATTTTTTACTGGCTGCTCTATAATCATGCCTTCTATAAACAAAGGAATGGCCCAGTATTACTTGTAAGGATCACAGAATCCACCATGATATGTTTTGGCTTGAGGCATGTGTTTGTGGTTTCAAGCTAATCCCTTAATCACTGATGTGAAAATTGCTAGGGATATACACAGTCAGAGTAGTTAGGATCCTCCACACAGCATTGTCAGCTTTTATTTCAAAGAACAAGCACAGTTTGAAGAATAAACAATTAACATTTGATGTTATATACTTAATTTAATTTAGGATAACAAAGTGATATTTTTATAAGATACTTAATGAAAAAGTAAAAAAAAAAAAAAAGAATGAGAAACAGAACAGGATTTGTTCAACTTGGCACAGAAAACATTGTCTCTAAACAGAGGCTAAAAAAAGAGGATTTTTTAAAAGAAGCTGTAGAATGAATAGCAGAAGAGCCACTAACAGAAGGACCATAACAACCAGAGAGCAATCTGCTCTCCCGTACTGCAGTGTGAATTAGGAGTACCTTTACAGAAGCTAATTGATTGGTCTGCATCAGAATAATATCAGAACGAATGAAATTAAAAATCAGGGTAAAATCAGAGAACTGAGCATATGTAGTATGAGACACATGCATGAAAGATGAAAATGTCTTAACCTGACAACACAGAAGAATTATATAACGAATTTTTGGCAACATGCCACGCTGAGAATGGTACCAATCCAAACATTCCCTTAATTCCACAAATACTGGAATCCAGATAATTTTAAATGCAACTTGATAAAGAGAATTTCCATAGATCTCCTATATAGCCAGATAAAACTGCTTTGATTGTATAGGCATTTGTGCTATAGAATATATGCTATGTATATATAAAGGAATGATCTTCTGCGTTTATCTGTTCCTGGGCACCTGCAGGACATTTACACAAGGGCAGGGGGAAACGTTTTTCTGTTCTGAACCCTTGTTCACAACACAAAGGGAAAATGACAAGTATTGTGTGTATCTTGGCTTCTGTAGGAGGAAAGTGTGTTCACTGCTCAAACCAGGGTCAGCTAGAGCAGATCGTCAGGACCATGTCTGGGCAGGTTTAGAGTATGTTGAAAGGATGAAGACCCTGCAGACTGTCTGGGCAACTTATTCTAGTGTCCAATCACACAGTAAATGATTTTTTTTTCTTATGTTTAAGTAACCACAGCTTCAGTAACCACAACACCACTTGGTCAATTAAATGCAGCTCACTTCTTAAGCTTAGTTTCTTTCTCTGAAAGCTTTCTTTCCTCCAATAATGCAGAACCCATTTCAAAGCACCATACACGGGCGTTTTTGACAGTACCATTTCTGCAAATTGCCATTTCATAGAAGTTTAAGTGAAAATGGTTTTGTTCTTATTTGGATTAAAACTCATTTAGAAATTCTCTCAACATTACAATTCCTGACTTTTGGCTATTTCTAGCATAAGATAACACTAGGAAGTCAAGCTAACCATTCTTTGCTAATATACTGCACGTACAGCGTATTTTGGAAAATCTGTTTAGAAATTTACTATACCTTTGAGATTCATCATTAATGTTACATCATAAACAAGTGCTTTTGTTGGAAATCGTAATTTTCAGAAGAGCTCTCCTAAGAAAATGAATTGTAAAATCAAATTCTCTGGAAAAAAATTTGTTTCGTTGTGCTCCTGTCATAGGGATTTTAGATCAAGCAGCCCCAGATTAATCAAACCTGTTCATAATTTATCGTATTCTGACTTCTGCATTAATGAATTAATTGATTTAATTCAAGTCTTACAAGTTCTTTGAAATGCAAGCTCAAATTTTACAGTAACGCATGACCAGTACTGGGAGCCTGATTTTCAGCTGGACGTAGCCACCTCACTTCAGCGTCCCATTCACTGCAAGAGGATCTGCAAAGGCTCAGCTCTTCGGAAAGCCAGGTCCATTCTGTATGAGCAATAGCAGGGTTGTAACCAGGAAGCAAGAAGGGAGCAAGAAGGGAGCAAGAAGAGTAGGAAAACAGTACAAGGTAAAAGGACCAAAAAGCGCACCACATGGAAGCCTCAAATAAGCCATGACAGCACTCGGCTAGAGATTCTATAACATATTTAATAAAATATGTCTATGAACACCAGGCACTGTTTTTTGCTCAAAGGCAACAAAGTTCTGATTTACAAAGAAAGAGCATCTCTCAAGAGCTACCTCTAAAAAGACATGTTATCTTGTTCTTTTCTTAGTGTAGGATAATATTCTGGGCCACAACATTTTTATGGTGAAACTTTTTCCCCCCAAGTACAGATTAACCCTTTAGCTCTCCTTCACATATCTATCAGCAAAGATAAAAAAGCATGAGGTAAATCATGTTCAAAAATCAGATTAAACCTGATTTGACCATGCTATCACCCTTAAAACTGTCTGTTATTTCTGTTTTCACGTTTTATATTGCTGCATACATTTAATGCCTCAAATTTTGCTGGATCTCAAACTATCCAGAAAAAGCACTTTTCATGAAGTGACTTCACACTCCAACTAAATCAGAATTCATTACATTAATGTCAAATTAACCTCTAAAAAGACAGCCTTCAGTGGTAAAGAGATAAAGATTCTGTTGAATTTTAGCTGTGTAGGAAGAAGGCTGGGCTAACTTGGCTTGCAGAGAATCAAGGTTTGCTTTTGCTCCTTGTCACAAGTCTGGGCAAACTTTTTTTGCTCAGCCTTTTTCTAGCTGCTGAATAACAGTGATAGCATTTCCCTGCTTCACAGGGGTGCTGCACTCATGATTGCACTAATCATTTTAAGGAGTTCAGTACTACTATGAGAGTGGGTGCAAGCACATCAGACGTTTAGATATGAAAGGCCATGCAAACAAAGATTCAGAGGTGCACAAGGTCTATTAATATTTGTATTAGTGTTATTCATGCATTCAGATGAAAGAACAAGACTTAAACTGTGATAAATATATGATACATAGCAAAAGTAGCTAAAAGCTACTTAAAATATCTAAAATAATTACTGCACCCTTTACTCCTTCAAAGTTCTAATGACAAATTAACCATCCAGGTGTCATGGGGCGGGGGATGGGACAAAACCAAAAACCAACTCTGCCTTAAAGATGTCTTAAATCGTGCTGCACATTTTAGTTTCTTAAATTGACCTAGTAGGGTTTTTTTCTGCTTATCTTTAGAATTTCATTTACTGTCTCTTGCCTTCTATAATGATTTGTTTTCTATTGTTGCATTTTCTTTAAATGTCGTGAGAATACTATAAACTCTCCATCAGAATGTTAAATGCTCAGTTTCTAAAGTGCCCTTTCAATCTCAAGCTTGCAAATATATTTTTTTCTTCATTTTTGTCGTTAATTACTGGATTAATCTACGTGCATATGCTTATGTTTTTACCATGAAATGAGTTAACATATTCTCAGTAGCAAACTCAGTTTTTCTCCCGTGGGGAAGTAATTGCAGATAGGATAGTTGTGACTGGTCCGGGAAGGACTGAAGGTTGTGGGAACGGGGAGGAGGAACTCCTAGCATAGTAATTGCCTTCTGTTTGTGCCTATTGCACTCATGACACTTCCCATAGTACTTTAGCATTGAAATACACATTCATTCATAAGAGATTTATGTCAAGGTGGAGGGTTTTTTTTTTTTCCATATAAACAAAATTGGCTTTGATCAGATTAATTTTGCTCTCTATACATAACTGAAATAACTTCATAAGTATTTTTTTACCATTATATACTTCTATTTTTTCAAATTTCCCCCCTTTCGTCCTTTCTGGGTTTCTGTTATTATTAGCTCTGATTCTTTAAATTCTCTGGAATTAATTTAAAGCTTCAATTGCTCAAGTATATTCTAGCAGCACAATTCTTTGTCAATTTGTTTCTTTTCTCTCAGTAACCTCCATTTTTTTATATGGTTTCACTGGCTGTAAAAAAGATGGTAAGGTCTGAACAAAAAGAGAAAAAACACACCTTTAGAACAGATGCTGAAGACTTTTTTGTTAATATTTACAGGAAACTGAAGCATTTTAAACCAGCATTTCACTAGTCCTTCTCTATGCGTAAATACAATAATGTTTTGCTCCATTCCTATATTAACATTTACACAATCTTCTTAATATTACAACAGGAGCAATCAGTTTTTCTTCAACACATCTGGATGCAAGCACTAATTAACTGATCTCTCTTTGTCATAGCCCATAGCAGCAACAAGCAGTATCGCCAAGCAGTAGAAGACAATCCCAAAATCACTACCTTACTGAAAGTAGGCCAGCTTCTTATTTCTAAACATCACTTTACCTGTATCTGGTAAAAAAATAAAGAAACCATCCAGTCAGTGTTCAAGGTTTGGTTCTGGTTTTTATTTTTATCTCCTGTGTTTTCTGAGTAATACTAAAATCTGAAAGAGCAATTGCCGCACTGAACTTTGGTTTGCAACTCAGCTAATTGTAAAGAAGACATCAAGGAGAAAAAAGGCTTGAACAGCAACTAACTCTATTTATTCATCACTTACATGAATCCTGTTTCAGAGTTTTATCCCTTAACAAACCTCAAGAGAAGGACTCGGATACAAGGTCAAATAGACACTTAATGGTAATGTATTCTTGTAGTATTTCCTATACTTCTCTTCACATTTTATAAAGTTATAAAATTATTGGAAATAAAACTAGGCAGTGTTTTACAAGCTCTGTTACGTGTTACTTGTTTCCAATTGGCAATATATCATATAAGCACCACATCTGATATGACTAATAAATCCTAATACGATAAACTGATAATTTAATATCAGAACTAAAGTGGTCTTATTTGCATTCATTAACTCATAGCTTCTGAGCCTTTGTCTTTCATTTGGTTGATGTCTCAAGAGTTCGGAAGTCTCTTAAACAAACCCCTTCCATTTTTTCATGACAGAGGAATATATGATAAGTACCTGTCTTAATTTTATTTTACTTTTGCGGTTCTTGGAATGTAACTTGTTTTAACCTAATCCAATACTTTCATTCTATATAATCCTCATAATTAATCTGCTGTATTCTTCTGTTACAGTCAGTAGCTGTAAAAGCTTAACACAGTTTATCTCTCCATCTACGCAGAAAAGATACCTATGATCTCTGGCTTTGGTTTGTTCATCTCTTCAGTGATACCAAAGAATTGTCTCCTAAATAATCTGAAGAAGTAACTTCTAGAACATCTGTAAATCAGAGGATTATGAAGCCACAGAACCTGACCAAAGCTACACTGCACTTATGAGCAATGACTTCATTCATTTCTGTGCTCTTTAGATCAGGCTCAAACCCTAACAACTGATCTGCTCCAAATGCAGTGTGGGAAATACTCAAACCACGGCTGAGTACAGACTTTCAGAGTAACACTCCAGTTTATTATTTAAACCTTTATTATTGACTACCTAACCTGTCGGATAATCAAATCTAAACATGAAAATTTCATTCTTTTATGATGGAAGAGAAATGATGAAGAATTAAGCAGCTGTCCAAGAGAAGACAATCAATGATTCTGTGTGGCTGCCATAGCTGAGACAATGAACCTCAGATGCACCACAAAACAACAAGAGTATCAAGTGCTGTCTTTTCCCACAAATTCCAGAAATTTTCAATCAGGCTTCATAACAGGTTCCTGGCTCTCAGTCTCCAGCTCTGAAGCTTCTTCCTTGAAAGCTAGACTGAAGTATTTTCAGTTTGCAGATAATATGAAGAATCACTAGAGTGACTGTCCCTTTAACGATCTTCTGGTAAGTTACAATTTTTCAGGAAATGGCACTGTACAGAAAAATCTACTACAAAATTCAACATAATAATAGACACATTTAATTGAGAAAGACTGAGTTACATATTGAGACAACACTTGATCATTTGAAACAACCCACTGATTTTCAGTTTTCTATTCTTAGCTCACAGAATTTGAGAACGGATTCAGCCGAGAGGAGCCTTGGAAGACTAATTTAAATGTTTGGTGGGATGGTGATGTAATTTGATAGAGAGGTTTTTGTTTGCGTTCTTAATCACTTTTTAATTGCACTGCATTCCTCTCTTTGATAGATAAATTTGCATTACGAAACACAGTAGAATAAGAAATCTGAGTGTTTTCTACGAATTAACATACTTCTAATTCCACACAACCACTCAGTTTCTCAAAAACTGTAGTCAGTTGCTGCTTACTCACCCTACTTATAGAAGTAGATCCAGTGAGGTAAGTAAGATGAACAGGATTCAGACCTTGCACTAAAATACGTGCTTATTCATTTTACTATTTAAATAGTTTGACATAATAGAAAGCATCCTTCATTGCTCTCAATTAATGAGAAAATTGCAGTACATACTTTTGTGTGTACTGTACCAGAGCATCAAACAGATATTAATTTCAGTATTTGCTAGCTTTGGATTCTTCCAGATTTTTCTATTTAGTTGTTAATCGTTTACCAAACCCATAAAATCAACAGTGATTTTAGGTGGTAAGTATGGAATATTCAAAGTTTGAGGTTGCGTCAAAGTTTGAGTGAGTTGCCTTAAGGCAAATATTTCTTTAATGAAAAAAATATTATTTTTTTTCAAACTGTGATCATTTCAAATACCTTGCTGTTTTCCATGTAACATGAGTTCTTCAGTCTGAAGGAAAAGGCCATGTGCAGGAATTGCAATGTCATTGAGAGTCTGAGTCAGTAAGACTGCCAAGTACATTAGATATCCAAGTCTCTGCAGACCCATCGTTGGAAGCATAACTTGCTTCACTTATTGCAAAGAGATACATCTTGCCATTGTCGAGAAGTTCCCTCTACCCCTTTAGAGGAGATAACCCCATCAGATAACAAGGTAAATCAGCCTTTATGAGTTTTTTCTCAGCAGCTACCAGGGTTGTGTTAAGGGACATGATGACACCACTCAATTTCCATGCTTCAGGCTATGTATGTTCACCTTATGGAGAGATACCTGGGATACCAGAGTGTCTGAAAACACTCAGGGGTAGTTTCCTACAGAGCATTCTGCATAGACTGGTCATATCCACACAGCACAGCATTGGCCTAGTATTCCTTGTGCACTACATCACCCCTATGCCTCTAAGACATGATTGTTTTCTGTGATGTGTTGGGGTTCTGTTCAAAGTGAGGACCGGGTCATAATCTGCCATGATGGCATTTCATTGTATGATGCTGAGAGGACAGCCTCATGACAGATGAGGGATTTTGCAGGTGCAAAGCTTGCCAGACTAGCACTGAAGGATCCTGCAGGACAGAGGCAGCCATATGAGGCTCAGATAAACTATCCGAAATTCATCTGAGAAATTCCATTTGAGGGAAGTAGCTGTCTCATTCCCAGAGGAGCTCAGCAATACACTAATAAACATGCGGTACAGCTAACAGGGAACAAGCCAGGCAGTTAAGGTAGACATTAACTCAATATTTACAGTTCTGTTTAGTTAGCCCCTGAAAAGAGATATCCAGGAAAATGGGACTTTTTTGCCAAATACCATTAAAATGTTTGCCTCTGTATTAATGGGAAAAATGCTATTTCTGTGGCAAATATGAACTCTGTTCCATAGACTGTGCTCTTACAGAATGCTTTTTGTGTCTGAGAATGCCTCACATCTCCTGGTAGAAGACTACAAAATGCCATCTATGACAATTTCATGAATAATGAAAGCCTATATTACAAAATTTTGCTACACTATTTGCATTCACACAATTCTTTTGCTCTGAGGTATTTTCTTTCAATATTGTAAAAAGTCTTATTTTAACTCACCTGAATGTCTTTTAGAGTATAGATGAAGGTCAATACTTTTATAAGATTTCTTCCTCTGTAAGCCTGTAATACTCTTATGATATTAAGGTATGCACTTAAAGACTTGATTGTTGGCTTTCATTTACTCAATATCTTGGCAAGTTTGCAGTACTGCCACAAAATCTGTTTAGCAGCAAAGCATACAACTGTTCTGCTTTTTAAGCTAGGTTTATTTATATAAATTTATTCCATAGCCTGTTCATCTTAATGGCCAGATGTTCTTTTCTCTTCAGTTCTTAATAAACAAATACCCTTAACGAACCAGACATTCTCAAAATTCTTCATCCTAATGGCTTTGATATTTCCACCAAATTTTTTTCTTCTTCTTTGGCTGCTTTCTTCTATGAACAGTTAAGGGCACTAAAGGTATTTTCAACATAAAAATATTCATTTGAAAGAAGTGGACGGAAGTGTATCAAAACCCTGCTCTCAGAAGTAGTCTACTTCAATATCTAACTGCAAGCTCACCACTTTTTCTAAAGTGAACCTAACATCTGTTTTTGTTTACCATTTGGTGAATGACATGAATTCACACTAAGAGGATGAAACAAAATTTAAATATAAGTACTCCCTTAGATGCACTGGATGGAGAATATAGCATTTTCAAGTCTATTCATCTCCTTACAGTTTACATGGAAGCTAGATGATGGCTTAGTTATATTAAAAACAACATTTGGGTTTGCTGTTTTGTTTACAAAAACAATTCTGAGCAAAACACTTCATGCAAAAAACCAAACTAAAACACAAACCAAACACAAAGCAAAACCTTTGCACTTCTAATGTAGCATTTTCTACCCGATTTAGTTCTGAATTTAAGCATCCTTTTAAAGATAATCATATGGCTATGTTCTTTACCCAAGTTAGGCTAAAACTCACTGTAAAACAGGAAAAGAGAAAATATAGAAGTAAAAGATTATGAAAAGAGCACAGACTCATTGCAGCAACCTAACTTTGTGAACCTGTTAACACAAAAGTAGATTTGCCAAAATCCCAAATAAACTATATTAGATCGTACACTACACGTGTGTATAACCCAGGATGTCTTCTCCCTTCCTCTAAATTATTTGGTGTTAACACAATGCTGGAGCCGGTAGGGGGCTGAGGCTGATGTAATTTTGCAAAGACCATCTTCCCAGCATTGTCGTTCTGCCTCTGAAAAGCCTACAGCCATTAATAGTCATGATTAGAATTAAAAATATCTTTAAGAGTAAGATGAAAGTAGTACAGTTCTGTCTAAATGGCATTGTCAGAAATAGTCTGTACTTAAAGTGTTTTGCCACATTATGGAAATTTACTGCTGACAACACATTTGTAAAGTTTGTTAAGACAACTCTACTGCATTCTATTATATGTAAAATTAAAATGGAAACTGAAGCAGCAATGCAAAATCATTATATTCAGCACGAATTCTCCTGTCCTATTTTACTTGTGCATATATGCTAGATATTTTTTAAAATAGTCGACAATGACATCTAGACAGAGCTGTGCTCATCTGTTCTAATCTTGCAAGACCACAACTCATTTCAAGCTTGTGAAGTGTGGTTTATACAAATTACTCATGCGCATGACTGGCCCAGAGGCAGCAGCAGCAGCATGAAGTGCCAATTGAAAGTCCTAGATTTAACAGTTCAGGCAAAATCTCAGACACAATGGTAGCTGAGGCTGCTCAGTCCGTTATACTGAATTGCTCTTTCTTTGAGGTGGGATACTGCCAACTGTTAGGGCACTAACATTCCTAATGCTTGAGTCATTCATGTGGTAAAGCTGAGAGCCACAAGATGCCACTCACCATTCCTTTCATCCCTTTGGAAACGTTTTGGCTGCAGTGAGAAATAAAAGGGAGGGGAGCACAGAAATAATGAACCATATGCAAAAACAGCAAGAGCAATTTACTCCCATTCTAACACTTTTTACATCAGAAATAGAAGGCATTGTGCACTCTTCTCAAAGGTGCTGATCACAGAGCCCTGGGAATCAAAGTCACTGACATGTTTCAAAGGTGTTCAACCCCCAGCTAAAATAAGTTTCCAAGTATCTTTTGGTGTCTGAGCATCAGGTAGTGTGGACCGATGGGCAAAGTGGTACCCCTGAAATTAGTAACATTCCCTAACCATAAAATCTCAGTGTTCTATGTCCCGATTAATGATTTTGGAACTGACAGTGTAGAAAATTGTTCCTCTCAAAACAGCTTAGATTCAGTTTAACTCAAGCTCAAGGAGTGAGGATAGCAAAGGGGCTATCATATCACTTAATGAGGACAGCAGAACACCCCGTTTGGGGCTCTCTGTAGTAAGTTACTTCCTTGTAGTCTCTTTAGGGTGGTGCACAGCCCATTCATTTTGAAATGAGATATACTATTATTAACTAGCGTATCATAAGACTATCCTGTGAGCCCACAGTTATAGAAGCCTGCTGAAGTATGCTTTCATCAAAAACTGGTTCATCACAAGAGTAAAACCGACAGACAAGACATGTAGAGCAATATGCTTAAAGTTAGCAATCGGCCAGAAAAGCATTAATCCACTTCCTACCACTTGCTCCAGATTTTTACAGTCAGGTTTCGAACTAGCAGACTATCTATACAAGACAGATTTTTAAAAATATTAAATAGTTGATGCATAAACTCATATTATTTTGCTTATTTGCACTGTACCAATTCTCCCCTTTATAACCACTCTTTAAACTTTTCAAACAGAGAGAAGACAATTACCAAGACCCCTCATTTTACAGGAATATGACAAGGAAAATATCAGAGAAGACAGAAAGAAGAATTAATATATAAATTTTTTTCTCTCTTTTCGACAGCCATATTTAAGGAAAGAAAAAAGTAACTCGAATGTAATGCAAAAACATAAGAGAAGGATAGTGCAATCATAGAGGACCTCAAGCACTGACTTAATCCTCAACATTTTAATTACAGATTTTATAAATTAATTTTGATTCTTCCTGAAAAGTTCTTCATGGACTGTGTTCTGAGGTAATAATATCTGATATAATTTATAGTGCTAGGGAAATTCTATTAGAACTCTCATATGATTGCCTTCAGTGATAGTAATTATTCTCTTCTTAAATTTTGATCTACAGGTTTCATTTCAAACGAAGGCTAAAAGGCTAAATCCAGGACTAAGATGGTTCTGTCCATCTTGGACATCAGGGAAACGCTCCTTTAACCCTACTCAAGCAACCCTGAAATCTCACAGGGAAGAAAGCCATTTCCAAGCTAGCTTTTAAAATTTCCTGTCTTTGATTCAGGAGAAACAACTTTTCACAATTTGATTGTTCTTTCAAGCCTTGACTTGCTAAAAGAAATAGATTGTGGTTGTAAGAAGGGGAGGACAAAAATGTTTCATGCTTGAGCTTTAAGGAAATACTTAGGAGTCCTTGGTAAGATGACTACATTATTAAGATCACTACACTCCTTTCCATCCTTGACACCAGTAGATTCCCTACAGCTTGCTTAAATTTTAGTCCTCTCCCTGGATGTTTGCAGTACTCATCAGCCTGCCACATTTTGTGTGCTATTTCTGAAAAGTGAGAGTTCAGTAGTATAGACTAGTTGGCCCTTAATCTTCAAAGTGTTGATATTATTCAGAAAATATCAGAGCTAATTCTTTGTTTACACAAAATGTCCTTTTCATTCCTCTGCTTCTAACTGATATGAATGTAATTAACTGTATTAACTTTCAAAGTCATATTCCACCACTGCTTCCCCCCCCCCCTTTTTTTTTTTTAATTAACACAAATGAAAAAAGATTTGGACCTCTACTTTCTTAATTCGGTGCTGCAGAGAAAGAGGCTAGGGAAGCTAGTTACTGTAGAAATAGGGCTTGCTATTTATGACATTATCCATAGCACAAGTGTTGGAGCCACTCTCACATTAGACAACACACAGTGCATTTTAGTTTAAATGAACACCTGGTTTTGGAAGGATTTAGACTATCTCAATGACTGCTGATTGACATAAAATTAAAAGGGAGAAAGAGTGGCCTTGAAAGTGGTTGTGCATATATTTAACTTGGTGATGTACTGAGGGATTGAATGGACTGTCTCTCATGACCTGTATGGAAACGCAGTAGAATAAAAATGTGGTTCTGCACTTAGCCTTTCCTTTTCAATACCTGTCACGTCTCAGATTTGCCACCTTTAGACAAATTGCTGCTCCTCCCATGCATAGTGCAAATTGTTTGATGTATCTTTCAAGCAGCTGTTAAATTTGGGATACAGTAAAGTCATTTAATTTATCCTGAGTCAGGGGTGGCATTCCTCTCGACAGCACCCAGCAGCAGAACAGGAAGACTTAGGATTTTCAGTTTTGCTTACTATTAGGAAGAAGCAAGTTATTTCATCTCTTTAGCTGCCCAGCCATTTATTGTGGCCAGCAAAATATGAAAGGTGAGGTCACATCATCTAGCAGCTTACTGCCTCAAAGGTAAAAAATATAAACCCACTTTCTTCTCATATTTAGCTGTATTCAGTCTCCACACAGAAATAAGAAAGAATGCACTAGAACACAGCTGTCCATGAGAAATTTTTCTGTATAGGACAGCAAACTTACTACCTTTATAACAAATTTAAGTTTTGCATTGGCAGGAAATCCAAAGACAAAAGACACCATAATATCTGAGACTGTAACATTCTGCAGGAGAATGTCGCTTTTGAAATGACAGTCCTTGTATAAATGTTTGAGAACAGAATCTAGAATATTGTGCTGAGTTATCAATTTATTCTCTGCATCTGTTAATACCTATATTTGATGAGGGAAAACCCTTCTGATATTAGGGGTAGACTGGATATAGCATATAGTTTTATTCTTTAGAAGTGAAATACTGTATTTCAGTATACTATAAGTCAAAATGAAATAAGGCTAGAAATTTCACAATAGTCCATAACAAATATGTAAAGTTTATACATAGATGAAGTTGACTGACACCTGGTTGTATTCTTTTTAACTGAATCATCTATTTTTTTCTTTATATCAAAACAGCCAAAGCGAAACAGAGGAGGGTTTTTTCCAAAATCAAAACATTGATACATATGACAGACAGGTGCTGTATGAGACTTTCTTTAACTGTTACCAAACCCTGCAGAAAAAGCCAAAAAAGGCTATCCAGCCATTTCATGGGAACAGAGAGGGATTGTACCAGTTTGTGTTTAAAGACATATTGTTCAGTCCTTTCCTAATTCCATCTCCCAATAGGTGGGACACGATAGACAGCAAAGACAGAAATAGCCATCCACAGGAACCCCCCACCCCATCACCCCTACGTGACTGGCAGGGTTACAGGAAGCTGCCCAGCACTAACACAGCTGTACTTCTGCAGACCAGGTATGAAGCACATTGGAAGTGATTTGCACAGCATACATTTAAACCCTAAGTGCTTAAACAATACTGTCACTTTCTCAGTATAACTTGCTAGAAATGCCCTCTGACACAGTTAGTTTTTCTGAAAACCTCAAAGTAAAAAATGCAGGATGTAGCAATCCCTTCAATGTTAAAAGCTTTAGTTCTGAGCCTTTCATTAGTATACAGAAGGTGAGCCTCTAATTACTAATCTTTCACAGTCTGTAGCACCCTAGGGCTTCCAGACATCCTGGTGAAGGCAGGAAGGATATTTCAGACTTCATTTCAATTCCCTTAAACTTTTGTCAACAGCCTCATTTCAAATGGAAACTGCTCAGCGCTGCTCAGCGCTGCTCAGCTGCACTGTCTCAGCTTCTAATCTAGCCCTGCCCTCAACAAAATGCTCTCATTAAAAGAGATGGGCATGAAATAAGACGGCTTCCAAAACCTCTAAACTACTGCAATGCTGAAAGATGAATATAAACTTTTGGGGCTTTTCTATATCATGAAGACATTTGGCCATAAAAGTACTTTGTATACACTGTGGATGGTAAACAGGAGGAAAACACTGATCTGGTGGATACGTATGAGGCTTGTACCACTGCTTTGTTCTAGTCCTTTGCAGTGATACACACACGTACCCCAGGCACACACTCTGGGGCTTGCCAAGACCTATAGGGAACCTTTCTGAAGGTTTCTTGCAGATTTGTGTCACCAGAAGTAAATGCTTCTCAAAATTCAATACATCACAACACAATGGTCTATTTTGCAGACTGGCAGAAAATATTTCCAAGCTTTTTACCCCTCTGATGCGGGCACTTTCACCTTCTTCCTCTTACTTTCTTTTCAAGTTGGTTTTTGGACACCATTACGAATGGCCTGATATTTCAGTCTAGACTCAGGCAAACTTAAAGGTAATCCTCCATAAGCCAGGGCAAATTTCATTGGCCAGGTGATATATGAACTACCTAAGTATAATTGATGGCTATTGTTAGGAAAGACACCTTGGATGATTAAATGATATTTCTACTTCATTCTTAATTCAAAACTGATTATTACATGTGCAGTTACTCATGTTATACTTCCAATTTGAAAAATGAAGGTAACGAGACTGAAAACCTCTTTAACAATGCCAAGGAAGAGACACACAGATAAGGCACCAAAACCATGGAAAAAGCATCTGTTCTGAGCTTCATATTTTAAACTGAACTTTCAAAACATCTTTTGTTGTTCCTGTCAACTTCCAATGTAAATTCCCAAAATCTAATAGTATCATAGCCATTCATGTGGGACAAATCTCTGTCTTTAAAAAGTTGTGATGTAGTGTGGCTTGTTGAGTTACATCAGAAATGCATCACACTTTGTATGGCTGGTATATTGATTACTGACATTTTGTGAAGATATGTTAATTAACACTGCATAGTATCACAAAATCTGCAAGCAGAATTCCTTTGAACTTTTCAAATTTTTCTTTTCAAAGACAGTTAAATATTCCACATATATCTACCATATAAGATGGCAGTTGTTTAAAAAAGTGGAGCTTTTGGGTTTTTTTATTTAATAGGAAAAAAAAGTTTTACATTAGAATAGATAGTCTCTAATGTTGATGATCTAGCTGTTAAAGCACCATCGACACTGATAACACAAGCAAACCATAGTGTACTGTGCTTCATACTTAGCATTCAGGGGAAACATGATCTGTAGCAGCTCTGAGGAGAAATCCTGATCTCTAGAGAGGAGTCTCAATGATCCCATTAACATTGACCATGTTTGAAGAAGTCTCTGGCATAATACATTATTAATATCACCCCTTTCTGTTTTTTTTCTTAATGGTTTGAAAAGAAACAAAGGAAATTATATAGAAATGTATCCATTAAAATAACATAAGTGGTCAGACTAAAACCCACCAAAGACAGGAAACCCAGAATTAAAAGTTGCTACTCCCACTGAATGTCTCCAGACATTAGCTGAACTTGTGTGCTATACTTTGCAATATTGAACCCTGCTGCAAGTTCAAAACAAGGTGACTAAAGAATGAGTCATCTCCTTCCTGCAGGTTTATGCCCAAACCTTAATGCACTTTTTGTGTATCATACCAGTAACTGTGTTCTAGTTCTCACTCCTTTACCACATGTGAATTGTTCACAGGAATTTAATCCTCCATGAAAGACAAAATCAGGCTAAGAGTAAAAAAATAAGAGATTCTCAAGGGATTTGATGGAAAGACTTTATTTAGAATGCTTGTCTCCCAGGCTAGATATAATGTTAAAAAATAACAACAACAGCAACAAAATAATCAAAAAGCTGAAAATCAGAATACATTACCTGACCAGCCCTTATTTAAGTAGTGGAAATTAATTGTAAAGGAACTTGTCTACTATTACTATGTTTAATCAGGATTCAGAGCCAATGTTCACCTCAAATTACGCCAGTTCCAAATTTTCCAACAAAATATTTCTGAAACATTTCAAAAGAAGATGGAATTACCCATCTCTTTATGCCATGCAGAAATATGAGCTTGAGTGGAACCCTGATGCAGAGGTCAGACCACCAGCGAGCACTGAGGTATGCTACACTGTCAAAGGGAGTGTCCTGTTCCCCTGTGTCAAGGAAGCCTATCTAACCAGAAGGACAGGGGCCTTAACTGCTGTGAGTGTTACATAATAGAATATCATAGAAACCTTGGAACGGAAAGAATAGAAATTGCTATCTAGCCACTCAATCCATCTCACTTAGCAAATAAATTTCAGATTTCATGCTACTGAGCGGCATAGTTCCCTTCTTGCTCATTCCACCCCACATTTCCTCATGGCACCAGTTATGCACAGACTTACATGAAAAAGTACCTTGTCACCCTCCAAACACAGTTATGAGCTTTGGCCACTTCTCTAAGAACAATAAATGTCATCTAGTATGTGTGTTTTCAAAAAAAAGTTGCCTATTTCTACCACACAGAAACTTAAGAACAAATCAGCAGAAAGTTCTTATGTCCACAAAACAAGAGTACATAATCAATCGTACCTGACATAGTACCTGACAAATAATTATTCATAAATTACTATTCCAGTATATAATAAGAGAATTTGATAAGTCAAGAAGTCATTTGCAAAGAAATTCACAGACCTTTTCCATGTCCATGCATGAGAACAGCAGTGGACTCTTGTCATAGTCAAGGGAGCTCTCAGGGCACTATATAGGAATTCAAGTGCCAGTACAGAAGAGGAGCATTGTGAATCCTGCACTGAGGCTGAATGCACCTGCACAGAGCAAGACTGCTTTTACAAACACCCATCTCCAAAAGCTGCTTTTGAAACAGATACATATTGTATTGTTTTCTTCAGATCAGAGACACATGTTGTGCTATTAGTGAACCGACTAGTATTCAAGAGATAATGTTCTCACAGTAGGGCATAAACACTCCTTACAGAAAGGAAAAGGCTAAGGAAATCCTACACGGTCCTCTCTGAATGCTTTTTGCTCTCCAAAACTTAAAATACCTAGGGAGTTGCAGCCAATGAACAAACCTGTTTATTCTACCCGTATTGCCCTAGATTATGGTATTTTTATCACCTCAGAAGGATAGAGCCCGTAATATCACAACGGAGATTTGTAGGCTGGGGTCACAAACTGAAACTGCAAAACTAACTGCAAACTTTTGCAAGTAGTACAAAGCAAAAGATCACTCTGGTATTGCTAACAGGTTTACTAAAAGAGTTTACTTAGCTGCAAAATCAATACAAAACAACAGCAAAAATGCCTTTTTGTTTTTCTTCACCAATAGCAAACTTTCCTAGTGGGAATGCCACTAGTCACAGAACTATCTGTGCAGCTTTTTGAGCACAGCAAAGTCTTCAGTTCTCTTGAAAAATAATACTATAAGGAAAAGCATTCCCACTTTGTTGTAACCAATTTCCTTCTTTTTTAAAATGAACCTTCAAAGGATTACCACATAGCACTTCTGTACTAACGCATTCAGGTTAATATAGTTAGTTTATGGTTCCTTGTTATATTAAGTACAGGAAGATCTTATTTAATTTCAAACCAAGCATCAATGATTTTCCATTCATTTTTCACAGTACCCTTTGTCGAATGAATACAAGCTTACACATGAAATCATTTATATACACAACTTGATTTCGTATGTATATACACACACACAGGTGCACAGGTACCTCCATATCTATCTGTCTACCTATCTATCTCTGAAATCAAAGAAATGCAGTTGCTGAAGTTTTCTTTCAGAGAACAATAGCAAAAACAGCAGGAGGCAAGCAGCAGCAAAGAAACAGGAATAGCTTTAGAGTGAATAGCATGAAAAGATCCCAAATACGTTAGAAACAGATTTATGTAACAGTATTTCAGAATTAAGGAAATATCTAGCTATGTTGCCCTTTTAAAGAGCATCTCCAAGCAGTTAAAGTCAATTCATCATAAGCAGGTGAAATTCCAGTTCTGTCTTTGTACTTTTGTGATGCAGATTTCATTCTTTAGGGAAGATGTTTTCTATTTGCACCCACAAAAAATGTAAGAAAGAGGAAATTCATATCATTTTTGAAGATGTAATTCAAAATCAAATGTTTTTATTGATAAGTAGTTTTAGATTTGTTCCACATATATTAAACTAGATACTACAAACAGTAGGTATTTCCTTTACAAAATACAAAACTTACTAGCCAGTTCAATCCCACCAAGCATTATAAAAGCACTCAAAGCCACTGAAATCCAGCTACCAGAGAATATTATAAAGTGATTTGTACTACCGCTCGTCTCAAACAACTTGATTTTTTCCAAAAAAACATTTGTCTCAAAACAGGGTTAGTTGCCTTATATGAAATCTTAAATCTTTTTGCTATGCTTTCCTGAAGCTGTTGCCAAGGCTCACTAGTTTATAGTACAGGTGGTTACAGTATACAACAATCTGTTGCTAGTCAGCCGGGTACAGAGGCAGAGGCACAGGCTCAGCTGTATGTAAAACCTACTGGCAGCTGTGGACACAGCTCAGGAATAGCAGCATTACACCTCTAGTGATAAGAGAAAGGCATAAATAGGGTGATCGGTGGCATAGACTTCAGGTGTCTGAGTGTTGTCTTCTGGCTCTGGAAAGATGTATCAAGCCAAAGAAAGGTAACTGTTTTGCCCTAGGCTGATAGACTCTGAACAGTAGTTCACACATTAATATGGAAGGTTATCACCCTCTCTGCTCTTATTTCTCTATCAGCCAACCACAGAATCTTGAATAACCATTTCTGTTCATATTACAGTTGAGGGACAGCTCTGCTAATAAGTTGTAAATCCCTTTCTGTTTAAAGGTAGACTAATTTAAGTACTCAAGGTCTACACATCTATTTGGATTTTCCTGACATTTGATATTTGCTCTGGAGTTCAGTGAGATTAACATTGTGAGGTCAAAGTCATTCAAGTTCTCAGAAAGTAATGCTTGTAATAAAATCCATGCCTGCCTTTATACGTGCAGATGTTAATTACCTTTCTTCTGCAACCTCAGATATCAGAACAGAACCTTAGCATTTTGTAAAATGGTCTGGATAATTCAACACTTACCTAATTAATTACAAATATTGAAAATAATGCTTTAAAAGGAATTTAATTCCCTAGATAGTTTCTACGGTCTAAGTAAACACTGCTTCCTCATCTTCCTACTGCCAAAGTGGTTCTTGTTTGTTTATGGGGAAGAACATAATATGAGTATTGAAGAAGAAACCATACTTTAGCATCGAAAACACTTCTTTTACTTGGTAGCAGACTGGGTGGGGGTATCTGTTTCCCCTCTGCTGAATTTGCCTTAGGACATAGCAGTGGGAAAAACTGAAGAAATATAAGATAGCAAAACATCTGCATCAAGGTTTTTCAAAAACTATAAATTACACATGCATGTGCTAGAGTGGAGGGTTGAAAGCTGCTGCTCTACAGCAGCTTAAAATAATCCAAGTCAGAGATGGTCTCTTCTTTTTGCCTCACTTTTATCCATGAAGACCCACCCCATCCCACTCCTGACACCAATATGTATATGAATTAGCTGAATAGCTAAATATCTCCCCAAAAAAGTAATGGAAGGAGGCAGACAGCTATCTGAGCCAGTTCAAGGTTAACAGAGAAATAGGAACAGGATCACAGCATCCCTAAAAAGCCCTGAGTTGAGCTGGGTTTCTGTCTTTTTTTAGAGCCCTCCTCCAGTCCTAACAACAATTACAAGAATGCTGGAGCCTGGAACTGATTGTTGACCTTTGCCTAGACATTTGCTGGATACACAGCTTGTGCTACTTTAATTAAATATAGGGCTGATAGCCTGGACCAGTGGTCAGAAACTCATTAAAGTAATGAGAATGCCTTTGCAGCTACCTTCCAGCCTATCTTTGTAAACTCTTCAGGCAATATTAGAGATTGCAGGGTTGAGAACAGGTCCAAAAATCTACCAGAGGAATAAATGATGATGGGGGCTCATTATCAGATGATAGAAATTAATCTAGATGGCTGGGAACAGGGATAGGGCAAGTTCAACCTAGTTCTGTTTATTTCAACTAAAATTCTTCCATCCCCAGCACATCAGTGAATTGAGAAAGTGTCTGCATAAAATTTGTATCTATAGTATAGTTCTGAAACGTCTAGGGAAAGCATCCGATGCTCAGATACTGAGATTTAATTAAATTTAAAATTCAGTTAATAAGATGGACAAGTTTGAAACATTACATATGAATCTACACTTGAACTTTTCCCACATCTGTTTTCCTAAAGCGCCTGTAACCAGAGGTTCCCCCAGGATTAACTTCTTGAGTATCCCTTCCCTCACATTCTCTGTCAAATCTCCTTTCAAAACATCCAAAAGCAAAGTAAAACCTCAGAACCATAGCTATGAGATTCCTGCCATCAAAATCTAAGAAGATGTCTCTACAGTATTGCTACATAACACACAGTACAAGCACTTGTTAAACTCACAGTGGAACTGGTTTTATTAAAGTAAATTGTGAGCAATCTCACAAAAGCCTTTGCATTATCATTTAAAACTCTGCATTGGCAAAAAGGCTTCTGAGCTTGTAGTGCCTTAAATTCTCCAAACAAGGGCAAACATCTCATCAGTCCAAATGTAAAAAGTTTGCCTGGTTGATTTTATTTCCCTTGGCATTTTTCCCTTTTTTTTTTTTTTTTGATAGAAGACAGCTCCATTGTTATGCTGATAAAAGAGCAGGAAAGCTATATGATACTGCCACCTCCATCAAAAATCACTTCCTTGTCAAAAACCTATATATTACTGTTGTAACTGAAAGTGGCTTTGGTGTAGATTCAAGGAAATGCTACAGGGACACACTATCTGTGTTTGCATTAGGGCTTTTTTCTGGTCTGGCTAGTAATTGTTTCAGTCAGAGAACCTTTTTTTTCGTCTGCGCTGTACTTGTCAACTGTTTAGTGGGCAGGCTGTTGGGAAAACTGAAGCTTTGAGAAGCCTGTTTTCAAGGTAATTAAAAGTAAAGATTTTTCCTCTTGTTTTTTGCTGCCCCAGGATTTTTGCTTTTGAGCAGAAACTCCCTATTGAAGTGAACAGCGCTTTCAAGAATGACATCTTTGGTCAACACAACTGCACTTGTGCAGCAGTGATTTTACCATGCAGTGCTGTGTTTAGCCAACTGAGAATGAGACAACAATTAAAATAAAGCTCTTGTAGAGTACCTGCATTCAGGCAGACATATTATGTGCTTATAAGAGATAATAAGCCTCAGCAAATGAGACGGCAAAATTCAGCTAAGATGTAAGCTCTTTTGAAAAATACCCATCACCAGTTAAACTATGCCTATGTGTACCAGAGCTGTTGTCAACTAATAATTCCACAGTAAGCCATGACCATTAAGCAGAATTTCTATGGCAGACGAACAGAGAAGGGAGTGAATTTCACAATTCTTTCTTTGGCAATAACATTTTAAATAGGCCTGTTTTCTATGATGCTACTATTCTTAGATGGATCTACAAGTTATTACCAAGATACACCTTGCTGAGAGAGTGGGACCTGAATTTAAAATGTTAATAAAGGAGGAAAACAGAAGTTCTCATCTTTACTCTGCAGAGCTCTTTCCGGGTTTTCCTTGGATCTGTTGTCTTCTTTCCTATCCTTTCCACTTTATTTTATTCAGTGAAAAACTGAAAAAATGAAAGTAGGTGTCAAAAGAAAAAAAAAACGGGGGGGGGGGGGGGGGGAAGTGACATTAGATAAATCAGTATGTTTCTGTCCATGTGCTCCCTCCAGAAATCAGAAGATATGGTGAACATCACTGATATCAGACAAGTAAAAGGCTCTACCAAAGACCTTAATAGAACGTAACAGCTGCCAGCATAACCCGTCACTGTTCAGGCCCTAACTTTGCACTGCTGAAAAAAAGGAAAAACTCCACTGAACAGGGCTGAGCCTGTTTAAGAGGAAGACCATTCAGCTCCGTGAAGTATGACTGCAAATCTTCTCATAGCTTAGCCTTCCACCCTTCTATCAAAACACGCTGAGGTGACAATTCAGTAGACAAGGCAATTAATAGTCAGCTCCAAAATTTCTTCTTTTGTAATGTTGGGAAATGAGGTCAAGAACAAATTTTTCAAATTCAGAAATCAATTTTGAAACATTGCTCTCAAAATTGCAGTGAACTCCAACTACCACACTCAGAGGTCAGTTAACAGGCTTAATGATCATTGATCATACACTGAAATGCTCGACTGAAAACCATCTTTGGCTCCATTTTGGGTTCTGAGTAAGGTTGTATGAAATTTAGAATTTATGGATTATAGGAAACACTGACATATTTGTATCTGTTTTGAAAATCGAGGAAGAGTATGTTTAGTATTTTCAGCTGTACTTCAGTCACATAAAATGGCTGCAGAAAAGTTTTATTTTTAAATTTCATGCCTTAATTTCCGCTTTTTTTTTTTTTTTTTTCAGTATGAAGTCATTTCCTACCAACACAAATAGGAACACTGAATTGAAGGTCAAGCTATTTCATTACAGCCACCCATTCAGAGCAGCAAGAAGGGAATATCTTTCAAACATCTTTCAAAATATCTTTCAAGCTGTTCTGTATTGCAGCTGCCCTTTGTTGAACTCGCTCAGGTTTTGCTAGGTTTATTGAAGTAGCAGGCAATTTTTGGAATTGGCCTGACATAAATGAAGTTTGTTATTTGTATGTAGATCTACAGAAATTATTACTTAGAAAAGCTGGAGTTATATTATTTAGTGGTTAAAGAAAAATTACAAACTGGTATTATTTGTTGAATTCTAGCATTTGTCTGTTAAACTTTGTTTTGGTGAATAAGCCATCTATTATGCAAGTAAAATTAGTGAAACATATACATAGTGATACAATATAAAGTTCCAACGTAAATTTGATGTGTATATATTATGTATATGTATTATACCCACTTAAAGTTAGGCATATTAAAGTTTTAAAATGCTTAGAAGATGAATACATAGAGTAAATAATGTACAAAAGCGTATTTATGGAGGTGATTTCTGGAACTACTTTCCTCAGGAATCATATTGACAGCAGGCCTTCTAACAGAGCCAGGTTAATGCAAAGTAGCAAGCTGGTGCACCCATGGATATATATGAGTAAATATATATTTATATGAGTAAAAAATAAAATTTGTGTTGGAGTTCTTCCTGAAATAAAGCTGTTATTCCTAGTATATTCAGAGTGACTGGGTGGCAATAAACCTAACCAAAATAAAAGCACTAACAGACGTGATTTAATTCCAAACTAATCTGATGAAGTGTTGTAATGACTTCTAAGATAGAAGTTGAATATAAAATTAAATACTACAATGCATATACTATTGTGCTAGCACATAATTATATGATTAATTGTTGACAAAAATCACAATAAGGGGTTTAAATGCTCAAAGTGTCTTACAGTTATTTTAGTATTGGTAATTTTCATTGCATATTGTATTTGTAGCAATTTAGGCTATATCCTCAGGCACACAAATTTCTTGCAGCTTCGTGGAAGTATCCTCACACCAACCTGTCCTTATAGGTGAGCCTTAAATTTCAGCACATACTCCTGTATTAAAAATCAGCAGGTTGACTTTCAAGGACACCAAATACTGAAGTACCTCATACTGCAGTAATAAAGGTCAGTTACTTGCCTGTATCAGGTACACAAACCTTAATACTCCATTATACGATATCATATGCTATATTTAACTCCATGTTAAAAGTCGCCCTGAATCTGACACTGATTGACACTGTAATTTAATATTAAAGAGTTCTTGATTGACTTGCACAACATGTCATTTCAGATGTTCTGCCCCTACTCTTTACCAAACACACTGTCAATCTTTGTCTTAGGACCAGACATTAAACTTGCAGTTAACTCTCTAATTAATGACACTTTCTCTACAAAGACTGCTCTGTTTTTCCATGTGGTTTCAGTCTTACTTGATTTGGCTAAGAAACAGTAAGGATATCTGTAATTAAGTGCAATATTGGAGGAGGCAAAACCTTAAAATTTTCAAATCCACATTTTTACTTTAGTCCAAATTGGAGTAAGATTTCTAAGATACGCTAACATTTTTCATCAAACAAAATTCCAGTATTATCTTTTCATGGGATCTAGGAAAAAAGATAAAATCTATTTTCAGTACTAAGTGTCAATGTTCAACGTCTTTCTTCCCAGCTTCCAAATCCAATCCTCCACTACAGGTTCATTTAGCCTTAACTCAACCCAGTCCATGTCACTCTATTCTTTTAAAATTAATTTCAATTCAGGCTGCATTGGTCAAATATGAGTCACTGCTCAAAGCTGGTATTTCTGTATAACCATTTTAATTCCCATGCAATGACGTATGAGTTACAAGCTGTCTACAGAGCTCATGCAGTTCTAGAGTGTGGGTAGCTTGACTGATCAGTCTTTGAGAATGGCACAACATGTCCAGGTATTGTACATATCCATAAATCCAAGTATGTTTCGAGGGTTTGGAGCAGGCTGAGGCTGGAGGACATAATTCAGGATTTAGTGGCTACATACTAAGAAGTCTGCACAGAACATCTAATAAATGAACATTTTCAAAAGTCTAAAAATTCAAGAGTTTAAGGAAACACCAAAGACAGACAAATGGCTGTCTCTGCCAAATACCAACTCCCTATTGCAAAAACTAGCAGTGCCAAGCCTTCTCAAAGGTAAGTACCTTTCTAAGGTTCTTTCTGTTTTAACTGCATCAAAGAATACTTATTTCCTTCCCTTGTTCTTGTAATGTGCAGAGCGTTTTAGATGATATTCTGAAAGCAAAATAAAAAGGAAATATTTTCTTGACCTTGATGCTTGGTACAGAGAATTGTAATCCAAATTGTTAGGTTTTTGCAAAGTTAGGATACATGTAAATTGACATTAATAATGAACTGGCAATTGCCAGTTCTCCTTACAGTAACACAGTTAATATAGTTCACTGCAAACATTTCACACTCTAATAACAGGTATGCAAGATCATGTTTTGATATTTAAATTGATATTCACGTTGGTTTTCAGTTCATCACTTTTAGTTTTGCAAGTGCCTAAATAAAACCGGGATCTGCAAACAAAAGTGACTGTACATCAAGAGGCACATGCCGCAACCTAGGCAGAAATATACCTGGAGTTCTGAGCCTCATCTTAAACTCCCTATTCAAGCAAGATTCCTAATGCCATCTGTTGTTGTATTTGAATGTTGTTAGTCTTCTAACATTAGCTGATTAGTCTTTCCTTGTGCATCTGAAATAATGAAAATGTCTCAAAATACATTTTCACAGTAGAGACTGTACTAAAAACAGAAAAAAATGGCACAGGATCAGTTCATTCTAACAAATGGCAAAGAGAGAAAATAGCTATTTTGGATTTCTTAATTATAAAAAAAAGTACTAAATATTTGGATTTCAAATATTTAATACATCTCATTTAAATCTTTACAGTGTAATGTTATAAGTATATATCCATCATATTTTAATGTGTGTGTTTTACAGATATATGTACACACACACACTTCTGGTGATGAATCAGGTATTTCTAAGTTGAGACAAATATAAAATGACTCAGTATCTGGAAATACACTAACAAAGAGAACGTGGCAGTAACTTGCTCCAAGGCAGCTACATTTAGCTTTGCCTGACACCACAGTCAAGCAGGACTCCCCCGCAGGAAAGCATGCCCTTCTCCAGCCACAGAGCCCAGTGTACACAGCTCTGGGGGTATAGCACATGGCATGGTGCTCTAGCCAGGCTTGCTGTAATTATCCCTCCTGAGGAACAGGATATATTAGCCTGAGAAAAGTACAGTATTAATGGGTTTTGCTGTACTACTACTATTCTCCTTTGAGAAAGGCTAAAGGGCTTCAGGAGCTGAGGGTGGGGAACTTGTGTCCCCATTCTGCTATGACAGTCACGTTGTCTGTCAGGGAAACTTGCCAGATTAATCCCTTCCAGGAGCTGGGCTATGCCTGAAGCTCACTCACTGGAAGTGACAGAAGTACTGAGAAGCTAGTTATGTGCCCAGAAGCTACACGTGGGCCCAAAGGAAATAAAGCATATATATGTACATACCATAAGAGAGACAGTAAGGAAAACACAGACATAATAATGGCCCAAGTTTCCTTAAAAAGGAGGACAGCAACATTTGGGAGATGTGACCCTGGCACAAAGAGAACGGAACTGGAGTAGGAAAGAACTGATTTAAAAAAAAAAAAAAAAAAAAGCGCTACAGGAAAACCAAAAAGGTACAGACAAAAGCTACTAATTCTAGCAGAGCTGTCATCTCAGCAGTTTTTATCCAGATGTACCCTGATAAGCATTTGGTAAACATGGTCTGGTGTTTTGATCCAGTTCTACATACTTTAAAGCCTTCTACACCAGTAGAAATAACCCAGCAAATAAAAAATTAATACCTTTCTGCTGGGTACAGCAAACAGAATTGGTTAAAAAATGGTCCAACAAGCTACAGAGCCAGCACAAAGGAAGGGGTGGGAGGAGAGGGATTTCCACCTTCAGCATGCTCAGCTATAACGTGCAGCTTTACTCACACAGTAATAATTTTTTCTCTAAAAATTAGTTCAGAGACAGGTTCCTGACGTCCAGTAACCGGAGTAGTATATTCAGCAGCACTAGGCAAAAGTTGATAATGAGAATACCTGCTCATTGACTGAAACTGAAAGGAAAGAACAATTATGTTTGGAATTTGGTGAGAACACCAACCTTAAAATACTGATTTTAAAAACACTGGGTAACAGGGCATCAGCCCAAGTGTTGCTCTGTCTCATCTGAAACGTAGAAAGCAGAGACAGTGTCCCTTAATATTATGTTATTCATAAAAATGAAAGAAAAAAGAGCTGCTGTGGTAGCATCCTCAAAGACCTGATGCTATTGCAGTACTGGTACTAAGGGCGCTCTGAATTTTTCTAACAACGGTCACCCACAACTTCATACAATCTTGAACTTCCATTAGCGTCTGCAGACTAAAATACATTGGCATTTGGCATTGCCGGTAACTACAAGTAAATATGAAGCTCTGGAAGATTTTTCTTTCACCACAATATTTTGAAAGTTTGGATGTAATGTTAGCTTCTCTCTGCTGCAGAAATCTCAACTTCAGGCTCTCTCTAATTATGGATGATTCACGTTATAACACTGAATGCCTTGGCAAGAGTTGATGTGCTACCAATCTCGGCATATGCCTACAGTGTTAGGCATCTCCACCTGCGGATCACTTCTAATAAATGTAAATATCCAACCTTATCAGCTGAAGGTAAATTAGGTAGGAAGAGACAAACAAGCTTGGATGACCAAACATTGCTTCTTTGCCAGCTGTGCATAACCTACATGTAGTATATGGGATAATGTGAAATAGAGATAAGTTTTTTAAATTTCTGTCCAAGATTTAAACCAAATATATTTAAACCTATTATTCATAAGCATTATGATTTTTTTTAAAAAGGTTACATTATCAGTAAGATTATAATTATTTTCCAGCAACGAATCCAAATGTGGATCTCCTTTAAATATAACTGTTGTGTGTTTGTCTTCCTGCTCTAAAAGAACATAAAATTATTCACATGGTAAAGCTTATTCAGGGATAATGCAAAATAAATGCATTTTCATAAAAGATCCATTTCAGTCTACTGCATACAGGTGTACTGAAACAGGCTATGCATATTAAAACTCCACATAAAAAAAATCTGAAAAAATATTGCTATCCAAGCACTTTCTCCTATTTGCAAAACTAACTGAATCTGCAGATGCACAGGATACTTAACTAGAAGCAGGGATAATGTATGCATTATTCCTTTTACTTGCTACTTCCTCTCATAGCTCTCAGCATACAGGTCTGATACTATATGTAAGAATGAGAGAGAAGAAAGAACTTTACAAATAGTGCCAAACAACATTAATCCATCGAAAAGGACATAAATTAATCCTCTCTTTTCTGAGACTGAAAGCTAGATATCTGTGAGCAAGTATTCTAGAAGCTCTTATTTCATTCCTGAATTGAGGAACCTTCACTAATTTGGGTCATTAATTGTGGAGATTCATTACTGGCATATTTTAATCACTTCAGTTTCCTTTTAATGTATTCTTAATGAAATGCTTCTCTTTTCACACAGGGCTTCTATATCAGAATTAACTTGGGCAGCTTTGCAAAAGCTGCACTACAAAAAAAGGCAGATGAATGAACCATTTGCTTATCATAAAATACTATGATTTACTAATAATGCTAAGTGCATTTCAGTATCAGGCACTACATAATAAAGGCTCTGTATGTTGTTTTCCATACAGTGACAACTCTGCCCTTTAAAATACATGCATCTGTGAAATCCTATCTAGAAGCACGATTTGTCTATTTGGTGGTAAATATTAGTTTCAGGTGCTCTTTCCCTAGCTCTGTTTTCCTTCCAATCTCACACATAACTCCCAATGACATTAATGGGACACTACATGTGTGCAAAACAGAGAGCTAAAAGGACTCCTGTAGAGTAAGGCAAGATACCTGGGAAAATCTGCATGAGCTACATGTCAACTATCCACCAGGTACAACCATTCATAAAATATGAAATAAATAATAGGAATATAATGCTGGCAAACATGCACTCAGATGCAACACACTCACTCAAAAAGTGCACAGCTTCTTCAGGATTCTGAGACATAAACCTAATGTAGCTATACCTGGACTGAAAATCCTGTAGCCAAATGATATACAACAACTTCTTTCCTATTCTCTGGGCCTTTCCCTGTATGCCTTTATTAGGGTGATAAGCAAAAAGGCATTCAGATCCTATTGACAGATATTTCATATAAAATTGAATATTGTAGGTATATAATATTACTCACTCGTTGCAGAGTATTTGCTTTCAGTGATATCTATCTGTTGGTTTCCCTTTAACAATTTTAATGATGATCCAGTTTTCGATTAACAGAAAATACTATTAAAATTAACTTTGTTTCATTTATGTAATGTCCAATTTATTTTCAAATTTAATTTCAAATTCTTGATTTTAAATTTGAGAAAGAAATATACAGATTCTTACTGAAAATGCCTTTGACACTCCACTGTGATATATGTCACTGATATTTGTTTCCTTTTATATGCACTGTAACACATTTGTAGTCATCAGTTTATTAACTGAATAAAATCAAGTGGTTTTCAAACCTAATTCTCTGCAGAGTTATTCTCAATTCTCATTGGTGAAAGTCCATTGAAACCAGCTGTAGCTATGCAAATACTCCCATGGTTAGCATTTGGAATTTCATTCAGCAATCCATTTCTAATCGGTACAGTTTTTAAGCACATTGCCAGAGGTCCACTTGTATCAATGACTTAATCACAACCTTAACATTAATTTTACCTTATAGTTAGTTAAGCAGCCTGAACTTCAGTTTTGATCAAATACTTTCCCAGAATGAGAGGACAGGCCAAAGAGGAAGACTGCTTGCATCTACTCAACTTTTAATTTCATTTCACAGCCAGAAATATGCAGTTTGCTCTTATTGTAACCTGGATTGCATGCAACAATTTGTCTTGCGACAAACAAGACTGGCAGAAAAATCATAATGTCAAATACAATATTTTTCATTAAAGAAAAGCACTTTGGGAGTTTTGTTGTGTTTCACCTTTGTGACATAATGTTTAATAATCCTGTATTCCTTTTAGCACAAATGTCCTTAAATGTCACTGGCTCATTAGTGCAAGTATAGTTACTTCTCCTCATAATTATAGGTTACTCATGATTAATGTGAATTTTTTAAATGATACCTGTTCCACTGAGGATTATTAAATATGGATAATTAGAAGCATCTCCTTGAGAAAAGGAGTCAATTTCTAAAACTTAACTTACATCTGTATTTGCATATATTAATCACAGTTTAAATTAACAATTCCAAATTATTTTTAATGCAACTTAAGGTAAGTCTAGTTTTCCTAATCATTCCTATCACTTATGAGGGGGGAAAAAAAAAAAAGAGGTGAAACCAGACAATATATAATGCAGCAAGTACAATAAGGGAACTGGTGTATTTCAATATTATCAACATTCTGATCAAAGCCCAGGTCTCAATCCTGGAAGATGAGCACTTTGGTCTCACAAAGCCGTGTCCTGTGGAACACTCCTGTGGTATCTAATCAGTGAGATGTGTTCTGTCTCCTTATATAGGCAAAGAACACATGCCCTCACAGGATGAAAGCCTTGTATTTCAATGGAAAAGAGAACTTTCCCAAGACAGAAGATTATGTGTGTGACTTGTTCTGCAACCACAGTCACCTTGTGCTAGCTTACAGAAAGTATGAAACTTAGGAATACTTCTTGTGAAAAGGGCATTTCCAAAGATTTCATCTGACATGGATGAGACCCATCAATAGTGATCTTAAGTTCCTGTTTGATGAAGTTCTTAACCTGTTTATTTGATACACACGACCAATCTGAATTGATAGAATTCCCTACAGCTAATGAAACTACTGGCAGCTTCCCAGACCGTTGGGCTACACTTGCAACATTTTAATTCTGATATCACATTCATTCCACTCACAATATGATTTCAGAGATCTATATTTTTCTCTGTATTGACAGAGTTGTTTATGGCACTCCTCAGGTACAGGCCTTGGGTCCCATTCTACATTTATCTGCTCCCATTAAGTGGTGTCATTAAAGATATTTCGACAGCTCTCTCAGCACTCTATGAACGTTTGTGACATTAAAGCTTGAATGTCTTCAAATTTCCTACAGCTAAATGTTGACAAGCTCGAATTCTTATTTATTGGTTCCCTGCAGTAACAAACTGCATGTTTGTCTTTGACAGTTCCTTTCATGATGAACTCTGTCCACAAAAGCCTGGTGTTTTGAAACTACATTTGAGCAAACCTGCACATTAAGGGCCAAATTTATTGCAGCACTAAAAAAAATTTCAAAATATATAAATATGAAAGGACACAACAAGATGTTTAAATGTTATAGTGAATCGCATGTACACACAATCTCCAGGTGCAGGAAATCAGGAAAACAAGGCAAGAGATCGGCATGGCTGAGTTGAGACTCGCTGGTCAAACTAAAAGGCAAGAAGGAACTGCACAGACAGTTTAAGAAGGGACAGGTATCGTGGGAAGTGTATAGGGATGCTGCCCGGTCGTGTAGGGATGAGGTAAGGAAGATCAAGGCGTTACTGGAGCTGAACTTGGCTAGAGATGTGAAGAATAACAAGAAGGGCTTTTACAGGTATGTCAATCAGAAAAGGAGGATCATAGAGAGCGTACCCCGCCTGATGAGAAAGCCTGGCAAGATGGTAACAACAGACAAGGAGAAGGCTGAGGTTTTCAATAACTTTTTTGCCTCAGTCTTTACTGGCAACCTTTCTCCTCACACCTCCAGAGTGGAAGGACCACAAGATGGGGACCAGGGCAACAGAGTCCTTCCCACTGTGAGTGAAGACAAGGTTCACGACCACCTAAGGAACCTGAACTTATATAAGTCTATGGGACCTGATGAGATGCATCCCAGAGTCCTGAGAGAACTGGCTGAAGTCTCCAAGCCACTCACTATGATATTTGAAAAGTCATGGCAGTCAGGTGAAGTCCTAGGTGACTGGAAGAAAGGAAACATTACACCCATCTTTAAAAATGGTTGAAAGGAGGACCCTGGGAACTATCGACCTGTCAGCCTCACCTCTGCGCCTGGGAAGATCACGGAGCAGATCCTCCTACAAGCTCTGCTAGGGCACTTGGTGGACAGGGAGGTAATTCGGGACTAAGCCAGCATGGCTTCATCAAGGGCAAGTCCTGCCTGACCAGCCTAGTGGCCTTCTATGATGGAGTAACTATATCAGTCGACAAGGGAAGGGCTATGGATGTCATCTATCTGGACTTCTGCAAGGCTTTTGACACGGTCCTCCTTCTCTCTAAGCTGGAGAGATATGGATTTGATGGGTGAACTGTTAGGTGGATAAGGAATTGGCTGGATGGTCACATCCAGAGGGTAGTGGTCAATGGCTCAATATCCAGATGGAGACAGGTGATGAGTGGTGTCCCTCAGGGGTCCGTGCTGGGACCAGTGCTGTCGAATATCTTCATCAATGATATACAGTGGGATCGAGTGCACCCTCAGCAAGTTTGCAGATGACACCAAGGTGAGTGGTGCAGTCACATGCCTGAGGGATGGGATGCCATCCAGAGGGATCTGGACAAGCTAGAGAGGTGGGTCCATGGGAATCTCATGAGGTTCAACAAGGCCAAGCACAAGGTCCTGCACCTGGGCCGGGGTAATCCTCATAATCAATACAAACTGGGGGATGATGTGATAGAGAGCAGCCCTGTAGAGAAGGACTTGGGGGTACTGGTGGATGAAAAGCTGAACATGAGCCAATAATGCACACTTGCAGCCCAGAAGGCCATTCGCATCCTGGGCTGTATCAAGAGAAGGCAAGGTGGCCAGCAGATCAAGAGAGGCAATTCTCCCCCTCTGCTCTGGTGAGACCCCACCTGGAGTGCTGCATCCAGCTCTGGAGCCCTCAACACAAGGCGGCCATGGACCTGTTGGAGTGGGTCCAGAGGAGGGCTATGAAAATGATCAGGGGGCTGGAGCACCTCTCCTATGAGGACAGGCTGAGAGAGTTGGAGTTGTTCAGCCTGGAGAAGAGAAAACTCCGTGGGGACCTCATTAGTGGCCTTCCAATACCTGAAAGGGGCCTACAGGAAAGGTGAGGAGGGACTGTTTAGAAGGGCACGTAGCAATAGGATGAGGCGTAATGGTTTTAAACTAGAAACAGGTAGATTTAGATTGGATATTGGGCAGAAGTTCTTTACCATAACGGTGGTGAAGCACTGGAACAGTATTCCCAGAAAGGTGGTAGAGGCCACATCCCTGGAGACATTCAAGATTAGGCTTGATGGGGCTCTTGGCAACATGATCTAGCTAAAGATGTCCCTGCTCACTGCAGGGGGGGTTGGACTAGATGACCTTTGGGGGTCCCTTCCAGCCCAATGCATTCTAAGATTCTATTTCAAGCAAGCAAGTTCCATCAGAAAAAAAAAAAAAAAATGTAGCTTTTGTTTCAGTATGGGATGAAGAGACAAGTATCCTGACTTCCAGCTCCATTAAAAGACAAGGCTCCCACAGTCTTGAATTAGGAAATGCACATCAGGATTTTATATCACTGTCCAAATTCTCCATACAGCACATATACAAAACCCAGAACTTCCAAATTAGATTAATTTTCTTCTTACTTCCTTTTAGACACATTCCGCTAAATGTTAACTAAACAAGCTTAGCCGAGAAGTTGAGCTCATGTAGTTGTTTTCACCATTTTCTATTAAGCTGAACACCTTAACACAGAAGAGAGCAGAGCAGTAATTTATTTTCTTCATCTGAAGGGGAAAAAAAGGTTCATCTAAGGCATTATCCTCAACTAATAAGTGTATTTTTTTAAAAATAAAACAACAAAGGCCAAGTGATGGCAAATTCAGGATCTCTGTGTCAAGTTAAGCCAATGTATGAAGTCAGCATATACAAACCCATAAATGTTCCCTAAGCAAGTCTTCAATAAATATCATCGAGACTTTTAATATAGACGGTGTATTGGGAATACTTGTTTACACAGAGCCTACAAATTCTGTATATACCAGAAGATAAAAATTTAATGATATTGTAGTCTCTACCGTGTACTAGATATGTCCAAACATGGACTAAAAGAGAAAGATAATCAAATGACTGTGCAAAAACTTTGTTCTATATTCATTCAACCTTTGAACACGTTTGACATGAAGATCTTCAGTTCCTGTGCCTACCCATCTCCTTATGTCTTGTGCTGTTACACTCAATATTCAATCCTGGGTAACATTCTGCAGTGGAAAAACAAATCATTAAATCTACAGATGGCAAGGGCAAGAAACAAGCCATCCAGAACCCAGAATAAATAATTCACAAAAGCCATAAGGCCAAGATAGGAATGTGTTGTCCTTATTTTCTGTGCTGAAATGTTTTTCCAAAGGTTTAGAAATACGTATTTACAAATAAGAGTCAAGTGACTTGACTCTAGAAGTCATTTTTTCCTATGGTATCAGCAGGATAACATTGATTTATTTGGGGACAAGTTCAAGCCCAGCATTTGTTCTTTGTAGACTCCTTCTCTAAAGGTGAAACTCATAGTTCAAATCTTATACACCAAATAAATTCCACTTAAATTTACTTTGATGGCTTAATTGGGGTGTATGACTTCTGTTGGCCTCCTGCAGAGTGTTGGATTTCACTCTATATTATTTGACCTTATTGTGAGAACAGCGTTGCATCTTTTACTGTTTGTTTTATTCATGATCCTGAGGTGAATACAATAAATAAAAGCTTGAAAAAGCATTTTTGAAGCAATTCCTCTGTTAGAGGAAAACACTGGTTACCTTACTCCTGGGTAAGCAATGGGACTACAAGCACCAGTGGTGCTCACTTAACTGTTCATTCTAGATACATGGTTTGATTTCATATATGATTTTACAGTCTCCCCAAAATCCCAGTCTCAGTTGTTAAAGTAGCATGAGGTACATACAATACAGAATAAGTTTTTCCTCTTTACTGAACTATTCTGCCTATATTATGGGAAATGGTCACATAGCATGGTGAATCAAGCATGGCGAATAATTTCCTTGCTGATGACTTAGGATTTTCAGACACATGTACAAAATGCATATTTGCACTACACTTGTTCCATCAGCGTATAAACTACCTTTTGCTAGATCTGTTAATGCTCCAATAAATTGCCAAGTGAACCAGTGTGCATCTAGAAATCACACAGCTTCATTAGAACACTACTGTGCTCAAATTAATAAAGACCAGTATTACTAACAGAGGCTCGTTTTCTGGAACCAGTGTCAAATTAATAGGTTTACGTGTCTTTCACATACGGCTCACTCAGCTACATCTTGGAGTGTTTTTGACTTGTCCACCCTTACGATTATAAGCTTGTAAGTGTGCCCAGTGAGAGGAGGTTAAGTAAAGGGTCACTGGAGCACAGTGATGGAAAAAGCATCCACTTCCTGTTGGCACAAGCCCTACACCTGGATGGTTCCGGGCCATCCAGTCCCATCCTTTCCCCCGGCAGCACAGAATTCCACGTTGCTTCGCTGCACAGAACCTGCATCTCTTGTGATGCCTACTGCCTCCATGGCAGCAGAGTGGTGCAAACACATGAGGTATTTAAACATAGGAAAGATTTATTACTGAATTACCACCTTGGCTTTTGATTAGGAGGAAATTATTCAAAACCTCAACTCAGGAGAAAGCTTGAGTGGGCTTAGATACAGTCATAAGAATGCTGTATTAACCTATGGAGTTCATACTTCCAACATGTCTTTCACTGTGCAGAAAGAAGCAATTGTACTGAGCCATATTGCAGATGATCCTACTACCCCAACACTACCATCAAGTACACCCATCATAGATTCATGGTCCTTCAACATTGAACCAAATGCAGCAAAGAAACAAGGATGCTTTTGGAAAACAAATGTGACATACTCTTTATGTAAGGAATGCAGCAAACAGCTATCAAAACTAAAAGTGAAACTACTTCCCTTGGTACTACCTATCACCTGCAGGCCCTTGCAAACACTCTGTAGGGAAAGCATAACCTTGAAGGAGGAGGAAGAAAGGCTGTAAGTCCCCTGATAAAAACTATCCTCATAAAACAAACACACTGCTACCCTTTAAAGGAAATGACAGCCCATGACCTCATGTCCCAGGAGATTTCTGTGTCTGTTTTACATTTTTTAAGATAGAGATGCTAAGTCTACAGCAAAATGTCAGCCATACATACACTTCAACAGTTTAAGGAGAAGAATTAGTCGAAGAAGAAGAAAAATTCCCTAACCTTGCAATTTTTCTCTGTTTCTAGATACTGATTGTACTGAAGCTCATAATACTCACTTTACCAAGAGGAAAGGGGCAATAGCAGCAATTATCCATTCACAAAGAGAAATATATAAGCTCTACAAGGAAACATGCCTGAAATGAAATTAGTAATAGATTTAGGTGAATTTTTTAGTCTGAAAATTTTAAGGGACTTACCAAGTTAAATATCAGTTTCACTGATATATATTTCACAGTATATAACAAGCTCCATAGAAAAATTGTTAAAATCAAAAAATATATTTCATCTTGATGATGCTGATAAATTCACTTCAACTACTCTCCAATATAAATACTCAGACATCAAAGAGTCCTCAAACAAGTTTTCAAGCATCGAGGTGATGTTCAAAGATATCCCCCAGGTTTCCTTCCTCATCTCTTTTTTTCTTTTTTTTTTTTTTTTTTTTTAGGTACAAACAGAATTGGACCCAGAAAGTACAAAATATTTGTGTAGTATACTATGGGGGGGCGGGGGGGGAAGCTTTCTTACCAGTAATTGGAGCTCTTCATACAAATATTTTTTTGTGACCTATCAGTCTGGTCTGGAAGACATCTCCTCTTTGCAAAAATCCTAGAGTATATGAATACCCTTGCTCCACCACGCTTGTCCTGAAGGTACATCAGAAGGAAAATATCCAGGACCATTTAAATTTTCCTTTGGCCAAAAAAATTTAATTTTAAATCCTGAAAAGCTCTGTAAGAGGAAATAGCTACACTTACACATCTTGAAGAATTCCAGTTTTTACATCCACACTGCAGATGGCTCTAAAGAGCTTCCTCCCTTCTGGAAATTATGTGGCAAACTGTTTTGTTGCCATTTGATGTCCCAATAGCAAGCAAGGATCTCTATCACATGCCAAACCATTACCCAAGGCCTCTGAGACGATATAGCGCATGGTAAAGGTATGAATATAACCCCTGTTGCTGAATAACAGATGTCAGATGCAAAGATGTTTCTCAACCAAGCAGTAAAGCACATTTCATTTTAGGCCTAATAATTCATGAGTTTAAAATTCTAATATATCATAGTTAACACCCAGCAGTCACCTACTCCCTTGAAAGTCTACTGCAAAGTGTCAGAGTAAGTCATATATAAACACATTAAATTCTAACAAGTAGATGCAGAACCACTGAAATCACTGTACCTCAAAATCACTTATTAGTCATACTAAATTAAGGTAACACTCTAAAAATAAACCTCTGCTTCATAAGGCCAAGCTATGAATCACCATAACATATGAATCATAACTTCAAATGAAGTAATGAAAAGACAGGGGAAAATAATACAGTTTGTTCAGGAGAGTGCTGATTATTCCATTTCACAGAAGACTGAAAAAAAGCAAGTTTCATTATTTTTATATAATCATTCTAAATTGCAAAGCCCTCCACACATCCAGCCTATTTAAATACCATTTTAACAATGTAATTGCTAGAGATATTTCTCTCCATCTTCTTTTAAAAAACCTACACCACTAACACTACCTTAATTTATTTTCCTATTCATTATTCTAAGGGGCTGACACCTGGCAGAAACTATTTTGTTTATACTCATTCATATCAGGGTACTCAGCTGGAGAAAGCCCAAGTGAATAATTAACTAATCAGTGGAAGAACAGTGAACATCTCAGCACAGGGGAGATCTTGGAATTCCCACTCTGTGACAAAGATAAATGCATATGCAAGCATGAAATTCTCAAAATTTGAGATCTTCAAACATGAAACAATAAAATATTTATTCAAAACTTTGACTGTGGTTGTCAATCTTTTATCCATTTAATGGCTATGAATCTCGTCTGAACATGTTTTGAAACAGAGTCACATTGGCACAGGGAATTTAATAACAAATTCTATCTGACATTGGGTACCACTTCCAACCCTATACCAGTGCCAGCTCTTGAACATTATCGTCTTCACAGAGGAGTTAGTGGGATTAACCTTACAGAAGGGAGGCTACATACTTAAGAAGTAATATTATCCACGTTTTCATCATTTTCCTTTGAAGTTTGAAAAGCTTTGTGTACAGTACAAACTCTGATTCCTACACAGAGGAATAGAATATAAAATCTCCTGAGTTCTAATCTGTCCTTTCAGGGATAAAGTGTCCAGTGACTGGAATCAAAAGTACTGAACCCAATTTGCTTAGACATAAGCTACCCCTCCCCATGTACCACACAGGTATTTTAGGCCTTAATATACAGGACACTAGGCTTTCACTCTAGGGCCAAGCACTAAGAGGTTAGGCACCAAACTAAATATTCAGGTTTCCAAATCTTTTTTCCAAACTGATCCAGCCATCATTTCCATAAAGAGGCTTTATGTTTACATGGAAGTATTTCAATAATTTTAGGGTAAGAAAGTACAGCACAAGGCTGTGCATTTGCAGCTGCTCTTGAGCAATGAATCCCTCCAACACAAAGAATTTCTTTGAACGTGTTACATTTGTACCACCATGACATTTTGATTAAAAACGTAACTAATCTTACAAGAAGTCTTGCTCAAATGCAATCACTTATACTTTGTCCAAAATGAAGCTGTAGCACCTCTGTGGAAGAAAAATGAGAGGAGCTGCTGGTTTGTGGAGGTTCTCTATTGATGAATGGAGAGAGAACTGTGAACATATCAACTCCATTGCCATTACAGACAAATTAAAACTAATGCACTTCTTTGTATTTCACAAGTTACACCTTTTTTACCCCAGAGACTGAATAAATTGGGCTTTAAGTCTTCTGAATCATGCTAAAGATGGACTAACAAGCCAGGAAATTTCCACCATGTATTTTTGCATCCTTTTATAATACATTATAAAAATTGGAATACTTCAAATAACACACAAATATGGCACTTGGTCAACATTTACTAGGTGCTAATAACAAAGGCTTTTAGTTTTTCATAGTATCATAACATATTGTATGAAGTTGAAGCTGATTAAACTACTTCAAGCTAGATAAAAATAATTGATTCACAAATCAAAGTTGTAAAGCACAGTCAGGCTTTCTGCCTCTCAGAAATCATGTTGAACAGGTAGTAACAGGTAGCATCTGAAATTTGTGCTCATTTCTTCAAAAGATATATAGAAACTCCACATCCCCCAAAGCTATAGTCTGTAACAGCTAGAGCAAGAAATCCTAGAAAAGAACAAAAAAATAACACAGCAGACTAGAGGTAGTGGCTTAATTTTCTGGTCTGGTATGGTGTAAACATAATGTTATTTTTAAAGGTACATTAACATATAAAGAGGCCAATCCCAAAGCCATGTAGTCCTATTGACATTGTTGGAGCCCCTGTTACTTATAATAATTAAATTAATAGCCCCCTAAAAGTGTAATAGCAGAAAATGACAAACTTGGATACTCATGAAGGCAGCAAGGAAAAACAACTATTCTAGATGAAACAACGGGAAGACACAGTGAGTTCAAGGATCTGGAGAACCCTTACATTCTAACAGAGCTGCAAGAAGCACTGACTAATTTCAAACCATAAAAAATGTGTGAATCTGCAAATAATTTTGAATGACATGAATTGGACTCCTCTTTCTTATATTAGCTTCTGGGACACAACACTGCATTAAATAGATACTCCATTGTTGTAATACTATGCTACATAGACTGAAGGTTTAATACATTTACTGTGACAGTGCACCTTTTAGGTTTGTCTGTCTAGTTGGATGTTTAAAAATAGATTACTGGAAGATCTGATTATTTTGACAGGGTATTTTATTAACTAGATTTGCTAATGAATAAAAGTATAGAAATTAATTATCTTCAGACAAAAGTACCACAGACAAAGTATTACAAAAACAACACAAATCTAGTTCCCTAAATTAGAATACTATAATACAAAGCTTCAAGAAGCCTGCTTATTTTTCACATACAGATATATGTATATCATATATTACATACACGCATCCAGCAGACATGATTTTTTAACATAGCCACCTCTCCTCTTTACTGGCTTATGTACTTCTTAGCTGTTCTAAAACATCTTGTTAAGACAAGGCATCTTGTTAGACAAAGTTGCAGACACAGAAAAAGTGAAGCTCAAAAGCTGGTTTCATCTGTAACTGTTCACTATTTTTCCCTCACAGTGCAGATGATTGATGGCTCAACTATGAGAAACTCCAGACCAATTCCATCCCTGCTGCAACGGCAGTGACTCTGATCAGCTTGGCCCTTTTAGCCTGATAAATAATAATAAGGACAAACCATCATTTATGCTCTTCCATGTCCTTGTCTGTAATAAAAATCATATTATTTAGATGTTTTGAGAGCTTTACAAAAATATGGATAGTTCTGCAACTCAGCAGTTACTGAGAAGTCTCAGTGGCCAGAATATCTTCAGAAATACCTTACTTCCTATTCTGACTTCTACAGATTTAATTATTGACAGGATTTCTGACATGGAAGACATTGAGAGCCTAGGTATTGAGACCCTAGGTCCCACAGTGGTTATCTCTTAAAGTCTATTTGCAATTGGTTTTGCTAAATAATTTGTGTACAGCTAAAACCAGATTCGTTTCTCGTTTAAAACTTACAGCACTCATGGGAGGGAGTTGCTATTAAGACATCTAGTTCAATCTACTGGCATTTACAATTGATATCAAAAGATTATTCTAACACAAGTTTTTGAATTCATGAGCAGTCTGTATAACACAGAATTTGGAAAGGGCAAGAAAACACCACATATGCAGTTGAACATTTTATAAGCACAAATTCTCCAGAGATAATCTATGAACAGAAAATAAAATTATTTCCTGTTAATTTGCAGAAGGAGTTGCCTTTGAACCCTGAAAAATTTTAACTTTCTTAAATTGGAAGATTCCTGGAGAATTAATATTATGTTGTACTTGGGGCAGGCTTTGGTTTTAATTAGTAAAAGAGAAAATAACAGGTACTACTAGTCTACAACACATTTTCCATATTGTTTAAGGCTAACCTATGCTTTATTTTAAAATGCTTGTGAATCATGAATTTATATGGAACTTTCAGCTGGAGCAACTTTGCATCGTGTATGTAATATCCCAGTATTTTGGAACTGCAATATTTTCACCAAATATCTCTGGTGCCTACAGTTGTCGTCTGTCAGTCCCCAGTAGATGATATTTCCAGGGATGTCACATCACTGGGGTACTGACTGAAAACCCTGAGAACACAGTTCCAGAAATAAGGATGGAACTTTCAGGAATGATGCTAAACCATAACTTGTTGAGTTTTACAGGTTTTTATCATACTCAAAGTGATGCACACATTGAGTGCATAAAGCATGACTCACTTTATTGGCAGGATATATCCTTTGCCTAGCACATTTGATATTTTCTTTTTAGATGAAAGCAAATGTATTAATGCAAAATAGGATATAGCCACTATATATTTAACCATAAATTCTCTTACATTTGTGATAACATATATAGTACTAGTTAAACCTTTTTGGATCTTTCTCTTTTGGTGTCTACATATAAAATCAATATATTAAAAACTAAAAGACTTCAGATCACTTCTCCATTATGCTAGTAGCTCCTTATGCTGTCCTAGAAATGCTGCCATTTTTTAAGATCAGCAAACCATCACTTTCTGTTTTTGCTAGATTTAACCAAGTGAAAAATAGCAGAGAAATCATACAGGGAGAAAGAAAAGGTGTGTTCTGAATACTTCTGAACTGTAGCTAATATCAGAATGGCCTACGCAATATGTAGATTATATTAATTTTTTTCTCAATCTTATGATAATCATTGACATGAATTCCACCTAGAGATCTGAAAAGCTGGCATAAAGCTAGTTTTTCCTCAACTGCTTTTTATCCTATACTGAGCTCAACTGAAGTAGAGAGAAGAGTTATGCATATTACAGTTGAAAAAAAGTTGAGGATACAAAATGCAGATCTTTCATAGAACAAACATGATTGTGCTGTAAATGTAGAATATGAGTTTGTCTTTATTTGGCATTCTTCTCCATATTGGGACTCTTGAAGTTCAAACTTTTTTTTCCTCTTCATAGGAAGATAACCAAGCTAAGAATCACTTCAAAAGTAACAAAAAACTCCATACTTGTAAGCAGTTTGAGGACAATTTAACTCATGTCCAAAAGGTTAATTTGACAAACTATTTGTTTCTGGACACAATTTGATCATCTTGGACAAATTTTGGATGTTCGTAAGTCATTGATGTTATGTTCGTAATCTCTATGACTGACACACCAAATAATAAATACTATAAAAACATCAACCTAAATTTTAGGAGAAGTACAGGATCTGAGAACACTTCAAAGTCTCCAACTATTTTAAAGAAAGGTATATGAGTTATCACAAATACAGTGATAACAGCAGTACACAGATAGTACACAGCAGACAATATACCCAGACCTAAGGATGCTCAAGTTTGGGTTTCAGGAACAAAATGAAATGCATACAGAAACCTTTTTGGACCATGCATCAACTTTTTGAAGTTGCAGGTGTAAAGGAACATTCTTTGGTACAAAAGCAAGGACATTTTTGTTTGTCTGGATAGAAATGACAGAGAGGTCAAACTTTCTATAGCTAAAGTTTCTATTACACAAGGAAGCAACTGCTCTGGAGAAGGCAGATGTGAGAATTTCTAAGCCATGAGGAAGAGGTGTGCACAGTATTGAAAAATGTGTTTTATTTTGGAGACCATGTGTCAATTGTAGAATGTGGGACTCACTTCCAGATGAACATCCCTCTGCATGCTAATGTTGAACAGATGAAAACTGTATTTACTTGTCATTTTCCATGGAAAATATTCTGTGCACATGAGCTGGAAGGGAACCAGGGTGTGGCCTGGACAAACGCTCAATCTCAGCAATCCAAACAAGGACCCAAAAGCACAGCAAGCAATTCAACAACTTAGGAGTTCAGCTGAAGCCTGAATCATATTCTATGCAATCAACATCTCTCCATTTACTGCAAAGAGAGTTTTAACTTGATATCAAAAATGAGGTGCTCTGTACTGTACCTTTTCTAAATGCCGAAATAAGCCCAACCGAGCAGTGTGAATAACACCAAAACAGTATGTGTGCTTGTGTATACATGCATATGTACACATATAAAAATAATATTGAGGCATCTACATTACATAAGTTTTGCAAGGAGTTTAAGCACCTAATACATGGATGCAGACTGCAACTTTATTACATAAGCAGGAATCCTGACTAACAACATAATGAGCTTTTTGTAAACTGTAAAAGCTTTGATTCAGAAAATACAGGATACATACCTTCTAATATATTTGTATTCAAGAAAGATAATGTTCCATGTTTTATCTGCCTCAGAGGAATCTCGTGAAACTTAAACTGCACATATAAGTTTTTCATAGTTGCTGATAGGAAACAGCCTGTAAAAGAATACCAAAACTAGTATATAGTTGGTATGTATCTGATACATATAGCGGATAAATATCAGCTTGTCCCTTGTAGTAGTCTCTTAATATTTAATAGAATTTAATAATATTAATATTTAATAAAAACATAACAGATATAGTATAATTAAGATTTTCTTCCCTGAAAAGTTCTTCCACACATCTATGAAACCACCAATGATCCCCTGCCCCCATCCAAAAGCTGCAAGTCTTCGGGTTTACAAAGCTGCAGTTACATGAGCCAGTGAGTAAACTGTTCAATATCTATCTACTTGTCCAGCACACCGGGCTCATTCATTCTGACACCTGTTGTTAGCTCTCTTTCCAACAATTCTGGTGAGAAAGCATGTAGCAACATGTAAGAATAGAGGAAAAAAAAAGATAAACAGAAAATGACCTACCAAAGGGTCCTAGGTTACAGTGTAAGATGTGCCCAAAAAAAGTATTCTATTACCATCTTCAGGAGCTGTTGAGACCAGGTGGGGCGGTGCTCCCTGCCTCCCCCCTCGGGACTATCTCCTGTTAATGGGCACAACAACGCCTTATCGCCTGACCCATCGATAACTCGCTCCTGGACTATCTCCTGTTAATGGCCCATCAAGGAACTGCCTCACGACTCCCCATCACATTGTGAGATGCTCCGCCCGGGGGGAAGGAGCCAAGCAGTCCATGCTGAATAAAAACTGAGATCTCGAACACCCTAGCAGCCTTCTTCCACTGGATTCCCAGAGGAGCTTTTCCCCCCACTGGAGTTCCAGAGGACAAGAGCTACCTACCTACCACTGGACCTTCAGAGGAAGACCAGACCCTTTTACAAGATCGCTGCTTCAACAGAACTACAACCATCACTTCAGGAGGACTGCAGCCACCATCTTATCGGACTGCTACTGCCACCCTGACAGGGTGTCAGGTTGTATTTCTGACTCTGTCAGTGTAAACCAGCGGGTTGTGGGTTGTTTTTTTTTTTTTCCTGTTTTGTGTTATGTATATATATATTAGTAAAGAACTGTTATTCCTTTTCCCCATATCTTTGCCTGAAGGCCCGTTAATTTCAAAATTATAATAATTTGGAGGGAAGTGGGTTGCATTTTCCATTTCAAGGGAGGCTCCTGCCTTCCTCAGCAGACACCTGTCTTTCAAACCAAGACACAAAGGAACTGAACTACACACTTCGATCAAAACTCACTGAATGTCTCCCCCTCTTACTTCCATAAAAAGAGGAATGATAAAATGAGAGAAAAAAAACAGGGAAAAAGTGCCAACTTCGGAAACAATATTTTTACCAAAATTTTAACTCTAATTCTTTTCTTGAAAAGGAAGAAAAAATGGGTAAATGGGGAACTACTTCAGAACTTTTCCAATTTTCTGTAACTTCCGAATTTTTTTCCTTTTAATTCTCATCAGCAACATCCCTTGTGAAGTTATTTACAGTTCCTTACCAGTTATGAATAAAAAGTAAAAATAAAACACTACACTGTGAAATATCTTTCTATTTACATCAGTATCTCTGCATACAACATTGTTATTCTTTACTTGAGCTATTTCCAATTCAGATTAAAGTGAAAGTATATCCAGTCCTCACTAGTAATTTAAAAACCCTCCACTCATGTGTGCCAGGTTTTATGTATTTTGGAACATATGCCAAAAAAGGGCTGCTTAAGACAGGGTGTTTTAGGAGAGGGAATTGTGTGAGAAAGAAAATGAATAAAACAATCACAAAAATATTTTATTCTTCTGATTAAAATTTTATCTTTTCTCATTATCATGCATGTGCTTATTTTTTCACTAAAGCCAGTAATACTGAATGCTGATAAGATTATGTTGATGCTGCTCCAGCCTATCATATAATTTGAGAAACTTGCACACATACATTTTAAATAAATAAATCTGTCTTGAGAATATTTCAGAACTGGGCTAAAGAACTAATCTGAATACTATTAAAATACTATAGAAAAAGGTGGTGGCAGATGATAAATTACCTAGATGATTCACTGCTGCTTTTCCAATGCTCTATTTTAATCTGCTGCCACACCTGGATATTTGTTGGCTGTGCTCCTATGGCAATAACCAGCAAGTCAAAACCAGCACCTTAAAGGTGGTCATTGAAAATAAGTTTATTGTAACAATGGAACAGTGATACGAGAACTAGTGCAGGAAACGGTTTTCTTATAATTCTATGACAAAACCTATCATGCACTTAGTTAAGGTTATTGACAGCGTTTTGTGCTTCTGGAAAGTGAAGTTCACTGTCACTCAAGCATCTGAAAAACAAGGAGTGAAGAATTAGAGTACTTCAGATTTATATGTCTGCAAAGCTAGAAGATATATTATCAGGACAAAAACTGAAGCAATCTTAACTGTGCCCCTTCAAGTGGCCACTTGAAAGAGTCACTGCATTCATTACTGCAGCTCTGGGTCATGGAGGGATCTGCAGGGCTGCACTGAGAAATGAGATCCAAGGACCAAACAATGTGAGGACTGTAACTGTGATTGGGAGAATTAATCTAAAAACTCTGGTCACCATTTTCTCTCACTAAAGTTGTCTGTGCCAAATGAAACATATATATTTAAATTAAATAAATGTAATTGTATTTTGACATGGATATGCCAAATGCACTGTTTTTATAAATATTACAAAAGTGTAAATAATAAACAATTTTTGAGCTATTACTATCCTGGGAAACATGTTAATCTATACGTAAACACAAAATTACATTACTAAAACTATACAGAAATATCTACTAAGACATCATACGATCTTTCATACTGCTGACAGATTAATTCGACAGTGATGTTAAATGAATTGAATTGTTTCTGTTGGTGAACTGTAGTATTTAACACAGTAATCTGTTTTCAAAAACTTGTTTTCATGTAAATCACCAACTTAACTAGAATTACAGCTGTTAAAGTTAGTACTATTGGGAAACCTCTATAAGTCAATACAGGGAGACATTCATTCAAATAAACACACACCAAAACTTTGCACAGAATTGCTCAAAATGGCAGAAAACACAGAAAAGTCATGCATTTTTTTATTTAATAAAAACAGGAAAGAGTTTACATCTCCAGCTAAAACATTCTCCTGCAATTAATTATTTGCCACTTACTCCATATTTTCTGCATTTAATTTTCAGGAGCCCTACAAAGCTCCTTTAAAATTGTACATTTTCTGCATTTGAAAGGATTATAAATTTCATGGGTGAAGAATCCCTAACAAACATGCTGGAATGTGTTATTGTCATGTCACTTCTCCTTATATTGACAAGTCAGTGATGAAAGCTGGATGTACTTTCCCCAAGTCTGATCTACTGCAGTTTCTAAATGAGATACATGAAAGACAGGTCGATATGAGATATAAGCCAAGGTGCGCGAAGACCTTGGAGAATTCGATGAACAAAGACTTGCTCTGATTCTTAGGTATTAGTGTTTGAGACATTTCTGCTTTATGTTGAAACGCATATATGTAACACTCGATAGCTGTACTACACAGAGCTAAATCCTCAAGGTTTTCTGGATAAAATTTATGGGAACTTTGCTTAGAATAATTTGAGGATACTATATGATTTAATTGAATTATGCTTGTCACAAAAAGCAAGATTTGCTTGAAAGACTAGATCCACATCTATTGGAAGATGGGCCAATTTCCGTCACAAATAAAAGTGGTCCAAAAGGTTCTCTGTTTACAACTGTCTACTCCTGGTTCAATGTTATTCCATGAGACTGAGATCACAGGAATGTTAAAATACGATCTCTTTTCACTGGTCACAAGTTCTTGAACTGAGAGGTGCAGGAAATCACATTGGCTTTCACCTCAGGACCACTGGGATTGGCACAAATTAGTAGAAAGCCATAACAACGAATAAAGAACTGGGAAACCATCCTGAATGAAAGATTTAAAAGCTCAGACTGTTTATCTTCAACAAGGAACATTTAAAAGAGACTCAACTAGAGTTTAAGTATGTAAAATATATCTGAGACAAATGCAGAGCTTTACATGTATGTTGGAATACCTTTTTGAAAACATATAGTCTACAGGAGCAACCACAGTTCTTCAGGGTCGAAACTGGATTTTAAATTATGTAGAACTTGTTCAAAAGGGCAACAAGTCAGACTGGACATAAACAAGCATACATCTATACATCATGTGGAGCAATGCTCCTCTTCTTCTACTAGCTCATAAATCTCAGATAGAACAGCACACATCAAAAAAAAAATGGGATTCCTGAAAGAACTAATACAAGAATGAAGAGAGTGAACATGACTTTTCAATAGGCATTATAGCAGAAAACATTTGCAAGTCTAAGCTGTTAAGCTTGTAAGTAATTTAAAAGGATACTTAACACAGGCAATATAGTTGTAGCCCTACTACTGCCACAAACAAACGTGAGCTTTCAAAGAACTAAGGTACCTATGTCTGCAACTGCATCACTCAGTGACCAATGGTCTACCACACTTCTTTCCCCTATCCCGTCTGACACCTGCAGCCTACATGGTTATGGACATATTCAGGATTCCTAATAGGATGAGAGTCAACAGTGATGGAAAATTATATTCACATGGTATTAATAAATCTTTAACTGTAATTTTTCCCTTCCGAGCAACTCAGAAGAAATGCCACCAAATGATAGCTTCTGCAGCAGGAAGATCTGTATTTCTGGATGTCTCCCGTTACTAGGGTCTAACCACTTAGGATCATTACAGGTTTCATTTTTCATAAATTTCATTTTTAGTTTGGCAGGAGATAATAACATCCAGTGAGCTGACCCAGCCTCAGATAATTACTATCAAAATTGGTCCTGCAGCTTCAATTGGAAAAAGTTTTCTGTTTCACTTCCTGCCTAAAACTACTGTGCTGCATGGGTGGAGTTCAGCAGTGACTAAAATAATTGCAAAAAAGTGTAAGTCGAAGATTAAAAATTAATTCTTTGAAAATATTTCATTTTTTTTCTGATAATGAAATACTCAGTGATTAGGCTGTGTTTGTATTTTTACTTGCATTCACTTTGATGACTAATCAGTTGCAATCCTCACTGCTTAGTTACAAGTGGACATAAGTCACATGGCACAATCTAATTCCACTGTTAGGGACTGGTCATCATACTAGTGTTAACAAATATTTAGCCACTGACTTAAGTAGATATTGAAACAAGATAACTGAGTTGAACAAGGTTCATATCTAAACAGAATTTGGGCATTTAAAAGAGATTTTAAAGTGTCTTTCTGGGCTTTACCCCATTGGACTGCCTGAGGCAGGATTTCCAGAAAAAAATGGTGAAGAAATTCTTGAGATTGTCAGGTTAATTTAACATACAAAGCATTCCCACATGGTCCAAGAAAAACAAATGTCATTTCAGTAAACAACTCACACACAAATCAGATTGACTATTTTTTTCTCCCAAAGTCTAGATGATTATTTCTCTAGAATAAAAATCTTTAAAGACACAGGATGATTTAATATGCAAGGAACATTAGGAACCACATGCTGTATCACAGCCAGAGTATTTGGTCTGTAAGTCAGAAAAGAAAACCTATAGAAAAAAGCTTGCTGACAAGACATTTTCTTATTCAGGCACGAAGTGTGAACATATTATTAAAAATGTGCTTGCCATGGCTCTAAAAATCTTTTGTATGTCACAGTTCTTTATGAACAGAATACTTTCAAAACTCTACAGAAGAAATTGCTGAGTATCACTGAAGTTCCTGATGAGACTGCAGAAATAATTACTCAACAGATTCTTGCTAAAAAAATGGACTGGAAACAAAAGTAATGAGTCGGTCAGAAATGTTAATACAAACTGGGTAAATCTTAAAAAGAAGGGTTGGAAACATCTTGACTAACATAAAAAGTGGTTGTAAGATAAAATTGTTCTTGGTCATAACATCCATACAATCCATAGCGGTGCAAACCCAGATTCGGATTCCTTTTTCAGAAAATGCTGGAAGGATTGCAATAAAAGTATTCAGGTGTATCCTTATTCAAGCAGGCTCAAGGTTTTCTCTCATTTCATCTGAACAGATACTGCATGGCAAAAATCTTCTCTGGAACTCACTGGTGTCTGCTTTGAAATGAGTATTAAAACTGTTTGCGGATAGTTTGCAATTGCTGCTGAATTTCAATTGGTTTCCTATCCAGGCACCCAGATTCCAACAGTACTAAGAAAGCTATTTGAACATCCAGCACAGAAAAGAAGATTTGCATAGCTCATCCTCATTGTTATCCCATAATAATTTCTTCATGATACTATAAAGCTTGTAGAGGATGATCAAAGCATTATAGGAGACTGAGAGGGGGCCTTATCAACAATTAGAAATATCTAAAGGGTGGGTGTCAAGAGGATGGGGCCAGGCTCTTCTCAGTGGTGCCCAGTGACAGGACAAGGGGCAATGGGCACAAGCTGGAGCACAGGCAGTTCCACTTGAACATGAGGAGGAACTTTTTCACTCTGAGGGTGGCAGAGCACTGGAACAGGCTGCCCAGGAAGGTTGTGGAGTCTCCTTCTCTAGAGACATTCAAAACACGTCTGGACGCTTTCCTGTGTGACCTGCTCTGGGTGATCATGCTTTGGCAGGGGAGTGGGACCAGATGATCTCCAGAGGTCCCTTTCAACTCCTACCATTCCATGATTCTGTGATTCTGTATAATGTTTTGAGTTGCACTGGGGCTTCTGAATAAACTAAATCTTGGAAGAGATTACAATTAGAGATACTCATTAGAGATGGCTAAAGAGATGCTGAAGACATTGGAAGAGACCCATAATATTATTTCCACAAGTCTAACTCTTTTACTTATACATCTGTGAATCATTGGACATCATAGCCCCAGGACACAAATGATGATCAGATCCAAACTACTTTCTTGGAAGGAACCCGGCTATAGAGAAGCTATAGTATATTATCAACAATATTAAGAGAAATAGCATTTTTTAATAAGTTCTACTTCAGTGTGTTATCACTTAAATAATGGTAAGAAATTCATAGGCAGAACAGGGAGCAAAGTTTTAATTTTAAATCCAAAATGAAGATCATACAGGAACTCACAGTGTGCTCAGCAGACAATAACAATGTAGCTGGAAGATGTTTTCCACTGAGGAATTTGTTTCTGGATACCAAAAAATCAGAACTGGAAAAATGTAAGAGTGGCAAGCTAGGCTCACATTGAAGATAAAATTTTTTAACAAGCTCTCAAAATATCAAAGATAGACAGAGAACTGCCTTTTTTCTCATACTCATAAATATGGTTACATTCCTCACTTTAAAATGAATAGCATTTCACTGTCTTCCTGCCAGAACTGAAAGAACTACCAGAGCGACTTGCAAAGTGTAGTCAGCCAGCACAAGCTCCATGAACTGCCTCTCCCCTTTACATCAAAGCCTGCAGGTTTTACAAAAGCCATTTTTGCTGTGCTGCCGATTTAACTTTCAGTGTGTGATGTCTTGGGTATATTAATAATCCGTATTTTCTTCCCCCTGTTGTTTTACAGAAATAAAATACAGAGTGCTTTCAAAATCTTTTTCCACATCAATCCCAGCAAAGGATCTTCATACTCCTGTAAGATGGTTCTTCTCCTTTCAGATAGCAGGACAGAATTGATGAGGTGCATGAGCAGATATCAACACCCCAAGAAAGCTGTTAACAATTTTTGGCAGGACTATCTATTAAATAAGTTCTATATTGAATGAAGTATGGGCCAAGAAAACCTGAATTGTACTGCTGTTAAGTAAGCCTATCCCACAATACAGACTCTTATTTTGGCTCTCAAGAAGATAAAGAACTGTTCTCTGGGGCTTTTTTGGCAAGTTGTATTGGAATGGTAGTTTGGCAAGGATACAAGCTATACTTGAATGCTCATTCACTCTGAACATATCTGGAGATGAGCAGTATCCATCTCCCGAAGAAGTCTTTTATTTATTACTATCAAAACATATTTGACAGAAGTTCTTGGTTTACTTTAAAGGTAAGGAGGGCTAGAACATATTTGAGGCAAGGAAGGAATAAATTAGGTCAGGCACAGCATTTTTTCCTCCATTTTAAGCACTTCATTTATGAAGGCATACTTATGAACTGTAATTCTTTTCAAGGTTCTGGCTCTGTCTGAGACAGGCCGAATGAAGACAAGAGACAGGACTTGCTCACTTGTCCCAGTCAGGACTCCAAAAGAAAAACTAAGTTCACCCAGAAGACTGCTATGCCACAACTCATGAGATAGATATATTTAAAAAAATTTTTTTTAAATCCTCAATAACAGAGGGTTAACCTTCCAGTTATTGTAGAAATGAAAAGGTCATTGCAAAGCCCTGAAAACTGGTGAGAATATTAAGTATGGCAAACTTCTCAGTGGATCTTGTACAGAAACAATGTACATCATTCCAATTGAAACAGCCTGGCTGAATCTAAAGGACAACATTTTAGTTTTAGCTTGTATTTTTAACTAATTTAAAACCATTCTGTTGCAGTATGTGTAGTGTTATATTTTTAGTCTATTTATCTAAGCCAAAGAGTAACATATTTATAACCTTAGATCTAGTTACTAATTTAACATAGAATCATAAAACCGTTTCGGTTGGAAGAGACCTTCAAGATCATCGAGTCCAACCTCTGTCCTAGCTCTACCAACACCACTAAACCATATCCCTAAGTACAACATCTACCCGCGTCTTAAACACCTCCAGGGATGGTGACTCCACCACCTCCCTGAGCAGCCTGTTCCAATGTCTGACAACCTCTTCTGTAAAGAAATTCTTCCTAATATCCAGCCTGAACCTCCCCTGGTGCAGCTTAAGGCCATTTCCCCTTTTTCTATTGCTTGTTACTATGCAGAGCAGACTGACCCCCGCCTCACTACAACTTCCTTTCAGGTAGTTGTAGAGAGCAATTAAGGTCTCCCCTCAGCCTCCTCTTCTCCAGGCTGAACAACCCCAGTTCCCTTAGCTGCACCTCATATGAGACATGCTCCAAATCCTTTACTAGCTTGGTAACCCGCCTCTGTAACCTCTCAGCACCTCAGTGTCCTTGTAGACGGAGGCTCAAAACTGGACACAGTGAAGCCTCACCAAAGCCAAGTACAGGGCAATGATGATCATCTCCCTACTCCTGCTGACAACACTATTGCTGATACAGGCCAGGATGCCATTGGCCTTCTTGGCCACCTGAGCACACTGCTGACTCATGTTCAGCCAGCTGTCATCCAACACTCCCAGGTCCCTCTCTGCCTGGCAGGTTTCCAGCCACTCCTCCCCATGCCTGTAGCGCTGCTGGGGATTGTTGTGGCCGAAGTGCAGGACCCGGCACTTAGCCTTATTAAAACTTATGGAATTGGCCTTGGCCCAGTGATCCAGCCTATCTAGATCCCTCTGTAGACCTTCCCTACCCTCAAGCAAATTGACATTTCCACCCAGCTTGGTGTTGTCTGCAAACTTACTTCGGGTGAACTCCATCCCCTTGTCCAAATCATTGATAAAGATGTTAAACAGAAGCAGCCCCAGCACTGAGCCCTGGGGGACACCACTTGTGACCGTCCGCCAACTGGATTTAGCTCCGTTGACCACAACTCTCTGGACTCAGCCGTCCAACCAGTTTTTCACTCAGCAAAGCGTATGCCTGTCCAAGCCAAGAGCAGTCAATTTCTCTAGGAGAATGCTGAGGGAAACAGTGTCAAATGCCTTACTAAAGTTGAGGTAGATGACATCCACAGCCTTTTCCTCATCCAACAAGTGGGTCACCCTGTCATAGAAGGAAATCGGGTTTGTTAAACAGGATCTGCCCTTCATAAACCCATGCTGACTCAGACTGATCACCTGGTTGTCCTGCATGTGCTGCGGAATGGAACTCAGGATGATCTGCTCCATCAGCTTCTCTGTCACTGAAGTCAAACTGACAGACATGTAGTTTGCTGGATCATCCTTCCATCCCTTCTTACATATGGGTGTTATATTGGCTGACTTCCAATCTGCTGGGACCTCCCCGGTCAGCCAGGACTGCTGATCAATGACAGACAGTGGCTTGGTGAGCACCCCTGCCAGTTCTCTCAGCACTCTAGGATGTACCCCATCCAGTCCCATAGATTTATGCACATCAATGTGGAGCAGCAGGTCACTGACCACCTCCTCCTGGATTGTGGGGGGGAAATATTGTTCCTGGGCCCTGTCTCTTGGCTTGGAGGGATAACTTTCCCCACTAAAGACTGTGGTAAAGAAGGCATTAAGCACCTCAGCCTTATCCTCGTCTCTTATTACCATATTACCTCCTGGATCTAGTAGGGGATGGAGGCTCTCCCTGGCCTTTCTTTTGTTGTTAATGTATTTATAGAAACTTCTTTCTTCTTGTTGCCCTTTACCTCCAAAGCCAGATTAGCTTCTAGCTGGGCTTTGGACCTTCTAATTGCCTCCCTGCATAACCTAACAACATTCTTGTACTCATTATGAGTGGTCTGCCCCTTCTTCTAGAGGCCATAGACTCTCCTTTTTCCCCTGATTTTAAGCCAAATATCCCTATTCAGCCAGGCCGGTTTTCTTTGCTGCTGGATGGTCTTACGGCACGTGAGGATGGCCTATTCTTGTGCCTTTAAGACTTCCTTCTTAAAAAGTGTCCAGCCTTCCTGACTCCTATACCTTTCAAAACCGACTCCCAAGGAGTTCTATCAAGTTACCTCCTAAACAAGTCAAAGTCTGCCCTTCGAAAGTCCAAAGTGGCAGTCTTGCTGCCCCCCCTCCTAACATCTCTAAGAACAAAGAACTTAATATATTATTTTATGGTCACTGTGATAATTTTGTGGTCACTGTGTCCTCCTTGTTTTTTTGTCTTGAAATGTAGCTGACACTGGAGCTGCCCTGTGGAATACATCTCATATACATAAGAAGGGACGGGTCCTACCTCCAAGAGCTAGTGCTGCTGGCTAGGCAGCAGGAGGAAATAAAGACTGAGGAAGGAACCAAATTAACGCACTTGGAAAAGAAGCAGAATCCACCGCCTAATTCTAATTTAGTGCTCTATGCACTCAGATGCACTTATTTACAGGGCTTTTCCTTTTTGGAATCAGTCTGCTTGTCTAGAAAAATTTGCTTCATTGACAACGTATTTCATGTAAAATGCTTATAATTGGCAGTCTCTTTAATTTTAAAAAGTCTACAGGTTCTCTTGCATTAAAAAATTTGGTCCCAACAATGAAAGGGATGATAGGTATTTCTCTCCTGATTACTAGCAGAAAAATAAATAACTCCATTTGGAACTGACATGAAGGTAGTAAAAGGTAAATTTCTGTATCAGGCCAGAGATGCACTAATCCTGCCTCACCGGTGTTGCTTTGGGTTGGTCTGGCTCCCGCAGCAGCACACATTCCATGAACCAAAATAAAGGACCTCACTGCGCTTCACCACTTCTGTAACACCTTCTTTTTAAAGAAAGATCATATGAATCTGTCCATTTGTTGGAACTAGAGTCAGCACCATTATTTCAGTTTCTCTATTTCTGCAACATATGCCACCTCCTTCCTTGAAAATACAGGTTTATTTTTAAGGCATTTTTGTAAAGAGCATCTGACAGAGACTGTAAAGAATTTGAATCTCTTATCTTGTTTAAAAGTACACCTTTGATGCTTCAGTAATAAGTTTTAAAAGAGTATTTAATTAGAACTATTTCAGGAAAACGTGATCAAAATGAAATATAAAAGATAAGGGCTTTTGCATTTTATGAAGAAAACGTCCAGCTAAGATGAAGAAAAGTGCTTTCCTTTGTACATTTGATAATCAAATAACCTTTCCTGCTTTCATTAGTAAACCATGGTAGTGTACTTTTTCTAACACTTTTTAACCTTAAATTTTTTATGAAAAGATTTTTATAAATGTCATGTATAGACAGGACCAGCTGACAGCAGGTGTAATGAGAGACTGGTGTTACTATAGAAGCTCTTACACATAGCATTGCTACTGTATCTTTAGTATGACCTATGGCACCACTGCTACAGAGTTCTGGGTCTCCAAAATACAAGACAACAAAAGAAAGTGTTATTTTCAATTTAAAGTCTTTCTTCACAGTACTGACCACTACAAATACAAAAAGGGTGGTTGTTGACCTACGGATGTGCCGCAAAGCTAATCTGTCACCAGCAGAGATGAACAAAGCAATCAGCAGAGCACAGCAAAAAATTATATCCGATGCTTTGTACACTGCTGCAGACACAATAACAGCTGTCCTTAATAGAATAAGACTGCTGGGAGAGATCGCCATTTGTTTCTTGATGTTAGAGTCTCCTGCAACAAAAATAAACAGTTATTACAGAGGCAGAAGCTTTGTTGCTGAAAAGTGCACAGGCTCTCAAGGGGATTTGGGAATTAAGATGTTTTTAGGAGGTCTTCCTAAAACATAGTGGCTCTTGAAACCTCAATAGTTTTTCAATACAGAAAAAAAAAAAAAAAAAAGAGAGAGAGAAATTCTTTCTAGATATCCTGTAAGAGCCCCTTACACAAACAAGAACACTTATACTCAGTATCAAGCAGCAGCTGTCCTTGGCAGGTTTTTTTAATATTAGTTTGACTATTGTCATGATGCGCCAACAGTGTTCAAGTGAAATAGTCAAATTGTCAGTAACCACTACTGCAATCAAACAAGAAAATAATGCAGCTACAGAAGGAGTATGAGTAATACATTTTAATTTGAAATTTTAGAAAGCTGTAGATTTAATATTTAAGACTTTATTTTGTTTTTACAGAATATATCAATTCTGTACCATCTCTGGAAAACATCCTAAGAACTATTAATAAACATACAAAAAAGGAATTATCAGGCGGGATATACATTCAGACATATATTCAAGGACTCTGGTATGAGCAGTTGAGGAGTTTACCAATAGTCTTGGGTCTCCCTCTTGCAGCACAGAATAGCTCTATTTTTCAGAGACGGCAGTAAAAGAAAACACTTTCACAAGATTGCCCGTCTGGATGAGTGCTCACCCGAAGGAAAAAATGTCACATAGATTCATTTACTGCACCTGATTCACTTCTGATAAACTGGATTTTAGCCTGAAAAGCAAAGGAGGAAGCCAAATGCATAAACCTGTGGGTTGGAACACAGATGCCCAAAGAAAGCTTCATTGTCTGGAAAATGCCTCCCTGATGTCCAAAGGAGAGCAAAACAAACTCTCAGTGTATATAGTCATAGCAGGGAGGAAGTGGAAGTGGTTTGTTTTTTTCACTGACTTTTGATCGAGATAGAAACTTAAATTAAAACTATACTTAATTTATTACTTTTTCTATCACATCCAATATACACAATGTGATCTCAGTATTGACAATTTCTCCTTAGTGTCAACAGAGTATTCTTCGCAAAATGATTGGTAAACATGTTCAAAAAGGGTCCAGAGTGATGCAAATGTATTTGATGTAGGCATCTCTGTTATTTTGCCATCACTGGAAAACTAACTGTACTACAGCTCCCGATTGTTTGATCACTCTACTGGATACCATGACATGTAATTGATAAATGTCAGATCTGCTTTGTACATGAAGAGTTTTTACTGTGAAACATTGCACTTTGAGCTCAGGACAGAGTTAATTAAAAAGTTGGTACCAGAGATAACATCCTCAGCAGGCAAAATTTATTGATCTCTCTCTTCTGCATCATAAGAGAGAGAGAGTGATAGGAGATTATAAAATGTTCACACAGAACAAGGCTAATTGCCACAACTTTTCCCCATCTTACATGCTCAAGATTGGATACCACAAAATATTAAAAGTATAAAGAGTAGCAAATCATCAAGATACAATACCAAGCCAACACTGCTGTTTCTCCATGTTCTACTATGCCTTTTCAAATTCTATATAGAAACCTCAGCTTCTTTAATATGTTTACTTCTGGTTCCCTCCTATGGCTATTAATTTCATTTAGAGATTGGAAATTTATTAAAGGCTTTCACTGTACTGTGGAGCCTTATACTTCTTCCCATAGTTAATACTCAAAGTCCTGATACATTACTGCATACCTCAGCTCTCCTTTACTTCCTTATTCTATTCTGTTTGGTATGGATCTGAAAAAGATTAAGTAGAAATAATAGCAAATTCTTCTGTAGACTGTGCTATTTTATTTTCAGGAGCAATTTCTTGGCATTCTTCTGCTCATGAATATTTTTCATAAAATTCGGAGTGTATGGGTTGCTTACCCAACACCTATGTTATTTAATTTGGGAACGCCTTAGAGATATGAGAAAGCACTTGTATAAAAAACTTCTCTTTTTGCACTTTTTAGAAACAAAACCTGATGTTGGTATCACTGATTCTGTGATTAAAAGTTTGAAAGAGATGCAGAACTACTCCAACGGACCTTTCAAAAGAATGGATTGTATGATTAAGATTTATCTCTCCATTTCTTAATTGTTTTTAAAATCTTGCATACTTTTCCGAATGAGAAAGCTACTCTTGTCTTGTGGTCTCTTGTTGAACTCACTGCTTTTTCATCACACTCCAGAATACCCAGTACTACTGACTAGTACATCACATGCACCCTCATCGTGGGCTGCCAGTTTTAGTTCTCCTCTCCCCTGGTTCAGACAAAGGCTCTGTTCACTCCTGTGAAATGCAGGGATCTGCTCCCACTAAACAACCCAATATTCAAAGACAATGCCATGTACATTTTTCTAAAATACCTTTAATTACACACTGATGGCTTATTCCATGCCCCCAGACTGTTTAACAAAGCTCAATTTAAGTGCAGTCTTAGACATCAGCCTTCATATATTTTCTAATTTCATTTTATTATTATTATCCAGTTATAAACCACACATGCTAAGAGGATGTAAGGAACACAGTTATTAGGTCTCTCAATTAAGACTGGCATAGAAAGTCCTAGAGAAGGTAATTTGCTATGCATGTTTGAATTTCCAGAGAGTGATAATGAATGCTTTTACTTCCTGGATCAAGCAAGCAAGAGTTGACATTACTTGAATGAGGTGGATCAGGAATCGAAATAAATCCTTCTTCCAGGAGAGCAAACAGTGCTTTCTGTTACCGTTCTATTACTCTCTTCTGTTTTAAAGACATGCTGTTGGTATCTTTTCAAAAATAAGATGAGAATTTCCATTACCGAGACCATATTTTCTGTACTGGCCCTTGTTGGTACAATCAGTGTGGTGCTCTATTCTCTTCTCTAATGCTGCTAAAAGCCTACCTTTTTATAGCGCATTGTAATTATTGTACATGGCAGGATCTTGGAGCAGCACCATCACAGCTTAGTACTTATATTAATCTAAATTAAATTAGATATTGAGCCTTGCAGTTGGAAATCCCTTTTTATCAGTGACTTCCTGTTGGAATTACGGCATAATTCAGAAGAAAAACCAACCTAGAGCCCAGAGCATTAGCTTGTTGGGTATCAAGGCCACATCAGAATAGGGAAGACGTGATCAACCATGAACAACATGGCTAGAGGATAAAAACGCAGCCAAATTGATCTTTCTTATAACTTACTTAGTCATTGCATATTCATGGAATCAGGGGACAAGAGATCAGCACTTTTTAGGATCAAGACTGTTACACAAGCTGACTTAACTCTTTTTTGTGCGGTATTTCAAACTGAGTAAAAATCTGAAGAGATAAACCGTCATATATACAAAGAAAAGAAAATGGCCTGATTGCTGCCTCAAAAGTAAGTATACAAAACCATTTTTAGAACGTTCAAAATATTGAGGGGACTCTTACGATTTTCAGACAGAGTAGAGTAAATCTTGCAAGGTGTGTGAAGAGACAAGCTGGCGAAGCAGATGTAAGGGTTGCTTGGATAGCAGCAGAGGATTACAGAAACTTTGTTGGGGGCAGTGTTTGTCTAGTTATGTCCTGAAAAACCTGATGATCTTTTTCTTCGTAGCATGTAAATACATTATTCAAAAATAAAAACTATATCATAATTTGTCTCATAGTTTTCTGTTATCTCTTGTCATTACTAAAAATTATGGTTAAGTGATTTCAAAGGACTTTCACTCTGATTGTGGGTTATATGTCAAGACAGTGATCTTCGCTATCTGTCCTCTCAGAGAACGGATTTTTTTCAGTGCTGAATCTCTTGGAAGAATTTCCACAAAATGCAATATTTATGGCGTGTGTTAGGATTTTTCTAGTCCCCCTGTCAATGCTTCCAATTAGTGACCATAAATAATTCCATTTTTATTATCTTCCTTGTGCATTTTTTAATTCCCTAAGGCTCTGTTTTGAGTTCTAAGCTTTTGTGTATTTACACGCATCCCAGGGGTGTTATTTTCCAACAACCTCACTTCAGTTTTCATTGTTATGCATATGATGTAAAAAGATTTTTTTAGCATTTTCTCTGATCAATCAAAAGCTATCTGTGCTCACACTTTTGCTTTAAAGCTCTGCCATCCAGCACATCTTTTCTTTCCCTTAAATACTGATAAGACTACAACTCTTTTCACCGGCTTTCTTCAGCTCATAAAGTCTGTTTCCTTCTCTCCTATTTATATTTCTTATGATTGAATATGAACTTAAAGAGCACCTCTGCCTGTGAATGTTGGATTTTGTGGTTCCAGTTCACCTTTTAAGTGATCAGGTAAAATATATCACATCGTACCATCTCAGCAACATCTTTAAATAACTGACAGAAGTTTGAAGATGCTGCTGCCCTCATGCCTCTGCAAGATATAAAATTAAAGTGATTACTCTTACTATCAGGTCTTGGTAGCAGAAGAAATCCATGGATTACAACAGATCAACTGCACATATTAGGCATACTGAAATCCATTGATATGACTTCAGTATATGCTACTGAAAATTCCGTCAGCCTCTGCCTTTGTTTTGAGTAATATTTGGCTAGATACATGAAGGGGTCATGGAAATAGGTTATTTCTATTTGTCACAGAAATCCTAGTTAATGATTTTGACCCATCATCAACGGTGTAATCCAGCTTTGCCTACCAGAAATAATGTAAAAACATCAGAAATGGTAAACATGCTATCACTAATAATATACAGTTTTATTTTTCATCTATCCACAAAACCAAATCTATCTACATAGATTCTATGTCAAAACCTAGCCCTAATCAATACATATGATACTTCTCATAAACAAAATACGTAAAATATTTTTATGTATAAATTTTCAATAATAAAGGGCTAGATGCATTATAAAAAATAAAATTCAAAAAAAATAGCATGTTATTACTGACTTCAACTTCTAATACAAACAAAAAAGTATTACTATTTACTTACATGACATGCAGCTCTGTTCTTAGGGAGGATACCAAGAAAGCACAAAACCAGGTACAAGCACATTGAAGCTGAAGATGATTATTTAACCTCAGTGGCTAGCTGAGGTAGCAGATATGTTGATTGCTAATATCATGGTGATATTACCAATTAATTTATAACAGAAAATAGCACATTCAGCTCTGCAAAACAGACAATCCAAAGAAAAACGGAAAGACATTATACAGAGACATCTTCAGTTTCCTTTTTTTGCACTGCTACATTGGACACACCTTGATTTTACTTCTGCACCACGGCTATAGTGAAATTGGGCTAAATGATGAGTTTTACTATGAAATTAGGTATGATTGCATATATCACTGATTCTACACATGAAAGAAAAATATTTGTTACTTTTGGTACAAACTGCTCACTTTGTAAAGCACAAAACCCCTTGATATTGAACTTCAGAATCAATCTTTTGAACTTGGTGATTGTGCTGTAATCAGTTTGATACCTGACGCATACATCCTACTCAAGGTGTTGCATAATAATCACTCTTTCTACTTCCAACACTAGAAAAATATTTGAATTCTGGAAATAACTAGTTTTTGTTTAATTGCTTTTCGTATTTCTGTGAAAGGTAATTCTTTGCCAATGAAATCTGCCAGGTTAAGCACGGCAGACTATGAATGGCACTTCTAAAAGCGACTATATAAAAGTGGATCCTCTTACATATGTGTACCTCATTGTTTTTACTGCATTTTATTCCTGTTAGCTTTTCAAAGCCAGCATAACAATGGGAAAAAAGGAGCTGGATTCCAGTTAATACATTTACAGAACTGTTAATTACACTCTAAAAGCAAAAATTTATTATTTATGGACTGTGGGCTACAGAGAACCTATTGACTTTGGGTTTGCAAGACTACCAATCAGAAACAATTATTTTTTTTTTTCCTTTTGAGATGAGAAAATATGACCTGGAAATTACTGAGTTACTATAAATTTGGAACACAATAGCACAGTTTTTCAGAGCGATTCCTTGGTAGTATCATTGAAATTTATTTCTTTACCTAGGAAACAAGCTAGGCACTATGTCTATAAACTGGTACTTCTTGAACTGTGAGCATACTTCAGCCCGTATGCCCTCTCAGTTGTGAAACTCTGACCTGAGACTGGAATGTCATTCCAGCATTTACTGAGAAGATAAAAATGTAGTTAGCTATCCTAACTCTATACAGGTATCAAAACAAGACATTTTAATTCACAAATCTAATTGCTTAGATAGCCACTTTGTCATCAAGAAGACCACAAGCTTACATAAGCAGGCCAGACTCTCAGATGTATAAAACAGAGCAATTCCCACACATGCTGTGAAGTTATACGCTGATTTTTCACCTGCTGAAACCCCTGTTCAGCTTCTAGAATCATCGAGATGGATGGAAAGATTTTTTCCCTAAAACACATTTTGTTTTAAAACCATGAAGTTATATTTTGCATGCAGACATATTTATTACTACTAAGTCTTGGATATATTTTCCCTGTCTTACAAAGGAATTGGAGTAATTGTCAGAGAATGACATGGAAAATACAGCACTTTCCTCATTTCCTCTATCTGTTGCACAGTATTTTCATCTGTCTACCACTGACAACGCACTAATGACAAAAGAAAAAGCTTAGCATAATAAAAAAGTAGAGGTTCCTAATCTAAGCTGTGCATGTATCTGAAAACAAAGAATAATACGTAAATGCATCTGTTGTGGCAAATCCATTTCACAGAATAAATTCTGTACCAGAAACCATTACAAGGAGTATTCAGAGGTGCAATAACGTTTTAAACACCAGGATACATCATAAAGTATTTCAGAGAAATTTAGTCCAGCTATAATACATAACTGGATAAGAAAAGCTAACTGTGCATGTATAATCAATAATGTGGTATGTGCCAGTTTAACAGGATACATAAAAGCTTTATATTCTCTTCCAAAGTCTCATTTAAAAAAAAAAACTCAGCCACTCTTTTGGTGGCTAAAGTGATCGTTAAACATTCTAAACTTACAAAGAAGCCATATTTTACATAATGTAAAATAATTACTGAATTACTCTATTTTTCAGAACTTTCCCCTCACATAATTTGATTAAGCATTATTATAAAATGGCTTTTGCAATTAAACTTAATGCAACAAAGAAATAATTTGTAAAGGTTGACAAAAATATGCAAGCATTTTTCTTTTGCCCCTAAATACGTTCATTACGTGGTTCTAGCTATCACCTGGGAAAACCTCAGAACTGTTCACCTTAGTATGTACACATTATTGCATGGCAAAGCTAAGTAGTTAAACTATTATCTTACGGTACCTCTGCCCCAAAGAGGGACACCTACAGAGTTCTACAGGAGCAAAAGTAAAGGAGGAAAGACTGCTAGGTTCCCCTGGAGCTTGTCAGTGCTACATCCCCAAGCTATTACCTATTGACATGAAGAAGTCCATTAGCAAATGGTCAGGCTCCATCCCTACAGGTCTGGGATGCAGGTTAAGCACTTCAAAATCCATGAGATTCGCAAGCCCCATTCCTAAGTGGAATAGTGGCTAACAGCTCCCTTCTCTTGAGGACTCCACTCCTGCCTGATAACTCCCTGGGAGATACAATACTTCTACAAGTATGCTGCTCAGAAAAGGAAGGTTAAAGAAAATGTAAACCCCTTAAATAAGACAGGACACCTAGTGGGTCCCTCCCAACCCAAACCATTCTACAGTTCTATGATGCTCCCAAGGAAACCAAATCAGTCCTGCTGACTCCAGCTGTCCCCTACTGCTCCATGGACAAGCCTATATGAAGACTAGTCATAGTATATGAATGGCCCTGAGACAGAAAAAAAAAAAAACATTTACAGTGGTCTGGTAAGAGGGCTTAGGGAATTTAAGAATGGGGGCAATTTGTGTCAATTCTTTTTGATTTCTGTAGCTAACAGTTCATGCCATGTGCCTGTTGGACAAGAATGAAATCTACTGGACAAAAAGGCAAAGACCACCACTATGCAACACTTTGGTATAAAGAGAACTGATGGTTGATTTTCTGATTAACTTTGACACCGGCATCATCAATAATAATAATAATAATAATAATAATAATAATAATAATAATAATAATAACAACAACAACAACAACAACCCCACTAGTAGCAGCAGCAGTAGTAGTAGTAGTAATAATAATAATAATCATAATAACATGTGAAAGTTGTTAGTAGTGGTTGTCAGTTGATAAATTTAAAGACGTAGTATCTTTTGGTATCAGTCTACTGCTAAAAGCTTGAATAGAATGGTGACCCTTGCAAGTGGCAAAGAAAGGAGAGCTCAGCTTCATCTTACACTGGATATTACAAGTCCACTTCTCTAAACTGAAAGAAAAAAAAAAAAGATTCTAATTAGACACTATGTTTTTGCTAGTAAGGACAGTTAAGCATGGGAACAGATGGGCTCTGGAATCCCTAGGATCTCCACCTCAGGTTTGAGAAATGACAGGCAACCATCCAGGCTGTTGATTGTCAGCACATCCCAACACAGTTTGGCCAAGGCCAACTAGGATGCTCCCACAAAGGATGTCTGGGCATAGTTTAGAGGATTAAGGACTAAGAATCATTCACAGTTGGTAATACGAGCCAGGCAATCCTGTTTCGAGAGGAAGAGAGTTTAGCCATCTGGATGTAAGCCATGCAGTACCATTTCATCTTAGGCCCAGAAAACAGAGCCTGGGTTATTTTACATATTAATACAAATACAGTTTCTAGAGTCCTTCATAGCCTAATTACCCAATGGTTGTGTAATATGTTCTATGCTGTTCACTAAGTTGTAGTCGTAAAGCAACATGAAAAAGAAACCCATCCATGAATTTTGAGAAGAAATTATTCAGCTGCTCAAAGGAGCAGAAATTGTTAAAGACAATTAGGCAGAACAAGTAGTAGAGTAACTTCTTTCACCTTTAGGTCACCAATTTAAACTTGATTCAGTTCAGTGGTGACTGGAACTCATTATTTTCTGAAGGCTTTGCAAGATAAATCGCATGTCTTTGTCAATAGCTTCTCATGGAGAAATGTCAGCATCACTAGAACTGGTATTCTCTGGTGTTATCAATGTTAGTTTAATCAGGACAGTGGCCAAAGAGTTAGTTTTATACTCCAGACTAAACTCCTGTTTGCACCTGCAGTTATAACCCCAACATATTTTGATGGCAAAATAACTTTGGGTCATCTCTAGTGAGATGAGGTCACCTCACCTTACTTACAGTAACAGTTTATGCATACGGAGAGGAAATACACTTTATTTTGAGACTGAACTATTGTGCTCATTTAGTGCTAGTCCCTCCACGTTCAAAGATACATGAGTATCTTGAGCTATGACTATAAAAAGTTAACAGCATTGCTATTTTCCTGCTACTATTTGTTTTCACCAAATTCACTTTAAAATTAGCCTATCTTAAGGAGCCATTTGGCTCTGAAGGAGATCAAATTAGGAATACAGTATGGTGAACTTTAGGGAATAGCAGTGGGAGTGAAGATTTCAAGAACTGGAAGACAGCTTAAGAGGGGTGAAGTGAATGATAAGATATCAGGAAAATCAGTGAGATTTCAATTCCTGAATAGGGAGAACAATCTGGCTATCTGAATATCCTTTAATCAGTTAGCTAGCACAATTTCAAGAACGCAAAAAAGAGAATAGCAATAACTTGAGGTGGTAAGTGCTTCAGCCAAGAAGGACAATCTGGGAAGATCTGAGAGAAAGAGTCAAGGGAAATACAACGTAAACTTTTTTGGATTTGAAAGGAGTTAATATTATGAAGTAGGATTTATTTATAAAAATACCTTGATTTCTCCTGAATTTCTTCCTTCCTCCCTCTATAGCTCAACCAAAGTTCCTGTTGTTGCTGTTTTTTCAGAACATTACAGCATTTCCTTCTGTATATGTTGAGGTTTTGTAGATATATGAGTAAATAAACTGTTCAATGGAAAATATTTAAAAAAATGAAATCTACATCTAGCACTGATTGTGCCATGTGAGTCTAATACTGTTAAAAATGAAATAATGGGAGCAGCAGATCACGGAATCTTTAGCATGGGGTTCTTAAAATCTGGGGTTTTTATTCTCTTAATGATCTGTAACTTTTTCTGTTAGCTGTGCCTGCAGATATAGACAAATTATGCCATCAAACCTAATAATGAAAAAACTGTCATTAGTCTGAGACATTTAATTTAAAAGAGAAGACAAAATAAAGAAAACTCAAAATTTACGCTTTCCTTTGAGAGGAGCCTGTGAGCCACATAGTATCGTTGAAGTTATGTGAGAGTCACTTTTCCCTCTAACATCCTAAGTGACTGGCTGAAAGATGGGCAACTGGAACTAAATCATCTTGCTTTTGTTCAGTTGGGCCAGGCTGTCATGTCATTGCAGAGTAACTCTGAGTGATCCATGAGCATATTTCCTGATGTTAAGAATAGCAACATCGCAGCCATGAATTCTTCTCAGTTTATTCTGAGTTGCACACTTTAAAGGCTTATAGAGCAATAACCTGCATCTTGCTGAATGTCCTGGGACACTCTGTCCTCCTGAGACTCCTACGCTGAGGTACAAAGTACACTATGTTTCAGTAGAGTATGAGGATAAGAAGGCATGAAGAACAAGGACATAAGCGATGCTGTGGAAAAAGCAGCCTCAGGCAAAAGTCCTGCAGTAAAAAAGACATAGCTGCCAGGAGTCCGAAGTATTATCCCTAAAATAGTATAGAAAAATGCAAAATTTCCTATGAAATCAGAGCTAGAAACATTGCTTTTGTTAAAAGCTTTTCCCTGAAAGAGAATTGCTCCTTTTTGTTTGGGACAAGAATTAATCCTGTGTAATCATACTCACTAGGAAGCACATTATAGTTTAATTTCCTGAGTATCCTGGCAAGTTAACCTTCAGTGATGGCACTGACTGTGGGGCTGAACTTCTCAAGAGGGCTGCAAAAGACTGGAATCTCGCTCAGATATCTCTCCACAGACAAACTGCTCAACAAGAACACACAATATACCACCTTTGAGTAAAGATTAGTGGTGCACAAGATTTCCAGCTAAGGGGGAACCAAAGTTGGGAGGGGAACAGAAGCCGCAGAATTGCATGGCAATGGAGTTTACACAGAGCCACAGGCCAAAAACAAAGTCTGTGACAAAAGCCTACTTCTGTTTTCACACCATGCAAAGTAATGTTTGTTGGAGTATGTTTTAAATACAATACTTTCTAGTATGACTACCTGACAGGTAAGCTTCTCCTTTCAACTAGTGCACTGGTCAATATGCTGTATTCAAGACAGAAACCTGCACTGCTACTTCTCCTGGAATCAAACTCGATACAGACTTTTAGAAGTGAATGCCACATCCTTCAGGAGATGATTTTCTTTCATATATAATCTCTCTTAATCATATATAATGTCTTCATCTTGATTTCCAATTATTGAAAGAAAAAGAAAAAAAAGAAGTGACAAATCAGTAACATACTATAAAACAGTGCTGCAAACTGCCATGGTCTCCAAATACTCTTGGTATTGCTTGTGTATTATAAAAGAAAGATGTATCTATGGCTAACAAGGGGAAGATGTCTTACAGATTTTTTGGATGTATTTCCACCTATTCAAACATTCTAAGTTCACAGAGTTAGTCAGAAGCAGCATGGCAAAGAGCATTAAAGAGGAAATTTGTTTTTCCTTTCAAGATCACAAACAGGGACAATGTTCCATTACCACCATATTGCTAAGTCTGTATTACCAAAAATGCATTAGGATATAAAATTTTTATTTTCTGCAGGATTATCTGTATTTTCTTTATAGACAAATCCCTACTGAATCTAGTATCGTGCTTTCCAGCAGATGCAGTTCACCTTCCAAACAAACATAGCAAGATATATTTAAATCTTCTTGTTCTCCTCAGAATAAAGTACTAATCTTTACACACTTCATTGTATAAATTGCACCCAAATAAAGACTACATTTTTATTCCTGTTAATATAATAAATTTGTTTGCTTTCATTCACCCTATTAAAGGTTTTCGGTTTGTAATAACAGTTTCAGATTCTACCTGGAACACTGTGACAGGTTCTTCATAATGCAGACTGAAAACTGGTCTACTGTCAGACAGAACTACCAAAGCGCTGGATATAATCTCCAGTAGAAGATCAAACCCAGAGAAAGTTGAAACAGAACCAGTGTCATTACCGGTAACTCTGTAAACTTTGAAATACAAGATTTTCTTCTCCAAAAAAGTCTCCTGTAAGAGTCTTAAGCTCCAGCAAAGAATTCAGCTCTGTGCAGCCAATATAGTCTTCAGGGAGATCAGTTAAACTATACAAAGCAAAAGGTCTGACATATTATTTATGAACTACAGCAAACGCCAAGAAGAACACTAAATTCTTGTGACCTGCAAATGGACTAGATGGCTGTCCTAGATAATCTAACAGGGAAGGGCAAAGAATAAGATTTATCATTTCCATAGATTAATTTAATACATATGAATTGAGACTGTAACATAACCGGGCAGATCGAGGCAAAAATGGAGCCAGGCACAAAGTGAGCTTCTTCACATCTCCTGGCTCCTAGACACACTCCTACACAAGCTCCTGACCTATTCACACCTACTCTTCCAGACCAGCAGCCCTTTCCAGCAAACTGCTGCTTGAACCGAGCCATGCAAAACAATGTGGCAATTCCGCAAATTAAACCAAACTACAATAGGACTAAATTAATTTCCAGTTGTATCTTTGTTTTGAGCAAGGATTTGATAAAAGCTTTTGAGAAATAATTCTGACAATCCACCCGTTTATAATAAAATAACAAAAACAAAACCAAAAAACAAACCCAGCATAATGAAGAGCAGGAAAAGCGATGTTTTATCCTAATGTTCTGAAATTAGAGGTTACCTTTACAGGAAATTTGATGGGTTATTCTTGATATCACTCACCTCATTTGTGAGGCTTAGTTACCACATTACTATACAGCAAAACTGTATCCACTATCCATTCAAGTAGAGAGCAGCAAGCTATGCCTTAGTCTAATCTAAAAAGAAGTATTACACTAACATAGATCAATCTACATCCTATCATTTGCTTTTTTTGAGTACAGCCACAAGAGTCAGACAGGTAATTCCAAACACCCTTATAAGCAAATTACACTTACACAGAGAATTGTGGACAATTAGACAAAAAAGCCAAGACTAACAGCTTATAGTGGCTCTGTAATATATCACAGGATTACACATAACTTGCAGTGAACTGCTAACACACTTGTTTCTTTACTTAATAACAAGGACTATCTGTCTTCAAGGAGGCAAATATCTGCTGGAAGGCAACCATGTAAGCATGCCTGTAAGCACACGTGTGTGTTGGTGAAGCTGGTTGTCAAGTGCGATATGATCACCTATACATTTCTGAGTTAGGCATCTGCAAATTCAAAGGGCGTAGTCTGCGCATACAGATACCTTGTCCTGGCTTCCACAAAGAGGCTGGCTGGCAGCTGGGAGACACATTATTACCCTCAAATCACGTCACTGCAAGACTATGATAAAAGTACTTACTTTTATATACACAAAGCCCACCGGTATTTCTTATTCTGTCCTTTCCTAGACTTTGTATTTCCCACGTCTATTTTCTTTTGCTTCCCTTATTTTTGAGGGAATGTGTCTTCCATCACATTTTTACTTTATGATCATTTTCATACATTGGCTAAGCAGAAGGCAGAAGCATATACTCACTAATTTTGTCTTCTAAGTCCATACACTTAAAAGAAAAAAAAAAAAAATTAATGGTGAAATCCTGATTGCACAGAAGACAATGTCAAAATCACAATCCTTTCGAAAGTTCTTCATCCAAGGTCTTTGTCATATCCTTTTTCATACTTGTTGATGAATTAATGCAATGTCATGTTGCAGTGTTCATCTCAAAAGACTGTTCTTTCATCCAAATGATAATGTGGAAAACTTGCAAACGATTATTAAAAAAAAAGTGTTTCTTTTTGGCATATACCATATATTTTATATTGCAGTAAGGTAACACTGATATCATGTTAAAGGTTATACCACAGTGAACAGCAGTGGATGATTCTAACTGCAATTGCAAAAAGGTTTTTAGCATTTTTTCACATTAATCTCAAAATATGATACATATAACTTGTGCCTTTTAACAGTTTATAAGCTTTCAATGTGATGCCTTATCATAGCACATCAAAATCCAACTCTCACCATTATTTTTTTCATATTAAATTAATTTTTTGGATTAATCATAAATTGGAAAAAAGTCCTATGAAAGTTCCGTTTCCTAAATACCAGTTGAATGTCACTCTTCTATTGTTCGGGTAAAACTCTGTGTTTGAACAGAAATACTGCAAATTTAAATAAAGCATTTTTTAAAACAATGTTCCTTTTAAATTTAAGTGAGTCTTCATTCTAAAGTTTGATCATCAGGTTTTCTGCTGGTATTACGCACCTTTCATTTTAACTTATATATTATGTTTACTATAATTACTATACATACACAGTTTTTCATAGCACATAACTTTTCCCCCATCACAACAGAATTTAATAGCAGTTTACATTAACTTGTGATAGCATTCATTACAGATTTAAATGAGCACTTTTAAATTAGAAGTCTAAGATACAGAAAGCTTAGAAACAATTATAACCGTCACCAAAATTCTACCAGTAACTACATAGGTTCTTTATATAAAGCATTTATTTAAAGAAATAATGCCCACATCATTAACATACTGCCTATAACATGTCTTAACAAAAGCTAACTTAAGCTGATACATTAACAAAAAGTCACTTAGGCACTTCTCTGATAATTTGAATTTTTCTTCCGCCAAGCTCACACGTATTTTTACTGAAGTTAATTATTCATCATGTCCCTCACTCAAATGAACGTGGAAAATAGAATTCTTAGAGTCATAGTATGTTTTCTGTAATTGCTGCTTCTTTTCAGTAGGAAAGATACTTAAACCTAGTCCTAGTAAAGCTAGTCCAAAAGTGGCATTTGCAACCCCCAACCGAAAAGGAAACACGCACTATGTGGAAGATCAGGGCACTCAGAACTGAAATCTTTTTCCCCTGAACACCACAGTGCACAAGTCCTTTTAACTTCAGCATGCAGTCTCCTACTTTCTAAAGATCCTTTTTGTGTTTTATAGTAAAAGAAATACTATTGCACTGAAATGTCTGATTCGCTTATTATTAAATTATGCTTCTTGTGTTCTTCACATGGCTTAATGTTATTGACTAAGCTGCCACCTCCTGCACAGACTTAAGTATATTATAATGATCTTAATCAATGTTGTGTAATAGAAATGTATACATATAAATTTCCATACAACAGGTGACAGGATCGCTGCACTAATTGAGGGAGTATTCCTAACGAGAAGCAGACTTGTGCTATGTCTAGAGACAGATACAAAAATAATTACTAATACGATGCCAGTAGCCATCTTCAGGGAGAGAGAAAAAAAAAGTGTACATCATTTATTTAACTTCTTTCATTAACAAATCTGCTTCTTTGTTTTGTTAGGGTTGTCTCCTGAACTTTACTTACAAAATCCACAGGCTACACCTGGACATTTATAAGTACAGCTCTCCAGTGAAAGCATGGAGGAACTTTGTTTATAAATCTATGGTGCAGTATCTTCGAAAAGGTAGGAAAAGCTTCTGAATTTTGAAAAAACAATAGACTTTCTTATCCAGACAGGATTTGCTTCTGTAGTACAAAATGTACCCAGAACACTAAAGGATACTGCAGAGTTCTTTAAACCTTTTCCTCACACATTTCTGATACCTCCAGTAAAACAGATTCTTTGAGTGCTTTGATTAAGTCTACTTCTTATCAATTTCACACAAAGCTGCACATGGATGAGCCACTCTCCTAGACAAAGGGCTAGCGAAACTCACAGTCAAACCGGACGTTCCCACTTCTTTTGCTTCACGTTCCAAAACTTGTAACAGTAGGGCAACGGGGAACACAGGAAGCGTCAGACTTAGCAGAAAGGTACAGCTATATGCCGTGCTGGATCTTACACACATAAGTGGAAAAGTACAAGCAGGACAATCAAAAACAAAACAAAGAGATGGAGCTACAATCAACTGAATTGTGAAATCCTGGTGCAATCAAAATGCAGGTAAAATCACATTGATTGCACTTAAGAGTCATATGCGAAGAAATAACTAACATTCACCCCTGCAAAATCAAATACCTCATTCCAACACTTTTTAATAAATTTTCCTGTCAGCTGCTAATCCAAGTAATCAATAAATACAAAACTTTTAATCTTGATGAAATGTTTTTTTAAAAAACATTTTAAAACCCCCAAGTTTTAACTGGAATTAAATCGGTTATTGAATAGCAATAAACCTTTGTGATTTTGTATTTCATAAGAAATGTTAATTTCCAGAAGAAAGGTGGACCGAAAAGAGAATTTCAGAAAACAAGAGACTTGGCACCCACTGAATGCACACTGTACCATTTAAATCTTTGCTGAAATTGGTTCACTATAGCACGTTGTTGTCCTTAATAGGGAAAAAAACTCTATCAAGCCTCATTTGGGATAACTACAACCTAGGGTTTCACTACAAGGTCTGGGGAAGAAAGGGCAAATGAGCATTCATCACATTTGCTCCCTACCTGAAATTTATAGTTTGAAACTCCCTCCTGACACTGAAAACAGTAATAAATCTAGTAAGAAGACGACAATGCAGGAAAGAGAAGAAAACAGCCTTCAATATTCTATACTGAGGAAAAAACAACTATATAAATCAAAAGGCTGACTTATAAGTATAGAGATTTTTAATAGAAAAAATATCAAGGGGAGCATACCATATGGATCAAAGTGCTCTCCACATATGTTAGGTTTTTTTCATTTGAAAAGTAACATATGTGAGAAGACACATAAGAAGTGATTTCTGAAGATCTCATCTGGCTTATTTTTAATTGGAATAATATTAGATTTTCTATCTAACTGAATAACAAATGACTACTGTTGCTTCACTAAGTATTACTGTCAGTTACAGATTTGGATTCTATTTTCTCTGAATATGAAAGCTGGACACTAGTAGCTAAAATAACTGCAGAAAAAGGGAGAATGAAGACTACCCATTATGAAATACGTAACAGCCATGGAAGGTTATATATTTGCATATCATATTTATATAATTATCATTTTACTGGGCTTTAGATACAAAGGATTTCCCCAAGGCAAGAACATGTATAATGGAATATTTAGATAGTCACAACTGTACATCTCCAAACACAGTTGTTTGAAGTGATTTTTTTATACCATTCTATTTATCCATTATAGATTTCACTATAAGGTGTCAAAACTTTGGTCAGTTCTTGGAAAACTATAGCTTGATTTTGTGCTTTTAACCGAATTAAATTATTCAGTGGAATAAATATCTCCAGGACCGAATTTCAGACACTATTGGTATTATTTTGACTGAACTCAGAAGTATGGCTATATACTATCTCTCTGGAATCTATATGCTTTCTGTGTGGCAGTTTCTACTATAAAAAGTGATTACAAGACTCAACATGTATAAAATAAACTAACCAATTTATTGACAAATAAATAAGAGAAAAAAGATATTATCAGACTGTGACTGCTTTAATTATATGTAGCTTTTAGGTATTTTGTGTGACTACTCTGAAATGAACGAAACCCTATTGCTAATGAATCTACCAGCAGAATCCTTCAGTCTCTAGACCTGCAAGTAGGTGCCCCTTTGTCATTTGTGTAAGAAACTGTAAGTGTTACCCACCCATCTTCTTCTATCTTTATTTCACTCATAGTTTCCAAATAGTTTATTCTCATTATAAACTAACAGTTCTCACAAGTGTATAATCCAGCAGTTTCTGCCAAGGGAAAGGAACTCTTTTCAGGTCAAATTATACCAAAGATTTTGTTGCTGCTGCTAATCACCTTGAAAAAGTCCTGAATGTATCAGTATGGCCTGTCCATCTCAAGATGTCATGTGCTTCTATAAAAACATTTGGGTGCTTATGAAGAGGTCTCAGAGATACGGCTCAGGTAGCTGTAAAAATCTGTCATAAACCACAAATTATTTTGTTTTCTGAAGAAAAAGCAAGATTCATTTTTAAACAAAATAAGACACATAAGCATTATGGTATATGGAACTTCTGAAAGATCCTAAGTCAGATATTCAGCTGAAACCTTAAGTAGAACTGACATGGTGCTAAGAATGATGCCAAGCCACTGCATAACAAGTGGCTGGTTTCTATGAGCAAATGTCTGGGCCAGCTCAGTTCCATTAATGTTTTAGTCCATTATCTGAGAGCTGACATCTTTTCAGTAATTACTGCAGATGATACCACCTCTAGTGTAATTAAAGAACGATTATTTAGAGTGAAGTGAGCCAAGATCATCCCCATTCTCTGTTTAGGCCAAAGCCAAGGAAGGGCTTGTCAAATAAAATGGATGTTTTGCATTAGGGAGCAAAAAAAAAGGGTGATGTAAAGAGTCAAGTAATTTGATGGGCAACGCTGCAGTGGAATTAATTCAATATGTTCAATACGGTCAGTTCCATGTGTAGTAATATTGGACAGATGGGTATGATAGCTATGTACTTTCACTGCCTTTGCATTAGTGATTCAGTACTTACAAAGCAAACCTCAGACAGTTCCTGGCTTGTTGCCCAGTGAAAGACTGGAAGCAAAACACATTAAATGCTCCTGCAAATCTACATACTCTGCAACCCTTCTGAAATGAGCCTCTTTCAAAATGACCCTTTGGACACCAACCAAAAAAATAATCATCATCGAAACATGAGCCTATAAACTTTTTGGATTAATGGTTAAATAATAATGAACGGGAACTTAAAGGAGCAATTCACTTTGTATGAATACTAATGAGAGAGTGTTTGATGCATTCGTTTGCAACAGTAACTAGGTATAAGGACTAATTACATCTCCTACCTAAAACATAAATTGCATGTTTTAAGAAATGACTTAACAGAAGAATGTAGTTAATGTATGCATTCTATCAGACACAGGAAGGTAAAAGATCACAGCTGACCAAAACATATGTTTCCTAATGCATCAGAGCTCAGTGTTTATACAGCAAAGGTCATGTTTGGTCAATTGGAGATAACAAATTTTCCCTTCAGGAGCTGATGGAAAGACAGAGACTCTCAGACATGTAGGGAATTATTTAGAAACAGCCGCAGTAAATTTAGCTCCTTGGACAGTATGGTCATCTTTTCAGGTGTTTGCACCTGACTCCTGTAAATACCATCCACAAGAGATGGTTAGGTTCCCTTCTTCTGAAAACAAACATGTCATAATTAACATTTAAAGAACAGATGTAAGAAGAAATATGATATTGTCCAAAATCTTGAATACTGATGGCCTTGATAGAATAGTAAGATGTCCACTGAATGACTGGGCTCAAATACTTTCTACTTACATCCTGTTTAATTCAGCTATCCATAACTTCAAGAGAACAACAGCTCAGAAACATCGTTACCATTTGACCGTTTCCTTTTGGAGTTCGTTAAATTCCAGACTCCATTTCATAACAGCTTACTTCCTCATTAGTGGATTAATTTTTTATATCTTCTTGATTCCTGCAAGGAAACACATTGTGACAGGGAGTGTGATATTAAGCTATCAGTGTCTGTCTCTTTTAACAAAATATTGAAAAAGTGGGGTTTGCATCACCATTAAGCTTCCCGAATTGAAGGCTGGGCTTCTGCTTTAGTTATGGGAAAAATTATTTTAGAAGTTGAGGGAAAAACTCAGAATTATGAAGAACTGTGAGATATCAAAGACGGAAGGTGGTGCAGTCAAATGAAAAAATATTGACATTGAATAACCGTTCTGAATATGGGGGAGTACATGGCTGATTATTAGCAAGTTTTCTTCACTTCCTGAGAGACATCCTCCTTTCAACAATATGACAAGCTGCAATTCCAAATCTGAGAAAGATCTGAGGTTTGAGGCTGACAAACCACAGAAGCTTTTTCCTGAGTGAAAATTGAGCAACCATGTCTGTCCATTTATCAGCACTAAGAAACACTGCAACGTCCCCTGTGAACACAGAACACTGGCGTTCTCAGAGCTGAGACCTGAACACATCCTCTACCAGTTCTCCTCAAACCACAGCATGGCCACTTTCACCACTTTTTTTCTGGTCCTATGACTACACCAGTTTCACACAAGTAGATCATGACAGCAGGACTGATAGAAAGCAGCATAACCAGATGGCTGTCCAGCTTTGTGGCTGGAGCAGGCACAGAGGAGATGCTAGCCCGTCTCTCTCAGGCAGAGGAAAGAACTGAACCAATACATCCTCTCGTGTCATTTTAATCTCTCAGCTATTTCATAATGAGACTGAGAGTTTATCTGAAGTTTATTCTGCTTCATTTACTTCAGGAATGGGTGTCAGATTAAGCAAAACTGATAGAAGAGCATCTAGGCTATGGATGCCAATGGGATAGGGTCCTCACTTTTTAACTGTGTTCATACTCAAACACTTGTGGCACTCTTACAGGCAAGTAAAGGATTTAACAGTGAAACTGAAGGTAACTACAGAGTGTATGCAACAGCTGAAGATGTGGCCTGCAGAAGTATGCGGCCTGGGTGATGCTGTAGACCTTGAATGTGTTCCTCAAACCACATAACACAAAGACTGGCGCATATATTCCAACAAAAATCTGAGCTAAGATAGGACAATCTATAGAGGGCCACCACCTGTGGAATTGTAGAGTACACTGTTTCTTATATAACATTTATCTATCGCTGCTGCTTTCAGTGAGGAAACAACAGAACATGGAAGGCACATGAGAACCTCTGGATGAAGAAGAGGCAACAACAGAGTCAAAGGAAGCAGTTCAGCCGGTACATGCATTTAGTCTTACAGCCAAGGCAGACACGGGATATATTTTTTATGAGAATGTCTCAGAGCAACATTTGCAACCATTCAGCATCCTATGTATACATTCTACTTAACGTAGATCAAAGTCTAGTGTCAAAGTCCTCTGTATAATACATAGAAACAGAATTCAGCATCTTTGAAAATAACACCAAATACATGTGTCTCTTGCACTTAATACAATTTTAGTGCATGATTTACAATTGTTTATTTAAAGAAAAATCATATATTTCATTTGTTACAGTAGTCAGCAGCTCTCAGTAGACAACAAAAAAAAAGTATGACCTCAGACAAGAAATAAACATTCACAATATTTTTAGCAAATAATGCCTTAGGTGCATAAGGAAATCATACTATCCTACACAGGAAATTAATTTGGATCATTACTAGTTAGGTACCACTAAAGTTTAGGATTACAGTATGGAAACGAAGACGTGACATTTCTGGCATGTATGTACTTGTTTGCATAAAGATGTCACTGTGTTTCAAACACAGAACCAAAATGTAGACTTCAGGAAACCTAGAAGCCTGATCTTTTTTGCCAGTTCCATTCCCAGAAATAACCACGATAAATTAATTATAGCATATATTATAAATGTTTGAAATGGAACGTCAAATCTGAATACTGTTAAAATGGAGAAAGTTACACTGCAATTGTACATAAATTTTGGCTTATCATAATCAAATGAAACAAACTATAACAAAATCCAATATTGAGAGCTCTTCCAACACCTATAACTGAATTAAGCAAAATCTCACATATCTCCTTCAAAGCTCTCAAGATATGCAGCTCTCTAGCCTTTAAACAGGGCAACAGCAGAAGAACCATACAGCTTCATTTGGAGCTATTCATTCTCATGACTTCTTTTTTCTAGATGAAAGAAAAAGATATCCCTAATATCCCCTGTGATTATCATGGAAATGATTGACATGAACAATTATTCGCTGGGAATACTCCAGGAGTAGGATTTATAATAGAAATACTATCATCCTCATACTATCTCATCCACATTGAGAACTCATGTGTATAAGGGATTAAGCAATATAAGTCACATAGAAGACTGCAATTGAAAACACGTTGTTCACTGACATGTTTTTCCAGTTAATTCAAAGACCCTTCAACATCTGCTTTCCACTTTTCATTTATACAGTCTCTGGTAGGGTTTGTATCCCAGTTGATGCCATTGCTCGCTATTGTAATACAAACACTTTTAGCATCCATAGTAAACTGTTACTCAATACTTTAAATCTTTGCTTTATACCATTTTAAATTACTAAATTGCTGAACTGTTGATTTAATGTTTATAGTACTTTGAAAACATACTGTAACTGCTTATTTTGAGAAGGGTTTGGTTTTGGTTTTAAATTGGGAATCCGTTATGTATATGCAGAGAAGTACCTGCATTCTGACAGGAGGCTGCTTGCTAGAACTCTATGATAAAATAATTCCTCTCTTTGAGGTCATTCAGAGACCAAATACCACCAATATCACAGCCATATATCCATCACAGCAGGATATCTATGATGACAATAGATGACATAGTAGAAAACTTATTACAGTGAATGTGTAGGATAGCAAACAAACCACTGATTATTTTTCTTTCTAGTAGCATATAACGTATCTTTCCCCTTTGTTTCCTCACTGAAAAAATATTTTGCCAATTTTTCATTCTTCTAACACATTTTTTAATCTTCTTTTTTTCAAACTTCCATTCTACCATTATGACAGTTATTTCACTTGTGACCATACTTTTGGTACTTAATATGGGAAAGCTATACCAATGAAAAGACCATCATGAAAGATCTGCATGGACATTTGGAACACAACAATATGGAGAATACTTTCGGGAGTGGTGGACCTACCAGGGGCCTTTGTACTACCTTTCTCCCTATACTACCTGCCTTCAACAGGTAACAAAGACCTCCACAGGGCATTCTAGCGTATTATAGGCATCCCTCTGAGGACCTCCTTTGCCATTTTGTAGTCAGTTGACTGATTAGCATTACAAAATTTGATAAATATTTCTTATTATTCATTATGAAATTTTGATTTTCAGATGTTTTAACTTCATCCAGTCTACAAGTGAAAAGTCACACCCACATTTGGCTAAATCCTCACCTAGAATTTTCTAGGAATGGGGACTGGAAAGCTTATTTACAGCCTTCTTTTAAGGTTATGAAGACTCTAAAACACTAGCATTTTAAATATGAGCCTTCAACAGCGATATCATCTTCCACAAGCAAATTTCTGCTTTATGTGATGTGAAAAGTGGACGTTACCTTAGGCTGTGCTTCTTATTGAAGTTCATACAGGGCTACACCCTAGAAGGAATTTCCTTTTCTGAAATGTCAGAAGAATAGGATAAGGGGATGACTTATTTTCTGCCTGATGCCATCTGATTCTGAATGTAAATGAGCAAAACCTCATGAGACTGCTATTTTTCCGAGAGAATCATATGGTGCTTTCAATGGGAAAATATTTACAAGTGAAATGCAGTTGGAGAAGACTGATGCTAACTACTAGTGCCATTGGAACTGCTTAGATTTGTTCAAACAGTTGTGAAAGTCTAAAATCATTACTCCTCTTTGTTGATCTTTTTTGCATACTATACAAGGAAGTTTACACAGTAAGCAACCAAAATGCTTTAATATACAGTAACAGAAGCATAACTCTGGCTTATGAAAATAATTTCAGTATTTCAAAACCTGAATAAGAATCAATGCAATCACCAGAAAAGAAACCACAACTGACTCACAGTCATTTCACTCCATCTTAGCAGACCAGACTGGCCCTCTGTGGTCAACTGAAGACATGTTGAAGGAAAGTTGCCTCTTGGGACTGGATTTGTCACTGTCAATGTTAAAAGCTTAGACATTAATAAGTCCTTGCCTGTCCAGCATATTCTGTAGAGCATGCCCTGGTGCAAGGTGCATAGGTATAGGATCAGTAGCGCAGATGTCGGCAGATGAGTCTTTCTGTGACTGGTGATGACCAGTAGCCAGATATGGAAGAGCTTGCCTGAATGCCCTGTCACAATGTGGAGACCTAGTGGTAAATTATGAGACATATCACGTACAGTTGTCACTAACTCCTTCTTGTATAATTCTATATTATACTGACAACCCATTTTGGGTAAAGTAATGAAAGAACTCATGGAAGATAGTCTTAAAAAAAAAAGAGATAATTCTCAGGCTTTAGAAAACAGTGAAAGGAAAACATTCTGATCAGTATACTCACAAAACCATTAGTTCCCCCCAAACCAACATATTTGTACATAGATAATATTGCTTGTGCAGATTTTAAAAAGCAGAATAAATATTTACAGTATTTTGTGTGCAAAGCAACATCACTTAATAAATGCAAGGTATTTATAAGAAGCTGAATTGCAGTTGTGGTCAGATAATTTTCAGGTGAAAAATGACAATTTTTCCCCCCCCTATGTTTCAGTTATGCTTATGTAAAGAACTCAAGTGCAAAACTCTTCCATTTTGCAACCACTTGGCATCATTAAGGAGTTTTTAGAGACAAGAGGAATTATGTGCTTCTCATGTATTAGCAGCATAATTATCAGCTCAACCTTAATACTAGTAAGATATTTTTGTATAAGAGGGAAAAAGCTGGTAGCTTTTCATGACCGGAATGTGGTTATGATGCTGTCTCTCTTGGCTGGGAGAGGTTTAGCTCTCTGAGGCTGCAGCTTGCCTATGGAACAAGAGAGCCAAAGTTGCTGCTTCCCATTGCTATGGCACATTTGCTCTAAAGCCGAACAGTGATAACTTAGTAAGTGCTTCTCTGATCACTAACTTCACAGAAATACCAACTGTTTTGGGGAACCATTTGTGATTGTAGAATACTACAGCATTTCATCCTCAGTCTGATAATCATCTTCATGCTTCGCATGTTTGTTAAATGTTAGCTGAAGAAAGTAATAGATTTCCATTTCAATGAAATAAAAAATATTTAACTCCAAACCAGCTGCAGTAAGTGCGAAAGCTATGCAATTTTTTTTTTTTGTTTCCCATTGGAAACTGTCTACTGTCCAGAACAGTGGTCTTAATCCCTAGTATATTTAAAATTCTATTATAGCAACCAACCATAAATATACTTCACAAGAACCTTCACAGCAGGTTCAATCATTAAATACATTTTTTTTTTTTTTCCCAGTTGTGCAACTCTACCAACTATTAAATATTAAAACACTACTTTGCCACTCAGGTCAGTTGAAGAAATCAAGTAAACTCCATAGAAACTCCTAGTGGCTTTCCTCATAAAGCAAACGTCTAACATGAGAACTGAATAGGAGGCAAAGTGTCAGGACCATAAAGATTTTACTTGGGTAGTCTTTCAGTTTGTTTACTGATTACTAACACAGTACATACATGGGCCTACAGCATTCTGGATGCACCTTAGTCTAACTAAGGAACTCTACAAAGAAAGATCTCAGCAAACAGGTGGTACAGACACTGTGACAACAAAAATTAGTGACACTAATGATAGGATTATCCTGAATATCAACATCTGAAATCAGACAGCAGCTGGCCATAGGAGTGATTACGGTTATTTTGCATCTCTCATCAGGGCGCATAACCTCAAGCACAGAGTCCTGTTGACACAGCTATACAATTTCTGCCCTGGATTAACCCAGAGCAGAATGGGGATCTATCTGCAGCTCTTAGTTCCAATATACCAAACATAGGTATAGAAGGTGGATCTAGACTCTCAGTTATGAGGATCTACATTTTAAAGTTCAGAAATGTGCCAATTTGCACAGCAGAATTTTTTTAAGGCAAAGTTGTAGCACTCAATAAAATGAACTTTATTCAATAGTCACTGTAAAATTCTACTTAGTTTATGTACAATAATTTGATACCATAAAAGTTACAGAACAGTGACCAGTTATCACTATTTTTCAACATTTTTAAAGTTCTTTCTGACTTCCTTTATTCATCCTGACATATTTGCTGTAATTATTCTCAGTTACATAAACATTAGTGAAATGAAAGCTACTGAACAGTGTAACTTGTGGGTCCACAAACTGCTCTTAAGAAAAAATTTTAAAAGTTACTTAATTTTTTTTTTTTTTTTAATAAAACAGCCTATCTCTATGTATTTCAATTTTCTTTCTATCCTTCTGTTGATAGGATATTCCTTCTTTGTATGCATAAGAAAAATACATAATAGTATCAGTGATTCATAAGAACAGTAAAGTAGCAGCACAGCTACAGGGTTCTGCTGTTATTAACAAAACCCTTAGTTCCTCTGTGGCACTCTCCAAGTGTTGGCTCGATTATAGTGCAATATTCAAATGTCTAGTCATTCTGTATAATCTATTTTTTCTTTTTTTTTTTTTTTTTCCCATCATCTTTAAGGTTGCACTAATACTGTTTTAACCAAGATATCAGAGCTTTTGTGTCCTCTATGAGCTCCAATGCAAAGATAAGCATTATGACTTTCTTCTGGAATACATTTGCAGTATATAATCTGGATTTATATCAACTTCAAGAAAGAAAACAATGGAAAAGCATCGAAGGGGCCATGTGTCAGATGTAATTAAAATTATGCTACTTCAGAGCTTGAACTGCCATCTATATTTCACTAATATACAGAAATGTATTATTCACATATCATACTGTACAAAAAAGCTAATAGAGTAAGAACCTAATCATCAAAAGGAGTCTCCCAATGTAATTATTTTTAAAACTGGAAGTTGTTTTCAAGTGAAACAGGATGACCAATATGCTATACCATAAATATTGTTATTCAATATTATTAAAAGCAAATTCCAAAATGCTCTGAAAGGGCCATTCATAACTTCTGTAATACTACTTTGGCTTTTTAAATCAAAATGAAAAGTTTAACCGTTCCCAAATCAAAACACTTCATTACAATTCAATTTAGCATTAACCTCTCTTGAGAAGCAGTCACAGTGCCTTGTAAGAGCTATAATTTATTTGCCTTATCCTCCTGTATGAGTTGAGTTCTTTGGCCCTTGAACTGTGGCGATCCTTTGACTCTCTCAGGCTATCATTTGGCTGAACAATGGCAACAAGATCAGCAGCACATCATGGGAATTCAGCTCAGAAGAAAGTTCAATACAGAGAAGAAATCAAATGATGAGGAAAGAATACGTCTAAATCAGAGAATTAAGAATCCACTAGAAAAGCTATCAACTCCCATAAGACTTAAGCACAATAAATATGGCAGAGAAGTGAAAGATACATTCAGATTACTAGAACGAAAACTGCTAAGTGATTCTGATCAACAGAAACATTTTAGTGATGTACAGAAAGTGAGCAGCAAATAATCTAGTAGTTTTTTAGTCAAAATAGAAGAAATTTTCTGAATATATTCTAAAAAAGTCTCAAGAAAAAAGAAATGGTTGCAAATGTCAAAATAATCTGAAAGGCCATTAAAAATCACTAACTGAATCTTACTGAGTTATTCCAATTTTACTTTAAATTGTACACCTGAAAAGATCTTGTAGAGGTAAGATAGCAAGATATAATGCTAAAAAGTTGATAGATGATATCTGATTATAGCAAATCCAAAATAACATCCAAAAAAGGCCTAATCAAATTGAATGAATGAAAGAGCACCTGTTAAAAAGCAAACTGAAGACATATTTATCATTCAGTCCAACAGGAACTGCATTATGCATTGTAGCATATACAAAATATAAGCTAGTAGTTCTTTCCTGAATAAAGGTGTTTCTCTATGACTGTGTCTCACCTGTGATGATTGTCTGCCAGTTCCGATTAACTTCAACACAGAAAGATGCAAAACTGAGGTTGTTAAAATGCATAGCTACAGGTACATAAAATCCTATCCTTGGATAAGAGTTTACATTCACTCACATTCTGTTAGATTACAATCGGTACATGATAGATTCTAGGGATACATCATGTATGACAGATCCACGTCTAATAAAACCTAATCCCAAACAAAATTACAGAATAGCTGATATGCAACCCAGTGGATTATTAAATTTAGGGAATGCAATTAATCCTGCATATTTCAAGCCACTAGAAAGAATAATACGAAATAAAGAAGGCAGAAGCTAAATTGAATAAAAGTAACTAACTGAAGGGTCTTTAGCTACAGCATAGAAGTAGAATTCTCATCAATATCCCCTTCTAGCAAGAGCCCAAAAGGACACATTCACGGCTTTACTTTGTTTCACTTTATTTGGTTAATTGGAAAAAAGAGCCGCTTAATCTACTCTCTGGTAAAAGTCGCAGATGCACAAGGATCAAAAAGCATTGAATGGTGAATTGGATAGTCTCCAAAACCAAAGCAATCTGGATAGCTCGGTGAGGTGCATACAGTTACATAACATTTACTTTGATACAGCCAAATATATTTATACCTTTAGTATCAAAACAATGACGATTACATCACACAAGATCTCATCCTGCAAAGCAATGGTTCTTGAAAAAGCTATTGAAATTCCAATGGACAATCAGCCAGTATGAGAGATTTCAGCAGAATCCAAGAGGTCTAATACTCACAAATAAAGACAAAAAAAAACAAAGTAAGCAAATATATTCAGAATGCAGTATCCAAGTTTTGACCAACCATTAAAAAAAACCCAAAATAAAACAAAAGAGGGTTCAGTTATATTCCATGAGAATGGTTAAATGCTGAGACAATATGCATGGGAGAACATAGTAGCTCACTATGTTTTATTTATCAAAAATCTTAAGGTCAGACCTTCGAGATCAGCTGCTGCCCTGCAGATGAAAAATTTGGCAATTGGCTCAGTCTACCAGACAGAGATATGAGATTAAATGGCTGGAAGATAAATTAGAAACAGTCAGAAATAAGGTTCAGCTTTGTAACAGTGCCAGCATAGGGGCAAACAGAAGATTTTTCAACACTAATCATCTTAAAAATGAGGTGGTGTCTTTTTTTCTATAAGATCTGTACCAATACAAACAAAAATTAATTCACGAAGTCAGACTAGAGGACAACAGTACTCCCTTCTGGCTGCATAATCTATTACCTAGATGCTCACGGCAATCAGTCTTGGCATCTTACATAAACAAATATTTCATTTAATGATATTTTTAAAACTGAGAGTTAGCTTTGGAAAAGTGATTTAGAATAACTGTTTTTCCTTTAATAAAAAAGTATTTTTGTCTGCATTGTAACATCCTTGAATTTTCTTTTTATATTTCTTTTGTTTCAGCTTACGAAATTAAATGTAAGCTACTATTACAAATGTAATACTTTCTAAACTTATTTTTACTGCTACTCATCTTTTCATGCTTATATTTTTCATCAAAATATCACCTATCATTTTTGACACAACTTATAAAACATCAGCAACATGAACACTCATTCGCAAACACAATTTCTTATTGTGATACATTTTTATCTAAATGAAAAATAAATTATTAAAAATTAAATAAAAGTGATATAGTAAGAATATTTCATGCAGCATTAGTCTGATCATAACATTCATAGACTTAATTACATGCTGTTCTTCCATGTCACTTTCACATATTATACTGCCTTATCCTTTCCATTTTTTATATGCTACTATTAATATTTAACTATCAAATGTCTTTTACTGAAGATGTTTAAAGATTAGACGACTAGGAAATAACCATTCATGTAGCTACTACAGACTAAATTATATTCCAAATTGGAAAGCCCTTCTATCTAAACAGTAAATCTAAGTACATCTTTGCTAGATATATTTATATAATATTTATTAACACTTGGTTTTAGATATTCTCTGAAACAGCTCAATTCAGTACCTTGTAATAATATTTAAAATGTTAGATATAAGTAGTCCTATTAATCTCACAAGTGTAGCATTAAACATGTGTTTGAATACTGTGCTGAAATCTAAATTTAAGCCTATTTTCAACTTACATATCACAAGATTTTGGCCAGTTATGAAAATTACAATTATAGATTAAAAAAAAAATAGTAGTATCTTTAAAACAGACTGTGATTCAACACAGGTGTAGCTTCTCTGCAAGTATAAGATGAACCAACATACCTACAGTACCGTGAGGAGGATCATAGCATCATTTTCAGCTCTGTAAAAGTTCCGTGCTAGCTATTCCATTTATTTAAAATGCTATGGAGCTTCTGCATAAGTAAAAACATATTTCAATTTTTCTGACTAAATGACACGCACTAACTTTCCTCCACTTTTGCAGAGGCTATATTGCCTGTTTGTGAGGTGAGGGAGGTACTGCTGTCAGCCTGATTTACTGCTTGGTGTCTTTCCAATTCATACTCAACAAATAAAGTAATGAACCCACCACGCTCACTGTAAACATCCTTTCTGCTTTAAATGATAGAAGTGTTTTCCTTTGTTTCATTCTCCTGCGATAAATGTTCGTAGCTCCACTGTGGTGACTTTGCATGCCAGTCTTACAGTGCCAACGCTGCAACGGTGACAGAAGTTAAATGGAAGCCGGAGATGGAGCCTGTAATTCTGTTAAGTATGTTGGAAGCTTCCAAAAGTGTTAAATCAATCAATATAAACAACAGGACTACAATCTAATTTGAGCAAGATAACAATTCATTGGTTTACTTCCTTCAGAAAGTCTGTATCTGAAATTACCATCTTCTCAAAAGTTGTTTTAAAAAATATTAGTGACTCATGAACACATTCTTACTTGGTATTTAGACCTGATGGCCTTTCTAAAGTATCCGTACTATCATCCATCTAGCTCGTCTTCTAATAATTCCAAGCATAATTTACATTCTCTACAATACCAGCAATCAAAATTGAAACAAATTTTCTCATGGTAGTATTTACAGCACAAGAAACAGCTGATCCTACATAAAATCATATTTTCAACCATACAATAGCAGGTCATACAAAATTCCTTGGAAAAAAAGAAAACAAAGGATACAACAGACAGAAAATTCAAAGGAAATCATCCTAATTGTGAGAACAGAGTTCTGGATTCAAAGACCTAAATCTAAAGCTAGCTAAAAAGATAAAGGAATAATCGTTCAGCAAAACTAACACTGAAGCAGTCACATGATAAAAATGTAGTTGGGAAATACTTTCTTGCTATTTGGCTTTTTTTTTTTTTCAAATTGAGTTCTTTTTAAAAACAGGCACAACTCGGCCTGCAACTGGTGGAAAAGCATATTGCCTAAAGGTTTTGAGAACCAACTGCTCCCCAGAATTTTAAACCACTTATGTTCCCTATCTATACAATACAGTAACAGATTTATGCTGTAGAAATATACTACTAAAAAGGTTCTCCTTTCTTCTCCCAAACAAACTTTTAAACCAATCAGAATGACAGAAGGTGCACATTAGACAATGTTTCCACCACTGAGGAAAAGCTACTGAAATAACAAGATCCAGATGTTAGACCAAATAGATGTGTGTCATCCTCAGAAACCCCCAAATTGTGTCTGATGTTTCATACAAAAATTGTCTAATTTGCTAATGTGCATTTTCTTGCTATGTGAGAGAAAAAAGCACACCTGTCAGGAAAACCTGTTTTCCACATGCATTGGAATGACATCTGTAGCAGCTAAGCATCAGGGAAATCCAGATACCATTGAAATATTTTGAACATGTCTTGCTTTGTACAACTTTCTCTAGAAAACATCGAGGTGCACAGAATAAATATGTCTAATTTATTTACTGTTTTACAGTACCTATAGTTAGAAAGAGGGGAGAAAACTTCTGAGGAAGCATTTTGAAAAATGAATTTGTAGACTGTTTTACATACTTTAAATTTTCTAGGAGTTCAGAAGAAACTAAATTCCTAATTCTCTATTAAACCTGACAGTGTAATTCCAAGAAACTAATGATTTAGTCCAATTTTCTCTACTAAACCCTGTCTTATTTCAGGTGAATTTTTCCAGTGATGTTTTGCAATTTGCAATCTTCAGTTTTAAAGTTTGAGAGGAGGAGAAGGGGAAGAGAAAATAGCAGACTCAGTGATGATTAGTCAAAAGCATACCTTGCAGTTTACTGCACCGTCATGTACAGAAAGTACAGCAAAATCTGACTCCAATAAATCTTTTTATGAATGTATTATGCTTTTAATCAATTATTTTAATCACATTTTCTACACATTGCGATTAAAACCATGACCACTGCAGTCAATAATAAACATGACTGCAGCTGCTAAGAGCTTAAGGGGAAGGCAAGGGGGAAGGCAAGGCAAGGGGGAAGGCAAGGCAAGCAGGAAGGGGGAAGGGAAGGGAAGGAGGAAGGAAAGGGCAAGCAATAGATTAGTACAGACTGATGAAGGCCCTGATTTAAAAAAAAACAAAACAACAAACTAAATTCATGATTACTATAAGTAGATGCAACAGTAAATAAATAAATAAATGGTAAAAGCAGGGTCTTTTAACAAGTGACGCTTCTAGTTGTGAGTGATGGATCTGAAACTTTCAGAATCTCCTTCTCACAGTGGCAGCATTATAAGCTTATTTTTCACTTTATCATAAGTGGGACTATTTCCACTAAGATTGTACCTGATGACTGACATCTGCTTTTGTGAAGTTCTCAGCAAGATTCATAGGGTCTTTCTGTCACTGACATACGAATAGACCTTAATTTTTTTAACCCAGTACAAAAGTCTGGAGTGGGAGGCTTCCGAAGAAGAAAGTTGATGTAATGCTGGAGTTTGGCATATCATCTAACTATCAGAGTGTATATGATTTGTCATATTAATACTTCTCATAAAAACTGCTGAGTTGTTAAACTTTAAAATGCAATGCAGGTATTACACAAGTGAATCATTTTACCTATTTTCCATATATCACAGCTGAATAGCAATTCACTATAGTTATGGTTGAAAATTGCTTAATATTTAATATAGGGCTATTCTAAACTCTCCACTTGCTGACTCAAATGTTTTAAAATTATTATGCTTCAAGGTGGTGGCCAAAGTATTGGATAATTTGGAAAACAGGTTCTTAAGACACAGGTCAATTCCCCCCTCAAATGAGTATGTATCACCTTTTTATCTCCCCCCCCAAAAAAATTCAGAATTTAAATGATCGTAAATTACCTCCTGATATTGGAAGAAATACTATAAAGTAGTTGAGGTGAACATTTAGAATCAAGATATGAGAAAACGATGAATAAAGTGAAATACACCTTTAAGTTAACCTAGGAACTGTTAAACTGAGGTTTACAACTTTTCAATCACCAGAGTAGGTCCTGATGATGCATCCTGGGTGATGCAATGTTGCCGTCTATCTATATTGGCTTTCTGGGTGTATTGTGCACGTACCTTGCTCTTAGCCTGAATCCAGAAATGTTTTGTCTGAAACTCAAATTTATGACTTTGGTGCAATATTTTAAACCCTGATTTCCCTCAGAACTATTGTAATGAACATTAATTAGTTATGGAGAAGATAAGGAAATGCAGCCATGTGTTTCACATGATTGAACTGACTCTGGCTAAGAGAAAAAAAGACAGAGTCCCTGGGTTAAGTTACCTCTAAAACTCAAGCTGCCTTTCTCACATGAACTGCTTGGCTTTTGTTAGCTCTTTAACAGCTTGATAGGGGAGCTCAGATACAGAGAATGAGGAACAGAGTAAAAGAATTCAAGAACAGTATGTAAAGAAGCAGCAAGAGGACTGAAGTACTATAGTTCCTTTTCCAAATAAAACGCGTAGGCTCTACAGTGCAATGGCTCAGGTGATTCCAGGTAACAATTGCTTATTGTTGTGAACATTCACTGTATTTTTGCAATTCAGTTCAACAACTGAAGAGTTGATAAAAAAGAGTCAATCTGAAGCTTTTCCTCATAATTTCTCGATGAATCAAAGATCACCCTTAAAAAGACAGCTAGTCTGAAGGAATTCACAGATGTGAACACATAGCCATTGTGTGCAGGGGAAGTCAAGCACTGAGCTGTCTGTGACCTTCCTATCTGTTATGGCAATGGCATCCATCTTCATATTTCCTCCTCAGAGCTAAGCTATCACTTTAACGACATCACTGAGACGAAAGGGAAAATGAAGCTTTGCTGATTCCAGAATTCAAATGCAATGCATCATTACACAGCTGTGACACATAATACAGAGCTGTCATGAGCACCAGAGGCCTAGAAGAAACACAGAAACCAGAGCTCAGGGTGAGGATCTGAGGACAGGCATCCTTGGTCCACATCACATTCCCTCCAAACAGGATGTGGGAGGTGCAGCACTTTCCGCTTTTACGTTTGAACATAGCTGAGGTTGTGTTAAGATATGTAAGACTTGCCCTCACTGATCTCAACACTACATTATCAATGTTTTTGGGCCCTTCATTTTAACATCTTTTAAAACACAGATCAACAACCAACTAGAAAGCAAAAAATCAACAGAAACAATTCTTACACACTTACATTTGACTAAAGCAATACAGGAATAAAGATGTCAGTTACACAAAATGTGACAATTCACAGCTAACTCTGAGGAGAGTGAAGACCCCACTGCAAGATCAAGAAAAAGTGGCAACTTACTAATATGCCAGCATGAACTTCTGAATCTTGATAGAAGAATGTGATCCCTAGCAGATAAATTTCTTGCTCTACTAGTCTTAAATTAAATCTTTAACACAATTGTAATGTTTTTTTTTGGAGATGTGAGAAAAAGAAGTGTCTTATGTCTGAAGAGGAAAAAATGGTTTAACAAACTGTCTGAGCCAATATCCTATTTGATAAGGTTTATCTTGTTTCTAACGCCTCATATAGAAAGTAAAAATAAATATAGAATATAAAATGCCTTTAAGTTAAAAAGAGGATTTGGATAGACAGCTGCTTAGTATCTTTGTTAATGATGCTATAGTCAATTACAGTTGCTGAATTATTTGGTTTTATAATACTAGAAACCAATTCTGCTTTGTTGGCTTATGGATCTGCACTCAGAAAATATAAATCTTGGAAGATACAGACCCTGTATCATTCCCAAAAAATCCATATACAAGTGACTAGACATATAATTTTTTCTATATAAGAAAAAATACTTTCCACCTCTGCTTTCAAGGTGCGACAGTATCACTGAAAAAAAAAAACCAAAAAAACAAAAAAACAACAAAAAACCACTGAAACAATCTAACAACTATGAAAGAAAATGTACATTATACACATTTCAGGGACATTTTTATCCAAAATACAAGGGGAAAACGGCAAAGAAAGCATTAGCAAAAGAATAAAATGCAGATTTTTACAGAACAAATTCCTGAAAAAAATATATATTTTAATATACAAAAACTTTTTCTGATAGCATATTCAAAACAGCATAACAAAGACCATACCAGAATATTATATTGCTCTTTTTAGAAACTTTTTCAAAATCATCCTGGCATATAACAAACAGTAGGATTTTTTAAATGTACACTCTTACAGAAAACAGTGAAAAGAAAAGTAATTTGTTACAACTATAGGACTATTTTAATTTTGGATTATTTCCTTTGTTCTTAAATCACTGAAAACCATCTGAGCACACAGCAGATAAGATGAGACAACAGGGGGTGAAAACAGAGGTAGATTTGCTATTACAAACTAAAATTCTCTAACAGTTCTACAATATTCCATAATATATTTTTTAATAAATAAATGTCTATACATTAAATCCCTAACCATGACAGAGCACCCTTTCTAAAGTCTTGTATACAGGAGTTTATCATTATCTGTTCAGTTAGACCCTCCCAGTATTTATTGTATTACCGTTTGCTTGATCAGCCAATGCAGTTACATTCACAACTGTTATCTGCTAAGGACCTTACAGGTATCCATACAGGACAGTGAAACATTAGATTTATGAGTTTTCCTTCCTTAATCTTCAGGATTCTTCTCCTACCATACATCATGATGTTCAAGAACACATAACATGAGAACGTAAGAACTGCACTGAAGAATGTAATAACTTGAGAACACAGCTGCACCAGATCAGAGCAGAGGCCCTATCAGAGCCCAGGGTTCTCTCCTTGTCAACGGCCAACAGAGTCAGTGTTTGTGGAACAGCACTACTTACTTGAATACTCCCGCTGTCTTCACAAAGATCTACTGAATTATGTAAGTTAAGAGTATATTATCATCTGGCTGCTTTGGAAACTCGCAAGAGTAGTTTAGTGTTAGGGTCTCCACACACGGTACTTTGCCCTTGCTGTCCATACAGGCCACCTCTCAGGACAATGCGTGTCCTAGGCATCAAACATAACAAAGCAATCTACCACATTATTTATCCTCAGTGCCCATGGTGAAACCACTTCTAATTTATTTGCACTTCTTTACACGTCTTTCTCTAACTAGGAGATTTCTAGAAGAGGGAGAGGTACCAGCCTGGCGTGAGCCTTTGGCGGAGACATAAGCTCCACGTTCTCAGTAAAACCTAATGGTGCTCTGGATTCCCCTTCCCTAGGACCCACTGACAATTCTTTAACTAAAAAGTGTTTCGAAAGCTAGAGATGGATATTCCATGTTTGCAGTTTTATGACTAATATTTTGAAAGATTTTAGATCTAAACAGTCTTTTTTTTTTTTTTTTTAAGATCTACATCTCTTTCCCTCGTTAGTTACTGTAATTGTAGGTGCATTTTTTAAATCTATAGTACTGAGAAGAACTAACTGCTCAGCATCACCCAAGAAAAATATGCAAAATTTCCTTGCTGCTTTTGTTGTCACCACATGAAAAACTAAACTATTGTTCAGTATGATCAAAAAATAATTCACACAATGTGAATTATTGAAGCAGTGTCTTAGTAATTACTGAGTACTTTTGCATTCCCAACATTTTAATTTGAAATTTCTAGACCAGCTTCTTATCTACTACGTACTAACACTCCGCTCCATAAAGATTCATAATTTTGTACCATCTAAGAATTTGGAAAAAGAATGCTTCTTCAAGAGAGCATAAGTTCTCACAGGATTTTATTTCCTTTTAATTTCTACAGGAAAATCCATTATTGATGTGATCATCTGCTGCCTTTAGAACAATTGTACGAGTAAATGACAATTATCTGTCAATGTCTGCTTATTATTTAGATAATGACAATTGCAGTATTCCAGTCAAGGGGCAGTAATCCAATTATATTACATACTTTCTTGGTTGACTATTTACTTGTTTTTGCAAAACAACTGGTAGAGGCATTACATTGCATGCTGCAGAGTACAAGGTTAAGTATTACAGAACAAAGGGATGAATTTCTCTACCTCAGCACTTAGAAGCCATGAGTGGAGAGGGGGTAAAAAAGCGTCTTTCATCCTGTTTTACTGAAACAAACACTTGATAAGGCTGTTCAGAAGTCCAACAGTTATTTAAAAAAAATAAAGAAGCATGTTTTTATGAGTGAATTAAATTTGAAGAATTTATTAGGGAAAGAATCTATGTAAGACCCAATCTTGTATCTTTATTCATATTGTTCAGTTTCCTATACTACAAAAAAATAGTATGAAAATAATATTGCAATTAAATCTCAAAATGCATGTGGCAAATAAGCAGTAACATTTTGGTATTTTTAGTGAACATGCTGTATTCCATAGCATGTTCACCTAATTAAAAAAAAAAAACCCAAAGAAAAAAGCAGCAGCACAAAATTTAAATCATATCCTGATATTTAAAATTTCTGAAGTTATTGTTAGCCAACCCTCCTCCGAGCAGGACATTGGACTAGAGGACCTCTGGAGACCTCTTACAATCTGATAACTGTATGATTTAGCAGCTGTTGTGAAAAAAAATATTTCTCCTAAGAAGCAATATAATATCAAATGAATTTATAGGGCCAAGCAGACAAATAGAGTAAAATACTAATGGCTAGTTCCTGGAGAATGAAGTGACAGAAAGAAATAGAATGAATACAGCATAATGCATTGGGACTACAGCAACTTTATAATCATTAAGCTGAGAGATGTTCATGTACAGGTTCCACAGCACTGCAATAGAACCACAACTCTGTCCTTTAGCCACCTTGTAAAAGAGGATGATGAGTCCTAAAAGGGTTTAAAATAATGGAAACCAAAAACATTTTAAAATCATTATGATGATTTATAATGATACTTTGGAATTATTTATTAGTATAATCTATGATTACTTATGTGTGTTTATGTTTATCTTGAGTTCAAGTCCTGAAAAGTTGCCTTGGTTTCTTGGTAGACAATCGGCTAAATGAAGTTAACAGCAACTATTCTAAATTATTCATTTGGCTTTAATCTTTCATTACGTTGGAGAATAAACCAGAAATAGAAGGCTTCAACTTATGATGGTCCTCTAACTGATACACAACATGAACTAACGCCACTGGCAATAAAGCATTTTCTCTACCATGAGCACCTTGAGAGGACAAAGAATCAGCACCTCACCTCATCAGAGAAACGTGAAATTGGACCAAAAAATGTTGAGTTAAAAGCAACATATTAGCTGAAAGTTCAGACCAGATATTAACAGCTTTGAGAATGGCATAATTGGAAAAGAGGTGTCAAAGTAAAAATGTATCAAAAACCTGTTGGTACTAGAAAACTCCAGATGAAGCTTATCTCACCAGAGCATGTATTATATTCAACACTTCCACCACAGAAATGTATTGCACCTACTGGCTGATTGCAGTGAAGCTTATCTGAGACTCAAAACCTGTAATTGAGAGTCATCAGCACTCATTGCCCTGCTTTTGGTAAAATCTCACCCCAGCTCTCTTAACTAACAAATAACAGAACAGAGACATTAGCAAAATGAATTATTTTAAAATAAATCACCAACTGTCCCTGTCAGTACTATAGATCTTTTTTCACTTAGGTCCAGTATCTTCTGCTAAAAATGTCCATTTTCCCTGCTGGCTGCCAGTGCAGCAGTCACACTTGCGTGGATCAGCTCTGGGCTCTTCCACTGAGCACCAGGCACCTCTCACCACATAAACACTTCACATCTGCCACAGCACTAGGGGCCAAGCGGCCATCCTCAAATACACCCACAACAGGAACGGCAGAACTGTCCACAGAAAAGTCAAAGTATTAAAATAATGTATCATGCCTGATGAGTTCTATAAAAACACATTCCTCAAACTTTGTGTCTGTAAGTGAGAATATCAGAGATGTAGAAACTTCACTATGTTGTTCGGATACTCTATTTAACACATTCAGGTGTGAAACTAGTACTGTGATGTGAGATGAAACTATTAAACAGAAAGGCTGCCTGTCTGAAAGAAAAAGTCAGGACTGTTCCACTTTTCTCAGCCTTTCCATATGACTTGCATCTAAGAGCAACTATTAAAAATCCTGTTGCTTTTCGCTTTGATCTAAAGGTGTCAAAGAAGCATCCATTATAACACGTTGCTTATTATTTCAAAAATCTGAATTTCCTTTGAATGGAAAATCAGATAGAATGACATCTTTTTTTTAAACGTATGACAAAAATGCTGTATAATAGGAATTAAAGAGATCAAGACAATTGACAGTAAAACTACAAAGGACTGGAAATCAATAGGATGAATGAAATGTATGAAAAGGAAAAAAAAACAATCTACTATTCTTCTTAAACAAATGTGGCAGACAATACAGTAGGGAAGAACAGAATAAGCCAAAACACAATAAAAAACTGCCTGCACTATTAAAGAATGAAAAACTTTGTGGGTATCAATTAACAGACTAGAATCATTATCCAAAACTAAATTGCAGTATTTATTTTACTTGTAGGAGTCTAGAGAACAAAAGAAACCCTAACATATCTAACGATCAACAGAACAAATTTTTGTGGAAGTAAATTATGGGACTGAGTGAAGGTTTATTGATGAAACTGAATGAAGAATGGAACAGGAGTGCACAGACATCACCATTACTTGCAAATATGCAGTAGAGAGGATACATCGTTACAAGCAGTGACAGTTTATAAGGCTTAACTATTAGAACATTTGTTAGACCAAATTTTAAACAAAACCCCTAAACTAGAGCTCATAAAATACCATTAAAACCAGCTTAAAATTCTTCCCTGATATCCTTGAATGTCCAACAGGTTTTTCTGAAACATTTTAAATTAATCCAAAGTTTAAATTCCATTAAAAGCCACAAGAGATTTGTTACTGGAGAAAGGTCTCCATCTCAAAAGCCTACTTCTAACCCATTAAAATTAGTGCAAGTTTGTCATTGATGCCACCTGGAAGCAAAAACAAGCACTGACAATGACACTTAGTACTCTTCATGGTGTCTTGCATACATATCCTTACATAGGGTCTGGTACTGAGATGGTGACAATTAGGATTTGAATGTTGAAATGTTCGTGCCACTCCTGCCACTCAACGGAGTAAATGTGGCCTATCTTCAGCTCTATTTAACTTGAAAAAAAAAAAGAAAAACACAAAACAAAACAAGCAAACCCCAGGAATTCACCTTCCTAAACAGGAACTGATTTAATTTGCAGGGTGGAGGGGGAAGACAAGTAGAAAGAAAATATTATTCTAATATTTTTCTATTCGTATATGCAACTATTAAGGTAAGTCCACTTGAAAATGTGCTTTCATTCCGTTGCCATGGCTGCTTCACATAAACAACAGATACGTCTGTTTTCCACTCATCCTTCCTCCAGTCACGTGATACACATGCTGCTTGTCCTCCACTGCTGATCAGTCATTTGGAATGTGATCTAAAGCTGAACAACTTTTTTTGTAAAAAGCCTCCCCTAAAGCACACTCACATAAGTATAAGGAAGTTAAGTTTTTCTTTCATTACATCAAGACCTGGATAGTCCACCTACAAACTAATAACCATTCTTTCCCATGGCAAAATAAATAAACCTGAAGATACCAGGCAGAACATTCCCAAGATAATTGAAGATTTTTTTTCCTTTTGAACATTTGTCAACAAGCACGATTATTGAACAAAATAAGTTTCCTTGACAGAATGATTTCAGCTTTTGAGAAAATGTATTCTGTCAACAAGACAGAGTAAGGACTTGACAAAATAATATGTCTGAACCACTGCAGTGTTTTGAGTTTTCTTCTTAAGCATAACAATGAGAGATGGTGTGTGTGTGTGCGTGCACGAAGTCAAAAGTAACTCTTTTGACATTATATGCATGTTTTTGCCTCCGGTGTCAAAGTCAAAGGCAAGGTCTGGCAACCTCTCTAATGTCTTCCTATAATGAGCTACAGCTAGAAACCAACGTCGTTTACAGAGACTGACCTCAGGACCCTTAGAGAAAGTCCTTTCTAAGCTGAACAATTAGAAAAGAACTAAGCAGCCAAACCAAAGGACAGCAACAGCCACACTATATAAAAAAATAAATCTGAAACAAAGCAGAAATAGCTGAACATTGCCCAGGAAGGGTCTTTAGGCTTAGAAACTTAAGAGTTAAGCCCTTGCCCTAATAATTGTCTGGAGGTAGGGGCACTCTTGTCTTATCCACAACTCTGTGGAATGTATCAGAAGTCCCGCTCCTGCAAAACAGCTGGTAAGCTTTCACATCAGTCATAACATTTCTACTAAAGCTGAATTACTTTTTATGAAAATAGTTGCTGGAAAATGTATGGGGGAAGAGGGAGAGAGGGGAAGATTCCAAGCATAGCGTTTCTAGTCTTACTGTTTATTACAGAATTCAGCTTCTCAGTAGGGGAATTCCATCAGTGAAAACATCCAGCACAAACTTTTAAACCAAAGGTGAGATTTAAATACTTCATTCTTGTCCTCACTATGAGATCAATAGTGGATGCTGATAATTTATAGACACTGATAATAAAAGTGCACTGATGGAGTCAGCACTGGAGAGAAGCTAATAAAGAGGTGAGAAGAACTTTATTTACAATATGTTTTGCCTGCACAGGAATGCAGTCACCATGAACATTTTTCATTGGGATTTGTGCTGCTGGATATACTGTATCTCCTCATGAGTTCCAGTGAGGGGAAGAAAAGAATAAATGAGTAAAACCAAAAACCAGACATTACATCTGTCAGCTGTAAACAGGATATACTCTGCTTTCCTAATATCTTTATAAACAACTTCCCAGGAAATTACCCAAAATAATTTTGATGCACAATGTGGAAGTTCTTCATGTTTATTTGGGCTGCTACAATCACCAACAACAGATCTTAAGAGCCTCTCTCTAGACTATCACTTAACTTGTCAAAGGTTATTTGATTTCTCCGCTTCTGCTTTTGTTTTGATGTTAACTATGCATTTGCTATGGGCCACATGTAAACCTGGCTTTAGATTTTGTTTAAGGTCTGACCTTTCTTTGACAAATTCTAATTTGAAAAACTAATGAAACAGTCAAAAGCAAAATTAAATATGTCTTTACAGAGATAATCTGGCTGTGGTGCAAGGCCAATTTATGGTGTCCTCAGTCTATTTTTCATGTCTTCTGTTCTGCTAAAATAATCAGATCAAACAATAAAATGATAACAGGAATATGTGGCACAAAAATCCAGGTACAGCGTGTTTTACCACTGGTGAACAAAGCCTTGATATTAAGTTTTGCTTTCAGCAATCTTAGCAAAGCCTGCTGCTTGATAATGTAAGTACTGGGACACCACTTTCAAAGTCAGGCACTGGCATAAGTGTCTCAACTTTAACAGTTGACTACAATGAAATCAGAAGTCACTCTTGTTGGAGCAAATCCCTGACAGACAAGAATTCTCTAATGCAGCTAACATTAAAAAAAAAAATGTTGATAGCAGTACAAGAAGGCTCGACAACATCATAATACTGGAAAATTGATGTAAGATGTGTCAAGCTATGTTTTTACAATTGCATACATGATACACTGGAGTAAGTTCAATATGTGCAAATTGAATGCTTGGCTATGTGAAGCTCTACTGACTACTCTTGTGGAGTAATTAAACAATGAATGTGTTCCATACATCAAATCGATTTGCTTTTTCTTTTCCCTCTTTAGTTGTCTTTCTCACAGGGTGACAAGTGGTGTGTGTGAGCACACATATGAGTTTCATGGTTTTCATTGTTACTTGTGAGAATCTATATGCATGGGGTTCTTTTTTTCATTCTGCTCTGTGCTTTCCTTTGTTCTGCTGGGGTAACTGGACCAAAACCAATGCTAAAACAAGAATGTTGCACCAGTGTTTATGGAGGTAAAAAATCATGGTTGTCATATCATACAAATAAAAATGTAAATGACTTAATGGAATTACTACTTCTATACTGGACTTTCTTGTAACAAAATGTTGTAGTTAGGGCTGCTTTGATGACAAAGTGTTCAATAATAACCTTAATGTTTCATGTTTCTGTGTTCCCATATGGCATACTGAAAAGTCTACTCATACATCCGGAAGAACATAAGTCAAACATCTCTAACACCCACATTTCAACACAGATAGATTGTGAGCAGAGGAAAGTTACATTGTCAGCACTGAGTGACTGAAATGGTCAAAATGCAAGAAAAACACAGCCATAATAATATAGCCAAAGAAATCAACAAGGGAAAACTTCAACAGTTCACCAAGCTCTTTTTCAGACATTTAAAAGCGTATGGAACGAAGCAGAAGAAAAAGACTGGCACGTGTGGTGGTGGTGTGAAGCCACCAACAAATTAGAAACCACAAAATAACTGGTCTTTACTGAAGACAACACTTTGGTCTGATTTCAGCTCTACGGTTTGAAAAAAAACCTTCAGGCTCAACTGCTAAAACCAAATCCAATTCAGCTTTCCAATGTGAGACAAAGTATTACTCAAAGCAGAAATCTGAATTACTGAAGATACAACAAGTTCTTCAAAATCAGAGTGTGCAAATGTATGTAAACATATACATATACACTCAGCAATCTATATACAAAATAAGTAAGTGTAGATATGGAATATGTGTTTGAGTGTGTATGCCCATATATATGTATATATATATGTATACAGAGAGCCCGCTAAAGCAAACATGTATTTGTATCTTTGAAAGGACATGTATAGATAGATAAATGTATATCCAGAAAGTTCCTTTTCATGACTTTATAATTCTTCCTGAAGTTTAGCATACTGCATCCATATAAAGGAATTGCAAATTCAGTAAAGGCATGTTATATACTATTCTTGCATACAGGATGTGACATCTGAACAAAAATAAAAAGATTTTAAAGAATGTTTGTAAGTTTTTATGGAAATATTTTGAATCTTGTTAAAATATTAAAGAAATAAATGCCATAGCAGAGCACTAGACTCCTGTGCCCATTTTTTGTGTTTGTAAATTTCCCTTGAGGTCCCGTAAGTGGCACTTCGGCAGCCTATGTTCTTAAAGCCCGCAGGATCCTAGAATTTAAGATCAAAAGATTTTTTAAAGAACAGCAGGTGCTACAAGCTTTTAATATATACGATGTTGGAGACACTAAAAAAAAACCACCAAAAACCTAGCTGCTTTTCACCCTATCCAGCTATGTATCTCATGAGTCCCGTGAGCAGGTTAATCTTTGACATAGCCTCAAGCTACTTTTATTGTAAGACGTTAAGCAAAGAACGGTGTACAACCTGCCACATACCAGTCTGGGATGTAGAATGGTTTGAACTACAGCAAGCTACAGCGCACATTAGGATTTCTATTAAAAATAAATAAGGCCTTCTCAACATTTTCTCCTTAAGAGGGAACAACAAAGGATACAGACACAAAAGTGAATATTAATCTTCCAGTTTAGCTTTGTACTAGGGTATGCCACAGAGCAAAGGGAAATAACAAGAGCTAGTGCAATCAAATAAGTTTATGCTGGCACATGGGTGGCTTCTTATCATTCAGATCAAAGGAAGCGCCTTACTGGATCAGACCATCGGTGTGTGTGTGATCCTCCCTAGGAGGCTGACATCGCCATATAATATACATCTAACCAATTGTGTGCTTTCACACAGAAGCCCTTTGAAAAGTCCATTCTGATTGACTGAACCCTTCTAGCTATACATTCCACAGTCTGAATATATAGTGTGGCACTTATGAGTCTCCTTCTATTTGTTTTCAGTTTATTTCCTTTTGTAGTCATAGAACGTCCCTTTGTTTTCAAAGTAGAGGACAAAAATTCTCCCCTGGCACGGCACCCATCGAAAAAAACAAAACAAAACACAACAACAAAAACCCCAGAACAAAATACCACCTCTGAATATTATAATTTTTTTTTTTAGAAAAATCAAACAAGCAAAAAACCAGAGTAATTGGAAAACCGATGTCACAAAGCCAAAATAGCTTCACAGTTATCTATGAAAGTCTCAACAGATACACTCCAGATGGACTGAATTATTTTACCTAAAGCATTCTCTTCACACCATCACCCTACAGGGTAGGCAAACCATACATTAATAAATAAATAAGGTGCAATTTCTCCAATATGTACAATGATCCCTATGCTAACAGTAACTGTTTAATGTACTTTTAACTTTAGTCTGACATTTTGTAGTATCTATTACACGTTTATGCTGCATGGAGAGTCACAGCTAGTGAGGATGAGTAGATCCAAATGAGTATTTTTCAATACCTGTAAGGAATAAAGTAACTGACAGAACAGTAAATACAAATGCTTTCCAAGAAAAGAGTGTTTCTCTGAGGTGCAACTCAAAGCAGAGGAAAATAGGACAGTCATTCAAAAAAGGAAAACAGTTACCTGTCCTGGATTATCCAAAATCTCTAACTTTATGTTATCAAATTCTCTACATAGAGTAGACATAAATCCTATTCTTTTAGTCCAAAAAGAGGAACACTTACACAAAAAGATCCTCTTCACAGTCTTAACGTGACATTCAAAGATACCTTTGGTCACTATTTTGGTAACACCTCTTCCTCTAGAAGAGAACTTTTTTTCTCCCGAAGTTGAGAAAACACCTGAGCTAAGAAAGAGCACTAAAATCCTCTAAACTGACTTGCATAAATATTATTTTAGAAAGTCTATAGAATATGAAGAAAATACATTTTATTTCAGTCTTTCTGTTTGACAGCATTTCTGAGCTGGCCATCTGCATTAGTTCTGCATGCCTGCCAGCTGACAAGTTCTATTTGTTGAGCAGATAATTGTAGCTGTTTTATTTTCCCAGTAACACACTATCACAAAACACAAGAGTGTTCAGCTTAATTTAGATATGTTCTTCAATATACAGAGGGCAGTGAATAATAGTGAAAACCGTTTTGCCTGACAAGCAAAGCATGAATGTGTCACATCAAATACTTCGTCTTGCTCAGTGTTCCTTCAGAACGGATAGCATTTAGCTTTCAGATTTTACAAGAAAGACTTGCAAAGATAGCTGCGAATAGGTTGCATTTCAGGTATAACTTTTAAAAAAGTTTTCTTCAGGTTTCTAAAACTTTATTTCACAAATCTCTAAATCTATAATAAATTAGATAAGTATTATAAACTGCAACTTTTAAATAAAGAAAAGGAATTTGAAAATTCAATTTATTATATTACATCACAAGCAGGTTATGGTTTTCTGGTCATAAATATTATCACTTTACAAATACAGCTGTATTAAATGAGCTATTTAAATATCAATATCCCTGGGGATGAATTTTAATTACATTCTGTTTAATTATATTGCTTTCCGGAAGATTTGATTTTTTTGCCATGTGATTTACAAGGAGTGTAACTATAGCAAATTCACAGCCTAGATTTTATTCAGATAAACAGGCAGCTAGTGAGTTCTTCAGTCACCAATTTTCACAACTGAGGTCCAGAAGTCTTTGGAGTGCTGTTCCACAGTCTACCCAATTCAATGAAGGACAAGCTTTACAAGAAGCACTGCAAGTGCAGCAGTGACCTGACCTAAGCTGGCTTTGGTGCCCAGTAACTCCACACAACACACCATCTCTCCTGTCCTAAATGACCACCCTAACAGATGGAGCCCAAAGTCCTGGACAAAATGAAGTCAGTGGAAATTTTGTGGGCATTCATGGACGTTTTACAGACATTTCATAGGGGTGAACTGAGATCTAGAAGTCTTTAAAGTCCTGTTCCACAGTCACTACGCCAGGTTTACTACTGACGTTTCCCTTGCCCCTTCTTTGGCATTTCAGAGCCTTTGCTTGTGCCTTACTAGTATTTGTACAAGTCCAGAGAAACCATTTTAGGGAATTAAATTATCCCCAAAATGGTATCTTTTTTCCATAGGGTTAGTTTTTAGATAATTATCTTTCTGAGCCATCTTACCACACGATGGCATAAATAACAGTGCAGCACAAGACAGGAACACACGGTTGGCAGCAGATGGGAGGACTGCACCCTGCAAACTAGATGTATATCAGTTTACATTTACCTTTATAACAAAACCTGATAAAATGATTTACCATCAGACTTTGAGGTAAAAACTCCTTTTTCCAAATGTTTTTAAGTGTATTGTAGACGTGTTCAAGTTAAACTGGAAAACTGTCTATATTTGCAGAGTACTGAAAAAAAAAACCATTCTCCTATTTGCTTCTGGTATTGCCTGAGGATCATGATAGAAATACACCAGTTTCTGGGCAGGACAGGTGCAGAGTCTATATTTCAAGGTAGTTCTATTGTGCAATTTAAGATGAGGGCGGGGGGGATAGGAAAAAGAAATACACACCAGCACACACACAGACTGAAACATCCTGGGTTTGTTTAACAGAATGGGAATACAATCAATACTGCATATGAAAAAGATACACTACTTCACCAAATGGATTTAAAGATCACTCTCAATTTGGCCTGCTCATTATGATGGTCACTTCTAATAATGTTTAAAGTAATTCTTCCTCCTTTAGTTTTGGTTACATGTGCTATATAATCAACATTGGCAGGAATGCCAAGGAGACAGATTCTAGATATTTAAATACTGGAATTTAAAAAGAATTTTTAAAAGATGGAATGCAAATGTGCAGGCACATTAAAAATTACAATGGCTTGTCGCTTAAATGTGTAATTCAATAATTATTCAATAATAATTCCATACTCATGGAAATGCAAGTCCTGACCAAAATGCTGTATCTCTCAATTTCTTAGAAAGAGAAAGAGGGTCAGAGCTGTGAGCAATTAATGTGGAAAGAAAAGTAAGATATACTACAGGAATCAGAATAAACTGTTGTACATCAATGGTTTCGTGCAAGGAAATAAAGCAATACCTACTTTTGTCTAAAGCACATCTCACCAACCTGAGCAACTAAGTCTACCACAATGTTAAGATGCTGCCTAAAGCAGCACACTGCAAACAACTGAAAGACTTCATTTACCAGTGTACTCACCTACTGTGCACCAGTTCTATTCCAGTACAATTTGAAGAATCAATAGGTATGACTCATCACTGCCTGAGTTCCGTTTTGCACTAGGGTAATTTTCTTTGCTAAAATGATGTGACAGCACCATTAAAACAGAAATAAGATTCATTATGTATAAGCATTTAGGCTTATGAATCCCCCCTTTTAAAATCAATGGCAAAATTCATCCACATCCTTCTGTTGAATACCGTTTCACTCAAACTCAGAATTCAATTTCAAAAAGTATCTTTTAAGTCTGTATTTTCTTATTTTTTTATTTGTTAGCCAAACATTTACACACCAGTGCTATGCCTTTGTTATCCCATTATTTCATCTCCACTGATTAGCAAAGAAAAGTTCCACTTTAGCTCAAAAGAATAAGTCTTTGCATTTATTATGCAAAACTTTTAATACATATTTCAGCTTATATTTTTATTCAAACCAAACCTATCATGAATTAGCACATCAAATTCCACATATTATCAGTTTAATACTTTAAGACTGAATCTTGAAGTGACTAAAATACATGTAAATGCAGCAGTAGACATGCATGTTTATCACGTGCATATTGGATAGGTCATGAGCCTTCTAAAAAAGTGTAAATAGAGTTGCATTCAGTAATAGAACTTTAAAAAAAAACCAAACCAAACCAAACCCCATGCGGCCTGGCCTTGAACACTGCCAGGGAGGGGGCAGCCACAACTACTATTTAGGAAGAAATGAAATAATTACATTGGCTATTATGGTATTTGGAGTGAGAAAGCAAAAGTAATAAAAAGTCTCCCTTAAGGGTTAAGATCATGTTGATTCTCTTTCCCTTTCTGTGTCTTTCCTCCCATTCTTTGCAAAGTGGGTTACTCCTAGTTTAGTTAGAAGCTAATAAATTAAGCCAGTGAATTTCATAAAAGCGTCTTCTTTCCAGGAAAAAAAAAAGATTTATCTGAATTCTAGAAAGTAACAGCTGAAACAGTTGCAGGCACAATATATAAGGGAAAACTGCCAAGCATTTATTCAGTCTTGCAAGATCCTTTTTTGACTGCTTGAGTTTCCTCCTCTACCCTGCTTCTTTTTCTCGATGAAGTTGGGTATCATTGCATATCTAAACAAGACAATTTCTTTCTCCTTACTGAGACTTTTTGTCAGGTCAATAATATCTTTTATGTTTAATACACCTTAATTTTTTAATACACAAACAGCATGAATTGGCAGTTAAATGGACTGAGATTCTGGAATATTAGTGAGACCTTTAAGAATGGTATCTTTAGATTTAGCAGGGCAAATAGTACTTTTAATGAGCTAACACCTTGAATAAGGACCACTACAAGGCAGAAATGGAACAGAAATAGAGAAGATGAAAGCTTACAGGGAACTGACAGTAATCTGGAACTTCTGTGGAACAAAAATTGTTTCCCTGAGGAAGGGAAACATGCAAAACTACTTAATTTTTAATCTTACTTTTAATATTTAAAATCAGCCTGTCTCAGCCACTTCTAACGAGAAGAGGCCTAATACAATGTAAGTATAATATTAGCTTAAGACAACAAACTTTGCCAGTTAAATGCTTGGCTCATAACTAGTCTATATTCAGTCTCTTTACATACAAGAAGTCAAGTCTAAAGGAAACCGATGACCTTTACAAGTAACTAAGAAAGTAGAGACATATATGAAATTACAGCCATGGTTTTGTAAATTATGGTCTGCAATTTGACTGATAAAGGCTAGCATTTACTGCTTAAAAAAAAATACAGTAATATACATAAGCAATGAAATGTACTTATAGAACAACCATAATACTGCAGCAAAATAAACTCAGAAACTAGAACACTGAACAACTGAAGAAGGACTCTGCCCGACTTTGACAGTGGTAGAGACAGAAAAAGACTTTTATCTCCCTCTTCTGCAGTTGTGTAAAAGGTCAGTGTTGTTACAAGCACTAAATTACCCAAGCGGGATGAGCTAAAAAGGAACCGCAATCACACTTTTAGCTCTACCCATTTTCTGAGGCCAGAGAAAAGCCTACAAAGCTATTTTCTGAATTGTTTCTATGAATACCGTATTAGATACTCCCAGTTTCTTCACAGCATTAGAGAAAGAAAGCAGAGATATGCACATGCAGAGACGGGCACCAGCTTGTGCAATGTATTTCACCCATTTCAGCAAGCACAAGAAACTCAGCGCCCATTCAAAGTACAAGGCTGTTCTAGAAGAATGGTAAAACTTTTAAAACTGATTTATTAAGAACATTCAGACAGCCATAGAAGAAATAGATCTACTAGTACACATGTGAAAAAGTGACACAATTACATTGTTAAGTATCAGTAATCATTATTCAGAAGCAGCTTTTCTAAAGTTAAAATGTCAATCTAAGTTCTCCTTCTTTGGCTGTCAGCTTGGATACATATTCAAAATTTCTCTGTGTTCATCTGGTGCTTGAAGGGATGAAAACATAAATATTTGCTTTAACAATGATGCATATTAATAGATATTTAACTTAAAACAACAAACACTAAAATGATAGGCCAGCTTTGATATAAAGCAATACCAGAAATGATCATCAGGACAGAATGAGGGCCACGTATTTTCCTAGTAGTATGACTAAAACATTAAGAGAAGAGTATTGTGTGCAATTTAAGGGCACTTCAGAGTATAGTCACATTTACTTCAGATTCACTTGTTAAAATCCCAATTTAGCAAAAAAAATAATAAACTTGCAAACCAATTGTCAAACAAAAACACAGGAAAAAGACCAGAATTCCCTTTTTTTACCGTATTAATTGAGAATGGAGTCTGTGATTTAAGGATGTCTTGCTTGCACGATGCTTTCACAGGTTAATATGAAATTCACGGTGCTTAGAACACTCATGCCTCCTATATATAAAAGTACCATAGTAATACTATAAACTGAGTATTGCCTTGCTTTCTATCATCTTTTAGCCTCCATACAGAGGGTGATTTCTGCCGTAGAAATTCTACCACATGCCCATTTTGCACACTCTCACAAGTTTCCAGGAATACAGTCAGTGGGTATAAACACGGTCAGTTTGTGTTCATGTATCTGTCACACATTTCTATAGAATGACAATGATTTTCCTTCAGACCTTCCTTAGGCACTTCAACACATGGCAGGGTCTGGTATTTTAAACTCCCTGCAAGATTTTGCTTACTATGTGAGTTAATTTAGTATGTTGGATGCAACAAATACGTAAGCATCAGCTATATGAAAAGGAAGTGAACAGCACAGTCAATGAAAAATAGTATTTTTGAGAACATGTCTAATTAATTCCAATTAATTACTCTGCAATTTATACAAAGATCCAATACACATTATTTTTGCACCTCCTGTTTTGGTAGCTAAATACAGACATTGCCATTCCTCACTTACCTATATATATTCTAGACAAGAAAAAAAATACTCCCAGTGACACAGTCAAGATATGGAAACTGAAGCATTTCATATAGGCTGATTTTGTTGACATTTAAATACATTTCTATTTTAAATTCCTCTTCTACATTTTGAGATAACTTTCCCCAAGACTTCCTAGAAATTTATGATAAATAATTTCAGCTAATGATTTCAGAATAGAAATAAAAAAAGTTTCATATCAAATTTATAGATTGGAAATATTTCAATTATTTTTGAAATAAAACATTTTCCTTATAATTTACTGGAATTCTAACACGTTCTTTTCCTGTAAGAAGTTCTAATATTTTTTTAATTAATTATCATTGCCTTAAAAAACCAAACCAAACCAAAACTCTTTCTGTCTTGCTCTACTTTGGAAATCAAACATCTTCGTGCCCTGCTGTCAGTAACAAACAGTTTCTGGCTTACTCCAAATAGATGGTGAATTTAGTAGAACAGAAAAAGCAGAATTGTGAAAACAAGTGATTATCTTGACAACAGTGAAAACGTCCTCTACTTTTTGATCCAAGCAAGATCTTTTAGTTTCTTCCTGTTTAAGTAAAAAACTTCATATAATTGCTTGCTTTGGAATTGAAAGAAATCCCAAACATTCAGAACACAAACCAGGAAATATATGTTTTCTTTATTCTCCCCATTTTTGCAATGCATTGTACCATTCACCATCACAAATGAAAAAAAAAAAAAATGGCACTGACCCTATCTGATGATTTTTAAAGAAAAGAATAAGGGGACTTGGTGGCATCCCCTTGCAATGTTTGCAACTGAAATATTGCTATGAACCATCTCTATTTTTTTTCCTTTTTTTTTTCCTTTTTTTTTTTTTTTTAAGGTGAACAATGGGCAATGAGCTATGTCACAAGCCAACAAGACTGAGTAAAGGAATGATTCCTTTCTATTTTATTAAGGCATATCAATATAACTTGAGCACAGTCTTTCACAATACCAAGCATCCTCAACACCTACTATACGGAATCCTAGCTCATAGGGCAAGCCATAGCAGCAGAAAGCATGTCCTGACTGTCAGAGGCACTTCACATTTCACAATAACTGAGCCCCAAAACATACCGCCTTGGTGAGATAGGAGTTTCAAGCAAACTCAATATCCAAAATGGCAACACAGTACTGAACAAAAAATTCTCTATTAAATCTCAAAGACTAAAACAAACGAACATTGCCAAAATGCTATCAATCCAAACATAGTCTACTGTACCACAAATGAGAATTACAACTTTTGGAAAACTCTATTTTCAAAAATGCAATAGAAACAGTTTTTAGACAATAATTTTTTTCTTTTTTTGAAATTCATAAAAATTTTGGCAGCATAACTTCTAAGCAGTTTTGTAAGCTTTACACAATATTTTAGCTCACCTTACTAATAAATCCTTCTAAAGAAGACAGTAAAAAATTCAACACTAATCATCAGCAAAGTGTGAAAGTGAATCCTTACAGTTTTGAGTATTTCTAGTTTAGATTGTGCAGGATTTCTGACAAAACAACGATTTTCTCTGTTGAAAGATTATTATACAGTCACGTGAGTGAAAACTTTCAAGAGCCAAGAAAAACGCAGGTTCAAGCAATAGCAGAAAAATGGCCCCAAAGGTCTAAATGTCCTACCCTTTCTAAAAAAATAACAATAAAAAAAAAATTTAAGCTAAATATTGTATTATGTACAAATAACATGGGAGAAAGTGGATTTTGCACCCTTCGGGAATGCATATTCGTATTTGCAGCCCTAAACATGGGAACTGTCCATTCACATTAATATAGTTTCTACAAAAGACTTTCTGTAAAAAGTGTAGCAAAATGGAGATAAGCTGCTGCAAAGAACACGGGATCTGTGCTTTGCTTTCTTTCTCTTAGGCTGCACTTTGTCACTGACTTCTGGAATCAAAGGGAAGATTAGCAACGTGTAGAAGGGCATGTACAAAGTAAGCCAGTCTGAGAGCCAAGAACTGGGTCATCTGCCGTCAGCTGTGAAAACTGCTACATGCTACAGAAACGAAGGGGAAAAAATACTGGTAAGATATTTCCCTGGGTTTAGAGCAGCTGACGAATTTGCCATATGGAAAAAACTCGTTACTAGATTCTCACCGATAGGAACATCTAATCTGATTCAACCTTGTACAGAAGATGCTAAATTAGGACTTCATCTAGAATTAAGATCAATATTTGTAAAAGATTTTTTTTCTTTTTTGTTATCTCTTAACAGCTGTTTCTTCTATATGATTCTAACAGAAAGGTTTGTGAAAAATTGCCCCAAATCACAGACATTAAGGGCTGGGCTTAAAAGTTTTTCAGTATGCTTCTCCATTTCATGTATTCCCTCCAACCAGGGATGGCCCTAAAACTTACTGAGACTCATCTTAAAATAAACTAAGACATAAGTAGTAGACAGTAAAGCAGAGATTAAAAACCTTGGGTTGTTTCCAAGTGCTTGGTCTCAATCAGACAGAATATACAGACTGAAACAAGAGCTGCTCAGCACTATTCTGACAAATTGCTTTACTGAAAAATGCTATCTCAATGAAAAGTCAAAATTGCCCTCCAACATCTTGATTCTTCAAATGCCCACTATTATTAAAAGCAGGATTTCCAAGGAAAGCCTGTTCTAATTCAAAGCAACTAGATTTTATCCCAGACTACTAATAGCCAGTAGAGGCATAGCAAAGGTTTATTAGCCAAGGCTGAGGATGCTGTGAGTTTGCAGTTCCCTGGAAGAAGGGACTGTGAATTCCCCCAGTGATGGGTTTTTCTTAATATCTTTTATTTTCCTAATACTTTTTTTGCAATAAAAAATCCCGACATTACTATGTTGTATTTAAAAAAAAAGTGATACATTAGTATTCCAGTAAGCCAACTGTAAATAGAAATCTACATTCTTATTCATGCATCATTTTCTGATGGGGAGAAAAAAAAAGAAATTTGTGTGCTAACCCTTTATGGTTTTTATGTAACCAAATATACATAGTTAGCAACACTTTCAACAATCCACAAGACTTAGAGTTAAGCAACAGACCTGGCATATGAATGACCTAAGCCTTTTTATTTGTTTTGTGTCATGGAGTATGATGAGAAAAAGAACTTAAAATCCTTTCAAAAAATAATTTTACTTTCTTTTTTTTTTTTTTTTTTTTTTTGGTAATTCTGCGCTATCAAAAGAGAACCTGTTCAATATCTTGGACGTCCTAACACATTCAGTTCATTCTGCACATTGTTGAAATGAAAATGACAATTTTTGGTTTGTGCTGAATCAGTTTAAAGCACCTGTTAAGCACTTTCAAATTAATTACACTGTACATCGATTTTTTTTTTCAGGCATAATTATTAACCCTTGAAAAGTCTTCTAATAATCAATTTATGCTTAATTAAGCTCTCTCTGACATGCCCTCTAGTATTTCAGCAGACACACTTTTCAAAAGTTACTTCCAACATGTATGGATATCTCAACTTCTTGTTATTAGAAATCCATACTGTTTTTTTCCAGACTGCATCAGCCACATTTATAGGTTCCCTTCATCTACTGACTGAGTCATTTGAGCTACGATCTGCAGATTCAAGGGACATTACATATATTCTACTGCCTTGCAATGTGCTAGGAAACAAGCAGTTACCAGATCCAGTACAGCAGCTCTGGGATTAGCAGGTTTAGCCACAACAGCCAGTACTCTTGCATAGCTCCTAGCCCAGGAACAGCCAATGCCAAGTGGTTCTTTAAGGCAACCACCGTGAGTGAGAATATGTGACTTTGTATGTGCTCACTTTTGTTTTAAAACAAAATTTCTTTGGCTTTAATGACAAAATCCAGGGATTACAGTAAATACAAGTCTGCTATCCTTAATCTTTTAAGTCAACTATTATGTTACTCAGAAAACACTTTCAATGGAATTCAAACGAACCTTTAAATGCAGTAAGCTCTGGTTGTAAACAGATCTGTTAGCTTCTTTGTTCAATTCTGCCTTTTGTTAAGATTAAACAGAAAATGCAATTTTCCGCTATACAAGACAAGGCGCGGACTCCCATGAGAAAACGGGGAAGACAATGGCACCTTCTCTCAGTAAGCCTGATGTAGTTTGGCTTTTTTACTTTTACATAAAGTAATATTATTTTGTCATTAAATATTGTCTATGGTTAAAACTGACTCTCAATTTTTAAGAAAAAAATGGTTTTTGATGTGATTTATTGTTACTTATTCTTAAAACACTCACAGTACATTTCACTGCAACACAGATTGAAATTTCATACAATCATAGAATAGTTTGGGCTGGAAAGGACTTTTAAAGGTCGTCTAGTCCAACCCTCCTGTAGTGAGCAGGGACATCTTTAGCCGGATCAGGTTGCTCAGAGCCCCGTCCAATCCGACCTTTAATGTTTACAGGGATGGGGCTTCTACCATCTCTCTGGGTAACCTGCTCCAGTGTTTCACCACCCTTATCATAAAACATTCCTTCCTTATACCCAGCCTAAATCTGCCCTCTTTTAGTTTAAAACCATTACCCCTTGTCCTATCACAACAGAACCTGCTAAGAAGATTGCCCCCTTCTTTCTTATAGGCCCCCTTTAAGTACCAAAAGACCACAATGAGGTCTCCTTGGAGTCTTCTCCGGGCTGAATATCTGCAACTCTCCCAGCCTTTCCTCATAGGAGAGGTGCTTCAGCCCCCTCATCATCTTCATGGCCCTCCTCTGGACTTGCTCCAACAGGTCCATGCCTTCCCTGTGCTGGGGCCCCGGAGTTGGATGCAGCACTGCAGGTGGGGTCTGACAAGAGCGGAGCAGAGGGAGAGAATCACCTCCCTTGACCTGCTGGCCACACTTGTTTGGATGCAGACCAGGATACAGTTGGCCTTCTGGGCTCAAAGTGCACGTTTCTCAAAGGCTAGGAGGGTGCTATTTTACTAAGCTTCATGGTCCAGACTGGGAGATGCTGATGCAACAGTCTGTGTACAAGCAGTATCTTTTGCTAACTAGGGATCATAACATGCTCTTTGTCCTGCAGAAGAATAACGAAGACCAGAATAAGAAATAAAACCATGATGGTGCCACAAGAAACAGTAGGCAAACTCTTCATAGGCTATGTAATACAACCTGAGTCTTATAATTTCTTACTTTGTGGTCCAGACAGATGTTTAACAAGATGATCATAGTTCAAGTCTGTCCACCTTGTACTAGCTTAATCAAAGAGATTGTACTTAATACAAGGATTATATTGTATAATATATAGTGTATATAAATTATGTACAACTATAACAGCATATATTGGTGTAATTATCCATTGATAAATAACAAATTAACTTGAAATTAAACACATGAGAAGAAGAGTGTTTCCTTATATGAAACACCAAGAAACTTCAACTGAGGATGAAATGTGGCAATGATGTGAGGGAGTCCAATTTTATCTGTGACCAGGTAGTATCATCTCCCTCTTCATGTTGACCTAAAAAATCTTCGAAGTGCCTACATTTTCTTGTATGATGTCCTCAGCTCTACTGCATACCTCACCTCAGATGACTGCAGGGCAGCAGAGAGCATTGGATACAACTAGAGTCTCTGTATGAGTATGACAAAAGGCTGCAGCAAAAGCAGGAGAGTGGAAACACTATTGACTGAATGCTTTCAATGACCACATGTCCTCAGCAGCCAGCACAGAAGCTGCCATCGATTACTAGGGCCTAAAGGCTGGAACAGCTTTGTGACCTGACTATTAATTTCCAGAGCCTCATACATCCCACTTGCATAAAACCATTCTGTAGGAGGGAAGCTGAATTCTACTTGCATGCATTTTTTCCCCAACACATTGCATATTTCACAAATGCAATGACTTCCACGGGTAGACCAGGAAAGAGTGCAAGCTTCTGTTACTCACACATTAAGCTACAGTTAATGCAAACTATTCTGCATTCAGAGAGGATGGGATCTATACTGATATGGTTCTTTTGCTCTGTATGAGCCTGTACAGCATTTTCTATTTTTACATACTCTGAAATAAGGAGCACACCACATTGCTTTCCACTTTAAGAGTTACCTGGTATTTTATCATTAGTACTTTTGATATTTGAAAATGTAGGCTACTTAACATAACTGGTATTTTTGAAAAGGTTGCAAAAGTCTTGTCAAAACACATTTGATGAATAAATTTTCATACTGGATAGCATCAGAATGATGTGCAAATGGCTTTTCTGAAGATCATCGGAATCACTAAAACAGACGTAACTAAATGCACTTGATAGGTATTAATTACTATGTTTGTACTTATTATTAGCCCGTGGAGTCCTGATTTTCACCACCAGGAGTTAGTGTAAGACAGAAAAAAAATGAAAGCACCATTTGTTAACAGCAGTAAATTAAATCAGCCACAGCCCTGTCCCATTAGAAGCGGAGACATGTAGGACAACACTTTAATGAGTAACAGTAACCCTTACTGAAGGCCTCAGTGGTCTGAAGGAAAGCACACTGCATTGAAGTTTTATCAGCATGCTCACTTCTCATTGTGTATTACTGGAGAGACCAAAGAAACTATTATTGAAGCAAAGGAAGAATTTCACTTACAAACAGAGTGCAAGTCACTTGGAAAATCCTCTCACAAGTGTCTTTTTTGCTTCCCTAAAATTTTCCCAAGAGCCTGACAAGCCCTGCATGCCAAAAGTTGCTCCTCGCTGCAGACTGGCTATGAGGAACATCAGGGCTGCACACTCCCAAAACCAAGAGCTGCTAATGCCTCCAGAAGCTTCCTCGCCCAGGCTGCTTGTCACGCTCCTTTCACATGGCACATGTCGCTCTAAATTGACTAGCAGGACAGCCATCCCAGGTTTTCCTCCTCACTTATCCCTACTTTAGTTCCCAGTGACACTGGGACAATCCTATTGCCATTTGCTTCAAATTCTCTTACCTTCTATTGCTGAGGTACTACAGGACGATTCCATCCAAATTCAGTGTCATTGCACTTGGCATTGAAGCTAAACACACAAACAACAAAAACAAGCAATTTGGCCAAATTAATGTGTACTCTTTTTGCAAATAATAGTGGCAAACAGAGCATCCCAAATGATCTCTACAGAGCTTGATCAGTTACTTCAAAATTGTAGTATCGATGTCAATATCCAACTCTAAGCATACCATTTTAAGAGCTGAAGTAGCCACAGTATCTAAGTAATTTGTATAAACCAGCAAATTACACCATTCTTTACCCATATTACGCTTCACATATTCAAGAGTCAAACTCCAAATTCACTGTAGAGTCCTCTATGTTCAGTTATTGGTGTAATTTTATTAAGAGGACTAAAATAATGAAAACCGCACATATTTAATTTCATCTGTCAGACTGGGATCACAGTTCAAAAAGTAAAATTACTTATAATGGCTTTCCAACTATATGTTTTGCTTCATATGTTCAATTTGCAAACTTTGCACCGAGATTTTGTGGCAGGCATCTACTGATTAGTGTGTCCTGATAAATTCTACATGCTACAAACCTTTGGCAAAAGTGGTATTCACAATAACTCATTCACCAGCACTGTCTTTGCAGAGAACCTCTACACACTGGTCTCCAGAAAGAGCTTGTTTGAAGATTATGATTAATTTCACAAATAACAGCTTCCCCTGAACCTGTGAGAAAAAAATCCAGGTATGTGGATGTTCTTACCCTAATTTATCTTAGAATGATTTCCTCTGAAAAACTAATTTTGGCCATATTAAATTCTATACCAAGACCTACCTATCTATATTTATTTTGAAAACAACAACAAAACCCCACACACACTGTGGTAAAATGCAAGAGTAGTGCCTTTTATTTCATTTTAATCTGAAATCTGTTTTTACTGAAGGTGCCTATAAAATTTAATTTGCAAACTATAACTTATATCTACAAATTTTAAAGCAGTCTAAAGAATTTTACAACAGATCTAGAATTTTCTGTTAAATTGCATGGGGTTTTAAAGTTTTATAGACTCCTATTCAAACTCTAGATAAGACTATTACAAAAGTGTTAAAGGGTTTTTACATAAAAAGTGAAATTGTAGAAGTTAAATTTCAGTATGTTTTTGATTGTTCAAAGACTTGCTCTTGCATATCATTTGAACATTCCCTAGTCCCTTCCAACATAAATTCTGATCCCATTGAAAAAAAGAAGCCAAGATGTCAATTTATTTTTTTTTTTTTTTAGCTACAATAATTATCAAGGTCAGTTAGGGTAAATGCTGGCTGTATTATTATTATAATACAATATTATTACTGTATATACAAGTAGCTGAATTGCAGTTACAATAGAAGTTTGTTACTACAAAATCATAGTCAGTGGAACTAAGCTTATAACTGAGATGACTTATGCTGTTACAATAGCTGAAATGAAAGAAAATTACTGTAGCACATTTGCAACACAAAAGCACATTTTTAAGTGAACAGAACATTGATGATGACATTTTTCAGTCAGTAATTTAGTGGGCTCTTTCATTGCAGTTATGTTACTGACAATCATTTTTTAAAACAAGTAATATTTAGGGAATAAACACACAGCTACACTTTCTGCACAAAGCAGAAGGAACAAAAACAAACACAGTGCAACTTCCAGAAAATCTGCATAAGGATCATGTAAGCACGTCACTATTATTATAACTTTTTTTTTTTCTTTTTGACTGGAGCAGCATTAATCTTTCCTAAGGCACTAAAGATTATTAGACACTTTTGCTGACCATTGTTATTGTCTCTAATGTGCAAGTATCTACTTTAAAAATATTTAATCAGCCTAAGTTCTTTTTCTGAAACCTAATTCTATTGAGAAAATAAGAAGGCTGCACTAAATCTATTCTAATTCCAGTAATTTTAACAAACATGTGTCCTGCATTATTTTTGTAATGTAACAGCTGGCCCCATACAGGTACATTTTCAAATGTCCAGTGGAAATTAAAGCATTTACTCTCCAAAATGCATGTTCAAGTACCGTAAAATCCTGTGATGAACAAATATTTCTAAAGTAAATCATAGTACACCATGTATACGCACTGACATACAGACTGACGTATAACACATTTAAACATATGCATGTGTGCATATTAACATATGTAGGTAGACATGTGTATTAGGGTAAATTCTAAGGGTGACTGCAGAATGTTGTAGCTATAGGTGTTTACGCAAATATTGTCAAGCCTGATGAGCTTTAGAATTAACTCAATCAAACGATTTCCTGTTTTGTAGGAAACAGCTGCTGGACAACAATACCACAGAATTTTAAAAGAAAAAAAAAATTCATTCATGCTGTATTTAAAATATTACTAAAATTTTATTTTGCCTCCTACAACAAACCTTTGTTTCAGTGTTCTCTGCTGCACTCGTTGACCCCATCTTTACCTAATTGAATCTTTTTTCTCTTTCCATCCCAGAAAGGCAGTGCTCCTTTATTTCTTCTCAAGATCTGGCAATTTTTCCATGATACTTATTCAGTAGTTAGGCTACTTGGTGCTGTATTAAACTTGTTGACTGGATGAACAGAACTAATACTTATGCCAGAATGGATAGTTTTTCTAAAATTCAGTTTCTGGTTGACTGCAGATTAAAATCAATTGTGGAGCTGTTAGCTTCCTCACAAGAGAAGCGAAGAAAAAGGACAGCATCTTTTGGGGATTCACAGAAGGAAGCAGAGTTTTCCTAAGTGAAATCACAGAGAAAAGAAAACCTAAATCTCATTAAGACCAGCTATCATCACTTAGGCAGCCAGAAAAGATTACAATTATCCTAATACTTTTTAATTTAGGATAAGTGGTTGACATGCTTCAAACGTTTTGAAGTTAGTAGAAAAGTCTAGGAAGTCAGCCTGTTTGAAAACCTCATCTTGCATCAGTTGTCTGTAGGAACTTCAGCCATTACAAGTACATAAAATGTGGCCAGACTTGATGGAACTGTGGGATGTGGCCATTCTACAATGCAGTTCAGCCATGCCCAGACAACACAACTTCCTCTCATCCCCAAAGATCTCTTCATCTTCGAAGGTGGTACCAAGATTTCATGTCCAAAACACAACAAAGGAAACAAAAAACTGGGGCTTAGGGGAGGGTATCTCTTGGTCACTAATGTTACAAAGTTTTTTTAGTAGGAACCAGCAAGACCCAGAGAAGATACAACAGTGTGTCTGGTCTTTCTAGAATGAAACAGGTACATCTATTAACTTCTGATCAAACCATCCAAGGGAATGAGAACTGAAGGATAAGGGAGAAGATATACTACATAAGACACTTTGCACAACTTTCAGAAAAAACAATATTCACAAATTTAAAAGTTATCTGTAACTAGTCAACCTAAAGTACATTTTCTTTCACAACAAAAGAGATGAAGAGGGCTTAAAAATGCAATTTTGCATGTTTTTAGCATTAAACAAATTATTTGAAAGGAACAGCAACTTCTAAGCCCATGAATATGCCTGATGATACAGGGACCCTGCATACCTGCATAATACAGAAGGAGATTTTATCTTAGATATTTCAACATTTGTCACAGGTCAATCAAGGTGTCCACTAACCTTCAATATACACTGCCCAACCAACATGAAAAAAAAATCTCCAATGAATGGTACGGGGGAGATACAGTTTTAATATTGTTCATCAAGTAATTTGTCACTAGAAGTCTAAGTCTGTTCTAAGATTTTTTCCAGCCTTTTATTCTTTTCTCCCCTTACCTACAATATATTCCCAGAACGATGAAGCCCCTCACTGTGATTTGAACCTCAGTCACTCATTTATAGTCCATAGGCTACTCTCCCTATTTTACTGAGATGTTGTAATACATGAGGTGAAGTATGCAAAATCACTTGGATGGGAAACCTGGGTGCCTGGCATTCCTTCAAGAAACTGAGACCAAAAGACAGTCAGCGTATGTTATAAATTCCAAATTTAATAATAATTTACCATGTATCAATACATTCTTTTTGATTAGAAGAAAATCTTTTCCAAAGGAACCAGAATTATACTGAGGTGCATCCAACTGGAGAACAAGACATCTCCCCCTCACTACATACAAGGGCATTTGTCACATAATCACCATGTTATTCTCAGATAATTGTCACTGCAGAAGCAGCATACAACCCAATAGGTGTTCATTTGGTTTTGCCTGCATTGTCAAGAATAGAAAAACACATCGCAAATTGTCTAAATGTTCTGACTCAGAGCAACGGCAGGACAGGTGTTTAGAAGAGGTTTAAAAATGACAGGAGCTCTTTCAAAAGAGAAACAGCAAAGCTCATTTTTTAATTATTTCATGTAGCAAGCTGTTGTTACAGGGGGAGTAGGGCATAAATAAAACCTTCAATTTTTAAGCCAACATAGCGTTGGCTATGTATCTGTAGAAAACAATCTGGCATTTCATTTGAAACTAAGGCTAATTGAAAAATGTGAAGAGAAGAAAAACAAAATAAGAACAAAAATCTACCTACCTTTGGGCTAAGGGCTCACACGTTGCAAAAATTAAAGAGTATCCAAAAATCCACAGCTGCCATCATACATCTGCTCAGCTTAAAAGGTTAAACGAGCCAGCAATTTCAACCTAACGTGCTTATCTAGTATCCCCATCACAACTGGCACTAATTAACCTGGCAAAGAAGTGGAAGACACTAATTCAAGTGGAGGGCCATGCTAAAACAACTCTGCTGCTTCTTCTTTAGTACAGTTACAGCCTCAATTGCCTCTGTAAGACCTAATTGGGTGTACAGACTGGATATTCCAGGGAGAACCACCAGCTTCTCTTTCCATTCAGAAACACTACTCTCAGCAAGACTTTGAAGCAGATGAGTACATAGAATTGTTCTATTCACAATGAATTCTACTATTTTCTCAGTGTTGGAAAGTTTTTTTCTCTGTGAATATCACCTAACAAGATTTAGAAGCACTACATCCAACTCGGAGGTTTGCCATGTCTTCCAAACAAATAACTGGCCATTGGATTGTGATATATTTTTATTAATAGTGTATTAATTTGGGGGGATAGGGATGAAGGGCATACATTTCTTAATATAACTTTTTCTTTTATCCTGTGTGGGAGTAGCTAAAAACCAAAATCCCACCATTACCAGAACAGAGTCCCTCACTCTTTCCTTCTGAAGGGACAAGTTTTGTGCATCTGCAACATCTTCCACTCTGATAAACTTTCTCATGTTTCAAGAACTACCAGAAAGAACATGAACAAATCTCCAGACTCATCTCCACACTCTGAAGAGGTAACACAGTCCCCGTTCCTCCTCTACCCCTTACATTAAAGCTGAACATAAACTTTATGTTGTGCCCCAAAATGCTGAGTCTAATAAAAGCAGCACATGAGATCCCAAATTTGTCACGTGTATAACTCCAGCTCACCCCTGCACCCCGATGAACCTACCCACAACCTTATCTGATTGACACCTGCTGCATTTGAGCTGTCTCTTCACCACACCCTGTGCTATAACTATCATCACACGAAAATTTTAACATACATTTTCAAAATTTTGGACTCAAAACTGGTTTTGACAAGCACAATTAATATTTATTGTTAAACACAACAGTATAAATTAACTGACAAGCTTTTACCATTCTGGGTGTACGTGCCCAGGTTTTGGCAGCAGCAGGGGCTGCAGGGGCATCCTCTGTGGGGAGAGGCTGGGGCTGCCCTGGGCCAGGCGCAGCCGGGTTCTGGGCAGCTCTGCAACGGCCCCACCGCAGGGCACCACTGGGCCCAGTAGCAAAGCTGGTGGTCTGGGGGAAAGGTGTTTCAGTCTTTGTTTCTCACCATCCATTTTTAACAGGCAGTAAATTACATCAACTTTCTGCAAGTTAAGTCTGGTTAGGCCATGGCAGTCATTGGCAAGTGATCTCCCCATCTTTATCTCAACTCACGAGCTTTTTCATCTTATGTTCCACCCCTGTCCTGTTGAGGAGGGGGAGTGAGAGAGTGGCTGGGTGGGCATCTGGCAGGCAGACATTGCCAACCCATCACAGAAAGACAGTAAAACTATTATAAATAAAAAGAATACTGTACTGTTTCATGGCATTTTCTGGAACAACAGAAATACATATTTCATCTGCTATTTTTCAGTCAAGCAAAAACTGTGTGAAGTTACACATCGTTCTTCTCAGTTACCCTCACCTCTCCTCCACTGTCCGATGAGGATGCTGCTGCCAGAAAAGCCTTTAGGCTGACCTATGGGAGAGAGAGTTTTCTCCTTCCTACTTTGCTGAATTTTTTCTTTTCTCCCTTCTTTTTATTTTTCTTTCCAATTTTTGGAAAGACAACCTCCCTCAGATGATGAATCCTTTTTATTTTATTTTAAACTACTTATCTTCTGATTTTTCCTTTTGTTCAATCCTTTCATTCACACCTTCTAAATCTACCTTTTATAGGAATAAAAACCTAAAACCAAAATTCATCAATCTGAACTAACTTAGAAGTTAGCCTTGCTTTGAGCAGCATATTAGACTAGCTAACCGTCTGAGGTCCCTTCTCAACCTGAATTATTCTCTGGTTCTATGATATACATATATACATACTTATACGGGTAAGAGCTTGGTTTTGACTAGAGCATGTATTCCACCTCATACTGCAAAATAAATGTAGGTTCACAGCATCTCAATTTCTGCTAGCCCAGAGAATGACCTTGAATTGTTAACAGTAGTCTCTGTTGCCCACTCCGAAGCAAGATGCTCTTATTCAGGAGGATTATCAGAATCAGTAACGGCCTTTGCTCCTGCATGGATTTATAGTATTTGCAAGTATAACTTGTGCAGCATTGAGATAGACAGAGTAAACAAGGCTATAACAAAGGAGTCATACCAATGAGTTCTGGTTATCAATGTCAAGCTTTAAAAGAGAAATTTCAGTGCTGAAAAGGTGAAAATCTGAACAACTGGGACTAAAAAGAGTTTCTCATTAGAATAGGAAACAGTTCAAAGCTGTGAAAACTTAGTTATAATGGATACACTCTTTGCTATTTGTTTTCATGTAGTATCTTTCTTAGGACAGTGGAAAACTAATTGCTTACTATCATAAATAAGCACTGTGTGCCATGTTTGAGTATTCACTAAGATTTACACAAAAGCTAGAGAGAAAAAATATTGCGCCTTCAGGACATAGCGTGACAGTTAGAGTCTGTCATAATGATAAAAGCTTCTAACCTTGCTGTCAGTTGATGTCTTGCTTGAAGTGGCTTTGGAGTCAAATCCTATGGAAACCAGTAAGATTAATTCTAGTATGCACAGTTCATTACCTTTCACAGAAAACACCAAAAAAAGAGTTTAATAATTTGCTTCTAACAGTTTAATTGTGATGTCTCAAATAATAATTATTGATTATGTCAAAAAAATTACATCTTGTATAAGACTACACACAACACATACAGTAACTAAGTGCCAGCTGATACTTTGCCAATTTGATTTATTATGAGTTATGTATACACAAATGGCAGCTAATGTGCTGGCTGCCTTCCTGCTATGCCTTTTTTATCCTAATCCCTCCCCTTCAATACTAATCAGTGAGCAGAGCATAACAAGGAGATAATTATACATTGCTGCTATTTGTGCCAAGAGACTTTATGTAAATATTTTTATTACATTCAGTTACTTTTCTCCAGCTACAGGTTGCATTCTAAGGCAGAAGTTTGGAGAGACACTCTATTATGCTTTGCTCTTCAATATTAACTTTTCAGACCCTGTTTAAAATTACACTAAAAAATGTGCAATACACATTTTTATAATTTACCTTTTACTTATCTTAAACCATATAGGAAAATTTCCTTTGTAGGCAGCAAAGCAGTGAAGATCAATAGCAAAAGGAACTTTTAATACTGAGTATCTGAAAGTGAATTAAGATATTAAATTTTTGGAGGCCAAAATTTGCTCAACAATTGTGTTATTTAAAATAAGGTGTGTGTGAACTATTTTTTTTTTTATTTTGCAAATATCTATTTCATTCAAAAAAGCTCACAAACTCTGATAATAATGACAAATTCTCTCAAAATCAGTGCTACGAAAAACTGTCAGAAAATTAGCATGTACTATTGAAAATATGAATAAATATGACAATGAGCTTAGCTGGCACAATGTTCTTTTGGAGAAGAAGCAATTAACCTAAAAAAAACGCATAAACAAGACACAGAAGAGTCAGGCTATTACTAGCAAAATTTGTTTCCTTTCTTCCTCATTTAAATGTTAAAATAAGTTAGGAAGCAAATTAAATTCCAACTTATAGCTTTTAGAATTATGATAAAATATACTAACTGAAAAAAAAAATCTCACAATGATTAATTCTAATTTGCGGCTACCATGAACAACAAAGTCCCTTGGAAGCAGATCTTTATATATTATATATTTATCAATAACGGTGCACAAATAAAAATCGTGCAAGCAAACTGATTTAATGTCAAACTAATGAGACTGGAAACTCTGCTTAAGGAACTGTATTTTAGCCTTTATCAAATAAAGTCCTTAGAAGGGAATGGTCTTCCCCGAAATTACTGCAGTAGGAGGTTTCAGTGGTTAACGAGAGGATCAAGACTAAATGTCAAACTAAATAATATCATAAAATGCTTATTTCTGATGCTTGCCAATTCAGTCATCACTTTCATATACCCTGTTGTAAGTAGTAACTTCATGGGCCAAATTTGAACTTCCAGCAATCGTAAAACCTCATTTATCAATGTCCAGACACTAATCTGAAATCACAGCATACTAGAAAAGCTTAGTGCAACACTTAATCGCAAAACAATTACACAATGGTATGAGGAAAACAAAATTCCTAAATTCAAAGATACCAACATGTTCTTATAGAAGCTATAAGGAATATTTTAAAAAGCTTGAGATATAAAAAACCTTACAAATACTTTAATGACTGCAGAGGTCTATCAACATTCTGTCTGTGGCGTGACATAAATTAAATTACTTAAATGGTGGCTAATATAAGCTACCCTGTCTGCCTGGTTATGACTGTAACGTCTCCCTTAATGGGGATCTGCACCCGACTAATGTTCAGGCAAAATTCGGAAACTTACAACCACGTTAGGAATTGGACATTCTTAGCTTAAGTATTTAGTTTTCTTTCTTTATTTGTACAGCAACACATTTCCTTGATATTCTTGGCTGGTTTTAACTTCAGAAAACCAGTATTTTTTTGAGATTTGACCATCCTTCCAAACACACAGCATGGAATTTCTGTAATGGGGATCTGCTTGCCATCTTCTGATGTTCCATTAAAAAAAAAAAAAAAGGCATCCAATCAAAAATCAGAAATGTATGATGTGACCTAGCTAAGCCAACACACCACCCAAGAAGAAAATGTGCAACTAGCAAACCAAAAAATTTCAGTTTTTCTCTGTCTACTGTGCTATAGGACACTGCCATGGTGGTACCACATGCATTCTGTACGTAAATATACATATATATGTGTGTCTGTGTGTATATATATGACACAAGGTTTTAACTGTATGGGCCCGAAGAGACCTACAATAGTGGATTTAATGCTGAAATCAATGACACAATGTCTTCATTGTATGTGTTACACAAGCTATCTAGATAAAAGCCACGTCAGGCATGCTCACATGCTGACGGCAGGTATATCCAGAAATCAAACAAGTGCCCTCCAAATGTTTTTGCAATTCTGAACCCTTAGAAGTAATGCTACAGCAGTGAGAAATATTTTTGATGAGGTGAAGAGTTGATTCTCATCTAGAAATATTTTTTGATGAGGTGAAGAGTTGATTCTCATCTAGAAGACCAGTATAAGGCCTCTCCATCAGTTAAATCTCATAGGCAATTCCAGGAGTTAAGTGGTGGTCAGCGCTCAGGCTGTGGCTCACTTCAGCAATAATGGGTGATTCCACATAGGCTACTGCTGGCCAACACCTTGACTGCAAAAATGGGCAAACATTTGAACATAAGCAAACTTTTCATTTTACACTACTGCATGCCTACAGCCACATCTCTACTTCTCAATAATTTTTCAGGCCTTCTCATTTACATTTCAGATTTCTTCTAACCAAAGGTTCTATGTGGGACAATTTTAAGGATTAACCTTGGATAAGATGGCCTTTAGAAATAAACTTTCTACATGATCAGTGTAGGGGGGATAATGAAGAAGAAAGAAAGGAAAAATACAACTTTCAGATTACCTTTAAAAATGCGAAGGAAATCCAAAAGGATAAAAAAATTAAAAATAAAAAATGTTGGGTTTTTACCCTCTCATGTTTCAGCAAGGGATTCTAAATATCAACATGGGAGAAATCAATTTGCGGCAGCTGTGGACAGCCTTAAGGGCTTAAACAGCTTAATTGGAGAAATGGTTTGAAAGTTAAAAGGCCAGAATCATGTCAAGTACATGAAGCAAAAACTAACAGATGCTTCTAAATGTATTCATTATACAGTATTGCAAAGGACAGCATCAATGTAAGAAAAAAGGATCATTAAAAGCTGAGTTTATTGGTGAATTCTAATCAAATACCAAAAATATTAATACAAGCATGTATATTATATTTTAATATACCCTAGAAAGTTGTATTAGTAATTTTTAAGAATTATCCTTTCATATGTACTTAATGTATAGACGCTAAATTTTCAGGTACTTAGAAACATAATAGCCACTTAATTAAAGTCAGGATTGAGGTTTAACAGTTCACTTAAACGACTAATCTCCTAATTTAGTTTTCTCCTTTTATGTCGACTTTAGTGTTCATGCAGGGAGACAATTTGACTTTCACAAAAGTTGAAGCCCAAATGCATAGAATGTGAATGGGCACAAAACCTCTGGCTTTTAACTCCAGAGCTAGAACACCTATTTATCCTTTGGCTTAATTGCACCTAGAAATAATGGTGCCTTTATAAGCACCTGTTTGCTGGGTAACTCAGACCTTGAGGATGAAAATAGCACAGGAGGAAAATAATGTCCAGATAAGAAGCAGCATTTCTACTATTCACTATTACCTCCCTTCATTAAACCTGTGTGGTTTTTGTTTTCCATTATCATCCCTCGGCAATGCTGCTGAGGAAGGAGACAACAACATTCATTAAAAGCCCATCACTCCAAGGAGTGGTTCTTCAGGTACTGCTCTCTCAAGAGAACTATGATCTGAAATGTGGATAAATTAATAATTCAAAGAAAATGCTACTGTTCTGGAACTAATGCAAACATACTAGAAGTAAAGGAGGTCATGAAAATGTTGATGTTTGGCCCCATTCTCACACAGTAGCTCAAATCACTTCAATGTATTATTCCAGATTTGCAATGGAGGTAGATGACAGAAAAAAACCCCAAAACATCCTTGTTTACATTTTGGTAGTGTAAATTTACAGCACCATAGAAAAAACAACAGTTGTGCAATGACATCACAGGTCAGTAGATCTGCATCAGTATTAGTAATACATTTTCTGAATAAATACACCACTATTTATCACACGAAATGGTGTAACACAGATTGTTATAATGATGATCAGATTTGTACAGTATTTGTAGGTAGTTTGACTGAAAACATTATCAAGGACTTCAGTTCAAAGTGGTGTAACCTGTGATACCCTCATTGGTCTATTTACAGTTTCTCAATCTATTTCCAAGCACTCTGACATTACATAGGACTATATTTTTAGTAATGATTCTAATACTGGCTTCTATGTTATACTTCTGTGTGTTGAGTCATCTTTGAGGCACCCTTCTGCTGGAGTTAGTTGAAGCTTGCATCACTGAGGCTCCTTCCCCAACTCCAAACTGTGACACAGGAAAGCCACCCAAATCCTGTTACCTTCTAGGTGTTCTCCACATCTCCAAGAATTACTGTCATGTGCTTTTGGATAAAAATCAGCCAATGATGCTGACACAAACCCCACACAAAAGAACAGATCCCAGTCACTGTAATAGAGACTGTATCTTTTTATACAGTAAGGTCAATGAATGTTTTACCTACGGAAATTTGCAATTCAGGACCCCATTTCTACTCAGGAAATATACATTTAATCAGGATTTAAGTATTTGCCTAAGTTCCATTTTCCCATTGTAGCAACCCATATTTAAGGTTGATCTCTTTTATCATCTCCCAATCTGTCTGCTTGCCAGCTTATCTAGTCTCTATCAAAGGCGAGTAATCAAAAGAATTTGTGTTCTTTTATGTTGTACAACAAATAGCTCTGAAGCTAACTTTTATAAAAATTATGAACAGTAGTGAAGCTATGACATACAAGTCCTCTACAATAAGAAACTAGAGTTAAAAGATCAATTTCTTTTCTAATTAAACTAATTATTGGGAAAGGAGATTGCAGGAAGCCCAAAACATTCAACTAAATCTCTGTGGAATGCCTTCTGGTAAAGAGGACATGAAAAGAGTCCTCACCTCATGTCAATAATTATTTTGGAGAAGGTAGAGCTGAACGTTAGGTAGATGCCCAACTGTCTGCTTGCTTAAGAAATATGTCATTAACAATTAAAAACCAAAAAGTCACTTTGTGTAGAGCTTCCTGAAGTCCTAGCCTCTCTCAGAGACACAATCTCAGCTGCAACTGTGGCCTGTCTTCAGTTCTAGGTCACTGGCTACAGATTTATACCCAGAGTCAGTACAAGGCTGAAAAGATGTCGGGTGGGAATCAGGTGGTGCAGAGCAGCACCACCCCATTATTTTAGAACACTTGAGGATATCACTTTAAATCCTTATTAATAAATATACGGGCTACACTCAATGGACCTCAGCCTCTGCTGTGTTACTCCAAGTTTCTGTCCTTGAAATTTCTTCTAAGTAATTATGTTAACAGAATGATATGACTAAAGTATCTCAACTACAGTGATGAAACAAATCAGTATTTCCATGCTGTATATGTACAGTACGTGCTGTTACAGTCTCTTCATAGCCAGTTCCAGTACAAGTCTGAGAGCTGTTCAGAAATATCCCTGAAAGCTTTTTGCCCCCAAAGAAAGCTTTTTCTCTTTTCACGTTTTATTCTAAGGAACCTTGAGCATCTCTAGCTTCAGGGTTTTTTTGCACTTAGCTTTCTCCTTGCTAAGAAATGCTACAAAATATAATATATGCAACCTCAGAGCTACAAAATGCATTTGCTTTTTTTTGTCTTCTGTTCATAAAATCAGAAAAACCCCCACCCCCTGCCTTTGGCTTAAAAGATATAACTGGAAACAAACGGTTATGTTTGCAATAACCATCTTTCTGTATTCAGACTATTAATTGTAGTGCACAGTTCTGCCATTCTTATTTAGCCTTGACTGAGTTTGTACTCTTTATCACTTCCTTAGGTGATCATTTGCTGGGGGCAGTCCCAAATGTGCAGGCTCTGCTGTTGCGGTCATTTGCAGGTACTACCTGCTTTCCGCCAAAGAAGACAGTAGCTGTGCTGCACGTGCCCTGGACAGTTGGCCTTCTCCCTCCCAACAAGGACAACTTCCTCCTGCAGACTGGGTCAGCGGCAGCCAGCAGGAAACATATGTGCAGCCGCAGCACTTCCAGAACTGATCGTTTTAATTTACTGGTTGCTGTTTTATTTACGTACCTTCAAATTTGTTTTATCGTTTTCATTTCTATTCATAATACACACAGGAGGAAAATGAGTCCAAAAAGTCATATCAAAATAACCTTTCAGGTTTTTCATAGGTAGATGGGATCTTCTGATAGGGGAGTCCATTATTTTTCCATTTAGGCATTACAATATCCTTTAACTTACTCCCATTTTCCCTGCCTAATTTGCCATCTCTTAGATGCCAAGAACGTGTAGAAATCTCTGAGGGGCATTTCTCTCATCTGCAGAAAAGGAACATTGGAATAATGACTTTCAGGCATTGGTGGCAAGCATTGTATTCTCAGAAGCATAAAATCAGAAATGGAAAAACTCCTAATAGGTCACCTAATCTATCTTTCTGCACAAACTGAGTTCTGCATAGTTGAAATATCCTCAGTTTTGTTAAGAAGTTGCCTGCTTGGGATTCCATACACAGATTTCTTTCCAGCAATACACTCATATACTCTTCCCCATGTCTTCTTTCATCTCAGGGAGGAGTCAAAATTCAGAACACATAAGGAATAAAGGACAAGAAAAAAAAAAAAATGTCTGTTACATAAAAAACACCAATTTAGCCTGACATAAGCCAGAGTTTTGGGCTCTGTATTAACAGGAAAAAAAAAATTAGACTGGCATAACATTTCTGTGGCAATAATAACTTTCTAAATGTATTGGAATAAATTTAATCTTGATGAAATTCCATCTGATGCCAATGCAGTGACTACTGCCTTTCCAATACACCTCTCTAATTCTCACATCAGCAGGATAAGATCTTGAAACCCTCAAATAATGAACTTTCCTATACAGTTAGATGACTACCGATATCTAAAGATACACTTTAGCAGTTCCCCTCACAAAAAATAACAATCTGTTTGCAAAAGCTAATAGGTCTACATTCGCTCTCTGTTTAGTTTTGCAATTTTTCAGTTACACCACTACCTTATTTGTGCTACTGTCATAAGTAGGAACTTAAAACATTAAATGGCCTCTGAACTGGACATCTGTTTAATGAAGTTACACCATTCAACCAGTTTCACCAGCAGAAGTTGTGACAGAATATCTACCCACATCCATATGGTGTTAGCAAACATCTCTAGACCACAGATAACCAAAGGGTACTAATACTGTCAAGAGTTTTAGGCCACAGTCTCATGCTACCAGTAGAATAGCTCTTGGGTTTTAATGTGCCTTGAGGATGACGGAATGAACTGAGGGTGAAGGAACAAAAAGGTTTACCTTTCATTCAATAGCTGTTCAGTGGATCTGGAGGAAACAGACACCTCATGTGTTCAGACAAGTAGCAAATAGTCACAGATGGATGAGAAGCTGACCTTCTAAAGCATCATTCAGCAGAGCTGAATTAGCACAAAGGTATAAATAACCAGCTATTAGTACTGCAGCAGAAGCAGTGATCTTGTCATACTGCAAGGAAAGACAATCAGATTTTATTATTTGTATATAATCACAGTAGAGGTAGATAGGAGTGAAGAGAGACAAATAAATTATAACCTTTTTGCAAAAGTAAAATCAAAGCAGTTTTGTGGAAGCATTTAAAGCAATAAGAGCTCTTCCCAAATGGGGCTTCTCACATTCATTTTGACAGCAAGGGGATTTTTTTTTTCCAGATCGCATAAAAGCAAAAAAGAAGTTTCTGTCATAGCTTAAGCCAGTAGTTTTCTCCTAGAAATGTGTTTACAGTTTTCGTCTCAACAGGGAGGCTTGTTTTGCATGTAAATAGCAGGTGGTTATGGAGAGTTACTTTGACAGCTAATGTCTTGAGCTGCCTTGACATCTGTGGTCTAATAGAGTAGCTCTGTAGTAAGTGAAGTTCCTGAAGAAAGGCAACCAAATTAAGTGGAGTTTTTCATCTCGGTTTCTAGCCAGCTACACTGCGACCATTCAAGGGGGAATGAAGAAATGATTAAAAAGAGATTGCACTCTGGCTTCGGTGGCAACTGACATAAATGAACTTGAAAAGACAAACAAGAAGACACTAATTTTAAAGCCACAGTGGTTCTTCCCAGTCAGCATCACTGGAAATTGCATTGCTGAAAGCAGAGGTAGTCTGACTTTTGCCCAGATAACAAGCAGCACCATGCTGTGGCAGAGGTGGAATGTCAAATGCACCCCAAAGAGAGGTAATTAAAGTCTTTGTCTTATTTATTCTTCTGTGTAGAGAATTAATACCTACAGTGTTCATAATGTCTCTCAGCTCCTATGCTTACGCTTAATTCACATTTTCTTTCTATTTCCTAAATTGTAATCTGAAGATGACATTGCTGATTTCAGGAAGGTACAGGATTCTCAATAGTAATGGCTCTGTGCCAAAGAACTGAGGAGGCCATAATTTTTCCACACTGCGATCTTGGACTTTTCCTTTCCAGATGACAGCCTTTCCTATGCATCGTCTCTTAGAAAAACCTGTGACTTAGGAATCCTACAAAGATACTTGGGCAAAAGTTTAGTATACTCATCAGTCAAATGTATTCAAGTGTTAGAAGGCTCCCTAATCTATAAGGCTCTACAAAACTACACAGAATTCACAATTAACTGATCCATAAAGGCATTTACTTACATTAGTCTCATACGCAGATTAGGACAAGGGAATTTCAGGCACTTCACAGTTTGGCTACCAACACATTCTAGTCCTTCTGACTGGATCTTTGCATTTAACTGTGTGACTTTATTGTAAAAACAAATCTTACTCTTCAACAGCACATGGGGTAGGTTTACTGCTAGAGCTGCCCGAGACACATTTTAAGTACAAAATATTCTTTGAAAAAGTGTATTTTTTGGGCAAACATGGTTGTTGTTTTTTCTTTTCCTTTCAAGAAAAGGTATTACCGAGATACTGCTATCTGATTTTATGGTAAAGTTTCAAAACAGAAAACCAGATGTTTAAGCATTAATTTTTTTTTTTTCCTCAGAATTTTAGGACTTCTGGACATTACATTCCATACAACTATGAAATGAAAGGGAGTTCATGAAGCAGCTGCTGTGTTGCAGCGCACTGCTCACATTTCCAGGGAACTCTCTCTCTGGATAGTGTGAATGCCCAAAGTGCAAATGTGACCTCATAGATTTGCACATTTCCATGCCACCAGACCCCGCAGTCATGTGAAATATTCTTTGCAAGAGAAAGAACAGTGTCACTGATAATCCGTTTCCCCTGAGAAACAACCCAGTTGAGTGGGACTAAAGGTAAAAGGTGCATTTCAGACATGTAAGATACATCAGTCTGCCAAGGTGCAGACAAAATGACAGTCCTAAACATTCCTTAATTATTCTCCATTTTGCTTTCATATTGGTTGTTGGCAAGTGCAGTCTATTTTGCCCTCCAGTTCTGCTTCACAGAAAAGCTGTCTTTGACCTGCCTCTGCTCTCTGTCAGAAGGATGCCATCAGGAATATGGTGGTCTTACAGGCACCTGTCTTGACAGGTAATCTATTACATGATGCGCCCTAAGCCTATGTCTGCCTCTTGTCCCAAAATACAGGTAGAAATAGAAATCAAGAGTTTCTAGTGCTGGCTCTTTCTTTTTTTCACTGTATGTAGATGTTCTCATCAGTTGTGTTATATCTGGGAGCATTAAGAAGCTACGTACATGTAAAGCTTAGGATCTGTGGGGAAAGCCTAGGATCTGTGGGAAGAGGAAAAGAAACTGTTTAGATTAGACTGCAGAAAATCAAAATACTGAAGCTCCACAGCCAAATCCTGAAAATCAAATACTGACAAGAAGATAGTCCATAATAATCTCTTCAGTGTTTCTGCTTTGCAAATTATGTGCTAAAAATACTAAGAGCCCCCATTTCACTCAAGGTAAAATTACCATGCAAGTGATATTTCCTCCTTTTGCATCTCATAACAAGACTTTGACTTAAAAGTCACAAACAAACCTAAGAGTTTGTTAAATCCTTGTCTCTTCCTCTTTACTCTGCAGCCTTGACATAGCATCGTTAGAAATTATACTACTATAAATCCATTGCTCAGCAAAACTATGTAACCATGTATCTTCCAAAGAGCAAGAATTCACAATGGAGTACTTGAATGAAGGGGAAAAAAATGCCTGAAAACACACTCTAATAAGTTTCTATTCTGCTGAGAAATATAGTGGTGGCAGGAAAGTTGCATTTGGGAAAACATACAAAGATGATGCAGCCCACATGGTTACCCAGAAGCCATTTCTGGGACCTGATCTCAGTATTGCAATGCACTTCCTCCAAAGATAGCTCTTGCATCGACTCAGATCCTACTATGCACTAACGCTACTGCGTTCCACAGACTCTTATCACCCTTCTTACAAATCTGGTAATTGTACACATCCTGTTCAAATTCCTTCTCCAGAAAATTATATGAACCCAGCTGCAATGATAGATTCCAGATCTCATCCTTCCCAAACTGAAATAAACTCAAACACTCCCAAGACAACAGATCTCTATTCATTCTGTAGGAGCAGATGGTCTTCACTTTATGTAAAGAATCTAATCCTTAACAGATTATTGCAATAACACTTTTGTATTCTTTGGTCAAAATCTCAGCTATAATCTTACATAATTCCTCATGTAATGAATGGTATAGGATGCATACAGAATCATGCCTTTCCAAGGAAAAAAAAAAAAAAAAAAAAAAAGCTGGAGACAAAGATATGATCTTTTCAGTATGCTGAATTTACACCTTAAATCAAAACTGAAATATTATGATTTATTGTAAATGTTATGATGACTCAGAAACACAGACCATACAGACCAGTATCCTGCCAAAAGTCTATCACAGTCACCTGAAATAATTTCATTATTACAAAGACTAACTGTATAGGATACAATGTTCAATGTGAATGTATAACTTATTGTATTCCTATCATTTAAATGAAACTTCTCATTAATGATGAAGCAAAAAGTACAATAGCAGAGCTACCAAAAGAGTTCTTTGAGATTATAACAACGTACGGAAAAATACATGTATGTCAGGTGTGTAATATGTATCTGCATGCATAGGTTGGATTTATTTATTACAGGTTAGACACCTATCTCTTAAAAGTTATGTTTAATGAGTGAACAAAGAACAGTATCAGACAGCAGGAAATAATCCAGAAAATACTTACTACATAACAAATAAATAGCAGTCGGTAACAATTTAGTGTGTCTAATCCAGAGTAATTCCTTTGTTAAACTGTACTTCCACTTTATTAACCAATATTTGTCTGTCTTTGTGCCAAACATTCCCAACAAAACCAAATAAAACAAAAAAGTGCATGTTGCAAAGAGCAACATAACATACTAAACGAACATGTTGATACAAGTTTATTATTTCTGCAGGGCAAATCATGACCCAGGTGGTACCAACTCTTCTTTGACACTGGCAATAATGTTCTAACAAAGCAAAGATGTGCTTATGCTAAAATAATTTAAGAATTCTATTTATTTTTTTTAAATGCTATTTTGAAAAACTATAAGGATTTCTTCTTCTTCTAGACTACAACTGCAAATATTTCTCAGTATAACACTGATTTAAAATCATTGCCATCTAGCAGCAAATCATTCACCTGGGGAAGAAAGTAGACTGAATTCACTCTAGCTCTGAGGGAATAAAAATCTGTATTAGAAAAAATCAGTTCAAACCCATATTGGACATCTCATTAGATAGACTAAGGATTAATGAGGCTAGAAACTAACCACTTTTGTCCCTAGAAATGGTCTTTCTCTGACTAGAGGTCAGACACATTGACAAAACAGTATATAAAAATTATATAGGTATCGTCCTTGATGTGCTGTTTCCTGCAGAGAGGACTTCTGTGCTCAAGTGCAGCAGTCAATAATATTCACATGCAGTTAAAATTAATCTTAGAGAGGTGTGACAGATTTTATCCTTCATCACTTCTAACTTCATTAAGATTAATGAAGCACATTTCCATACCTGATGATGTATTTGCTCTTTACATCAACGTGCCACATTACTAATAAAGACTGCGTGTATTTATTGCTATTCCTATACATCGTTGCTACAAAACCAAAAAAATAACCCTTGACTGAAATAGTTGGTCAACATAAGATGTTATCAACCTTTGAAAGTTTCACATCTTTTACCTCCTGTGGGTTTGTTTTTTTTTTTGTTTAGCTGTTTTTTATTAACAAAGGGTTATCAGGATATCACGTGGTTTTAATCACCTCAATGTCATCACTTAATTAATGCTGAATTAAAATGTGGCATCTGTTGCCTATCGCCAGTGTGTGGCATGTGTTCATCATACAGAGTATACAAGACGAAGAACTTCGTATATGCAAATTTTTTCTGCTATGCAACCTAGGTATTGTTGTTGTCTCTCTTGCCAACAGCCAAAACAAAACACTGAACAGGACACAGGAATAAGTAACTGAGTTGAGGTCAGCCTTCTGCTTTTTACTTGGCATACTTTCCTCTTGCTTGGTATTCCTTATGAAATTAATCCATCTCGCTATCACATGATGTTTAACTAGTATTGACAATGATTCTCTGAAGTCCATTTTAAAATCAGAAGTTTCTAGGATATATCTTCACATTTTGACCATGTGATCTACATTCCTTTTCCTTTACACTCCACTTACTAAACCTTGATACACAGTCTGTCAAGTAATCCAGAGGTTTTCAGACCAGAAACTTTTCAGATAATTACCAATCCAATTTTTTGTTTGTTTGTTTATTCAGAGTTTTACATCAGTTACCTGATATCATTACTATTTCTCTATCCTGCAGAAAACAGAAGTACCAATTTAACCCTGCTGATGCTTTGTAATTACCAGTATCATCTCAGCTTCACCCAGATTCAGCCTCAGAAAGCTTCCTGTCACATCCCAGGCATTAGGATGTACAGTGCTGTTCCTTTTGGGTTAGATGAATGAAAACAAGAGAGCTAACTGCCATCAACATATTATAACTTAATCAATGTCTCCTTCCTAGTACCTTCAACTGCTCAATGTGTAAAATGAAACCTGGTCCAGTCGCACCTTTGTGAGGCAGAAAGCAATTACTGAACTTCCTTCTTGGATGTCCTCTGATATGATCTGAGAAATTAAGCTCTGCTTTGTGTACTGGGCTATGACTCCGTCAAGAATCAACACAAGCATACCACCCACCTATAAAGCAGGCTGAATGACAAACAAATTGTCACAAGGCAACAGAATTCTTTCAATTTTTGGTTTTTGGTTGTTTTTTTGTTTTTTTTTTTTTTAATAAAATCCATTGCCATTTAGTAATCGTGCTTTAATTAGATGCAGCAACTGTTCCATGTGGACTTTGTGACAGTAAAAGAACATTGTTAACGAAATCTGAATGAAGCTGGTGCCCCATGAGGCCTGAAGAATGGAGGTCTTTATCTGTGCTGGTAGCAACCTTCTGTACAGATTGAAGCAGGATGCCTTTTATTCTTTTATTATTACATATGTGTGCAGCAATCACACAGTAGGACTCCTAGTCCCAACTGGGGGCTTCTACTACTCCCAGATAAATAAAATATGTGATTAATAATACACACTAGAGCAGTACTTCATAAGAAAATGGAAAATACACTCCTGGAGAATAAGCACATTCTTCACAATAATTCTACTTAGCATTCCGTTTCTCTTCTCACTTATAAACAACAGCAACAGGACAAAAGATGGCAATTTTAATTGTAAAGCAGCTTAATAATTTTATAAAGGGAGCTGTACTCCTGCTGTACATCACAACATAATAAATTCCTTTTGAAATGGGAGAAGGAAAGAATAATCCCAGAAGTTCTAACAGATAAGACAAAATGCCATCCTAATGCAATCTGCAACTTGTTCCCACCATAATAAGTAGCTATTTTTGTTTATCAAATTGAACACTGCATTGTTCCCAAAAATTGGAAAGAGTGTGGACAGGGAAGAATCTGCTTACGTGGGAATAATTGTTATGTAATTATTAATGAAGATGTTTATTGTTCACATTGTCTCTGCAGCCTATAAATGCCTATATTGAACATTCAGCAGAACTCTGACAAACCATTAGTCTAATTTGAACAGTAGGAAGGGATCAAAGAGAGCAGAATGTAGTTTCAGCAGCTTTTTGAATTTTACTTTAACTCAGTAGAGTCGAACCTACAAATCTCAGGTGATTTGACAGCCTGTGAGTCTCTTATACTTATGTATCTCTACCTGACTTCATAAATCCTTCACATGTTTCTGCCCAAAAGTTTAAGACTTATACCTTAGTGACTGCCTGCGGATGAGAGTTATTTACGGCTGTCAGTATTCGAAAAATGGGTTTAGTATGAAAAAAGAAACGGTCTGGAAAGACAGCTGAACTGCGAATGAGTCTTACGTATTCCTCCATACTCTAACTGATTATAATTTTTAAATGCAATATGGTTATAGGTGTGATATTTGAGGTCTTATGGTCCAAACCATGCTGTACTCGAGGAGAAAGCTACCAGATTCAAAATAGCAGATGGTGAAACGAGCCACAGAAGAATTCTGGGTTTTCTCACTACCTGAGATTCAAAAGATGCTCTACAGTGCTAAGAAACTGAAACATCATGACTTGAAGATAGCTGTTTTTTTTTTCTTTTCCTGCATATACCCATTACTTTCTCCACACAGTGTTTAGTGGTTAGAAATGTAATTATTAAGGCCATATATTAACTTGTTTCAATACCATATTCTCCACAAAAATAGCTATTGATCATATGAGTAAATTACCATTCTTAACAACAGAAACATCACTTCAGCACTGGTGGTATTTAAAAAACAACAGTGGGATGTTTACGTCAGGGAGAGAGGCTGCACTATGTAGCTACTAAAGAAAGCACAGGAGTGCATGCATAGGCCACCAAATGAAGATATGGGTAAAGACTGGGAATCTTGCAAGGGTCCTAAGATTTTAACAATATGCTGTCAGAAAGCATGATGATGGATGCCGTCCCAGAGCTCAAAGAACTAGTAAGCCCAAGATAAACATCAAAGACACTAGTTCAAAGCATGGCTGAAAACAGAGGGATTTCAGAGCAACATGTTATTAGTGCTCCCCTTCCACCTGTTTTGTAGTTCCATTTCTTTTGTTTTAACCCAGATGAGTTTGCTGATCCAATTCACAACATGACTCCATAAACAGGTGTGTTAGTGTAACTAAGGGAGCACTACGCTGCAGCATGGCATAGAAACAAATGACTCTGGATGTGACGGGAACTTATGCTGAAGTCATGAGATTGTCAAATTAGGGCTTCTCTGCCACCTCAAGGGAAGTGCAGCATTGTTTTCATGGCCTGTGACAAGTGCTTGATCCAGAATAAAGGCAAGCTGTAGCTTCATCTATAGCTGAAAGGTAATCCAAATTTAAACTCCACCATGAGGACAGAAACCAAAGTTAGGAATGAATATTGTCAAGTCATAATACATCCTTAAGAGAAATAAAACAGTTTGGATTACAACAATAAAGCTTTAGCCTGTTATAAAACTAAAATTGTTTTACTCTCTGATAGTGAAAATGCAAATGATTCTGTAACAAGTGCTACACAAAGAGCTCCTTGCTTCTTATTTGAATGTCACAGAAAGTGTGTGCAGCACTCAAGAGGGTGTAAGTAGGTTTATTGCTTGCTGGTCCTCAAAAGGAAACTCAATGCATTATGAAATGGACTTAACAGCCATGGCTCACCAGCAGAAAACCTGTCTTAGAGATCTGCCATATCTTATAGATAAACACACAATTCCTGTAGATTTTGGTGGGAAGAGTATAGGCCAAATTAAAAGACAACAGCATCTGCAAAATTGCACAAGTATTTCTAACATCTATGAAAAGGCAGACTCACCTCAGTTACACAATGGCCTCCTGAAGTTATAGAACCACTTGAAAAATCAAGAGCGTTCAAATCCCTAACTACAAATATCAGCATAATTTAAAAAATTATTTATAGAAAGGTAACAGAAGCATGGAATGTAACATACCCTTTAACTGTGAAAAAGTCTGCAGTGAAGCATGAAAGAAATAATACCAAAATGTGTAATTGCTTTCTCTCTCATGTTCTGGTTTTTTAAATACAGTAACTTCAGTCCCCATTAGAAACTTACTTCTCTGCCCTCACATCAGCTGCTCAGTGCAGGCAAATTCCTTAGACCCAATCTCAAAGTTTCACAACTGCTGTTGCCAATGACTTTTATAAACACATGCTTTAGTTCGAAGCCCTAAGCAAGTGTTTTCTGATCCCATACTTCTATTCCAGTATGAGCTTTTGTGGTTTGAGCAACCTTCTTCTTTACTGAGGCTTTCCCTGCAAGTCTAAATGAGCTTAGACTTCTGATAAAGAGTTTATCCCTATTGGACCCGTACAAGAGCAGGTGTTTGCAGAGACAAAGAACAGCCTTTTCCAAATGAGCTGGCATTGGAACACAATATTTTAGTCGATTGGAATACACGATTTTATAATTCTTAGGTTAGAATAGCAAAGCACTGAAAACCCATGATAACTGACTTACCTCTCTGCCTCACAATATTCATAATTTCCCAAATTTTGCTCCCAGTAGCCAGCTCCAAGTTCAGTTCTGGAGCAAACAGTGCCAGTGCAGCGGCCCTGTACTCTGTTCCACTGACCCGGAGCCTGGCCAGGATACTGGGAGTGCAGAGTAAGCTGCAAAATCCTTCTGGATGCAGGCTAAATTACCTGTGCTCAGTTTTATGCTCCCATGGCCAAGATTCCTCTTGGCACCAAAAGAAAAGTGTTCCTAGGCCATGCTAACCTGCATTTACGATGCATTTATGATGTTCAAGTGGATCTTTGTATTTTGCTCATTTGTTAGTTCTCTCATTAATTTTCACCTCATTTACAGTATCTTAATGACCAACATGAAAAAGACTAATGGTTTGCATTATGATAACAGTATCCAAAATAATAATGCATCTCTCTTTTTAATGTTACATTTCCATTATTTTAAAGGCATAAACTTTGCTAAAATCAGCCAAGGCTTCACTGGATATTTTAAACACCTCAGTTTAATTGCAATTAGTTATTAAGTGATAGAATTACCTTTCTATTTTCCTTATTGCCTAGGCAAAAATAATCCATACATTGCTGAATAAAACAAAACCAGTCCAGTTTAGATCTCAAACAACAGATGATTTAATGTTTTAAATTCTTTCAAGGGAAACAAACCCCCACAAATCATATGTATTTCACCTCTAAATTGAATTTCAATATTGTTCTGCTTTATTTGCTCTCTCTATATGTTTTATTCTGTTCCCTATTTCTACTGCACTTCTTTTTTTGACATATAATTTCCTACTTGTTTTTATTTCTTTTATTCTACTATTTTTTTACATTATTTTTTCTATTATTTCATCTTCCTTTCTGTTTGTGAATTTTATGCAGTTTTTTTAGTGTGGCTTAGTGTTTTGACATGCCTTTATTGTTGCATTTATTTTTATTTACTTTTTTGCTTTCATTGTTCTATAGATGAGACACTATGCCAAGTCAAATCCCTTTTCAAATTTTCTTTGAATAAAAGATGAGCTGCTCTGGAATCATTCCAGATGTAGCTGCCAAAATGAACTGGTCCAGCTTTCTTTGGATTATATTCCATGATAGTTTCACTACCACTCTAGCTGTAAGAGGAATGCAAGAACTTTCACCATGAATCTCTTTTTTGTCATTGTTGGTACCTTTGATTATCTCAATCTATTGTATTTTAGACTCAAAACTAAGGGGAAAAAAAGGCTTTCTTGTGCTGACTTTTGACAAATACTACTTATGGAGACCTTCAAAAAACAGTACTTGTGTGAACAGTAAAACTAAGGAAGATTGAATTCTTGCAGCTCTTGTCTGCTGGGATTCTCCCATGTCTACTGTTTTGGGCGTTTTGGGGTGTTGGCTTTTTGTGTTTGTTTATTGATTTTTGTTTCTTTTTTTTTTCTTTGTAGGGTTTGTCAGGTTTCAAACAACCTGAATACTTTCATATTTCTGCCATTTTGTCAAACCTGTTTAAAAGGTGACAACAGATTCTGAAGTTTTGGTTCAGTACTCTTCTCGCCCTACCCACTGCCTCATATAATATCTGGTAAACTGAACACTCCTGACATTCATACATATACGATTATTTTCAGTCTTGGCCTAAAAATCAGACGGACAGGATGGATTTTTTATTAAAAACAGAGTAATCTTCCCAGTAGTGCTAAAAATACACATAATTGAATCAAAACCTTCTTTATTTCTTATTGAAAAGGTCAGATCTGCACCTAAACATTTTGTTTAATAGTTGTAAATTACCTGTGAAATCTTGTGGTACACCTGAATGAAAACACACTACTTAAATGCTTACTATTGGAACTTGAATTATTAGACTAAATAAAGCTACCACAGGTACAAAATTTCCATTGTTATCACAGGTTTCTGAATCTCCAACACACTGATGGATCCCTCTGCACGTACCCAAACTATTATACCTACACAAAACCTGGATATATTTACTGTCTCTGTACAGATAAATTGCAGAATTCCTTTAATGCAACTTATTTTATCACTCTAGCTGATGTGCATAGAAAACTAACAAGATGCTTCTGTATCAGGAAGCTGAGCCTGGTGCATGTGTTGGAACTGACATGAACCCAACACAGTAGCACTGACCCAAGCGGGAAGTGTTGAACACATCTATCAAGCATACTTTATAAGGCTTATTTGTGCATAGGGAGGGAGTCTAACACTTCTAAGAAGCTATTCAACTGATTTTCACTTCTGCAGAAAGTTCAACACACACACAAGTGCCAGAATTACTTGGTGTGTACAGAACCACCACATACACACACCATGGGCCATTTATACATATTTTTGTCCCATAAATTCCAGACTAAAATAAGTTGTACAAATACAAGTCCAATTTGTGCTCACAATCATAACATCTCCTGATACAAGACAGATACATTGATATGTATCACTGAAAGATTTTGTGAGCACTTGAACATCAGATGCCGTGTAGCCTCAGAAGCATAACTCAGAAATAAAGAAATATCTGAGCTATTTTTGAGCTGTTCTCTTATCAAGGTAAGAGAATCCCTCACAATGCCACAGTGGCATTCCACTTTGATTCTTAAGCATGTATCACTGCAGGTACAGGCACTGCTTTGTTCAGATCCTGCTCAGTTATTTCTGCATGGCACCACACTGACATAGTTTCACATCCTTATGTTATGGAACATTAAAAAACTGGTTTCAAAATGGTGTAATACAAGCTAATTATGTTTTCTTTTCTATCTTGTGCTATGTCACGTTGTGCAGACTTCTAATACCATCAGCGAACTCTACGCCCATCAGTTAATTTACCAACAGGACAAGTGTTCTTGGATGAATTGTACAGTTAAGAATCAAGTCAGCTTTAAAGCTGAAGGTGATAACTGGCTTTTTAAGAGGGAAAAAAAAAAAAAAAGCAAAGCATTTGAATCCTACACTAATTCATTTGTACCTCTGCTATGCTGTGCTTTAATACCACTGAAAGCTACAACGAAATTCATTGGTAATGCTCCCTCATGAATGTCTCCAGGTGAGAGAAACAGTACTAGCATAATGTCATTCCCAAGGTGCTTCAGCAGAATAACACAACAGCTAGTAGTCGGTAGAGCCAAATCTCCACAGTATTTAGAAACACTTCTTCTTTAGATTTGGCAAACAGCTTCTTGGAAAGGAAACCACCAACTGTACTAACAGCTTGTACCTGAATGTTTCTGAATCTACTCAGCCCACCTGTAATGAATAAAAATGTCAATCAATATATTTGTATCTTAGTTTTTGAAAAGCAAAACAGAGAAGAAAATTGGATGCAAGCATTATGTTTATGAATGGAATTAAAAAGAACATCTAGAAGCAGAAGATGCATCATGCATCAACACATAGCACTGACACATATGAATTTGCTCACATGGTACAATGTGATATAGAAATGAGCAGACACATTCAAATATGTATGCAGAAAGCAAAAAAAATGCAGTAAACCAGAAACAAAATGTCTCCGCATTTGACTTGCAATACTAAACCAAAACAAGGCATACATCTACAAGACTTGAGAAAAAACATCTGGTAGCTTGCTTTTAGTCTGTTCTCCACAACACTTCTACCTTCTTCTCCAATGAGACTTACAGTCTCCCAGGTCACCAAATCCTGTTCCATCCTGCTCCAATCCTGGAAAATTTCAGCCCTTGGAAAACATAAAACATACTGTTTCTATTTATTTTTTAAAAGAATGGAGAAATGAGTTCATCATCTTCAAGAAGTATGAAAGAAAGAGAACTAGTTTGTAGAGGAAAGCCATACAACACAACAAATTATGAGTACTGTTGTAATTAATTGCTGCATTTAAAACTGAGAAATTGAATATTATCGGTTAAGTTTTTATCTAGAGGAACTCTGAAATTTTCTCATTAATTTTTAAAAAATGTCACTAAAGCTTTGATACCAGAAACGTGCACTCCAATACACCTGTGTTCACAATCATGCATGAATTTTAGATGCTCAATTCAACGCAATGAAACATGAGAGATCCTGCCACATTAAACAGACAACACACTTCCAGCAGGAGGAGCAGGAGAGACAAAACCCAATTTTTTTCTTCATTTTTTTGCACACGGAGGACACGCTTTTCAAAATGCAAATGGATCCTATCTTCCAGGCTTCCACGTACCAGATGCCTTTTCTTTCTATGGATTCCTGAGAACTATTAAGGCTTTCCACTGCATACAATGCAGAAACTCTCATTTTTTTACATCAAGAAGAAAGTCTTAAAGATGAAGGAGCAGGCTATCCCCGTGTGCCAAAAAATGAGTTGCCGGAGAAGAAGACTGGCCTGGCTGAATAGAGACCTTTGGCATGACCCTGGGAACAAAAGGAGAGTTTATGACCTTTGGAAGAGGGGGCAGGTCTCTCATGAGAACTGTAAAGAAGTAGTGAGGCTATGCAGGCAGAAAATTAGGAGAGCCAAAGCCCAATTAGAACTTAAACTAGCTCTTTAAGGACAATAAAAAATATTTCTATAAAAACATCAACAACGAAAGGAGGACTAGGGAGAATCTTCCTCCTTTACGAGACAGGGGGAGTAACACAGTGACAAAAAATGAGGAAAAGGCTGAGGAACTCAATGCCTTCTTTATCTCAGTCTTTACTAGTAGAACTAGCTGTTACCTAGACACCCAGCCCCTTCAGCTGGAAGACAGGGAGGGGGCGCGGAATGTGGCCCTCAATTAAAGAGGAAGTGGTTAGTGACCTACTACACCACTTAGATGCACAGAAGTCTATGGGGCTACATGGGCTACATCCAAGAGTACAGAAAGAGTTGGCAGATGTGCTCACCAAGCCTCTTCCCGCCACTACCAGAACTCCTGGCTAACTGGGGAGGTCCCAGTGGACTGGAGAATAGCAAATATAACACCCACCTTCAGGAAAGGCCAAAAGGAGGATCTACAGATCTGTCAGTCTGACCTTGGTGCCAGGGAAGGCCATGGAGCAGATCATCTTGAGTGCCATCATGAGTCACTTACAGAACAACTAGATGATCAGGCCCAGTCAGCATGGGTTTATAAACGGCAGGTCCTGCTTAACAAAAATGATCTCCTTCTATGACAAGATGAACCACCTGATGGATGACGGAAAGGCTGTGGATATTGTTTACCTCAACCTCTGTAAAGCCTTCGGCACTGTTTCCCAGAGAATTCTAGTGAAGAAACTGGCTGCTCATGGCTTGGATGAGTATATGCTCTGCTGGGTAAAACAATGGCTGGACGGCCAGGCCCAGAGAGTGGTGACTGATGGAATTAAATCCAGCTGGCGGCCTATGACAAGTGGTGTTCCACAGGGGTCAGTACTAGGGCCACTTTGATTTAACATAATTATCAATGATCTTGACCAAGGGATAGAACGCACCCATAGTAAGCTAGCAGTCAACACCAAGTTAGGTGGGAGCGTTGATCTGCTTGAGGGTAGGGAGGCTCTACAGAGGGAGTTGGACAGGCTGGATCAACAGGCCAAGGCCAACTGTATGAGCTTCAACAATGCAAAGTGCCAAGTTTTGCACTTAGGCCGCAACAGCCCCATGCAACACTACAGGCTTGGGGATGAGTGGCTGGAAAGCTGCCAGGTAGAAAAGGACCTGGGGGTACTGATTGACAAATGGCTAAATGTGAGTTGGCAGTGTGCCCAGGTGGCCAAAAAAGCCAACAGCACCCTGGCTTGTATTAGGAATAGTGTGACCAGCAGGAACAGGGAGGTGACCATCCCCCAGTACTCGGCATTGGTGAGGCCACATCTCCAGTACTGTGTTCAGTTCTGGGCCCCCCTCTACAACAAGAACATCGAGGTGCTGGAGAAAGCACAGAGAAGGGCAACAAAGCCAGTGAAAGGCCTAGCTAGAGAATAAGTCTTACGGACAGTGGCTGAAGGAACTGGGGCTATTTAGTCTTAAGAAAACAAGGCTGAGGGGAGACCTTATTGCTGAGCAATGCAATTACCTGAGAGGACATTGTAGAGAAGTAGGTGCTTGTCTCTTCTCACAGGTAATGACAGAACAAGAGGGAATGGACTCAGGCTGCACCAGGGTAGGTTTAGGCTTGACATAAGGAAAAAATTTTTCACTAAAAAGGTTGCAATATGTAATTGCATATAATTTGTGTTGTATGGCTTTCCTCTACAAACTAGTTCTCTTTCTTTCATACTTCTTGAAGATGATGAACTCATTTCTCCATTCTTTTAAAAAATAAATAGAAACAGTATGTTTTATGTTTTCCAAGGGCTAAAATTTTCCAGGATTGGAGCAGGATGGAACAGGATTTGGTGACCTGGGAGACTGTAAGTCTCATTGGAGAAGAAGGTAGAAGTGTTGTGGAGAACAGACTAAAAGCAAGCTACCAGTGTCTCATTGGAACAGGCTGCCCAGGGAGGTGGTTGAGTCACCATCCCTTAATGTGTTTAAAGGTCATTTAGACGTGGTCCTTGGCGATATGGTTTAGGGATGTACTTGGTAGAGTAGTGTTGATGGTTGGACTTGATGATCTCAAAGGTTTTTTCCAACTTGAATGATTCTACAATGCTATCCTTCACTTTTTCATTCTTCCCATCATACCGCTACCCAGTGAGCAGTTATACAATAATGCAGGTTAGCAGACACAGTTTATATGTATGAAAATAATACTCTTCTAAAGCCATACTTCAACATATTGTTCATCTGTACTGTTCCCTAGATCACAAACAAATGCATCATGATGGGTTTTTGGATGCCACCTCACTCCACCCATTACAAATACTAATTAAAAAGAAATATGCTGCAGGATAAATGTAGTCATTTAAACATGTTTCTTTTTACAAGCCAAGTATTTGAAGGGTAGGTTGAGTACTTTCCTACTTACAGAATTTGACTTATGGGACTATCATCTGCTGTGATATTACTGAAGAAAGAACATATAAAATGGTCTATCAGATTTATATGCATTTTTGTAGTGGCTCAGGCCATTATTGACATTCTTCAATTATCATTGACCTTTATGTTCTAGGACAAATACTATTCCCTGGAGTAGCCACTTAGAAGAAAATCTAATGTGCTGTTCCTGAACATGTCATTTTTATGCTACTTTAAAATAGAAATGCTGCTTAACCAGCTAATTGCAGAAATTGTATGTCATCTCATAGCTCTTCTCTCTAGGAAACCTACAGTAAATTTGCACTGCAAATGGATGGGGCAATTCCACTGTTTTCTGGTAGACTGTAAATGATAAATGTTCCTGGCATCTAGAAACATTTATGCTTTGTTTCCCAAAAGCCGTAAAGTCATTAGCATCTCATCATATTCTTGAATGCAAAATCCCATAGTATGCACTGGACATCTGGGAAAAGTTGTTAAAGCAGGTTAATCAGTACCTTTTTTGTGATATGGTGGAAATAGGAAGGATCTCTTTACTCCTGGCAACCGCATTTTTCTTCTATTCTTCTTAATCTTTAACCCCTTTCTCTATTCAAAATAATGTTAAGAAGATGCCTAATTTCTCATGCAGGACACTCCACAAAGAAGTGAACTCATGAATAGATGTTGAAAACTGAGGTGGTTAGTTTTCCCTTTGTCACCACTGTATCTGCAGTGATATTTTGCTAGACACAACCAATCAGATAAGGGCCTTCTTTTGGTGTAACTAGCTAGGGTACGTGTAACCTTTCTTCAAGGAACACCCTGTGTCTTTATGATTGAACACATAGAACTCACTTGCCTGCCATAACCAGAATGAAGTTCCTGGATGGGCATTTATCTGTCACCTTCCATTGCAAATGACACAAGTATCAGAGGATTTGATTAATGAATAGTATAAGGCAGAACCAATGCTGAGGTGTTAAGACAGAATAACAGCTAATAAAACTGTCTCTTTAAATATGCTTTCTAGTCTGTTAAATGATATACCTGCTGGTACTAACAGATTTTTAAGTGACTTTACAAATGACACCATCAGTTATCAAGGAAAAAATGTTAGAAATGGCAGGCAGGAGGAAACTTTATCTACCAGATCCTGTCTTCTGTATCATGTGCACAGAGAGTTTCTTACCAGAGGGCCATATCCCCTATTCCATTTCTGAGACTATATGCCATGAACTTACACCACACATTATTGTCCTTCGTCTAAATACAGAAGTTTCATTGTCAAATTATGCTTTAGATGGTCTTAAGAAATTGTAAACTGGTTTCTGTTACAAAAGGTCATGATATTTTAAAATGGGAACCGTGCATAAGAAGCAAAACCTGGGTTGTAAGTTCTTTCAAAGCCTACACTATATTTTAAAACATGACAGACAATACTTGCAAATATATCTTTAAAGTATATTTATCCAATTGTGGACACAGCCCACCCAAATATATCTAAAGCTCTCATCTATGCCAAGTTAGGCTTCTGGGACAAGTTTAAGTAGTGAAGTCAGAAGATGGTATCAGTTTGTACATACAACCTGATACCACAGTCAATTCACATACAGTGGAATCACATGGATACATACTTTGAGAAGCAAAGGTCTGAAATCTTCAAACTTTATTAAAATTTCCTAAGAAACTTTAAACAAGATAATGAAATATTATTTATCTAGTCCTTGATTTCAAGTGGTAATCACATAATTACTAAAACTGCAAGGAAAGCCTGGTGGATGAATAAGACTATGAAATGATCTGTGATTTTGGAGGAAACAATAGACAGCCAATAGTCCTATCTAATTTATGCTAAATAAAATTTTACCAAATCTTTGTTTCCTTACAGTCAAAACAGTTCACAAACGTATCTCGTAGAGAAAGAAAACACCCTCTCATTTTTTGATATGTTTATCTTTAAGACTTCAGCTTTAAAATCAGGAGACTTTAATTAAGTATCTAGAATTAGACTAAGCAGAACTTATAGCCAAGTTCCTCCCACACACTACTCCTCCACATTAATCACTAGGCTACTTCAGCATACACTTCTCTTCCCCTAAAGGAAACTTTATGAAGGTATTCTGTTGTTACAACTTAAGCTGTACAGCCAGAGCAAACTACAAGCAAATCTCTAAACCTCAGAAGTTGACACTGTTGAGGATCATCCTGGTATCATCTGCTTTAGTTTCAAGGATTATCACATTATTATCTGCACTAGCTTTAGTCTCCAAAATACCTGAAAGGGAAACCTAAGAAGAAACTTTGATGCCTGGGACTTATGCGAATGTAATACAAAAGCTCCCTTTTGTTTTAGAAAGGAAAATAAGAAGACATCCCAGATGTGCTAAGGCTTCTTTTCCACTGTGGAAAGAAAAAAACAGAAGACACCTTCCCTCTCCTGAAAACCTGCTCATTAGTTAACACTGGACAGACATTCATTTATTTACCTACATGGTGACCTGTTTACAACTTCCACTGATTAAATCATAGCAGTATTCACACGTTGAGTTTCTTAAGTGTTCTTCCCCTCTTTCTTTTCTGCAGGAAAACAAATGCTATACTTCCAAAACATTGCTGACACCCCCTGCTATCAGATCTCCCATTTCAGCCCCAATTATTTAAATTAGTCTTGCAAGCTGAGGTGATGTAGGAGTCTTCTATGCAAGAAAGAATTACAAAGAGAGAAAATGAGCCAGTTCCACAGCTGATGTACATAGAGATATAGCGATTTACACCAGATGAGTATGTGACCCCAACCCCCTGTGCATGTGTTACAGAAAAAATTACACAAATCCCTGTTTGGTCAGTATGGTTATGTCCAGCAGATTCTTTAAAAATAAAAATAATAACTTTTTCATCAGATAATTTCAAAGAAAAAAGGCCAATGATTAAAGAGATTTTCACACAGTTTTGCCTGCCCCCTCCTTTCACATATGCAAATAAAAATACAAATTCAACAAATAAACACACAATACTATCTAATTTTTAAACTACTGAAGAGCAATTTCATACCATAAAATAATTTTCAGAGATGCCCTGATGAATAATTACTGTCATAATTCTGCAATGCAAATGAAATCAATAAAATTACTGGAACTAGAAGCCAACAGACTGCCCTCTGGTCACGCTAAATGCAAGTTATTTTCCAAACTTCTGAAGTCGGAAGAACAAAGTTATTCCTTTATTAAAAGAGCCTATTTTTATTAAATAGTGAATATATCAGCACCTGATTCTCATGCATGTCTTTTTGAAGTATAGAACTCTGATACTCCAACAAAGTAAGGGAAGCAGACATTCTAATCATCAGTTACATCATCAGAGAGAGCAAATTACATGTGAGTGACCAAACCCAAATAAGCTGAGGAAAACTTACACAAAAAATGAAAATGCTCCCTTCACTTGCTTCCCCTGCTGCAGAGATAAAAGAGGAATCGATCTTTCATAATATAATTAAAAGTAGGAAGAAGGGAAAAAGCATGACATTCTGGGAACAGTCTCCTTTGACTTGGATTATGCAAAGGATTTTACTCCCCCATAAAACAGAGCTCACTCCTTTTCTGGTGGCAAAATTTAAAACGTGTTCAACACTTCATAAGCATAGAGAAAGAGGTGGTTTAGGCAAGAAGATTTAAATAAAATATAAATCAATGGAAAAAACAGAGAAAAGAAATATAATACATACTTGCAGATGGAAATACTCTGTTGTCTTTGCATTATATATTTTTTCATTCCATAGTCAGCCTCATTTAACTGCAAAGAATTAGGTATTGCTTAGACGGAATAAATGATCTCAAGTGATCAGTGTCATCATTAGCCCATGTTCCACCTGTTTTAATTTTTAGAATACAGCTCTTAGAAACAAAGATATGTGAATCAATGAAACCAGCGTGGATTTCTATGGACTTTGTACCAAGGTGGTTACACGAAGTATGTCAGAAGAAGGATGCTGGACTCCAGATGCACCACAACATAGCTTTTGATGTAAAATTCCATATTACTTAAGTCTGAAACATAAAAATCATCTTTTCCCCAGCCCAAATCATCCTAGTCTTTTTCTGTATAGAGCATAGCACAAGTATTAGATTATACATAATGACTATTATTTATGCTATATCTTTAATTAATGAATCTTGAACTCTTGGCAAAAGCACCAGAACTTACATTTTATCATGCACTGAACCTGTCCAAACGACAAGTAACACTGGAGTGTTGTAATGTGCTTCTCCTTTCTGTATCTGTAAATCTCTAAATGCTGACAAATCTTCATGATGGCATTTCAAAAATATACAAATATATATGAGGCAGTTTAAAAGGAAAAAGTGATAAGCCTACACTTCTCTAGAACATGGATTCATTTGGTAAGAAACCGTGCTATTTGCAAGCAGCTTGTTTCATTCCATATGAAAAATGGAGTGGCACTTACTATCTGCCTGAATGAGTTTCTTGTAAACAAAGCACGATGATGTTCCTGTCACTGCTTGAGGTCTAGCTTTTCTGGTTTTTTTGAAACCCAGAAGAATGCGGAAAATAAGGACTTAGACCTGAATGTTGAGTCCCATAGGCACAGAAAGTTCATGTTCTGTCCTGAACAAAAGCTTCCAGACATATCAAGATGAGAGGCTGAACAGAGTAAGGCCTTTTAAAGAGTACAAGCAGACTAAGCGGCCACATGCTCACAGCTACTGACCAGCTCTGTTACATAGACCAGACTCAGTAATGTTCACAATACCAGTTTGCCACCCTGCCAATATGAAACTCATTGGGGAAAAAATGTCACTCCTTTTGCCAGACAAATGCCAGATACATAAAATGCAAGTATCCACAACACTCATCCCTGGTACACAGAGACAGCTTCCCCAGCGTTACTTATCATCCTGCTTGGAGAAGCTTATAAAGTTCATTCCTTAGGGTAAGATATTTTCTTAATGGGCAGTAAGGTTTGCCAGACTTGTGCTGTTACCTAGTATTTTCCCTGGCATTATGTCAAAGAAAGCGTTTTAAGGCTTATGTTAAGAAATTTTGTTTAGAAATATGCTAGGCCAGGCCCTGAGCTGTTCTTAATCCTTCAGATGTCTGCCAGCTCCCACAGAGCTATGCTAATTCATACAGCTGAGCAGCTGTCCTAGTCGAATAATGTTTTATCCCTTAATCTGATAAAGGAGTTCTTCACCTAAAGCCATGTGGAGACAGGCATGTGTACATAAGAAAAGGGAAAGTTTAATCCAAGACCAGGAACTAAGCCTTTTTTCTTCACTGTAATATCATCAGACTGCTATCCCAGCTTACACAGCCGGCCATTACTGAACTCCCTATGATAGTTTCAGTTTGACAACGCAAGAAAATCAGCACTTATCTCAGTATCAAAATAACACATTTAACAGATACTTGTCAGTTAATTTCAAAGATTTGTCATGTCAAGCATAATATCAAGAACTCCAGGCCCCATGGAGCCCCAAATCTGTGTCCAAAAGGAAGTCTCATGGTCATCCAGATCAACTTGTCAAGTGAGAGATACACACACACGTACAAGCCAGCATAACACATATCATAACACCGATAATTCTGCAGCCTAGCTAAAACAGTTGACTTGCTGGTATGGTGAAGGCCCTATTATAGATGCTGGTGATAAATAACGTGCAAAAAAAAAATTGGGAAAAAAACCCTCACCCTGAATTTACATTTCAAAGGTTTGAAGCATTTACTGGAAGTCATGGGACTGAAAAACCTTTAATCCTTCTTTTCTAGGCTGAATATGAAGAAATTCTTGTCATGAGCCCTGTCGTGTCACGAGGCGAAGTCAGTGGAAGGTTCTAATTGACTTCAGCTGTCGAATACATAAGGGATGATGAAGACTCTCAAATGCTCCAAAGAAAACTGATGAATTCTGTTTTACAGATTGCATAACAAAAGGGCTTTGTGAAAAATCATTTCACATCATTCTGCAAAAAACAGCTCAGAAAAGATTCCATCTCTTGGTAGCAGCTGAATACTTGTACCAGTAAGGAAATGCAACAGAAGCCATCTTCTTTCTGATAGATTAAATCTGTTTGACCTTGGACACATATCACTTCAGCTGTATCAGTCCATAAAAGATAAACCTACTTCTGTGGTGTGACTGAGAACGGAGGGGTTTAAGAACTTTGAGATTCCTGCATGAAAGCCACTATACATGACACTCAACACTCTTAGCATTTGATTAATTAGCTACTGATCAGAAGGTTTCAGGCTTTAGGCAGCAGAAACTCCCTGGACTGTGCACAGCTACACACTGAGGGGAAGAACCACACCAACATATATATCTATTGTTTTTTCTCCTCTCTTGCCTCCTTGGAAGACAGACTTGGTTTAGGGATTTAAATTTACATTATAAACCTTATCTTCCCAGGTGCAAACCAAAATAATTTTACTATAATTAAAAGAAGTAATTAAGATATCACTTAAGTCTTGTCTTTTTGCGACTGAACTTGCAGGACAGGACTTGAAATGTAGGTGAATAGCTCCATATACAGAAATATACAATATGCAGGCATACATATGGAAATAACAGAAAGGAGTAGTGTACACATTAAGAATCATGATGGCTAGGACAGGGAAAACCCTATCTTTCTATATGCCTTACACTGAATATACTGATGAAAGTTTTGCTGTAGCTTATATGTATGTTTATCTACTCAAATTATACTGCTCTTTGATAATCTCTACTATTACATTTAAAATATTTTAAATCAAATAAATATTTTCTTTTATATTGTTTCCTGACCATTTTGGGGTTTTTCTCTCATAAACTTGAGATGCTTCCTATTAATAACATCTATCTAGAAGAATGGTAGAACTTTTTGAAACATTCATTGTGATCGACTGTAAGAAAGTTTCTCAACAAAAAAAAAAATCAAGGTTTTCACAAAGAAATACCAGATCACAAATGTTTCTTAAAAGGCATGGCTTTCTGCCTATAGAAAAAAGGAAATATCAGCTCCCAAAAGATGTCCTCACTTTAGTTAACTGCAATCATTTAGACTTAAAGTAGCTGACCAGAGATTTTCTCTGTGTGTGTGTACACTGCTGCCGTTGTTTTTAAGCACTCAAACCCACTGACGATTTGAGCCAATATTGACCTTTAAACATCAGTTATACCACTTGGAGGTAAGTGAGTTGTCCTAGGTTACAGTGTAAAATGTGCCAAAAAGAAAAAAAAAAAGTATTACCATCTTCAGGAGCTGTTGAGACCAGGTGGGGCTGTGCTCCCTGCCGCCCTCCTCTGGACTATCTTCTGTTAATGGCCCATCAAGGAACTGCCTCACGACTCCCCATCCCATTGTGAGATGCTCCACCCGGGGGGAAGGAGCCAAGCAGTCCATGCCAAATAAAAACTGAGATCTCGAACACCCTAGCAGCCTTCTTCCACTGGATTCCCAGAGGAGCTTTTCCCCCCACTGGAGTTCCAGAGGACAAGAGCTACCTACCTACCTACCACTGGACCTTCGGAGGAAGACCAGACTCTTTTACAAGATCACTGCTTCAACAGAACTACACCCATCGCTTCAGGAGGACTGCAGCCACCATCTTATCGGACTGCTACTGTCACCCTAACAGGGTGTCAGGTTGTATTTCTGACTCTGTCAGTGTAAACCAGCGGGTTGTTTGTTTTTCCCTGCCTTGTGTTATATATATATATATATTAGTAAAGAACTGTTATTCCTATTCCCCATATCTTTGCCTGAAGGCCCGTTAATTTCAAAATTATAATAATTTGGAGGGAAGGGGGTTGCACTTTCCATTTCAAGGGAGGCTCCTGCCTTCCTCCGCAGACACCTGTCTTTCAAACCAAGACATGAGTGTTGCTACTTGAGAGCTGTGTGAGGTGCACAGCAACCTGGGGAATGAGAGGCTGAGCTGGTAGCACAATCAGTAGTAGTTCTGATTAATGAATAAATACAGGTGAGTCAAATGAGAAATAGCTGAGCTTTTTTTTTTTTTTTTTTAATGTCTCAGTCTACAAAAAACGGAGGGGACAAACAGTGACATTTTTAGCCTTTTTTCCATTATCCAGAATCACTGAACAGTGGGCTCAGCTTGTCTAGTATTCAGTGCAGTAGAGTAAAGCCATAATGAAGGTGATGAAGAGGATTTTTACTGCTGTTATTTTCTCTGTTGTGTTCCACCATGAATATTTTAGCTTTGGACACTGACCAAGCTTGCTTATTGCCTTTGTCAGCCTTCTAGCTGGGATTCCTGGGACTGGGCTCAACTCATGTGGGCAGTGTGAAAGATAATTGGAGCTCCTGGAAGAACTGGGAATCAAAACCAGTTGCCATTCAGTGCTTGCCGTGGTCTTTATGGCATGGACCTACAGGCTATGTTTCTTCAGCACTTGTCTCAGGAACATTCAATTTAAGTAACCACAGATTATTTCAAACTTATTCAAAGTATACGAGGTCTTGGATTTTCAACATGACTTTCTTCTGTACTTCTACGGCCCACACACCCTAATCACCCTAGTTTCATTACTCCCTGCATCTGAATTATCATCCTGGACAAAATGTTGAGGCAATTCCTAAAAAAGGAATGTATTTTAAATGTGAAAAGAGGTCTTTGTTTTATATTGTACAAAACCAAGCACTGGAATTGTTTCCACTACTAGAACCCAGCAACACTAAAAAACACAACACAGCACAACAACCAAACTCAAAAAGATCTGGAGTTTCAGTAGTAAGGAGTTCTTCAAGAATGTTTTTCTCTCAAAAAAAAAAAGTTTGAAAATGAAGTATATGATTATACAGGGTACCAACAATCAGCAACATATCTGAGGAAGCAATTTACCTTCTGGGTAATGGGTGCCATTATTATTCACTTAAGAATTTCTTGCAGTTTTCTTTAAATTCTCTTGTACTCGTTACTACCAAATGGAATACAAGATGAGGCTGATTCCTCAGCTGATCTGGTACAGAAATTCGTTTCTATGTATTCATTTCTGCATATTGCAGTGATATATGGTAAAGCACAAAGGTGATCACAGGAATGCAATTAGAAAATAAAATCTTCCAGAAAAGAAAAAAGGCTAAAAGTTAATTGTATATGTGAGTAGAAAATATTATGTGTAGAGTACTCCTACTGCAACTCACACTTTTGTTTTAATATAGTTTAAGGTCAAATCATCTTTAATGTGATGTGACATGTAGATAACATGCAAATTCTCTAATGTAATGTTACAAGAATATACATAAATATTTCAAAATGAACTGGAAAGACAAACACAATTCATCTTGTCTAAACACACATTCTCTTTTCCCTGCATCATCCTCAGTAGTTAAAGACTATGATCTACTGTAGACATACCCAAGAATATAAATCTTGCAGCAGTTGCTAATGATTCTCTGTCAACAACAGAAAAAATTAGAAATCTAGCTTTTTAAAAAAATTCTACGAATGAAATGCAAATTCTGTTTTCTTAAGAATCAAGAACGTGCTTCAAAGATATGCCTGGAAGAAATATTCGTAGCCCCATATGGAAGTAAGAGTGGAAGTATTTTATTACTTTTACAGCAATAATTACTGCTATTGAAATGGATGCCTGTAACAGGTCATGTATCTTATTTCATATACCAAAACTATTCACATACATCCTTCCTCTACCCCTTGTGTCCTACTCTTCAGGACCATATATAAGAGAAGGGCATATGCTGAGATCTCTGATGAAAGGTTTGTCAAAGTTTTTGTGATCACTAAAAAGCAAATGTTTACACACTGAAATATTTAAAATTCTATGGAAATCACTAAAAGATACATGTATACTTCCTAATAGTCACACTGGAGATAAAACAGAAGCTATGGACAAGTAATGGGCTTCATACTGCAGGTACTGAGAAATGCTCCTGGCCCACGATACGCAGGAGGATGGAAGAACAGTAACAATGTCCTCTGGATGTGAGCGTGCACCATTGATAGTTTTCAGGTTTCTGTTTTCCTTCACAGTTTTCAGGTAGATAAGGATAGTGCACGGAACTAAATAGGCACAAGTACATTATATTAATATCACAGACTACTTGCACATATTTCCCAGGTAAACTCATTAGCTGTGAAAACACAATAAAGAGTATTTAGTAGATTTCCATCTGCTTTAGATGTTGTTTTTTATTTTCCTATACCCTTCTTTCAAAGACAGGAAAAAAAAACCCTCAAAACTGTAAAGTAAAATTATGTGTACAAATTCAACAGGACCCTGATTTATAAAGAACATATAACAAAGACGCCACGCGACAAGGTATGTATTCTACTTAATTCAGAAATTTGGCACACCCAACAAAATAGAGTGTCATCACTACACTAACCCATCACTAATGTGTGAACACGATGAAGAATATTCCATTCACATGGAATTGTTTTGTGCTTGAAGTGTTATCTTAAAGACATAATATTTATCTCTCACATATACACGTATAATACTGTTTACACATATATTAGCAAGTATATGGTACCACCATGAACTCAGAAGGTTGCATATCTCTTCATAAAAGTCTCAATCTAAGCAGGAGGGAAGTCCGTAAGTATCTGACAGTAAGTAATGCTAGCGTGAGGTGGAGGAGAAGACAAACTCTTACACGCTCTTCCCAACTTTTCTTCTATCTCTGCAAAAACTAATATGACTGTCACCTTCTCTAATCATGAGAACAGCATCCATTAACCACAGCTGAATAGCACTCCAAAGACAGTTATTTCTTCTTTGTGTTTCAAAACAGAGATTCACATTTAACTATATGTGATAGAAGAGTGATGGGTTATCAGAACCCTCTACTTAAGATGAAGTAGATGCTGCTGAATGGATGACAACAGGTAAGAGAGAAGTACTTACGTTTCAGGGCTCAAGTCAGATATCTAGATAATTCAGCTATTTCAGTTGTAACTAACATGCGTTACAGATGCAAGACCGCAATTACTTTTCAGTGAACCTCTATTATTTGTGTTTTTTATGAATACCACTATTTGAATGCTGATATTCACGTCATGTAACTCGTTACCACTGACTACCTGGCAAAAGTAAGTTCATATAAATAGAAGTATCTTTAAACAATTTCCAGTAGAAGAGTAACCAACATCATGTCATAGGTATAGGGATATGCTAGAGACTGGAGAAAGACACCTGACCAAAAAGGGAGGGAATATCTCTTCTGGATCAGGCTTCTGAGATGGATAGGAGGGGGGTGGGGGGGGTGGGAAAGATCTAAAAGAAAGATTTTGGAGTTTATAAAAGAAATTATGTGGTGAAAGTGTTTGCAATACATAAAACTGAACTTGATAGCCATAAGATCTCAGTAAGCCCTATCATGTATGTTAATCTTGTCTTTCAAAATGTAATAAATCTAAGAAAGATTAGATACAAATGACAAACGATTCACCCAAAAAATTATATTTGTGATTTCCCCTCAAAAGTAATTATTTACTATAAATTATGTGTCAGGTATTTGGCAGAAGACAGCTGCAGAGAAGGTTCTTCCAAGTCTCAAATTATACTTAAATGGAAGTAGTCTGTTTACTTGCAATCTAAGCAAATCTCATAACTCCATGATTATTTTATTTACACCAATACTCTGAAAAGCTAACAATCAAAACATAAGGGGAAGAATCCACCTAGACCCAACTAGTTATCAGTATCTGAATAGCCGGTAGCTGTGTCTACTAGCAAAATAAAGGCATTAGCTAGAAATCTGTACTGAAGAGAAGAAATAGCTTCATATGATTTAAAATGACTGCTTTTAATCTAAGAGTTTATAATTGTGCTCATTTGGGTTTAATTTAATACAGTGAGATCTAAACTGCTCCAACGTATTCTTTAACCAGTATCTGTCAGATAGTTGAGCAGAGCACCAGGCACGTCATCTGTCTGTTCTTTAATAATTTCCTTCCCTTTTCTCCTTGCTTTTCAATTTTTCAGCTCTTTCTTCTTTCTGGTTTTATTATGTTCATCATAGATATAAATAAATAAACAAAGCACAATACTCACTGATTGCTATTTTATATGCTAAAACTCTAAGATACAGTATTTCAGAAATAGAAAAAAAAAGTCTGATCTCCAGGATAGCACTTGTTCTATTTCTGGAATAACCACCAATAGCAAAAATGACATTACAATAACAAAAGTCATATTTTTTCCATTGATGGTAAAGAAAGAAATATTCTAACTCTTCCTAATAAAAAGTTTTCATAAATTCCTTTAACCTATTACATTGCTGAAGAAATTTTGTACAAATTCACCAAAGAGTACTTACATTTCTAGACAAAGACACACAGACCAGAAAAAAGAATCACACCAGTTCACTTTCATCTTTGAACACAAAAGATCCCAAAAGTTTCTTGACATTTTCACCTCTTCTTTTCTCTAACTATAGACTGTTGCATAGAGAACTACTGTTGCTCTCTATGGCCTCTCAGCCTTTTAGTCAACAGTGGGATCTCCTGCAGAAAAGATGGCTGCAATTTTAACATATTCATCAGATTTCATGATTAACAGGCCTGGCTATTTTTAAATGAAGTAGTCATTGCTGCTCAGTTTCTCAAGCTTGACATCCAAGGCTTGCCCAGCTATTAACTATAAACCATCAGGTTTGGATCCTCTCCCAGGGCAGAACACACCTGCACAGCTCTCCAGGGTGGTAATGTACATACCGCTTGACACAGCTTCTCTAAATACATCTAAAATAGCAGGCTCAGAAAATAATTCTGTAACCATATCCAACTGAAGAAAAAACAAACCGTACGAGACCATGTAAAACATAGTTTAAAAGAGATAAACAATGCAAACTTCAGAGCTCAAAGTGAGTTTAATGTGGACAAGCTCTCATGGGGACCTGAGTCGGCCCTTTAATAACGGCAATCCTTCCCCAAGCCCTCCCTTTTCCAAATCCCTTGGATACGCTACTGGAAGCTTAAGAAACTGAAACAACAAAAATAATATGATGGTGGCAGAATTTTCAGTTCCAACCACAGGCAACATCTGTAAGCCAAGTGATAGAAGTCTGTACGCAGTGAAATTCTACCTCTATAAGAAGCAAGAGCTAGTAAGTCAAAAAAATCATTTGAAGATTATGATGACTTCATATGCTTATAATGTGCAAAAGCCTTGAAAGCAGACTCTGATTTCAGGTTTGCGGTTAAGCAATGCTTATGCAAAACAAAGATATTTTAGAAAAAAAAGGTCGTTTAAATACTGGGGGTTTTCTTTCTGTTTTGTCCATTAGAAAGGTTGTATGTTCAGACCTTGATTTTGTTTCAGGGCCTTGTCTCTGGACTTTCTGGCTTTTAAAATAAAGACTATGCTCATAACATCTCAGAAGTTCACTTGGATTCAGATAAAAATGATGAAAATTTAACAAGTCTGAGAATGAAAACAAACTCAAAAAATTAATAGCCTCTTTGCAGCAGTATTAAAAATGGAATTCCTTGGCCTTTGATAGTGTTGTTTTGATATGTCACATTCTGTTACATCAGTCATGTTCTGTTATGTTAATATGTTGAGATGAATCACAGTAACGCCACAGCAGCCAAGAAATTTCAGACACCAATACCTTGACACTAAGTGAGAAGCAGCCCTTTATATATGCTTCGGCCTTCCACCCACCATCTTATATTCCACAAAAACACACAATCCAAGTTCCATGGACTTAATGAAAGTAGAAAATTAAGTATTTTTCCCTTCTGATGGATTTTGCTTTAAGTAAAAGAACCATAGAAGATGAAATACTGTAAGTTTTCATCTTCTCAGACTATCACCTTCCCACTTTAAAGACATGTATCTTGATTTATTCATCCTATTGTCATGAAAAAGCTAGTCATTGAAGTCTGTAAAAAGGAATGATGGCAAGTCACTGAAAAAACACCAGAATATTTTGTTTCTGTGATGTGACACAGAGGTTTTATTACCTCGTTGGAGGTAACAAAACAATAACAGTGTCAAATTCTCTCTTCTGTTTTTCCAAATGGATTATCAGCAATGGTCAAATCAGAAAATAAATTATTTGAAATAACATACTAACTTTTAGTTGACAAAACTATCTGTAATTTTAACATCAAGTCAGGTCACTGATTGAGCTTTAACTTCTTTTCAGATAGCCACAAAAAAAAAAAACAAAACAAATGATTGGGTTTTTTTAAAAAGAAAAATAAACTGCTAAAGCAGACAGACTTGTGATGAAATTCAGTGACTACTGTTATTTTTCAATACCTAGCAACTCTGCTAAACACAATGATTCCTGATACTACAACAATCCTGGGCGCTGCACTGACACTGCTTCTAACTTAAATAACATCTAACAGAAATTCTCCATTTGGTCAGTTTATCAGATGATTTACATCTGTAGTCAAACCACCTCTTCATTTTCCTTTAGAGGATGAATACATTCATACGTAATTTTATTGCTTTTTCTGGTAGACCCAAAGCACAATTTCCCTCTACCCAATTTAAGTACTCAGCCATGTAGGTGTTATCCTCCTGTTCTAGCGTGTCTTCAGGGAAACAGACCAGTAAGGAGCCAATGGCAAAGACTGCATGATAGCAACTTCATGGGCTCTTTAAATCATTCCACTGCAAGTGTTAACCTCACACAGCATTTACATTCGGCAAGTTAGTCCTCTTGAACTCACTCCAGGCATTATACAGACTCAGAGGGATAGATTTAATAAGAACAACTTGGTCAGAGTAGCTTAAATTTATACAAGTACAAAGGGAAGTTGTTAGAGATGCAGTTCACATAAAAGCCATGCATTTATGCATTTCGATTCTGCCCCTTTTCCTACTTTGGCAGAAGAACACGAGGAGAAGAAAAAAACAAGATCAAAAGCTATGGAAGTTATGCAAGAAGCCAAGTTAGTTCATAAGACCATAGAACAAAGTGATGTTATTTCCTAAGCTGATGTGGCCTTAAGTGTCTTAAATATGCCTTGAGCTTGCCGGAGGCGAACAACTACTGCAGACCATCCTACTTCTCGTCTACTTTTTGTTCATTCATTAGCAGAAGTTTTCTGTGTCATGTCTTACCTACCTCAGTCTTCCTCCTGCTTGGAAAACACTTCAGTTATTTTGAGAGGACGTCTGCAAAACGTGCTCTCACTGACTCGCTCACCTTATACACGTGTACGCACACAGACAGGTGGACATACTTTTTTTTTTATCAAAAAGGTTTTTGCTTAATCTTTCCTTAAAAACAGTGTTGTTGTGATATCCTTTGCCTGTAGCTTTGCTATGCTTAACAGAATTACCAGCTGTCACTAATTCATGTGCTGTTCATAAACCTAACTGAATTTTCTGGACAGCTGTTCATCCGGGCATAAATGCATTCATCCTAATAGCTAGATTAGCTCTACAAGTTTATTTGTGGTTGTGTTTTTTTTACTCAGTATAATTACTTCTGACACTCTCCCATCAAATAAGGTTTTTTTTGTGTTGAGAGTTTCCTTACTTTCATTTGTTTTAAGCCAATCAACTACTTTTTTTTTTCTTCATAGCAGATGCTGTAACATGATGGACAGTCTGTCATAAACAGATGGACTTTGTCTAAATCCATCCTCAAAAAAATGTCCCATCAAAAATGAAGAGCTGGTCTCCTGGGAGCATCACTCTCTACTCAGGACACCCTCCCTGATGTTTAGTCAGCACAACTCCTGGGAAAATTTTGAACAAGCGACTGTGGGTATGTCAGAAATAAAGGGAAACAGTAGCAGTATTTCACCCAAAATACGGAAGTCTGCCTATCTTCATGCATAAGCTATCCATATCATGGAACATTGATAGTGTAGTAGATACAGCATGGAGACAGAGGTAGGGTAACATGGGAGGGAGAGTGCAGGTAGGGAGTGAGTTTGGATCGCAACTGCTGTAGTCAGAGAATAATTCAGTAAATAAGCACGGAGACGGTGAGACTTGTCTCTGTCTCACGTACCTATAAATCCAAAGCCAGCAAGAAAAGGTAATCTATATTCAGCACAGAAGACATTCTTCTCAGTGCTAAGGGGAATAGGGCACATTTCAATTCTATTGACTCACAGATGTTTGAGTGCTCTTCTGAGGCAGGTTGCCTTTCACTTCGTCCTGAGGGCTGCTATCTTTCAATTGACCATCAGACCAAGAATGACTACCTGGTATCATCACTGGCAGACAGCATAATTAACTACTGGCCACAGTGTAGTTAAACATCCTGGGGTTGGGTTTCTTTGTCCTGACATTCACTAATTTTTGATTCCTTGAGATCCTAGGAACTTGACCATAAACCACCCATGTATTTGTTAATTTCTTTGGATTTATGGGTGCCCTAAGCACCTATGAATCAGATCTGATGAGCTTTGACATAAGCATCCAAAGTAAATTCCTGTGTGTTAAAGTGTGGGTAACTTCTCTGTGATGATTTATCCACTTCTATAAAATATAGTACAAGCTTATAACGAAGAAAAATTATAATTATTAATGATTACATCAGTCAGACTGCAGCAGAATGGTTGGCAGCTCCTGGTTTCGTACAACTTCCACTTAAACTAGACCAGACAAATGGATGAGGGGAGAAAAGATGCAGAACACAAATGAAAATTTTGAAGTATGAAGGCTGGCTCACATTTCTGTGTACTTGTTTCAGTTTCATTACGGAAGTATAGGTTAAAGAAAAATGGAAGTGGGGAAGTAGAAAAATAAATAGGGCAGTGAAATGGATAAAAGAAAGGGCAGTGAATAATAGGGAAGGATGGAAGACTGGAAACAGTAAGTGCTATGAGAAAAAGGTGGCAGAACAAAACCAAGAGGTAACAAGGTTTATTCATCACTTACATTGCTTTCAGTTGATATGGGCCAAGTACAGAAAGGTGCAGACAGTGTGCTGCAGATCAGACTGTATTTGCAGGTCCTCAGTATACAGCCTTTCTAATAAGAAGTGGCATATGAATTTTTATACATCACCAACAATTTTGAAATTCTAACAGAATTGATCCACTAAATGAGATTCCCTACTTCCCTGAAGATGCCAGTAACCTGCATAAAAACTCATAGCATGCTAATCTGTTTGTCAACACTGGCACTCTATTTCTTAAAATGCTTTTACTAAAACTAGTAACGTTCCACTAGATTATGTGAAGTAACGACAGTTAAACAGAAAGGTCTGATTGTTTAATACGTATTTGTGATTTGATCCAGATAAGAACACTAGTAATGCTAGGGGCAGAGAATTTGTTGCAGCAATAGTCATTTTTGCATAACTGACATCTTTGGTACTTATAAACAAATGGCAGATGAATGAGTACTGTAACCTAGAACAACATAAAAGACCACATATTTTTAAATCTCAGTTTAAGGGAAAATAGTGTCATGTAATGTTTATACACCAAAATTCAGACATGTGATCAATCTGGATGTCATTGTGTTTCGAAAGCTGAAAATATTTTAGGGGAGAAAAAAATGAAGAATGAACCTGTTTTCTACAGACTTAAGATGTAAAACATTCAAAACTCTAAGAAGTATTCTTTACTTTCTTCCTTTTAGCTTCACTTCCAGAAGGATTCGGTTTAGTAGGTGGATATCTGAAAAGAGCTCTGCAAATTGCTTGCATAAAGCCAACCACACAACTGTACCATAAAAGCACTCCTCGGGTATTTCACAGACGTTAACTGAAAGAGATGGCACAGAAAAGAGCAAGTGGATTTTCCATTATTCCAATGCACTTACTATGTTCTGATGGACCACTGTGATAAGAAAAGGAGGCACAAATCGATTTGGATTTTACATTCCATAATACACAATTATATTTTGAAGATTTCTGTACAATCTGTATGTTGCCATCAGCACAATAAAGCCGCTTGTATCAGTTGCACTACCCTAACCAATATTTCTAGGGAAGATATATCTTTGTGTCTGGGAATCAGAACAGAATTTTTGGTTGAAGATTGCTAGGGCTTGAATCAAGATCCACTACATGTTATAATTAAAGCCTTTTTTTCTAATCTGCCAGAATGAAATTGATCAAAGTGGGCAGAAATTTTCCCATATACCTTCTCTTGTCAATAAAGAGATGAAGTAAATATGCTGCATCAGAGCAGAACGAATTTTACAGTATTTCGGAACTGCTGCTGCTGTAGTTATGCTTTGTTTTACTCTCCAGGAAGCAAAGCAATACAGAATCTCCTGTTTTACCAGCGATGGATCTGGCAGCCACCATGACTCATACAGGAGAGCGATACATTATTAATGAGATGTTCCAGGGTTGCTTCCACTCTCTAGTCTAAGAGGTGAAAAGTTGTGTCAGCAAGCAGGCCTGCTCAGTAAATTAAGTTCTGTGTAAAAAGGCATTTTAACAGAGATGTGGAGCATAACAATTGCCAGGGAATCCAACAGTACGCGATGCTTAACTCCATGGAACAGCAGGTTGCTTAAAGAATCATCATCTTTCACTGCAAGGTATTCCTGGAGCACACCTTTTTATCTGTACATTTGAGGTGTAAGTATCCTGGGAGTCTTGATGGTGTTTTATGGTGTTTTTGGAGACCAGATTCATCACTGATACCGCAGATTGCTGAAAATCTAAAATGAAATTTAAGAGGCAGGCAGAGGTGAGAATCACGCTGCCTGTTTCTAGCCACTTTTTTAGGTCTCTCAACAAGATAAAATGCAAAATAGAATGACTGTGTTCCAAAAATATGAGTTATTCATACATGGTAAAAGATGTAGTGAATTCAAAAAGCCACAGAAGGAAGTTCTGGAAAGCCTCCTTGTTTCTTTGCTTGCGGAATGAGAGAGGAGCGGACAGAGAATACTGTCACTAAGATAACTGCCGTATATTCTAGAAGTAGCTTTAGCTTTTGCAGGCAACTGTCTCTCCCTTAATGACACCGGCTATCCACCATGCTTTCCAGGACTGCAGCACCGGTGAAGTAGTAGTAATTATTTCGCTGTTGTCAGCCACAGTTTCATAATTGCTTGTGGAAACTGGCCTTTCATGTTCCAACTACCAAGAACATAATTTTCTATCATCAGCTCACAAATCTTTTTCAGTAGAAGAACCCTTCCCAAAGTTCCACTATGGCAGTACTCTAAAATATCCCCAGATGACTGATTTTGTTGTCTAATCTTCTTGGACAAGACAGCTGAGATTTCAATTTGCTTATACCTGGACTACAGTTTGCTCAGGCGTGAGCTTTCAACACTAGGGAACACTGTGTATAAGGGCATTGTGTTGACTGCAAAGGCTTGGTGATTAAATCACCTTTTTCAGGACAATTTTCAACTTTGCCAGGGAGACTTTGCCTAATCAGTGATCCATGTAATTACTTTTACATGTAGACTGAACTTGAGAACTGTTCACTAATGCTCTGAATATACAGATACCAGTGTTTAAATATCTACAATCATAAATACTGCCAGATATAAAATTTTCCAACAGATTTTGTTTGGATATAGTGGTGTAAAATATGCAGGAATATAAAGACACTGGAAATCAGAAGACTCCCCTGCAATGGAGAAGAACTATTGTATGAGTTGCTGTGATGCTTGATTTCTACTGGGGACTTAAAAGTTGATGACACCCACATACACATGCAAATCAGTGCTCTGATCACTTGGGTATTGGTTGTTCTCGCTTCAGTGTTTTCCAATGAAAGGGAAACTTTGTCAAAAGCATAATCTATAGAAAGTAAATTACTAAAATAATTCTAGAAGAAAAATTTATAGATACAATAAAATGAGCAACAAAAAAATCTAAAACCTGCAAGCCAGTTTTTTTTTCTCCCCATGCAGATAATTTCAAAATGTCATAGGCTGCCTTTGCTGAGCCCCGGAGACAGAATGGTCAATCTGAGAGGCCAAAGTGGCAGGCCAGCAACACTCCGTCTTTCATTTTAGGTCACTGCTTCTGAAAAAACAAACACATTTTTATGCAGATATGAAAAAACGTAAAAAAATTTAAAGCTTTATGAGAAATACATCTTTTTATGTATTTTTTTCTTAAATAGCATCTCAGCAAAAAAAAAGGACAGCTACACTAAACCTTGGTAGACTTTTCAGTACTCTTAATACACCCAATGATTATATTTGTCTATTTTTATCGCCCAAATAATTCATTCACCCCCGTGGCCAGTGTCCACTTTTATCTGTACCTAAATAAGATTTTAATT